>NC_140710.1:4700000-5900000 GCF_050655825.1 Lonchura striata
ATCATAGAATTATTTGGGTTGGAAGGGACCTTAAGGATCATCCAATCCCAAGCAGGGACACCTTTTACCTGGCTGCTCAAAGATCCATCCAACCTGGCCTTGGTCATTTCCAGGGATGGGACTGCCACAGCTTCTCTGTGCAACTTGTGCCAGGGCGTCCCCACCCTCACAGGGAAGAATTTCATCATAATATCCATCCTAAACCTACTCTGTTCCAGTCTAAAGCCATTCTCCCTTATCCCAGCACTACATTCCAGTCTCATTTTCAGTGCTGTGACAGCAGGGAGGTGCCAGCTCAGGTAAACATCACGAGGGTGGGTGATGCTGTGCTCATCACCGTTCCAAATCCCCTTGTCAGGTGTTGGATGGGAGAACTGGGCTGCTCACCAGTGGGGGTTTCAGTTTCCAGTAGAAAAAAACAAATGTTCTGAGAGCACAGATGGTGTTGACGTAACCAAACCCCATGTTGTCCCTGGAAAAAACTTCACTGGGAGATTTTTGAGCATCACCAAAGACACTTTCAATGCAGAGAGCTTAGTGATCCCCCCAGAGATGAAAGGCTGAGGAGTTTCAGGTTCCCTTCCTGCCATGGGTGATGCCTCAGCAGTCTGGCTCTAAACAATGCCCTGCGACTCGCGAGCCCCCGCGTTCCTGACGAGATCACTTCCAAGCGTAGTGCACTCAAACCTCATATGATTTCCATATGTCCTGCTGCCAGAATACTTTTCAACTGGTTCACGATGAAAAAAACAACTTATAAACACATTACCTTGACAGGAACAATTCTTGGAGTAAGAGGAGATCTGATAGCAGAGACTTTGAAAGGCGATCGCTATTATCCAGTAGCGTTTTTCTCTGTAGTCTGCGAAATTTATGTCAGTGAGTCACATCCTTTCAAGGCAAAGAATGAAAAGTGCCCTGTAGGACAGGTGAGCTCCTCCCCAAGCCTCTCCATGACTATTTAGCTCCAGAGCTGCTCGCAGCACTGCCAGCAAAGCTATTAGCTGAACATTAGCTATTAGCTGGATGCCTTGGCTGGGAGAGAAAATGATCCAAGCTTCCACATCTGGGGCTTGCTGCAGCTGTAGCCACAAGTGCTGACTCCTTTGCTGGAGGACTCAGAGGGCCCAGATGGAGAGAAAAGCAGTTCTGCCACTGCTGCCCCTGAACACGGATGGTTTGAGCAGAGAGGGGTGGAACAGCACAAAACCATCCTTAAATATATGGCTTAGGAGGGGACATGGCTCTTGTGAGCACCAAGTGCTGTGCACGGAGTGCAAAAGCCTCGAGGTCTGCCAGTCTGGGCTTCCCCAGCATTCCCTGTGAGGCTGGAAGTTGGTTTTTTTAAAGCCTTGGACATCTCAATCCTCTGTGCTGATTTTGGAGGATTGGACCTGTCTACCTGCTAACACTTTACATGTTCATTTAATCCCTCCCCAACTCCTTCCCTACTTTATTTTCACCAAAAAAAAAGCCAAAAAAAAAAAGAAAAACAAAGAGATGCTCAATCTCTCCAGAGCAAGATTTTTCAAATGCTACTTCTGCAGTGCCCAACCTGAAATTATCCACAAATGGGGGTCCTAGTGTTAGGAATAGTTGCAATGACAGATTGACAGAGCTAGCCTGGAAACCCCATACTCCCAGCCTAGTAGGGTGGCATCTGGATGATCCAAGTACTGATGTGGATGGAGGACTTCAAAATTCAAAGCAGAAGGGTAATAACAAACCTTTGACCCCAGCCACTGATCCAGGGAATTTCTCCTGGTACACCAGTGGAAACAGCTCTTGTACCTGGACATCCCATGCCCTGTCTTGTGGGGTTTAATATTGTCCTGAGACAGCTCAGCTGGCCCCTGCAGATCCCTTGGGATTCCACATAGAAATTTTGGGTTAAATCAGTGAATCCTTGAGAAGTGCTCGCCTTTATCTCTCCTTCCTGTGGAATGCATCCCTGCTTTTAACTGGGAATTGGAAGGGTAGCTAATGCTAGTGGGAGAGTAATGTGTGTTAACTGCTCCAGGCCCTTGGGAGAAGCCGCTCAGATGAACCTGTTTTCAGCCTCAAGGCTGGTTCAGCTCTTTGTGAATTTGTAGTAAATCAGCACTTCATAATAAGAACAAATGTTTCATTCTCACTTAAAAATTACCACGGTCAGAGCCTTGTAATGTGCAGTTTTCATGCAGGGCTTACACGACGGGAACTTAAATCTGTCCCATTTTCATCTGTAATTTAAAACGTGTTATTTTGATCGATGAATTAGTAAAGGAACCCGGGATAATTTTGAAACTACCAGCTTAGTAAAGTTGCCTGACCTTGCAAATAACCTTTTCAGTTTAGAAGATTTTAATAGCTTAACTATTAGCTAATCTCCTGGGAAACGTTTTTCCTGGGCAAAACTAGCATGGAAATACAACACCAGTAATAAGGTTTCCATCTTTCTCCTATCTTGATCTTTTTAATTAATTGCCACGCAGTAAAAACATAAGATTGGGAGGCAGGAGGTAAAAATCCTTGCAGGGGGAGGGCAGGAGTTAACTGTAGGCTGTTTTTAGGCTTTACCTTCCTTTTTTTGCATGGATTCATTAGGTGCTGAAATATATTAGCAATTGTTAAGGTATAACTGCTGCTTGATTGCTTGACACTCTGGGCTGAAAGCTGTGAAATAGATCACTTTGTAATGGAAAAAAGCTGCTCGGGCTTATAATGAATAAACATTAAAACCTAGAATGGCTGGCAGGGCACCTCAACTAGCCCCTGAGAGCTTTTGTGTTGCAGTTGTGATGTAGTTGATTCTTGGGGTTTGTGGGTTGTTTCTTTCTGAGGAGGGGCAGTGTTTTTTCTGAGGGTGATAAATACAGGATTTGTTACAGGAAAAAAAAATAGTGTATAAGTGAAGAGGATAGGGTGGAAATTCATGGCTCAGATGGGATGCGGACTAAAATATTGTATAAAACATCGACATCCTGGTTAGTTGATTTTCCCCAAGTTCCTTTTATCTAATGTCCCTCTAACACAAACACTGTGCTGGATTGAGGAGAGGTTCTCCCTATGAATTACCTGGCTGATAAAAGGGTTCCCATTTTATTGAACCTGTGTTTTGCACTGTGTTTTTCGATGCTGTCTGGGGAAAAGGAAAAAATTAAAGGAAATTCTGCTTTCTAGGCTAGCAGCACGTGGCTTTTTCACTTCTATAGCTCCAGGTACAGCCCCAGCAAGGACAGGGACAAGGGGACATCACTGTGCCCAGCACCCGGTGGGTGTTTGCTGTGCTTCAGGTGCTGTTTCACCTTCCAAACCCATTAACTATTATTGTTCCAAGCAACTGAAAGGTCCTTTCAAAACACAAATACGAATCTTTCCATTTCAAAGAGAGGAAGAGAGGATTTTGTGGTTTTTTCCTACTTTTTATGTGTTGGTGAAGAGCTTGTCGAGACCTACACTTGTCTGCAAACATTCTGCATCTTTAGCTGGGACAAAGATCACCAGCTGAGCAGGTGAAGGCACAGTTTAGGGAAGGAATAAAACAGCTCCTGCAGGCAGACACTGTTTTGGTGCAAGGAAATGGACCCTGGGGGTTTCCCTCAGGCCAGGTTTATTTTGCAGGTCTTCACTACAAGCTTTTCTGCTATGAGTGAAGATAAATCCCCTTCTCACCAGCACCTGCTCTGGCACCACCAATTCCAGACTGGAATCGAAGATCTCCAAACCTTCTCTGCCAGGGGGTGTGAGGGACTGAGCGCAGGGTCCTGCCCTGAGAGCTCTGCTTGCAGTGAAAATGAGCTTGGTCCTTGTTCACCTCTGAACCAGCACTTCAGCCCTGGAGCACAGAAATGAGACTTCAGCCTGGAAGGCCCTGGATGATGACCTGTTCTTTTATCCTGAGCAGGAGGAGCACTGGCACATGGCTTTTGGAGCTGATCACTCAGGCTCTTTGAGGAGAGCAGGAATTTCCCTCCCTCCCCCTCCAGCAACCTGGGACTTTATTGTGTGTCTGGATCATTTCAGGCTGATCCTTCCTTAACGTTTTCCATTTATTTCCTCCAGGTTCAAACTTCTGGACCTCTCTGGCATGTGTGATGGAGGCTCTGTGCTCAACCCATTGAACCCAACCCTTCCCTGCTTCAGGTCCCTGTTATCCCCATCCATGAACCACCTACTGTGCTTTTCACCCTTCTGGGAACTCCCTGCTGAACCCTGTGTCTCTCATACCAAAAATACTGGTTTTTTGCCTGTTTGACTATCAACATTCAACCTTGATGATGCACATGTGGCAATCCAAATGAGAGGTGAGAAGCAGCAGCACTCTCCTGTTTCCCTTCTCTCCTATCAAGCCTATAGGGAAAGCCTGAGGCTACAAGCAAAAAGAAGGGAAACTCCTTTTTTTTCATGCTCTGAGGCCCCTAAATATTTGTTGTTTGCTCAGTCCAGTTCTGCTCTAGTGAACAAGGGCTCCCTGCAGGGACTGCAGTGCAGGGGAGCAACAAACAGGGCTGTGTCAGGAGAAAATGGCAGAGGTCAGAGAAAGACTGACATTCAAAGCAAGAACCCTCGGGACTAAATTGTGGGCAGTCATTGGAAATGTGCCCAAACTGCCTCCAAAACTTGCATGGGAGCAGGGGTGAGTAGGGCTGCTCACCCCCATGGCTGCTCCAGCCTCCCTCCTGTCCCATGAGGTGAACAGCAGCTTGACCATTATCTCTGCTACTCCTGTGATGGTGCTCTGCCTTGCTAACTTTTTTTATCTAATGTGGCTTCTTTCTCCTCATCACTTAGGGAGCAGCTCACCCTTGTTAGATGATGATTCTGCGTTCAGATCTGTGATGAGGAATGATAGGAGAATTACTGTCTATGAAAGCTGCCTCATTCTTTGTGACATGATGGTCAAATGCAGACTGAGAAAGCACAGAGTTTAAAATATAGGCATAGTTTGGAGCCCTTTTTACAATATTGTGAAAACTATTTATATTTGAATGAAACTATGTATATTTGAATGGATCTCTATCACACCAGACGAAATACATAAGCAGAAAGGAAAAGTTCAGTTCTGAAAGTAGCCACAGAAAGTATGTGAGCCTGTATTAAGACACTTAGAATTTGATTGAAAACAAAACAAGGCAGAGCACCGTCACAGAAGTAGCAGAGATAATGGTCAAGCTGCAGAGGGGTCTCTGCAGGGTTGCTGGGCACCCCCTGCACCCATCAGGGGTCCAGACCCTAAACTGGTTCTTCCCTGCTGGTGGCAGGCTCATCCCAGCCCAGGGAGGGCAGAATGAAACCTTGTGAGAGAAGTGCTGGTGTTGGTGTGACCTCCTGAGCTTGCTGGCTGGGAGACCAGATGTGGTTTTTATTCCAAATACATCCAGAGGTGTGGCAGAAAACAGAAGAAATGAACCTGCTGTGCCTGTCCAGAGTCTCACAGTTGTGCATCTCCAGCGTGGTGGCTGTCACCTCCTTCTCTGACCACCTTCAGGGTGATCCTGCACTTCTGCCCATGGGTTATTCCCAAGCCATTGGCATTCCAAGGCACAGTCCAAACACTGGATGCACACACAGAGCTTTCCTGGAGGTTCCTGAGCTAATGTGACTGGACCTGTCCCCAGAGCAAACTGGCCCCATAACCCACAGAAAAGTCATTTTTAATGCAAATGCTGGACTGTAAACTCCTGTCTGCTTTGGGACATTGCAACTGCAGAACAGAATTCCTGGCCTCTTGCAGAGGACTGTACTCAAAGTAAATAATATTATTTCAGAAAACAAAATTCATTTTGCAGCCCGAGACCAACTGCAACAGGATACGAAGCAGGGGAAAAAAAAAAAAGTAAAAATGCCTTGCCCCCGGGCCTATTTATTATTTATACACCACTGTGCCTAGATAAACTCCTCCTTGAAAGAGCAGGACGAAAATAATTCTGCAATGTGGAAACAAACTACCTATTTAAAGTGATTTTATGCCTGAATGGCCTCATTATAAAAACAGCCTGCATGCAATAACTTTTTACCTTTTTCTACAATATCCAATGAACTGCTTTTTGTCACTCTCACCAGTCTGAGTGCTTTCATGCAACCACCTTGGTGGAAAGCCTTCGTGGTTTCCTTAGAAACGTCTTCCTTCCTGGATGTTGACCCATGGTGGTTGAGGCAGCAAAAACCCTGGAGAGGTCCTGTTCAAACAGGAAAGAGCAGACAGTTTAATGGCCAGCTTTGCAGCTCTGCTCCTCCACAGTTTACAGTAGTTGGGAGCTATAAAAGAAAAATATCACGAGGAAGGTTTCTTTATTTTAGGGTCAGCTCTATGTGGGCGTTTTTTGACAAAAGCTGAATCTGCAGCTCAAAGGCTGCTGGTGGGCAATGGAGATGGCTCAGCTGCAAAGTGCTGGTGCTCAGGAGATGGCTTCTCTTGTGTAAATAGGCTTTGTCCTTCAGGAAAAATACATCCTGTGTCCTTCTAGGTGCATTCATAACTCAGTGGCACAAGGGGTAGTCTTGAAAAGCTACAATTAATGTCACCTTTCAAGTGTTTTGCAGTGAGTGCTCTGCAATGTCTGAGCAGGAGCAAGAGGCCAGAGTCCAAGCAGTCCTCGAGAGAGGTGGGAAAAACACTTGTCAGGCTGTGATGTTATTAAAGCAGGCTTATCTGCAGCTCTGCTCATGGCCAGGCAGTCACTGACAGGGACATCAACCCACCTCATGTGCTGGTCTCTGCCACTGGCATTCCTGGAGACTTCAGGGTGCTCCTCAGGTGAAGTGACCTGGTGAGACCTTTCTAACCTGCACCTCCCATCAGCAAGAGCATGGGTAGGTCATGCAGGAGTTTTAGATTTGCTGCTTGCTCTCATTTATATTCAGTTCCAGGGGAACTCATGAAATCTTTCAGCTTCGCTAAAACCTACACAATTGTTTGTTTGTTTGTTTAGGTTTCATTGGTTTATATATTATTTTTGTTTTGTGCTGCCTAAAGAGTGATTCTCCAAGAAAGCTGGAGAGAAACTGTTTACAGGGACATGGAGTGACAGGTTTAGATGAGGGTTAAGGAAGAAATTGTTCCCTGTGAGGGTGGGGAGACCCTGGCAGAGGTTGCCCAGAGAAGCTGTGGCTGCCCCATCCCTGGAAGTGTCCAAGGCCAGGCTGGAGAGGGCTTGGAGCAACCTGAGATGGTGGGAGGTGTCCCTGCCATGGCAGGAGGTGGAATGAGATGTTTTTTAAGGTCCCTTCAAGCCAACCATTCTCTGATTCTATAATGACATCTTCCAAGTGCTGCTTGCTCTCCAGGCTTTGTCACCTTTACATAAAGAATGTAAAAACCAGTGGCAGTTCCATTACCAGCTCTAAGCTGTGTGACTCTCCAGCCTTGTTCCAAATCTTGCTCCATGTAGCAGCCACAGGCTTGGGAAATCCAGGGTATAAAGCAGAGCAAAATATCCCCAGGCTATTCACAGTCCAAGCTGCCCAGGAGCTCTGTGGTGAGCATGGCACTCATCCTGTCCCCAAGCAAAGGAGCAGAAATAAATAGCTGTTAACTCCAGTGCAGTGCTGTGCACCAGGTCAGAGAGGAAAAACCTGGAGAACTGTAATTAACAACAACAAAAATAAATTACACAAGAGCATTTCTCTTAAAGTTTTTAATAGCAAACGTTAGGGAGAGCAGGTTTTTCAAGCCAAACAGGAAGGAAAACAAATAAACAATTGCAGTCAGTGCTTTTAGAAGTCAGGTTATCAACCACGGACCCACAGACAGGAACTGATGAAGCAGAAATCTTCAGGGAAACAGATGAAGTTTTCAAAGAATACAAACACATAAAACCCTGAGATGTGTGTTTATAAATAAGCCCATGGAAGAACTGGGCACACAATTCCCAGGCTGAGGGTTATGAGCTTGAACAAGAGTCTGAAGATTTGGCCTACACAGGTAAAATCTGTAAATGGCTGGGGTGGTATTTTGGACATGTACAAATTTGGAGAAGTCAGACGATATAGTGAATTCACTGCTGCTGCTGTGGGTGTGACATCAGAAGGGAAGGACAAAGAAAAGCTGAAGGAAAGCTAGAAGAAGCTCCATCCTGTCCAGAGGACAGTGACATCTGTGGAAAAGCTATGAGCAGGATTGCACACACTCCTCAGGGCTGAAACTCTGCCATGGAGTCACATCAGGAAACACAAGGCTCTTGGGGGATCCCAAGCTCTCTTTAGGATGTCCTGCTGAGGGCTGAGCTGCTCCCACTGCAAACATCTCAACCTCCAGGCAGTTTATATTTCAGTGGCACAGGAGTGGATAGGGTTAATACCTCCAGGAAAAGGTTCAGTGGCCTCTTGGTGATGTGTAAATTAGCAAGTGGACAGTTGCCCCAGAGAGAAATGGCAAACAAATATTTATTAGTTGTTTCAAAGAGCCACAGCCATAAAACTTTGCCATTTGACTGCAGAAGTGTTTGTGTTTTTACTGAAACCAGTGCTAAAGGTGATGGCTTTATTTCTAACCGAGGTAACCTCTGTAACCCTGTGATTTACTGCCTCCAGGTAACAGGAAAAGCAACCTAGAATGTGCTTCAATGTACATTGCTCTTGCAGTGTGACAGGAAGGTGCCAAGAATGAATTTGAATACCATTTTTACCTTATGAATGTGGATAAACACCTGATGGGGCAGCCTGAAGGAGGCTGAGCCAGGCTCTTCTCCGTGGCACCCAGTGACAAAGCCAGAGGCAATACAGAAAATTCCATTTGTATGTAAAAAATAAAAGCCTTTTGTGGAGTGAGGATGGTTGAACACTGGACCAGGTTGCCCAGAGAAGTTTTGGGGAGACCTTTTTCTATGCATTTCCCAGATTATCTCACTGACTATTTAAACTCAAAAAATATATGTTTAGACACACACTTGCATAGCAGGATATTTAGAAATATTTTGCTTCAGTGGAAACGACATGTGAAGTGAAGCACTTTCTAACAGGAGTGGAGTCATCAAAATCTAAGGATAAATATAAATTATTGTATAAGTGCCTTAAACCATATATTTCTGGATATAGATATATAATATAGATATAGATATAGATATATGGATATATAAATAGATATAAATAAATATTTATATTTATATTTATTTTTATTTTTATTTTTATAAATATGTATGGGATATAGATGGAGATGATACATATACGTATACGTATACGTATACGTATACGTATACGTATAACAGAGATCTATTTCCTAAATTGCAGTAACTTCTAATAAGGTTCATGCTTAATAATGAGCAGTTTGGCATTCTATTCTATTCTATTCTATTCTATTCTATTCTATTCTATTCTATTCTATTCTATTCTATTCAGTGTAATTGGATGTTAATTTTTTTCCTTGAATTTTTAGAATGTCACCAAAATGCACTGGCCCTTGGACAAGGTTAAATGATAATGGAAAAAACTCAGTTTCTAAACCCACATATAGGTTTCTAGGTTGGAGCTTGGACAGAAAGGCACCGTGAAGGGTAAGGAAATGATGAAGGCACTTGGGTATGTGTGAAATCTCTGAGTTTGCCTCGGTGCATCATCAATAAGCGCTTGAATGGATGAATGGCCTGAGCAAATGCTCAGTGTCAGAGTGTGCATAAATTTGAGCTGAACTGCAGAAGTTATGGAGAGGCCAGAAATCCATTCCTGTCACCGTGTGCCATTTTCTCATTAGCCCCCAGAGACCTCCATAACTACCCCTGATCTGGGGGCTGGGCTTCAATTTGGATTTATAGAAGATCATGGCATGAACACTTTGGTCCAGCCTTTGAAACAACTTGTGTTTCAGTGACCCCAGCATCCTGAGTCAGCTTGGGCAAGGAAATAAGCACTGAGAGGTCAGAGAAGAGGCCAGGCCCTCTGTAACTCTGCAGGGACTCCTCAGTGCCTGTGAAAAGCCACCCCAGGGCTCTGCCTTCCTTCCCTTCATCTCCCATCTCCATGGACAGCAGTCACCCTGCAAATGGGTACCACTCTTTAAGACAGATGGCCTCTGAATGTTTGGCTTCAGGACTGCAACAAAATTCAGCAAGAATATTCTGATGATCTCCAAACACCAAAGGAAGTTTGGTGATAATTATTGTCTGCAAGAATTTCCCTGTTTTGCAATGAAGCTGTTTTTTAGCTGTCTGCAGAGGGAAAAGATGTAGCAACTAATGTGTTTACAGTGGGGAAAATACATTATTTTCAGTATGTATGAGTGAATTGTGGCTGAAGTATTTCACTGCTCATTCTTGCTAATTCACTTTTCAGGGGACTCTATGACAAATAAAAGCCATCCTCAGAGGAAGACCTCATTTCCCTGGGAAGAGAGGAATTAGCACAAATTAAAATTCTATTTGTGCAATTCACTTGGAATTCTAATTGAAATGCTTTTGCAATCTTAATTACACCACTTGTTCCCCACTTATTGTGTAAGTTAAAAAGGAAAAGCTGCTGTATGACTTTCTTAGGGGACACCTAAGCCTGGCTGAGCTGTTCCTGGGAAGCTTTGAGTGTGTGTCATCAAGCAGCTGGCCCCAGCCTCCTGGGGCCATGAATCCTCTCTTCCTCCTTAGGACATGAGAATATAAACTTGGAGAAGCCCTCTATGCCCCACCAAAAGCCAAATCACCCAGGTGCCTTCAAGGAAGATTTTACAAAAATGAGGGGCAAAAGTAGGGCAGGAAGAAAAATAACTCCAGGATGAATTTAGATGAGCTGTTCTTAATGAGGGAAATTCCTTTATTAACCCCTCTGCAGCTTTGCTGCTGCTGTGGCAGGAAGGGGAAAGTTGTAAAGATAGTGGAAGGTGTTTCTGCCCATGTCAGTGGGATTTGGAAGTGGATGATCTTTAAGATACCTTCCAACCCAAATATTTCTATGTTTCTATAAGAGAAATGCATTAAAGGTATTTCTATTTATTTCTATTTCTATTTCTATTTCTATTTCTATTTCTATTTCTATTTCTATTTCTATTTCTATTTCTATTTCTATTTATTTCTAAAAGCTGTGACACATCAGAAAAATCCCCATGGACTCCGCACATTTATGCTGCTTTTATATGAAATAACTGTCCTGTCACCCACAGAGCACTCTGCTTTCCAGGAGTGCCAAATCCAGAGATGAGTGATTCGGCCTGAAAGTCAGCTCAGTTTTACAGGGTCTCTAATCCCCACAGATGACTCTGCTCCATGAAGACTACTGCTCCATTGGTGCAGGAGGTGGATTTTATAGCAGCACCAAAATCCCTTCTCATCTGTTATCTTTGCCTGGAGAATCCGACTTTTGACATAAACCTGGAAGGTAGTTCAAAGCCTTGCTGCATAAACACACATCCATTTTTTGTACTTTAGGAATAGGTAATGTAAGAGTTGAAAGGTGAAGGTTATGGCAGTTCGTGTTTATTTCACCAAGAGCCAAGAGATGGGAAACATCTGGCACTTACACACCAAGCAAGTCTTAAAAACAAAGAGATCTCGACTTTAGTCCGGCTGAGCAAGCACTGGGATAAAAGCTAATGACAGGCTGCTTATTTAAAGGGATCATAATACAGAGCAGCCATGTAGGGAACCAGGGAAGGTTTGGGAGGAGGAAAATGAGGGGAAAATTCAGCTTTGTGTTTCCAAGTTAAGGGTCAAAGCCTGCCTTCAGTTACGCTGCAGTGGCTGTCCTGAGCTGCACATTCATCCAGCACGTAGGGCCCTCCAGATTTCACTTGGTCCTGACTTCCAGCGTAAAAAAAAATATCCAAAGCTGTGCTCAGAAGTGCTGCTGGTGTGTCTCAAGTGGAACAATGTTGAATCACAATCGTTTTTGTGAAGGTGAGAGGAGGGCTGAGCACAGAAGTGACTTGCAGCGAGGCGAGTTGGGTTAGCGTGAAACATTCATCAGCAATTCTTGGGAAGGATGAAGGTGCTCAAGCACGTTGCTGCATCTTCCCTGGAGCAGATCTTCACCTGCTTTGCATCTTCCTGCTGAGGTTTGTCCTGAAAAAGGTGTTCTGCAGAGTGGGGCTATGTCCTTCTGAAAAATCCCAGGCTGAACTTGTTCATTTATTGTGGCAGCTCCTCTTCAGAACACATCACCTCCCATTTCCCAATTTCACTGCTCAGTCCCCAGAATAAATTGGTCCCTTCAGCAGGATCCATTTTGCAAGCAGAGATTTATGCCGAAAATGAAGAGTGAAGGTTCTTTGTCCCCTTTTCCAGTTGGTATTGTACAGGCCAAGCTCCCACACTGGCTCAGCCATCATGGATGGGCTACATGGTGACATTCTGTCTCCCCAGCCTCCTGATCTTGCCTAATGTCCTCTCCCCATCTGAGCTGTTATGTGAGAGCTTCATCTCCCACCACCACCACCACAGCAACAACAATAACAACAACACAATCCCCCCCCCAAAAAACAAACAAACAAACAAAACCCCCAAACAAACAAACAAAATCGTGTAAAAGGGAAAAATAGGATTATTTGTAGTCCCTTAACTGCTGTTTGAAAGCCTTGGAACTAAGGAGAGCTCCACTTTTTGCTTTTGGCAAGGTAAATTTTCAATCCAAATCCATCAATCATGCCAAGAATTAATGTTTAACTTATCTTCAGAGCAATGGGGAAATGTGGACTCCTCCTTCTAAGATTTTAAAGCTCACTATTGAAACCAGCATTGCCTGCATTGCAGCAAACATGCATGAGAGTCCTCAGGAAATTGGTTTTTCAAGAGAAAAGGCGTGTCACAGGCATACAAGTGGCTATCATAAAAACCTCTTGCTCCCAATAAAATGTGATAAGGAAACAATGGTTACTGCCCTGGTAAGAGATTTCCAGGGGCAGCTACGTGACAAGAGCTCAAGTGCTAATCCTTAAGGCTGTGGTTTGCAGCCAGCTGTAAGATTTGTGGTATCACACCACCAGTGCCATGTGCCAGATGAGCAACACACTGCTACAGCATAAAAAAGCTCCAGTCAATGGCTCACATTTGTCAAAACAACAACAACCAAAAAAACCCCTTTATAACAGCAGGTTTTTGGTGTATCAGTATTTTTTAACTTCATGTTGGACCAGCAATCTCCTGCCTTTCCCCAGCAGGAGTGCAGCTAGCACAGGAGGATAAAGCTGGTATAAATTCCATATCATGTCCCTTGGCTAATTTGACAAAACACAATCATGTGTCCATGCCTGATCCACATTAGATTTATAGTCCTGGGCGAGCTGGCAGTGCACAGATCTGGTATTAATAATCCTGGAACCACAGCCTAAATCTATTAGCTGGAAGCAGTTATATGATTCTTAATCCTATTTTGTGTCAGAGCAGATGACTGCAACCAAGATGGAGCAGAAATTGCATGTTTTTGCATGGCTTAACTTGCCCTGAGCTGAGCTTTCAGACAGTTCAAACCACCCCAGGTGTTGATCTTAAAACTGATATTTTGGGGGTACTTTATGGGAACTGAACCTGGAAATACAAGAGCCCAAAGCGTGCAGCTTTGTCGTGTAAGAAATAAACTTCTTTTATTTGAAAGGTGTTTAAATCCCAAGCAAGAAATGTCATCTATGTTTGAGAACCCACTGCTGGAGCAGGATGAAAGCTCAGCAGTTTAACATAATTTGGAAGCACGGTAAACATTCGGAACATTATTCCTTGAAAACTTAATGAGACTCGTACAGCAAGACTCCACCATAAAAACACAGCTCCCTTGCTTAGAATGATTTTCTCATTCTAAGTAACTGAAAATCATAATAATACTGTTTCCTCAGCAATTAGACATTTTTTATATGCTACGTTTCTTTAATAATACTAAAACTCTTTTTAAAAAATTATTTAAAAAAGCTGTCCCCGACAAGCACATTATTAAATTACAGTTTATAGCTCTTGCAGTGGGGTAAATTATAGTTGTTTTATTAAAGTATTTTAAAGATTGGAGTTTTACCAACATCTTGTTCCTATAGCTGGCCAAACCCACGTATGCTGTGAGGTGCAAGTTGCCTCTCACAGAGTCCTTCTGCACACCAGGAGGGAATTTAGGTTTGATTTTCCAAATAATGGGACACCACAGGAAGCAAGTCTCATCAGACTCCAAACTTCTGGGGTTTAACCCCATTATCTGCGTTGGGCTGTTGCATTTTCTCTCTCACAAGCACAAGAGAGGTGGTTAGATCCAAGTAGGAGCAGGCTGGGGCCTGTTAGTGCCCTTATTATTTTATAAGTTTATTCTTTTTGCATTGGTTTGTTTGCTTTTTCACAGAGGACCCTGTTTCTCCACGGGTGCTCCTCAAATGGAAGAGCTCCACAAGTTTACCCACCTGAAAAGCAGAAAGAAAAGATTGGCAACATCCAGGCTGCATAAACACTCCATGAAAATGCAGACTCATGCCACGAGCCCAAAGGGCAGGATCCATCATCCACCTTTCCTGTGGGATGCCCTCCCTGGAATTACACCAATAGCATCAATGGCAATTGGTATTCCAGGTATTACCTGGATCTCCTGAGCCTTGTTTGGAGCCAGAAATGCTTTCCCTTCCCCTGTGTCAGAAATTGCTCACTGTCTGCTCGTGGTTTCTGCTGGCACTGTGGGAGCAGAGCTGCCACAGCAAAGCTCCAAGGGCTGGTCCCAGGGGAAGGCTCCCCTTTGTCCCCCACTCCCCACAGCTCCTGCGCAGCATTTGGAACTGCAACAGGAAATTAAGGGCTGTAGGAAAGCAACCTTTGGCCTTTAATTCACTTTTTAATAAAATCATTAGAAGAAAGCTACTCGCTGCCAGACATTTTGGGAAATTGCTGTAATGATGCTTTGGAGCAGAACGCGTTCTCTCAGCTGCACGCGTGGCTTCCTCCGTAGCTTTGTGTGTTTGCAGCATGAAAATGGTTTCAATTACAAAGCCAGGCTAGAAAATTTTATATGAACCAGGCCGTGGTAACAACCAGAGGCCAGGCTCTGTCCATTGCACATCTTACACACAGACAACATTTATGAAGTTCTGCTAGAAAAGATCAACACGTTTGAGCCAAAGACAAAAACCAACCAAAGAACAAAGAAAGCAGAGGGATGTTGTGTTGTTTCAGTCTCTCATGGGAACAAAATAGGTTCTCCTGGGAACAAAATAGGTGCCATTACCTGCAAAAGTGATGGGCACACAGCAAAGCAGACCTGCAGTTTGTGAGAGCACAAACCCATCTAAAAGCATCAGGCTGTAGCTCCTAATCATTCTGTTTTCTTGTTGATTTTAGAGTTTGCCATTGCATTTTTGCACAGGCTCTTGTGAAGAAATTTTATGGCCTTATTTTCCTAGACAAGGGACAAACCTTGCTTTATAATTCTAAATTCAAAATTTAGCACTTGGGCAAGTATAAATCAAGTTAGGAAATTTTATTAATTGAGCAAAGCCTATGGATAGGTAGATGGTTACTGAGGATACCTTAAAAATTACAGGAGAGAGCTGTGATAAAACAAACCCATTGTTTAGTTACAGCGGTGAAACTTTAAGAGACTGAATAACTTCTATCTAATACAAAATTTGCCCTCATATACTTTGATTCTTTCTGTCTTTCCCATTGTTTAAATAAAATCTTAATCAACAAACCTGGTAGTCAGTTTTCTACAATCAATAAATTCTACATCCAAGCCACAGTAGCTTTTATGTCTGTACGTTGTAAAAGTAAATTTACATCATATGTCAAACATTAGACACAAAGAGAAAAACAAGGCTGATTTCTGGTCCTAAAAGATATATGTGTATCCATAAAATCAGCAAGCTGTGTCCTGAATACAGCTGGATGATCATACCCTGACCAAATGGCTTTTTGTCTCAGCCTGGAGATCTGTCAGGCTCAACTGTTTTCCAGAACTGCATCTGTTTCAGGGAGCTCTGGGGAAGTGCAGGACCAGTCCCTGCTTTACCACCACTCCTATGGGAAGCAGATTTTCCTGCTGCTGGGCTGTGGAGCAGCCTGGGTCATGCCAGGTTCCCAGAGGCTCCAGAAAGGCAAGAATTGAGCCCAAAGTGGAGCTGCGCTTCCGCAGCAGAGAGCCAGGCAGCCTGGTGGAGTTTGGTCACCAGAAGGAAATGCAAAAGGAGGAAAAGAGCCAGCTGTGTTCATTAATCACAGGGTGACTCCAGAGCACCAGCTTTTGTTGGGAAGAGCAGATCTGATGCTGGGAAAGGGGACTGAGCAGACATGAGGAGCAGGGAAACCTTTGCAAGAGGCGTCGATAAGAGCCCAGCTTTGCTGGGCACCTTCCAGGGAAGGGAAATCCCAGCCAGAAAAAGGGAAAGAACAACCAGAAACACCAGGGAATATGTGACCTTCTTGCAGAATGAAACTCAAAACCCGTGCTACCTC
Source organism: Lonchura striata (assembly GCF_050655825.1). NCBI lineage: Eukaryota > Metazoa > Chordata > Aves > Passeriformes > Estrildidae > Lonchura > Lonchura striata. Next base: position 4,716,311 of record NC_140710.1, read on the forward strand.
TACCAAATGACCTCTAGGATGAGCACAGCACTTGTCTATAAATACATTAGAGGAGAGTGGCGGAAAGGACGAAAACGTTGCTTTAATTTAAAGACCAAATGTGGCACAAGAAGGATGGAATATAATCTCTGCCCATAATTACATAAACATTCAGGGAGTTCCACTGACTAAAAAGTGATTATCCAGGTTCAACAGTCATGGTTTTACCCCAGTGTTGGAGGGAGCAAAATCTTCTTGCAATGACTGATTATTTGTTTGGTTTTTTTCCAAAAATTAAGATATATTTCTACTAATCTTTCTAACTCCAGAAGCTCACACCTTGGTAGTTGGAGCTCACAGCAGAAAGAAAAGATGGAACCAGCAGAGAAGATTTGTTCATGGGCTCTTTGTCAGTGGGAGCATCCTCTGTGAAAAAATCTGCTGCTGGAGAACACAACATGAGTATTTCCAGAACATTTTCCACTGTTTTCCAATGACACAACATTACTTTATTTGGGTGAGCTCCTGACTTTGGCTAGTTGTGTCCCTGTTTTTTGGCTGGAAATCTCTATGGATGAGTAGGAAAGGAATGCTACCTACTCCCACAAGTAGTGTTTTGAGCTGCAGTCTCTAACAAACTATACCTTTCTCATGGAAGGAATTTATTAGAAAATCCCTACTGAAAATTAATATGTCTCTGAAATGAGCTCTTTATCTAATAGCTCACCAACTTCCTGGGAAGTGATGAGGTAGAGGCAGTTAAATTTCAGGGTGGATCTGGTTAATATAAACTGCCACCTGGTGAATGCTAAAGAGTATTTTTGCCTTCCCTAGGCGTGGTCTGGCTTACACTTCGGAGGAGAACAGATCCTCAGATACTCACGTTGTACCATTAGGAGTTACAACACAAATATGAAATGAAATCACTGCATGACTTTCTTCCAGCCACACTGCACAGAGGTTATTTTAACACAGCGGTTCCTTCCAGCGTCCCCAGGCCAGAGCAAGCTGAAAGCAGGCACTCACAACTCCTGCTAATCATCCCAGGTGACTTTTTCACCCCAGACAAGAAGAATCCACCCTGCTTAACCTGTGCTGCCTGTTGGTAACACAGAAATGACACTGCTTCCTTATGGAAGGATGCTGAGGGCAATGCAAAAAGTGTCCAAATTCTGTGGGGATGAGTTCACAGCTGTGTCCAGAGGAGTTTGGGGATGCCAGGCTGCAGCTGGTGGCATCACAGACCTGCTCCCAAGCCTGTGGACATTGCAGTATTCCCACTGGCTTTTATCAGCTTTGGCTCACATCCTTGGCATCTGCTTCGTGCCTCTTTATTTATAAGGTCATGCATATCAGGAGCAGCCTCCCAGGGAAATCAGGCCAGCTCATCTCCTTGCTCAAAGAAGCCAATTAGCTGTGATTGTAATCAGTGATTTCATTGCTAGCCCCTCTTTGCCTTCCCAGTTGGGCTCTCCAGGGAGAGAATTTTATTTCTCTGGCACAGCCTAAGCATTGTGCTGAGCAAATCTCTCTTTCTATTTATCTCATGCATACCTATATAATAAGCATGGATGTGATGAATAATAAGTACATAGGTGCTACAGGTCTCCTTTGTATTTCTTTGGCACTATTAATAGCCTTTAAAAGTGGGAATAACCCTCATTTGTGCCAGCTCTAAGCTGTCTTCACACAGTCCAAGCATTGTAAGGGAGTTTTATTTTAAACAGAACATTTCTGAATAATTAATCACTCTGATATAAGACACACATAACAATTCCAAATAACCTCTGCATGTGTTCTTAGTTGAAAGGGGCAAATGAAAGATGGGGGAAAAATACAGTCAAAACAAGGAGCTAAGATGCAGAATCCAGCCAGGAAAGCATGGATGAGGTTTTTTTTTTTTTTCCCCTCCTTACTCAAACAATTCAGAGCATATTTTCCCTATAAAGTAAATGGGTAGAAGGTCCAAGTGTACCTCTGACAGTATCTCTGCTGCATGTGCAATGTGGGGTGGAAGGATGGGGTGCTGGCCAGCATCATCTTCTCCAAACCACTGAGCAGAGTCCCAAAAAAGTAAGTGCCAAGCTCTTGGCACTGCAAACATAGATGTACAACCTGTCAGGCTGCCCAGAGCCATCTGTCTGCATAAGCTGGTGCAGCCAGCCACTTGTTCCACCTTCAAAAACCCAAACAATCACAAACACAGGCACTTTTTAGCTTTAGCAGCAGACTTCACCAGGGTGGGATGGAGGCAGGAAGTTTGGTGGCTGCTCTTTTTTTCAGTGGACGTTTCTCTGCACTCTGGGATGTTTTTCAGTACCAGAATGAATTGGTGTGTGGCACATCCTGCCAGAGGAGAATAAAGCCCATGAGGACACATCTTGCAGAATAACTCACTGCTTTCTACTCACTGCCCACCTCATGTCCCTCAAAGCCAGCCTTGCCCTGCCTCAATCTTCATTTTCATGTGGGAACAGGGTTGTGGGATGGGCTCTGTATGGCAGTGAAGACATGAACTTACCCTGAGTCTTTAAACATATCAGGAGCCCATAGGATGTGTTACTTTTGCTGGATTCATCTTAAGAATGAGAGCTAATTCCTGCTTTTTCCATTTATCTCATCTGTTTTCCCTCGTGCCCCCTCAAACCCAGCCAATCTCATCTTCAGCAAATAAATGTTGAAAGGACTTTGTTTTGCAGCCATGTAACATAAAATTAGGTGTAATATATGAAGTAAAAAACAAACAAACAAACAAAAATGTGAGCGGTCTGTGTGAACAGCACATTTCTCCTGTGACTCATACAGAAAAGCTTTGTCAGAGCACTCCCAGCACCAGCATCTGCAACTGGCCTCAGCCTTTGAAATCCTGCTGCCTAAAACCTGGATGCCTTCTGTGCCATGAGATGTGGAACGAAGGTTTGGAGGAAATGTCTCTCACTCTTGGCAGGTGATGGTCTCATGGGGAGAAGAAGATCACAAAGATTTATAATAATACACCTGTCCATGGCCAGAACAACCCTTTCCTTGGAACTCAGATCCAGTCTGGGCTCCCAACCAGCCATTGGATAGCATAATTTTGGTTATCCTGCTCATTTCTGCTCTCACTGAGCTGCACAGAGACATGAATGGCCCAACTATTACTGAACCTGTCAGAAGAAACACACAGAGATCTCAAGACACTGGAGTTTAGACAGCACTCACTCAGATTTTAGTAGCAATTGTGGGGTTTTTTATATTTTTTTTCCTTAATGGTTTGAGTTGGAAGGGACCTCAAATGTCATTTAGTTTCAACCCTTCTGCTGTGGGCAAGGATGCCACCAACTACCAAAGTTTGTTGATTTTCTGTTTGTTTGTTTGTTTGTTTTTGGTTTTTTGTTTTTTTTTTTTTAACTAAAGAACTCTTTATGATTACTTTAATAGCAGAGGTAAATTGAGTATCTGACTTTACAGCTTTCTTTTTGGATTTGGAAGGAATTTTTTTCCATACTAGGAATCAGGAGTTTTACTACATATCAGCACCAAATGCCATCCAGCTCCCTCTATCACGGGGCTACCATCTCTGAGCCATAATTTTTGCATCCTCAGGGCCCTCTAGACCTGAACACCTTGGTCCCTGGTGCTGAAAAACTGTCAAGAAAAAACTTGTTTAATGCCACGACAGCAGGGCAGCTTCTTACCACACAGAAAATCACACAGGGTCTGTGTGGCAAGGTCATAAATCATCCCCACTTACACAAGTGGACAAGTTCAAGTTGAAATTATCGAGTGTGACGGCTCAAGTGGCATCCTGTACGTCAGACCCAGGGCTGGATGACCCCTCTTTTCCTTTTGCCAAAGAGACAAATGGTGAGAACATGTCAGGCTTTATCTCCGATCCACATTTTTAGCTGGGGACATAGGAAATTTTAAGCTGAAAATAACGTCTTTCTCAGGGCGTGTTGCAACCTTTTTCCTGACTGGGTCTTTATTTTTAAATGCAGAGCAGTAAACAGAACAACACCCAAATGATGACAAGATTGAGCTACACGGATGATCTTAAGCATTTGTCATCAAAGAGATACTGAGCTGCTCGTCTCCAGGAGGCTGCTCATGGATGGCTTTCCTTGCAGCAGGACAGCACAGCATGCCTTGACCTGTGCCACCACCCTGGCTGAGATAAGCCCCTGCCAGATCTTTCATCCTTGTCCCACTGGCAGAAGGTCCCTGGGGATGCCCTGCTGGAATATCACAGCACTGACGGTATGCTACACTCATTCTCCCACCATGATTCTCCCCAGCACCACGATTGTGACATCTTATAGAAACAGCATTTTCTGTGCCATCAAAATGGATCTGTGGCTAGGTTAGAGCAGCAATATGTGCTGGAGTGCTGTAAATAGGATGCAGCTGGCTGGAAGAGGGAAATCTTCAGTCTTCACGCTCCCCTTGGCCAAGAAAGCTCCCTCACATTTAAAAAATACACCCTAAAAATAATGAAAACTCCCAGTTCTTTATTTCAGAGCAGTCAGATTATATAACGTTTGTACACACATCTTGAGCAGAGGCACATTACCCTTTCCCTTTGTGTTACATAAACCAAAGCTTTCCTTTTTCCTTTCATTCTGATGGAAATCACAACTGTGAACACGGCTGTGTTACTCAGAGCCTGAGCTGCTAACAGCCTTCACCATCCTGTTCATTAGGAAGCAACCAAACAAACTTGACAGGACCGCCATGTACTCACTTTTATTAAATTCTATTTATGTTATTTTTAAAGTAGATTTGGCATTCACAAGACTACACCACTTGTTGAGATGAAGGCAACAAAAGCTCTTGCTATTGACAGGAAAAGGACAGAAGATGTCCCTTCTCACATCCTTGACAGCTCTCTGCTGCTCTTGTGGCTCTGGAGCCAAAAGTGCACTCTGGTCTCACGTGCAGCCATGTAAGTTCTGCAGAAATCACCAAAAACACCCCCAGAATTCTGGCTGGTCCCAAGAAAGTGACTGGGAAGGTCAATCCCACTGACTCACTCCACAGAAGGTTGACAGCCTTGTGGTGGTGGTTCCATCACCCCCAAGTTGCACTCGATTAATTTGAGCACTTCTTCTTCCTGCAGTGGGAATTTTACCAGTGGCTTTAGTGGACCAGCCTTTAAGAAGGAAAAAAGACAGCCAGAAGCCTTACAGCCACCCAGCTTAAATCCTGTATCAACAGCAAACACAAAACACAGGGGGTTCTGTTTGGTTTCCTATCTGCAACTGGACCTACCACAGCAGCTTGTGACAGCCATGTGCCACATCTCATCTCTGGTTTATCCTCCACAAAGCCACTGGGATTTCATCCAGAGAAATTCTGCACAGTGTGGTGAGTGGTAGCAGTAGCATTCTGTAAAATGTTTAATTTCACACAATTAACTTCTTAGTGATTATGTGAGAGAATTCCCATTTGTCTACTGTGCAGTAAGGCTAATTCATTGCCCCTGACAATATTGCATTTTCAAGCTGGATCTCTCCCATTTTTAAAGAAAAGCTTTCTGATCAACCAGGCCTGTGGTGAAGCAGAACTTATTGTTCCTTGGTTGGGAGAAACTTTGTGCCACGTGCAGATAAAAACATGATGATTAACCCTAATTCCTCCACAGCTCGCCAGGCCTGCAAAGAGCACTCCAATTCCAATAAGGAAGGAAAATATCAATGCAGAATTTATTGGTCACCAGGCAACATATTGTGGCTGGAATTTTCCAGCGAGCTCAGTGTCTTCAGCAGTGGCCAAACATTTGAAAGAAGCTCTTCATAGTCCAAAATAAATGTCTACATTTTTAGAAGACAGGCAGTGATTAGGCACTGTCTGGGAAGAGATTCCATTTTTTTAATCACTTCCAAGTTTTATTTTTGCACATGGATTTTGTCCTTGGGTCTGGCTGATCTGGAAGAGGCATCTGGTGCTCTGTGCCTCAGAAGGGTCAGCCAAGCATGGGCGCTGCTGTCAGCTGGATGCACTGCTCAGTGGCACTGGAAATTTGGAAATTGCTGCCCCTGGAAGTAGCTTCAGAGTGGTCTGGCCATATCTTCCACCTCTGGGCCAGTCCAAGAGTGATGCAGAGTTGGTGTAACCCTAAATCAAGAAGACTCACCAGCTTTGCGTTCTTGAGCGTAAGAGAAAAACCTGGCGAATGCTCCCCCCAGAAAAGCACACAGAGATCAGATCATGTTGCCTTGCAGTGCAAGAGAAATGAGGAATCAAAGCAATTGGAGACTTTTATTGTTCTTTTTAAGCCCTCTCCCAGCAAATACAGTGCCCGTATTTTACAGGGCTACAACACAATAATCTGCCACCACCGCTTTAACGACCAAGCAGTTGCAGAGTTGATCCATAAACTGATGTTGCCATTTAATGTGGTTTCCAGTGAACTGTAAAATTTATGGCTGTAACTAACACCACCCCCTGCCCCTCTCTCTTTTATGTTCTCAAAAAACAAGCTGCTCCACAGCTCCAAAAGGCAACATGCAGAAAACCAGTGTGCAACCTGAAGTGAGCTAATTAGGATCACATTCACATACCGTGGATCTGCGGCCTTCTGGTCAATTAAGCAAAGATTAATATCTGACACTGGGTGGATGACTACCACAAAAAGCAGGCACAGAAATATTCAGATACACTGTTGTTGCACAACCTGAATAGTGGCAAAGCTGCTGTGCAGAGCAGAGACCCTCTGTGATGTTTCTTCCATGGTTTTCCCACTCTTTTCCATGCAAACTTCTCAACCTCACCACTATTTCCATCCTATTGTGGTGCCACTGGCACTGCTTCTTTGGCAGCTTCCTGGCATGGTGTCCCTCCTCTAAACCCTGCTGAGAAGAGCAGCTGTAAGGTGAATTCTACCTCTGCTCAGCTGGCCTGGCCCTTCTCCCATCCTCTTTGTAGTGACTGATGGGATTTAAATGGGCTTCACATCAAGTCCCCCACATGGGGAGAACCTGGTCCCAAGCAAACGTAATGTTGGAAAACCTTCTTGAGCGCTCACAAGCGCAGGGACTGATTTAAGCTCAGTGTTGTGAAGGCTTGGAATAAAAACTGAAGGCCTGATCCCAAAGCCCATTAACCTTTGGAAAGGCTTCCTATGATGTCAGTGGATTTTGGAATACGCTTTTGATGCTTTCTGGTAAGGCTGATGGAAAAAATCTTCAAGCTTAATTGGAGTGGGGGGGGAACTGGTTAGGAAAATTATTTTAGATGAACACCTCTGTGTTGTGGGGATGCATGTCCTTGAGCTCCACTGATGCTTTCTGCAGAAAACTCACACTTACTGCTGCTGGCTGTTTGTTTATAAGGTGTAATTTCTTCAGTGGGGAGGATGTATTAACTTCTTGGCCTCATGTAAGATCACATTTCATATTTTAATCTCCCCAGCAACTTCCTGATGGGAAGAAGGATCTTTTATCTGGATAGTGAATCAAAACTTTGGCTCTCTTCAACATCATAGGTTGATGAGAGAAGTTGGGTGTCCTGAACCTCATGGTTGCAAGAGTTTTTTAATCACAGATTTGCTTTAAGGTGGCTTTATCTGGAGCCAGAGCATGAGGGGTAAAGCTGCTTTTCCATGGTTTGTTAAGCTCATGTTGGTGGTGCCGTGTTCTTTCATTTAAGGACAGAGCAGCACAAAAGCAGAGGGCCAGATTCTGATGTCATTTTTGCTAGGAAAACCAGGCATAAGCCAATGGGTAAGAAACCTGCTGCTGGGGAACCACAGCATGGTGCCATGTAATTATGGTCAGGCCCACAAAAACTGGTGGAGGTGGGAATGGAAGAGAGCTGCTATCTTAGGGAAAAAGAAATTAGGAACTCTAGTAGCAGGGGAAAAAGGAGGGATAAGGAACTAGGATCCAAATCCTTGGTTAAGGATGTTCAGAAGTGTTAGATTATTATTTTTTTCCCTTCAACTTGATGCCTAAACTCACCAGTTGGGCTATCTACTGGAATTCTCCCTACTTAACACAGTGAAAATACAGCAGGATATTCATAGAACCATAAAATATCCTGAGCTGGAAGGGTCTCACAAGGAGGATCACCAAGACATTGTTGTGCAAATGGTCAGAGACACAAGGACCTGGTGTTTCCTCATAGGGGTAAATGTAGAAACATTGAGAAACTTGCAAACAATTTTGCAGAGCTGTAGGGTACTGCTGGAGCACTGCTCCAGTGTGTAACAAACATCCCAAAAAAGCAGGAACAACAAAAGAAATAGCATCAGGAATTATCTCTGAGAATTTGCTCTGAACACTTTACAGCAGGGAGAGCTCAACTCTAGTTTTACAAAACAGCCCAGCAGCTGTGCTATTTATATGTTCACCACCAAGCTTTCATTAATTTTAACACATGTTAATGGACACCCTGTATTATTTTGGGAGGCTAAACGTGAGATTTGTTTAATTTCCTTAAATATCAAATATGGGTCAAGTAAAATAAACCATGGATTGTATTTTTTCTTTTTTAAGAAAAAAAAAAGTGTCAGTGAAACAGAATTCAGACAAAGCAATGTCTGATCATATTTACAGCATTTATAGGTTTGGAAATCTCCAAAGAAATCTGAGGAAACCTAAAGGCTGCCTGAGTACATTGAGTGAAATTCTTCTTGGTAATGAATAAATACTCCACAGGTCTTTACAAGAACACCTTTTTAACTACATGTAAATATTCCACAATCTTTCAGAAAATCTCCCATTTGAAGGTGATTCTTGAAACAGGTTATTTTTATTTTAATAGCAATTAAAAAAAAAAAAAGCCATTTGCAGATCCTGTTATTTCTCATATTTATTCACTTTGCTAAAAACACAAGTGGTTCCAAACAGGCACACAGAAACTTTGGAAACAGAGTCCTTGTGTTGTTCAAAAGAAGTTCTCAAATAAACTACATGGACCTAAATCAAATTGCAGCTACAAGCAAATTTATTTCTCACCTCATCTTGCTCCTTAGGATTTAATGGAAAACTGGTATAAAGCGTGGCAACAGAAAAAAAATACCTGCCACAAAAAATAAATCTGTCAGACTTGGGAAAATCCATTCATCAAAGGAGGGAAAAATACAATGAAATCACAAGAAGTTTATGGAATAAATGTGTAACTGATTTGGTTATAATATTTAATCTCCCTCTGCTACCTTGTAGTGTGAGGTTGCGTTCACCCTGCATAGCTTGAACATGACAATGGGTTTTTACTACCAAATTTATAACTTAATCTGGATATTGCCAGCGTGGTAGGACAAAGCCAGTGTTTTTTGAGTGTTTCTGATTCTGACCAGAGGGACAGAGGCTCGGAGACGTGAACCAGACAGATTTTGACTGGTAACACATGACTTTGTAGAAGCACCATTGACTTACACCACTGAGGAGCCTGGCTCTAATCCGTACTGGAAGGGCACCTTCAAAGCAAAACCTGCCCCTGGTTGCAGTTAAACAAAACCCTGTTCTGTCCTGAGAGCCAGGCTCTGGGATCACAGGACTGCAGCAAACAAGTTCCAGGAGAAACTCCCTTTAGCACAATAAACCCCTTTCCCTCTCACCCCACGACAGCGATGCCGAGCTCGCTGACACCCCAGGCTTCAAAGGGAGCTGAGGGGCAGCTGTGGAGGAGCTGACCTTGCATGGAGGGTTGTTTATTGGCACAAAACTGTGCCCTCCTGCAGCCCAGCAGCCAGCTGGGTCAAACAGCTCCTGTCGGAGCCCAGAAACTGCGGGAAGCTGGAGAGCCCATGAGAGGGCTGCAGCGCCCGTCCGGAGATTTGGCTTTCTTGAGTGACAGCTTGATGAACTCAAGCATGGGGAGTTGGCCCTTTGAAGAAGTAATTATGCTGCTAGTTGAGAAAAAAGCAGCTCTGGATTGTGCTCTGCATGTTTACACAATGCCAAAGGAACAGACAGGCGCTCCTCGGGACGGGTGCACAACAGAGAAGACGCATTTCAAAGAGTTATTTATTCACCGGAGATCCTGAGAGGATGTTTGTTGGATCATGCAGGAGAGTGGAAGCTCCTGAAATCCAGGATGCTGTAAGTTCAAGCAGGAGCAGGCAGCAGATTTATCTCTCTGGGCTGCTGGGAGCTTGTCAAGTGCCATAATTACCATTTGTTCTCATCCCACCCGTGACTCCTCCGTGGCAGTGACCTTTGGAACAGTGATTATTTGTGTCACAGAAACAACATGTGCTGGCATAGTCATCCTTCCCCACTTTTTAGTTCACCAGTTTCTCAATGAGTTTTGCAAAAGCAAAGGGGATGGGAAGGAAAATTATCAGTGTTGAGCAAGGCAAGGGCTTTGTCTGGGTTCTACTCCCTGATGAGGAAGAATGAGAGTCTCTGTGTAGAGTCTGCACAGTAGTACCCACTGTGTTGCTGGGGTACCCAGCCTGGCCTTGTCCCCTGGGATGCTCATGGCTCCCACTGCTCCTCAGGACATCGTTCAGCACAAAACCAGTAAAAAAGTGCATATGTGGCTATTTTGAGAGCAAAGAATCCACCTTCTGCTTCCCTGCACTTGCCCTGAGGTGGATGCCTCCCATTTGCCAACCCTCTGCCTGCAGCTCTCTCCTTGATCCCCCTTGTTTTGTCTGCTCCCTGATAAAGGCCTGCATTAGTGCACTGCATTGTTTTAATTCCAGCCACCAGCCAGATAAGGCTATCACAACTTTTGCTGGGGATAATCTGCTGGGCTCTTGTGAGAAGAATGCTCTGCCACGCCAGGGGACGATGCTGGGTGTACCCAGGGGATGCTCATCAGCCACAGCCTTGCTGCACAACCTGAAGCAAATCTCTCTTTTTCCATTTGACACCATCTGTCTGCATATTTTTCAGAGTAAGAATGACTTTTAATCCAGATTGGCAAACACTAAGCATGGGCTGGGCCATGACTGAGTCTCTGCTGGCTACTGTAATCTAAATCACATTGTAATGAACAATATGTTGTCTTGCATCCAGCTTGTAGGAAAATATTTGCGTGTAGATAAGCTGACATTTTGTTTAGTACATGCACTCTAATTTCCAATAAAACCTCCAATAAATAATTACAAAGTGAATTTATTGCTTTGCTTCAAAGCAAGGACATGGTGCCACTTTGAAAGGGTATTTGAAGTGTTAAATCCATTTCTATGATGCTTTAATATATTTTCTGTAAATTTCCTTTTATTTAAGTTATTTTAATATTATTATGCCACTCTGTTAAAAGGCCATAAAACATTTTAAACAGCAATAAAAGTAAACACAAATGCTAGAAAGCCCATTCTTCTCTCTCCAGCCCACTGAGAGAGGAACAGACAGAGGATTTAGGCATAACAAAATTCATGGCAGCTGTGTAAATAAAATAAAAGAGCACACTGTTTTTCTGTTGATGATGATTCTTAACATCTTGCTATCAAGCAAGAGCCCAGGGCAAGCCATGGGAAGGAAGCAGAAACAGCGAAGGAGAGCTTGAGAAGGAGGGCAGGCTTTGCATGCTTCCTGAAAATGGGAACTGAAATAAAGGAACAACAGAGGAAGCTTTCCAAGGCAAAGCCTCCGTCCAGCAGACTTCACCTGCTGCAGGCATGGACCAGCTGAAGGATGTTATTACAACCAGCGTTAATAAGGATGTGCTCCTTGCCAAGCCAGAGCAGGCTTTGGTAAGACTGACCCCCCTGGGACAGCCTCCCTCCTCCTGCCTGCCTTTCATTTGCTTTCTGCCAAGTTTAGCTCTGTGTGAGGTACCTGCTCATGGTTCACTGAAGTTTTCGAAAAGGGGGTTTAAGGAAGATGTAACTCAATAAACTATATGGTCCTTCTCAGCCCACCCATGAATTTCGCTTGGTGTGGGAAGAGGGAAGTCTGGTCTAGCTGCAAGACTGAAGCTAAAGAAGGATGAAAATGGTCAAAGGCTTAAAAAAATCTGAATAATGACTGTTGATGCTGAGAATAGAGAGACAAAATCTCCTGCCAAAATGGGCTTATCTTGGGGAAATTGGATTCTCAATGTCCATGGTCTCTGCAGAAATTTACAACAGTTCTCATAACAGAAAATAAGAGACATTGAGCCAACATCTCTCCTTCCTGTGAAATATTCCTGACAAAAATGGCTCTTTTATTTCCCAGCCTGGACCAGTGCCGGGAGCCCAGCAGCTTCCCAGGCTGCATCTGACAGCAAGTGGTGGCAGCTCCTGCCAGCTCCCTGGTCACAGAATCACGGAATCACAGAATCCTTTAGGCTGGACAAGACCTCCAAGATCATAGAGTGCAACCTCTGACTGATCTCCAGCTTATCAACCACACCAGAGCACTGAGTGCCATGTCCAGGAGTTCCTTGAACACTTCCAGGGGTGGGACTCCACCACCAACCTGGGCAGCCCCTTCCAATGCCTGAACACCTTTTCAGTGAAGAAATTCTTCCTGATGTTCAACCTGAACCTCCCCTGGTACAACCTGAGGCTATTTCTTCTTGTTCTGTCCCTTGTTCCATAGGAGCTGAGCCTGACCCCCACCTGGCTCCACCCTCCTGCCAGGGAGTTTTGGAGAGTGAAAAGGTCTCCCCTGAGCCTCCTTTTCTCCAGACTAGATAACCCCACAGGCACCAAGGAGGTGGTAGAGCCATGGCCAGATCTCAGCCCTCCTGCTTTTTTTAAAAAAATAACAGATCTGCCTGGGTTGTTCTATTTAGAGCATCTTAAAATCTAAATTTGTAGCTAGTTTTCCAGGCACAACCTCAGGCCCTGGTTTACCTCTCAGGATGAGCACAAAGCCCCCCAATACATCTTATGTTTAGCTTTCAGCTATAATTGCACAATAAAACTTCCCAATCTGCCACACTGAAATTTTTGGAGGCATCAAGAACATCACAGAGAGCCTGCAAAAGCCAGGGTGTGAAAGTTGGGCAAAATAAATGTGGGAAAAGTAAGGAGTGAGAAAGCTTAGTGGGAAAAAATTGTGACTAATGATCAAAGTGGTCCAACAGGCAATGAGCACCTCCTTTGAGAGCCAGAGATCTCTTGACTCATGTTGGAAAGGTTTCCCAGGTAGGGAAATGCAGCAGGATCCCACCCTCAGCAAGCACCCCAAGCTCAGCCTGGGAAGATCTGAGAAGACACCATGCAGGGACTCTGCCACACCATTGCACCCCTGTCCCACCCTGGGCAGGGCACCAGGTTCTCCTGCCCCTGAGGAGCCTGCTGCAGGCTCTAACCACAGCACAGAACCACGTGCTCCATGAGCACAGCACTTCTCAATGTTTTTCTGGAAGTGACTTCATTTGATCGGAGACCTTCAAGCAGGATTTGGGGGTATTTATTTATTTTTCCCCGTGTTTTCTCATCCCTGACAACACACATGCAGCTGCAAAGTGCTGATGACTCCCTTTGCCGAGTTCCTCCCGAGAGCCTCCTTTCCATGGTCTCCATCATAAGGATCTGGATTTTGCATTTCCGCCGTCGCGCTGACAAATGGAGCTCCGGCTCCTGGAGGCTCTACATGGAGCCTGGGGTGGGAATCCCAGCCAAATCCACCGGCACGGCTCGCTGGCCACTGATTTATTTCCCTCGGTGACCTCCGCGTGGCTGCGGGCCAGGCGCGAGCCCACGTCCTGCTGGAATCCTGCTGGAATCCTGCTGCAATCCTGCTGGAATCTGCACATCGTTTTGGGCCCTTTACTCATGGTTTATTCTCCGAGTCCCCAGTCAGGTTTCCAGCAGGGAGAGGCTTTCGTTGTGCTCAGTGGGGATTTGGCCGCAGCTTTCTGGAAGGACGGGAATACCGAAAATCCTGACGTCCTCCAAGTTACTCGCTCCGGTGTGTCTGCGTGTGGAAAATCATTCGTCATTTCCTTGCAGACACAATTTTCAAAGGAGAGATAGATCACTCTGGCAACAGTGCAACACCGTGATTTAGGGGTTTATTTATCTCTCAGCCCAGCTCTGCTGCTTAAGTACACGAGTTTAGTCCTGTCCCTTCTTCCTCTCCTTTTTTGTTAAGCAGCAGCACAGCTCTGGTCTAATAAGGCTTGTTCATGGAACAGGATCCATGAACCTGAATGAGCCCTGGCTACCAAGGGAAATGAGGACTTGCAGTGTTCAGAGCTTCATCCAGAGGGATGCAGTCATTTGAAAACCTAAAGTGACTCCAAGATCTAGAGGGATTTAAGGATGAGAAGTCATCAAAATGTTCCCCTAGTGAGACACAATTACAGCGTTGGGGTGTTGGAGGGGAGCATTGCTATGGGAGAAGCTTTCCGGGGTCAAGAAACAATGAAAATTATTCTCTTCTATTAGGGAAATAAGTTGAGAAAAGGGATATAAATAGGGTATTTATAAGGTTTCAAACCAGCCTTGGACCTCATAATCCATCCTGATAATGGGCATCCTTGACATCCCAGTGTTTTCAACCTCTAGACTGTGGCACAAGCACACTTTGATTTCCATATAATTTCAGGATGTTCTGAGCACTAAGAGCTTTCTCTCCTTTTGCTCTTGTTTTATAAAAGAGACGGAACACTTCATTTTCTGTGCTTTACAAGCATCATAATTACAAGGGGCCTGACCTCGTGAAGGCTTGAGGGCACTTGGCTTTGCTGGAGTTTGGCCCCAGTGTGTACATAGAGCCCAAAGGTTCCTTTGAATAGAAGTTGAAGTGCCTGTAAGTTCTGGCTACAGAATGGCCATGGATGTAGTCAGACTTCTTGCAGAAGAAGTCAAATTACATCCTTGGAATAGGAGCCAGACATTTTAGAGCTGAGACAGAAATTCATTAGAAATAAACACAGAAGACTATGAAGTCCAGGACTGTGACTGGGAGAAGTTAAATAACCTCCCAAAACTTTGACAGGCCAGCAACCTCCTCCACCAGAACGTTATAGATGTCTCTTCACAAAATAAAAAAAATTGTGCATTTGAGGGCTTGAGAGAGGTCTGCCTTTAAGAATCCCTTTGTCCATTTGCCCAAAAGTCTCAGTATCAGTTACAGCCTGTGAAACATTCAAAGCTTTCTGGGGTCTCTTGGCCAGCAGATTCCCTCTCTCTGCTTCCAAGGATTATTTTTTCCCCATTAGAATACAAATTTTGGACAATTTCCCTCTCATCATGCACAAACGTAACAGATGATCTCTCACTGAATTATTTTAGAAATGCATTTATGGAGTCTGTCGTCTGGGATATAGAAGCTCCATCTTTCCTGCACTATATATTATCAGATACTACTAACACGGTCCAAAGAATGGAAGACTGACCTTGCAAAAGAGAAAAACCTTCCACCAGTCAACCCAGACATTCTGAAGCATCTGCACTGGACTTTGTATCTCTCTCAAGGGCCTCTTGCATGTGGAGGACAGAAAGCTGCTGCTGACACCAGCTGAGAGAGCTGCTACCAGAGCTCAGGTGGCAACAGCTCACACATTTTGGTAACAGAGATCCCATGTCTGCTTGGGATGTGTGGATCCCATGCACTGTTGTGATGTTTCCAGCTGGCCTGGTGACACCTTGGGAAAAGGGATGGCTTTCAGCAAAAGGATGTGATGGAAGAGAAGGGCCCTGGCTATGTGTGTGCTCACCCTCTGCTCTCTGGATGCTGTGTCCTGGCTCCTTCTTGGGAACTACCTGAGCATGGGCTGTCTCCCCCATTTCCTTGGGAAAGAAGGGACCTGTGGGACATTTCATGATGTCCCTTGGCACAGACATGCTTCAGACATGGGCTAGGGACCTCACCATGCTGAATCATCGCTGTCGCCTGTGCCATCGGTTGTGCTGGAATCAGATACGGGAAAGTCATGATGAGGATTTATTTACAAAGAAAACAAAAAGAAATCACAACCCCAGTGCTGTACAATGGGTAGCATGGAAAAAACACTGCCCTGAGCCAAATGAATATTTCAGCTGATATTTCGTGTTCTCTTTGTTTTTAAAATTGTTCATGTTCAGGCGTCTGGCCCTGGCCACTGAACATCTTGGGCAATTCAGCCCCCAGCACTGCTCAGGACATTCTTTTGGGTTTACAAGAAATCTTTATTGAAGCAGTACACAACGATAAGCATTAATAGAAAGGGCATTCCTCTCCCATAGCTTTAAAGAGAAGCCATTAATTCCCTTTGCAGAAATTTGTGCAATGTGAATTCCTGGAAGGGTGCGGCTGGTGGGAGAAAGGACTGAGAGATGAAAAGTGGGGGAACAGTGTCAAAAATAAAATGTAAGCTGTACATTGCACTATGCAAATTTAGAGAAATATTGTGCCTCGGGGGAAAAAAAGAGCTGGTCAGCCACTAATAGTGTCCAACTTGATCACCCTGTCCTCAGCTAAGGTTCCCTGTGCTGCTGCCATGGTCAACCTGTTCTCTTCCCCACTTCTTGTCCCCTGTGGTGTCCCAGCTCTGTGCCCGTGGGTCTCACTCCTGTCTGTCAGCTCCTGACCTCTCCTCTTGGATGGGTTGAGGCTGGCCATAACCATGGTGGGCAGACAGCACATGGAGAACAAGGAAATGCTGGCAAACCTAGTGTGGTGGGAATGGGAGCATTGTCTCTGCATCAATTTGCTGGTTTTGCGAGGAGAACCACCTCTGCAGGCCGTGCTGTGAGTGCTGGTCCTGCAGTGCTGATGTGCTGCCATGCACAGGGTTAATCCCAGGCTGTGCATGCACAGATGGGTGCTCCAAGACTCCTTGCCACCACCCTGTGACAGCCACTCCATGGGGCAGGAAGGGAAGAGAGGAGCTGGAGATGTGAGCAATCAGAAAGGCAATTAAGCACTGCCCCAGATAAGAGTAAAGTATTCCATCTGCCTTTGTTTTAATGGCATTGATCTAAAGCAGAGACACAATGATTTCCAGTGCAGAAGTTTATGGTCTGTGTTTGCTGGTGGGAATGGCTCTCTGTCCTTGAGAGTGGGAGTGCTCCACGTTGGTGCAGTTTATCTTCTGGTGAGTTAAGGACTTCAAGGAGATTGCTTTAACGAGGGGTTAGCAAACTTCACAGTTGTCTGCGATATTTTATTGGAGGCTGGGGAGCCTCTGCTCAAACATCTGTTCAGGGGAATAAACAAACAGCCCTGCCACGTCAGTTATAGCTGAGCCACAGGTTTTGGGAAGGAGGTGATGGATGGGCTTCAATTACAGGCCCAGCCTGGCTCCTGGGGTGTGTCTTAAAAGGCCACTGAGAGGATGAGGAGCGTGCAGAGCCTCCCTGAGATGGAGTCCTGGCCCTCCCCATTGCATTCATTCTTTAACATTGCATCCCAGAGGGCAGATGTGGTCGGTGGTGGTTGTTTTTCAGGATAAACATTCTGGGTCGGGAGCAATGATTAATACAGCAGAGATCTGGGAAAATATACCTCTGTAAACAACAATGTTTTATAGTGAAAGGAACTGCGTGCACCTCTGTATGCGAGTGTAGCCTCCACACAGAAGCAAGTCAACAGGGAATTCCCTCACTTGGAGTAAAATATTCAGTAGACTTAATTTGGACAATAAATTTCATATAATCCATATTTCCCTAGAATGAAGAGACAGAATATGGATTGTGGTAGGAAATTAAATGCAACAGGAGTCAAAGCAGGAGGCAGAGAGATTTCTTATGTGGACAGCTTAATGAAATACATTAGGAAACCTTAACTTTGCTATCAGTCACAGAAGAGAGAGTTCAAAACACAGATCCTGCCAGTCACAAATTTCCAATGCGACGTTGTTGTAAGAATGTTGGACAAATATATCTCTATCTGTCTATCTTTCTCTCTCTCTTTCTCTCTCTCTTTCTCTCTCTCTATATATATATCCACAGAAATACAGACATTTGACACTGAAAAAATGTGGGTCATACAAAAGAAACAGTGAAGCATGCAGGGTGCAAAGGCACTGGTGATGTTATCTCTTATCCAAGTGCCAGCTCTGCCAGCAGCTGGGAACACGAGCTCCGTGGGGGTTTGAGGTCAGCAGAGGAAGCCCATATGGGAAACCTAATAGCACAGTATGGGCAGGAATGATTTTCACTGTACAAAGGGCAATTTCATGGTCATCTCCCTTGGAGAGTTGGTGGGAGTTGGAAGCTGAACTGCTATTTGTGTGTTTGAAAACCTCTCCCGTAATA
The DNA here is from genome assembly GCF_050655825.1 of Lonchura striata. Taxonomy (NCBI): domain Eukaryota; kingdom Metazoa; phylum Chordata; class Aves; order Passeriformes; family Estrildidae; genus Lonchura; species Lonchura striata. Next base: position 4,734,345 of record NC_140710.1, read on the forward strand.
TTTAGACAGAATGGTGACAGGCTTTTATAAAAACACCCCAAAACAGGTACCTGTAGTTCTCTTTGCGAGGGTGACTTTGCTCACTGCCCTACAGAAACCAGGCATGCAAAGTCCTTTTTTTATTGTAGTTATTCTCTCTTTCAATATATTTCATAACACACAGGAATTTTATTTATTTGCAGAATCAGAGAATATCCTGTGTTGGAAGGGATCCACAAGAATCATCAAGTCCAAGTCTGAATCAAATGGGCCACATAGAGATCAAACCCACAAACTTGTTTCCATTATCACCATGCTCTTAACCAACTTATTCTAAGTGCATTGTTTTGCAAATAAATCAAGGTTTTTCCTTTTAAAAACCTGTTTCTTTCAGACAAAAAAAATGTTGTTTTTTCTTTCCCTAAGGAAAAACAAGGTTTGTGATGTGGCATCATTTCCTCCAGGAAATATTGTGGCTGATTCCTTCTTCTGGTTGCCTCTGGTGCCAGGGGTCTCCTGTAGCTCTCCACTTCAGGAATTCCACAGTGCTCAGAGACAGGAAGGTCTGTAAACCCAGGAAAGGAGGAGGAAGAGAAGGAGGAGGAAAATCATCCTTGATAATCATCCTTTCTGGGTGAATGTCAATGCAATGGTTTTAAATGACTGTCTCAAATATTTATAAAAATTTAACAATTGGCTTAATAACAGGAAGTTGGGAGCTGGCAAATTACCATTCTTATAATCAGAACAGGAGGTTGAGAGAAGGAGTTACGTTTTGGCAGTGACAGCTAATTTCCACGTCTCATTAAAGTGATGTGGCTTAATCATTTATGTTTAAGGCTGTTTTTCTTTGAAAGGATAATGGAGTATATGGCTCCTTTTATTAGACATTAATCTATTTTGTCTGAGTCATTTGTATTGATGGAGGAAGGTGGGTAAACACAGTACCAGACTTGTGTGCCTCTGATGTGTCTGTTACTGGAAAAGACATGGAACACGTCACTTCCATGGTTTGAGTCTCACATAACTCTGAATCAGCACAGGGACTGTCCCAGGAGCAATTTCATGTCTCTGTATTCATTTTGGGTTTTTTTCCCAAAAGAGGATCAATAGTTTCATGTGGGTGAAGATGAAAAGGCACCAAAAGGATAAATATAGAGTCATGTTGTCAGGATCCAGGCAGGTACCTGACCACTGTACCTGGTCCAGTGTCCAGCCCTAATCCCATCTGTGCAGATGCTGTTTTGTCACTAATAACATAAATAATAATGTCAGTCATCGAATCACAGAATCCTGGAATGGTTTGGGTTCAAAGGGGCCTTAAGGATCATCTCATTCCATGCCCTGCAATGGTCAGGGACACCTTCCACTATCCCAGGGTGTTCCAAGTCCTGTCCAACCCAGTCTGGGACAATTCTTGGAATGGGACAGCCACAGCTTCTCTGGGCAACCTGTCAGAACCTCACCACCAGTCCAGTCTTTTCCTGTATCTCAGGCAGTTAAAGGGTATTTCAGGTCTACAGAGTCTTTTCTGCTTTCCTTGATTAAGTCCCTATCTATGAAGGCAAAATAATTGGTCCTGTAGAAAGAAAATATATAATAAATCAGATTTCTTAGTGACATTTACCAACAGCAATCCTCACCAGGGGAACTCTCTTCTTCCCACCAGGTGCAACCCTCCCAAGAAGGGGACTGAGAGAAGTGGTGGGCAGCAAAAGCTCTGCACATCTCCCAGGGTGTTTTGCAAAGCCAGCTCAAAGGTCTGTGGAGAGACACAACAGTGATAAAACAGAAACAAGGGTCACTGACACTCCAGGCTTCCAAACGTGTGGGTCATAACGAGCCCACAGCAACATTTGCACACACTTGTGGAGCACAGCCTTTGAAGGGACAAGGCTGTATTTTGACTGAGTTCTGGCTGAATTTTGACTGAAGGCTTCATGGTGTGTTTCTCTGCTATGGCCCCAGAATCAATGGTTTGGCCAGAAACCTCTTGCTGCAAAACAGCAGGACTTAAGGCACTGCAAACTGCATAGTAGAAAGCTCAAAAAAAGACCCCAGAAAAATGGGTATAATGTTCATTCAGATAGAGGCTTAATCCTCTGAATTATATTTAAAGATAAGAAAAGACCAAACGTGTCTTCATCACTTCTATAATATGATCTGACGCAAAAAAAGTTTGGGCTGAGCACTTTAGGAGCAAGGAGAAAATCCTGAAAACTCAGATTTCTCCAGTTTTATATATGAGCTAAAGAGCCTAGAACAGAAGGGAGCCTGGTCTCTGAGGTCCAGCACCTTTTGCTAGATGACAGATTGGCTGTCTGTACAATGCCGTAAAATATCCTGTCTACTTTATCTTGGGTGGAGCAATAAAGGAAGGAAAGTCACAATAGCTCTCCTCCCTTTATCAAAATAGTCTGTGCCTATCTAAGAATCAAGGATAAATTAATCACAGGGCTCCTCTGGGATTTGGCCTGCTGCTAGAAGCCAGCGGGTGACATGGAGAATGTGCATGTTTGAAAATCATCCAAGCATTTAACACCCTCCACTTTGGACAACGTGTCTGTGCAGCCTCGCTCCAATCACTTCATGTGTAGCCCCATCAAATATGTAAACACTGCATTCCTTTTTTTTTTTGAAAGCCTCTCCTTCCTCTCATATCCGTTTTTTACAGCCCTCACGCCCTCCACCACTCTTGTCCTGTGGAAGATCCAGCAGCTCCCAGAGCCCCCGGTGCAGGCAGGGATTATTTGGGGTTGTTTGCAGCTGATACCATCTGACCCTAATTCACTATGAAGTTGTAACTTGTGTTCGGTCAAAGGTTAGACTTGATGATCTTGGAGGTCTTTTCCAACCTTAATGATTCCATGATTTTATGAACTTGCCCGTTGCCTTGTCCAGGACTCCAGGGAAAGGAGTGGAGGTGACATGCCCTGCATTTAAACAGGGATGCACACAAGGGTGTTCAGCATCTCCAAAAGGAAAGAGGGGGAAAAACCCAAAAAACCAAAAGCACATTTTCTCATGATTTATGCAACTGATATGAAATATTTGTTATACATTTCCTTTGGGATGTATTTTGGTTCCAAACCTGTGATACCAGCTGATAATGAGTTACACATTTATTTTGAAGCGGCGCAGACCGACGCTAATTGGAAGCACGTTCTGTTTGACTAAGCAGGTACAAGAACTCTGAAATATTCACTGCCATTTCACAGGCTTCTGCAATGGTATTAATCAAAGCATTTTTTCTAAGCTAAGAAAAAGTTAACGCAGAAGTGATCAGGTATGATACAGGATAAAGCAACAATCAACCAGGACCAGCCAGGCAGATCTTTCTTTTCTGAGACTGCTGTGTTTTCATAAAAACATAAAAAGAATCAAAAAGCTTTCAACTGGGAATAGTAAATTTTTCATTGCCAGATGAAAACTTCTGTTGATTTCAGGAAATGTCAGGTTCTTCCTCCACAGAAAGCAGGTCTTATTTTTGGGAAAGAAAAAAAAAATTAAAAGAAAGAAAAAAGGATGATTTACATTACATGCCTGGCTGGAAATTTGTGACTATTTCTTATACATATTCTTTCTGGCTTCTTTAGCAATCATGTTGCATCCACATTAACTCATGCTGTGGCTCAGTGACAACTGAGATGCAGAAATGGAGACACAACCAAGTTCTGGCAGCTACTGCTACTAAGCCAGAGCAGCTGAAAGCCTGAAAACATCATCATCATCATCATCATCATCATCATCATCATCATCATCATCATCATAATTTTCATTACATTATCCTGCACAATCATACAAACTGCAACAGTGAGGAGCCTATTCTATCTCTTGGGACAGGATTTAATATTATCTAAAACAAGTCTGTAGTCACATTCAATACGCAGAAAAATAATTAACATTCATGGCCAGTAAAGTGACACAAAAAAACCAATCCTTGGGGTGGCACAAGAAGTGTAGAAAACTGTGACAGTGCTGTGCTAAAAGGATACTCAGCCCTTGAAGTTTTAAAGCCTTGAGAATTTACTTTTTTTTTTTTTTTAAAGAAAACAGAGGGATCTGCCTTTTATCACTCAGCTATTCATATAGATACATGGACAAAAGTTATATACATGAGTGTGGAAGATATAGGAAGCTTTTCCACCGTGAAAATTGATTCAGAAGACTACTTGATAAACATTACTGCAGGCAGCAAAAGCTGTACTGAAAATCAGGTTGCTATGATGAAAGAGATCTTACAATCACATTCTTGACACGCCAAGATGTTCATGTGCATTGAAGTTACCCATCCCTGTCACAGCAATGTGGCTTTTGTGGTGGCATTCCATGTGGGGAATCATCTGCTCATTTCAAAGCTACAGCTGGGTTTTTCCAATTGCCACATCTTGCTGAATACTTGTGGAGAAAAAAGCAAAAAGGATGTTCCCAAATAGATTTATCTTAATTAATCAGGTGTTAGAAAATGTTCCCTTCTCCAAACACATTAAAAAAAATGTGGTTTCTTTTCTTTGCTGTTGCAGGAAAAGAGTTCAGCAAAGTTGCACTCCAGCAGGAAACTTTTCTACCTGTCTAAGTCACAAAAAGAGCTTTTCCCCTCGTCCATGATGAAAATTTAATAAACATGTGAAACCTTTAACCACACAGGTAGGAGGAAGAAGCCAACAAGGAAGGATTTCAGGAGGAACCAGGGCAGAATTTGCTGGCACAAATACTCATGCAGGGATATTAAGTAAACAGAGTAAAAAACTATGCAGAGGCATAATTAGGTCTTGCATAGATCTGTGGCCAGGGATCCACTGACTGTAAAAAATCCAGGTTGCTTGGTACTGCTGGGCTGGCTCCAAGCCTTGGAGAAACACAGAGTGATCTCCAGCGAGGGAAATTTCCACGAAACAGCGTTGTGAGGACATCCTGCGCTGGCTCCACCACATTTTTTTCCAAGAAAAGCAGCCAGCAGCCCAAACCAAGTGCCAAACAACGTAGACCTCAGAAATGTAAATAAAAACAAGCAGAAGAAAGAAGCCTTCGGAAATCTGGGGAAAGCAGGGAGAGGTGCAGCCCAGTGGAAGGCACCACAGGACTTGAAGAACTCCAGTCTGCTGTTTGTTCCCTGCCCCAGAGTAAGGATAGGAGCAGGATATTTGGCTGGCACAGCAATGTTCCTGTTTGCCAGAACGGGAGGGTCCGTGTGGACTTCATCACCAGACAGCAGGAACTTTCCACATGGAAGCAAATTGGGAGAATTGACCATGATGGTGGAAGTCCTTCCTGAAGAAACTAGGCATTGTGCACTCCCAGTCCTTTGGGTGGTGGATAAAATATTTATTTCCAGACACCACATGAAGACACCCCAAACCAAGGGACCTCTCGATGTCACACACGTGGCACTGGACACACAACGGGACGTGCAGCTGACATCAGGGCAGAGCAGCCTCCAAGAAAAGCAGTACAGGCTCAAGTACTGTGCCTTTAAATAATAACTCCTTCTCTAGCAGATGATTTTAATAAGCCCAGGCACATGTGTTGTAACCCCTTGATGCAGTACAATATGAATAACCAAATAAAAGATCTCTCCAGATTTTAAGATTTACTGTTTGCAATGGGAAGAGGCCAACCAGATGACATCATTATATTTTAAATATGAAATACTGCCAAGTTTGGTAATTCTAAACTAAATAAATTGATCCTCTATGTTTTTGAAGAAATATGATTTTTGGATTTGGGGGTGATTTTTTCCTTTTATTATTTATGTAACTATAACATTCATGTTAAGCAAACTTGAATTTGACTTAAAACTAAAGCCAGAGTACCTTATCTTACAGATTATTTCTTTTCAGCTATCTCCTTGGCTGGAAATAATTGAGTTTGACAATTTATGGGTTAAAGAGTCAATGGATTGTGTTGGATAATTCACAAAGAGCCAATTTCTAGCTCAGGCAAAACCATTCTTGGCTTGGGTGTGAGTCTGCCTGATGAGGATGTCAGGATCTTGGTCCCTGTCTGGAAGATGCTGCTCTGTTTGTCTCTAAGGAACTAAACTCCATACATACATAGCAAAAACACCCTTTTCATCTAAGACATCTGGATTTCTGGGGGGATAAAGCCATGATAATACTATATTACATTTACATGCCATCTTTCTTCGGGGGGTCTGCATCTTCTCATGTCTCGTGGCTATTTCAAACACGCCCTGGTCCCCTGAATGCTGTCCAGCCACTGCAGAGCTGCACACATTGAGCCCCCACAAGGTTGAGCCACTTGCCCAAGACTGCAAAGTGATTCACAGGCAGAGCTGAAACAGAAAACCACAAAGCTCTTTTCCCACACCCCTGCACACCACTTCTTTTAGACTGTTTGTTGATGATGTGAATAATAACAGTTGCAAAGTTTTGTACTGCAGGCAACTCCAGCGACTGTTCTTTTTTTTTTTCTTTTAAATCAAATACTTTAAAATCTTCTCTTTTCCACTGCAGAAAGGGATTCTGAAATTCCATGTCACAGCAATGCTTGCAGACAAATCCACACCCTGAAGGCCAGGAAAATATTCTATTTTTACAGCACACACAAAAGTGTATTTATTAAAGCAGCCATATATACATGGAATCATGTTGGGTCTGTTTTCTTCAGAGAGGAAGCTCCAAGTGGAACTCACATGGTTCGCCCATCACAACAAAACAGATCCTACTTAAATCTCAGTGCTGTGACTGCTTTGTTGCATTATATGCCACATCTGACCTTTAAATACCAATCCTCCATCCTGGCTGCCAATCCAGAAGGTGAGACTCACCAGCTCCTGCTCATCCCGAAATCTTACAGACCACCAGCAGCACTGCCCAGATGGTTTTCCTTGTTGACATCCATTGCCAAGGGGTAACGTGGTGGAAAATGGTTTCCTTGTGGTGGAAAATGGTTACCTCAGCACTGAGGATGGGTTGGTCTGAGGTGACCTTCTTTGGCAGGACCCTGAACTCCTTCCCATCACGGACGGGGGGATAAGTTCCTGGTGGACGTGGCACTGGGAAGAGCGCCTGGAGCGTGCCCGCAGCTTGGAAGCAGCAGCAGCAGCAGAGGACGTGGCCAGAATAAGCACAGGAACTGAGAAGCTCCAAAGGGAAGTTTTTGGGGCCAGGAGCTGGTTGGGAACGGCGCTTGGCTCTTGAAGCAGAGGAGCCTTTCCGGCTCTTTGATTCCCGGTGCGCGGAGGGAAGCGGGACTTCACAGCCTCGCATGGAAGAAACGGCCCACACCACCCCCAGCTCCCATTCCAGGGAGGCATTCCTCTTCCCACCAGCCCAACAGGGAAAGAAAGGAGGAGAGCAGAAGGAAAACAAGAAGTGCTAAGCCCAGAATTTTGCCGAGCTGCTTCAGCCAAAAAAAAAAGAGTTAGAAAGCCTCTCTGGTTACAGCAAAAACCACTGCTGGAGCCGTGGGCGAGTTCAAACCCGGGAAGGTTTTTGCAAGACCAGTTCTGAGGAGGTTTGGAGTGGTGCAGATCACACACCTCAGTGCCTGGGGAGGGGCTGGTTCTAGTCACGATTCTATTCCAGTCACAATGGCTGGTATGGAGACATCCAGGGAATCTTGTGTGGTTCTGCTTTACTCTCTTAGATCTCAATCTTCTAATTCTTCTTTCAGTCTTAGAAATCTTGTGATTTGACAGAAGCACATAAGCAGGCCCAAAGATCTTGCTGTTGTCAAAACCATTCTTAAGGGTGAAGATTTGGAATGCCCAGCTCTTGGGCATGGAAAGAAGCACAAATATTTGCTGTTGTGTTTTGAACATGCCTTTTTTTTTTCTGCCCAAATACATGGATGTGCTCTACAGATCTCATAGTGGATTGAGATTTTTGATGGGTGAAGCAGAAAAATCTCTGTTCCTGTACTCCTTGTGCACTCCCAGGTCTTCTGCTAGTTAAATTGTTGGTAGATATGAGAATCTGGCAAGTTCACCGACTGCCACATGCCTTAACCAGAGAGTGTGAAGGCAATCAGGTACTTCACAGCACTCAGAATCCACTGCTGGCTTGGCAGGAAGGTCCCCAGGAGCCTAAACAAGAGAGGAATACAGAAAATCCTGAATTCAAACATCCAAATGAACTGGAACACAGCCCCAGAAAGTAGAAACTAAAGAACTGAAACACAGTATTTAGTATATTTAGTAAAAGTTCTTAAAACAGAAAACCAAAAGCATTAAGAGACATTAGGGACACATTCTGCCCCACAGCTTTATTTTTAAGTGGATATGTGAAGGAAGGAGGCCTGGTTTTCTGACATGGAATACCACACTGGGAAAGGACATCCCACTGGGAAAAGTCCTCCCAGTGAGGGGAAGATGAAGGAGCTACAGCAAAGTCCTCAGAGAAGTCACTGTTCCTTTCCAATAGCAGGGCCTTTATTTGTCCTCCTTCTACCCAGACATGGATCCCGGTGCACTCCATGAAAACCAAGATGCTGCCTTCAAGTGCTGCCCAAACCAAAACACAGCAGGAAAGACGAAGGAAGGAAAGGCAGGACAACCCTGCATCCCAAGCCAAAGTCCTCATGACCTAAATTCTGCCTGTGTCACAAAGGGAGAGTAAATCTTAGGATAAATGAGTCAGGGACCACTGTGGGAGGGTGTTTACAGCCAGGAGGATGCTCCCATTTACCACTGCATTTTTGTTTTTGACAACTTTCAGATTAATTTTATTTTGCAAATAATCATGGCTGGTTGCCCAGCTTTTAACTTGGGTCAGGTGGGGTTTTGCATTTCAGCAGGAGCCTTGCATTTCATGGTGTCCAACTAAAACATGTAATGTGGTCAGAAATGTGTTTTCCCTTTTTTAAGAGGAGCAGCAGAAGGAAACTTGGAGGAGCTTCTGTTCCCTTTTCCTCACTGCTCTATTGGATGACTTAAAAATGAAAGAGAATCAGTTTCTGTGTGAATTTATCCCTTTGGACCGTTTCTGAAACACGGTATTTAGAGCTGTGCAAACAATGGATTTTTTTTTTTTTTAATTTGGCTGACAAACCAGACAAATGAGGAAAAAAAGTTCATTTCATATTGACTAATCTGCTTTGTATGACTGCAAATTAATGATTCTGTTTCATTTTCACATTTGGGTTGTTATTTTCTTAGCCTTTGGAAAGAATTAGGGTGGTTTATTCAGGTGAAAAAAAAATATCCAAATAGAACAGGGAGAAGAAATCTATTTAAACAAGGCAAATGTAATATATGAAAGTTATTGCACTTCCTCCCTGATTTGCAGGTGAACCTATCTGGAAGTTGCCTGACTAATTTATCATCTCAAAAGAATATTTTAGCAAATTTTCTTCTCAGACAAAACTCCAGTAAATTTCCAATAAAGAGAAGATGGATGTGGTGTTGTTTTCCAGATAAATGTCCCATTTTAGGATTAATAGGATAGCACAAAACAATTTTTCACTGTTTCCTTAACTAGTGATGTCAAAATATTGAAACCACACATTCAGGGCTGGGTAGTGAACCTCCAGCAAAATCTCACCAGCTCGAAACAAAAACACAGCCAGAGTGCAAAACCTTTCTGCAATTCAATTTCCTCTTCGGGGCACTCACAAATCAGTCACAGATGCAGCCATGTCTCCTCATCTTTCAGGTGTGGAGCTGTGTCTGACTGTGGTGGACATTCATAGCCCACCTTGACTGCAAAGAACTCCAGCACTTGGGTTTCAGCGGGATCATCTGCTCCTCTGTTTGCTCTTCCTGCTGTTGTCCAAGATGTGTGCTTTGGAAAAATAAGGGGAAAATGGTGTAGAACCTCATGGAAGTGGTGTGCACTGAACTCCAGCTTGCCAGAGAAGGATTTCTTGGGGGTCTCTGACTCAACCCATGTCCCAGATGCTTTTTACTTTTCTCGCAAGACATCACAGCTCAGGCTGGAATATTCTATACCCTCTATACCCATCAAGGTGCTTAGGAGAAAGAATGAGCCCTCTGGACATTTTTAAGCTGTTAGAATAGATTTGGAGAAGCAGGGCAGGCTTTCATGAAGCTGCCCCCATCACCAGGGGACTGCATTTGAGGGATGAAAACACCAGAAAGGCTTCTCCAAATTGTCTCCATCCCTGTCAAAGCACCAATATTCTGGAACATCATCTGCTTGCGTGAGGTTCGAGTTAAATCTTTCCAACACGTTCTTCCTGTCAGCAGTTGCACACAGCCAGAAATGAATATCTAGAGAGTGCACAAGGAGAACTAACCACAATTGGTGTTAATTTGGAGGTGTTAGATTTTAGGGTCCATGAGATTAAGCTCCCCTAAATGGACCTCAGTTGTGGCACCCATTCAAACGCAGCACTTTGCGTGAGGTGTGTAAACTCGAGGAATTTGAACCGAGAGTCACGAAGGCACTAAGACACACAAAAACCCACATAAATGGCTAAAATAATTTTAAAAATCTCTCCTCTTTTTCCACATTATTTCAGTGAATATTTTAATGGAATTTTGGATTGCGTTCAGCTAAAGCTTGGAAAGGTTTTGGATGTTTTACTGTCTTAACCATATGTCAGTACTTCAGTCCTTCTCTGTTAGATTCAGGTTGTCTTCAAACCAGTAAAAAGTCCAGTCAAGTGTGTCCAGAAAGGGACAAACCCAGCAGTATGTGACCAACACAGTCCCTTTTTAGCTCCTGTTTTTATTTTAACTTCCTGGCGTGCTAATACAATTATTGTGCATGGACATGGAGTCTTTATTTTAGGGAAATCTTGGAACAGATTGGGAACACAGTCCTCATCTTCTCCCTGAGAAAACATTTATGCTTATTTTATGGTTGGGTAGTTGTTCAAATGCCCATGCAATGCATCCAAGGGGGGGATGGTGTGTGGGAAGAGCAAGCCCAGCTGCTCAAAGAAATTCTCCCTGTGCAAATTGTTATGGAGTGGGCAGGGTGGGGTGGCAGAAATGAACAGCCCTCACCACCCCCAGAGGGGCTTTTCAGCTTGGAAAAGAAGAGGCTCCCCTCGATTTTTATGTTTTGTCTTCCTGGAGGATCCCGGCACAGCTTTCTTTCTCTTTATCTCTCCTTTTCAATTTACAATAAATTAATACAGCTACCACTATTATTGAAATGATGTTTGAGCAGCCCAGGGAGGCTATTTAAGAGGAGCTGGCGACATCCCGAGTCTCACGCAACCTTTTACCCTCACATCTGTGCGTTTTCATCAGCCGAACCGGGAGTGAGTGGAAAGACTCACACAATTACAAGCTTTTATGTATGAAACGACCCACGTTAGTGAGCCCTGTGCCAATTAGCTGAGGCACAGCAGAGTGGTTCCAGCTCATCCACACAGCTCACAGGCACTTCATCCTCTCAGCCCTGCCCCTCTAATCAGGGCTTGTGATTTGGCCACAGGGTTTGCTCACAATTTGGAAACAGAACACGTTGCAATGTGCAAATCTGGTTGTGATCTTCCCACGTGATTTTGGGGGCACAACATTTCTCTCTAAAGTAGCGGGTTGAGGCTGGGAATATCTAAACACCTCTGTGTGTGCAGAGTGATGTCTGGTGAACCCAGCAGCACCATGCTGGGAAGGCCTGAGCTCATCTGCCTTGGGATTGGTGGCAAAGAATTCCAGGGTCAATGAATTGCATACAAATTTTAACCAAAACACACCAAGGCTGTTTTGCTACTCCTCATGGAGCAGTTGACAACTGCTTTGCAAAGGGTGCCATGCAGTTCCCTCTCTCTCAGAAATGTACAATTAAAAAAATAGCAATTCCCTCACGAAAAGAAAAAAATATATATTGACAGATCTCCTACACTTCCATAGGATCTCTGTCCCTGAATTGCCCCCTCATTGCTACTGTTCATCTGACACTTCCTTGTGCACTTGTGGAGCACCTTAACTTGTCACTCCTGTCCTCAGACACCCCACCTCTACGGATGACACCATCAGGATGCTCACCCTTGGCTGCTGGGAAGAGCTGGAAAGGGTTCAGCTGCTTCCTGCACAGTGACCATTCCATCAGCAGAAAGTGTGATGTGAGACATATTCCAGAGCAACTGCTCTGTTCTGGGAGACAGCAGAACATCCTCCAAGCCTGCAAAGCTCAACGCAATCCATCTGCTCCCTTTGACATCCCTGTGCTGCCTTTTGCAAGACACATTCCCCGGCATCTCTGCACTTGCCAAATTCTCTGTGACTCATGTTCTTCCCAGGTACAGCAGAGCTGTGAATTCCCCTCAGACATTACAGTGCTTCTCGTGTTTTGATGTTCTCCTGCTTCAGTAGCCTTAGCAGGGTTTGACAAATGGAGTTCCTGGTTTGAGGAGGAAAGCAGATGTTTTGCTTTGTTTTCCAGCAAACAATGATGTTATTTCTACAGAATGACCTGACAAGAAAGCAAAATCCTTCCAAATCTCAGAGTACTAACCTGCAGCTCCAGCAGTGTGGGGCTTTCCTCTTAACCCAATAAGAGCCAGAAAAATAAATATGTAAAGGAAACACAGGTAAAACTGGCAGATGTGATGAATGAGATCTTTGTCAATGGATCCTCTTCCCTGCTCCTTAACAACACACAAGGAAGACTGGCATGTGGTGAGAGGTTCATGGTGTCCCTCTTAAACCCATGGGGAGAAACAGGTGAATTTAAGGTGCAGTGGTTACTGCAGAGGAAGTGGTTGAGGTCCTTTAGGTTCTTGTTTCCCTCTGCTGACTCCAAGGACTGTCAGCTCAGGCTTTGACACCAGCACACACTGGGTCAGGTGAGACACACAGTTTAAGGTTGAGGGGCAGGCTGTGTTCTGGGGAGAGTTTTCTTCCTCATCACTACAAATTTTGCTGGAACAAATTGTTCCCCCCTCTTTTAAACCACAGAAAATGCTACTAGGGAAGAGTGGCATATCTTCCTTTTATTTTACATAAAATATGGCAAAAAGAACAAAGTCTGAGATTTAATACAAATAAAATAGAGCAGTAAATCCTGCTCCTTTCTGTGTGCAGCTATGACTTGTGTGTGTGATTACATAGGTGACAGGAGATGTATTGGTCCCTGACTGCAAAACTGATGTAATGCATTAATCTGTTACAAAACTTCAAATTTATCACACCAAAGTAGGATGAAGCCTCTCATTGTCTCAGGTGTCATTTTATCTGCTGTAAGTTCCTTTGTTCTAGTCCCGAAGTTCTTCAATGTCTTTCACTCCAAATGGCTCTAAACCAGAGAAATTTAAGGTGGAATCGTGGCCTTCTCATCCAGTTGCATGGTTCTATTTAATTGTTTCTTCTAGACCCCACTGGTGGTGATTTCTTGATTCCAGCACCTTTGTTTCAGCGTGGAACAAAGTTAAATTGCATTTCCTATCAGAATAGTTGCAGAAGGTGACTCATAGACTCACCAGGTGATGATTAGAGGAGAAAAGGGACTTTTCTGCCTTGGGAAAGTGAAGGGATACCATGGTCCAGCAGCTAAGTTGTGAAACCTCCAATAAAATGCCTGAGCTGTCTTTGCCCTGTTGACTTTCCTTGGCAAACAGGGAGGGAAAAGGCCTTTCTTTGCAATTTCTCTAGTGTTTCTTTTTCATCCAAGGAACAGATATGAAAATACAAGGCTTGCCACCAAGAATGGATGTACATTTTGGCTCTCTCAAATAATCACTCATCTCAGGTTACCAAAAGAATACAGATAGTTGAGGTTTGCTGTTTGAAAAGGGTCACAATTTCAAACAAAATTGCTTCCAATTCTCTTCTTAACCAGCTGCTGATTTCTGTGCTCACAAACACAGACAAGGTTTCTCAGATAAACCAAGCAACTGAGTTATATTCTCAAGGAAGATGTTGTTATTGAATTATGCCTTGCCAAACAGTGTCCAGTCATGCAGTCTCTGGGCTAAATTAACAAGGATTTCCATGGAAAATGACCTAGGTTCCTTCTCTCCCTGAGCTTACTGTAGAGCTGTCCATTGGAAGACGTACTGCTGGGAAAATACTACAAAAAAGGTTCCCAGGAATACTCATTTTAATGCCTTATTGAATGCACTGTAACTGGTCTTACGTTCTTTTAAAGTTTCTCTTTCCAGTAATGAACACATTTGCTGACAAGAACAATTATAGAAGCAACAAATTAATGGAAAGATATTTTTATAGCACAAGTATTTATATTGGAAACTTGGCACTAAGTGGCATGTTGCTTTGATCATGGAATGAAGTTGCATTACACTCTCCTTTAAATCTAGTGGCTAATAGAAACAAAACTAAAACCTCAGATGGTATTTCAATATTGATAGAACAATTAGCAGGTGAACAATTATTTGTGAAGAAAATTTTGTACTGATTAAGAAGATGTGGATTGAGATAATGTTCTTTGATTATTCCAAAAAGGAAAAAAAGAAAAAAATTATTATCCAGTAGATGAATTATTTGATTGATGCTGTTTGTATCTGATGAAGAGACTTTTGGAGACAGGAGCAGAGTGTGTTGTGCCTAGCTGGAACACTACCACAGAATTTATGGTGAATTCAAGATGAACTTTCAGCATCAGAAAACACAAAGAAATTTCAGCTTCTGCTGTATAAGGACTCCTACATTAGTCAGAGAGTGTCCACTGATTCAGATGGAAATAAGGCTGTTTATGGTCATTATGACTAATCATGTGAATAAGGGAAAAAAGATCCCACAGACCAACCAAAAAAAAAACCCTTGGTTCAATCCAATTATCACCATCAGCATAAAGGAGAAAAACTTAGACTTAACAGCTTGGAAAGGGCAATCCAAGCAATTTTATTAATATGGACATAGTGATGACTTCTCAAAACAAAACAAAACAAACCCCAAATGGTATAATTAAATTTGATCGGGGCAAAAGTATTTTAAAATCTGCCCCATCTATGCAGCATAATTAAAAATCTGGCCAAAAAGCCACTTAAACCAGCTTGGTTGTTGTATCAGTAATTACTGAACTCAACTGGTTACTCCTAGACCTGCAAGAGTAAAAAGAGAGGCACCTACTTGAATTGATAGGAAAAATCTCAATTAAAGTTAAAAAATAAAATAAAAATCTCAATTAAAGTTACATCTTAATTAAAGTTTTTCTGATTTATTTTTCTTTTGCAGGGCCAGTCAGATCTCTGCATTAAATCAATGATAGGAAATGGAGAAAAGAAAAAAAAAGAAAAAAACAAAAACAAAAAAAAAGCCAATACTTTCTGCTGTTAAAAATGCCATAGCAACTTAGCTGGGCAGAGGGGAATTATCCATAGGAAAACTGTCTGGTCACCAGTGGTAAGACAAGAAATGTGGCAATGAGTAAAGGGGGGATGGACGTTCCTTGACTTGTTTTCAGATGATGTTGAGCTCTGTGGGCAGCACATCAGGCCGGTCAGCCACAGAGATGGACCAGATCTAAATTCCAAACCCCACCTAAACCCAGCCTTGACCCTGCTGAAGGACTGGTGAGGGAGTGCAGTGGTGGAGAGGAAGGGTGAGGAACTATTCACGAGGACAACTGAAGCTTTCCCCCTTTTCCTATTTGAAAGCTGCTTCTCCTCAGGCACAAGAAAAGTGGAAAGAGGCAAAGTTTACTAATTTCAGAGGGCACGTGGCCAGAAATTCCAATGAATGCCTAACACCACCTTGTCAGCTCCACTTCATACTTACCGTCAACAATTTTTCATGAAGCATGCTAAGAGTTTTCAAGTGCTTTATTTTTCGCTGTGGAGTGGAAAACAATCTTTCTGTCTAACGGGCTGGTTTTTCAAACACTTAGGCCTGATCTGAAAACATGCCAGTATTTTCTCTCAGCAGATAAGGAGATACTTTTGTTCAGTCTTTATCTTCCATCTTACCCCTGACCTGGCAGCACACGAAATGGGTTGTAAAAAAATGTGAGGCTAGAGGGAAATTAAAACCCATTTTGTGTCAGCCCAAAGGTATTATATGCCCACCTTTTCTTTTCTGAGAGTGACAAGTGAAGGTGCAGTTGCTTTTCTGCTGCTGTCTGCCCAGAATTCCCCCTCCCTGCACTCCTGAGCGATACAAACCTCACAAAACTGGTTTCCCAGTCATTTTTTGTGGTGCAAAGCTGGAATTGCCAGGTAACTCCTAGGGACTGTACACAAAGCCTTCAACCTCTTTACCTCCTCCTGATGTTTTTAAATTGCTTTAGAGTGACCTTAAAACATAAGAGGAAAATAGCACAATCTTGAAGAAGACCTCATGCATGATTACACTGTTTTCTCAAAGGGAATAGACACAGAAAGCCTCTGCATCATTTATGCACTGCTTAATTTCCTCAGATTTCCCTGAGATTATCTGAAACTGGAGCCATAAGTCTTTCTCTTCCCCGTTTTTTACTTCTCCCTCACTAAAGTATTTATTTCTCCAGAGTTTGGGACTTGGTGGCTGTGGCATCTTCAGAAGTAGAGTCAATTTCCCACGAAGAAGCCACCAACTATCAGGCTGGTGTGGATGGCTACATTTCTTTTCAATATTTGGATAAACTCTCATTCAACTTACTTTTTTAGCATATTTACAGCGTAGTTATTTGGAAAACAGAATGTTGTATTTTACCAGCAACATCTGAAAATAGAGATTGAGCAATAAGTGCATTATAGGACTTGATTTCAAAAGAATGCATGCAGCAATTATTCCAGGCTGCATTAAATTACAAAAATTGAGAAAAGCTGTGACCTAGATATTTATTCTCTTCAAATATTTTTAGTTTCAAGACTCTACTGGTTTTTTTTTCCGGCCTCCATTTTGTAATGAAAGACGCATTATTTTGTTGGTGAAGTTTTTATCTTTGCAAACCCATTATGCTGTATTAACAGGTTGCAGGGGATAGTTAAACACAACAGAGATATATGTGGTCCCAGCAGAGCAGAGAAACAGATTTTGAAACAAAGATACCCTGTAAACCATTGGGAGTTATACAAAACAGACAGGGGAGCTATTTAAGTGAGGAAATCTGATCTGGATCCAGAGCTGGAATTGAAAGGCTGGAAAGCTCAAAGAGCAAAATTTGAGTATGAAATGTTATCTGTGCAGGAGGGGATTAGCTATGAGTTGAATTATATTAAAGCACACTCTATGCTAAGGGAAAGTTCAGATAGACATATTTTTTCATAGCAAAAGCAGACACTTCTCAGAGATTCAGAACTCTAAAAACAATATCACGCACTTCAAATAAAAGAATTGCTCCATATATTCAGAAACAAATAGATTTTTGGGTGCAATTCAGTGCTTTGGAAAGGGAGAAAATACTCAAGACAAAATTTAACATTGTTTCACAATAGTGTGTAAAACTGAATGAAAAACACCAAACACAAGGACATTGTAACTGGAATAATTACTCTGGATCTGTACTGGCTGGGAAATTATGTGGTGAGTCAAATATCTTTTTAATCTGTTCCTAAATAGTGTTTAGCAACATAAGCCTAAATTAATCTGTAGATTAATCACTGCAGGGTAATGACTGCTGACTTAAAAATTTCAGTAAATTGCAATTTACTCATGTTTACAACAGAATCAAGTACTCCTTGTCTGTACACAAACTGCTTTGCCTGAGCTGGTTTATCAGAAATCATTAATAATTCTCTTATAATTTCTCCTGCATCCTGTTGAAACAGTTTTGCCAATGGTTAATTGCATCATATCAGTTCAAAAAGCAATTTTCTCTGGGATTTTATTGCCTCTTTGAAGCATTAACTGGTGGAAACGCTGCTCCTTGCACCACACCTAGCGAGGCCAAGGTCCAGCAGAAATGCTGCTGTGTGTTTGGGATGAAAACACTCACATGGGGGCTCTGAGAGAGGCTGCAAGCCTTTCCCAGAGCCAGGAGTGTCCTTGGCTGCTCCCTCCATGGATCAGGGATCCCAAGCTGCAGCTCCTGTGCTCCATGGGCACAGCAGGAATGTATGGATCTTCCTCACCTACCTCTGCAGGGGCAGGTGAAAGAGCTAATCCCTGAAAATTTAATCTCTAAATTGGATGAGCCAATTTCCTCCCAGCCTACCCCCCACTAAGGAAGCCTTTGTCAGTGACCACAAGAGAAACTGGTGGCAAGAAAAGCAGATTACTGCAATAAATATTTGTGATTTCCACAGAAATCCAGCCATTAATAAAAAGAGTTGTCTTTACTGGAAATCTTGGTAAGAGGAGAAAGATGCCAAAGGACCAACAATGTTCCAGAAGGAAGCACCATCCTTGTGCCACCAGGATTACCCTAAAGCTGAGCTACATGTGACTGTGACCTGCCTGTGGCAAGTGGGAATCTGTAGTGATTGGCATTGGGAAGAAAGAAAAATCATCCTACAGAGCTGATTTCTGGAGATCAGGAGATCCCAGCCCTGTGTTCCCCCAGAACTCGGCAGCTGCAGGTAGGAAACATTTTCCTACCTCCTGAAAAATGGCTTTACCCACTCAGAATAGACTTTCAGTATAAATATGTCCTACATGAACCCAAAGCACTTAGGCTTGAAAGAGCCATTCACGTCTATTAAGTCAGACAAATGATTGAAATTTAACATTAAAAGTGCAACTCCACACCTTGTACCATTTATCGACAGGAAATTAGGAACAATTAGATCTCTGTAAAACAAGGCAAAACCGTGATTGCTGAAGGTCAGGCTTCAGGAAAACCCTGCAGAAAGCTCCACAGCAGAAATTCTTTACAGGTATGTTCCTTTACACTTATATTATGCATATGGTTTCAGCTCAGTCAGGTAAAATGGACAAAACCAGATTCCCCCACCAGCTGCAATAAATTCAACTCTTTTTCTCCCCCAGCCTCCTGTTATAAACAAGCAGAAATGTTGCACAGAGCAGACACTCTTCTGCTCTTTTATGGGCGTTGCTGTGCTCTGGAATGGAAAGAGGACTGGCAAAGATTCCTTGCAAGTACCGAAATGAAAGCAAGAGAATTAATTTTATGCAGCTCTCTCGGTGTATTTCTGGAGTTTTAATGCTTTCCCATTCTGAGGGCTCACAATGAAACACCTTGTGTAAATATTGCAAGCTCCTACCTGGAATTCTCACAATGAGCTGTCAGCAGATAAACTTCCACCCATAACTTTTTGTAAATGGATAAAGTTGAGAACACACACACACAGTCAGATCTCTTGACTTTTCTTTCAAATGGACTAAAATTCTGATTCCTAGTAAGTTTGTATTTGCTAGCTTAGAAATTTTCATAATTTTCAAAATGTTATGTCCAACTCAGCCAAAGTTTGAGTAAAGCTTCATTAGGGTTCTGAGGGTCTAAAGGTTTTGGACACACACAAAAAATACATTAGATAGATTAGATAGATAGATAGATTAGATAGATAGATAGATAGATAGATAGATAGATAGATAGATAGATAGATAATTTTTCTTCCAGCTTCCAGTTTCCAGTTTTGGCTAGCACTAGAGCCAAGCATGCCAAAATACAGCAAAGGGGACTATTCTCCTGATACTCCCAGCTGTGGCCAGAAGAAATTTTGCCTGAAATGGCGTGAGAAAATTTCAAGACAAATGAGCTTTGGCTGGTTCCACTGCAAACATTTGGATCCTTATTTAAAGTCAAGTGACCCCAAACTGCAAAGCACTGGATGTTCACTCATCACTAGTTCTAATAGTCACTCTGAGACCAGGTGGAAGAGCCAAGGAAGGGCTATGGGCTCCTTGCTTGCACAGACTGGGGAGATGGAGGAAATGAAAAGTCTCTGGGGTTTGTAGGCCATGTTGGCTGGAGAAGTTGTTTTTCCTTGGTGTTCCACAGGAGTTTTGATGTTTGAACAGCACCAGAGGGGTGGCAGACATCAGGGTGACACCATGTCCTTGCAGACATCTTTTGCTGTTGTCTGGTCCTTCATCTCCTACAGGACAGACAGGACAATCCCACTCTCTTTCCTCTGCCACCCCCTCATCCCCAAGATGCTTTTTCTGCTTCATGTTGGCCACCTCCATGCAACCTTGAGCATGGTCGAAGTGCTAGAGAGAAATATTGTGTGACTCCCTTGGAAAATCTTGGGTTTGAGGTTGGGGACAATGACAGGCAAAAGGAGAATAAGGACAACTTGTATTTTGGGAAGTCAGGGAACCTTTTTTGTCACTGGTCCCTCAGATGAGTGCAGCTGAGATGAGTATGTACTTTTACAAGCAATTATTTTAAAGTGTGCCCAGAGGACGCAATAGTCAGGCTTTACTGGATATGTAATACACACTGTGACAGTATATGGTGGCCAAAATTACAATTCTGGGACCTTGCAGCCTGCAGCTGTTCAGTAAAACAAAGGAAATTCCACCAAAAGAAAAAAGGGAGGGGGGTTAACTCGCTTTTAAGCCAAATCCAAAACATAGATTATATGACTTCTCTCATTTCAGGGCTTTTCTGTGCCTCTGGGGGCAGCTGGAGGAAATATGAAAGAGCATCTTCCCTAGAGCTTTTCCTAATGAGGGGAAGGGGGAACAGGCACACCTCACCTTTGTACATTCGTGCCCGGGAGGGGCCACAGCTGAAGGTGGCCCTTGCTCTGGTAATGTCAGGACTGTGATGTCCCCGTGAGCTCCTCAGAGCAGTTCTCCAGGACCAGCCAGGCCATGGTTCAGTCACAGTGTTCATTCACATGTCATTACCCAAGGGGAAGAGGAGAGAAGATAAAAGTTCTGCCCAGCTGGAAGCAAAGGAGATGATCTTTTGGGAGAGGCTGGAGCTGGTCCTGAGGCAGACCAGAGCAGGACAATGCCTTGGGAACAGAGACAGCCCAGGACACAGACTGTGGGACATCTGTCCCACCACAGGAACCACACGTCACGCTTTCTCTTTCATGGTGCTTATTATGGCCCTAACCTGATTAGTGAGAGACAGATTGTTCTGCACTCTAAATCACTTCCCATGAATGAGTTTTGTTTGTTAGTTTGTTTGTTATTCTGGTTTGGGGAAACTTTGTCGCTGTGTTCCAGAAATCAGGCTGAAAGTTTTCCTTCCAGAACAGAGTGTGTGCAGATGCTGGCAGGACAGCCTCAAGACAAACTGGGATCTGATCAACCGCTCCTGCAACCAGAACAATCGATGCAATTGCAGAGGTACAAAAGCAGATTATGTGATTCAGACCTCAGATAAGGCATGCAAGGCCTAAGAGGAGCAGTGGAGCATAAAAAGGGGCTGGTTAAGCATTTTTCAGTGCTCTGGGCAGGGGCAGCAGGATCTTTGTGATTTACACGATAAGCAGAGTGAGCAGAGCCTCAAGAAGCCATCCCACAGCTCTAGTGGCAGAAGTGTGGCACAGATCAGATGAAGCTTGTGCTTTATTTCATCACAGAGTTTTGCTGGGAGGGCACTTCCAGATGGCAAGTGTTGCTCAGCTGCTGGGCTTCAGCTGCTCCTTACGAGGCCGTTCCTGAAAATGCAAATGAATGTGCAGAAGTTCCTGAGCCACTGCCCACACCAGCCCCACATCCCACACTCCAGGGGATCCACAGAACTGAAGGTGATGGTGCTCATTTGGGAACAGCTGCTGCAGTGCATGGATCCACTGTGTTTATGGGAGGCAGCAGACATGGAAAGGGGATTTGGGGTCCAGGTGAGTTGGTTTATCCCTGGCATCACACACTTGTCCACTCCGGGCAGCATTCTGGAAGCACTGGGGGGACACAGGATGCAGCACTGAGGCCTCGCCCTCAGAGAGATGGGCTCAGCACTCTGCAGCCTAGTAAGACAACTAAGGACTGAGCTTTTCTCAGATCTTAACTCAGACCCTGGATGCAGAATTAGGAAGTCTGAAGTAATACATTACATCAAAAACTCCATTAACTCAACCTGAACAAAAACATCCCCGCTAAGCACCACCCGAGTTTCACACAAAACCCCTCTTGCTCTGTAGTTCGGGCAATTTTATCAACATCTGATCTCCTCTGATATCAGAGCTGGCTTCTGTCTGCAGAGCACTTTGTCTAGACTTGGTGTTTACAGGAGGCTTACCCAGACTGGCACCGTGTGCTTGGCAGCTTTGTTTGCTCCGCGAGCCCGTGGCCAAAAACAAACACGGGGTTCAGTGTCAGCAGCGCTCCGTGGGATGCTGAATGGGTTTTGTACAGCTCGCCCACGAAGCAAAGGATAGGAACTGGTTTTCAGACTTCTACAAAGGGCCCTAATCAATCCCAGATCATCAGACAAGGGTGATTGTTCAGGTGAGCTCAATTTCTGCTGTTTTTCACCATTGGAACAATTACCCAAACCTCAGTCATGTTCAATATATAAAGTGGCGGCGAAACCCAACCACAGAAATTTTCAAGACAGCTTTTTCTGGGTATAAATGCATCAGCCTAAAGCCAGCAAGGGTCAGTGAAGAGCTGCAGAGTCCAGTGGACTTTGAATAAGAGCTGTAATGATGTTGGTAAAAGAGGCATTTCACAGCTCTTGATGGCTGGAGGGAATTATTTCATCTAGAAACCAGCAGTTTATGTTCAGCTTCCTAAAATCCTCAGGAAAATGCTTTGTTTTAAATGAGAGGATACATAGAGTCATGGATCTGAAAGCCAGAAAAAGCTTTTAAAACTACCCAGCTGCCCTCCTACAAAAACCCTGTGATATTTCCAGAGGTAACACAGATGTGCATGGCTGAGTCACAGTGTCCTCTAGACCAACATCTGTCCTTCATTCAAAGTGCCTGAAGACTTCAGCTGAACTTCTTCCTCCATCGTTATGTTTTGTTTGTCCTTGGCAAGAAGAACAAAAGATTAATCATAACTGTAAACCCAATATTTGGTCAACGTGACTATCCAGGTCTTGCAAGGAGTAAACAATGTGAACGTTGTGGGTAAGAGCAGAACTCAGACAGGGAGCAGAGAAGTTCATGGGAAACAGCAGTGTTTGCTTTCACCCCAAACCTCCCAAACTTTGTGTTTTGTTCTGTGTAGTTAATATTAATCACTCCAATCAAGTTAATTATCAAGGTTTTGGGTAGTCCTTGCTTCTAAGTGTCCCTTCACGCTCATGTTCCCATGACACACTCACTGGGCACAGTTTTGCTGTTCATTTCTTGAAAAAGAGACAGCACAGGACTACCAGGATGAAATTTTGACCACTCAGAAATAAACAGCCCAGAGAACAGAGGCACAAGTTGCAAAATGCTTCAATTTACTTAGTAAAGAATTTGTTCTCAGAGGGGTTGAGCTTTCTGAAATTTGCACCAAATGCTTGAAAAGGTAGGGTGTGCAGCAGATCCCCATTTGGATTGCTCCTGGGCTGCTCTGTAGGGCTTTTACTCATTTTCTAGACTTATTTGTCCCTCTGGCCATCAGATGTACATAACCTCCATGGCTGATGGCAGATCTGCAGCAAGACAGCTGGAATGGCACGCGTGAGGTATGCACAAATTCATGGCTGCAGAAAAAGCAGCTCCTGAGCCAACCTAATGGGAACAAGAGACAGCTGAGCTGATAGGGAGTTCTGTGTGGATGTCAATTTTCAGCCAATAGTGAAGTGTCAGGACACAACTGTTTGGCAAGTCCTTTGCCCTTTATGTGTCCAAACAGCATCGATACCTTTGTACAACAGAGGGCTCTCAATCTCACAGGGTGCATTCCTTGCTGCTTTTCATTCACTCAAAAAAAAAAAAAAAAAAAAAAAAAAAAAAAAACAACAAACCACCACAAAAAAAAAACCACAAAAAAAAAACACCAAAACAAAAAAACAAACAAACAAAAACAACAACAACAACAACAACAACAACAACAAAAACCACAAAAAACCACCCCAACAACTGCCAAACCTTCCAAAATTAGAAGTGAATCACGGGTCATTTCTATTGCAAAATCTCAGCGATAAAGCCTGATAGCTGAAATCTTCCCTTTCACATTCAATGGCATCTTATGAGCTGTGGTGTGATGTTCCCCTCATGGAGATGGAGTAAGAAGAGATGACTCACACCTTTTCCCAGTTGTTGTGCAGACAGGCCTTCCTAAGTAACACTGTGATATATATCTGATGGTGCTGATAAGAGGTTCAAGCATGTTTTAGCTCCTTGAGTAATTTCCAGCCTGCGTCCTGCAAATAAAACAACCAGAAAATCTCAGCTTGTTCCATTAAAATGAAGCATATTGTGGGCATCAGTGGGAAAAGTGCAGGCCAAGTTTATTAGAAGTATGAACTTAGAGACCTATAAAGGAAATTTAATGTCAAAATTAATGTGCAGACTCTGGACAAAACCTTGCTGGTGTCAAGATATGCAGAATAGCTGAATAAATTTGCTCAGCTCCTCAGACAATCTTACCTCTAATTAGAGTTGCCTGAGGCAGAATCTGTCAGTGCAGGGATGGAAATAAGAGACTGGGCACAGGCTGCCGACCCTCACACTGTGTGGGAGCTCACAGATTGCTTTTCCATGGCTCTACAGCATTTAATTCACAGGAATTAGGATCCAAAATAAGGCTGGAGAAGTTTTTCTGCAGAGTCAGACTGGAGGCAGGTAGAGCTGAGGAGTGACTTTGCAATGGAAATCTGACAACTGCTGTTCACCAAACCCCCTTCTGTTCAGCTGACCACGGGTTTCAGGGAGCTTAGGAGAAATGAAGCATGGATTTAAACTGAGAGAGGGCAGCTTTAGATGGGATATTAGGAAAAAAATTCTTCCCTGTGAGGGTGGTGAGGCCTTGGCAGAGGTTGTCCAGAGAAACTGTGGCTGCCCCATCCCTGGAAGTGTCCAAGGCCAGGTTGGATGGGGCTTAGAGCAACCTGCGACAGTGAGAGGTGTTCCTGCCCATGGCAGGGGGGTTGGAATGATCTTTAAAGCCCCTTCAGACCCAAACTGTTCTATGTTCTATGAGTCTATGGCCAATTAAGCATTATGATTCCAGGAATAGTAATTCACATGTTATTTATTTCAGCTTCCCAGAAAGCCTCCAAGGAACCCTGACAGGGTTTCCTAGCCATGGTGAGCAGCCACCTTGCCTGCACATTAAGTCATTGTCTGTCATTCCCACCTTCCCACTGCAACGGTGCTTTTCCAGGAACCTCCCACAGAGAGTTTTCAGGCAGATAAGGATTCGTTTTTGTTGAGCAGGAGCCATGGTGTTCTACAATAGCAGTCATCACCACCATCTCCTGTGCCAATGAAGGCCACAAGCTAACTATAGGATGCCTGAGGAGCTATTTCCTGCTATTCTTTCACTTTCCACCAGCTGTTGTTATTATTCTTTAACTTACTATTAGCTTCAAGTATGATGCAGCATCAAGCAGTTGTTCTTATTAAGGAAAAATAATTGGCTGTCTGGCCCACACTTGGATGAAAGCTCATTTCTCTCTGGGGAGTTTTCAGCATTAGTTCATCTCCAGCAGCAAAAGCTGTGATTTTAGCATCCTCCAAAACAAGAGATTACAGTAAAAGTGGAAATGTGGTAGTGAAGAAGAGTTCTGAATTAAAGTTCTTCATATGGACAGTTAGCAGGACGGTCACTTCTGTGTACAAAAAATTTCTAGTAAAATAAACACACCCTGCAAACTTCCTGGGCTCTAAATCATCCTGCTAAATTTGATTATCACTTCAGTGATTTAGAAAGCAAGATGTTCTCTGCGTTATGAGAGTTTATTCACAATGTCAGCTAAAACTGATAGACACTGCAGTAATTCAAACCAGAGGGCGGGGGAAGAAAAGGAGTTATGAAAGCTTGGCTTAGGCTGGAGACCAGAGAAGAAATTGAAGGAAGAGCAGCATTTTTGAGGGAAGGGCGAATTGAAGGAATGAAGTTTTGAAATTCCTGTCTTTCCTGCCTCCCCAGCAAGCAGGAGAATCCAACGTTCCCTGGTTTCACGGGGAACAAAGCAGAGCTTGAAGCTTTCAGCTCTGCTGCTCCCACTGGCTGTGGTTCCCTGGCTGCCCAGCTCTTGTGTGCACACAAACCAGCCTGTGGCTTGCTCCAAGCTTGAACCTGGTGAAAGAAAAGCTCTCCAGAACTCTGGACCGTGCTGGCACTCAACACTGAGCCCCCAGGATGTCAGGAATCCCAGTGCCTGAGTGCTGAGCAGAGGAGGGTCTCCAGCCCTGCTCCTGGGAAAGGCAGATCACTGCTGCACTCCAGCTCTCACAGGCTCTGAGATGAACCACCCGTGGGTCTCTGCAGCTCTGTCCCTTCTGCTGACCCTGCTCCAAAAGATGCACGTCCTCTGCCTACTGCACGGGGCTGAATTAGGAACAGAAATGAATTTTCCAAGCTGATGTTGACATCCCAGCCAGGATGATGACACAGCCTGGCAGCAGCCAGCACAACAAAGAGGTGGCAGGAGAAGATGCCACCTCTCCTGCATAGCAGCTGCTCTGCACCAAATACCTCAGGAGACTTCCAGAAAGCCTTCAATAATTAACAGCATGAAGTTAACCGTGTGTCAAACATTTCATGGCAGATACCCAAACTGTAAATGAGTATCTGTTAGAATTTTACTTGGAAAAGAAAAACAATAGAGGAAGATTTATTCTGTATTAATGCTCTAGCATATTTCCTTACCTATCTTCTTATCCAAGAACTTTTTCAGTTCAATATCCCATCTGGGCTCAGCACCATCCCTGCTATATCCCATTTGCCTGTCCTTACCTTCCAATAAATTTTGAAACAAATCAGCAAAAATGGGAGAGGCTCTCAGCATTTTATGTAGGCTGGAATAAAAGTGGGAACAGAGGCATCTGTGTGATTTCCTTCCATCCTGGGGAAAAAAATCAAAGCATGAGAGTAGGCTTAGAGACATGCCTGGCATGCAGGAGGCAGAGGAATGTTTGTGAAAACCTGGGCAGCACTGAGCCTGTGCCTTGCTGCCCTAAGATTCCCAACAGCAGCTCCAACCCACAACAATAAACTCAAGCCACAGCATGGAAGTGCTAAAAAATCTGGACATGAACTAATAAACCTGTGAGAGAGAAAAGAATTTCAAGTGCAATCCCAAGAAGGGTATGAACTGAGGACCTTATGTTTGGGTTATCTGGGGATCTTAAACCTTCAATAAGGGAGATTTACACTGGCCCAGAAGATATGTGGACCCACCATGTCCAGCCTCAGAGATTTAAACAGCTCAGATATTAACTGTCTTGGAGTTTGTGTCTTGGTCAAGAAGAAGGTCAAGAAAACCCTACAAAAGCTCTTTTCTAGCATTTCTTCCAAATTTTCTATCTGAGACAGGGAAATGGGCAACCTGATCAATCTGTCACCAGAAATGTCTTTATTAAGATGCTCTGGAAGAGCCTGGCAGTGAGCAGGGGTGGGCACACAGCTGCCAACCCAGGACATGCCCAGGTGTCAGGGGTTACCTGCCAGCCCTGGCACCAGCCCAGCCCTGACATCACGTCCTGACTGTTCTCCAGAATGTGAACTGCAGGAAGCAAAGGCTGCCACTGCCAAACTCAGCTTCGTGTCTTTTATTGTAAAGGTCTGACTCCTTTTTCCTGCAGTTCTTAAGTGTGGCCCTTTGAGCATAATTGAATGAGACAGAAGCAAAAATTTAGAGGTTTCTGCTTTGGAAAGAGATGTGACACTCGTTTATTGTTAACCACAAAACATGGGCCCCTTTTCTTTCTTCTTTTTCCTTTTTCTTGGTGTCAAATTCACAGTTTCTGTTACTTCAACATAACTTGGGGTTTAACAGAGCCTAACACCCTAAAATGTCCTCATCAGCATGTTGGGATGCCCCTTCTTCAGGGATTGCAGCCACCAAGCATCCTGAGAGTCTGGCTGCCACCAGAGCAGTACCAGACAGGCAGAGCCTCATTTTTACCTGCACCAAACACCTCATTTATTCCACTTTTTATAACCCCTTTCCACCTCCCACACCATGCTGCTTTCCAGAGGCTGCAGCAGAATTTCCCTGTTTTCCAGAACATTTCTCTGCAGATGAAACTTTCTCTCACCTGCATGAGAACTGAGATTTGAAGTGCACGTTGTCAATAATTACCTGCTTAGTGCAATTTTGTGATTACAAGTCTGGGGTGGGCTGCAGTGATGGACTTTTGTCAGCTCCTGCACAACCCTTGTCCTGAATTTTTCCCCACACAGTGGTGCCTCTGAGTCATGCTGGGCACCCAGAAGAAAACAACCCAATTTTGGCTTCTAGTGATGGAGAATCCTACATGTCCCATCCATCAAATCTTCATGAGGTATCTTATAGTTATCTACTTCCACCATTAAAATTTTAAACTCTGTTTCCAGCCCAGATTTCTCTGGATGTTGTATCTTGTTGTGTCTCCTTTTGATATGCAAAGGAGAATCTCATCCCTAAATTAGCTTTTGTCAAATTTTAAGTTGATTGGCCAAATACTGTTTTAAAGTAAAATTTAAGAATATTGGACAGCCTATGATGACAACAGGGGCAAAAATTAGGACATTTCCATATTAGTGCTTTGTCCTCAGCAGTGTCCATTCCGAAGTCAAAGAGTGATGCTGGAGCAGGATATTAATTCTGCAAATGTGTGAGCCAGCATTCATCTACTTTTGTGATTTAAAGAGTCACCATTTCCTGAACTATGAAAGTACCATAAAATAAAACATTTCTTGGATGTTCTCTGACACGAGCAAATCTTTCTCAAAGTCAGTGGGAGACTTTCCACTTCCATTAGTGGGCATTTTGTCAAGTTCTGATTTTTTTTTTGCAAGTGAAGCTCCAAATCCTACAATAATTTGAACTTTATTGCCTATGGAAGAGAAAAGCAGCCAAAAAAACCTCCCAAATAAATGTACGGAAAAAGAAACAGCAAAACAAGGCTTCCCCAAACAGCATTCACTGGTAACAATGCAGCTTTGTGACTGCTGTCATTTTTTTATTGTATTTCCAAGGAAAAACTAAAGGAAATATATGATTTGTCCACATTTCTGCCAAGAAGGCAGTTCCCAGAGTATACATTTAATGACAGCATCACAGGAAGACAATTTTTTCCCATCTTTTTAAGCTCCCTGTCCACTGTAAAAAAACAAAAAAAACAAAACCAAAAACCATCAGCAGGAAGAAATCCCACACAGAAGGGATGGGGGTAAGGACACTTCTGATGGAAGTGAAACAATTCTTTGGAGCTGAGCTGGTTTGAAAGGGCTCTGGTGAGCAGCTCGTCATCTACTGGAGATTGCCCAAATCCAAGGTCTCACTGGAGCTCATCAAAATAGGCTGTCCATGGATTCAGCTGACAGGACAGTGCCAAATATCTGCCCCAGAGGAATTTCTCAGACCTGCTTTAGATCATGAGGGGTTTTTTTTCTGGGTTTATTTCATTTTGGTTGGTGGTGTTGGGGTTTTTTGTTTGGTTTTGGTTTGGTTTTTTGTTTTTTTTTTCTTTGGTGGGGGGGAGGGGGGGTGGTGGGGCAAGTTTTTTTGTTTTTTTTTCCCCCAAGTGGAAAATGGAGAATTTAATTTATTCAGAAGGAAAATTTGCAGAAGGACAGCCCTTGGCCATCAAAAAGCCAGGCTCAAGCTGCCCCACAGCACTCAGTGGGAAGTGGCAGTGATTCCTGGTGGGAGATTAAAGGTGATTTGGAATGAGGCAATGACCACCCCTCATGCAGCATGTCCAGCTAAACTGAGGTGGAAATGTCTGCTGTAAACAATGTTATACGTGTAACCCTCCCTTGTACTTAAAACCAGGCTTGAAAAAAGTACTGCTGGAAGAAGAAATGCCAACAAATCAAAAGTGGCAGAGGATAAAAGGTGGATTTTGGAGAAGCCTGAACAAGAGGGCTCCTATGGAAGGGCAGGCAGAGCACAGCCATCCATGAGCTCACAGGAACTTTCTCCCCAGCAAGGGAGGACTTAAAGAGCCAAATAAGTTCATGTAATTCACACAGGGCCTTCAGGGATGGAAAAAATATTACCTGAAGAGACAAATTCCCCAATCAAGACCACAAAAGCCCTTAAAATTATCACATGAGCTGCTTCAGACTCTCTGGCAGGACTCGTGCAGAGCAGCAGGAGCCTTGGTGTGGGGATCTGATAAATCACAAGCCACTGCTGTGCTGCTGATGCAAAGAAAAGAGATCCATCAGGGACCAGTCAGAGTTTGTCCAGGACAGATTAGTGCTGATACAGGACTGTCTGACCGAGACTGGACCTTGGCAATGACCTCTGCAGGGTGCTGGAGAAAGACAGAAACTGTGCTCTTGATGGAGATTTCCTGGGGGGAAACTGGAGAAACCATTCTGCTAACCTGGTGGAGCCCAGTTGTTCCTGCATGGGCTTCCTCAGGAGCTGCTGCTTCTGCCCTGCTTTTGGTTAAGCACTGAAAAAGTGCTTCCTAACTCATGGCAAGGAGCTTTAAACTGAGTGATCTCCACTGACTCACTCAAAGTAACACCATGGCTTCCAATACCAAAAAGGATGTAGAGCTGGAGGAGTCAGAGTTTGAAGGGCTCAGCGATTGCTGTGATCAAGAGCATTGGAATTTCTATTAGGAAATGCAAAAAAATGCTGTCAGATCTACCACCCTGCTAAAGAGAAAGGTCTCCTCCCTGTCCCACATGGATATCTTGACGTGAAAGAATCAAGGGAGTCTTATCAAGTGTGCAAAAAGGGGTGCAAAAGCAACACAGTCTTGGAGGCTGGGGAGAGGAGAGGTAAAATTAGATCTGTCAAAATTAACCCAGATGGAAGTTTCGATGTGGAAAACAGTCTCAGATGTTTTCCAGCCACAAACACGGAGAGGGAAAAAAAGTATTGTGGTGCAGTGAAAATGGAGCAGAAATCAGAGAACTGAGGGTTGCTCCAAGCGTGTCACTCCTCCCCAGTGCTCAGCAAAGGGCTGCTGTAGAGCCTGGGGTGGAAAGCCATGAGGGGATGTGTAAACGATGGAGCTGAGAGGGACCCACAGCCACAGCATCACATGGGGAAGTCTAGAGGGACGGGGGAATCTCCCAGCTCTGGTTTGAAAAGTGTTTGAAAAACTGCATGTCAGGAGTGAGGATTTGTAACCCCTGAAGGTGCAATAACTGCATTTAGGGAATGGAGCACGGAGAAAGGGATAGCAAAGGCACTGTCAGGTCACTGAATCTGAACTGACAGCAAGGCAAGCCTTCAGAAGCACTTTTTCAAGAAATATTAAGACA
Source organism: Lonchura striata (assembly GCF_050655825.1). Taxonomy (NCBI): domain Eukaryota; kingdom Metazoa; phylum Chordata; class Aves; order Passeriformes; family Estrildidae; genus Lonchura; species Lonchura striata. The sequence goes on from NC_140710.1 coordinate 4,765,330, forward strand.
TTGTGAATCAGGCTTTGCTTCCATTCCTGTTTCTTCCAAGAAATGGGTCCCAGCTTTTTTCTGGCAGGACATGAGTCATTCTGCCCACCCTCAGTGAAAGCATGTCTGGGTGGAAAGAAGAAAGCCCCTGGCACACAGAGCTTTCCTTCCTGGGCATCCTCTGGGTAACACACTTGGAGCCTGAGCTGCCATTCATTTTTGGCAAATGACTAATAATGACTTGCAAAATTCACTACTATGTTTTTCATCACAGCTGCTCTGGGAATACATTTTTGGCACTCAAAGCACTGCTACCATCATGACAAAACCAATTATGTTAGCTAAAAGAAAAAACAGGCCAAAAAGATATAAGGTTATTGTTGGGGTAAAGGCAGGGGAATTATTGAGATGAGTTGTCTACAAAATAGCTTAAGAGAGTTGATTTCTTATTATGACATCATGAGTTAGGCTGGCTCAATTATGATGAGTGATAATCATGACAAAAAGTGTTCTAGCTATGGCCTTGGGAGATGAAAATTGAAGGGAGGAATTAGCAGGGGGTTGAGGGGGGGAAAAAAAAAGAAGAAAATAAAATTGTCATCTTCAGTATATATTAAGCCAATAGAAACTGGTTTAAATTATAGTGTGAGAGTGGAGTAGCATGAAAAGTAACTCCACAAAAGCAGAATAAGGATTATTTTATGGTGTGCATCTATATAAATTCAGGCACCCTGAGGGAGGATTTGGGTTTAAAGGGATCCTGGCAGTGCAAAGAACCTGAAAAAAAAAAAAAAAAAGAATCTGCCTGGTCCCCAGGCAGAGGGACTTTTCAAATTGGAACTGCATCCTCAAGTGCACCCTCATCACATAGCCCTTTCCAGAGATCCACCTATAAAACTGAAGGATTTTTATGCCTCCTGAAGTGCTCAGAATCCCATAATCCTGGTTGTCAGAAATCGGTCCTTTTTCTCCTGAATTTCCCTATTGTAAATCTATACCTGGATTTTAGGTGACCTCCTAGGTGACCTCCTGACACCATCCTTAGGATGCTGCAGAACTGTAATATCCTCACCACCTCCCTTTTGCTTGGATAACTAATCCAGCATCTCCCAGTTCCTTCAAATCCCTTGGCCCTTCCTTTCCCTGAGGCTCTGAGCATAATCCAGGTGGGAAACCTGACCCCTGGAGGCTCCCTCTGCCCTGGAATTAGGGGGCAGCTGGGTGCTGAGAAACCACCTCTGAGAAAAGGGCTAAAAAACAAACAAAACCCTGCGAGAGCCAAGGAAAACTGGAAGTAACGAGATGATTTGTGTAAACTTTAAATTGAGCAAGTTTCATGGAGGAGGCTCAGGTTACTTTCTGCGGGCAGGGAGAGGCAAACTCCGGCACGGCGGCGGTGGCTTCAAGGCTTCAAGGAGAGGTTCTGTCCTCGCCACCTCTGTGCCACCCTCCACACCATGAAAGGGCAGGCAAATGGATCCTTTCAGGTTTGCTGTATGCTGAAATGAAGGGGGGAAATCACAAGAATAATGTGAGTTTTGCCTGCCAATCCTGAGCTGTTGGAAAAAACCAAGTGTTTGTGACGGGCACGGAGCGGGCAAGGAGCAGCCTGCCCACTCCTGGCAAAGCCTCCAGTCTGGGAGATCCAGTTTTACCTGGGGATTGCACACAAAAGAAAAACACATTTCTGGGTCCTGCAGGACATTTTTTGTCCAAGCATAGGTGGAAGGATAAGGCACAGCTCCCTGCAGACCACCCACCACCTCCTCACAGCCAGCACTTGGTCTCCCGCTGGTGTCTTTGGGACACCCTGGCATGGACAGGGACCAAGAGCAGTGTGGAAGCTAAGAAAACATAAACAGCTGCAGATTTAGGAAAAACAAAAGATAGATATTTTTGTGATAGAGCTGTTGCTCCAAAGAGTGAGACATAACTATAAACTCAAAATGGAAAACCTGTCTGGCTCGGAACCATGGAAAATGCACTGAGGGCAGGAGTTATGCAATGTGGCAAGATGTTTATCACTTCTGGGGTTGTTTCACCTCTTTTTCTGAAACTGAACATGAGAATTTGAAAATGGGCTGCTGGGGGTGAGAAAGAAAACAGGGACACCACTTCTTGGGCTGACATTTCAAAAGTGTGACACAGCAATGATGACACTAGGGAAAATTTTTAAGGATCCTTTGGTTTGCTTCTCTCTGACTACTTTCAAGATTCAGGTGAGACAGTGGTGATAGAAAAGGGGATAGACCATCTCCTACCCAACAGCTCCTCAATAGCAGCAGCTCCTTGATACCAATGCAAACAGAGTCAGGGCTCAGTTCAGGAACAGAGTCTGTGCCACACTTGCCATCATCAGAAACCTCTCCTGTCTCCACACTCAGCAGCACCTCAGAAATGCCTTTCCTAGGAGTTTAAAACCAAACCCAAATGCTGCTGCCTGTCCAAATCCAGAGGAGATGACAGCCAAGGGGTTCGGGCAGGAAAGTCAGGAAAAGTTCACAAGAAACACTTGTGGGTGGTAGAGTGATGTAACCCCTTAGGTAGCATCCAGCATTTTGAGGTCAGCCATCCATTAACTTTCCATTAGAAACCTGGCAATCTACAGGCTTGAGCATTGCAACATTGGATTTCTGTGTGCCAGAGAGGTTGTGCACCCACAGGCTGCCCCTGCACCCTGCTGCCCTGGGTGCACAGGAGCTGCTCGGGACGTCCAGAGCCAGCAGCCACTTGTTCCTGGGAGAAATGAGTCAACACTCGGACCAGAGGCACATTCCAGCGTCCAGGAAAACAACTGGAACCTTGAGTGGTCTTGCAACATCCAGCCACCCAACAGAGTGAAGCAATCGCTCACATGAGCTGGTCTTCAGCTCGTTTCTGCCACACTGCAGTGCCCAGGAGCAGAGGTGGCTCCTCCATGGTTTACCAGAGCTGAGTGACCACCAGTGACCTCCCCCAGCCCACCTGCACAGTGTGGGCACCCCTAAAATGCAGAAAAAGCCCTCTTTGGCTGCTGTGTGGGCAGTGTAATCCTGCCTTTGCAGGCATGCAAAACTGCTGCCCTGGGAGGAGGAACCACCTCCTCATCCTCCATCCCGCGTGCACCGAAACAGCAGCAGCAAATTTGCATTTCTGACACTTCAACAGTTACATTCGTTTTGGCTGGGCTTTTTTTCCTTTCTCTTACAAACCTGAAAAATGTTTATGGTCTAAGGAAAATCTAAAAAAATCCCCTAAAAATCCAACAAAACCTAGCAAAAGTGAGTATAGATTTTCCATGCCAAGGAGGGGGGTTTTTAAACAATTTTAAGGCAAAACTTTTGTAGTTACAGTGTACATTTATATTGAAGAAAAAGTGGTGAAAAACAAGCATTCCAGAGGTAAAAGCAGCTCAGCCCTAGCAGGTGTTTTATGATGTTAACAGCGCCAAGTGAGGAAAACATCTCTCCATTACAGATGCAATTATCTGTTTGAACTGAAAACACAGACTTTGGAGAAAGAAACAGAGCAACGCCAGACTTCCAAAATATTTAACTTATTTTGAGCATTTGACCAGTAGGAGGGAGCAAAGCAGGGACAAAACCACTCGTGTGGTGCTTCCAAATGTACATATACTATTCACGCTTTTCATAGCTGAGTGGTTAACAACAAAGACAATCACATTCTTGCTACAGCTGATTAAACAGTTGATCCCACGGACCCCAGGCTTCTCAGACACGGTTGTTTGCTGTAAGCAGAACCAGCAAAACAAAAACAAGGCTGAAGAGGAGATGTTCATCTGCCATGGCTCGGGTTCAGGACAGCAACCCCAGCCAGAGCCCTGCATAAATATGAAACACGTCCTGTTTACACTAAAATTAATGCAATTTAGCCAGAACTTTGCAGGGTCGGGAATGTGGAGGTGTGGATAAATTTTGTAGCTGAGCTGGGATCTGAGTTGTGCCTCTCCTGCTATCATCAAAGAGCTGAAGTTGCCAAGTCCTGTGTACAGGACTCCTGGATCCCTGCTTTGTTTATGGGTTTATGTCCCAGTGTTCAATCCATGTTTTCTTGGCTGTACATAGAGTGTCCCACCAGCCCAGCTGGGCAACTTTAGTCGATGTCTTAAGCATGCAAACAGCTCTCCATTTGGAAAAGCTTTGATTCCTGTCGAGCCCATGAATAAACACATCACCCAAGAGTCCATTCTCCACCTACAGCTGCTCCCATGGGGCTTCCTGAATTATGTTACATGGAATATCTGCCTTGTGGAGAAATACATCCTGTTGAACTGAAATGATCTGTCCTTTCAGCAGGCACACGCTCATTCCTAGTTACATACCACAAATTCCTCTCAAAATTATTTTACATCCAGCTTTGTTTTGCGTTTTTGGAAGCACTGAATGTTGTCTCCTTAGTATGCCTTTGTGAGAAACAATTGCATTTGTATTGGCAATCCTTTTTTCTAAGATATTACTAAATCTCCAGTCCTCTCCCTGTGGAATGACAAGCTGGATAAATAAGAAAGCTGGCTTCTCACCACTTTTTTGCAAAAGAGGAAAAAAATGTACTTTACTATGTGGCATGAGAGACAGTATTTCCACACAGCAGCAACCCTCTCTTTGGAAAAAAATTAAAATCCTGCAAGCCTTTCACATTTTAGCCCAAGCAGAGGATTTGCTCCAAAGCAAAAATGCTCAAAATGTTCTAGAACTGAGTCCACTTTTGATATTCAATATTCATTAATTACTTTTGCCCCTGTATCATTTTTATTACAGCAAATCTGAGACCTGAACCCAGCTGACATTTTTTGTATCTCCCCAATGGTGTAAGGACTATTAAAAAATCCCATTTCCCATATGGCTAAAAGAGCTGCAGTAAACTGAAAAATTTACACAATGAAAAAAAAAAAACAGGAGAAGCAGTGAGAGAGAGCTGTGACCACCACAGAGCTGGAAACTTGGAGCGCAAGACCTGAAACAACGTCCCCTTTCAGGAAGCATGTGGAATTTGGAGAAGACCACCGCAAGCACAAGCTTCATATCCCCAATATATCTCATGTTTTTTATATATATATTTGACAGCAATGTAATAACCTTGGAAGAAATGCCATGTTTCATTTCTTGGTGTGTTTGGTGAGGGAACTTAGCAAGGGTGAATGTGTTTGTTCTTGACCCTGTACTTGCTAAACTGAGATCAAGTTGGTCCTTCCAAGACTTGGCCTTAACCCTGAGAGAGGAGACTGTTCTACAGGTCATATTCACCCACCACCCAGGGTCATAATCTGTAGGGTCTGGTGTCCTGGGGTTTGTGAATTATTGGAGTTTTTCCATAGTTAAATGCATCTGAAGCTGCAACTCCATTTTATATTTAGTTAATGGAAACCAACTGGAAATATTCCCGTTGACTCCCAAGGGCCATGCCTCAAAACTTAATGCATTAATGGAATAAACCACCCTGTTAAATCACCAGAAGTCATGGACAGACTCATTCCTCACCCTTAAGCCCCTGTCCAGATGACACAACTCCTCTGCAAGGGAGGAGCAAGGGAGTTAATCCGGGGACTAAAGTCTGGGCTGCTGAAACGCAAATTTCACACTCCCTCCAAACAAACACCTCTGGATGTGGGAAAAAGGAAAATCAGAGCATGGTCCCCAGGGTCAGACCTGAATGATCCTGTGACAGCCCTCCAGCAGGCAAATCCTTCCCTACTGATCCCAGAGGGTTCTGGCTACATAGGTATTAAGGAATGTGCAGCCAAGAAAAGGCTGCCACGGCTCATTAGAGGGCAAGGATGAGGAAAAAATAAAATAGAATCAGAGCATCATTTAGTTTGGAAAAGACCTTTGAGATCATCAACTCCAACTGTTAGCCCAGCACTGCCAAGTCCACCACTAACCCATGTCCTCAAGTGCCACATCCACACATCTTTAAAATGAGCTTCCTCTGGAAAAGTTGGATTTTGCTGCCTGGGATACATCTCCACACACTCAGCCCAGCCCAGAGCTAGAGGGCCCTGCAGCTCTTGGAACCTTCTGCTGCAACTTTCCATCCAAAAGCTCCACGTGGACTCACTTGCAAATGGCAAGAGATTAGAGAACTTCCTGTCGTCATCACTTATTCACCAAAAGTTTGGAAAAATCTTGCTTTCCGCAGGAAAAAAAAAAAAAGGAAAGGGATCCGATCTTGAGGGAAGGGGAAAATAAAATGTTTATGGTGTGCATTACCTAAAAAAATAATTCATGTGATGAATCTTTATCTTAAAAGCCCTGGACTAAAAACAAATAAATGAATCATTGAAATTATTGTGGAAACAGGCATGTTTCATGTTATTTATGTGTTTAATGTTCCTTTTAGGGTTAGATTTTTTCGCTTCTATAAAGAAAGGCAGTTTTCTTAGCATTGCTGTGAATACCAATGTCAGATTCTATTTTAACAGTGTTCAGTGATGCATGAACATCCCAAAGGCAGAATTTTAAAAACACTAAAACCATTTGTTAAAGAGCAACTAGACAAATTGAGCAGTTCTCTTTCCCTGCAAGCTTTAGAAAAACAGGTCAAAATATGGCTCCACATGGAGAGTGCCTGAGGAATATTTTCATTGACTTTACCTGAACTTTGGATCGGACCCACAGAAGTGTTTTTCTGTTGGCAATTGGTCTTTGTGTACAAAATTATTGATAAGATTCTAAAAACCCCAAGCACTTATTAAATGGCCAGGGGTTTTCCAACCAGACAGTGTGGTACATTCTCCAGAAGCCTTGAAGCTGCCACTTGAGGTGGGAGATGCCTTTTGCAGCAGCAGAGCAGCAGTGATGGGACTCCAGGAGCTCCTAAACAAAGGCAGAGCCCCTGCCTCGTTTTGTTTTTGTTTTGTTTTGTTTTTTCTTTTTTTTTTCTTTTTTAGGAAAGGAAGAAGTGATGGGAATCCTGCTATGAAAACCAAAGGATCTGTCTCAAGTCCAGCCGTGTCTTTTGAGTACATCAGGTTTCCTTTCACCAAGACAGCAACCTCAGCTTTGCTGGTTCCTCCAAAGTTACCTGATCCGATTGTTCCAAGGATACACTTCTTCCCTCTTCTGATGTGATATTTCTGGCCTCATCCTTGTGTATTAGCTACCCAAACAGCCATTTCCTCTTTTTTAATTTCTTTTCCTTTTTACTCCATGCGACACACCAAGAATACAACACCATTTATATCCGTGCCCAACCTGATTTCCAGCCCAGTGAGGGACTCACACATAGGTGTAATTTTAAGCCCACAATTAGCATATGTGATTTAATGGGTGTATTTCATGAGTTTAAAATGACATATATTTTAGAGCAGTGCTGGTTCAGGGAGCATATTCCTGTATTTCTGTTGTAGCTTCAAATTCTTTGTAATTACATTGCCCTTCCTGCTGTCTTTAGACATTTCCCTCTTTGTGTCAGGAAGAGTCTTTTTATCCAGTTTGTTCACCCAATCTCCATGGTGTTTCCCTTGGCAGCAGGCCTTGGACTGAAATTATTTAATGATCTGATCATTAATTGATTACAGTTTGTGGTTGTGTGCACTTGGTGTCCCATGGAATAAGAACCCACCAGATCTGAAGAAGTCCATCCTTTCCTAGGATAAAGAGCCCAAATTTCTAAGGACTGAAGAAGATGCTCATTTCCCTCTGCTGCCATGATTCACCTGTGATCTTCCTCCAAGGAATATCTGAAGGGAGCTAGCAGGATTTTCCCTCAGCCAGGCTGCATCTTTCCCACAGTAATTAGAACTCTTAAGTCTTTTACTACTTCTTTTTTGTTATGCTTTGTTTTGGGGTTTTTGTTTTGTTTTGAGTGTTTTTTTTTATTTTTTGAGTTTGGTTGTTGTTTGGTTTTTTTTCTTTGAGGCAACAGCAAGTTTTCAAAAGTATATTTAATGTTAAAAGAAACCAAAAAAATCAGTGGTAAAAGTGTTTTAGGAAGTGGAGGTGATGGATTACTGAATCTTTTCCATGTAGCAGGAAGACATGTGGTCCTAAAGAAAATCAAAATACAGATTGAAAAAAAAAGCTTCAAGAAAATCATGAAAAGAAAATAAATGAAATAAAATTAAAATCCCAGTCTCCTCCATAAGGTAAATGAGGGAAACGAATGCCACCTGGACTACAGCAGATATTGGCCTACTTGGATTTTCCACAAGAGGAAAAGAAATTCACTTTTCTCCCCTCCTGTGTCCCCAATTTTCATCCATCTCAATTTGGCCACATTGTTTTGTCAGCAATCTGCCCAGCTCCAAGCCAAATTAACCTTCCTCCTCCTGCCTTCTGCAGGACAGAACAGATCCAAGGCAGGGAACAGAGTGTGGATCTGAGCACTCCTGGCACCTGGGATGGATAAACCTGAATTTAAGCCTCGATCAGTTCAGGTTCATAGGTCTCCCCCTTTAAAAAACCTGCTGAAATGCTTTGAGTAGCTGAAATTAGCCTTGTAAATACCCTGCTGCTGTGCCCAAAAAAAGCCATGGAGCCTCGATTCCCACTGAAATATTGAAGCATTTTGTTATTTTCTTAATGCTGCTGCTGCCTTTCGAGGAGCAGGTGGCCTTACACAGATTAGTTAAACAAACACGTGGAAAGGAAGAGTTATTCTGGCAGAGGGGGGGAATGGAAGCCAATATTTCTTCTTACTGAAGTCCAAAGTGTGTGACTGTGAACCCACAGGCAAAGTGTGCACAGGAACTTGTCGCTGTTTGGTGTGTGACATGGTGACAGGGATTTACCAGCTCGAGGGGAAAGTAAAAACAAAATCCCGTCCGGAGGCAAAGCCTGGCTAAAAGGCCAGAACAAATCCTGTCTTTCCCTTGGGAGGATTCTTTTGGAAAATTAAAATAAAATAAAATAAAATAAAATAAAATAAAATAAAATAAAATAAAATAAAATAAAATAAAATAATAAAATAAAATAAAATAATAAAACAAATTAATAAAACAATCACAGGCATCTGACAAGTGACAACTACTGAAGTTACAAGGTCACTGTCAGGTGAGAGATGCAAAATAGTCATTTTTTGATGAGAATAAATGGAAGAAATAGCTATTTTTGCAAAGGTGAGGGGAGAATTAGTGCCCAAACATTAGGATCCACTGCCTAAAGCTTGAGCAAGTGCTAAGGGCTAAGGATTTGAAAGGATTTCATGCTGTTTCTTGTGTCTTTTTGGGGGGGAGGGGAGGGTGGGAATGGAAAGGAAACAGGGGGAAAGGGGAGAAATAGGTAGTAAAAACATCATGAGAAATATCACAGTAGCGAGGAGAGAAGGCAGCAGAAAAAGTCAAGGATAACTGGAGAAGCACATGAAGCGTGACCTTGAAATGAGACTGATGAAGTGAGTTTTTTGGGTTGAGTGCTGGCTGGAAAAGGGGAGTTGGACCACTGCCCAAGGAAACTGCCTCCTGCTATTTAATTCCTAATGAGTTCAGGGAACAAGGATTTTGCCCAGGCTTTGAAATAAACAGGATTGTGTTAAAGAAATACTTGAGACCATCATTAATACCTACTTCTAATGGAAAAAAAGGCCTGAGACCCCACATCCTGGCTAATTATTTGGGTCAAAAAGGTAACATCAGATTAATTTCAGTGCTATACATTATTTTTAGGGCCAAATAATATTATGTGTTTGCTTCATGGGTCTTCAGAAGAGACGGGTCATTTATAATAAATTACTATATTAATTAATTATACTTATTATATTGTTCTATTAATTAATTTCTCTAGGACTTCAGCATTGTAGTTTCTTATTTTCATCCCTTCCTGTGCCATTTTTCCATCCCTATAATCATCCTTCCTGTTTATGCAGTTCCATATGCACAGTGGCTACTAAAAGTCAGCTGTTAAAACTGTTTACTGTAAATATTTACCCTGTGGCTATTAGTGAAATCTGTATCTCTGAATGGATGATGGATGGCAGAGGGGTCTAAGCCGAGAGACACTGTGGGATAAACAGGGGAATGTCACGTGTGTAGTCTGGGAATGCTGCTCCCCACTCCCTGGAAGGCAGAAAGGAAAGTCATGTGCTTGGGATATTTGCTCTGAAAAACACTGAGAAGCACAAGGTTATTTGCTGATGTCTGTGATCCACATTGGATCCCCTTTTCTCCAGGGAATCTTGGGGTCTGGGCTGCCAGTGAGCATCCAGCAGCTCCTGGATGAGCCATGGAATCCATCACCTTCTGGAAAGGATGGATCCTAAGTGTCCCTCTTCTTTGTGTCCTTTTAGAAGCAACTGGTGTGGCAAAGCAGACTTTCTCTTGAGAAAGAGACACTGAAGAAATCATGAAATGCCCTCCAAACAGTGAATGACTGGGGAAGAGCAGAAATAAAATTATTTGGGAAGAGCAGAAATAAGCAGGCATTGATGTCAGTGAAATATTTGCTGGAGTGACAATTTGGGATTTGTTAATAGGAGTTTTTCCACACGGTGCTGTCACATCAAGCTTCAAAGAGGAGTCACCTACACAGCTCTTCCAGCCAAGCCTGACATCCTAATGGTACAAAAGCAGAGAGCTGGAAAGGTGACATTCCCTGGAAACCTCTGAATAGACAAGTCAATATATCTCAGCACTGAGACTGGCCTCATCCCATGCTTCTAATCAGAGTTGTGGGAATTATTTATCAATCAGGATAGCATGTAATCCTAAAGCACGTGCTGCTTGAGTTCCTGGTTTAAGCCCCAGCATGTGTTTAGATGCTGTTGTGCAGGGCTGAGCTCTGCTGATGACCCAGCTGATGCACGTCATGGAGCGTATCCTACAGGGAAATAACTTGGCAGTTTACTCTGGGTTTAAGATAGGACTTGTGAGCACATGGAAAGCACTGCATGACTTGTGCCTGCACGACGTGAGGGTCTGGGAAATGTTCCATGTGTTACTAAACCCATTCGAGATTCTGAACTCTGCCTCCTTTGTTTTCGTTTTAATTCCTAGAAAAATGGAAAATCCACAGGGAGATGACCAGGCTAATAAGGCTGATGAGTGTCCATTCTTGAGGATTCATCCTGGAGAACATCATTTTCCTGATCAACAGCAGGCTGGAGAATAAAGACAGGTATGGGGCTCCTCTGAGAGCTGAGAAGCAGAGGAGTCTGGAGGAGAGGAAAAAGAAAAAAAAAGAAAAGAAAGAAGCAGGGAAAAGGGAAAAATGACCTTCCTTGAAGGGAGGAGAAGCCACATTTTGGTGTTGTTCACATCCTGACGTGTACCTGATGTACAGCAACGTTCCCCTTCCACACCTGCACACCAGCACACCTGCAACTACAACTACAAAAATCTCATTTTTTGGTGAACATGCTCTTCCCTGCCAGCTACATGTTCATAAACCTGTGTTTTCCTCCATCCATAAACCTCCATTTTCTTTCTTGCTACCCAGGTGCCCCATTGATCAAAGGGACAGCAGCTCCTTTTTTCAACACTCCCTTTCATTTGGCAGAAGCGCCTTCCTTCCCACACCAGAATTAACCTCTGCACAGGTATTTTTCCATTTGTAGCTCAACCTTCTTTGTGGGAAAGTTTATTTTGCTCAGCCCAATTAGCCAAGCTGCAAATGGTCTCTTAATGGCAGCCAGGGTGGGATTAGTCATTCCCAGGTGGAAGGTTTGCTCCATGTGGCACCTGCCTTCTCTGCACTTTACAGAAGGATGGAGCTGATGTTACCATCTTTGCTTTCTCTCTGTAAGGTATTTTATTTCTGCTGGCACACCCAGAGCTCAGGCTTGGATGTGTTTATGGCACAGCTTGATTAGAATGTGAGTTTTCCATGCTCTACCACTGCATTCTCACCTCACCTTCCCCCACGTCATTCCACTCTGATCTGCTACTTGCATTTCTCTTTTCCACAGCAACAGGCAACAGGATCAGGGCAGGAAGCTGTCTTCTGTTTGGCACAGAGCCCAAAAAATGGGCTCAGAACACCACAGGCACACAAGGTTTTATCATCCAGGTCTTTCCTGCTGGAGCATCACAGCGGGCAAAGAGGAGCTCCCTTTTCCCCCTGCCCTGAAACAAGACTAATTAAATGGAAATTAACTTCAACTCAGCGGACCCAAAGCTGTGTGGGGAAGTGTTTTCAGGCCTGGCAGATCCCCCTGACCCCGATTCAGACGCAGGTGTGAAGGTTTCTCCAAAGCCACTCTGCTGCCCCTGGAATGCGATGCAGAATCCAAGGACAGCTCCCCGCAGCCTCCTAATTCCTGTGTCTCATTCCCCCGTCAGACAAAAGCAGCAGAGGCTCACAATGAGTGCCATTGAAGAGATAACCACCTCCACTCCCTGATATTGACTTTAGAGTGGCATTTCCTCTATCAAGAAGGAGCCCCACAACAACGTATTTGTACCTGGCTGCAAAACAAACTTGCTTTTCACCGGTGCCTGCTGCACATACCGCACCGAGGTGTTGGGAGGATTAATTACTTAGCTCACGCAGAGGACTTTGAAGATAAAATGTGCCAAGTAATTACTATGTGTTTTACTGATTTGGGCATGCACGGACATTTTTTTCATAATGGTTTGTTGTTTTTTTTTGACTGGCAGTCCAGGACAGAGCTGCATTTCTTGCGAGGTTTCTTTTTTTAATATTATTTTTAATAGGATTTTTAATTGCAGTATTTACTTTAGTCACCTATTAAATAGCTAATTACTTGTGATCCTGTTTAGGTTTGTGTTTAGCACAGACAACAATTACATCTTTTCTCCCACAGCCCACAGTTACAGAATTACATGCCAGGTTTGATCTATTTTTTCCCCTGTAAACATAGGACTTTCTGACTGTAATAACTTATTTTCGTGCTTCTCTTCCATAAGGTGGAATGAACCTCCATAAAGAGAGATTCTGATTTATCCACAACAAAAGAACTATGGCCAAAAAAGCTGTTGTATAAACATGGGAGATTGATCCTTTGTGTCACTAAAAGGTGTAAATGGGACACCAGTGTAAACAGGAGAAACAACGGGGTAGGGAAAGAAAATGTACGTAAAGTGAGGTGCTGGGCTGATTGTGAAAAGGTGCCCGCGATGCTGTCTTGGGAAGTCATCAGGTTTTCCTCTCAGGAGAATGAGCAGGGAGACTGGTGGCTTGCACCCATCAGAGCTTCATGAAAAGCACTGATAGGAACAGCAGCAGGAAGGTGCCACACAGGACCCTTCAACCCGGGTGACCCAAAAATCTCTCTGAGAGCCTGCCTGGAGGAGAGGAGCCCAACCAGCAACACCTGCACCTTGTATCTAAACCACCATTACCACTTCCACAAACCCCCAGTTAAAGAAAAAGGCTTTGTAAAATAGAGTTTGGCAGATTACGTTTGACAGATTATTTCTATTCTACTTCCTCACCGCTTCAGGCCAGCACTAAGCTCCTCTGCAGTGCTCAGGAATTTGTGAAAAGGTCAAGCCTTGTCAGAAACAGCCACCAACAACAACCAGACAGGAAAGGTCTCCTTTCTTGTCTGCCTTAACCTCCTTTTGCTGCTGTGCTGCAGGAGGATTTCTAAGCTCAGCATCTTGGAGCAGATTATTTTTTCTGCCTGTCCTTAGTCCCAGCCTCTGACAGGATACAGAGCCCTGCAGGCTGGACTGACAACCTTCCCAGGAGCAGAAGGTGAACATCAGCTCTCTTTCTGATGAGATGACCTGTCCTGTGTGTGTGGAGCCTCTGCCCAGCTCTTCTCTCCAGTCTGAGCAGGCAAAGCCTCTGTCTGCCCCAGGAGATGCTTTTTTGCAGCACATCTCCTTCGAGCTATAATCCAAAATAGTGTTAGCAGATGGAAGCTCTGGATTTGCCTCCCGGCGATGCCATCCAGAGGCCAGACAGCTCCAAGGGAGGGTCCTGCCACGGGCACAAAGGGAGCTGGTGCCTGACAGCCTCTCCACTGGGATCTGAGGGGCTCATTCACCCTGCCTCTGTGTTTTCTTTTCACAGGTTTTACGGCAGAGGCTGTGCATTGCAAAAAACCTTTCCCACCCTCCCCTTTTTTTTCCCCCAGGAATTCACAGCAGGTGCAGAATTGTGGAGGATGCTTGCAGGAATAAGCCAGGCTTCAGAAGGAAAAAACCTCCAACCAGGCCTATCCTGCCATCTCCATCGGAGGTCAAGGCAATCCAGCTAATTATTGGATTCACTAAAATTCTTTACAAGCACAGGAGCCCCTCCAGGAATCCTGCAGTCAGGTTTAGCAGTGCCACGCATCCCAAAGCTTCCAGGGCAGGCAAGCTTCAGGGATATCATGTTTTTCCAGGCACAGTACTGAAAGTAATAGGAAAACAACTGTCTCATTGTTTAGAGCATCCCTAAATATTGCCAGTAAAGATCTGGTCAACTTTCCACAGTCTGCGGCTTTTGAGATTTTTCCACTGGGGTGATTTATTTCATCAAAACAGCTCTCGGGCCACCAGCTGTTAAAGCACTTGTGGAAAGGGCCAACTCCATTCTCATTCCTCACTGCAGGTTTCCCTTAATAGAATCAAACTGGATAATAAGTGCTAATACTGTGATACAGTTCTCTGTACTTTGACCTAAATTCTCCTCCAGCTCCCGAGGGAGTGAACACAGGGAGAATGTTGCAGTATTTCCTCCAGTGCATGGATAGGCAGGATTAACCCATATAGAACATCTTCATCCCTGTGTTTTGGGAACATTTGGAGGTCTAAGCTTTGTTGTATCAAATTCTGTGCAAAATCCTCTCCAGTATCTCTGATCCCAGACTGTTTGAGGTCTGTTAATATCCAAACAGTGCTTGGTCCCAGAGCCCATTCTCCAGAATGACCTTTCACAGATCAGTTGTTTTAAATAAAAAGATAAGATATGGCACAGTTTTCTAAGTTTGGTAATTGCACTGCCAGCTTGAGCACACAATAAGAAAGCAAATATCACTGTGATTAATTAATATCACTGAGGGGGATGAATTTTATTTTGTTGGGTTATTTTTCCCTGAGAGACTATCAAGAAAAAACATATTGGTGTTTTTTGGTGTATTTTGGTCAGGTTTATTTGGCAGGTCGGGTTCAAGTGAAATTGTTCATTTAACTGCTCTCATTGCTACATAACCTAAATTGTAGTTTTTGACACATGAGCCACACGTGCTTCTTTAGGACATGCACAGAGCTATGACAAAGCCAACTCACCCAAGCTGTGTGGAGTGTGGAGCAGAGCAAAGAGGTCCAGGAATAAGATCTGGGATGGCATGAGGCGGCTGGTTCCTCCTGGTCCTAATCCCAGCAAAAGCAGGGTGTTGTTGCACAAGAAATTGAACCTAAATCACTTCTAAAGCAGAAATGGGCATCCTTGGACTTCAGGGTTAAGGTTTCAGGGTTAAGGCTCCAGGTTGTGGAGCAGGGAGAGTATACAACCATTGTAAGGCATTCCCACACTTCCTCCTCCCAGGTCAGGGACAACAGGAGTGGCAGCAGTGACCTCCCGTGTGGCTCAGCGTGCACTTCCAGAGGAGTTCTGGCAGCCAAGGGGAGGAAGGAAGGAATGCAGAGTCTTCCAGTCACCAAGTTAATGGGTTTCAATGCATAGTGTCATTCTTGAAAACCAACATCTTGTCACCACTCTAAATGTGTTTAGCTTCTGTTTCCTCATTATTTTAGGATCTCGTTTTTCCGCTAGATTAAGGAGATGCTTTTGTTTTCCCCCTAAAAATCTCTCTCCCATGTGGGTGTTCAGAGATGAGTAAGAGATGATTGGAAACCTCTTGGCCTGCTCTTTGCATTAAACATTTGCCTGAGAAAGGACAAATATCCACTATGCAGTTTGGAAGTCTGACAAAATCTGACTTATTGAGAGACTAACAAATCCCTGATTTGTATGTCATCCTGGGTACCACAATTCATTGGGACTTATGCATAGTGAACATGAAATGAATTAAAGGCTAATTTTCCTATATTGCTAGAGAAATTTTGAGGGATTTCAGGCTGCCCTGAAAAGCCCAGAATCAAGAAGGGAATCCCAGAAGGGAGTTAGTTTAAGAGATTAGTCAGGGAGAGCAGGGCTGCTCTCTAATGGAAAAGCCAGGGAAACCAAGCAGCAGCCCAGCAACAGGGCAAAAGGCAGGCAATCCAGCAGCTCAGGCTGGGCTGAGCTCAAGTGGGGACCTCTTGCTATCATTGTTTGGGAAAAACAAGTGCCTTGAGATATGAAGTCAACTTTGAGTAAGTTGGTGGAGAGGAGCTATCTCCTCTCTTCACTTTCTCTGTCCCTTTCAGAAAAAAACAGTTTCAACTGATGTAGTGAGAAAACATGACTTGAAATCTCTGACTCTAATAAAAACTTTTTTTTTAACACCACTGGCATGTCAGGGTGCATGGCCTCCTGCAGCCACAATAGTTTTCAAACTCCCTGAGCCTGTGGCCACTTCCACCCCAGCCAGAATGTGCAGCAGCACATGAGCCTTCAGGCACACTGCAGCTGGGCAAGCTGAGCAAAAGGGTTCAACAGACAAATACACAGATCTAGAGTTACACACTACATGTTTCTTATCCTATTTTATTTTTGATGTGATTTTTATTTGCAAGCCAGCACAAATGCTATGTTCTGCAGAGGGACACACTCTCTTTCCCCTGCCTTGAGACAGACAGAAAGACTTAGGAAATGCCACAGAAATAAACTCCACACAGCAAATGCAAGAATCGAGCAGTTCAGCTTTCAAGAGTCAGATAATGGCAAACAGAAGGTTGAACTTTTCCCCTCGTGTGCATATGCATCATGATTCATTGCATACTCCTCTTATGCTATTCCTCAGCTATTGCAGCATGCCATAATTTGTCTCCAGAGGCAAACAGTAGTTTGCAGAGCTGCATACTTGTCTCTGTGCGGCGGGGCAAGGCTGAGTTCACAGCCCATGCCCAAGGCACTGCACACCACGGCAAGCGTGCTGGCGTCAGGGTGAAGCACAAGAGCAGGGCTGCTCCCTAAAGGAAAAGCCAGGAAAACCAAGCAGAAGCACAGGAACAGGGCAAAGGGCAGGCAAGCCTGGATGCAGCTCAGGCTGGGCTGAGCTCAAGCGGGGACCATCAAAAGTCCAAGGTGAGGCAGGTCAGGGAACGGGTCAGGTTGGAAGGGGCCACAGTGGGGCCATCTGGTCCAGCCTTCCTGCTCAAGCAGGGTCATCCCAGAGCACATAGCACAGGATTGTGTCTGAGGGAGACTCCACAGTGTCTCTGGGCAGTCTGTTCCAGTGCTCAGTCACTGCACAACAAAGTTCTCCTCATGTTCATGTGGAGCTTCCTGTGCATCCATTTCTGCATATCACCTCTTGTCCCATTGCTCAGCACCACAGGGCAGAGCCTGATCCATGCTCCTGGCACCCTCCCTTCAAATCCTGATAAGATCAAGGTCTGTTGGTGCCCTCAGGGCCCCCAGCTGGGCCATGGATGTCCCTAAGATGTGGCTGCCCTGAAACAATTCCCTGAGGTACAAGGGAGGTTGCTGAAGCGGTGGGTGAATTACACTGGATCGAGTGGCCTGCCCATGGCTGAGCCAAAAGCTGCCCCACACACCCAGCCCTGCAGGATTTGGCCTTGTGAGGTGGGAAGCAGTGGCATGTTTGAGTCACTTCTGGCAGCAACTCGAGTGGAGTTCCTCATCCCCAAAGCACAGCTCAGAAAAAGCTCTGCTAGCAAAGGAGCCATGGCTGAAATCATGGCTTTGTGTCCCTGCATCCACATCACTGCTTCATCCCAGCCAGTCTGGACCAGTGGAGTCTGGCAGGCTGGTATTGCAAATACCTCTGAAAAACATCCCTGAGCTGCCTTCTGACAGGAGTCCAAGCCCAGTGCTGGTGCTGCTGAAGTCAGCATAACCCTGAGCTCAGGCAAGAGCGCTGCCCGTGGAGCTGCCTGTGCACTGGACACGCTTCCCAGAGCTGCAGGCTGAAAAAATCAGCTCTTCCCATGCAGATGAGCCCTGGGAGATGAGCAGCAACCAGCACTGGGACCCGGAGTTCTGGGAAGAGCAGACCTCTGCTTTCCCAAATATCTCACGGCGGGAGTGATGCCGCTTGAACCTTGCGAGTCATAAAAAGTAATGGGAAACAGATGCTGCTGTACCTTAGATTAGAATCTGTGTTTAGATTTCCAAGATAATTTTTATCTCTGATACTTTGGCTAATGCAAGGCTGATATGATAAATGGATTTTCTGTGGAGTCTGAGAACGGTGCGCCTGCTTCAGAACGCAACCTGATCCGGAGTTGTCTCCGGCAGGGAGACAGAGAAAAGAAACAGAGCTGGCCTGGAAGAGGGTCAGGCTGGAGGATGTGTTACATGCAGGAGGTCAAACAACCCTGGTGTTGGAGAGGGAGGAGTCACATCTCACCTCCCACCTTCCCCGAGCAGGGTGGGAAGGACCATCCCAGGGCTCCTTGGAGGGCAGGGGAGCATCCCCTCTGTCCCTCCCAGCAGCAGTGCAGCCTCCCGAGCCCTTGTCTCAGAATCTTCAAACCCTAAAGGGGGTGAGCTCAAACACCCAGTACACTGGCCTAAATCACCCACTAACAGAGAGAAGAGGGTACCACATTCCAATAGTCTGTATTTCTACTGGCCCATATTACCATGATGGGCTATACGCCTCCCTGTGCATTCTCATCCTCCTTAGCTTAGCTGAACCCTCTTTTCTGAAACTGATTTTTTCCACAAGTCATCTTCCAATATCCCCTGTCCCCACCACTTCTCCTAAGGCCAAGCACAGTTTCCTGTCATGCTATGACTTCTTTTTCACTGTCCCCTTGAAGCAATGGCCACCAACAGTCCATACAGCCTTGTCTTGGTGTGCATCCAACGAGGCCAATGGCAAATGCACATGGCGAAATATGAGGGTAAAGACTAAAAGAGAGATTTTTTTTTTTTTTGAGATTATTTTTTCATTATTATTTTCCAGCCTGAAAACTCTTGGCAGAGTAAAACTCATCAGTTCCTTCTAGCATTGTAAGCAGAGATTATGTAATATTTACAATGATATTAATGCAATCAATCAGCGTCAGCAAGTGGAGATTTGGGAGCCAGCTATATACACGAGAGAAAAGTGGGGAGAAGGGAAGCACAAAGGGGTCCCTGTGATGGCCAGGGAAAGATGCCAAATAATTTCACTGCTTTCCAAACTAATATGTTACAAAATAACACAATCAGCTTTGGCCCAGTTCATTAAAAATAATTGACTTGACTGCTCAGTGACTTCCTGGCAGACTGGAGATGCCCACGAGCACCCAGGCATTCCCATAAACACCTTTCCACCTCCCATTTGAAGGGAAAGACTTTGCCCAGTCCTGCTCCAGCTCAGTTCCACATGATGTCAAAGGAGCCCTTGTTGGACCTCGGGCTAGTGGGGATGGTGAAAGAGTCATGGATCAAGAGCCCTCACTGAACAGAAGGGCTTGGCCACCATTCCCAACACTTCCAACAAAACACCAGTGCCTGAAAGAGGCTGTTCTTCCCAAGGCATGGGCAGTGCAGCATCAGATTTTGCAAACCTGAAAGCCCCACAGACAGCATCTTCTGCTGCTTTGTTTCATTTCCTTTTCTTCTTCAAGTGGAAATACTAAGAGGGAATAGTTGCCAGAGCTTGATTTCTGCATTGCCATTGGAGACATTTCTGGCAGTGGGGAAGAGGCATCGTTTTTCTGTGCAAGGGGGGCAAGTGGGAGCTTCAGATGATTTGAGAAAGGCTTCAAAGCCAACCCAGCCAGGTCCCAGGTAGGCTGAAGAGGGCTCAGAATTTGGCTTCCAAGGAGCTGGGAATGTGCTCTGGTCCCTGTCTCCCAGGGTGGAAAGAGTGCAGGCATTTCTAAACCATATCTTGGAATAAGCCTTTCCTAAATAGTTGCTACTGATGTTTGGACCCCAGCCTAGATTTTGGCAGAGGCCAGTCTTGGGATTCAGGTCTTAGTATGGAGTGTCTCAAGTTCTGATGATGCTGGAATGAGGGATCCCTGCTGCTCTGGCTGGTGGGACACTCTCACTGGGGGGAATAGGCAAATCAGTTTAGAAGAAAGTCAGGTCACATCCTTATAAACCCAGGAATCCTACCTTCAAAAGAATCATGAAGGGATGAATTATCTTGTTTTCCTAATTTTAAAATGTTCTGTAATTGTTGAGATACTGAACATATACTGGTCAGCTGGTTCTCACATCACAGTGGAAGGTCTGGTCTCTGACTTCTGCTGGACCATGGAAGAGTTTCATAGCCAAATATGAGTTATCTGAGAAGTTCAGGTCTGCTCTGAAGGGGTATGTTTACTGTTGATGTGTTTGCTGAACTGAAAAATTTCAGCTTACAGAATTTACCCTGGCCTGCTACCTAAAGGAAAAAACCTGCATTTCTTTAGAAACATGTCACTTGAGAAACAGAGGCAAGGACCCTAATGAAATTAAGAAAAACTGAAGTGATGGAATGGCCTGGGACCTTACAATATTTTCTTCAGAGGACATTTTTGACCAAGAATTGAGTTTAACTTCTGGAGTACATTCCAGTTATGCTTCATTTGGAGAGAGTCTTTATCTCTTAAAACACATCAAGTGCAGTAAAAGAACAGGAGACACCATTTTTCCCATGTTCCTGTTTGTTAGGTTACGCTAAACCCAGAGGAATGCTCAGGCCAAAATCAAATCAGACATACTCAGGCAGGTTTCTTTTTCTCTGTTGACTTTCTGCCAGGAGCCACCTGAGGAAATTCCAGAAAGATTTGCTGACACCCACCTTGGTTGAAAGGGAAGGGATAGCTGAGTGGCAGAGCACTGCTGAGCTCCTGACCCCAGTGCAGAGGGAGGTGATGACTCCTGGAATGCTGGTTTTGAGAAGAGCACTTGGCCTGGCTGTGATGGAGAAATGCCTGCTCTCCAGAGGAGGATCAGCACGTGGGCAGCAGTGAATTTTTCAAGAGCAGCCCTCCCCTCCAGTTTGTTTGGCAGTAAGAGCCACTTGTCTCTGAACAGGCACGCAGCATGTGATCATTTTGGGCTCCTTCCCATTTAGGAGCATGACTCTTGGGGAAAGCTTGACATCAGATTATGCCCTTCTACTTTGTTTTGGGCCAAGTTTTGTGCATTTCTGACTCCTGAGCCATGCTCTCACTTCTTCCCTGTCCCAATGAGTCTATTTTGGGCTGAATTCCTAGTGACATGAGCAAAAATTCCTAGAAAAAGACCCTTGTGCGCAGATGGAAGAGCAAACTCTTTTAACCACAACAACAAACCACTTCCATAAACTCCAACCTTTTGCTCCAGCTTTAGGTTTCCTTGCAGAGACTTGGAAGCTTTCTGGGCAAAGTTTAGTGCCCTTAGGGAGAAAGGGCCCCTTTTTTATTGCTGCAGAAACCTGTTCCTTGCACCATGGAGGTACTCACCAGATGCCCTAGAAATCTTTGTCACTGGGAGCAAAGGAAAAAAAGAACATTTGCCCAGAGAACTTTAATCATGTAAGCAACTAAATTAGGTGGCTGATCTGCCTTTGATCTCTTTATAATGTCTGCAGAGATATTTATTTAAATGAGTATAGAGCAGGAATTAACCTCCTGTGCAGGGAAGAGCCTTACAGAGTAACCTTTGTCTCTTCCCTGTGTCAGAGGAGCTGTTGAGCAGTTTAGCCAGGCAGCTAAACTGTCTTAGAGACTTAAAGACTTAGACAGCTTAAGTAGACACCTGGAGGTGTCATCACCTTCTGGAGATGAATACTTTTCTGGTTCTCTATCCTCTGTGCCTCCATGGAGTGGGAAATGCTTCATTTGTGCTTCAAAATCTGGACAACAC
Source organism: Lonchura striata (assembly GCF_050655825.1). Classification (NCBI taxonomy): domain Eukaryota; kingdom Metazoa; phylum Chordata; class Aves; order Passeriformes; family Estrildidae; genus Lonchura; species Lonchura striata. The sequence goes on from NC_140710.1 coordinate 4,787,040, forward strand.
CTTTCCCAACACTAAACTGACCAAGAATTAAGAGTGGATAGAAGGATGACCTGAAATGTTTGTTCCAAAGAGCAGCAGTTGCTTTCCCTGGTCTGTGGTGATATTCACAGCTTTCTCTGTAAGTCACACTGAGGCAAAAATTATGCAATGCCCCGACTGTACATTTATCCACACTTCTGGTGCTTTAGCAATCTGCCTTCTCAGCTAGGGGCTGGAGCCAAAGCATATTAAGAAATGAGCCTGTGTTTTGAACATATGCTATCAGCAAAGTCTCATTTTTTGTTGCCACTTAGTATTTCTTAACAGGAGGAGAATGCACATGGGGCTGTCTTGAGGCAGGAATAATGCAGGGCAAAGCCCTGGATAGCTTTACACCTTCAGGCCACTTGCTGCCACCGGTCTACAGCGCAGAGGTGTCCAACTCTGACCCACCCAAGTTAGGAACAATGGAAAGAATCATCAACAAAAACACTGCAAGGGTCCAAGGTGCTGCCAAATCACCCATCACCTTGTTGCAGGCAAATATGGAATAAAAAGGACTGGGCTGCACATGACCTCAGGATGAAAGATGGATTGGGGAGAGCTGCTCACCCCAGTCCTAGAGAGCCATGGGCTTGGCCAGCAGTTCCTGGCTAAATGATGAGTCCATTCTGTTTGTTACAGACACAGAGCAGCCCTTGGCTGCTGCTCTTGTCTGTATTTCTATTTGTGCCAATAATACACATTTTTAAAGGAGATCTTAATTGCTGCACTAGATTTATTAGCAGGGATATTATCCATCCCTTCCTTCCACCCCCTCCAGCTCAATTCATCACTTTTACGAGAGGGCGAGTTGAGGACCACACCTCCTCTGCTTCCCAGGAACAGCACCGTGGACATCAGTTTCACCATCTCCCAAAAATCAGACAGGATGAGTTCATAGAGAGCTGGTAAATGATGAATGTGAGCACAGGGGGGCCAGTTGCATGATTTTCACCCTGAGCATCTCAAGGTGCCAGTACCATTGTGTCTATTTTGCAGCAGGACAATGAGAACAAAGAGCTTTTGGGGTAGAATCCAAATCACATTCTCCTATCAAAGCCTGCCGAGCCAGGATGCTGAAATGGCTGAGCCTGCAGCTCAGAGCTACAGAAAGCTGCAGGGATAGCAGCCCTTGGCTGTGCCAGGCTCCAAGCTAAAGTGAGTTCTGCAGGAGGGAGGTTACAGGTCTCTAACAGGATGTAAACTGAGTTTCTGGGTGCAGCAGAAAGCGTGTGGCTGGTGTCTCTGCAGATCCTGGCAATCTGAATCTTTCCATGTAAGCACTGGTGGTGCCAAGCAATTACAATGTTTATAGAAACTGATGGCCTACATCTGTTTAAAATACTTCCCAGTGTTTAGACTGACAGTACAGAAAACATTCTGCAAGGAGTAAGCAGAAATTGGATGGTTTTATATATATGTTTTTTAGTTGGTTTTGGGGTTTTTTTAACTTAGAAGAACTCATGCTAAATTGATTAACTACTCAAATTCATTAGCACTGTAAGCACTGGAGAGTGAGCACAAGCCATAAACCTGCCTTCCTGCATGCTAGAGAATTAAAAAAATGTAAGAAAACTCTTCCAGAAGGTGAAGCCTGTTTGGAACTGGACTGAAGCAAGAATGTGGTCTCATATCCCAGCAGCTTTATAGCCTTCCTGCTTGATCTTAAGCAAGACAAATCTTTCTCTCCATTGAGAAATCAGCCAGGATGGCTGATCCCAGTCACTCCAACAGAGATATCAACCATTCTCACTCCAGTGTAGCTATTTACAGATGGAGCAGGAGAGCAAGCTGAGCTGTCAGCATCACCTGCTTGCAGAGGATAACTAGATCTGCTGCACTGCACAGAGAAGCCTGACCAAAGCCCTCGGCCTTATCTCATCTGCCTCTGGTGGCTCCTTATCTCCACCCCAACACTGCCCTTTATTGCTCCGACTCCTTCCAGGTTTTGACTCCTTCCAGGAGGTTCTGCAGGCTCAGTGGTCCTTCTTCACACCCACACCCTGCTGGAACCACGGGATGCTCCTTTGATTCAGGCAGCTCTGGCCATGAGTAAAATGTCCAGATGGTTTAGGGGCGAAAGAAGCTGAGGTTTCATAGATTGTGAGCATGACAGCAAAGAGAGCAGAGCTGTACAGTGCTGCAGTCCCACGGTGACACAAGGGCTCTTCAGAGCCCTCAACAAGCCACTGCAAACTGGAGCCACATCCAGAAACCCAAGGATTGCTTCAGAAATGGCCAAAGCCCAGGACTCCATGGCCAAGCCCAAGAGCTTTGGCAAGGCACCTTCCTTCAGCTGCAGCAGCTCTCTAAGCAGAGTGTACAACACATCAGTACCCAAATTTTCATGCACATACCCAGGGGCTTGTTTGTACAGCCAACCTTATCTCCCTCTTCCTTGAGCATGGGCTGCTGTGCTTTGCCACCTGATTTCTGGGAGAAGCAGTTTGGAATTTTGCTGTAAATCTCCCTTTAGGTCTCACTCCTGGGTGACAATGTCCCAGAACAAAGAGCCCCATTTACCAGTCGAGCCTTTGGAGTTCATTTTCCATTTTTTCATGTCAGTCCTAGAGGCGGGGTGCAAGTTTTATTTGCCAAGCACACAGAGACCCCAAAAGGGACACCCTGCTCTGGAATTAGTTATAACCAAGTCCCCTTGGGCATGGCTGCTGCTCAGCAAGTGGGAAGGTCTCTCCTTTCTCAGTTCTACTGAAAACAAATGTATGGCAGAAAAAAAAACACATCTCTGGAGCTCTCCTTTAGCTCACTGCCAGGATTATTATGGTATTATTTTGGTATCTAGCTTAGTAAAAGCCAGTTTCCATTCTCATTTTCCTCCCACCCAATCCCTTGTATTTTTAAGGCCGCTTATGTCACACACACACACATGCAAAACTCCAGCATGGAAGGCGGCCACATCAAGCACAGCATCACAAAAAAAAGCAGCTACCATCTCTTCCAAGCCCTCCTTCCTTCTGCACTGTAAATTAGAATACAAATGATGCAAATCAGAAGCACGTGCAGGGGGGAAGCTGATCTCCCTGGCACTGGCCGGGGAGGGTCTGCATCTCCTATCAGGAAGTTCTCTGGGCACTGGGATGGGGGTAGGACTGCTTGGCATGGATGGTTCATTCTGCACACCTCAAGGACCCACAGGGCTTGTCTTTGCTCCCCTGGTGCATCCTGGCCCCTCAGCAATGACATCTCTGTGGTTGCTCCAGCACTGCTGCCTCTCCCCCAGTCCCTGAGCAGAGCTGTGTAAGACATGCAGACGTTTTCATCACCAAACTTATGGCTGCCCTGAGGGCATGTGCAGAAGTTTACCCAGTGCTCTTTAAATCAGTCCCAGAACAACCTTTTCCAGCCACTGCCAAACAAAAGCTTTGCCAGCAGAAATCCATTTTCCTTTTCTCTATAAGAAACTTTTTTTTTTTTTTGTTTCAGGACAGCTCAGCTGTTACACTTGGGCGCTGGCTGGTGGAAACCCACAAATACCTGCAACCTCACTGAAATTAGTGCAAAAAAAACCTGCTGTTAAATTCAAAGAGCATGGAACAAAATTTTACAGGTTTTTTTTTTTTCCCCAGGAAGATAAAAAAAGAAAAAAAAAACAGAAAGAAATCAAAAAATGAAGGAAAAGACCTGTTGAAACCCAACTTTAGTCCACATTGAAACAACTCTTGATGGCTCTCATATTCCCTGTGGAGGACATGTACATGGTACAGAAGTGAGCTGCTGCTCCAGCACAGTGTAAGAGCTGTAAGGATGCAATCTGCTCTAGGCTAAGGATGCTGTAAGGATGCAATCTGCTCTAGGCTAAGGTTCCCAAATTGCTTGCCCCATGCCCAAAGTGTCCCGTTATTCCTGCACTGCTGGTGGAGAGGTGTGAGCATGGTGCTGGTCACAGGCAGAGCCTGGTTTTGATGCTAAAGCAAGCTCAGGGCGGGTAGGCACAACTTCCACCACGCAAACTCTCAAGGGTGGGGTGCTTTCAGACTTTTATTCTCCTACCAAAATAGTTCAGCCCCTGACGTCTCCGAGTGGGCTTTCCAGGGTGAGGCTGTGCTCTGTTTCCATCTGCTGTGACAGTGGCCAGGGAATGCACTGTCCCACACCCAGTTTGCATCCATTATCACCAGCCCAGAGGGCAGCCCAGGCTCCCAGGGAATGACAACTCCTGTTTCCCCTGTTGGACACTGGCCTGCTCCATCCTCCCTCTCTGATCTTCTCACCCACAAGTGCAGCTTCACACCATGCAAGTGACTCAGAAATGCCAATGCCACGTGAGAAGGGGTGTCCCTGACAGGGAAATGATTGCCATGAAGGCATAAACAATTTATGGCTGTTTTATGATGCTGACATCAGCCAGAGGTCGTTCTTTGCATGGGGGTGGATAGGAGAAATTTGGACAGAGCCAACCTAGCAGTTCTGCTAACACCTCTCAGTGTGGCTACACAACCACTCCCAGATATCTGAAATGATCCCACATACTGTACCCTCCAAAATTTCCCTTGGTATCACATGGGACTGAGTAAATCTAAGGGTTATGAGGTTGCCCAGGGTGACCATGCACCAGAGCCAAGGCCAAGCCTGTCCATTCCATAGGGACAGTCCTGGGGACACCTCTGAAGGACCTCAGCAGCTCCAAGGGGCACCTCTATCTGAAGGGAGACAGCAGTGCCCTCTGTGTGAGGACTCACAGCAGATCCAGGGCCCTGGGGTGGGGTGTCCCCACACCACAGCCAGTTCTTGCATCTGCTACACATTGATATTTCTGCACAAACAGAACTGGGAGCCGCTCACGTCATCGCTCAGCTGGAGGAAATCCCAGCCACAGCCCACCGGGATCAGGGGAATCAAAGTGTTGCTAATAAAGAGCCTTTTCTCACCCTCCCAAATCCACACTCCAAACAGTAGGATGCAAGAGGGAGGATTTCTCATAAGCTGAGCGACTCCAGCAGGAAATGGCACATTTAGCACTTCTTTCATGACTTTCTTTCCACCACATTTTCTCTGTGCCCCTTCCCAGTCTCTGTCCATGGCAGCACAGTATCTCTGGGAGCAGATCCCTTAATTTGTAAGAGCAGCACTGTGCACTCCTTGGTCCCTGGCCACAGCCATGTCTCTCCAATTTAGCCCTGCAAATCACAGTGGCACCAGATGAAGCCTTTAGCTGTGTTATTTCATGAGGTATATTCATCACAAATGTTGACAGTAAGGATCAGCTCCAAGTAACAAACCAGAAAACCAATTCCCTTCCATATATTCAACAAAATTCTGTTGTTTCCTTCAGGAGAAAACATGCTGCATTCTCTTATTGTACAGGCACATTGAAATCACTCTCTGAATATGGAAAGTCAATATTAATGGGCTCAGACTGCAGTAGAGGGCATGTTACTTTCTCTGATACTCTTTTGCTTCTATTTTCCTGGCAAATTCTGATTGCTAATAAATTGCAATAACTTTGCGTTTACATTACGACTTTCAGAAGATTATTTTGGGCAGAAGTGGAGGCTCTCTCCAGTGAAATATCTGGCATATGGAAGCAATTCAGCTTTTACAAATTCAGATGAAACCTACGTATTACTGATGAAGAAACCGTGTTTTGATAAGATAATAAGCAGCAGTGTGAGCCGACAGGGAAGAAAATATGAAGTTTCTAATGCCTACAAGGAAGTCAGGCTTCTCCCAAAGCTTACTGAAGCCAGTGGACTGTGTCCTCCAGGCTCCACTGGGGTTGAAGATCAAGTCTTCACCCTCCTCACAAAAGGAACAAGTTCTGGGTCAGCTCGTCCCATCCCAGAACACTTTATCCTACAATAATATTCCAGCCTCCCTCTATTAGATGCTCAAATCTGTTTATTTCCTCTAGTGTCCAAGTCTCTCTCAGTGTCTCCTTTTGAAACCCCCAGGGCAGCCGAAGCGGGAATTTTAATTTTATTGCGTTATTTGTCAAACATTTTTTCCTTTTTTTTTTTTAACACTGTTTACACAGAGCAGCCTTCCTCCCTGATCCCCTCTGGTTTGTCTTTTGCTTCTCAGGCATTTCCTAGCTGCTGTGCTTGGGCTCCACCTTGTCAAGTAAATCCAATTTAATTTGCACTGTTCTGCTTGACTGGGGCTGTTTTCTAATAAATTCAAGCTCCGTGAAAAATTCCAACCAGGTGATACACTCAAAGGCAGCAGCTCCTAACACAGTATGCGGGAAGGATCTTCAAAACATGCACTAAGAGGAGGCAGGTGGCTTTTGGGGCTGATTGCCCTTTTAGTTCTAATATTAACTTTTAATTCCCAACAGCTAAACATTGTTTTCCTATATGATCCATTGCTGCCTCAAAATCCGTTCTGTCCTGGGGTTATTGACACAGTTGGAAAATTTACTGTGTTTACTCTTTTGGAGAAAACAGTTTGGTTTTTGTGCATTAATTTCAAACCAAGACTGTGTCCATGCTCCTAGTGCAATCTCTAATTCTGCCCTTCTTCATCCTCTATCACAAATAGGGAGTTGTCTTCAGAAACCTTTAGTGCAGAGATGAAAACATGAACGAAACAAGGATGAAGAAGAAGTTTTATTTTATGGGTTTATGGTTTTAATACTTTGGCTTATCAGTGAGTGAATTGTGGGGAAGACTCAACAGACTCAAGATCAAAAAAATGCTCTTTGCAAAAGGGGGATGGTGGAGTTTATAAGCCCCAGTACAACACCCTGAGAGACCAAAGCAGGGTCAGAACTGGGTGGTAAGGGAAATAATTGAGCTCTGTGCCCTGCCCAGCCTAACATGGGCCAAGAAATCAGAGCTCAGAATTCCCCTTCTGCCATAAGCAGGGGCAGGGAGGCTTCTGAGGAGTGCCTACAAACAGAAAAAAGCTCTTTTCCTCATGCCCCACATCTCAGTGCAGGCTGGTGCCTCCCCTCTAAACTATTTTTGGCTGCAGGCTCAGCTCCAGCACAGGCTGGGTGATACACATGTCTTTGTCTGCCAAGCAACCACTGCACCCCCTCACCTCTGAGATGGGCTTGATCCCCTCTGAGGCACCTCCAAAAACAGCAGCATTACACACCCCAGGTACCAGAGGCCAGCTGGAGGTTTAGGTGGCATTTATCTACTCTCCTGTGCAAAGGAAACCCCCCAAAATTCCCAAGAAATCCACAGAATTAAGAATCTCAGCTTTTGTTCCACTTGGTCAATAAAACCAAAAAGTACTCCTGTAACAGCTTTGTAAATAAATATAGGGCACCACGACAGTGCAGGTGATTTATTGGCACTTAATATTATGGGGGTGACAGAAAGCACTGCAATGGTCAAGTGCCATGGCCATTATAAACATTTTTTAAAGAGGTTTATTACAGAGCTGTAAAAGTCAGCTCCAGGCTAGAAGTTCTAGCATTCGAGTTCTCTCTACCTTTGAAGTGTTTATTGACAGTAGAAATTTGGAAGGGAAAAAAAAAATCAATTTGGAAACTATGGTTTCATCAGGCTTTGAATAGCAAGAGTAAAAGGGAAAGGAGATATGAAAAGGGGGGCAAGAAGAGAGGGAGCAGTGCTGCAAGGATAAATAATGTCCAGCAAATCTTTTGCCAGGGATATCTTTTGGGTTCACCTTTTTCCACCCATAAGTGACTCACAAAGCAGTGGTTTCTACAAGGTTTCTCCCCTCTTTCAAAATATTTGCCCAGCCATTTCCATGCAGTTATTGGTGTGTAATTTACAGCTTTTCACAGCAGGCAGTGCAAGTCCCCCTGGGGTAACAGATGCCTTTGAGAGCTGCTGGGAGAGCTGCTGCTCTCTGGCTCCCTGCTTTCCCCAGAGGAGAGGAGGGGGAGTTTGTATCCAAGAGGATCAGCCCTGCCAGGTTACACATTGGCAAGAGCAAGGGGTAAATCCCACCTGGCCTGATTCTCCAGCCAGTGCTGGAGCTTCAGAAGTCTGGTCCAGGCAGAGGGGCTGCTTTTCCATTCCTCCAAGCACTTGCCAAATGCAGGTACCTCTCAGATTTCATATCCAGAAGGGAACAACTGTGAGCTTCTTGCACAGGAAAGGCAGTCTCATTTTTTGGTTAAATATCACATCAGCACTGCTCCTGTTCCTGATCACCTGCACAGCACCACTGTGCCACAAACTGGGCACACTGGAGCACCCCAGGAAGCCCTGTGCTCAGGGGTACCTTTAAAGCTAATTTTAGGAAAAGGCTGAACAGAAAACACTTGAGAATTGGTTCACAACCCAGGAGACAGTAAGAGAACATTAATTCCTCCACTGGCACCATCCAGGGGTTCTCTCTTAGCATGGTGCAGCTCAGCATCTCATTTTGGTGCCTTGTGTGTGCCCTTGCACTTGCTGCCTCACCAAGCTTGGATCAGAGAGACAAGAATTAATCCATGAATTGTTTGGCTCCTCCAAGAGAAACCCCACAGTGAGACCTACTTGGATGGGAGAAATGAGCTGGAAAATCAGCTTGGAACATCTCAAAGCAAGCCAGTAAGTTTTGGTGAAGATGAACCACACCTTGAGCAGGCAGAGCTGGAAAGCAGACACTGATTAACACCCACCAGCAGCCTGGCCCGACTCCCTGGGAAGATGATGCTATTTTTGTCTGCCCTTTTCAGAGCCACATTCACCACTGAAACCCTGCCACATGCTGAATTATGGGCTGGATGGATGATTCCAAGGTGGAGCAGATGTTTATCTCATCTGCGTCCACACTTTTTTAAACGTTTCACATGTAGGAAAATGATAAAAGCAAGAAGATTAAAACATGGATGCCCAAAGTCTAATTAACATCCCCCTGGTAAGCTGGGTGTTTTTTATCTTAAAAGCAGAGTGATTCCAGCTTCCTTTGTAACATGCACGAATCCCAGGGGGAACAATCAGAAATAACACAATGGTGTTGTTAAGAATCATTTATTACTGTTATTATTACTGTTAGCTTCGGTGAATCAACTCAGTAAGACCAACACAACCTCTGTGAATAAGTTAAACTCTATTTTAAGGTCTCGAATAAGACTTTGATGGGACTGAATGAAAAAACCTACATATGGGTGAGATGCAATTATGGAATTTTGACAAGGGCATTTGACCAACCCAAAAAAAATCCATGCATCAAACTGTCATCATCACCAAATGTGCATGCCTCAGATTTTCCAGTTCAGCAAGGTTATAGAACATTACAGCTTTTTATATATTTAAAAGTGAGAGTTAAAATATAATTATAATATAAAAACATTATAAAATAAAAAGCTTACCTTTTTATAAGCTCACCACACTGGAAAATTTGAGGCACAATAATCTTCTCTATAGCAGTCTCAATATTATGGTTCCAAGTTCCTCACACCTTGTAACATAATTAAGCATCCTCTGAACGCTTTGTCGCACTTTGATTTTTGGGGAATATTGCCAGGAATGGTTGGTCAGGCTCCACTCCCTCCAACCATCCTGACACTTGCTGGCTTGGAAAGAGATTGCTCCAAGAGCAAGTAGGAGAAGTGAGCCCTAGGGGTAGCTTTGGCTCTATAAACTGACTGCACACAGGGAAAGAGAGTGGTCAGAAACATTTTCTTCCCAGGTGCAAGCAGGTGCCAAAGGGTTCTCACTACATGACTTTATTTAGCCTGGTGGCAAAACAAACCCTTGTGTAGGAAGATAAAGCAATAGGTGAGGTGTCTCTTTACAAGAAGAGCCTAAATAATTTCTTTATCAGAGAGAACATTATTAATAGCTAAATATTCTTTAACAAAATGTTAGCCCTGAGGCCATGTGTCAGAACTGTTTATTTTTCTTATGTCCTTTCAGATGTCCATACCCTGCAGCTGTGAGCTTGGTCCATGATGCCAGCCCTGTGGTAAAGGGATATTAGCACCTCGTGGGCACTTGTTGGAAGTTGGTTACTCCTTGGCTCAAAGGCTCGTGCATCTTGGAACATCTGGGCTGGAGAGATTCATGAAGTAAATCAAAACAAGCTACAGGAAATTCTTGACGTGGTAAAGGTTCCTTGGCTGAATGATTGATTCACAGTTAGTAGAAGTGTTATGCTGGTTTTGGCTGGGGTAGAGTTAATTTTATTCATGGTAGCTGGTGTGGGGCTGTGATTTTGATTTCTGCTGAAGACAGAAGACTGAATATTTGGAATGATTGTTGTTTGTCATCCCAAGTCACTGTTACATACATGAAGCCCTTTTCCCCTGGGGATTCCTGAACGCTTTCTTGCCCATAGGAATTAATTCCTTGGTTTAGTTTGCTTCCACACATGACTTTTGCTTTACCTATTAAACCATCTTTATTTTAGCCTATGAGTTCTCCCCTTTCTGTTTCTCTTTCCCATCCCACCATGGGGAGTAGGTGAGGAGCTGTGTGGGGTTTAGGTGCCAGCTGGGGTTAAACCATAGGGGTCTTGCATGTCAAAAATCTCTCCAAATTTGAGCCTAGATCTTTACAAAAGCAGCATAGAAGATGTTGGGAGTATGGATTAGACTGTTCTGCACATAAAGTCACCACATCCTCCCTGTTTATTTCTTTTTGGATGGGATTATGCAAGCAGAGCACAGTTACCTCTCAGGACTCATGGCCTGCAGTTGTGATGAAATCACATCTTGAATCCTCTGGGGACTATGATGTTGACCTGGGAACCAAGAGATGGAGTGGAGGAAAGAACAGAAAGGTTGTGCTGTCCTACCCAAACAGGGAGGAGATGGAATGGGTCCGACTGTGAGGGCAGGCAATGTGTTCCAGTCCTGCTCCCCAGATAAAAAAAGGCCCATTCTGAGACAGGAGAGACTACAAGGGTAAGGACCATCCCTGTTACATCTCTTGGGACATCACACTGGGGGTGGACACAACACTGAAAACTGGGTGTACTACAGTAACTTAGGATGGATAAAAATAATCTGCAGCGTGTCCAGAACTGTCTCTTAGGTGTTAGGGAGGGCCATAAAGAATGATACTCAGATTTTGGAAGACTGAGTGGAACGTTCCAGTTCTTCCCAAAATATACAGTGGAAATATTTGGGCTCAGGGAGAACAGCTATAGCCAGGGCAGCGAGAGGAGCAGTCCTGGCAGTGCTGGAGGAGCTGAGAGCTGACTCAGAAGGAGGATTGTCTTTCACGCTGCCCATCCCAACGTCCTCACCTGGCCTTTGGGGCTGTACCTCACCAGTGCTCTGAAAGCCAAATCCCTGGAGATTCCAGCCAAAGGATAGCCTTGAACGTGGGGCAGCTGGCACCAGAAGAGTTTCTCCACACACTGATTGAGGGCCAGAGGTGAGCTGATCCCTGATTGTTATTGCAGAGGTGTGGTGAGCTTGGCAGCTGCTCTCTCCATCTGCCTGCCTGGGCTGGGTGGGGAAAGCAGGGAGGTGAATCCATCCAGGCCACCCTCTCCAGCTGCCCATGGGCTTGTTGAGGATCGCTGCCTTCAGAGCAAATAAATCTCCCAGTGGGACAGTCTTACCCAGTTCTTTGTCCCTTTGCAGAAAAGGTTACCAGTTATGGATGGAGTGTTTCTCACAAGGACATTGCAACACCACAAATCACAGGACGGAGCAGTTTCTTCATTTTTTGCTCATTCTGTTCTACCCAAACCATGATATGGAGTTTCTTTGTGTTTTGTTCCAAAACTTGGACCAAAGACAGTCAACTGCTTCCAGGCTGGCCTGCAGCTGACCATGCACCCCTGCATGGTCTCTGTACATTGCAGGTGTCACCATAAAACAATTAGCCACTAAAAACCAACTTAGTAGCAACTACTAATCAGTTAAACTAATAGATTACAGTTGACATCCCATATCAAGGTGCTGCAAACTTTCTGGGCACCAAGACCAAGCACTTTCTTAGAAATGGACACATATGAGACCAGTAGCATGAGACTACAGAAGTTATTCCTTCAATCTTTGGAAATTTAATCCAGGCAGCAGCCAGAAGACAGCCTGGTCTTTTCTTTCTGGTCTTTACCATATCTAAATACAGGTTAGAAAGAAGAATTTCAGACAAATTATTACAAAAGGGGCACATCCCACCCCCCTCATCAACTCAAGCAACCAACAGAAGAAGGACCAGAGCTGATTTTAGGGCCTTGAATCCTAATTATCTTCCCATGGCAACCAGTCATAAAATGGAAAACAGTCAAACATCCAGGGAGGGCACCCATGTCCTGCTGTGTGGGCATCACCTTGGCCTTACTCCAAAGAGATGTGGTGGTAATGCTGTTTATGAAATTGATTTCTCCCCACCCTTACTGTAGCATTTTGCTATTTTTGATCACCATGCAGGAAAGCATAAATAAAATCCTCTTAATGTCATAGTAATTTTTCAAGCAGGAAGTGACACAAGTTGACACCCAACCATTAACTTGACATGGGGTAGTAAAATAATTTGATTCTGCTGGCAGAATTTCATAGAAATTAACAAACTTGAAGATTTATTGCCAACATATTGCTTTCACTGTAAAGGCTGGTATGAAAAAACCCCAAAATGGACCATTATCATTACTTATTGTAAAAGAGGTTTTTTTTTTTTACTATGGAAACAGAGTAACTTAGGAAATATCTGCTTTCCATAAACATCCTTTCCCCAGTTTTGCTTTTTTCCTTATTAAAAAAAAAAATCACAAAAATGTATTTTAGAAGAAGTAGTTATTGTAAAGAGACAGAGAAATAGATGGGGTTTACTGGGATGTGAATTTTGCTTCTCCCCAAAAAATGAGCACCTGTGCTACAACCAAGGAGATGCTGGCCATAGTTCATGTCCTCAAGGATTTGTTTTTTCCACTTATCCAATGAAACCTTAGGAGGTCAGGGAGGCCTTTGGGCCTGATGGACACCTTCAGCCAGGCCAGGGAGAAGGAAGGACTGAAAAGGCCGTAGTGTGCTTGTCACACAGTAATCCCACAGCTCTCTTAGCAGAGCCACCAAGGCCAAGGGAAGGACTCTTGTGCCCCCAGACTCTGGATTTTATCCTCCTGGTCCCGTTCTGTGGAGCACACAGCTGAACAGACCCTTGACATCCCCGAGGAGACTCTCCCCAAGTAGGAGTTTGCAGCTCACACTCTCAGCATAGGCGTGTTAGAACAACACCCGTGGTTGTGTGCATAGGCTGGGGGAGCTCTGCCAGGCAGCAATCCAGCACATTTTCCTTTGCAGCAGAGCAGGGCTGCACTGTTCCCCACCCTCCTGCTGGCCACAGCCCTTCTGGAAGCTTTCCCTTCCAGAAGATGGAGGGCAGGAGGAAGCACGTGGAGATCCTTATGAGCACCATGTCAAGAGTGGGCCTGATGTGTTGTACCTTGTGGAATGAGGCTGGTGAGGGGCTTGGAACACAAGCCCTGTGAGGACCAACTGAGGGAGCTGGGGTTGTTTAGTCTGGAGAAAAGGAGACTCAGGAGTGACCTTATCACTCTCTACAACTCCCTGAAAGGTGGCTGTGCTCAGCTGGGGTTGGGCTCTTTCTCCTGGCAGCAGCTGACAGAGCAAGGGGACACAGTCTCAAGCTGCTATATTTCTCAAGGGGAATATAGGTTGGATATTAGGAAAAAGTTTTTCACTGAAATAGTGATAAAGTTATGAAATGGCCTGCCCGGGGAGGTGGTGGAATCACCGTCCCTGGATGTGTTTAAAAAAAATTGGATGTGGCACTGGGTGCCATGGTTTAGTTGTGTTAGGGCATGGGTTGGACTCAGTGATTGTGAAGATCTCTTCCAACCTATTAATTCTGTGAATTCTGTACCACCCCCTTGAGATGAGCTCCCTGAGCCAAGCCTGTGGCTCCCTGTGCCAGCTCCCCCCAGAGAGTCACTCAGTGCAGGGGCAGCCCTTACCCCAGCACCCTGCTCCTTCCTGCTCAGCCATGGTGTCGCTCACTCAGCCCTCGTGCTTGCTTTCCCAGTATTATTTAAAATCCTGCAGGGACATCTTTCCAGCACCTCCAGACAGGAGTGAAACCTGGATGCTTGCAGCCGGTCTGACCAAGAGGTGACTGAAACACTAATGATCAGCAGATGAAGGATGATGTTGGAGTTCCTGGGAAGGGATGGGCTGCCAGAAAAGGAGGGCAGATCCCACAGCAGCCATCCTTGTTCCTTGGGCTGTCACCTTCAGTGCAAGGAGCACCACAACCACCGCATCCAAATCTGAATGTTTCAGCTCCTGTGCTAACAAGGTGAGAGCTGATGTCTCTTATTCTGGGCACAGCTGTGCATTAAAAAGCTCTGGTGGCTCCTGGCTCACATCCCATCACCTTGGAGCAGGAGGGAGTCGGTCCCAGATCTCAGGCAGAGCCAAAAACCAGCTGCTGCTCTGGGGTCTGCACTGCCTCTGCGACGCCCCACGGCCGAAATTCCTGCACGAACCGACCCACAGTGAGAGGGCTGCTGAACCAAGGAGATTTATATGCTCAACAGCAGGAGATTTTGGGGGAGCAGATGTAGAGAGAGAGGGTCAAACAAGGTCACACTGGAAATATATGGCAGAAGCAAAAGCTTAGCCCAGTTGAAGTGAATTCTTGCTCAATGGCAAAACCATGAGGCCATTTTCCTCTGAAGAGTTTTTCCATGCCCTAACAAGCCTGGTGAGGAACTTAATGACATCTGTGTGTTCTTGCCTGAGCAAGGACCTCATGATTTGGCTGGATGCCATGAAAAAAAAGATGTCCAAAAGTTATGAAAATAAAGGTATTTATCTTCATTGTTAGGGAAAAAAAAAAAAAGGCTGAGCCTTTTATTTCCCCCTCTTGGAGGATTAAGCTCACAGATTTACAAAGAACTGGTTGATTACCAAAATAAATACATCGCCATGCCAATTTATAGGACACAAATGTAGGAAACCTATCCAACCAAATCAGGCAAAGTGTAATTCATGTGAGAGCCCTCAGCATGTGCAAAGGGCACAGTGCATGTGGAACAAAGTACATAGGGAATGCATGCTAGAAACCTCTATCTGCAGGAACAATTCCCTGTGCACCATACAATGGAGCTATAAAATAAATGGTTTGGCTCTCCACTGGAAGCAAAGCCCAACTGTTCTCAATGAGAAGGAGGATCGTGTATCTTTATAATGAGAATTCAGTCATTTTTAAAAGTTGGCTTTGCTCATATCACCACCAAATCTGTCTGCGAAGCTGACAGGCTGCAGACTTCATTTGGGTTTCTAACTGTGATTAGACATGGCAGTGATGGATACCACAGGGTTTTCCAGGGCTTAGGGTTTGGGGCTGGCTTTTGTTTTTCAGTTCTTTGGGGCTTGGGATTGAGAGGGCTGGTGGGGGTATTTTTAGTGTCACTGTCCAATGAGGCTTAAAGGGCTCTTTCCTTATTTTAGTAGCTCTGATAATGCACAGAGATGAAAGCAGCCCCTGAACAAGTTCTTCTTTATATTGGCAAAGCTGCCCCTTCTGCAATGAAACCCAAGAGCAGTTGATGCTTTCAGTGCTCAGTGAGATGGAGCAGAACATGTTTACTGAGCCTGAACATACCATTGCCCTCAGAGGTGTAAGCACCACCCTTTGCAGCAAAGGTGATCCTCAGAGCACTAAAACATCTGCTTGCTCAGTGGAAAAACAAACCCACAATCATGTTAACATTCATGAGCGTGGCATATTCAGGAGTTAAGGGAACTTCCTTTCCTCTCTGTTGTTTCTTACAAGGCAGGATCACTTTCTGTAGCTCACAGCGCACACAGGAGTCATGCATTTCACAGCCAGAGCAGCTCCTTTCACAGTCCAACATGAAGAAACCTGAAGTTGTCCATTAGAAATGAAGCAGCCTTCACACAAGGCTTAAAGCCCCATTTAGGAAGCTCATTTTTCCCAGTCCAACCTCAGACTGCAAGGCTAATACAAGCACAGCACTTGTATTACAGTGGATGCAAAGCATCTACAGCAGCTCAGAGCTTTATAGGACTTGACAACAAACTGGCACAAGGAGAGTATTTCCAAACTCAGTTTCTCCCAATCTTTGCTCCTGCTATTAAGACTAAAGGGCAGAAAGTTGTCTGGTTACTTCTGGGGAAACAAAGTCAATGCTATGATCCATAAGGATCGCAGCCTGGACTAAACTGGGAAAGCCAAAAGGTGCTTCTCCACATAACCTGGGGAAAGCATCCCTGAACTTGTGACATGAGGCATTTGGAAGCAGCAACTTGAGTATTTAGCCTGACTGGGAGCACTTTTAGGCAGACTGGAGCTTTGGAACATATGAGAAAAGTGCCTGACTTGACATTGGAGCAGTGGAGACACTGAGCTGACAACATGCATGGAGTTCACAGCATGTTCTTTGCAAGTGGACATGAAGCAGCTCATAAAAGAGGTTCAGATCAGTTGCCAAGACCAAATGTTCTCAACAGAGTTGATCTGGCACTCCACAGGGCTGGGTCTCATCAAAGAGAATCTCTCTGTAACTTCAGAGCATTGTGTGGTCAAAGACATTCCAGCTCTGCACAGGAGCTGGATAACACCTTGGGTTCCACCCTGCTGTGGCCTTCAAAGCAGCAGAGCATGGCCAGGGAGTGGAAAAGCAGCTCAGGAACATCCAGATCACAGATCACAGATCACAGTCCTTGTGGAACCATAGAATCATTGGGACTGCAAAAGATCTCCAATAGCATCATGTCCAACCATTAACCCTGATGCTGTTTGCTCTTCATGCAAGCATGGACGTCTGGTTGCAAAGTTTCTGAGACTCCCATCCCTGCAGTGAAAATCATCCTACCACTACACTGATGGAAAATTTAAAGGTGATAATCAAAAGTCTACCCTTGAAACCAAACAAAAGCACAGTTAGCTGAGCTGGTGCAGTTAGCACAGCCGTGCTGCTCCACAGCAAAGTGCTGCTGTGCCACTGACCAGCTGCACATTCAATAAAGGGCACAGCAAAGCCAAGCAGAGCTCCAGTTCTCCCCAGCAGCATGCCAGCTGCTTCATCCCAGCACTTCTTCCCAAGCTTCAGCCATCTGTCCACAGGCCTCGAGGCCAAAGTAAGAGGAGCCTTCCCAGTTGCAGCTTTTGGAGGAGGCCAAACTCCCTGTACATTGTGGGTTGTGAAATATATGAACTCGCAGGCTCCACATGAGCCTCGCTCTTCTGTGCAATATCACATGGCTTTTGGATTTGCCTGCCCTGTCCACCTCTCCCATGTGTTTCCAATAATTGCTTACATATGGAGGGGTTTCTTTTGTTTGCCCTGAGAAGCGACAAGCTGTTGTTCCCTTTTCCTAGATGAGGCTGCAGACGTACACATCATTTTTATTGGTGTGTTTTATTGCCCCCACTTCTTTACAGCACACGCCACAGGTCTCTCCAGCCTTCCCTTTCAGGCCACTGTTTACCCTCACCCCTGTTAGGTCTCCTCATTCCCCATCCTCTCTCAGTCAAAACAGGGGCCCCTAATTAAGAGAATGCCTTATAAATCTCTCTGCATCCAAATAAGATCCAGAGCCTGGCTGGAGAGACGGCCCTGGAGACAGCGGGTAGGTCTGGCATTCCTCATGTTGCACACAAGGCTCTCTTCAGCATCACTGCCTGGCATGTCAGCTTTGCTCCCAGAGCTGACAGCCACTGCCAGGACCCAGCTCTTGTGCCCAGCATTTACAGCAAGCAGATACCAGCCTGGACAGCACCCACTTGGAGCCACAAACCCTTGGTTCTGCAGAGCAAGGAGCCAAATTGGGATGCTGACCCTGCAGGGGAGGCAGCCACGTCTCCTAAGGACCCCGTGGTGTGCACTGGTAGGAGAGATGGGGCAGCAATCTCTCCCCCAAAATGCTGGAGGATTCTGCTCTCCCAGAGATGTGGCCAGCAGACCCTTGGGTCAGGAGGTGAGCTGTATTCAGAGCTTGTTACTCCTCTGTTAGGGCACATCCTACCCTCAACACCCCCCAGAAACAACCCAAAAACCAGGATGGAGGTTCCTGCTCCAAGCCCTGCCTGGATTTGAGTTTGTGTCCGGTTTAACACTGACTGGTGGCATGCAAGACCCAGCTCAGCACATCCATCACCCAAGCCCCCATGGAAGCACCAGGGATGGGGGTCCTCAGTGGCTCTCCACTCTCTCCACCAATCCTGTTTGTACAGGGAACACAGGTCCAAACCCAGGCAGGATGACCCTGCTGAGACATCATCATTGCGCTGCCCAAATAATGTGTGTTTAAAGAAGAAGGTGCAGGTACCATCCTCAAAACTCACAGTAACACCAGGAACCTTGCTGAAAACCTGCTCCTTGTGGGACAGGGGGGTTGGAGGCCTATAATTCAAAAAACACAAAGGATAAGAGCAGCCTGAGACAGAGAAAACCCACCCCACTATGTCACCACATTACTTTGTCCACGCTTGCTCACAGTCCTGACTTTTGATCAATACTGTGCCTGCCCAGGGACTTTAAGCTCAGCCTGCAGTGATGTCTCTGCATCACACTCGCACACAATAATTTCCTCAGCGTGCATCTCTGGAAATGCAGCCGGTGCCAGAATTCCTCGAAACCAAATCCCTGCTTGGGCTGGTGCCCAGTGCTCTGAAAGGGCCGTCAGCATCTGGAAGCAGTGACACTGCACATCTGCACCAGAATTGCAGGATGCAGAGAGAACTACCTACAGGATCAGTTCTGTTGATAATTAAATCCTTAATAGGAGGTCACTAGATGTGCTCACCCTCCCTAACACCACAATGCTCGAACTGACTCGTACACAATGCTGCTGCTGCTGCTGCTGCTGGAAACAGGAGGAGAAGTAGATGGACTTTTTCTTGCACGTGTAACAGCTGGGGAGGCTGAGCAGGTAGGATAAATCTAAGGAAAACATCTCTAATTATCAAGGGAGTGATTCTGGCTGTTATTCACATGGAGAATAACAAAGCAGATTGTTGCACTTGTTGTCAGCCTGACTCAGGGGATTAAATCAATGCTTAAAACAGAACCAGAACCTCTGGGACCAAACCAAAGCTTCTTCAGGCTTCCCACAAACCTGTGGAACACATTTTCCCCTCAGACTTCACAAGGCTTTTCTACTATACCCAGCAAGATCCCTTCCTGCTTCCAACACACTGGTTTGCTGGATGCCTGCTATGGAGGAACACAGAACACCTTCTGGTTTGGCTGGAATCATTCCCTATTTAGAATTCTGGCATCGTTTATACCTTTCTCCAAACCATGTGACACCATATTTAATGTTAATTTGGTTTTGGGTTTTCTTCCTTCTTGAAGTAATTTAGGTTTTTAGTAGTAATGAAGTCCCAATTTCCTGGCAGTGGGGTCAGATTTAGCAGAATGGCAGAGAGGGCAAGAGGGAGTGCGAGCCCTCCCTGTGATTCCCCTCAGTGAGGCTGACCAGGCTCTGAAGTGTCTGGGATGGGTGACATGGGTTTTATCAAGTCAACCAAAAGTCAGAGAAGCCAGGAGAATTTACAGAAGGATTACTTCAGCTGCTGTATTTGTGTACTGACACCTCCTGCTTGGCCCCAGGCCCATGAAATTTCAAAGAGGCATTACATAATCGATGTATATTTTTCTATTATTTTTACATTTTTCGTAATGCAAAATCCCCCCCTTTGATAGCCAAGATCAGGGATCTCGAGCACCCCATCACCCTGGCAGCTCTGGAAATGCTTCCCCACGGTGATTCTGAGCAGAGGAGACATCCAGACCAACAAAGCCACTGCTGCCACAGGCTATAAGGTAGCAGGAGCCACCTGCACACCCTGCAGGAGCCAGGGCTCTGTTCACAACACAGACAGACAGAGATTTGCACAAAGCAAAACATTTGCAACCGTGATTAAACTCGGGGTAATGAGGCTTCCTGATGCTTATCTTGGACCTGAGAATTAGGCTCATTCCACTTGTGTTCTAAGGCATCACAGACAAATACTGCTTTGCATTCCCAGTGACCCCAATCCAAAGCTTTTCCAAAATCAGAAGCTCTCAGGGCAGCAGTGCAGTAGCCTTCAGGAATATGCTTTGGAGAGGGTGGGGCAGATTTATTTTTTGCTTTTTTGTTAGTGAATAAACCCATTCTGTGGACACCCAGCATTGAAATGATGAGAGATCCGGGTTCAAAAAAGGTTTTTGTTTCGCTGTAAATCCTATTTATGGCTTAGAGTGCAGCTGATACGCCGTTAGCTTTTATTTCATTGATAATTCTGTGATTGTAGTTGAAACCTTGCAATTTAATGAGCTGATGTTATTACTCATACTGTGTGGCCATCTGGAACCAGTTTGGCCAGGGAGCCCAAAGCACCACCAGCCACCTGTAATGCATTAAGGCTCAGCCCAGTACCAGCTCCGTGGATTGGAAAAGCCAGGCCTGCATAAATACTAACCTGTGAGAATGTAATTGGAGAAGTGATATTTAAGAACTTAGAGTCTGCCAGAAACGCTTGTTCTCAGGGGAATGCAGGCAGAGGCTTAAGGTTTAAAGCCAAGTGGTTTTTAGTTTCAACATTGTGAATCAAGGGAAAATCATTGCATATGGATGTCGGAGTGTCCAAACCGCCGGGTCTGTCCAAACAGACCAGGCTGTGCCAGGGCTTCCCAAAACCAAGGCTCCCCCCTCACACCTGAGCCTCACGCTGCACATGGTGCTCATTTGCCAAGGTGCCATCTCCAGACATCGCTCCAAAGGCACTGAAGAAAGGAGCCAGTGCTCCAGAATGCCTTGCAGAACATGCTGCCACAATCGTAAAATTTAAAAATAAATAAAAATCACAAGAGATAACATCCAACAGTTTGGAAAGGCACAAGAACAGTGCCTGAATATCCCAGAAAAATGTTCTTCTGAGTATTGTGAGCAGGCAGGAGCAGCTCTGGAGCAGAAAAGAGGAGGAGCAACAGCCTTGCCTGGAATTCTGTGCTGTGTCCCAGGCAGACCCAGCCTTGGTGGCCTCCTGGAAGAGCTCCTGAGTTGGAGCTACTGCTGAACAAAAAAGGAAAAAGGTGGCTATGTTGGCAGAGACATAATTCAGCATGGTTGATTATCATGACTCATTAGCATGGTTGCTCTCTGCTCATTCTTGATTGGCACTACCTGGGCTTTGAGTCACTACTCAGATTTCAGAGATTTGGGTAAAATACAATTCAAGTTAAATTCATTTTCTTCCCCCTTTTGATTTTCCAAATATTTTTGGCATTTCAATGGTAAAATACATATTGGGAATTGCTTTCCAGCCTTTTCTGACATAAACACTGATGGCTGCAGCTCAGCCAGGCTGTGACACTGACTAAATCAGTTTTCCTGGTGGTTTTCCAGTGACTCAAGGACAATGGTTTCTCCTGCTGAGCTTGATGGGGTTGTGCTTGACAATCCTTATAAGTCCCATCTAACTTGAAATATTCTATGATTCTAAAGCCCCTGGTTCAGTTAAAGACACACAAAACTAGGATGCTTCCAGGTAGGAATACTAATCCAAAGAAATAGAGATGTGCAGCCCTTGCAAGGGTTTCCATTTCTTTTCTTCCCCTGTTTGTCCTGCACAAGGCAACTTTGCAGAGCAGATAAACAGAATGTCCACTAAATACAGGGCTATATGAAGATTTGACTGGATACTTGAGTATTTTGTCTTGGAAGAGGATACTTTACTTTTCACCAGTTCTATGTAAATATACAAAAATTGCATTTGTGTGAAAATCACATTTTATCCAGTATCGTGTGTATTTCACACACTCAGGATACATCACAATGGCTCAGTCTGGCCAGCATCATCCAAAGTTCAACCATCACATCCATATGTCTTGCCTGGATCTAGTTTGTATTTTATTTATTTATATTTTTAATGCACTTTGGTGACAGAAATTAATCCGTTTTAGATGAAGGCTGCAAGTACCTTTTTCTTTTACCTCTGCCTAATCCTGAACTGCTTTGAAATTCACACAGAGTCATAAAAGAGGAAAAAAAAGAATGGGCCAAGGAGAATTTTGTCTGCTCTGGTTTTGATCTAAGTGATGCAGTGCAATATAAAAGAGTGTCTGCCCAAAGCCCACGATAAGGAAAAGGTGAAGAGGTTTCATTTTAAACCCCAAAGTGTGGGGGCTGTATTGGCTGAGAGTTGGGGGCAGGTCGTGCATTCCTCACACACAGAGGCTTTCCAACCCCATCCCTGCCAGGAAAACACCCTGATCTTTTCCTGCCCAACCCATGGCCAGGTGGGAGCTGCAGGGGAGGTGGCACATGCCAGGGGCCACGTCCTTGGACAAGATATTTTCCCCTGGCCATGTTGACAAAAGCCCCTGAGACCCACAGGAGAACATGGAGAACAAAACAAATCCCAGAAGAAGAGATTAATTTCCATGTGGATGTGCAGAAAATGGATCCAGTGACTTTTTTAATTGATTTTCTTTGTTATGTGTCTGAATGTATTATGATACAAATATTTTTGCCTTGCAGACTCTTTTTTTTTTTTTTTTTTTTCACAATTTTCAGCAGATTTTTCAATATTTTGTGGTGGGGTTTTGAGTAATTCCATGCATAAAACTGTCCAAGGAATTTTTCTTTTTAATAGTTCTTTGTGGGTTGACATCCTGCAAACATACTTGAGTGGGAATTCTATCAAAAATGCTGATGTCTCCTAAGTTGGGTGAAGATTAGGATGGGAGGATAAAAACCCACAAATATTTTTAAGCTTTCACAGAAGCATTTAGAAAATTTACTGTAAATTTCCCATATTTTCTGGGAAATTATTACTTAAAAAGAAAAACCAGCAATGTTCCTCTTTTTCCCTGAAATGTATTTGTATCTTGGACTGTGATAAAAATCTCTCTTGCCAATTATTTTAGTCTCAGCTTCCATAACTCCGCTTATGCAGAGGCAACAGGAAGAAATCCCATAAAACCTGATCTTGTGGAAGGTGTTGCCTGTGCCAGGGAGGTTGGAACAAGGTGATCTTTAAGGCCCCTTCCAACACAAACCATTCTCTGACTCCATGATCATCCCCTATATTTTCTTCTGGTTGTAAATGGGGGGATTCTACCCTAAATTTGCACCTCCAGGTAAGTCCTACTTCTTTCCTACTTTTTATTTCCCTTTTTATGTCCCTTATCCCAGGTGTGCATCCCACAGGTCTATTTGCCATTTTCCTGACCTTTTCACCATTCACCCAACCCCCTCTCTTGCTATTCCACCCGTGTTTCTTTGATATATAAGATCTCTGTGGTTGGGATGGAAAGATTTTTTTATTCCAAATTTGTTTCACACTTAATCAGTCTTGGGGGGCAAAAAAAGTAAAAAGAGAAAAAGAAAAGGAAAAAAATATAAAGCAGGATTCTTGGGAAGCTCAGTTTGGAAAATGTCAGTCACAACACCCTGAAATCCTCCCTTTTGTTGATAAATATGAGAGTGGACAGTGGAATTGCTCTAGGAATAGCAAAAATGCTTTGCTACTCTGCAGTTTTTCCATTCCCAGCTCAGATTTCCCAGAGCTCAGAAGTGTGGGCACGCAGGAGCTGCTCACAGGCAGCCCAGAATTTGGCTGTCAGGATAACATTCAACCTACACTCGGTGCCTACGAGGAAAGAAAAATAAGGAAACCCATCTAGATTAACTAGTTCACCCCAGGTCCCACAAGTTTTCATTCACAGCTTTCCCTGCCAGCCTTGTGCCATGACAAACTGAAAGGTTCAAAGCTTTGTTCCTCCAGAGGCTTTTCCCTTCATATAAAATCCAGGTTTATTGCAATGCATCCCCATGGCCCCGTGCCAGCCAGGGTTGCACATCTGCACACAGCACAGCAAGAAACTTGCTCAAAAAGGAGGGGAAATGTTCCTTCACAGGCTGCTCTGTGCTAAGTGGAGGTGTATCTGTCCTGGGTGCCTGCTCAGGGTCATCTCAAACCTCAGCAGCCTCTGGGCCATCTGACTTAGCTCAAATCTGGCCTGTGGTTTCCCTCAGCTGTCCCAAAAGAAAAAACATCTGCCACTATGTACACAAGTGCCTTTTCCACTGGCAAAACCAAATTTCTGGGTTTGGATCTCTACAGAGACACCAAATCTGGCTCAGCTTTTCCCAGCAGCTGCTTTCTCCTGTTGTGTGACTTGCACCTTGCTCCCATCCCTCATGTGGTGTGCAAAAACCTAGAAAACAAACCCATCATGATTTATATATAATGTCAGGGAAAAAAAACAGCAAACCAAAGCAGAGAGCTTGATTACACATCATGGTTTGGCAGATCATTTTGGCACCTTACACCTTCAGGTGTCTCTGACCACAGGAGGGGGCTTGGAACAAGATCATCTTTAGGGTCTGTTCTGACTGAAACCATTCTAGGATTTTTTGATCTAGACTCTAAGTCACCCTATGAGTAAATCACCCCACAAACTGCAGCCTGTGCAGCCCAGCACCACAAACTGGGGAGCAGGGCAGGGGTTCCCACCCTCCTTCCACCAGCACATAAACCACTTGAAAAAAGTGATGGAAAAGCAACACAAAATCACATCCCTGCTGTGAGAAAAGCCAAGCACCAGCACTGCAGACCCGTGACCATTTATCCCATTCCTGCTCTGGGCTTACTGCTCCACACACTGTGGCAGCAACATCCACTCCCACTTGAACAGAACAGCACAGGACTAACGAGAAAAAGCAGCATTCCCCACCCACAAACACGTTTCTCTGTAAATATTTGGAGAACATGGAAATCATCAAGAGAGCGGGGCAAAGCAGTGAGAGTGCCAGCAATGGTTCTCGTTGCCTTCCAAACCCCAAACACGAGCAGTTATGGTCTTTCTCCACGGCTTTCCTGCAAGGAGGGTTTATTATTGCTTTATTCTGGTGGTGTGGGGATGCTGGGCTTCGCCTGACCCTTTATGGGACATTTAAACAGCAGGTGTGCAAGATGCAAACTCGGGTCAGCCAGTGGGGATGAGAGGCTCCATCCAGACAAAGGGAACAAAACAAAACAAAACAAAAACCAAAGCCACTCCTTTTCAGGGCTTGCAGCTGGTGGTGAAGGGGCTGGAGCCCTCCAGGGTGTCCCTGGGGTGGTGGATGGGAAGGGAAGGGAGCGGCTCTGCCACCCCTGTCCCATGGAAGTGCTTATCAAGTGGAAGGAAATTATAATAAAATTTACTGCAGTCCCACAAAGTACCGCTGTTTGTGCATTTGGAATGGCTTTTTTGGTCCCCACCGGAGGATGGCAGTGATTGATGGGCTATTTAGATAACCTGAGCTCCGTGCCCGGGCTGGTGTGCCCTCCCTTCCACCTTCAAAGCCACCGCCAAAGCAGCTCTTTCCAGAGGTATCCAGCAGCAGCAGCTTTTCCCATCACCGAGATCAAACACTCCCTCCTGCCTGCAAATAAAGACCTGGCTAGAAAACAAAGTGGCCATCCCCTGCCTGGAGTCCTGAGGGACATCCAGAGCAGGCACAAAGCTGCCAGCACAGGTCCCATCCTCTGCTCCATCCCATCCTGGCCACCCCAGCATGGGACAATCCCACTGGAAGGGATAAAAGGGTTAATGGAAGGTGTCTGTGTCCTGTCAGAAAAAAAGAGCAACATTGACGTGATTTAAATTTTGGAAAAAAACCCAGCCTTTTGTTTTAGAGTGTGACTTTGGTGAGCCTGGGGAAGTTCTGTTTAGGCAGCAGCAGATGCTGGGGTTGCACATGGCAGAGCAGCCACCGAGCCATGCAGGGGAGGATGGCACTGAAGGGACCAGAAAACGGACCCTGCTGCTTGTGGGAATCCAGGGCTTCCCTCTGGCTGCCCTGGCAGGTCTGGGACCCTGGCAGGGGTCAGGAACCCCCCTGGACAGAGCCCCCAGAGACACTGTCTGTGATCTCTGTCCATGGAAAAGTTTTCAATCTTACAGGATGAATTACAAGCTCTGAGTGTTTAGTAATAATTAAGTGTGGCACGGGTGCAAAAGTAAAATTTTAGGATTCTAGATTAGGGGTCCAAAGGGGACAAGAGGAGGAAATTGGGTGTGCCTTGTCCTTTTTCTCCTTCTTCATGCCCTCCATGTCTCACTGTGGTGTTGGCATTTTTCTGTTGGTTCGGGCTGGGGACACACTGTCCAAAGTAGGTGACAGATATTGGCACGTTCTTGTAAATCCAGCCCAGGGAGTTTCTGGTATTGAATGTTTGTCACATCCCACTGAGGGCAGAGCCCCACACGCTGCCCTGCAGGACAGAGCTGGGCAGGGCAGCAGAACATGTTAAGAGATAAACAGAATAAACAACCTGGAAACCAGCACAGACCAATTATGGCTTCTTCTTTGGCAGTAGGGCTGAAAGACAGAGACTTTCTACAATCTTGGAATCATCAATACCACAGATTCTGACAGCTGCTTGCTGGCACTGAGAGCCAGTGACCACATCTCCCTGTTCTCTTCCCAAACATTCCCCCAGCAAAGCTTTTCCCACCCACCCTGCATTTGGGGATCTCTGGCTGCTGCTCTGTGTTCCTGCAGGATGAGATTTTGCTCTCTGGCCCATCTTTGGGTGCCCAAAAAAGGACTCACAGACTCAACCCTGCCCTCTCTGGGCTGGTTGTGGCTCACTCTTTGATTCCCCCACTTGCCTTCTCCCTTTGGTAACTTCAGACAAGCAGTAAAGCCTAATTT
This sequence comes from Lonchura striata, assembly GCF_050655825.1. NCBI lineage: Eukaryota > Metazoa > Chordata > Aves > Passeriformes > Estrildidae > Lonchura > Lonchura striata. The sequence goes on from NC_140710.1 coordinate 4,813,579, forward strand.
CATACGTTCAGTCCCTACTAAAACATTATTCTGCCCAGGAAATCACTCAAATCTCTCTTTGTATCCTGATTTTTTTTTTCCCCTGTGATGTGGAAGTTTATGTATCCTTGAAAAATCCATGTCCTGTTTCTAGAGATCCTAGAGGGAGCAGTTCAGAGGATTGGGCAGCAGCATGGCTCGTCTCAATTGCAGCAAAAAAGTTGTTTTTCTTGCCCCTAATCTCTTCTCTGTATTGCATTTCCTATCTGTTTCATAAATGAGCAAATTTACTGCAGTCATTAGAGTTTTACCTCAAAATTAAAGGCAGGCTAATACAAAACTGTGCACATATTAACTTTGACTTTGCTTTTGTTAAGTCAGATGTTTCTTAATCAGAACCATATTTTATGCAAAGTCTGGTAATTTTAGGCACCTTAAAAAAAATAAAGAAAGAAAGAAAGAAAAGGAGTTAACCTTCCATTAAATATCACCCCCTCTTCATTGTAAACAACTCAGCTCTAGATCAATGATGTGACATTTGCTTTCCCAAATGCAAATGTTTGCTTCTATCTGTTTACAAATGGCAATGCCTCCGTGGCCGTTCCATTTTAGTTGATGCTGAGAAATGGAGTACAAAGACACAGCCCAGACTGCTCTGGCTGCAGTGCTGGCTCTTCTGGAGAGCTTCAGAGTCCCATGCTAAGGGTGGCTCTGGGGTTCAAGTAGAGCTCCATGGATCAGAGTGCTTGAAATCCAGAGAATTCCTCAGCAGTTCATTTGGAATGCTGATATTTTGGCCTCTGCGTGGTTCCAGCTGGGGATGCAGAAATGCTGCCATGTGCAGGCTTCAGCCAAGCCCCAGGCAAGCTTGGGACTCAGGACTGTGCATTCCGTGGGGCATCAGCCTGGATGATAGAAAACATGATTTTTTTTCAAGAAGCAGCAGAGGCTGGAGACAAATGTTGGAGAAGAAAGGCCACCCTGCCTTGCAGGTGCTGCTCCCTGTGGGCACTGCAGGTCTCCCTTCCTTCCCAAGTTCCACTCTTCAGTCCCATGAGGAAGGCTTGGGTACAATCAGAGACTTTAAGAAATATTAAATATTAATATTGTTTCATCTGAAACCATCCCTTTTTTTCCCTGGGTTTGTAGCTTGCATCAACAAGCTTTAGAAGCTTTGGACAGAAGCTTGGCAGAAGCTTTTGGAAGCTTTGCTTGAGGACCTTTAGAAGATCTTCAGTTGCTTCTGCATCTTTTGGGGGTCTAATTACCTTTCCAAAACAGGAGCCCATGCAGAGGCAAGGGCAAATCCTCTCAGACCTCATGGAAGGATTTGTCTTAAAGCCTGGAAACACCAAGAAAACCCTTCCCCAAAGCTGTGACCTTGGTGGCAGGGGTACTGTTCCACTCTGCTCCTCTGGAAGCACCGAGGTTTCCCAAACAGGACAATTACCCCTCCTGTTCAGTATCAGCTCTGAGCACACACATTTCTTCTTAGAGGCAAATGCTGTGTTTGCTGGAGCTGTTTTTGCCCTCGTCGGGTCACAGGAAAGGGAAGACAAGCTCTGCAAGGTGAAATGTACCCTCACATGGGTCAGCTCCAGGAGAAATAGGGTCAACAATAGGAAGATGCCAGCACTAAGGGAAAGGTTGCCTTCCCATTTCCCCCAAAGCCTGCTGCAAAAGATTCCTGTTGCATGCATTTCATGATTATCAGATTTAGGGTTTGAACCTGAGGCTGTTGATGCCAATCCCACTTTTTCCATTTTGCCCCCACTATCCCATGCTGGAGCTCTGCACTGTTGCCTGACACAGGTATTTAAACTGCCAGAGAAAGGATTTAGCAGCCCAGGAGACTTGTTCCAGCCATTGCATCCCTGTCTCTGCTTCAGCCACACACTCCCACACTGGCCACAGGGCTAAAAATAAATCAGTGGTGATTAAATCAGAAAGCAAGATGTGCTTTTTTCTTTCACCCTGCAGGTTTGAGTAGTCACAGCAAAAATAACAGATTTGTTTTGTTTCTTTCTTCAGCTTATTTTAATCCTCGTGAGGATAGTTATGGAATTATGGTAGCACATTTGTTGACTCAAAGTATTCTCTCAGAAGCTGCAGTCCACTGAAACCCACAATTTTACTCAAGAAACAATCCCTCTCAAAACAGCAGCCCCAGTTTTGTGCTCATAAATAACAACAGAGGAAGAAGAAAAGTCTAAATAAGATGGAGAGAGGGCTCAATAACAACCACAGCTCACTTTTCAAAACAGCCTTACAAAAATGCTGTTTGTACCACAGGTCTCAGCTGGACAATATGAGGAATGTCAAAAATCTGATTTCTTAGAGACCACTCTTTGGGGAGAAGGCAGTTTTTAGGACATACCTGATGATACAATCCTGAAAACACTTCTATAAATCACAGCTGACTAGCAAACAGCTTCTTTGGAGCTCCAGAGCCACGGCAAGGGATGTACACTTATCTGTTGCTTTCGATTTGTGTCTCTTACATGAAAGCTTATTCCAAAACTCAAGTGCTTAATGAGTATTTTAATTCTTCCAGCCAACAGGAGGAAGGTGCTTGTGCTGAGCTTGGATGTCCACAGGTTCATTTGGCTGGTGCACCAGAAATGAGAGAAAAATAACATTTTTGTGCAGCAACTCTAACTTATTGACACCAGTGTGAAAAAAATATTTACTTCCAGCACAAATGACCTGCTTGTGGTGGTATGAGGGATTCGTGACTTGCCAAATTTGTGAGTGTCCTCAGCAGAAGCAGTTTGATCCTGTGCTGAACTGGCTAAGATGCTTTATGGTCCTGAAAGCTATTTCTGAATATGAGAATATGAGAAAAGTGGGAGGTTTGTCCCTGACCTGCACCCTCCTGAAGGAATTAGGAGCTCTCATCTGTTAAGCTGACATGACCTAGTAATGATTTCTCCCCCCGCTTTCCTTCTTACTTTCATCTCCCCACTTAATTTTCCTCCTCAGCACACAGAATCGCTGCTTTTCCTCCCTGACTCATCTCCACAGCCCCGTGGGGCAGCAGCGAGCAGGGTCCCTCCTTCACCAGCATTGCTGACAACCAGGACAGGGCAGAAACTGCAGGAATTCAGCCCAATTTCCCACCTGGCACCTCCCAGTCAGCAGCACTGAGAGGCAGAGGTGCAAAGGCATCTCCCACCCATGTGAAATCCCCCAGCCAGGGGTCAGCTGTGTCAGCAAGCCACAAAAAGAGACCTCCGGAGTGAATCCAAGGCTTCCAGAGTGAATCTGAGATCTCCAGAGTGAATCCAAGACCTCCAAAGTGAATCTGAGACCTCCAGAGTGAATCCAAGGCCTCCAGAGTAAATCCAAGACCTCCAGAGTGAATCCAATACCTCCAGAGTCCAAGACCTGCTGGATGTGAGTTCATTGTGTGCCTGTGGCATGGATAAGAGATGTGACACTTCAGGAGCTTCCTGAGGATGGATGGAATAATGAGCATGCTGACTGTCCCCTGGGTATGCCAGTGTGATGGGAGGTGACCCTGGGAGCTCCAGCTCCTTCCTGGAGGAGGACATGTGCTGGCCACAAAGCCAGGCTGGAATATTGGCGTTCCCCCTTCTCCCAAGTGGGGAAAATGGAACAGCTCCAATAGAAACAACTGAACGAGGCTGAGTGCTGGGAGACATCCTGCTGACGTGTGGCCTGTGCAGGAGGGACATCACACCACAACTCTGACACTTTCCCCTCTCCAGAGCCTGCCCCACACCATCTGCACCAGAGCAGGGAGCCGAGGTTACTTCCCATGGCAGAACCCCATTCCCAGGGGAATGGGCACCATGGAAAAAACCAGCAGGTTCTCCTGACTCATCTCATGTCCACAGAGCTGTTCCCCTGCTCCCTCATTGTTGGAACTCAAAATGTCCCTCAGACATTTTTGGAGGTTTCAGGTCCAGATCAGAAGCATTTGAGACCCTGGCAGGCAGCTGGAAGCAGCTGTGATTTTGGGTTTGAGCCATGGAATGATTTACCAACCTTGCAGGAAGAACAAGAAGTCACAAAAGTTTTGATATTATAGTAGAAGTAGTTACAAAGTAGAGGGAAGAATTTTTTAGTATTGTACAAGGGGGTTTTATCACCTGTACAGGGAGGTTTTAGTTTTGTACATGGGGGTCAGAGGGTTTAAGATGGAGGAATGTAGGCCGTCCCTGTTCCTCCTCTTTCTTTCTTGCCTCCATGTTCTTGGTGATGTTGGCACTCATGGATTGGTTTAGAGTAGAAAGGCACCATTTAATATCGGTAGTAGGTATTGGGAAGAAATTGTAAACATGTAACATGTAATACATCATATAAAAGAGAGCAGCAGCCCTGGGCGGGGAGAGAGAAGCAGCAGTCGGGACTCAGAGAGGATGTCAGGGTGTGTGTGTGCCTCTGCCTGAGCTGTGAGCAAACCACAGCAGCCCCAGAAGAAAATGTTTTAGATAGCTCACAATAAACTGCCTTGAGACCAAACAACAGAGACTACTGAGTTTTCTTTGGAAGCTCGGGTTGGAAGAGAGAATTTTCCACCACATGGAGCCCTGAACCAGGCCAGGGTTCCAACACCTCACTAGCTGTGTGTGAGCACCCTGCCCACCCTCCTTGGTGGCACCCAAGATCATCCTCCCTGCACCAAAGCCCCAGGACATCGCGGTGTCTTCTCCGGTGCTGCCCCATGTCCTCAGTCACATCCTGCTGTCCCCAGTGGCTGAATTCCCCCTAAGCCAGGGCTGCCCTGAGTGAGAAACCACCAGCACTCCGCCCTGCAGAGGACCAGCTGGATGGGTGACTTGAAAGCAGCTTTGCTCCTGACACGCCTGGGCTTCGCCTGGTGAGATCGAAGGGTGAAGCTAAAAACATAACTCACCAGAGAGCACATTTTTGCATTTCAAAGAAAAAACAATTTTACTTGCTAATAAATGATTTGTTTATTTACCCTTTCCTCCCAGAGAATGGTTTCATGGCTGTAAGTCCAGATAACTTATGCTTGTCTTTAACCCGCGCGTGACTTCGGGGTCACCCATTTGGGGAAGTGTAGTATTTCTTACCCTGCTAGGCAGCAAAAATAGGCTGGACTCTTGCCAGATGGGAGGCTTGCTGGAGACACCCAAGTGGCAGTCTGGCTGGTGGCCATGCAGAGCAGGGAGGTCAGGGGCCATCCATCAGGTTGGGTCCTTTCTGGGTGAACAGGCTCGAGTAAATAAGTAGTTAAGCTGCCTGCTCCATCCCTGGAACTGGAAAAGCCATTGGGAGTGGTGCTTTCAGTACAGCACAAAGTGTCAGCCCAGTTTGTTTTGTTTGCTAATGTGGCCCAACAAGAGGCTGGAGGGTAAATGCAGCCAGTGGAGAACACACAGTTCCTGGACAGGTTTTGAGATGTGCCCAACAGTGACCCCATTTCCCTGGACTGCCATGAGGGCTGGGGTTTTGGTTTGTTTGCTTCCCCTTTGCTTTGTTTCTAACGCAAAGCAGACCTCATTCATTGCAACAGGAAAACCAAGGGCTCTATTAAAGTCATGATTATGCAGCTGCCAAGTATTTGGGGTGTTTGAGTTGGGATTTTTTTTCAACGAGAAAAATCCCCCCGCTCCCCTCACAGGTAAACCTATTAAACACTTTTCCAAGCTCAGTTTTTCCTCCCATCCCCTTTGTGACATAAACAATAGCTTCATATTTTGGTAATTTTGAGGTGAAAACAGTAACATCTCAGCAATTCAGAACTGAAGTGCCTCTATTCAGGCTCTCAGTGGAAAACAAAATTTCCCAGTGAGACATTTAAGTTTCTCCAGGAGCTCCAGCCACCACCCAAGGAAAAGGCTGCAGCGCCCTGGATGCCCTCTGATTAATCCTCCTTGCACCCTGGGTGTACAGAGGGTATTAACCTCAATTTACAGATCAGGAAAATGAGAGAGGAGGGAGATGAGTGACAGCTGTAATGAACACACTGCTTCACTCAGCCAAGGATTACAACCCAAGGACCCCCAGCTCCCAATTCCCTAATTAGCAAAAGGCATAGCTCCTCCATTGGACCAGAAATTAGTCTTTTTGGAATAAAACAAAATATTTCCCTTCAAATGCCTGGGTTCCTGCAGGCATAAATACCTTGCTGCTGATGGTGATTACAAGCCCTGCTTCTGCCACTGCCACCTCTCCTGGTTCTGTTAGTGACAAATCCATCTTCAGGGAGGAAATATCTGCTGTCACACCACGTCATAGGAGGAAGCATTAGAGAAATGCAGCTATCCAGCACTCTTGGGGGATCTGGCTGTGCCCCCTCCCAGGCTGATTACAGCTCCCATGCTGGTTTATTTGCTGAGTGTTTAGGTCTTGGTGCCAATGGAAACCCAGTTTCATCAACTGTGTTTTTCTGGCATGAGAGCAGAAATTTGATTAAAAATTAATTCAAGTCACCCCAGTAGCATTCGAGAGTTTTGTATGACTCTGGCAAGTGCAAACCAACACTTCTCAGTGGATGGGATGGTTTTGTGCACATGCTGCATGCAAACAGTGTGTCTTGGTTCAGGCAGCAATCCCAGCCAGGAAAATCCCAGTGATCCCAAAGCATTGCCCATGACAGCTGATTTCACTGTTGCATCTTTTCTAGCAGTCCAGAAGAACAGCTCACAGAGCCACAGAGATGCCTGGGTATTTAGAGCTACATCCATTAAATATTTCTTATCTATGCACTTTTAAACCTCAGATTTCCATAGATGTTTGGGTTTTAGCAGAGTGGTTGGCACATTTTCCAAAAGAAAGTTGTTTGGTTGTAATTTTGCTCTTGTGGTGTTTTGGGGTTTTTTTTCCTCATGGGAAAAGAATACTATTCTAGAAAAATCTACAAGCTTCACGAAACTTATATCAAAAAGAAGCCCCCTTCACAAAATGCATTTTGATTTCCCTGCAAAGGAAGGGTTGGCATAACACTGGCTGGCACATTCCATCCTTCTCTTTCATTTGCAATACAATGATGCAATCTTAGAGAAGGAAAAAACACTTTTATTGGTGAAAAACAAATCAGTTTATTTTTGGGTTTGAGATTTTTCTTCCCCTCTGGAAAAATGTTTTCTTTCCTGTAATTTCAGAATGTGTTTTCTCTAATTTCAGATTTTTTTCCATAAATAACAAGTCTGATTCCTTCCCTGCTCTCTTGCATCCTTTATGCAGGATCCTCCCAGGAATGGCATGCCTCAAGGATTAAAGAGATGTAATGTTTGGAGAGAGATAAAGTTCACTCGGTTCCTAGACCTCATGCCGGCTCCGAGCACAAGACTGAATTTCACTTTGTATGAGTTATCACAACTGAAACTGCTCTTCGGTGGAAACCACTCTGCAACCATCCATTTGCAGTTGTAAAAGTCAATATATTTAAGCCTGCGGTGCATAACAATGACCCCTATGGATCCTCCAACGTTTTTCTTGGATCTGTGTAAGCCTGTTTTTAATATATTACTCATCTAAATTGTTCCTGGGACTTGATTATTTGCTGGAGTTAAATATCCAATCTTTAAAGATTGTTAAGCATGTGCAAGCTGAATTCCCCACTGCAATAAGCTTCATTTAGCTCAACTAAAACTGCCTTGCCATGAAAAAAAAAAAAAAAAGAAAGCTTTAAAATATCCCAAACTAACTGCTCTCTTGGTTGGTGGGAGCTCCCCAGGCAGGATTCCTTAGTGATGATAATCTCTGGCTTTGGCTGGCTCTGGAAGAATAAAAATCCAGTTTTCACTGAGCTGCACATCGAGAGGGCACAGCCACCCCCTGTTCCCTGCAGCATCCTTCCCATAGCGCACGGACACTGGATGCTCCCCCAGGAAAATAAAAATAAAAATAAAAAACCAAAAACGACGTGGCGAGCCAAGCGATCTACAAAACAATATTGATTTATGCTGTGTCTCTGAAAAGAGGATGAAATCACCCTGCTTTGTGGGAGCCAGGGCTCGCTGCATTCCTCGCAGTCACCCCGGCCCTGCAGAGCCCTTCTCGCTATTCAGAGGCAAATCCGCGCTGCTCCCTCCCTTTGGCACCATCGGCTCCCACCGGATTCTGAAGCCATCAAAGGCTGCTCGGCTTTGCCTCCTCTCCTTCCCAAGCCCCAGCTCCTTTTCATCCTGCTGGTGCAAATTAAGGAGCAGCCCATTGAAGGAGGTGAAGCTGGGCCAAAAAAAATGAACCCAAATCAGAGTTCAGCAGGCGACTGTTCTCTCTATCTGTTTCTTCCGCAAAGAAGGAGAACTGGGTCAGGCTGAAAATCACTGGACAAAGCTGGCATTTTCCCCCCCTCCTCTCCTATACGGAAAGGCAATTGGGCAATCATGCGAAAAACTGCATGAAGTTCAGCAAAATGTGGGTGTGTGGGGGTTTTCTTCCCCTCCTCCTCCTCCTTCTCTGATTAATTTCCCCTTTTGCTCCACAGCAATGAATACTAACAAGGTGATTTCGGTGTGTTTTTCCGGTGGTGTTCAGAACAAGTGCCAAACATTTATTTCCAAAAGTTGAAGTTTTGCAAATTGTTCGCCTTTGTGGCTTTGAAGTCTGGGGGGAAAACACCCTAATTTATGTGCCTTTGATTGATTTTTGTGGAAATGCAGAATGTCTTTATCTCAACCATGCAATCGGATTTCTGTGGTTTTGACCACAGAGCCTCCCTGCAGTTTCAACAGCTTGATATCCAGAATTAATAAACCTGATGTGGACATGCTTTCACAACCCCCTTGTCTTATTCCCCCAGGGAAAAATATCATCTGCCCTATTGTTGACTGCTCGGATTTACCCCCACAATATCTCTCCCATCAACATGTGATTAATCACCCTAATCCAGCAGGCACCTCTCAGGAACTCAAGATCTTTTACAAGCCCTAATTAAGCCTTGCAACATCCCCGTAAAATAGGTTGAAGCCAGGGTTAAATGATTTGCCTGAGGTGACAGAATAAATCAGAAGCAGGGATAGAAATGAGACAGAAAGCTGCTGCTCCTGAAGCACGTGCACAGCTCCCAGGATCAATGCAAGATACGAAAATCTTTATATTTCTCTTGGAAGATAAGATGCTACAGCCACAAAAGCCACGGCAGCCATGCCATGAGGTTTCCCCAGCTCTCAGGAATCTGCTTCCATCCCTTCAGCCGGAGCATCACCTGCGAGTCCAGCTGCCCATGGCCCATGTCCGTGCTTCCCCATCCTCCTCCTCCTCCTCATGGCTGCTGCCAGCTGAGCCCTGCCCCAGACCCATCTTTCATGAGCCACCTCTCCCCATTTGACACCCAAATTGAAGTCAGAACCTTGTCACTTGGCACATCATCAATTCCAGGGCTCCAACTGGGAATCAGAGCCAGGTGTGAGGATGCTGGGGTCTGGGCTTCTCTCCCCCTTCCTTTGGAGAGGAAAATCACATCAACGAAGATGAATCCAGTGACACATTCTGGGAGGCAAAAGCAGCAAAGAGGAGGGAAAATCCATCACTTTCTTTTCATGGCTTGGGAGGTCCTGTTACCTTGCCAGGGTTCTTTTTTGTGGGATCACTTATTTTCTAGACTCAGAATTAGTCTCATGCAGGTGGTGGGGAGGGCTGTCCATGTGCTCTATTCTTCCTCTCCACAGAGTTATGAAATATAGTGTGGGTTCCTGAGGCTGATTTTCTTTCCTCCCAAGAAAGATCCCCCATTTGTTTTTTCTTAATTTGCCCCAGATTTTCACATCAGAGTCCAACACTAAGCAAACAAACCAGTGAGATGAACCCAGTTGGTTAGAGCATGGTGCTGATGGTGCTAATAACTCCAAGGGTGTGGGTTTGATCCCTGTTTGCTGAAGAGTTGGACTCAATGATTCTTGTGAGTCCCTTCCAAATCAGAATATTCTGTGATCCTGTGAACTCAAAATCAATGTTCCCTCAGCTGGTTTAGTGGTTTCCTCAATGACCCAGCAGCAAAAACAGACTGGCAGGGGCAGGGAGAACTCCCAGTTGTACCCACCAAAGTGGGCTGTGTTGGGAAGTTTAGATGCCCACAGCTCCAGGAAAGCATCCCTTTTCCTGGGTAAACAGATTTCCCTTATCCTTCTCCCCGCTGCTCATGTATATCCTTCAATGTATTCCTAAAGGTCATCTGAGGAGATGTCATTCCTAGAAAGTTCTTCCTCCCCCAGGGCTTTTCATCTCCTCTTTCAACCTTTACACAACTTGGCATAATATTGAATAAATAAAACATGACCAGTTCATGAGGAAATGATGGTCTGAAGCCCCTGGCATGCCAGGTCAGCCAGGGACAGTGGGAAGGAGAGAGGGGATCATCCCTGTGTGGCATTACTGAAAACTTTAATGAGAGTAAGGAAAGCCAGCACATCCCCGCTTCTGATGGATCTGTCTCAGCTGTTTCCTTGGGGGTCAGCTCAGATCTTTGGGATTCTATTTTCTCAGGGGTCAGCCCACATCTTTGGCATATATTTAGTCTGGGGAGCATCCCAGGGATGTCTTGCAAAGAGTTTAATTATTCATACATAAAATATTGCCCCCTGGGCACAAAGCACCTTTCAAGTCTGTCTCTGGAGACAGGGCAGCGTGCCAGCTGATGGGACAGAAGGCTGGTTGGCCCCACATGGCATCCCTGGGGACAGCCTCGCGTGCCTGTGCATGTCCCTCCTCCCAGGAGCAGCTTGTGTGCAGGTGTGCTCTGCTCCCCAACATCTGGGAGAGTGGCACACCACAGCACTCAGGCATCCCTGCCTCCAGAGAACTCCTGGGGGCTGCAGCAAAATCTCCCTCTGCTCTGCAGTTGCAGCAGCCACCCCATCTCACACAGGCTGTGCATCATCAGCACGAGAATTCCAGAGGCTCAGACCATCCCTGCCCGATGCTCCGGCTCTGGAAGCAGTTAATGCACAAGGTGCCAGGAAATGGGGCTAAAAATATGCTGCATGTTTGCTCTGTAGAGCATGCCATGCTTTCCACACTGATTTTTCAGCGGGATTCTTCAAATCAGCCCTTACAGAAAGTGGGATTTCTTTTTTGTTTTCCCTGCACCTATTTCAACATCCCAAACAGAGCCACAGGCAATGGGTGGGCTCTCCCCTATCCTCCTGCAAGGCCAATATTCCCATCTCTCTCACTCCTTCTGGTGGGTTTTGCAACATCTGGCTATTTTGAAATCAAGTTTCCAGACCCATGTTTACAGCAAAAGGCTTGAAAGCACAGATCCTAAACCCTGGAAGGCCAATAGACACAACTCTAATTGCAATGTAATTCTGATTCCAACTATTTTAATTAAGCACTTGGGTTGGCGATAGGATCATGCTTTTTTTCCCCCTGCCTTTTGGAAACATTTCCAGAAATATGAATAGTCTCAACAGCTGGGCAGGAAAATAGGAAATCAAAAGTGTGCTGCAAATGCTAATTAAAATGGAACCAAACAGCAGAAAGCTCAGCATTTTCCGTGTCATGCTTTCCTGTCTGGCTTAGCTGTTCTAAATTCACCTCTCCATGCTGCAGCAGGAGCTGGGCTGGCTGCATCCTAGGGCTGAGACTTTGGCAAGAGAGACTATTCCCTTTTCTTCCCTTTCCTTCCCTTTTCAAAGACACAGAAAGTTCCTCCTGCATGGATCTGACGGCTGGGTACAGCCATTTCCCTGAGCCAGACTTGGAAGTGTTGCTGTTATCAACAGAGTAAAATACCACTTGTTCCACAAAAAAGCAGTCAGGAAACAGTTAATCCCAATTAGCTCAAACCAGCAGATAGCATTCTTTATATTTTGGCAGTTCTCGTTTTGAAGGAAAAAATATGTTTGTGTTCTTGGAGTCTGCCTGAACAATAAAATCAGATGCCAATTTTCTGGTCTAAATTAGGTGAAAGACCAGACTTTTTATCATATGTGTGTGTCTGCCTGTGCTGTTGGGCTACATGTTTATTTTACTCTTCTGTGTATTTACCACGGAAATCACGGCCTGCCCTGCACATGGCTCAGCCTGGCAGAGGAACACGACAGCCAGGTTCATTCACTGAGGCTGGAAATTCAACCTGGCACAGGGAAAACCCCAGGCACTATCAATTGCAGAAGGAGATATTGCCAAAAGATAAACATCATAAAGTCAGTCATTGTCAGCGTATCAAGCTGAAGCCTTTCCAGGGTGGATGAATAAGGGGTTTAAACTTTTGCACTGGTTGAAGTGTTTTCATGTCCCATTTTAGTGGGAGCTGAAAGACATCCAAACCCTGGGCTTCAAAGAGGCTAAAAATCAAAAGGATTAATGAGTGGCAAAAAACCATGGGAAAAGAAGTGAAGCTGGCACATCTTCCATGGGACATTGTCCATTGTGAGCACACAGCCAAGGTGCAGGCAGCGCTGCCCCCATCACAGGGGAGCAAAGGAAAAGGCAAGGAAAATAAGCACATTTTCAGCTCCATTCAGCAGGCTGTTCCCATCTGCTGGGATCAGCCATGGGAGCCTCACCAGGGGAGAACAATGCCATGTCACCACCTCTTTGTGGAGCGGCTCTTGGGCCCTGTGGACACCGCCTGGCATGCAAAGAGAGGGGCACAACCCAACCTGTGTGACCCACAGGAAGCCTCAAACACCCATATTTTTCCTTCCACATGCAAATGAGCTTCCCATATCTTGTTTTCATCATTCCCTCCCTTCAGATGTCACTAATTTCCAGGACAGGCAGGAGGATGCCAGACGTACAGCCAGCACAGGCGCCGGCACGCAACGGAGCAGCCATCCCTGCAGCAGAGCAGGAGATCCAAACACAACCCAGCCAAAATGAGCCTGGTCTATCAGCCAAACCAGCCAGCTCTGCTCACAGCACGATGTGAGTGTGAGCACTCCCCATCCACAATTCCTCCAAGCCCTCCACTCTTGTCATCCACACATCCCACTGGCATCTGTTTGCTGCTCGCTCAGCCAGGACAGCACCTTGGGCACTGCCTCACCAGCAACCCCCTGAGCCCTTTTCCAAGTGTTTTCACAACACTAGAGGGAGACAGGATTCAAAGCAGGCTTTGCAATCACAAATCCGTGCTTTCCCATGGCAGAAACCCTCCTGAAATCCTGGCAGATCCCAGCGCACCCAGGAGAACGTAGGTGCCACCTCCGAGCACAGGCCATGTGCACAGCAGACCCTTTGCAAAGTATTATTTTGGGGATTTCTCTCAGAAACACACATAAAACAGACAAAAATTCAGCACAGGCTTAAATTTAAGCACATACTTAAGAGCTTGCTGGCACAAGGGCTCAAGCAAGGATTAAGAGCCACACACCACATTACTTTTAATTGAGCTACTGTCTTCCCATATGGTTTTCCTTGGGGAGACCAGTGGCTGGCTTATGAGTTCAAGTAACAACATCAGTTAAAAGAGCATTTGAACAATTGTGGTTGGCAGCTCCCTGAATAATATGAATGTTATGGAGTGTCGGAAAATGTCGTATCATCAATTTTCTGGTTTCCTGCACTCATTGCTTTTGATCTCTGCTAAAAGATTTATTGAATGGCTTTCATTTTTACATTAACCTTTTCCAAATCACATCGATTGAGAGCTAGGGAGATTTTAATTTTTTTTTTTTTTTTTTTTTTAGCATACAAATCTTTTTAAAGCTGAGGTTTTCCATTCCTCCCAGTTTTTACTGTTTGAAGCAAAGGGCTGTTTTGGCAGGTTTATGAGATGGAGTCTGTTTTGCTGACAGACATGCCTGGTAGATTGCTTGTTCATGTTTTATTTTTGGAGCCATTGCTGCCTTATCTGCATTTGAAAAACAATTCCAGTTGATTAAAATTTAAATCAAATATATGGTAATATCAGCCTTGCTTACGGCCAGATCTTACGTCTCTCCTGTGAAGCCTCTTGCCTCCAGTGTGAGTGAAGTGTAATGAAGAAGAAAGTGATTCCTTCCCCTCCAGCAATGTCCACATTCTGTCATTATTGCTCACAAATGAGAAATAATTCCTCCCCATGAACCATGTGATGTCTTGAAAGGTGAATAAAGACACTTCTTGTGCTGCCTGGCTAACCTAGACGTGCCTCTGATGAGTGTGAAATTAAAACATTCCTCAAAAAATAAAGTTATAGCAGCCAGGACATTTGGCTTGGATGATTTCCTGCAGCAGTGAATTTTAGAGTGACCACAGCGTGCACAATTAATGATGGATTGGATGGATTGGACATGAAGGACTATAAAGATTATTGCCTTTAATTTGTCCCACATATCTAATCATTTGTAGCTTTTACACTCTGCCTTGGGATCACATTCCAAGAATTTGTTGTTCTTTAACAAGACCATTTTCACTAATCTGTACCACACCAGAACTTGGAGGTGACTTAGAGACGTAAAACTGGGAATGTTCAGTGCCAACACTTCTGTGCAAGAGAGCAAAGCAGTGAATCAGTGAATCACAGAGCATCCTGACTTGAAAGGGACCTCCAAGAATCATGGAATTCTACCCTTTGGCTGAAAGTGTTGTCCAGTGCTCTTCCTTCAGGTTTAAATTATACCTGTTACCATTCTGGGAGGTCTTACAAGCCCATTTTATTCTCTGTTAAAAGAAGAGGAAAACAGATTTTTCATTTAAGTTGTATAAAACAGAGGCTCCTCCTGCAACTCATTGAGACCTTCAGTGGCAGTTGTGGAAAAAGAAAAAGAAAAAAAAAAAAAATAGCCATTTCCTTCCACTGTTCTTTGCTTTTAGACAGCCTAAACATGTTAATTTTGATTTGCCAAGTTTGGTGGTTTTTTTTTTTAATAGCCAAGTTCACCTCCTCAAAGTCCATGTGTCACAGCACCGATGAGCTTGGCCTTGCTGATGCTTCTTGAAATAGTCTCCAGCCCCAAAATAACCCTGCACACACACCAGCACCACTTCCTGACTGGGAATCACAAGGATGGGGCAGGCAGGGAAATCTGGGCAGCTCAGGACTGCACAAGAATTGGGCATGGTCCAATTTTCTATAAACACAGCTAAACAAGGCAGAGTGCCCCTCCTCTCCCTCTCAGCATTCTTGTTTTTTCCCTCCTATTTCAGCTGAATTTTCCTACCAGCTTCCTGAAGACACTTCCCAATTTCACACCCTAAACATCCTCCACTTTTATTTGACCAATGCTTCCTACACTTCATGTCCTTCAGCCTGGCTTCTCCAGAGCTGCTTCGGTGTTTCCCCTATCCTTGATACCTTTGCATTAGATGAAAAAACACCTTTCCTGTGTCAGGTCCTGGAATGCTCCAGGCATTTTTATTCCTTCCCACTGAGTAGTGAGTGCAGGTCACTCCACACCATGGTTACCCAACAAGAGGTAGCAACAGTGGTGGAGGGACTTACTGCTCCCAAATCTAGTCTGGGAAGGGCGTCACGCTCAGAGAGAGCTGATGTGGCTCTGGGTTTGCTCCTGTGCTGTGAGAGTCCTTCCAGCCCCACATCAGTGGGGGCACCTGAGCAATGGGACTGTCCCCTGGCAGGAGGTGGCAGCCACCATGGTCTCCAAAAGGAGGGTTCCCTCCCAGCCACAGGCACTGTCCTTGGATCACCTTTGCTGGGAATTCCCAGAGCTCGAGCCAGGTCAGCTGGAGGCAAGAGATGTTGGTGTTGGTCACACAAGGTTTCCCTGCAGAAGGGTTTCCTGGAGAGCCTGCACTGATGGACAAAGGGATGCACTCCTTTGGGAGAAGCTGCTGCCAGCCAGGTGAGGTACATCCTTCATGTGTTTCCTCCTCATCTGGAGAGCTTTAGCCACTGGTGGAGAGCACCCATGCCTTATAATATCATTGCCCTTTTTCAGTTTTGTATTTTTGTACTCAGTAATACAGGAGCTCCCCAGAGCTCCAACTATGTACAAGGCTTTGTGGAGATGTGAGTGAGCAAAAAAGAGAAAGGGCACGTCCTCCACTGCAGGAAGCAGAGAATCATGGAATCACTTAGGCTGGAAAAGACCACTGAGTCCAACCATTAACCCAGCACCAAACCATGTCCCCAAATGCCACGTCTACCTTTCTTTTAAATCCCTCCAGGGATGGAGACCCCACTGTTGCCCTGGACAGCAGTGTTTGACAACCTGTTTGGTGAAGAAACTTCTCCTGATATCACATCCTTCTGGTCAGCTGGGGTCAGCTGTCCTGGCTGTGTCTCCTCCAGCTTCCTGTGCCTCTCAGCCCCTTCACTCCTGAACTCCCAGGACATATTTTTTAGGTCTGGTGGGCACAGACTGGGGCTGGCAGAGCAGAGCTCACCCATGCTGGGAGTCAGCCCATCACCAGGGCTGTGGTGGGACATTAAGGGCTGGTATGTAACTCAGCATTTGGGTGCTCTGGTGGCCTGGCAGGGGGACCTGCAGCAGGCGGAAAGAGCCTGATTTTTGGAAACAGCATCATGTGTAAGGCAGACACACTCCAAAGTGTTCAGCTCTGATTTAAGGAGAGGCTGTGTAACCTCAGCTTCTGCAAAACTCTTTAGAGAGGCATTTGGCGCTTCAGCAGCAGCTTTGGGAAGGTCTTCTGACACATGAGAAAGCAAAAGATCCTGCCAGGAAAACTAGGTTGAGGAGCAGCAAGGCTTATTTATGGAAAGCCTGCAAACGGGCTGTCTTTATTCCCTACAATTGTATCGGAGCCACCGATGGACAAATGCCCTGCTTCTGATGTAAATATATGAAAGCAAGGGTTGCTTTGAGAACTTTATATTTTGTTTCAGCCACATTTTGTTGGTATCAGATGCAGCCAGGGATCTAATACCCTACCTCAGAGCAGCCAAAGATAACAGGCAAAGCTTTGCTAGAAAGGATGGCTGTGAAAGATGAGCAAGTGATGAGGAGGATACCACATCCTGCGTTTAACCTGCAGCAGACAGCCACAAAATCCCTGTCCCCTCACCTGTCACCCACTGCCTCTCCCCTCAGGAAGATGTATTTTTGCCACCCTGGTATTCATAAGTAGCTATGTTTAGATGCCATTTGAGTGCAAATCTTGGGCAGAAGCTGAGATCATCATTTGCTGGTTTGCCATTTTTGTATTTGTAATCAGGGAGGCAGCAGCTATTCTGACTGTTCACATAACATAACACAGGAAAACTGTCAAGGAAAGCTTGATGGCTTTAGATGCAGCACTCCTGCATTTATTATTGCAAATAAAGCATATTGTTGAGAAGACTTTAAAGGCAGAAAGCCACAGGATGCAGAAAAAAGTACTGAAAATGTTTGTGTTTTACCCTATTGTTTTTTTCTTAAAGGGAAAGGAGAGTGTTCTCTTCAGGCAGGATCTTAATCCACCTTGCACCACTACAAAAAACAGGTTGGTGAACAGAAAAAGGAATAGCAAAGGGGCTGGTTCTGTAATTCTAACATTTCTACAGCACTACATCAAGATAAAGAAAATCTAAGTTGCTCTTGTTTAATATTTAATAGACAACAGTTATGGAGACATTTAGAAGCCAGAACATCTGCCTGCCCATTGTCCCATCATGGAATTTATGTGTACACTGCTGGAGGCCTCCTGAGCTTCAAATGTGATGTGTTGAAGAGAAGTCCTCACCTTCATCCATCTGTGGCTCTTCCAAACAAAGGAACTGGCTCCATCCTAACCAGGGCCACCACGTCCCTCATGGCAGGGAAAAGCAGGACAACACATGGCATTTGTCAGCAAGCTCAGCCAGAAACTCAGAAACTGCCAGAAACACAGAAACTGCAATAACACAGCCCAATCCAGCTGCACAGGGAGCTCCAGGTGAACAGGATGAGCCTTGCTCAGCTCACATCGATTCGGACAATTTTGTGCCCCCATCACATCAGCAAAGAGCTTCAAGGAGGGGCTTGCAGAGGGACATCAAGGAATTTGTGCTCACTGAGGTGCCAAAAGAAGCTTGGAGGTCACCTGGAGACCCCCACCCTGACAGAGGAGAGGCTGCTCTGCCTCCCAGCACCACACCAGGGATGACAGTGATGTGAAGCTTGCCCTCAAAGAGCCTCACAAGAAAAAAAAAAACAACTCTAAGTTCTTTTTTCCTCCAATAAATCTTTCCTTGCGGTGAGAATCACTGGAGAGTTTAGTTATTTTTTCCGATACGCAAAACGCAACTGCCCAGCCCAATGCCTGTGTAATATTTACAAGAAGAAAACAAATGAGGAATCAAATTAAAGATGAGCAGCCCCAGGAGTGGGCTGCAGGAATCCTTGGGAGCAACATGCTGCCACACATGGCCCACCAGGAGAACCCTGCTAATGAAAAAACAAGGAAAACCATCCATGACAAAATAGTGAAGACTTCACCACTTCAGCACCAGTGCTATGTTCAGTACACCCCATACCTCAAGGACTGGTTAAAAACAAGTTAATGACACCCCAAAACAGGCAAGCATGACTTCTTTAAGAAAACAGAAAGACTGGAAATAAAAAACTAAAAGATTCCAGAAAGAGTCAACAGATTGTGGATTAAAAAAACCAAAACCAGTCTGTATTTTCCAGCTTGCCCTTTTGGGTTAAAGCTTTCCAGGCACTGCATGAACCAACTAAATTTATGTCTTGAAAATGCTCAGAGGTGGCATTTTATTTCCTCCAGTGATGGAAGATGCATCTTTAGATGGTGTTGTCCATCAGAGCAGTAATGGGTGGTGATGTCCCCCTTCATGGGTCCTGGGCCCCCACCCCAGCTCTGCAGATCAAGGGGCACCATGTTATGATCAGAAGGCTGGTGAGCAAGATGAATAGCAGCACTGAGGGTCTCAGACTGACAGCAAAGATACCTTTCTCCTCCTCATGCCACCTTCATTCATCTTTTCCAGATGATTCACAGCCCTCTTCACCTCTCAGTGAGTTACCACCTCACACAACAACCCCCCAAAACATGGAAAGTGTGGGGGATCATTACCACCAGTGGGAATGAAGATCCTCTGGCATCCTTTGGCACAGCAGGTTTTATTCCTCAGTGCAGGCAGCTCAGCCCTGCCTGATCCATCATTGCCTTCATGTCCTCCCAAGCCCACCATGTTGAGCATATTTGTCCCAGTCCAGATTTTTGGCTCTCAGCAGCTTTGCTGTATTATTAAAATAACCCCCTTTTGTCATCCAGGCCCTAAACACCTCTCTGGAGCACTTGTGAAAGGACTGAACAGTCAGGGGCTTCGTTGAGGGAAGAAGCTCTCTCCCAGGAGCTGGGCTGAGGAGGCTGATAATCATCTTGTGATCACAAATTACTTTTCACAAGGTCCATTTATGAGGTAACAGTTGGCATGAGGAAAGCATTTCATTTCGCCAGCAGCTCGCTGAAAACGAACCATCGTGAACCCTAAAAAGAAACCCTGAATCAAAGGCTGCATTCTTCTCTCCCACAGTGACCCCTTTGTTTGGATCTGCCCAAAAGTTTCATTACAAAAGTCTGATACAGGAGCCTTATTAAATTGTGATTAAATTACGTGTCCTGCTCTCTCTGCTGTTGATGTGGGCTGGATTTCTTAGACTTTTAAAACATACAAGCTTATGAAATAGCTGTAATATCTTTTCCCATGATTTCTAGGGAAAGAAGGGTCTTTGCTCCTGCTCTAGCTGTACCTGGCCTGGCTCCAGAGGATAACATTTTCATTAAAAGTGCATTAGGTGCACAGTTCACCATGCAGCCATCCTGACGAAGCATTGGCCTGGCTCAGAAACCTTAATGGGCTCTGGTGAACTTTACTGGCTTCTGTAAATACAGAATCACCTATCACTGGGTTGACTTTGAGCTGTTTTTACCATCATTTGGATCCAGTTTTTTCACACTGCTTCCACCTACCTCTGCCTATGTTTGGGTATTTAAAAGAAGAAGCAGAAGCTGAATCTTGGCTCAAGCTAGATAATGGCTGACTACTGGAGCAGCAGGGATGACACTGGGACATCTTAGAAAGGGTTAAAGAGGAGAAATTCAAACCCAAAACCTCCCCATCAATTCTGACCAAGAGTGAGCTCTGAGCCACCAGCAAACTCGCAGCAGTGATGCATCCTTCCCTTCAGATGACTCACTGTAAATAAAGTCTGGTGATTTACGCACAGAAAAATCCATTTAGCACGGAAATGCACAAATCCGTACGTTTTAAGGCCAGAGGAGCCGTCACAAATGTTCAGCCTGGCTCTCTGGAGAGTGCAGCCTCGCCCAGCAAGTCCTGCCCGAAACGCGCGGCTTCCGTTGAGTGAAAGCATCCTCAGGGGAATGCTTGAAATACTTTCTCCTAGTATTTGTCAGGAGGAATGTTGTAAAAACAGAATCAAAGAATCACAGAATGGTTTGGGTTGGAAGGGACCTTAAAGATCATTCTGTTCCACCCTCTCCCATGGGCACGGACACCTTCCACCATCCCAGGTTGCTCCAAGCCCTGTCCAACCCAGCCCTGGACACTTCCAGGTCATCCACAGCTTCTCTGGGCAACCTCAACCAGGGCCTCACCACCCTCACAGAAGAGAATTTCTTCCTAATATCCCATATAATTTGAAGCCATTTCCCCTTATGCTGTCACTACAAGTAAGTACAACTCTGTGCTCGTTGAGTAGACAGCAGATCCAGCTCCTCAGAGAGGTGGCAGAACCACTGATGGGAATGTGGGTGATTTCTGGGAGATGCTGGCAGCCTTCTGGCTGAATCAGCAGGAATCCTCCATGGGACACATGTCCTGGGCTGGCTGCCTCACAGCCCAGGGACCAAAGGGTTGGATCACAGAGGCACTGCCTCAGTTGTCCAGCAAAGGCTGTTTAAATCATGCTTTACAAAGTACAAATGTGTGTAAATATTTGTGCAAGATAAGATCAGGCGAGTGGCAGAGCAATATTTCAAAGAGCTGAGCCAAGGGCAAACAACAATTTATATGTACTGCTCCAGAAAAATAGAATTAGGAAATGCAGCAATGTGTTTATGTTAGGGTAACATTTGCTCTGGAGAGGGTTTCTGTCAGTGGATGTCCCACACATGGGACAGGCAGTGGAAATACGAGGGCAGGCCATGAGAAGAGATTTATCTGAAGAGCAGTCCTGGATCTCCTGAGGGACTCTCCTAATCAAGCAGCCACAGGACATCAAAAGGCTTTCAGGAAAGGCTGGTGGATCTGTCAGATTGACATACACAGGCACAGGCAGGCGGTTGCTAAGTTGTATTTTATTCAGAGCAAACACTCAGTGAGCATGAGATAATCTGAGATAATCAATCTTTCTTTATTCAGAAGACAGTGTGTTATCTAAAGTAGCTGCAGTGCTCTCTGGCAAAGGATATATTTGAGAATTTCTCATTTTAAATTAACGTTTTTCATTAATATTTATAGCCTAAAGTCACAACCCTGAGGGCACCACCAAAAAACCATGCTGAACTGGAGGTTCAGAGGTGCTGTCCCACCCTGCCTCCCTCAGCAGGCAAACGCTTCTCCTGCTGTCCCAGGATGCTGTGACACAAAAGCAGAATCTACTCACAGAGGAGACAGAAGAAAATCTGCATAGTTTATAAGTAGGAAGAATACACTGCCAGTCTCTCAAATGGTTTAGTCCAGAGAAGGAATACCAACTCCCAGCTTTTCATAAAACCCCCTGGGGTATTATGAAATTATTACTATCATTGCAGTATCAGTGACAATGAAAATCACTACACCATTTTCATCAAGACTTTGTGCACCTCAGTTACATTCTGTATCACAAACCAGATTCTCTCCATCCCTTAATTGCTCTGACACTTTAACTACAGAAGTCAACGGAGCTGCTTCTACCACAGCAACCTACATCTTCACACAGGGAACCAAACCCTGACCCTTCCCATCACCTGCAATCACAGTGATTTAAGCTTTCAGTTGTAGCCATCAGGTGTGAAAACATCAGGCTCCACGAGCTGGGCAAGCAATGAGAGAGTTGAGGGAGCCACTGAGCTCCAGCCACCAACAGCTGCCTCCTTCCCTCCCTCCCTCCACAACCTCCTTTCTTTTTCCAGATGCTTTGCACTTCCCCCTTGCTTCTGCCAGGTGTTTTTAGCACATCAATGCTAAAACTTTTGGTGTGTCCTAGGATTCCAGCCTGCTTTTAACTAAACTGCCACAGATCTGTCTCCATGGAAGATGTTTCTTGCCAGAAATATTATCTAATTTGCAAGCATTTTATGATTTTCTAAGAGTCATAAAATACATTATTAGGAAACAAACAGGCAACGGAAAAGATCCCTTCAGGTAGCCAAAGTGACCATATAATTGATTTTTATGAACAGCATCTGAAGAAATGAGTCACAGCCCATATGGCTGTTTTGGAATCCAGATATACATCGTGTTTTAAGCCTCTCAGAAGATTAATCCAAGTTTTTTCACATACAATCAATGGTCATTAGACGAGGACATGAATCATTACAGCTCCTGAGGCTGAGCACATGTTTGAAGGGTGAAGGCTTCACACATTCTCGCTCTATAAATACACATACAAGGTTGTCCAGAGATGGCAGAAAGTAAAAAGGTATCACAGAACAAATTGCAGACTCATTACAGAGCCGAGGCCTCCTCCCTGCCATGGGTGTAAATGTTATTAGCTTAGGACATGGTTCAAACTCCAGCTGAAGTCAGATGGAAAAACTTTACCTCTAAGTCAGGCTGTGTATCCTCTTTCTCCATGGCTTTAACCATTTTCTCATAGCTTGGCCCCAGCCGGTGCTGAGGTTGGGTTACAAGTTCGCTCACTCAGCTGTGATGCTACACAAATGACACCCACACAGTTCACATGTGCACATTTCCCATGCACATCTGGGCTGTCCAGAGGTGCAGAAACATCCCTGCTGTGGGCCCACATTTGCAGAACCACACACACCTCACACACAAGACGCCAGCCTCACTCCTAGGTGACTTGTGCAGCCCCTCCATCTCAGCCCACACTCCCTTCTTCAGTGCCAGAAGATTCACATTCACCCAGGGCTGACACAGGAATTCATGCTGCCTCTTCTGAAAGATGCTGAGAGCCCTGTTTGCAATGGCTTCAGACTTTTGCCTTCCAACTGACCCAGCAGCAATATGAGAATTTTATTTACAATGACAGTGGATGCAACAAGTACAACTGGGCAACTCTGAAAACATGATTGTTAAATTAAATCACTTCACACTCCAGCCCCAGGTGCTGGTCCACAATAGCCGTCCTCATGACAGGCAGCGCTGGAACATTGATGTGTCACACGTTGTGCCAGTTTTCAAGGACTCCCAGAGACAAATGTGTCTCCCAGTACAAAACAGCCCTCTTGTTCCCATGGAAATCTCAGCCAAATAAATATTTTGCAAGTTCATTTGCTGCAGAAGAAATAAGTAATGGCTTATGAGCAATGCTGCAGGCACAGCACCTCCAGTGCATTCCTTTCATCCATCAGGCTCCCATGCAGCCATCACAGCTGCCCAGGAACACCTGAGATCTTTGGCCTAAATTGCACATTTTTACCTTTGACAGACTTTTAGACCCTGGAGGGAACGTTTATGGGTCCCATCCAGCTCCCTCTGAAACACAAACCAAATAGTCTCAGCTGATAATTTCTGCATCAAGCCCTGTGGCTTCCACTTGAGCTGGCACCAGACACATTCTTGGCGTGCCACAGCTCCTCTGTTATGTACCTTACAGTTCCTGTGTTCCTCCAGGTACAGCCAAGGGGAAAAGGGACCTGCAGCCCCTCTTGCTGCCTTTTTGCCCTGATAAATGAGGAAAACAACTGGGTGCCAGCAGTATTTTTAAAAGCTGTCTTGTCTTGGAGGCGAGTGAAGCCTCTGCATTCCTTGGGAACCGACGATGGGGTGGTGGAGAACAGACCAGGTCCATGATCTGTTACACAGGTTTCACTCCACAACACCAGCACACATTCAAATCCCACTCTGAAGGGAAGCTGAAGGATTAACATTGGCTCCCAGACCACTCCTGCTGTAACAAAACCCCTGCCTGCAGCTTGACAGAGGCACTAACGGGGTCTTTGATGACGACTGCCAAGGGAAGGCTCCAAGACAGGGTAAAATTTTGAGGTTAGAATTTGAAAGGCACTCAATCTTATCCTCATATTCATGTTACAGCACATGATAAACTATTCCAGAGGGAATTCTTACCAGGATGCTAAAAGAAATTTTATGAAGAAGTGGAGTCATTCATCCAAAATAAGGATGAAAGAGTGGCATGCTACCTGGGAGGAAACAAGGAAAGGTAATATTTTGCCCTCAATTTTATTGTGCTTCTAAGGCAGTTCAGTCAGATAAAATTTGGAAAGACATCTGAAGATGAAAAGGCCTGTACAAAAAAACTGATCCAGAGGATCATAACTTAAGGAAATATTATGCCAGTTGTAGCAAAAGTAGAAGTTTTCATGTTGAAGTTATTTCATATTATTATGAAAGATACCAAGACTAGCATTCTTCCACTAGGAGATTTCCCAGCTTTCCCACCCACATAGAATCTGAAATCTCTCTATAAGGAGTTGTTCCTGACTTCATAGATCAAAGCAACCGTCCCCATGCTGGCAGCCCAGCTAGAAATAGGGCTGACATGCACTTTTTCATCTTTAGTCTTGACTTCAGAAGATATGTGAGACTTTCTGAGCACATGGAGGATGATTTTACTCTTTGAATGGGAGTAGCAAAATGAATGGGGTATCTTCTGGTTGGTTGCCCAGTTATCAGAGAAGATGAAATCATCTCCGCAACACGGGTCAGTGCTGATGTGGGGCAGGGGGGATCTGTCCCCTCTGGTGAAACAGGAATCTCTGTGGTGCTAAGGACCCATGATAACACAGCCAAACCCAGGCTCATGGCCTTGGGAATGCTCCCATGCCAAGAGCAACAGCAAATAACCTGCTCTCCAGCAAGATGCATGAGCATTTCCAAGCTTAGCTGGGGCCTCTTCCCTTTTTTTTTTTTTCCTGAGAAAAGTCAAAACACTCTGGGATACCTTGAAAATACAAAACAGCAAGTGCTGCTGAAGGGGATATTTGCAAGGAGCGCTGCCATGACCTCAGCTTTTAAATCATTTCAATCAGAACAACTCAGAAGTCATGCCAATGCCAAATTATCCCCATGCAACACAAGAAAGGAAGCTAATCCCCACTCCTTGATGATAATTGGCACAATGAGAAACACCTTTCTGACACAATTTAGCTGAGAGCCAAAAGGCAGGCTGTCTCAGGAGAAAACCTCTTCCAAGGAGCAGATGATGACAAAGTCTTGAGTGGTGCCTTGCCCCACACCAGAGGTGTTCAATGAAACAAAACACCTGGCTCATCTCTGCAGCTGGCCACCAGCCACAGCTCACCTCCCCGTGGTTTTGGATACAGGGAGGAATTCCTTCTCCTTTCCAGTGGCCAGACATACTCAATTTTCCAGCTATTCCATGGAGGAAATAATCCCCCAGGTGATTATTGCTATGAGGGTCCACGCAGTGACTCAGCCCTTGTGGCTTTTAGTGGAGCCGACTTCACAGGAAGATTTTTAGGGGGGGAAAGAATAATTCTTAGTTAACGTGACAGGGAATAGATGTGGTGGTGAAACTCCAGGCAGATGCAGGTTTAACTCCCAGGTGACTTTCCATGCACCTACCCTCATGCCCAGGCCTGAACTGGCTCTTTGTAAGGGAAAAGAAATAACATTTTCCATGTAATTCAGAGGGGTGGACTGAAGTTTTGTCACTGGCACCCACAAGATGACAGGTGGAGGTTTCAGCCAGAGTGCTGCCAAGGAATACTGGAGAGAGGATTACAACAAAACTGAGCCACCTCAGCCTCAAAAATCTCATTTCTGCTGTTTCTCAGATGGTTTGAGTCTGGGAATCCAGAGCTCCTTCAGCACCAGCCCTTTCCAGCCATGCCCCAAGGTATGGGGCAGGGAATGATGCATTTCCTCTCTGGTGACTAGATCACATCTAACCCATTAAACTGGTAAAGAACAGCAGGACCAGAGGATTAAAAAGGTCCTGGCAAGATTTGGGAATGCTTTTTTTCATGTACAAAAAGCCCCAGGTGCTGATACGACCCACCATATGTGTCACCTGCCCCCAAAGGCAGAGAAAGGGATGCAGCTTTAGCCCTGCTTGCCCAGCATAAGCAATGAGCAGGGGGCATTGGCACAGAAATTTAGAAAACAAACACCCCCCCCCCCCCACCCCAAACTTAACTGGTTTCTGTTCAGAAACAGTTCTCCTCTGGGAGGGATAAGATGAGAAAGAGCAAATCACTTGTGACAGATGACAAGGTTGGTGGGGAATGCACTAATGGGAAGCACACACATCCCAGGAGGATGAAGGCAGTATAAAACCTTATTAAAAAAAAAAAAACCAAAACAAAACAAAACCTGCATGTCTCATTGGGCTGCTCACTGTGGTTCCTTTTACAAAAGATATATTCATTTAAAGGCAAATCTTGATTTCTGCCATGAGGCCAGCATTACACCAGTGACACTGGCATTAAAGGTACAGCAAGTCTGTGTACACACACATGTACATTGGACCCAAATTTATACAGCCTAGAGAAGAGAAGGCTCCAGGGAGACCTTAGAGCCTTTTCCAGTGCCTAAAGGGGCTCCAGGAGAGCTGGAGAAGGACTTGGACAAGGGCACAGAGTGACAGGGCAAGGGGGAATGGCTTCACACTGACACGGGGCAGGGTTAGATGGGATATTGGGGAAAAATTCTGCCCTGTGGGGGTGCTGAGGTCCTGGCAGAGGTTGCCCAGAGAACCTGTGGCTGCCCCATCCCTGGAAGTCACCAAGGACAGATTGGATGGGGCTTGGAGCAAACTGGGATAGTGGGAGGTGTCCCTGCCCATGGCAGGAGGTAGAACTGGATGATCTTTAAGTTTCCTTCCAACCCAAGCCGTTCTGTATTTATTGTTTGTATCTTGTGGCATGAATACCCCCAGTACCACCTCCCAGGATGTGCAGGCATCCCAGCAGGCTGTGAGATACAAAAATCTATCCAGGAATACTGCATGGAGAAAATTGCATTCCAGTCCTTAGTCCCTTAAAGGACTGATTTGATTTCCGAGATGCAGCCCACTGCTTTCTAACAGCACATGCTGCTTTTATGAGATGATTCAGAGGAAAACATCCAGAACACTTATCAGCTGAAACCACAGGTAGCACACAGGGAGGCAGAGTAAGGGAATAACATGTTTTCCACAGGCAGCTATGCCCCACGCACACATGGAAAGCCCAGGGGACATTTAACCCTGAGTGCAGCTGTTGGGTTTAGTACCACAGACCCACAGGAAGATTTATCTCTAACTCCCAAACAGGCAGGAGTTTGGTAGGAATTCAAGGAAAACAGTAGTAGATCCCTTTTCATTTAGCATCCTGAGGAAGTCTGGGCAGAGGACAAGTTTTAGCATGAAAAAGCCACAGGTAGGAGCTGCTGATTTCTCAGCTGAAAGCTCAGGAGGTCAGTAGCAAACCTTGCCTGTCACCCCCTCCATAACACGTGCAAACCAGCTCAGAGTGCTCAGGAGCCCTGGAACACCAGAACCAAAAGGATTTTGTGCCATTGCAGTCAGGAAGTGATGGAACCTCCTTCCCCTCTGGGAATTGGAGTTAAGGGGACATAAACAGCTTTTAAGATAGGTCTTGACCA
Organism: Lonchura striata; assembly: GCF_050655825.1. Lineage (NCBI taxonomy): Eukaryota > Metazoa > Chordata > Aves > Passeriformes > Estrildidae > Lonchura > Lonchura striata. The sequence continues at coordinate 4,841,093 of NC_140710.1, forward strand.
ATTTATGAAAAAAGATCTGAGATGTGGAGAATATCCACATCTTCCAGCAGCACAGGACACTGACCCACCACATCTCTCAATCCAAACATCCAAACATTTGTGCTACTCACACCAAAACGTTTTTTGGGTTAGATATTTGCTGGACCAACTGCAAACTGTCATCCTAAACAATTTTCTGCGATCCCAGCTATAACATGTTGCTTATTTTCGTTACATCCCGGTTTTCCATCTCTGGGTGTGCCTTACCACGGTGAAATCTGAGTCTGCCACTTAATTAATACCATAACTGCAGTGTAGCTGCCTGCCCTGTGCCAAGCACCATCCCCACGCTCCGAGGTATTTGTTGCTGCGACAAGGGAATACAAAGCTTTACACGCAGGAGATGGAAAAGGTTAAAGTCAATATTTTGGCTGGTGGAAATATTTATGGAAAGAACCCGTGAATTAGTGAGCTGTATTCATTCCACTGACATTTCCTAACTGCGTTAACCTTTTATATTTCTTGTGGTTGGCTCCTGTTTAATATGTTCTAATTATATGAGAACCAGGAAGCAAATGAACGGCTGAGATGAAAGTTAAACAACAGCCGTAAATACTGCAGGACAGATTCTCAGCACTGAGCCTGTAGGTTTAAGCTTCTGAGTTCAGTTCTGAGCAGATGAGACACATAAGGCCATCAGACACATGTGCAGAGCTGAGAATTTCTTGCCCACTCACTCATTTGAGGGCAGAACTTGTCCCTTTGATGGCACCATGCTGATGTTTCTTTGCTCATGAAGTGAAGCTCATCAGTTCATTCGAGGAGGGCTCGCAAAGGACAAATAACTTCTGAAAAAATCACCATTTCCTCTGGCCCATGAAGAAGGCAAGAAAGGAAAAAAGGGATTCAAGACGCTTCAGTAATGATGCTTTCAGAGGCTTCAGCCAGCCCTCAGCACTGATCAGGTAAAACTGGATGTGCTGATTGCAGTGACAGCAATTCCACCTCACCCGCGAGCAGAGATTCACCAGCACAGCAAGATCTGTTACAAAACACACAGGAGCAGAGTAACTTTCTCCCAGCAGAACCTGACATCACAGGCAAGCACAGGCAGCTGCAAAGCTCAGCTCCACACGGGGAAGATGTTAACAATCTGTCCCGGTTCCACCCAGCACACAGAAATGCCAGATGGTCACTCTGTTGCTCCCCACCTCAGAAGGGCATGGAGGAGGTTCCTGTGTGCAAGTTGTCCTTTTTAACAGAATACAGCTGAAGCTAGTGATCAAGGGAGCACCATCAATTTGCTGACACGGCCACAAACTCACACAGTTAAAGCTGGCCAGAGATGCTGACCTGTGGAGCAATTGCAGCTCTGCTGAAGAATTATTTCAGAGGGAGACATTCGACCATCACCTCTGCTTTGGGGGTCATGAATGGCACCACCAGCTCCAGCAGCACATGGCCAGGGTGCTCTCAGTCTGCAGTGCTGACCCCAGTGCCATCCACAGCTGTATCTCAGCTTCCTTTGACCAGGAAGGAAGATAGATGGGCTCTGCTGGGATCAAATGTTCTACTTTTCATCGACCAGCCTCCTGCCTCCTCACAGACAGAGCAACAAGGAAAAAGGGCATCATCTTTCATTTCTTCAGCCTGTGTAATATCCTCCCAGCTCCTTGCTCCCCTCTCTGTCCGTGGTCCATAGGATTGCTCAATATTCCTAATTGTTGTCTTGTATCACAGCTTCCGATATGATGCAGCATCAGAGGGACTCGTGCATGTGGTTACAATTAAATCCATGCTTAAACACTTTGCTGAACCCAGGCATTCATTGAACTGCAATTGTTCCTGAGGTACAGACCATCTTTCCCCATAAGATGCCTCACACAGACAGTTTGACCCCAGTTGGCCTTATCTACCCCACTAAAATAAAAATAAATATCTGGGAGTAATAATAATAAATGGTGTCACCCTGGTAAAAATTTATTTCTTTTGTATTTCTAAGAATGGTACACAATCTTCAAGGAAGGATGTTGCTGTCTCCTACCATCAACAATGCCAAAAATAAAGCGAAATTAAGTTAAAGAGTCACGTTTCAAGAGGTACAAATCCAACCACAGCAAATATTTTGTGTGGATGCGGTATAGTTTAGACTCCAATGTGTTTCCTTATGGTCTATCTACTTCCTCTAAAAATATCAACTATAATCACTCCAGCTAAGCCTAACAGAATAGCAATTCAACAAACATCTCCATTCCGCTGTTGCTTAGGGGGCAAAAGGAATCCTAGTAGGTCTGTAAGGGATTTTTGAGAGCAAATCTCTTGGCTGATCTGTTAAAAATACCAGTGTTTGTCTTGCACAGCACTAGCAAAATCTGTTCACAGCCTAGACAGTCTCTGTTTTATTTTCAATAACTCTGATTCCCTCCACATGCACTTAAAAAAATTTTTAAAAAGTTATTTGATACAGTGATCTTCAGTATTTTTTGTACATCTGAAAAGCCTCTGCCTCTCGTCACAGTTTGCCCGTTTGTAAAGCTGATGTCATTAGAGACTTGAAAGGCTTAATGCTTTAACACTCTTTGGGATAAATAGTGTTACATTAGCACAGGTGCAAATAGCTCTCTAATTATTATTAATTTAATAAGACAGTGCTGCTGGCACACGCTAATTGGATCCATGTTGTCCTATACGAGGGGAACAACACCAGAAATTTCCACAGCTGTCAGCTGCTGTCTTCTCCCAATTGCTATGGAAAGCAAACAAACCATGAAGGCAATTCATAATTATTACAAACAGTCCCTAACCTAAACCACGTTGACATTTCTAAATCAGAGCTGTTCTCTTGCTCTTGCCTGTGGTGTGAGAAAGGAATCAGAGCCAGCTGAAGGACAAGCAGCTATCAGATCATTGGAGGGCCAAGCAACCGGTTTGGTTTTAACAAGCTGTTTTAGCATGCAGAAGTGCTTCCCCCTTCGTTCTGACCAACCCAGCCCACCTCTCCCTCCATCATGTGCATCCTAACATAAGACTTTTGACTTCCAGTGGTTTCTGGACTTTTCCTGCTCGGTTAGTGCTGCCCTGTTTGGAAAAGGCTTTGCTGTTGCTATCCACTGGGATTCCTTCCCCCCAGCTAAAATAAAGGAAGGAGAGCTGCAGTTTCCCCTGCCTGCTGCTGAGTCTCTCTGGGTTTTTCTCATAAATTCATTCCAAGAACATGGCTTAAGCTCTTAAGTGATATTCAAAGCCCTCAGCATGAGGTTTATGGCTTTCAGCGTCTGCTGAGAATATAGTTATAACTGACAAGTTCTGAGGCAGGTATTTGGATGTTTTTCCACAAATACATCCCTATAAAACAGATCTCAACTCTGACATTGACCAAGACTTAATTTAAAGTGGTTTAGTAGAAGCAGCTGACAGATGAAGTAAAAAAAAAAATAAAAAGGTCTTCATGCAGAGAAAAGCCTACAGGGCTGAGTCTGCAGCTGAATGCCTCTCTGGCAGAACCAGGATTCTCTGACACTCCTTTGAACTGTGTACCACTCACTGATTTTGACTTTTTAAATTTAAATTGCCAGTTCTACCATAAAAGAGAGGAAATCCCTGTTTGCTATTTCTCTCCTACTATGGTTTCATTTAGATTTCATTACAATAATTTGGGTTTTGATTCGAGGCACTTCCTGAATGAATTCTTTGTTTTCTGTGAAAGCCCCCAGAGCTCAGTCAGGGCTGAGGAGCTCAGGGTGTGAGGATCAAGAGGCTTTCCCAGGGGACCCACATCCCCCTGCATGTTGCATCCTGGATGGATAAACCTGGCTTGTGCAGGGGGATGCAGAGAGAGGAGGCTGCCAGGGTCAAAATTGGGGTGACCCCATTTGTCATCCCCATCCAAGGGCACTACAGAGGGCTCCTCAAATTGAGCAGCCTGAGAGGGAGGAAGGGACCCAGAAAAATGTGTCTCAAGAGAAATCAAGTCCAAGCAAAGACTGATGTTTACTCATAAATTCCCAACCCTCCCTTCTGCAGAGAGAAAAGAAGGACCTTCAAAATGAACCCAAGCTCACCTAGAACCTTTTTTGGCTAAAGTGTAATTCTAAACCCCAGGTAGTGCACCATGATTTACAGCAAGATATTCATAATCTTCAATCCATTGCTGGATTTGGGTGACAGCAAGGGTCATAGAATGGTTTGGGTTGGAGAGGACCTTAAAAATCATCTCATTCCACCCCCCTGCCATGAACAGAGACACCTTCCACTAGATCAAGTTGCTCAGAGCTCCATCCAGCCTGGCTTTTTAGATGCAGTAAATAATTTCACAGTCTGACACACTTTGTACCGAGGTGCTCTGAAAATTCCAAGAAGCATCAGAGCCCTTTTGCGTGAGGAGCAATGGAGCTCCCAGCCATGAAGAGATGATGGTTTGATCAGCAAGGAATGCCAGCCTGGAAGTCATGGATGCAAATATTCACTGGAGTCAGGGCAGTAATTTATTGGCATTTTCCAGCCAGCACAGTACCCTTAGATCTCCTGCACACCACCAAGCGTGCATGCTGAAAAGCAAAACCAACTGCCTCGTTCAGAAACTTTCCTTTCCTTTACAGTGCACTGGGAAGTTTGAAACATCATGTTCAAGACCTCCCACGAGTGTGAGGTATGCTGAGAAAGACCATTTCTTCCCCACAGGCTGGTTTGCACTTTGAACCAAAAACAAAATGTAACACACTTTACCTAGGAAATCGGATATGGACACTGCTCACACATTTACTGAGTCTCCACACGAGCACACAAGCTTGACTTTCCAGCCAAGACCAGGTGGGAAAGCCCTGCTCTTAAAACACTAACAGGAAGCTGTGGGGTCATTCAACATCCCTACCCTCAAATAAAAGCTCCTCTTCCACTGACATGTAGCTGAGGGATCCTGCTTGTCTTTCCCAAACCACAAAACTGGCCTGGATGTTAATTGGAAATGGAAAATGTACCCAAATGTGATGACAGTCTATTAAAAAATAAAATAACCTAATGTAGTAAACTCTTTCTGAGTACAAGAACCGCATGGTATAAACACTGTGGGCAGTCATAAGCCTTAAGATGTTTTTAACAGCTTTTCTTCCAGCCTAATTTACCCTCAGAAAAGAGTTTTTTATTTTAGTTCATTGTCATCCCAGTGAAACACCTTTCTTTAATGTTTCCAAATATTAAAAAAAAAAAGTATCTTTTAACATTCCTTCAAAAACTCTCCTTACCCAAGGTGATGTGGTACCTTTGGGACCCCAGAAATCTTCCCCTCCAGCCTTTGCATGAGCCAGGACTCATCTCCAGCACTGTGCCAGGTGCTGTCCTGCATCCCAGGAAATCAGGTGAGAAACAGCTGGAGGCATCACTCCCACAAGCCTGGGGGCAGCAGGCAGTGCCTCTAGAGCGAGTCTGGGGAGGAGAAGGTGATATTCCTGAACAAAATTTGTACCAGAACTCTATGTCCTGCCTCAACGTTGATTTTTCTTTACCTGCCATAGGGTGGAATCAAAAATTCACACCACTGAGCTTTTAACCCTGGTTTCAAAATTGGCATCAAACAAATAAAGTTCAGCCACAGTTTGTTGGACTGAAGGATTTAGATCTTCTGTTTAATATGGGAATATTTATAACTGAAACATAACTGGTAAAGATCCCCTTCATTGCAGTGTTTCACATCACCTGCTCATACCAAACAATCCTTCTTAAATCAAAATATGGCACAAGTAAAAGGGACAGAAATGATGCTGAGCAACATTGTCCTGTCTGGAACAGATCATTTTGGGGTAAGATAATTAATCAGGCCCTGTCTAAATGTCTTCTGTCTTAAAGGGCTTCCTTCTCCTCCTGGCATATTCTCAGTGGGTCAGAAATGCCAGTGCAATATTATCATTCTGTCTTTGCATTCGAAATATCGTGTTGATGAAACAGACCTTTATTGAACTTCAAAGGCCCATAATTATATATCCTCTCCTTCAGCTTTGATATTTTAATATTCAGCTGGTGAAATTATTATCTATTCCAGCCACAAAGCGTTTATTTATTTTGCTAGCTTTATCTCTGTTATTTCTGTGGTGGCAAGAGGCTGAGGAAGAAGCCCTCCTGCTTATTGGCAGCAGCAGAAAGTGGGAATTGAATGTACCAGGACTTTTATCTCCAGCAGCTGAAGAACGAAGCGTTTGAACTCCTCCTCGAGCCCTCAGAAACCTCTCCCCACAGCCAGTTCCTCTCATTTATGCTTTTCAAGAGCCAGCCAAATTTCTTTATATAGGTTTCCCTGTGCCATGGGGGAGCACAGGAGTCAAGGAGACACCAGTCAGCACTAACGATGGCATGAATTTTTCATCTGAAAAAGGCACTCTGTTTTTTTGGAAGCAGCAAAAAGAAATTTTTGCTTGTGTTTCCTCAGCTCCAGCCTCGCCAAGGTGGAAAAACTTGCAGCAGGGGCAAAAATATTTTATGTATACATAATATTTTATGCATACATAATATTTTATGCATACATGCAGCCAAACATAAATACACACAGGTAGAGCAGAGCCCTTGCTGGCTGACAAAACAAGGTTGTGTTTCATGGCTCTGCATCCCTCCCTCACCAGAGAAAGCCCCTGTGAATATTCTGTGCCCTTCCCCTTGTGTGTCTCAGCAACTGGACTGAGCTGCAAAATTCAGAGCAAAACCTGGATTTTCCAAGCTCAGCTCCCAGACCTGACCTGTGGGAATCCAGAGCTTCCCTCTGGCTGCCCTGGAAGGTCTGGGACCCTGGCAGGGGTCAGGAACCCCCCTGGACAGAGCCCCCAGAGACACTGTCTGTGATCTCTGTCCATGGAAAAGAGTTTTCAATCTTACAGGATCAATTACCAGCTCTGAGTGTTTGATATGAGTAATAATTAAGTGTGGCACGGGTGCAAAAGTAAAATTTTAGGGTTCTAGATTAGGGGTCCAAAGGGGACAAGATGAAAGAAATTGGGTGTGTCTTGTCCTTTTTCTCCTTCTTCATGCCCTCCATGTCTCACTGCAGTGTTGGCATTTTTCTGTTGGTTCAGGCTGGGGACACACTGTCCAACGTAGGTGACAGATATTGGCACGTTCTTGTAAATCCAGCCCAGGGAGTTTCTGGTATTTAATGTTTGTCACATCCCACTGAGGGCAGAGCCCCACACGCTGCCCTGCAGGACAGAGCTGGGCAGGGCAGCAGAACATGTGAGAGATAAACAGAATAAACAACCTGGAAACCAGCACAGACAAATAATGACTTCTGCTTTGGCAGTGGGGCTGACAGACAGAGACTTTCTACAGTTTGGGAATCATCAATACCTCAGGTTCCAACACTGATCCAAACCTCCAACAAAACTAAGTGAAAAGTGTGTTTACATCACCAAGAGATTTCAAAATTTGGTAAACCCCCTGACACTTTCAGAGATCTCTGCAACTCATTGAGACAGAGCTGTAGCCAGGAGGTGCAGGGAATCACACCGGAATGATGTTATCGAGACTTTGCAGAGCCATTTCTAAGCTAAATCCCCTCAGATGTACCTGGATCTCTCTCCTGGTGAACACGATGATGGTTGATCCTGTGCAGGCATCTCTCAGGAGTCCTCACAAGCCTTCCCTCTCTCCATTGGGTCATTTCCAGACAATCCTGAAATCAAACCTGTGTTAGATGAGCCCAACATCAGCATATGGCTTTCATCAGGTGATTCCCATGCTCTTCAGGAACGTGACTTAATTGCCCTTCACAGCAGCCCCTGATGGGATTCAGCAGCTTTTGCTCTGCCTTGATGAGCTGGAAACTGAAAAAAAGGGTCTCTGTCACCTTTCCAAACTTGCAATGCAAAACAGCAGAAGTGATAGAAATGCCATTGAGAGGCCTGAGCTCCTTGTCTCACATTTCCTGGGACAGGCTTCCCAAAATCCGGCTCCATTAAGAAACTATTTCCCCACTAGGGAGACAGGAAAAGCTGGCCAGTTGGAGTAGGACATTAACGTCAAGATATTCCATAAAATTGCAATCCTTCCCTTAAAAAAAAAAAATTAAAAATATGAAATGATGGATGCATTTCATGGGTTTTCCCAGCATTTAAACTGAAGAAGTTCTTGCTGCAGCATATGGGATGGGTGTCCAGGCCAGAAACTCTTATTCTTCAGCCCTGAGAGCCCAGCCTGATGACAAGGGGGAGGTATTGAGTAAGAGGTTGGAAGGCTCTGGAAGAGGGGCAGGTTTCCCACATCCAGCCTCACACTGGCTCAGCATGTGGCTGTGCTTGATGCCTCTGGACATCTCCTGAGAGGATTCAAACCTGCACCAAAGTTTGCCAGGGAACGCTGGTGAATGTGGGCATGTCCCCTTCCGACGGAGCTGTGCTCTCCTGCCCACACAGGGAACCTTCCAGAAGGCTCCAGACAGGGCTCATGGTGCACAGCAAGTGACAGGAGGCATCCAAGTCCAGCCTGTTTAACTCCCCAAACTTCAGCCTTCCACCTCCAAACCCCCCGCAAGCATCTCTTTTTTCTTTTGCCATAATTCACCCAGCTTTTCCCAGCCACTGGGGAGTAGATTCCTGGTCAGCTGCAGGAGCCTGCTGTCTCTTTCCAGGATTAAGTTGTTTATTTTCTTACATGGGCCTTTGGGAAAGCTGTGATCCTGTTTATGCCACAGTCGGTGTTACCATAGTCCAGAAACTTTAATGTCTAGGAAAGAAAAAAAAAAAAAAAGGCACCATCTGGGAGAATGGGGACATTATTGAAGCTGAGAGGTGACCAGGGGCCAAAGCTCCTCTTCATTGAGCAATGGCTTAGCTTGGTTCTCCAACTCACAGAGATGCTCAGCACAGGAAAGGCAAAAAGTCCTCTTAAAGCCAAATTGGGTAATTACATATTCACCAGGAATTTGGGAAGGAGGAATAGGCAGAACCTCATAGGGCACATTCATTTTTTGCCAATGAAAGAACTCGGTTTCTAGCAGTACTACAAAATCTGGGGGGGTTTATTTGCAAATTTTCATACAAAAATGACTTTGTGTTCGGAAACGTTAACGCCTGAATTTCAGCCTCTGAAAAGATGCAAAGGAAATGGAAATCTAAACGAGTAGCATATGCCATCCCCTTGGCTCCACCAAGGAAAATATTTGGCTTCCACTTACAGCTACCCCAATCAAAAAGAAGTTTGGGCTGCAGGAATGCAAGTCAAAGTGAATGTTAAATTTACATTAGACATTTGTTAATTAGCTAGCAAATGAATCACCTCCGTGGACTGGCATGGTCCACACAATTTTATAGCAAACACTGTTGTGTCAAGTTTAACTGTTGCCCTGGAGTTGACTAAGCAGAAACATTCCAAATGGAATTATTAGTAAGATTTTCTTGTATTATTAAAAACATCATGATTAAAATACCATGGTGGATATTTACAGGCAGGGAAATAGAAGGGAGACTCAGTAGGTGTTTATTAAATCCATTTCCACATATACCTCCAGCCTCAGTGTGCTCTCCTTTCCCCTGCAAGCAAAACCCTTTTTTACCTGGCATTTATCCCTGTGGGTGCCTCTGGTTATTGGAGCCTGGTCAGCATGATTTGTTGGCTTAATCAATATTCAGGTTAAACACTAATTTCTTTTAGCAGGCAGGAACTCTGTCACCCTTCTCGGTGTGTCAGGCGAGCACGTTAAGGGACCACAATATTTTCCTGGAGTGTTTAAGAAACATTTCTGAGGCTGTGCCTCGGTGGGGACTGGAATAATGCTTAGAGCTGCTGGGTTGGTAGCACACACAAATCTTGGCCACTCAGTCTTCCTCTTCCTCCTGAAGCTGCTGACACCTCAGAAATGGCTTTGGTAGGTGTAGGACTAAGGAACCTCTGTGGCCTCAGTTCCTGATCCCACACTGCTTCTGCACTGGGTTTTCCCCCAGTGAACAGCCAAACAACCCAAATAAAGCTATCAGGGATCTGGCTTTTTTATTGACACTGGGACCCTGGTAAACTCTCTTGTACACCAACATCTGAGACTCAAGTGCCCCAAGACCTTCAGAAAAGGATATCACTTTTTTTTTTTTTTTCTTCACTTCCTTTGAGCTTAGGCCAAAAGCCAAAGTCATAAATGGAAACAGTTATTCTGGGCTCAATATCACCTTTTGTGCAATGACAAAAATAATGTGTTGTTGAACTGTTTGGCACAGCTGCCCCAGCATGTGACAAGAAGCTAATTGCTTTTGAAGCCAAATCCACTCGAGAAAACAAGAATCCAACTTATAGCAACTCATATTTTGCCAGTTTTTCTGCTCCAAATGCATATTCTCTTCCGTTTTTCCTCTCTCTCGTGACATCTTTTCCTTCTTTTTTTAAGCACTCGTGCACAGTTTGCAGCTGAACTTGCAGACAGTCTCTGCTGCCCCTCTCTCAGCCTTGCTCAACCCGTGATAACCAAATCTGTCCCGCAGAGCTGAGCTCTTTTTCCACCATCACACACTACATTAATTCACTCAACACATTTGTTTGCAGCTGTCTTCCATCACCAACCCCACACCCAGCTGGCTCTGCACAGCAGAGGGAGAACTTAATTTTCCACTAATGAAGGTATAAAGCAGGTAATTTTTTTTTTTTGTCCTTTGGTCCCCCCCTCCCAGAAAATTTTGCTTTGTTTTACTGGGAAAACAAAAAGTGCAATAAAATGCTTGAGCTGCTGGCTTTGGTTATAAGGTGGGTGAGCAAGCCTGAGCCTCTTCAGGGAAGAAGCAAATTTCAGATTTTTAAGCACGTTTAGCCAAATCAAACAGTGTCTTCATAACATAAGCTGGTCATTCCTGCATATGTGTGGTTCTCCTAGGGAAGGCAGAGCTATGGATTTACTAGGAATTATCATGTGGCTTCTGCTATTCCTCCCCCCAAACAGCTCCCTTGTTTGCTTTCACATACAAATGCTAAAGAAAAACAACAACAACATCAACCACCACAAAACAAACCCAAACAAAACTCCAACAAATGAACAATTAACAAAATCTTGGCCTTGGAGGTTTTTGAAAAAATTTGCTTTAAGTGATTTCTCCAAATGTGAGGCTCCAAACACAGCATGGGTTGTTTTGTCCCATGAAATTTGCTTTGCACCTGATATTTGGGAGGCATATTCCTTTTTTCTCCCTCACTCTTCAGCTCTTAGTTCTAATGTCAAACACAGGCAGTAGCTTTGAAGCTTTTTCCAAATGAGAACGCCAGAAGAGTCCTGGTTTTCCAGCCAGCCTGCCAACTCCAGCAATCATTAATTTTATGTGCTAATTTTAAAGTTGATTAGTTTTGTGTCTCTGACTTCAAAGGCAAATCCAGTGTAAAACCTGAGATCTACTTTTAAAAGGTAGAAATAATTTTGTAAAAATGTCTTTCTTGCCAAAAAATCCAGTATTTTTATCTCAAGGAACAAAAGTTTCCTTCCTATAGCCTGAATGCATGTTGCTGAAGATCTCCATACCAAATATTTTGTTTATTCCAAAGAAGTCTTAACAAAATTTAGAAGGGTTAAATAAATCTGACTGAAAGTGTTTTCATTTGTTCCACTGGTGGCACTGTGGATGTTGTTAGTGAAGCATGCGTGTAACATGTGCAGAGCAATTATGTTTTGCAGTTACAAAACACTATTCATTAGATTAAATAAAATGACAGAGATTTTTGGTCTGGTTCTGCCTTCAGATATTACAGTCACTTGACTGGAGTACAATTTTGACTATTTTCCCAGCTCATCAGCACATTAAAACCAGCTGTGGCTCTCAATAAATTGTTTCAGCAGAACCCACTGAAAATATCCGTATTTTCCTTCCTCCCAGCCCAACAAATGAAACTCAGAGGTCATTATGGTAATTTTAATTATGATTTGGTAGGGATGGCCTTCACTGAAATGTGTAGTTCCATAAACAACATGCTTCTTCTGTCATATTAGATTTCTTTATTTCAATTGTAAAGTCACAAAACCATGTGCTTCCTATTTTAGCTCCTGGACCCCCTGCTAAATTTATACAAATGAAGGAGTGGTAGCACAGGGAGAGCAGCAGCCAGGAGTGTCCAGGGCCCTTATTCCTGCTCGTGAAAAGATGCTCATTGATTCTGCAAACAAGAAAAAAAAAGGAAAGAACAGAAAATAATTTTTAAAAATAGAAAAAAAAAAAAAAAGAAAACCTAAGCAGAACTCAACAAACTGGGAGCAAAGGCAGAGCCCCAGAGTGACAGAGGTTTGTAAATGTATAACAACTGCCTGAGCCGCGAGCTCGTACACGGCTCCAAAGTGAAACCAGCTGCCAGCGCCTGGCTCACGGCAGAAGCTCTGGGACACGTCACAAAAATTTCCCCAGCGCTGCAAACAATTACTCTGGGCTCTTATTTGTTCCATTTTATCAGAGGCTCTGGGCTGGAGGAGACAAAAGAGAGGAGAAATTTGAAGGGAAATGAGAGCAAAATAGTTAAGAAGGGCATCGCTTGGGTTTGGTTTGGTCTCAGTGGGGTTATCCAAGCAGAGGTTCCTGTATCCCACTCCCACATCTCTCTGCTAGGGAAAATTCAAGTTCCTCCTAAATCTGCAGTAGCATTTAGGCTGTATTTTAAAAGAGCCCTTAAGCAAGTGCCTAATTTTAAGCAGCTGATTTATTCTATATACTGCAAGCTGAGTGTGCCAGTGGGTGATGCAAAATGCAGATAAACACTGATCTGACTGCACTCAATAATTCAAACAATTCAGTGCCCATAATATAAAGATGTCATTGTACCAGTCTGTTGTTTCTGCCAGTTTGTTGTGTTTCAGCATCCTGTACACAACCAAGCAGTTAAAGAGCTGCTGGGAGAGGCCTTTCCTATTAGGGGAACACTGGAAAAACATATTGACAAACAATTGTCTTGAACAATGCCCAAGCATTCCCTTTGACAATGTGCATTGCATTTGTAAGACAAATTTTGGCTGGAAAAGGGGCATTTCGGCCAGGAATTAACTATATATGTGGAAGAAAAGTTCCTCTGGAAACCCGAGGAGCTGGGTTTGCACTGAGGAGCTCACACCATTGACTTGACCTCGTCCTGATTCCACATAATTCCACACAAACACTTTAATTCTCCCATCACAGACTGGAAGTTGTATAATGAGGGAGACATTTGTGTCTGCCCCACCATGGAGTGTCACTTGTGATAATGAATTTCATGTTTGTCGCAGGAAGAGTTTATGGGACCAAATTTGAGTTTGGGAAATATCTCAAAATGTCAAATTTCTCGGGGGGCAAACAAGTTTGTGAAAATCAAAACCAGGGATGAACCAAAGTAGTGGAAATTCCAGTTGAAATTGTTAGACTGGTTCCCTGCCTTTTGTTGACAGTTGGATTTTGGAAAAGAACAATTAGTGTAATAGGTTCTGGGAGCTACTGAGCCAGAAACTGGGAAAAAATGGAAACCAAGAGAAACAGCTGAAATATCTTCTCATTCTCATTTAGATTGTGGTTGGAGGAACTGAATGGCTGTTTTTTCTGGTCCACTTGTGTAATACTTAAAACTGGGGAGGGGATGAATTGTCCCAAGTTGACCTTATGGAACAAAGGGGGAAAACCGTGGGACAAAGAGAAAAAGAGACAGAAAAAAAGAAAGATTTTCTTTGGAGAACTGAGAAGCACGCAGCTTTTTCTGCTGAGATGAATCAATGGCTTTGCTCAGCCCAAAATTAGATTATATATTTTCTTTACAGACTGTTTTTAGAGGGGAAGCAGGAAAGATACTCTTAGTTGTATTAGGAAAATTGAAGGATATTCCAGGAAAAAAAAAAAAAGAAAAACCAAACAAAAAGTTTGGATTGAAAAGCAGATTTTTTTTCAGAGGATTTTTTTTAAGAAAGGTTTCAAATAAAAAAGAAAAGAAAGCTTTCTGATTCAAACTTGTTGAAATTCAGCTGCCTATTTTTTTTTTTTTCAATTCTGTTTGTTTTCGCAAGGTAAAAATGAAGGTTTTTGATATAAATTTGCAAAACAACCAAATTAACCATAAATTAACACTCCCCTTTTATGAAGGGAAGAAAGGAGAAAGCCCCATATCATGCTTGGGGTACAGGGTGAGGACTGAGCCCCAGCACATCATGGCAGAGCCTCTGCCCAGAACTTTCCTGGAGCCAGGGTGAGCCCCAAGGCTGAGACCCACTTCCACCTGCAAATATGGGATCCAAGATCTGTGCCAGCAGGAGCACAATGCCACCAGCCCAAGGCAGGAGAAAGTAAACATCCATGGGAGCTGCAGGTGGTGAGAAATGTAGGATTTGCAGGGCAGGGATGAGACCTGAGTGAGATCAGCCACTGGATCCCTCCAAAAGCCAGGGGAGGAAAGGCAAACACAAACCCACTCCAGCAAGCCAGGTGCTGGTGCCAGGAAGCCAAGCAATGAAAACATCCACCTCTGAAAGCAAGGAGATTTGTCACCTGTTGAGTTGATGGATGCCTGCACTCCTATTTTGGGCACCCAGGCACATTTAAACTATAAAACCCTTCTACATCCTCCTGGGTCCAAGAGCGTTGCTCAAAAGTGGTTTGAGATTGGGCTTTATCCTTCTAGTATTGGTTCCCTGTAGGACAGGATTGTCCTGCTAAGGGGTAAGGTATCCAAATAGATGAGAGTTTAATCTAGACTAGTTTTAATCAATGTTCTTGAGGGTAGAATCTGATCAAGAAGGACTCACAGTCTGAGTTCTTGATGCTCTCATCCCTTGGGTGCTCAGTTTAGCACCATCCCAAGTATCCCTGTAGTCCCACAGAAAGATTGGGAGCACAGCAAAGGGGACAACATTTCACCCCAGAAGCCTTTTACAGCATCCTCCAAGGTGATGGCCACATGCCCTGGACACACACCTGTACCTTATTGTAGGGGTAAGACTCCCCTATCACTTGAGGGACTTTGCTACACAGACCCCATGGGAGCTGGCAGCTTGGTGTCAGGCAGGTAAAAAGCCTACAAGCATAATTCCAAGGAAAAATGGTGCTTAAATTCCCTTTTAAGAAATGAACTTACTTGAACAAGTTACAAAAAATCCACTGGTGCAAAATTGAACAAGCAGAAGCAGTAATTCACAGCACTGGTGTGGTCAGTGCTGGAGAAACCTTACAGGAGAGGGCAGAGTCCTGCCTCTGCAGCTGGCTTCAGGGGCACTAAAAATATCTTTTGTGGCACGAGGAGAGGAATCCAGATCTAATCCTTTGCTCCTGACTAAAAGGCATTACATTATAACATGTTTGCAAATGGTGGTTCCCATGAGCTGCTAAAATTGTCCTGGATAACAGCCCTAGTGAGGGTCCATAGGTGACACCAGGGACACAGCAGTGGGGCCACCCCTCCCTGCAGCTGCTGCTGTCCCTGATCCCAGCCCTGGGACACCTGTAACTTCAGCCCTCATTGCTTCAAAGAGGGACTTTTCACAGTGGAGAGGAGCCAAACCAGGACCTTCCCAGCGCTAACAAATGGAGAATTCAGCCCCTCTCTGGTTCTCACGCTGGGGTCAGACACAGCTGTGCTCAGCCCGGATCTTGGGCCAAGGGCTTCAAGGCTGTTTGGATACATTGGCCTTCCTGCATCTCTGAAAAGGTTGTCAAAGAGTTCCGTGAAACAGCTGAAAAGATTTATTAAATTCGGCAGAAAGCTCCAGAATTTCAAACAGGGCTATTTCATGTGTATTAAATGGCTCTGTCACTGATTTTCCCTGCATTCAGTCCCAGCTGACGGCACCAAGGTCTAACCTGAGGAGATGCATGTACTGAAATCTCCCATCAAATCATCCATTGCTGGTTCAGTTGCACATTTATTTCTCCTTACATCCCTAAGACACAAACCCCAGCCAGCCACCCTGATTGCCCACAAAAGTGCACTCCTGGTATCACTCCTGTCTTAGGAGGTCATCACTTTACAACTGTGACATCACCATCTGGTGAAGCCCAAGCAGAGGCAAAGTCACTCAGGAATGATTTTCTTCTTTCACGTGGAGGAGGGAGAGGCACAGAGCTGAGAAAGCACAGGTGCCATCCAAAACTGAGCAGTGATGGTGGAGGCAGGGAAGGGGTCCATGGGTTGAAGGGTAAGGGCTGAGGGTTGTTCCCACTCCCTGCTCCAACGCCCTGCCAGGAACAGCTGGTGCTGTGCCTGGGAACTTCCCCCTCTAAGCAGGTTCTCACCCCTTCTCCACAGCTGTGCAGAGTTCCAGATATGGACACCCAGCTGGTGCAGAAATGGATGTGCCAAGCCAGGAAATGTCCCAAATGCTTGGCTACACACTCCCCATTATATTTGCCCCACCTCAGGGCTGTGGGATTTCTGCCCTTTGGCAGGAAGATGTGCTGAGGGGCTGGGAGCCACCAGCCTTCTCCAGCCATATGGACAGGAGATACTTCCTTGCTCTGACCCTTAGAAGACCAACAATCCAACGAGACCAAAGACTGAGGGTGCAAAACACATACACAGAGCTCCCCCTGCCCCAACAAAAATTGAAAGCAAATTCCTACAACTGCAAAACAAGGGAATTTAAGCTGCACGGATAGCTTGAGAACCAGGGTTATAAAACAAAATTAAGCATTAAATATTCTTAACAAAGGCAATCTGGGCTCACTGTGTTCTGTTTTTGTTATGTTTTCCCCCTGTTTTATGCTGCTTTAACCTTCGGTTGTTGCTGTTGGAATCCTCTTTGTGCTGTTCCACTTGTCATTCTTCTTATTTTTATTAGAGACACTTTGGCAGAAGACTTATCAAAATGCGCTGAGCTTGTCAACAAACGTCACTAGCAACGAGTCGAGGCAGACAGTGTAAGCAGGGAAAGGGCATGGGAAAATATGCAGTATAAAATAATTTTGTATCTTGAAGAAATGCAGCAGAATAATAATGGCAAAAGCCTCGCCGTAAATTATTTGTGCTGTTACAGGAGTAAATTCCCACTGTTAAGTGATTTCTAGCCAGGCTTCAAGGGATCAGATGCTCTTCTGGAAGAAAAAGGTGTAGCTTCCTCAAAATGAAGGGTCTGGCCATTCTGTGCAATGTAATCAGGTTGAGACATTCTACACCCCACGCTGGATAACTTTAAAATCTCAAATGACAGATTAAGGTCTCATCCCCTGGAAATCAAAATCAGTCCACTGGCAAAAGTGCAGCTGTGCCAACCTATGCCAGAACCATGCTTTCTTCTGGGCTAATATTACACCCTGTTACGTCCAAGACACCCACACATCCAGCACTGTGCTGGGGTTCAAGCTCAACATGCCAAGCTGCTCATTCCAGGGCTGAAAATCTGCCCTGCTCTCAGTCCCCTGCTTTGAAGTTCCCTCAAAGACATTTGCTTACTTAAGCACATGCAAGAGAAGGTGAAGTCTGACCCCACCATCCACGGGTGGTGTCCACTTTCATAAGGGTATGAGAAGAAAAAATAAATCACTGTAAAATGAACGTAAGCGAAGCCGTACGTTGTGCTTACCCGAATTAGGCCTGGGGTTGTGCTGCAGGTTCTCTACAAGAAGGGTTGGAATTCAGTAGGCTTAGGTTAATCAAAATAAATCTTAAGGTCAATGGTAAGGTGAAAGCTGAAAGGCATCCCACCCACCCACCCACCACAGCACATCAGCAGCAAGCAGGGAAGTGCACTCCTGGTATCCCAAAGCACAGGGAAGGCACAGCCCGTGAGGTTCAGTCCTGATTAGTGCTGATGGCAGCTCTTTGGAGAGCAGCTTCTCCTAAGGGAAGAGGTCAGGCTGCTCCTGACCAACATGATAAGCTGGGGACAGTGTGGCTGGACAGTGTTCAGGTGGAAAGGGACCTGGGGGTGCTGGTCAACAGCCAGTAGAATATGAGCCAGCAGTGTGCCTTGGTGGCCAAGAAGGCCAATGGTATCCTGGCCTGCATTAGGAATTGTGTGAGCAGCAGGAGCAGGGAGGTCATTCTTTCCCTGTACTCAGTGCTGGTGAGGCCACACCTCGAGTGCTGTGTCCAGGTCTGTCAGTTTGGGAAGGAGCTTGAGACGTTCAAGTGCATCCAGAGGAGGCAACGAGGCTGGAGAGGGGCTGGGAACACAAGCCCTGTGAGGAACGTTTGAAGGAACTGGTGTTGTTTAGCCTGGAGAAGAGGAGGCTCAGTGGTGACCTTATTGCTCTCTACAACTCCTGAAGGGAGGTTGTAGACAGGTGGCGTTGGTCTCTTCCACCGGCCACACTGACAGAACAAGAGGACACAGCCTCAAGCTACGTCAGGAAAGTTACAAGTTGGATATTAGGACAAAATTTTTTCACTGAAAGAATTATAAAGTAGTGGAATTGTCTTCCCAGGGAGGTGGTGGAATCACCATCTCTGGATGTGTTTAAAAAAAGACTGGACTTTTTTGGTGCTATAGTTTATTGAGGTGTTAGGGTATAGGTTAGACTTGATGATTTTAGAGGCCTCTTCCAAACTCATTGTTCTGTGAATCACAGAATCTGTGATCCTGTGATGGTCAGGGGGATTTCCTCAACCTCATGGGCTCCATGGGACACCAGTGTGGAGGGGAGGGTGCTGAGCATGGGTGGGCACAACCACAGGGACAGAGGGGAAGCCCCAAGGAGCCCAAATGGCCACAAGGCTCATCCAGCACTGGCCCTGGAGGCAGGAGGTGGGGAGCACGTGGTGGCTCATAACACATCATAAACACTGCTGGAGGGAGGGGGCAGGGGGACAGAGTGAAGGAGGGGAAGCTTGGAAGAAAAAGCTGTTTAAAATTTAAAACATTTTAATTGATCACACCACTAATCTGTTCAATGTGCCACTAAGTGTGATGGGCTCTGGCACACCTCTTAAGCCACACACAGGAACTCAAACATCTCAGATTTGGGACTGAAGACTGTGCCCTCCACAGGGCAGGGAATATCCATGTGCACAGCTCTGGAGTACATGTATGGAACAAGGACGCAAAATGATTTTGCAAACCTGACTCAGTCTTTCTGGAAGTTAATGGGATTTCATTGGGCTGAACTGTGTGCCTTTCATGGCCTGTTTTGCCTCAGGGAGTAGTTTTATGGCCAAAATAATACGTGCCATATGGGAAAACCCCACAGAAATTAATAGGAGTGCAACCAGTAGAATTGGAGAGAAATTAAATAATCTATGGATGGCTGTGTAATCTCTAAATTTTGATAGAGAATGATCCCTTCTTGCAAAGACTTTTTAAGACATTCTATAGAATTGCAATGATGTAATTCAGTTTTAAACCCTATTCAAAAACCTCCAAAGCCTAAGAATGGTTATTGTTTTCTTATTAAATTCTGTAAGTCTTTTCCATAAGGAAAGAGCTGGTATTCTCATAACATCTCCACTATGCCAATATGAAGGAATATAAAACCACTGGGTTTAATTATATCAGGCACATAAATGTCTTCCAAACCATTACATCTATCTGTAGACATGAAAACACTCATCCATACAAATTAGGTGCCAGTGGAATCAACAGAGTTGAACCCACTCCGCTGGGACCAGCTACTGAAACAACTCAGGGTGACTGACATGGCTTTTAAAGGCCACGGGAGGGAATGGGCTGGAAGAATCTTACTAAATGCTCTTGGAGGTGGAAAAATACCAAATCACTGAAATGGAAAACATTTGGAGGAACATGATGGGTTTGCTCCTGCTTCTTTTTTGCAAAGTGGAATTTTTGGTGGTGCACAGAAAGGGAGTTTGTGCTCACCCCAGCTCAGCGCATCCTGTGGCCTGGGGTGGGGAGGCCAGCTGGGATGTGAAAGGCACAGCCTTTGGAGCTGGGAATGGAGCCTGGAGAGCTGGCAGCCCGAGCATTTCCCTCACCAGGGGACTGTAAGGTATTTGTTCTCCTCCTTTCTCTCTCCCACTCATTCATTTCGAACGAGACCTATTGGTTCACAGTGGGATGGAGAGGGAAGAACAGCCCTGCAATCACAAAGTGTCATTGTGAGATGCAAAAACTGGGCTTCACCCAGCTCTGCCCCAGAAAAATGAAGGGAAGAGGTGAGAGTGGCTGCCTGGAGCCTGCCCACAGGTCAGGAGGGGCTCGTGGAGCATGCCTGGGATTCCTCCAGCAATGCCAAAGGGCCCCGGCGATCACAGCCAGCGGGAAGTTGCTAAATGTTGTGAAACACAGAAGGGAAAAAAACTTATATTAAAGTAATAAATGAAAGCAAAAGTGCTCTCTGTCAGGGGTCTGGGAGCAGGGGAAATCTCAGTGTGCGGTAGGCCGGTGCAAAATGCATCTTGGCATCGTTTTCTGCACTGGAGGAAAAAAGGACATAAATAGATGCAAAAAAATCATATGGGCTGGCTGGTGGAGTGTGCATGTACTTGTCATTAGGGAGCTCCAATCCCTGATTTAGTGAAGTACTTCAGTGGATGTTTAATTTTCAGCATGTTAGTGATGAACTGGGTCATAGAGCACTAATGAAAATGACGGGTGTTGATCTAAAAATTACCAAAAAATAAACAAGAAAGAAAGATATGTATTTCTTTTTAATATTTCTTGGGAATGTTATTGTTTGAAAACAAAAAGCCCTTAAATATGTTTTACACAAACTTTCAAGTTTAGATTTCCTACCGAACTCAACTCCTTTTCCCAAAGGAGCCCAGAAAAAAAAATCCAGCAAATTAGATACTTTTCTTGGAAAATACATGGGTTTGCCATTTCTTCAAACACAAGTGCATGGCTGTAGATCTCCTGACTGGGGTCAGTGTCATACCCACACAGGGTAGAAACAACCACACCAAACATATGAAAAAGCTCAACACAAGCCTTTCACATCTACCCCTGACACGTGGTGAATTTGCCTCAATTTGGCTTTTATTATTCAGTTCAAATGATGGTCCCCGAGGTGGACCAAATTTCAAATAAGTGCTGGCTCTGCTTCAAGGGAGCACGAGCCACTTTATAGCTTCAGGTGCAAAGACTCTGTAATTTTCTTTTTCACATAAATTTGACAAAGTCAGAATGTGACAATTTTAGTCACACTGCAGGAATCTTCCCAAATCCCTGCCTGCTCCAAGGCCACCTGTCAGGGAATCTCGTCCTGAGCCTTTAGGCTGCTGTGATTTACATTCTATTCTTTTATTGGACATCAGCAAAGAACACAGTAAAAAACTGAAGAATAGATCATCAAGTCAAAACTTTTCCTTTAGTAATCATGTTCAGCTGTCTTTTCAACAACAGCAGTACAGAATGAGGCAGCAATTTTGCTTTATCAGCCTAAATCTTAATTAAAAATTTTATAATAAATGCTTCTTGTTTGGGAACAGAGAGGGCAGAAGAAAGCCAGAAGTTATTTTTCTTCATCCGATAGCCATCAGGAGTGAAAAATCCCAGTTTATACTCTGGATTTCATCACTTGTGTGTAAAACCAACCTAACATCACTGAGTCTGGCACGCTGGGTGCTGGCAGAGAAAATCCCTGCAGGAAATAAATGTTCATCTGGGGAGAGCTCAGTCTCTCTGGTGATCCTCTCATGGGAGAGGAGATATGGTTATGGGTAAGGCAAGCAGATCCTCAGGCACTGTGAAACCTTGGAAATCAGGCTGTTCTGGTTTTTGGGAGGATGCTGAATGCTTTTTTTTCTCCCAAAATTAGACTGGGCCATGTTCAGGGCTGACCAGGACTCCTCAGTGGTCTGCAAGTCCATCAGCACCGAGGCAGGGCGTGGGAGCAGCCAAAGGTATTTGTCAGCCTGGGGAGCCTGGTGTAAGTGCAAATGAATTTTGGCTTCCCCCTGCCAGGAATGACCTCCCAGATGCCTGGGATTCATCCCGCTGGCAGAGCCTGCCACAGGTGGCACCATCTGTGCCACCAAGTCCAACCCAAACAGCTCATTCCCAGCTGCAGGGAAGGGCTGGGAACGCGATAGTGACTCCCAGGCGGGGCAGAGGGTGGCTCACACACTGGCTCCCTTGTGGAGGAGGAACGGTCAATAATTAGCACCTGTAGGCAACTCCCAGCCCTGGCAATAAACACAAATATGTCTCCTGGCATGGTCTTCTAGGAAAACATCAGCTGAAAAAGGCCCCTGTGCCAAAGACATTCCACGGTGTGTGTGCCACCGCCGCACGCCAGCTGCTCACCGAGGGGACGTGAGCTGCAGACCAGCAATCTGCTGGAAAGAGAATCTTTTCCCCTCTGCTGTTTTCACATCTCTGGTAGCATGTATGGACTTCAGAGAAACTCTCAGCTTCGTATTTTTGCTCATGACTGAAGGAAAGATGTGAGTCCAATTGGATTTGTGCTGTTATTTTATGCACTGTAGGTTTAATTTGTGCTGTTGCTCCAATGAAGGGGCTTTATTGTGTCATGCAGAGCTTTCCACCCCGTTCTCACCCCTCCTGCCACCTGAAAGCATCCTCATTGCTGCTCCGCAGAAGTTGTGGCATGAGGGGCAGCAGATGTGCAACAGGCAAAAAAAGATGTTACTCTTCTGAGACTTTGAAAGAAACCTCTCACCAGTGGTATAGAATCTTCCCTGATTCCCAGAAAGATTTTGTAGGATTTAGGAAAGACCTTGGCCATGAGAAGTGTCATCACAGTTGATAGTCCATGCCTGAAGGACAAGTCATCCCTTTGGTGGTGGCATTGTGGGGAAAACCCATCCAGGAGGACACCTAACAGAGCGTGGCCACCAGCAGGCTCCAAGAGCACACTTCAGGCACAGGAACAAGGTGCCCATGACCTTCTGCCACCATCACTCCAAGAAATGAAGTTCTGGGCATGGGAAGATCCCCATCCCCGCTCCCCCTGCCGAGGGGGTCTGTCAGAGGGACTGGTGCTGCCACCAGCACAGCTGCAGGCACACGAGGCTCAAAGACAATAAACAAAAGGCCTTCACTCCCAGAGCCGGGGCTGGGCACGGGGTTATGTGATTTTTGGAAGCCTTGCAAGGAGCTGTGTGTGACAGATGGAATTAAAAATCCCTTCACATTGCACGGCCGCCCTGGCAGCTCTTGCTAAGCTCTCTGCTAGGTGGATACCTGCTGTGCAGGAGATCTAATCAGCGCCCAGCATCTCCAAAGGAAACAGCACTGAACGCTTCCATTGTTTAAATTTTTTTGCTCTGGGCTCACAAAATCCTGTTGCTTGCTCTCTCGAGTATGAAAAGGGAATGTAAAGCAGGCTGGACTCAGCTGTGGCTTAGCAGGCAGCGTGAGCTGCTCATCAGTGATGGGCTTGCATATAAACCACTTGGCAGAGCTTCCAGGACAAGTCAATTCCTGGAAGGAAAAGCAGCTAATAGGTATGAAACACACTTTGCTTGTACCAATAAGCACTAAGGCCAAGTGTCTGCCTGTCAGATAAGCCAGAAAGTGCTGACTATTGGAAAGCCTTTTGCTCCTGAGCAATCACACCTGAACCCTTGCTCTGCTCAAATTCATCTCTGTGGTCAAAACACGCTCTGGGGCTCAGCAGCTGAGATGTCACATGGCACAGTGTCCATTAGCCAGAGTTTAGCTGAAAATTCCTGCTTGCCTCCCTGCTGTGCCAACTTGGACCCCAGTTCTACCTGCAACTGGCCCAGGAAAGTGACTGACTCCTGCTATGTGTTTTCCCAAATTAAAAGAGCATTTGTATTCTTTCACCGGGTGTGACTTTTGATTTAGATTCAGGGGAAAAAGCAAACTTTTCCTAACAGGGGCAAAGAGCGTGTCACCTCCATAACATGCTACATAAACAGAATTTTCCTTCTGGCAAGAAAGACCTACCTGAAATACAGAGGAGCAGTGCTAAGAAAACACATTTAAGAGGTGATGGAGCTACTGGGGGCTACCCAGTAGGCAATGCCTGCAATCCAGTGGCTCCCTCACCTGCTCTTAACAACCAGAAAAGTCCATGTGGACAGGCACAGGTTGACACAAGCTGTGATCATGCACCTGCTCTAATTCCTGCATGTTCAGATGATGTTCCCCAGCACTACTTATTTGATGTAACACAAGCAAAACAAGACAGTAGTAACAGATTAATTCTTCCCACTGTGATTTTTTTTCCTCTCATTGTCCTTATCACCCAGAATGGAGTTAGGTCAATTTATGTTCTTATGTTCAACAGCTTTATCAAGTATCGAGCTGGTGATTAAAATATCCTGCAGAATAAGTATGTTGCAAAAGAAACAATAGGAAAACTCATGTTGTCCAGCATCAGGGAAAACAACAGGAGTGACTATTTCATCATGTTGAGTTTATTTAAGCTATTTCATAATTTGGAATCAGATACATTTGGCTGAGTATGAAACTGGCCTGAGGATTTGAGATGGCAGAATTCATAACTAAAGAATGGTGATCTAAAATGGCTTAAAAAAACCCTCTTTATCACTTGTTGTGAGTAATGTTGTGCCATTGCTACGTTCCAGATAATAACCACATCAAAAGGAATCCTTTGTTCATGTACAGATAGACAAGACCCCTGAAGGTTCTGAGGAAGTATCTCCAGTTCATGGTCAGTTTTCTCCCACACTTCCAAACATGAGCACCTTCCCCCTGCCAAGGAAGGATTGCTTTCTCAGGAAAGGGGTGACTGCCATGGCTCTGCAGCTGTTTTATGCCATGGTTTATCCAAAATGATGTAAAGGCACAAAAAAGGCAACCAGCCCTGCTGTTTGCAGAGAACTCAATGCTAATTCGTGACTCCACCTGGGCTAAAGACTTAAATTTCATTATGTGCTTTATAAACTTCAGAGTTTTAGAAATAACATATAATATTACTGGCTCAGAATGAATTTCCATCTAAAGGAAAAGTTCTGAAAGGGATATATTAAATCCAAGGAAATTCAGCTTCAAAAGCTCCACACACTTCTGAACATAATATCCCAGAGTCATGCTCCAAAGTTAAAATTTGATAAAAACTGGAAATTACTTGGCATCTCAGCATAATTGGAGATACTGGGTAATAAAATGGATAAGACTTGTGCCAAGAATAAGATGAATTTTCCCCATTTGTTTAAATATTTAAACTTTACAGAATGAGAGAGGGCTGCTCATTATTTTAAATGCGGCAGGTTGTTAGTGGCATTAGTTTATATGTCTTTATCTCTCCATATTTTCTCTGAGTTTAGTGTAGTTAACTGAGATCTCATCTCCTGCTAAAACTAAGGTTTAGGTGTACAGCCAGAAACATTAATCTAGAAGACAATTTCAACTATTTTCATGAGTCTGTCAACCATCAGGAGTCTTCTCCATGATGAAGTTCAGAAGAGATGAAGAGGTGTGTTATTTTTAAGACATTATTGTACTTCTGTAACCACAACTCAACATGCAACTCTTCTTTCACCAGTACAACCAACTCCTTTATGTAATTTAACATTTAAGTTTATGTCATTTAACTCCTCAGAACTTCTCCTCAGAATTTCTCTGATTTGTATTTCCGCTCTTTTTGGGGTTTTTTTGTTTTTCTTTTTGAGGGAAGTTTTGCAACTGGAAGAATGAACACAAAGTTGATTCTGTCATGAAGCTGGCAAACAAATCTGAAACAAAAAGTCCTGCCTGAAACAAAATGGAGTTTCTTTGTAAATGCCTGCTGAAAATTAAATGCTAAGGAGATGTCATTAGATGTGTTGGACAAGATCTTTTCCTAAGGCCACTTCAGCTAATAAAGACAATCTTGGATTTTAATTGCCACCCTGGGGAAAGGAAAATAAACTATTTGGATCATCAGCATGTAACAAGAGTAATTAGTGAGTTAGAAATGGGTGTGGCAGGGGAACAAAACTGTGGGCTGACAGAAGGATTTGTACATCAGGAATATAGAATAGCAGGAAATCTGCTATTCTATATCTACCAGTGATGCTGAAACAGAGAATGCAAAAAAAAGGTTGTGTTTCTAGTCTGCCAGTTAACCCAGAGGTGTTTTATGTGTACTCACAGCAGGGCAACCCTCTAATCCAATTTTCAGAAGCAGGTGGGATTGGCTTGAAGGGAACACCATGATTCCCTGGTCAGAGGAGCAGTCTGGGCATGTGAGCAGTCTTGGCAGAACCCAGGAATCTCTCCCTCCTTGGATCTTGGACATAGTTGAGTTATTTAGTTCCTTGGTAGCTCAATTTGGTTTTCTCTGTAAAGAAAGTTAATTGTATTTAAGTGCCACATTTGTAACACCTCTGAAGGCTAGAGGTGAAGAATGGCTGCTAACAAAGAGTCTAAAATCCTAGAAGACAATAAGAAGACAGAGCTCAGAGACTTAATTAAGTTGCCAGCAGACTCAGATGCCCATCACTCAGATTTCAGTCTTTGATTTTTGACAGCACTACTCCATCAACTCATCCAATGCAATCTGTTTTCTCTCCTTAAGAAAATCCCCAAAACAAGTTTCACACAAATGCAAAGTTGCTGTGGGCCAGCTCCTCCTATTTTAACTCTTTCTCCTCTTCTTTGCTATTTGCAGTGACACTGAAGAGACACTGACATAAAAATCCACCTCAGATTTACTCCAGAAATGGAAACACATGCATTTTATTAGGAGTTTGTACTGCTCTACAGAGATGAGAAAATATTTACAGATAGCTCAGCTGATCTTTTAAAGTGGCATGATTTGATTGCCATTGAATAATTATTATGAAAACATTTGGAAGGTTTTTGTTACCTACTTTTCCTTCTCTTTAGGAGATGTCTTTCTGGAAAAGATTTTTCAAAAAAAAAAAAAAGAAAAAAAAGGGGGGGCGTAATGTAATACATGGCTATAACATAGATTGTTAATTTTTAGTGTAGCTGAATCACAGCATGCTTTGATTGAGAGGAGCCAACAAAAACATGCAAAATATGTGCCTCTTTGAACAGGATACACCACATCCTGCATTTGGTAGCCAAAGGTTCCAGTTTGCATCACAAATGCAGTCCAAGATCTCTCTCTCCTCGAGGTATGTACCTTGAAAAGTGCCAAATCTGCAAGACACGCCGCCTTCTTTTTAATTTCTTTCTTTCATTCTTGCCCATTAAAAAAAAAAAAGAAAATAAAAGAAAAAAAGAAGGGTTTAATCATTTGCTTGTTTGGGTTTTAGTAGAGGCTCAGCAGGTGATTGAAAGAAAGGAGTTGTCAGGAGGGACTTTGATTAATCAGAGACTTGATCGTTTGATTAATCATCCCAGAAAGAGCTGACTGCAGCAGAAGTGCCCCAGCCAACGTGTAAACACATCGAAAGAACATTTTCAAAATACGTAAAGACAAATTGCAGTTCAAAGCTACTCTTACTGGCCTGTTGATTTGACTGCTAGAAACAAAAGCCCTTCTGCCTGGCTGATAGAATCCAGACCTTCCATGGGAGGAAACAATCGACTTCAGGTCCTTTCAAATTCTGAGTAAAGGGAGCTTGACATTTTCCTTTTTAATTGATTTTTTTCGTCCTCTCATTCTTGTTTACAGTAATAAATTACAGCCCTTAGTCTTTTTATAAGGAAAGTTAAGTTTCCTCTCATTTTCAGGCAATTTATAACACATGTTTATGTCCTTCAGTCTCACAGAACGTCCCAGCAAAGCACAAATTTTCACAGCGAGGCAGCAAACAAAACATGGTGCTATGCCTCACCCAACCACCACCACATTTTACCTGCCTCTTAACAGCACCCAGTAGGAAGCCTTGAGTTGAAAAAACACTCCAAAAGCCTGCCTGCTTGCCTAGCAATCTCAACACGTAGAGGGGGGGAGAAAGAAAATGAGATTTGCGAATTCAGCTGGCTCCCAAGTGACTGGAGGTGATAAAAACCCTTTCTTGTCATGGAAACACACGGAGAGCCAGCTGTGTGAGCTCCACAGGGCTCACAAGCCCTTGGCAACCTTTCTCCTCAAGTTCAGGCCAGCCCATGGACATGCTGAAGGCCAGTCCTGTTCAGAATGGAGCTCAAGCAAAGCCACTAAAAAGCAGAATTAGTATTTTGGGGAGGGCGGGAAACAACTTCCTTCCTGGAGAAAAAATTAGATTTTCCTATGGATTGTGCAAATCAGAGAATACAGGCAGAAAATTGAATGTTTCCAAAGTTGGAGCTAGCAGAAATGGGTTTAGTCTCCTAGCCACACTACCTGGGGACATCCCTGGTTTTGGGGTGCTGTCCCCTCACTGGGCAGGCTCTGATGGAAAGCCTGGCAGCCACCAGCCCAATTGCCTCATAATCCAATTACTGCAAAGGGCTTAATTACTCGTTCAATCATGAGCAGCAGTCCAGGGTGAGACAGTAGGTTTTCCTGTCCGCAGCAATACAAGAAAGAATCTGAAATTTGGTTCAAGTCAAACCAAAATGGAGATTTCACCTTTGCCCAGCAATAAAGTCAACTGAAGGCATTTGACTGAGTCAACTGAAGGCATTTGACTGCCTCAAAAAGGTGCACATTTACACTGAATGACATATGTTTTTCAGCCCAGGAGGAAACCTATAAAGAAAAGACAGTTATTTAGCACCTGTTTTAAAATAAATGGGAATTTCGAGACTAAACAAATCAACGAAAGTTAAAATAATTCCTATGCAAAGTTCTGAATAAATACTTTGACACTTCCCAAGTGTTTAATTTTTCAAATGTATGAAATATTGTATCTTGCCTTTAACATTCTTTCCAATGGCCACCATCCATCGTTTTGAGGTCCAAGACTTGATTTTGAAGTAAAATTTGTCTTTCTCAAGCTGTAATTTTTTAATACATTTACTATTCCAGCTGCAAGTGTCACAGCTACTTGATCTCATTTCAGCATAGCATAGAGTTGGGTGAATTGTCTTGACAGTGCAACAGCACAGAGGAGAAATTTTAGTGAAAGCATTAAGGAAAATCTGTGCAACCAATTTGAAAAGAGTCCACACACTGATAGTACAACTGGTTATTAATATTTGCTGAAATAGGAACAGACAAAAAACCCTAGTCCCAAATGTTTTGCTAAAAAACGGGATACATAGTGGATGCTTTTGTAACAATTTATTTGGAATGTATAGTTTTGCTTTAGTCTGCTTTATTTTGCTATATCTTATCTTCACCATGTTCTATTTATCATTAATTAACCCAACTTTTTCAAAGACCTTGAATCTCAACCCTGAATTCTAGCAAAGCACCACGGAGAGCTAAAATTACCATCCTCTCCTCCCTTCAGTTACAGAGCCAAGAGATGAAGATCTGCATTGCCTCTTACAACTTCCTTAGTGGCAACAGGAATCCAAAGGATATTCCTCCCTTTTTGTATATATAAATCCTAAATCCTTTGTCTTCATTCTCATTCCCTATCCAGCCCTATTTTAATTAATGAAATCAAAAGACCATCTAGCAAAATAAACCAGATTTAACAAGGGAAGAAAGTCAAAACAAACAGGCCCTGTTTACTTCCTCTGCAGTGATTTGCCAAGAAATGAGCTCCACATCTCAGATTATCGATTCCTGTCAGCAATATTAACCTCTCTCAGCAGCATGAAAAGGAGCATCTGGACCAGAAGGATGAGAAGGGACAGGCGTGCAGGGAAATGAAAGCAAAGAGATTTTTCTGCATGCCTTGGTGGAGGACTTCACTCCTACAGGTAATGCTGGTGTCCTGCCCATCAATCCTGCAGCTGGAAATGTGACATCCAAGGTCTCACATTTGGCTGTGGCTCCGGTTCCCCGTGGAGCAGGGATGGGCACGGCCATGTGTTTGTTGTGTCCTCCAGAATCGCTGCTCCCTGCCACATCTGGAGCTCCTGGCTGCTCACACGGAAAGATGTGGGACCATATGAGCAGAAGCACCACATTTCAGCTGTCATCTCCTGCTGACCACCTCCTTAGTGGGAAAAGGCTTGGGTTTGGTGGCCATCACAGGCAAAACGTGCCAGCCTTTCATGGGATTGGGTTTGCAAGGTGTCACGCTGTCCTCAGAGCAGGTGAAATCTTGCAGAAACTTCTGTCTGATCTGAGAATCCCCTTCACTAGTTACAGCACTGCACACATACACCTCCAGGCTTTTGGTATATTTTATGTGAAAGGCTTTGTTACTGGTTTCCCAAAACTAAAAGATTCAGTCCAAAAGCATAATTTCCAATCATTAGATCTTTTCTTTCACAGAGAAGGATTTTAAACCAAAAGCAAACTAGGGTTTACATAAGCTTTGTGTTTTGGAAAATTAAAGTGTTACAAGTTTTTTCCTCATTTTCTTAATTTATGGCTGCTCTGCTTTCATCCCTGCCTCACCTTCCTTTCACCACTGAATGCACTGACTGTAGAGCTTTCTTTTTCCTTTTCCTTTGACATCTTCACAGTATCTCTCTAACTTCTGCAATACCCAGGGCAGCCGTGAGAACCCCTCCAGGACACACCTTCAACCATGGTGCCACCCTGGGAAACAGAAGCAACACGAAGATCTGCAATTTTTCTTCATAAAACCCTATTTTCCTCCTTTTCAACTGGCTCTCCAACTATTACACACAGATCTTGCCACACTGCTGGATTTCAGCAGCGCCCTTTGTTATCCCCCCAGTTTGGCCACAAACAAAGAGGGAACTGGATGGTTTCTGCAAGCTGGAGTGGGATGTTGGCTCCCCACTCACTGCTTCAGATCTGAAGCCACGAACAATGAACAATGGTGACACACTGGCTCCCCGTGGCTTCTGTGCTCCATGTGGTGTGAGAATGGGGCCGAGGGCATGGACATGGCACTGGGACAGGGTATTTTGGTTTCCTGCCTTTTTTGTCCGGCACAGAGCAGGAGCCAGAGCATCCACAGGGGTATTCCCTTAGTGCACTTGGTGGCATCTGCCCCTCAGGGGCTGTTTTGTCGCTGAGAATAGAAGGAGCTTCAAGCAGAGGCTGGGGAAGAGAGAGATGTGCAGATGTCCCATTAACTCCATCCCACATGGCCAACTCCCTTCTGCTGACAAAACAGCAGCTCAGAGCCACTCCCTGCAGCATCTCAGCCTCTGCAAGTCGTGCTTTGGGAGCCACAGCCAGGGTCTTGGCCCCTGGGCATGGACTCAGTGACCTCAGTGTTGCTTCTGGGAGTAAATATCCTGTCAGCCAAAGCGCCAGCAGCTCCTCAGTGTCCCAGTGTGGCAGCAGGCTTAGAGGTGGCCTTGTCACTCGGGGCTGAAGCCCATTGTCAGTCTGAACCTTTGCAGCCCTGTGGATAAGCACAGGATTGCCTGGAGCCAAGCATTAAATCCACGCTCACATACAGAATAAATAAAGACTTTAACATGGTGCATAAATAAATAAAGCCAACGTTAAGCGGCACAGACCCTGACACAACCTCGGTGCCCAGCCTGTCCCATCCTGTCCCAGCTCTGTGCCAGGTCACTGCCATCAAAGCCCAAATACCAACCTGCTCTTTAATCCTCTTTTTCTCAGATCTGGTCCCTGAACTCTCACTTTACACAGCTGACAGCAGTCAGCACAAACAGTGCAGAGCCAGGTGTGATGTGTTTGAGCAGAAGCGAAGCCAACCAGGACAGTCTTCTCATTTAATTAGTCCAATGTTTGGCTAAAACCATAAAAATGCTGACTCCCTCACTCTGACACCCTGATTTTTATTCCAGACTATAAGACACATAGTTTCTTGTTCTTTTTCACAGAGACATTTATTTCTTCACACTTTTTTTTTCATTTTCTTTTCCATTTTTCTTTTCACTCCCTTGACACCAGCCAGGATGTCAGCTACAATTTTTTTTTTAAATGTATATAACGTGTAGATATATATATAAAGATATATATATATATATATATATATATATATATATATCTCTTTTCAGTGATGCCTTGCAAACTGTAGTGCCCTCCTATCCAAAAAACTAAAGCAAGCAAAGAACTGGACTTTCTAGTCTTAAACTGGTACACAGAATGGGAATTCCAAGGAAGCAGGATATGAAGTTGCTCTCTAGCTGTGTACAAATATGTTCCTTATACTCTGTTCATGGCACAGCTGTTCCCGAAAAGCAATAGGGCTGAGAGCAAACCACCAAAAAACTGCAAATATCCCACAGCCAGGAAATCCAGTGGTGCCTTTGGATGGGTAGTGGAGGGTCTCTGAGGTTTCTCTGATGGGAAATCCATGCTGCCTCTGCTGCTTCCAGCCCAGGTCCTCCAAAGCCCCTACACTGCTCCAGAATCCCCAAATCCTCACCACACAGGCGCCACGGAGGAACCTCTTCAGTTTGCATGAAGACATTTGTGGACTTCAGCTGAGGAATTCTGGTTTTCAACCATTCAGAAGATGATTTTTGCAGCAATTAGCTATCAGATCTGTCTCCATTCCCCTAATTGCCGATGAATTTCACAGTGAGCAACATGAAAGCCATTAGTGGTCAGAGAGTCACAGCAGATTCAGAACACATTTCCTAGTGAAAGAATTATTAACTAAGATCTCTTTGGGGTGACATCCAAGCTCCACTAACTGCTTCCCAAGCACTCAGGAAGGGATTAGGTCTGTTTGGAGACACTCAGATTTCAGGGGTGAAATACCTCACAGCTGGAGGAGGGGGGGTTAAGCCCTTCTACCAGTATCTTAAGCACTGATTTTAATAAAAGTTGGTAACAATGGAATGAGATTAACTTCCTATTAATTGCAAAGCAGCACACACAGATCCAAATGCTCTCGGATTCCATGTCTCCACAGGAGTAAGGAGCCTTTCTGAGGGTACCTGTGGATGCTGTGTGATTCCCAGAGTGCCAGGCTGGGATGTGCACTGCACACAACAGATGGAGGGGACTGGAAAGGCCAAACTTCCTCACTGTAGCAGGGTCCATTTAGTGATTTCATAACTCCAGCTGGACCTCTTTTGGCAGAGCAGAGGATTTTTATGAGGGAAAATGCTATAAATCTGCTGTCACTGAAAGCCATCAGACACCATGTGGCATGCTCATGATATCACCAGTGTGCACCAGTTTTAAAACAGAGGCTTTAGCCATAAAGCTGCCAACCAGGAAAATCACATATGAGAGCAAAGCTGAACTTTTAACAGTGAAACATCTCTTTGAAAACCCTTCCTCTTCCTGCTTCTTCTCAACCCCAGAGCATTGGAGAGCTAAAGAAGGGGAAAATGAAGGGTATACGCTTCAAAGTGCTGTGATAAACATCCCAGGATTAAAACAAAGCCAAACTTTGTGTCCCGTTTCTGAGCAGAAACAGCTGTCACTCAGCAAAAGCATTTGCTTAATGACGAGGCAGCCAAAAAAAAAAAAAAAAAAAAAATTTAAAAAAAAGAAACAAAACAAAAAACCAACCCCATAAAAAAAAACCCAGTCCTTTAAAGAAGAGGAGTGTATTTCTTTCATAGTGCTCATCTTGCCCTGCCCTAAGTTAAAAATCAGGAGGAATTAGTGCAATGTGCCAGATAGGAGCCAGAGATTAAAATCTAGCAAGGTAAATGTGAGCCACACAGCCATAAATTGCTTGCCTTAACTGTTTGTGACAATTGGTAGCAGACAAAAGTTTTATATCTCCAGCAAACGTTTCTGCAGGCCACGGCTTGGCGTTCTGCTCCAGTTACTGTGGCCTTTCTCACCACCTCCTTGCAGAGCTTTTCCTTGTGTTTTAAGGAAATGCTGGAGGCTTGGAGGAGAGGGGAGCAGCCAGAGCCAGGCCACTGAAACCCTCTGACATGGACTATAACAAACGAAGGCAAAACATAAGGAGCCTCAGGGGACTCAGAGCTCCACGAGGCAGAGATTTTGTGCATTGATACCTGCAGACAAAATCCTGATTGTAGACACCAGTTCAGTGCCAGAACACTTTTCCGCTAGGAGACTTCAAATTTATGCTTCTAGTAGGGTTGAGAAGTTCACAGAAGGGTCATATTCATCTGTTTCTTTGCGCTGTAATGCAATACCTCTCCCAGTGATTTTAATTAGGACCCTCACAATTAATTTGTTTCCCCATCACATGTGTATTTCACTTCTTGTCAAAAGTAGAAGAAAGGCTGCTGCAGTTGCTGCCTTCCCTACCGAAAAGGAAAAATGAAAGCTCATTACTTCTGCCCACAATAAGGGGTAATTCACTCTACTGCTCCTACACCCTGGGCTTTTTCATGCAGGTAGAAAATAACTGCTCCTTTCAGTTGGCTGCACAATGCCCAAGAATCTTTGATTTTGGAGGTTTTGCCTCGTTACCCCACAGACTGCTTGTAGGAGTTCAAGACAGCTGTGTGTGCAGAGCAAACTTTGCACGTGCCAAGGGGGTGGGTGGGTGGGGGAGAGCAGGAGGGAGAGGGGAGAGCAATTTTGCAGTACTTATATCATTTATATGGTGTCACAGCTGAAAGGGATGAGCAGGGGTATTCACATTTCCCACCAAAGAGGCTGCACAGCTCAGTTT
This sequence comes from Lonchura striata, assembly GCF_050655825.1. NCBI lineage: Eukaryota > Metazoa > Chordata > Aves > Passeriformes > Estrildidae > Lonchura > Lonchura striata. The sequence goes on from NC_140710.1 coordinate 4,875,311, forward strand.
TACTCAATGATTTTGAGTAGAACCTGGGGTATTTACAGTTTGGAAGATAAAGGTACTGAGATTGGGAAAATCTCTCTTAGCAATGAAACACAAAGAGGGAATATATTTCCTGTTTGTTGGATGCAGGATAAGAACATTCAGCTCCTAAAATGCATTCAGGTTTCTCTCTGCTACTACACAAACACTGTGTCTTCTAATTTCTTAACTTTTCTCAGTATGTGGGTTTGCTCAATGCAAATGGTTGAGGATATTGCAGAATTTGGCTTTAAAAAAGCAGAAAAAATTCAAAACAATTTTTTGATCCAGTCACAAACTTTGTTTTTTACAATGGCCCTGATGCAAAGGCCACTTGCCAATGGTTTTTAAGAAGCTTTTAGGTAAACACCATGCTCAGCAAATAGAGGGTCTTTTTTGCTCTTAACACTTTGGACATGCCACCACTTTGGGATTCGGGTACATGCCCATAAATTTGGCTGGCAACATCCAGAGACCTCCAGCTGATATTTAGGAGCTGCCACGTAGGGGTGGTGGTTTGGCCAAGCCCTCTGTGAGTTCCCAAGGAGAGAAGGAACTTTGAATCATTTCAAATTGAGCTGATACAACACTGCTATATTACAGTTTTTCATCACTCTGTCCTGGCCTGTAAAAGCCTTGCTCAGGTTTCTTTCCTTCTCCCAGATGAGCAATGTTGAGCTACACAGAATGCTTGGATAGCAACTTGGGATGGGGAACGAGAAATCATCAAAATTATGTGAAGCATGATGCAAATCTCTGAAATGTGGGGGTAAAACAAATAAGCCCTTTTTTTTGCATAAGCACCAGGTTCACTCATCTGTTGAGGATTCATAAAAGGCATTTATGAATCCATTTTTATGGATTTTATGATTTAAGGCATACATGATGGGAATAAGCCTGTGTGAAATCACACAGAAACTCCTCAGCGTTTTCCACGAGGTGACTTCAGAGCTGCCCTCACTGGATCAGGAGGATGTATGAATTTTAACACTGCCGGTGTGCACCTAACCATGCTAAACATGGAACATCCTTAACTCTTTCTGTAAAGAGATGTTTCTACGCTGGGCAACAAAGCAAGGAGTGACCATGTTTGAGTGCTGTCATCACAGGAAGGCCAGGCAGTTTTGTGTGGGACAATCCCTAAGGCTCTCAGGGGAAGAACAGACCACCTAAGAAAACTAAGTCATGGTGAATGAGGCTTTTAACATCATATACTTCCATATTTCAGGGATCTGAGGAAGGGAAAGCAACTGAACCTTAAGCAACTTCCTAATCAACCTGCACAGCTTGCTGACTGTCCCATCAACATTCAGAACTGTAGGATCATTGAGGTTAGAAAGGAGCTCTGAGATCACCAAGTCCAACCATAGTCTGACCAGAGTTTTAAGCTGGGTGGTGGTGGAGGGGAGCAGACTGCAGTCCCTGCCCAGCACAGCTCCTGCAGAACAACTGACCCCAGCCTGAAACTGGAATTACTCAGCAGCAGAGGCAGTGAGTGCAGACACATCTTTGGCCTTCAGGATGAAAGCAGTCTCCTATTCCTTTGGACCAGCTCTCACCCATGGCTGCACCTGTGTGCTTTGCTGAGGGTGTCTTCCAAGCCTTTCTCCAGCTTTGGCTCTTTTCCTGTGTCCTGCTCCAGAGCCTCTTAAAAGGCATTGGCCCAGAGAGCTATCCAGTGCCAGAAATATAACAAATTAGCAGACAAAAATTGAGGTGTCTAAGCAAAGAAGAAAAGAAAGAACCAAGGGGAACAAAAAAGAGCATTGTGACCAAAGCCAAGGCAGCCTGACCTCAAAGCAGTGGATACAAAAAGAAAGCACATGTGTTGATGTTTTTTACTTATACTGATAAACATCAAAGGCCAAATACAAGCACCAACTGCTGCAGAGGCTGGTTTGCAGCACAGTTCCACATGCATTTTTCAGGATTCATTCAGCCTTCCTTTATCAGAGGCAGCAAGGATTAAGGATTATCCAAACAAATTAATAATGCAAGTGATACTTACTCATTTTGGACCATCCCACTGGCAATCACCTCTCTTCAACTCGCAGTTCTGGTGGTTCCAGGAAGGTTTATTCCCTTTAGTGGAAGATTGCAAACTACACAACTTTGAGGTGCTCCTGGGTGCTACCTCTGGAAGCAGTGGAGTTGTAGGTGGGCAGCTCTGCTCCTGGGCTGGTAAGTTCTATAGACGTAAGACTGTTTCAGTAAGATTTTTTTTTTTTTTTTGGTCTGTAGATAAATATATTTTTAAACAGTTCTCTCAGTAAATATGCTTTAAAGTGCTCTGTGTTCAGTGCCTGCCTGTCGTGGCAATAAATGTAATTCCAGCGGATGTATTTGCTCAGGTTTGGCATCTCCTGATGGGGTGTCCGTGATGATTGTGCCACCTTCATGACAGAAGACCTGGACTGGGGACAAGGTGGGTGTGAGGGGCTGGTTTGGCCCACAGCAGGATCCTCAAGGGGTACATGACCACTACAGAAGCAAAATAGGGTACTCTGACACAGAGTAAAGACAAAGAGAAGGAAAACATGTGATCATGTAAAGAAAGAGCTGTCGGAGATCTACATTCCCAAAGGTTTGGAGGACCCAATGTCAACCATCAATCAAGACCATTTTCTTGTCCAGGGAAAACTCTGAACTTGTAACCTCCAGGCTCAGCTCATAAGCAAATGTTTGCACAAAAAGCACAATAACAATTGTTTAAAGGAAAGATGTAGCAATCTAGATGGAACTTTGAGCAGCAGATAAAATTTGTTCCTAACTATTTGCGGTTCACAATGCTTCAGATCTATTGTAACCACTTTATGACCATGAAAAATTACATGTTGTCACTACACTAAGTCCTGCAGCCAGATCCTAAAAGCATGATCCATCACTTGAGTTGAAGAAAAATATCTTGTAAGGTTTGGCACTGCAAGATTCATGTCACATCCTGTCTTGGAGGAGATGGTGACAAACACACTCACCAGCCAGTCTACTGAAATATACCAAACAGTCTGACAAAATATTTTAAATCTTGATGTTTTTCAAGTGTCCAAGCCTGAAAGACCTCAGTTGAATCATTCTTCTAAACTCTTTCCTCCCAAGGTATTATTCAAGCAACAGCAGCAATGTGGCACTCTGACAAATTATATTCTGATATTATTATTTACAACAGGATCACTCTACAAACAAAGCACTCAGCTGTGTGTGGGGAAATGTCCAGGCAGAGCTTTACTGGTGCAATGGCAATTCAATGGTCTGGTTTAGTGCCTTCAAAAGAGCACAATTTGAATATAGGGAAAACATGCAAAATTGGAAAGCCAATTAGTCCCGATCCAAATCTAAAATTTTGGTGCTGGCCAAGCTCTCTCTCAAACTTATTACTGCTGATTGTGCACATTTCTTTTCTCAGTGTCTTCCAAATCATTTGACATGGTTTCAGTAGGAGACAGCTTTACAATTTTGTAATATCACTGCTTATCTTGCACTGCCAACTTCTCTCCTCCCTCAACCTTCATTAAACTTCCAAAGACTTGTTTCTTTGAGCTCTCTCAATAGCTCTTTCCAACCAGTAAGAAAATGCCAGATTTGGAGAGCTGTTTTAAAGACCAGGTTGAGATGAGGTTTGAGGTTCAGCATTTGACTGAAGCAAACTCAGCAGCACCTCAGGAATTTATTGCTTGGATGGAGAGTTAGTTCCTTAGCAAGCTCTCATTTGAACACATGCTGCAGAGCAGCAACTTTGGATATATGCCTGAAAAGATAGTGATTTCTGTCTGGAGTGATTACCAGCACTAAAGGTCACCCAGTGAACTGGAAAATCTGCAATTCCTTGAAAGACAGCAAAATGGGGGAAAAAAATGCTCCTTTTGCCTTAAAACAGATCAAATCAAGTAGTAGCAACCTTACCAGAAGGGCAGCTAAGGACCAGCCATGCCAGCCCCCTCACAGCTCAGCACTACCTGCATTCAGCACCCAGCGCAGCTTTTTTGGAAGAGGTGTGAGCTGATTTCTGGATTTGGCTCTCAAACCCCACTGGCAGCACAGGACAGATCACCTTGCACAGCTCTGCAGTGGCCCCTGACTGCTCATGTCATTTTTTGTGGAATACTTTATGTTGGAGGAGGGCTCCAGATGGAGCAAGGACGCTCCCATTCTGCAAGGGCTCAACATGGAACAGCCAAGCTTCTTAGGCAGCAGCTGAAAAATAACAACAAGTACTAAGATATTGTTCACAAAGGTCTCCTCTAGCCTGTATCCTGCATTCAACTAAAGAAAGGCAAAGTTTAGCAGTAAAACAAGGACCAAGCGATGTCAAAGCTCTCTAGTGAAATGCTTTTCTTTAAGTTGCATTACATGCATGAAAAACTAAATCAGCTCTGAATTCCAGCTCCAACTGGATACAAGGCAGGGGAGTAATTAAAACAGCACAGAACAGTAGACCATGTCAAGAGTAATCAAAATTTACAAGCTCAATAGATAAAGATTGTTTGTTGCTTTCCTAGAAGCCGGGAATAAAACTATCAGAGCATTGGAGGACACCAACAAAAATCTCTGCATTCTCACTTCTTTTACAGAACACAGCAGCAGAATTATTCAGAGCTACCAAATGCACAGAGCTCTGCCTGACCTTCTTGGCAAGTGGCCCATTCACCCTGAAAAAAAAAAAAAAAAATCAGACAAAGATGTCAGTGTGCAGAGCCCAGGCTGCGATGGTGTGGAGCGGGGAAGTGCCGGGACAGGGACCCGTGAGACCTGGGGGTCCTCGGGTCCTCACAGCAAGAAAATTGCTCAGAGGGACAAATCAGAGCCCGTGAGAATGAGGAGCCTCTGTCTCCATTTAATATGTTTGTTCTAAGGCTGAGTTGTACAAACTGTCCCTCTGCTGCCTTCTTGGAGGTGCTGAAGTCAGCCCAGATGAATTAAAGTTAGCAACGGGGCAAAGGGAACATTTGCTGCCTTTATTGCTGGTTTTTATTACACAAATTAAGTCTTATGAAAGACAGCATCATGCTGAGGATTGAAGATATCAAATGAAGCCAGCCAAAGAAACACAGTTTTCCTAAAACCAGATTTTTCACTTTTGGGTTTTAAAAGAACAAGATTTGTTTTGTTGCTTTAATTGCAAATTCCATTTCATTAAGGATTCCTTTTCTTCCAGGGAAAAGAAAAAAAAAAGCCCAAAATATAAACCAGGAAGAAAGTGCAGTAGAAGAATACAGAGCAAATCTATCACATATATTTTTCTTCCCAGATCTAACACGTATATTTTTGTTCCATATTTGATTCCTGGTTCTATGTATTTGAGTGTATCTTTCATACCCCAAGGTGGATCCAAACAAATGGGAAGGTACAAACAGGGTTAGACATAGAGCACAAATAACCATGGAATATAGATGGTATTCCTCTCCTGATATAAGGTTGAGAAGCTTTTTTGGGAATGGTTCTTTTGCCAACACACCATCAGCTGGTCTCCATACTAGGCTCACCACTGAAATCGGGTTTTTACTTCAATGAGGATGTCACCTCAGAAGGTGCAAGCTTTCATTTTAGTGCTGAATTCTATGATTCTATGATCGATGAATGAATCATTTGAGAGGAGTGAGACGTGAACTCACAGTTTCAGTGCCTCTCTGGAGAAGCTGTGGGTTCTCCATTGCTGGAAGTGTTCAATGCTGGACAGGGCTTGGAGCAACCAGATCTGGGAAGGTGTTCCTGCCCAGATGTCCCCTTCAATCAATGCTTCTTTCAATGAAGCAATACTTCACAAGTTACCTTCAGATTTAGGTCATCCACTGACGGTTAGTGGCCAAAAGCATCATTCCCATTTGCAGTCAGTGCTCTCCCATATTTTATCCTGAGCTGCAGGAAGTGGAGTTCCTCCTCCAAGCCCTTTTCTCTGGGGTTTTGTTCCTGGGAGAGGTTGTTAGAGCCTCACCACAGCTCCCAATACTCCTTTATCATTGCCAAGGCTCACCAGACCATCCCCTCAGCAGCTCAGGATGGGCATCACCAGTGGTACAGAAACATCCTGAGCTCCATGCTGAGCTCCCAGGGCCACTATTTTGGCTGTCTCCATTTAACCATCACTGCATCTGTGTTGCAGTAGCACCTAGTGGCCAGGGCTATGAAAACACACAGAAAAAGGGAAGTATTTCTGCCAAAAAAACCTAAATAGTGCTGAGCTCAACCAAGAAACAACAGGTGGTCACGTATGACTGCTGCAGCCAGCACAAGGTAACTCAAGTTGACTCTAAAGGCCTAATTCTCATGTGAAAGTGAGAGTAAAAATAATTTACATCCTGTACTTGTTGGCTCAAGAGACCTCAGTATAAATGAGAATCCAGCCCTATATCCTCAATGGGATCCAGGCTTCAAGAAGGATTTCAGCTCAAGAAGGGGTCTGGGTTCTACTTTGCAGTGTGTGAACAGCTGAATGGGCAATTCATATTATTCTAAGAAATTTCCTGATGGGTTTGGTATGGTTTTGTTTTTTCCTTTAATAATTACACCCCACTTATTAGGCTGTAACCAGGGGACCCATAAAGCCTGTTGAGCTAAGATCAGCACAAATCATCCCACCAGGAACACACAGTGGAAAACTGAGAATGCAGGAGGATGAGGTGTTACTGAAGTGTATGAATCATGCAAGGAGAGCTGCTTCTGGGAATCACACCTGTTGTATCCTTCCTAAAAAAAAAAAAAATAGAGGAGGTGGTTCTTTCTTACTGGCAGTACAGCTGTAATTCAGGAGTGCATTGTCTAAAAGCAAACTGAGCTCAAAGAGCAACAAGACAGGAAAATATCTGATGGCTGAGTTTTCCTTTGCCTTTTCACTGTTTTATCAGAACTTAGGGAAATAAATGTCATGCTGAAATTCATGGAAGCAGGTCCTGAAGTTCCTTCCCTGAACTCCCAAGTATGTCCTGCTGAACAGGACTGGATTGAAACATCAGGAAGTTTTCCAAGACAGTGCATGGTTCACTTGGCACCAGGAGCTCAGTCTGTGCTCTTGGGTCAGCTCAGGGCTGGAAACCACATCTGGGTCCAACACAGCCCAGATGTCCACACTGCCACATTCTGCCTTCCTGTCTGGATGCTGTCTGGATTAACCAGCCTGCTCTTGGCTGGGGAATCCACGTCACTTTCTCTGTCCCCATGGAAGAAAGGAAAAGGAGCCACTGGCAAATCCAAGCTCAGAAACAGCTACCAAGAGGAGAAAGCTGCAGACAAGGATGAGAAAAGCCATCCATGCATGTCCTGCCTTGCTTCAGCCTATAGCAGGAGGAACTATAGGAGTTATGTGAAATGAGCCATCACGGAGATATTTGGAAAATATACTCTTGAGATTATTGCAAGAATTTAAGAATTTATTCTCTTTTTCCCTAGTTACCTACTTCTCATAGAGAAAAAAAAAAAAAAAAAGAGAGAGAGAGGGAGAAAACCCCACATTTCTAGTAGGAGTTCCTTGTTTTCAGATTTTTTTTTTTATTAGGGATGAAAGAAATGATCAGAGGAAAAATGAGCTTGTTTCTGTCATCTGCTGCCACCATCTGCAAACCCAGCAGCAATATCTTTGAAAAAGGGGATTAAATCCACCCACTTCTCTTGTTTCTGCCTTCCCTCCCAGTGTGGTGGGTGGTATGAGCCAGCAAGGGGGAAGCTGGCCTGGAAATAAGGACCCAAAAAGGGCCAGTACGCACCCAAGCTCCCCTCCCATTGCTGTCATCAGGCTGCCCCACCAAATATATTCACTTTTCTGTCCTTTCTCCTTCTGTAGGTTGGTTAAATTAACTTTTCTTCTGTGTAAGGATGTTATGTTACTTTAGAAATGTTGGTGTCCCAGGAGCTCTGGGGGAGCAGAGCAGGAGCAGATCCCATTTTCTCCTCATGATCAATGCTTTCTGATGCTTGAGCTGCTCTGCTGCTGAGTGCAGAGCTTGACAAAGACAAGAGCAATCACATAACACAATGAATATCCAGCCTAGGTTGAATCCTCCAGTCAAGGTTTCAAAACAAATAATAGTAATGCAGCATGGTTTTTTGTGCCCCAGTTGTTCCAACCAGGCCTGGGACCAGATGTGCCAGTTTTCAACAAGAAAGGATACTCATGCTATTCTTGGCGCAGCTTGAAGTAGAAAGTACCACAAATCCTATTTAATAGAGTGCCTAAATGCCAGAGACCTATTTGTTCTCTGGGTTTTTCAGGCTCAGCTGGTTCTGACAACCATCTGACCTCCAGGGCCCAGCTCAGTCCCAACCTCAGCTCCCACCCCTCAGCACTGCACCCATCACTAATGCTTTCCTTCTGGAAATGGGTTTCTTCCCATGGCTAAAGATTGCCTTGTAAATAAAGTTTACAGAACAAAGCAAGGCACGCTACAATTTAAATTGCATCACGTTGTTAGTAGTGAGATACAGATTTGGTAGGGTTGGCACTCCAAATTAGCAAGATGGGCATGGGTGCTACTGACAGATGTTTAGAAACTGTTCACATAGCTGGAGATATAAAGGGCTTACTGCCCAAAATATCCATGAAAATAAGAACAGATACAAGCATATCAAATTTGCATAGAAAATTCATCCTCCCTTGGGTTCCCACTATATGAAACTGATCTGCTGGAACTCAGATATTGAGCAAAGCAAATCCCTGTCTTACCCTGAGCTCTGGATGATTGCAACATCTCACCCTGCAGTTCCATTAACGAGTTCAAATGGAAAATTTGCCATTTGTGTGGCAGACAGCCTCCTGACAGCACCACTTTCAGTTTGAAAAAATCCAAAATACTAAATACCCTTTTTTTCCCCTCTGTCTTCACCAGTAAATCTTCCTCCTAGACCTCAGCACAAACCAAGATTGCTTGAGAAAGAAAGGAACAGCCAACAGTGGAGCAACAAGTTAGAGACAACACAGGATTTAAATCCATGGAGATAGATGGGTTTCACCTCAGGGTACTGAAGGAGCTGGGTGATGTGTAAAATTAGTGTTTAGTACCAAAAAAAGGTCACAGTGATCAAGGCAAGCCCTTAATGACAGGAAAAAGCTGAGAAAGGTGGAAAAAGAATCTCAGGCAGCTGTGCTGCCTCCATCCCTGGAAGGACCACAGCACAAATGTTCTGGAGTCCATTTCCACCCAGGGGAGATTCTGGAATATAAACAGGGAATAGCCAACACAGATCTACCTGGAGCAGGTCAATTGGATTGCCTTGTGTGGTGAGATGGCTGTGGAGACAAGGTGAGGAGCAGCGCTGTGCTATTCTTTGTTTTTAGGAAGGCTTCTGACCCTGTTTCTTATGGTTGTGGGTTTGTAGTGTGAGGAAGCATGGACTGGACAAATGGATCATTGTATGGGTGGAAAAGGGGCTGGACAGCTGGACCCAGAGCGTGGCAATCGATGATGCAGCAGTTCCTTGCCAGCTGCGGGGAAAAGCCAGGGCACAGGAGCAGGGCTTGTACAGGCAGAAGGGGAAGCCTGCATGTCCATGTGAAGGGAGGCTACTGTGGTCGTGCAGAAAAACACTCTAGGTAAGGAGAGAAAGTTAATGAAAGGTGCAACACAAATTGCAATATGGGAAGCGCATAGTGCAAAAGCTTTTTGTGTAGCTGGGTAATTCAGCTCTGGAAGGCATTATCTAGAGGTGATCTTGCATCTGCTTCCATGGTTGTTTCCAAGCCATGGCTCATCTGATCTAGGTTGAATGATAATCCTGATCTAGCTGAGAGATCTCCTGCAACCAGTTTTGTTGTTTTTTTTTAAATGTGTGATTCAGACAAGTACCTCCACTGAGAAGGGAGGTGAGTTAGGCAGTAAGAAAGAAAAGCCTTGTCAGGACAGATCCTGGCTCTGATTGCTGATCTATTGCTCAGTCCCCCCATGCAGAAAATGCAGAAACAGGACAGGCCACAGCTCCTCCCAGCACCAGGGGAGGATGGGCCATTATCCAGGGGGCAGATGGCCACCTGGCTGGTTCATGTTAATGAAGACACCTCGCTATTAAGTCTGTTCTGCCTCACCACTCCTCCCCTCAACCTCCTCCTCCCCCCAAACCTGGACTTGATCCTTTGCTGGAAAGAAACATGCGAGAGGAGCTCCAGTGCTACTGACATGAGATGAATAACTTACAAAACAGAGAGCCAAGGCCAGACCAGCTTTCATAGTAAATAAAAACAGTTCTTTGTTGTCAAAAGGAGAGCTGGATCCTTGGCAGGGTCTGGTGACAAAGCAAAGCTCCATATGTGGCCGTAAGAGGCTGGAAGCATCTGCTCAGATATGCCTGAGAAATAAGGCAGTGCTCTCCTGGAGGAGAGCAGTGAGCACTCAGGACAGAGCAGCCCAAGGAGCGCCGTGGTTTGCTCGGGGTGCAGGGGCCCCTGCCATGCAGAGCTTTGTACCCATGTGATTTCAATCCCACTCCTGGCGCTCGCCTTTTGTCCTCTGCTGGCAGAGCAGTGGCTCAGGGAGCTTGGCTCTGGTTAAAGCCTCCCTTTCCACTCCCCCACCCCACGTTGTTATTAAGCAGGGCTTTTCTGTTTCATCTCACTTCGCTTTTACTATGGCAAAGCCCTATAAAACTATCAAGTAGAACTGGCCGAAAAACGGTGTTTCCAGTGCCTTGAAAATGTAATGGATTTAAATATTATATATATATATATATATATAATTTGGGTTTTATCCAAATTGAACAGAAACCTTCCTCAGATTTTTTGAAAGGAGAGCAGTTTCCAGGAAGCCAGAAGCTCCCCAGACCCTGCTGCAGCCTCCCAGCGAAGCTCATGCCAGAGCTTGGCAGCTGCAGAGCTCCCAGGATCCCTGCCCTTGGGGCAAATCCACCAGCTGCATCCTCTCAGGAGCCAGGCACTTGTGCACTCCGTGTTTCTCCTGTCCTGGAAGAGATCTGCCAGGAGTACAGGTGGGTTTCCTTAAGCTTTCTTCCTCAGGCATGGGGGAAAGTCAACTGTGCTCAGCGCAGTTTCAAAATGAGCCAGGCTTAAGGAACGACGTTTCATGGGAACATTTCTGACCAGCTCAATTCTCAGGGATAAACCATCAAAGAAGGAACCTGTTAGCTGAAGGAGCATTTTCTTTGCAGGAGTATCTGTTCCATCTGCAACCTGACTTCCCTCTCAGGAGCATCCAGGCCCAGTGGTCCTTTCTTGCTGGAGCTGGCTGCCAACAAATACAGCTCCATGTGGAAATGACAAGACCACGACCTCCCCACCAGTGCTGATGGTTGCTGGGGTGATGTCAGAGGATGACAATCCCAAACATCCAAACTGCTGCTTTTAGAAGCAGGAGATGCTGGTACCACTTTATGACCTGGCTGGGTGTATCTTCCCTCACGCACTCAGGCCCGGTGATGAGAACGCCCATAAATTAATAGTTTGGATTTACTTTAAAACAGATTCCTCTGAGTCAGCCCAGATGGATGTGACGAGCTGGTGAAGCACACAGCATGCTACAGCTTGGCACCGTGCCTGCAGCTCCTTCCTATAAAATGGGCAGCTTTTAGAGCCATTTCATCACACTTAAACAAGCTTTTTATCTCATTTGTTCTGCATCATAACTCTCCCTCCAAACACTATAAACTGCTGTGGCAGTGCCATGAAGTCCAGGCCAGTCTCACATTTTAGAGTCATCTGCCTGCCTCTCATAGTTTGCTTAAATCAGTGTTTCATGACAAATATCTGTTTTATGCAGATTTTTTTTTTTTTAATGCAGCTCTTTTTCCACACACAGCCCTAAGTTAGTTTTCTCATGGTGAAGTCATCCCCCTCTTCAGCCACCACATCCTCTGGCTGCAGGTGCAATTCCAATGCCTCCAGCTGCCTGGAAATGATGCCTACAAGAACATGTCAGGATTCCCACTGCCCAAGAGACCCCCAAACATGGCACAGATGGCTTTGTGTCACCTGCTGCTCTGCACAGAGGGTATGGGTGAGATGATTTGTTTTCTTTCTTTCCATGTTCAGCCTCCCTGTGCAGCCTGAATGTCTCAGCCCTTACATGGGGAGTTTCCTGCCATTTCTTTGGATGCCACGGGTGATATGCAAAAGCCCCATAGTTATGGGTGCAGAGTGGGAAAGACACTTCACAATGATAAGCAAACCAAGCAAGCAACTCCATGAAGAGTGTCTGCCATAGGGGCTTCAGAAAGGAACAATGACCCAGCTACACAGGTATTTACAGGCCATCTTTTACCCTTTATTTACATTAAAAAACCTCCACAGTGGCAAAACTTCCACATTTGTCACACTCTGTTTCACCCTGTGACAAATCCCAGGAGCAAGCCAGGATTAACTGGATGCCCAACCTTGCACCTGAAAGTGCCAATTCCCTCTATCCAACAGAAGTTGCCTGTCACAGAACCTCAAGAGTTAAAATACCCTGATAAGCTTTAACCTCCCGAATGAAAGACATCTGCTTTTTATATTCACAGCCCAGCATCTTTGTGCTCCAGTTCTGAAAAATCTGCATTCCATATCAACAGAGAAGCCCTCATAATTTATGCAATGATGTACCAGCATATTTAAAGGGTTATATTTTACTCTAATGAGAGAAATAAGCTATCATTTCTTTCACATGAAGAAGGAAAAGTTCTTGTAATCAACACCAAATGGGCACCTCTTAATTTATTGAAGAGCAAGGATATTATGACAGCAAAGACTTTGAGCTTTAGCAACCTACCAAACAAATCTTTAGAAAAACAGACATGGACACTGTAAGAACACCCTGGGAACCAAAGGATGCAAATTGATTTCCATAAGGCTAACCAATAGAAAAGCAAGACTGAGAATTTGTTGTGTGTCTCCCTGCATCTTTGGGTAATTGAGGCTATGCCCAGTGAGGCTGAATTGACTTCGTTTGCTTGTGCTGCCTTTTCTGTAGTCATCTTCCTTCCCACACTCTCAAAATAAAACTTTTTCTTGGCAGAGGAAGGACCAAAATCTTCAAGAAGAAAGTTAGAAAGGGTTTCCATCTACAGAAAGATTCAAAATTGCAAAAGATCTGTGTAATTACAAATGGTAGAAGAGCCTACAGGTGAAGGAGAGAGATCAAACAGCAGCAGTGATGTAGAAGAGGAAGTTCTGCTCTTTGGATGGTTTCCCACTGGGAGAATATAACTTTTAGACAGCAAAAATAAATGGAGATCTTAATTTCTACTGCAGTGCTAAATGGCTTTTAGCTGCAGATGAGACATGCAGGGAACCGAAAGAAAAAGGCATGCTCAAGGAGAGGGAACAAAACAAATAAAGTGGAGATCACCCTAAAAATACCCTGTTCATGCTGCAGATCCTGTCCAGCTGTAAAAAACATAACAGCCTTTCTGTGTAAGGCAGCATTTGTTCAAATACTTGAGTATTTAAATAATTTACCTAAAGGATGCTAATTAATTAATCTTAGAATTATTTGTACTGACCCACAAAACCGAACAAGTTAAACCAAGAAAAGTCAGCATACTAAAAGGAAAAATAATTTTAGAAGTTGCTAAAAATACCCAAATAAGGCCATAAAGGCAAGAAGAAATTCCAGTTCCACTCTGTGCCATTGTCTTAGAGATCATTACAAAGGCCCATTCAACCACAGATCACACTTGCATAGGAGGAAGTTCTTTTTATGCACTGTTAATTGCTTCAACAATCTATAAAATTAATGGCTAAATGAACTGCATTTATAGTGATTGTATTCCAGATATTATTTGCATTTAACAGAATGCCCTTTGTTAGTAATTCCTAGACTTATGAACTGTTTGGGACAAAGTGGGACATACACCAGGGAATGTGGCTCAATCCCACAACTGCACCACAGACAGGGATACACATCCTTCATTCAGAGGCTGCAGAGCTGCTCAGAGGCAGAGGCCTTTCACCACTCTGGCATTCCTAAATCCTGCATTTTGTGCTCCTGAGAAGGGCAGGGCAGGGCAGCCAAGCTCCCCCCAGGGCTGGAGGAGTGGAGCTGCTCAGAGCAGTTCTTGTCCCTGGCTGTGATGCACCCTCAGCTCTCCCAGCCTGACTCAACTCACTGTTTCTTTGGCATGCAAGGAACATCCAAACCAAAGATAGGGACAACTCACATTTGCTGGCAAACACGTCTCTGTCAAACACCAGAGCCACATCTCCATACTCACCCTAGCAATAATGGACCACCCATTTCAGTTCAAGTTATTGATTTTTAAAGGGGGAAAGAAATGTCTTCTTTTTGACTAGAAATTTTCAAGGTATTAAGAACTTTTTTTGCTATCTCCTCCAACATCTGTGATATAGAAGTAAATCTTCCTTAAATCTTTCTCTCTCCCTTGACTCATCTCATACATTCCTTCACACAAAAATCCAGATTCTCATCCGTTCCAGGCCTCTTTCCAAGCCAGATTCTTGGGGAAGTATTTTCTTTCCCTAGTAAAGAGCTGAATTTCTCTCTTCTTTTCTCCTTGCTTACTTTCCCAGGTCAAATCCACATCTTCCTGTTGGATGTACTAATTACCATTCTGTTGCCACTCTCCGTGCACGTTCCCATTTCCCTTCTGTTGCATTCAGCTTTCCACCTACCAGTTTCTCATTTCTGCTGAGTTTATTTTGGCTCTTTTTATTCTTCATCCATATTATCCCTCCTCCTCTCTTTTGGCTGGTATTTTTTAGACTGGACAAAGTACCCATTTCGTTTATTAAGCACAGGCAGGCATTTTGCATGTTTTAGATAAAGCTGTGGGCATCTGCCTGAGTTTGAATGAATATAGATACAAACTTGTGTTTCTAAGCAGGAGAAAAATCATGACAATAAATTTCCCATTTCAGAAGAAACTCCATTTAAAGAACAATAATTCTGGGAGCCAGTGCATGAACCAACGCCAGTTTTTTCTCATGATGAGCAAGTGTGTCACAGGAACATTTCTCTCTCTCTCAGGATTTTTCATAGAGGTGCACAGAGAGAAAGAAAGAGAAAACAATTTCTATTTCTGCTCCTTGTTTTTCTCATGTGAAATGTGCTTGCAGAATTGTTTACCTAGGGTGATTGCTTGATTAGATTCTGGTGAGGATTGTTTGAGTCTGATGGCCAATCCAACCCACCTGGGGCTGGACTCTCAAGAACAGGGTCACAAGTTGTGAGGCAGGTATGGTAGTTAGAGAAAGTAGTATGTAGTTTTAGTATCTTCCTTTATACAGTATATTAATGTATTTTAGCATAGTTATAATAAAGAAATTGTTCAGCCTTCTGAACTGAGTCAGACATCATCATTTCTTCCCATCAGGTTTGCCTGCATTTACAAGTGGGGAAAGGGGACAAATAAAATCTGGGCAGAAAATGCCACAGAGAAGCATGACCCACCCACACACCATCATTTGTCTGACAGCCTCCAAGAGGAATGACAGCTCTTCTAATGCCTTCTGTGGCCCAGGATCCCACTTGGAATGTGGGACCTGACCCTCAAATGTCCAGATGCCTCTGGAAGCCTGCAGGTTCTCCTCACCACGGACAGGATTCAGTAGGCAGGTTGGTTACCTGCTCTCCAAAGGCTTGCAAGCCCCACTTCAGAAAAGTGTTAGCTGCATCCTGGACACCAAGATTCCCTTTTGGTCAAAGATTCTAAATAGCAGCAGGCAAATCAGTTGCCATTAATCATTTCTAATAGCACACAAGGCTTTAAAACAGCAGTCAAAGGAGAGTAATTAAAGACATAAGTATATATGGGAACTGGGATAGAGTACAACTTTGGGATTTGCCAGACAGATATTCATTTCCTCTGGCTTCTTTGCTGAAGATTTCCTAGAGGACATAGAGTGAATCCAACTGATCTGGACTTCAGTAAAGTATGTCACACTGGGCCACATGGAAAATGGCTCTTTACAGGAAAAAATAGGAATTTGTACAAGTTCTGAAAAAGTACATGAAGTGTTGATTTGTATGAAAGGAAACACATTATGTGAAAAGGAAATTCTTTGACTAAAGGGAATTACTCATGGAGCTCTTCAGTGCTGGGTTTTGGGAAAGTTGCTGTGAATTCTTATTAGTTACTGTGGCATGTAACGCAAGAAATGTGCTAATGAAGATTGCTGATGACCCCAGGTTCAGAAATACTCCAGAGAAGAAAGCAAGACTAACTGGATGACCTTGAGGCAAGAAGCCACAGAAAATGGACAGAAGTTTGTGGTACAAGCTGTGAGGCACCAGAGCGGCATGTCACCACAGTGCCATGGATGTCACGGCAACCCCACCGAGGTGGAAAGACTGGGAGCACTGGATAGCAACATCTGAAAGGAAGGACTCTGAGATTAGCAGAAAAGGAAACTATTTTCAGGAGCAGAAACCAGAAGAGGATGGCCTAATTTGTACCCTACATCACCAAATCTGGTTTAAGTGAAACAAGGGGCTCAAAGCACATAGGCCAGAAAACCTTGAAGAGCCTCATGTCATGGCTGGGAATAATAAAGGAAAAGCTCCAACAGGCTGCTAAACCTAAAGATACTTGTTTTTATCATCATTGAAGGAAAGAATCTCCTCCCCCTGATATCAGATTTCACTGGTGGCATTTTCATGGCCACCTGGACCCAGGTGTTCTCTGTCTGCCAGAAATGCCCCAGGCTTCAAAGGTGAGAGGCAGCTCTGGGGTGGGACTTGCAGCACGTGGAGAGGAGGTGCAGCCTGGGAAGTGTTGCAGATCTGGATTTTAGAAGGCCTTTCAAATGGTTTGTGAGGTGTGAGATCAGCAGGGAACACTCTGGGGCTGTGTGTTGGGAAGCAGCCAAACATCCAGGTGAGCATTCACAAAGGAGGGTGACAGCAAAACTATGGAGCACTTCAGCACCAGCAGGATGTTAAAATCAAGTGAGCAGTGTCATAAAAGAGGTGGCAAGAAACCAAAATTGGGTGAGGTTTCTACAAAACGCCCATTTTTCTGTGATTTGACATCTTGGACAAGAACAGACTTTTTTTTTCTGCTTTTAAAGTAGAAACGTTCCCTGCAGTGAACACGGCCTAAATATTCCAGCATTCTGTTGTTGTATCCAGTCCAGGAAGGGAAACCAAGGCCCTGGGTCTGTAATTGGGGCCACATGGATGTCCCTGTGCTCGAGCTGGAATGTTCTGGCTCCACCAGCCCAGCCATGTGGCTCCAGGTGACAGCTGAGCTGAGGCACACAAGTTGCTTCACTGTGATCTGGGCAAGCCATGATGAGTTTTGAGCTCAATTCCCCACCTGCCAGCCTGAGGTCATCATCCAACTCTCACCTGCTTGGAGCCCATCAGGGTAGGGAATGTGTTTTCTAGAAGAATATGCAAGAGGACCCTGATTTTGGCTAAGGCAAACCAAGTGCTACAGTAATTACTGATATCATAGAAATAGAGCCATATTACATAAATTACTATAATGAAGAAGCAGTGGCTAATTCTCCTGAAAAATCCCAGCACTTAGGATTTTCATGTTTTTGTTTTTGAAACAGACTAATCACTTTCACATCATAAACAAATAATGGTTTTAATAGATCCCATACTTGTGGAACTTTTACAATTAACATGCAGCAAAGCTCTTGCCCTTCACAGGCTTGCCTTTTTTTTTTTTTTTTTCCTGAAATAGCCAAGTATATTCTGCAGTAAATTAAGTGTGATTCACGTGGCATTTTGTACAAGCGTGCTGTGGACGTGGCCTATGAAACAAGCTTTGTTAGAATTCTGTAGCCCTTATGTTCCCTTTTTTTGTGCTTATAATTCTAAATACATTTCTACTGCAGTTTCATCTAAGAAACAACAGGGGAGCCTTTCTCTTCCCTGTCCAGTATAACACCTATGAATTTCCAGGTGAGTTCAACTCCTGATGAACCTCTAGGACTCACAGATTAATGTCTGCTTTCCCAGATTAATCTGAATTTCTTGTTGTGCTCATAGCCAGTGTGTTTTCAGGCAGCAGCTGAAGCAGCAATAATCCTATGGGATGAAGTTTGGGGAATTCCCATGGCTGAGGTGGCATCACCACCACAGAGATCCCTCAATACTTTTTTTGCTGTATTCAGTATCTCTGCATCTGTTTGAAAAACTCAGTTCTCTGGAGAAAGGCTCAGCTTAGAGTCACCCAGGCCAAAGAAAGGCTGTGTTGGGTGACCTCACTTATCAAGCCCAGAAATTCCAGCTATAGAATCTCTGCTGGCACAAAAAAAAAAAAAAAAAAAAAAAAAAAAAAACAAAAACAAAAACAACTAAACCCAGCACTTATGTGCCTAACATAAAACATACTGGACTGAGAGGCCCAGAGAAAGGTGGTGGAGACAAGATTAATGGTTTTAACTGGGAGTGAAATCCAGTAATTAAGTAGTGACCCATGACACTTGAGAAGCAGTAACAGTTTGTTGACCACAAGAATGATTGCTCAGAGCACCTTCTTAATGTTGTAAATGTGAAAATGATTTACAGCATGACCAAGAGGGGGAAAAAAAGCAAGTTAGCAGGCAGACAGGATTGACAGTGGTAATTGTTCCTGACTGCATACATATGTGGAGGTAGGAAAGTAGAAATACTTTTGCTGTGTAGCATGGTAGCTATATATCAATATTGCCAACAGCAAGGGACTCAAACCCCTTGAGCTGAGGTGATTAAAAAGTGTGCAAACACCACTCACAACACCACAACAACGAAGAAACCTGAAAGGGGTGAAGGCTTCGCTCTGGATTTCAGCAGGGCTGGTTTGCCTTGGATCTGCAGTTGTGACAGTATCAGAGCCTTGGGGACAGAGCAAAAAACCAAATTATTAATATCCAAAATGAGCCTCAGTACACAAATGGCTCTGTTTCTGAAGAAGAAGTATGAAGACTCTCACGGGATTTCAACAGCATCTGAAAGCAAAAGTTAATTCAGATTTAGAAACAGTGAGATTGAACTGGAAGCCAACAGAAAACCAGCCAAGTGTTTGGGAAGGACATAACATTTGTCTTGCAGTAAACTTTGCTCACTGGCACCACTGAGGGTGGTGATGTCCAGCCTTGCACTGGCACCTTTTATGGTCCTGAGAGAAAATATGATTATCAGAACATCCCTGCTTCCTCTTTGCCTGTAAAACAGGAGGACAATTGAGTCATCTGCCCCTTGGCCTCAGCTGGCCTCACTGGCCATTCACTGGGGAGGGATGGTCTTCTACAGCATAGCCTAAGGTCTGACTGTCTCATAAAGCAGGATGAGTTACCACCAGAAGTTGCCATCAGAAAAAAGAAAGGTTTGTACCGCCCAAGTTTGGAAATATTCCCTTTATTTAATATGAGAGAAATGGCTCTGCAGCTTATAAGAGGGCTTGGTAAAATGGTCATGGAAAGAGCTGGAGAGCTGGAGAATAGTCTCCTTTCCAGACATTTTTTTCCTTTTGTACCTGAACCTCAACTTTGTTTTCCTTCTGTGAATGATCACAGCTTTCTGGGTCAAGGCAAAGAGGTTTTCTGAACAGAGCAGGGCTATTCAGTACACACCAGAGAGACACCAAACATCCCACCTACCCCAGGCACCTCCAGCCACCAGCTCTTGGAATGACCTGGATTGCCACTCAGCAACCCTAACACAAAGCTGCTCTTTTCCCCTCTCCAGAATGAAAGGCAGTGCAGGAGATGTAGAAGAGACAGGAGTATGGGTCACCATGAGGCTGAGCAGAAGAAAGAGCAGGGCCTTGTTTCAAATGTAATTATTTTTATGCTTGGATTTTTCGGCATCTCTGAAGACCTCTGTTCCACCATCTCCTGTTAAAAGCTGCTGGGTTTTGTTGTGTTTTTTAATATGGCCATAACCCCATTTTATGTAGAAGGGGAAATGGTGGCTCCCTGTGGCTCCCATGGATTTTCATGTTGGTGTAATTCAAACAATATGATGGCTCAACTTGACGTCGTTTCCTGGCTGCACTGGGGCTCGTGGTAAGCCAGAGTTTAAACTTTATTTGGGTGCAGGATGGAGCAGCAGCCAGCACCACAGAGAGCCCTGATGAAGGCAAACAGTGGCCAGGCTGGTCAGCTCAGCTCAGCAAGGACACCTCATCGCCCAGGTAGGTGCCCTCTGGCCAGAAGAGCCACCCAAAAATCTGCCACCTCCACCCGATGAGATGCAAACGTGCAAAGGGCCACAAGCACGTGCACAGAGGCTGAAAACACCAACTCCACTCCCACTGCAACAGGCAAGAAGAAAGCACAGGTACAACATGTCTGTGTACACTCCCAGCACCTGCAAGTTGGCTTTTTGTGACCCCAAAGCCAGTCTGAATTCTCCTCAGGGTGTCAGGAGAGTTGGTGTTTTGTTCTAGTGAGGACAAGAAGCATTTGCACTCTGGTTTTAATTATAATTGGAGGTGGAAGAACAACCAAAAATTTGAAGAACTGAGGGAGAAAGAGGTGAACAAAAAGTGGTGTCGTGGCATTTGTGCCTGTCTCCAGTTGTAAGCATCTTTAACAAATGCCTGCCTTTGTGTTGGGTGTTTGCACATCCCTGAACATGAACACATCTAAGAGGCAGGGCTGGTAGCACAACCTCTTACTCAGCTTGCCAAACATTTCCAATTATAAAGCCCTGTTTTCAATTGCTAATAACTTTGTTAAACTTAAACCACTTGGGCTTCAATTTTCCATGCCAAGTGTCTGCCTTGGGCTGAATTTTTTGTTATCCCTTGTTTTTCTTTTTCACTGTCAGCCAATAAAAAGGTTCAGCTGTTTCAGAGAAGATGGCCAGGGAAAATACAGGAGCTTGCAACACAGAAATATCCTAAAAAATTTGTCTTGCAAAATTCTGTGTCTTCCCAGTGTAGAGAAAGGACTGGAAATCCTAAGTATTGAAAAATCTTATCAAATCTGAAGCAGCAAAATCATTCTGAAAACCCTTTTTATACCCAAGCAATAACTTTTACACCTCTGCAACTCCATCTTTCCTGGACACGTTTTAGCCTTTTCCCCCACTGGCCATGGCAGAGCAGTTTGACCACCCCATCACAGCCCACCTGCACTCAGATTAGGGCCAGAGAACTTGGTTTTCTTTCATCCCAACTGTCCTATTAGCCACCAACCTTCCCTTCCCAAAGGCAGCCATCCTTGCTTTAACCTGCCACCTCTCCCTCCACATCACTGCATTTTCCAGCTCCAGCAGGGAATGCAAAGCATAAAAATGTAGTCCCTCCTGATAAAACCCATGTGATAGCAAAGATGTGCCATTTCCCCTTCTCCCCCCATGCAGCAGTTCCTTCAGGATCCCTGGAGTTTGCCCACTTATTAATATCCCCAACGCTCACATCTGTTTCCCATCGGTTTATGTGGATGGGATTTAATAACAAATATGTTCCCCATCAATCCTGGCCCTTGCCGTGCCTCCAGTCCCTAACAGGCTTACGTATTTTCTGATCAGATCAGATGTTCTCTGTGGTTTGTTTGTCAGATTTGCTGTTTGGTGACTTTCTTCTGGTAAATCGGGTCTGAAATGTAAAACGTGTCGGGAAGTAGCGTGGAGCCACCAGCACTGCTGGGCTCAGGGAAAGCACAGTGAGACAGGCATCCTGCAGCCCCACGTTTCCTGGATTTAGATTCCTGGCCTGATACACAGATATTCCAAATGGGAGGTTCACATTCCTCCTTGTATCACACTCCTGGGAGATGCTGGACACGTGGCAAATGGTACCTGTGCACCTCTGGGACCCAGAGGTGTCCCCCATGGCATCAAAACGCAGCTGAAAAAGTCATTCATGCAGGCAGGTGTGGGAGGATTTCAGCCTGACAGGACTATAAACAGAGGGTGCAGAGTTCTCAGCTGTCACGTTTCTTAAAAGGTGGAGGAACCAGTGAAATAATCCAGGTCTAACTCCCCTAACATCCACTTAAAAGATCTAGGAGAAAAGCTACAGTTCAGAGGACCGTGAAACTGGAGATGCTGTGAAAAGCACTGAAAAGGAGGAAAAGAAAATAGTTTAATGTGATTTTCAGGTGGTCCTTCCCATGCACAGGTCTGGAAATAGAGCTGGACTAGAATGTCAGTGAGGTGGTTGCTGATATGAGGTGGGGGTTGGGAGCCTCAGTGTAGCTCAGGAATATTCAAGAGATGAAAGAGGCCAGAGATGGTAAAATCAGAATCTCTGCAGTGGGGCTGTAAACTGGGAGATAGGAAGTGGGAATGCAAACACAGTGGCTTCCAGCAAGGCTGACATGCTCTTAGCAATGAAGAATAGCACATCAGTGGGCCAAAAGACAGGTACAGTAACACAGGTGCTACCACGCTACAATAAAGATAAAATGCCAATGTTTGTTCTGCTTTCTGGGGAAAATGCATCACTTAGTGATGTTCTGAAATTACAAGTCCTCCTGGTAAAGATTATTTTGGAAGACACCACCACATACCCCAACTGTCCCTTTCCTACAGAAAATTCCGTTTAATCATCAAGAAGATAACTTTCCTATTAGGGACAAAAAGCCCAAACCCATGTTTTCAGAAAAAAAACCTCATTAAATTTTGGGGGAAAAGTGGCTGCCCAAAGTCTATCATCCCAGCAAGGGACACACAGCCCCAGTACAGTAGCAGCAGAATTCAGACTGAGGCATAGCCATCACCTCCCACCTCATACATTCAAGAGGCCCAGAGGGAAACCCAGAGCAGTTTAAGACAATGAAATATTGTCTGAAAGAGATGGGGGTTTTCTTTTCTTCACGGTGAAAGCTGCTCTGCCCCCAGACAAGGTGTGCTCAGAGTCAGCCAGCAGGATCCATGAGAGATAACAGCACCATTGACCCTGCAGAACATTTTAGCCTGTGAACATTCCTTTTTCTATTTTGCTTTCAAACAGCTCTTGTGGTACTGAGCAGGCTCAGAGGCAGAGATCACACGTGGGGGCAACCCAAGAGAAGGAGTTGGAGTATCTTGGAGATAGTCCTTGCTTTGTCTGCACAGGCAAGAGCAAATTCTCCCCTCTCACCTTTTGGGTTGACCAAACACAAGCTGAATAATCTAAAACTCTCACAGCCATCATGCCTTGGACACTGTCCCAGCTGACCATCTCTGGCCAGACCTGATTATGGACAGGTACCCATTCCCTGGCCAAAGTTGTGCTGTTGCCCAATTTGAGAGTCCCAGTGAGAGTGCTGGAAATCTGGGAGAGCAGCTGTCCCCCCTACAGCTTTTTCAGCTGGAAACCTTGCAGGCTGCGAGGCTGAGACCAGGAGAGGCTGAAATATTAGCCAGGGCAGATTTTGAGCTCTGATGAAGAGCCAGCACAGTGCTGGGCAGCAGGATGTGCAGGGATGTTCCCATTAAATCCATGTGCTCTGCAGCTTGGTCTCAGGGGAAGCACAACCCACAGAGTCACAAAAACAGAAGAATGTGCATCACCACAAGGGAGAATTTAACTCACCCTCATCCTTCAAAGGCCAGGTGGGAGGTTTGACCTTGGGCAGCAGACCCAGGCACAGACACACAAGTGCACGCAGCAGAGGAAGATGAAGTGCTTTTGCAGGTGACCCCAAGCAAAGTGGCAATCCCCAGTCAGCCAGGGCATCCCAATACCCACTTTGGGTCTGTAAACTGTCCCCTGGGTAGGATTTCCAGGCACACAGGGTCATATCTTTCACACTTTTGGAGCAGGGCTATAAATTATGGCAGAGTAACTCCAGTCTGCTCTCTCCATGCTCCTGGCGCCTGCTGGGGGGTTGCTGCTGTCACAGCCCCACATGGGGAGCGTGAGCTGTAGGGGAAGGGACTTCCCTAACTGCTCCGTGAAGTGGTCACAAATAGGAAGAAACTGCAGTTTCCTACAATATTTAGCATTATATAGGCCCTCAGCAGTGCCACACTTTACTTCTTCATTTCTAGCATCCCCCTTTGAGAGTTCTACCCCACTTCATCATCATAAACATGTCAACAATCAGTCCCTGTGGAGGGCTCTGCTGTTTGTTCTTTGGCTCACATGGAGAAAGCATGTCCCTGCTCCAGCCCCCAGCACACATTTCTGTATCCTCAAAGGGGCTGGAGTTGGAACGGGGCCATCTTGTGGCTCCAGGACCTTGATAGTTAAGGAAGAAAAAAAAAAAAATTCTAAAAAAATAGTAATAAATAAAAAGCAAGGAACATGAACTTGATAAATACAATCAGCTGCAGGGAACGTGCCTGCAGCCTCCTGCTGCTGCTGTTGACATCAGAAAGCTGCAGAGCCTGGGAGATGGGAGGAAGTTTTATTGTCTCGCTCCTACCAGGAGCACGCGATGCTGCTGCAGCTGCCTGGTGCTGCCCCAGCCACCCGCCTGTCACCGAGGAAAAAGGACATCACTCCTCACCTCCTGCCAGCAGCTTCCCCCTGCCTCTCCCAGAACCTCACTGGCTTCTGGTGAGGCACTTTTTCTGGAAGCCAGTGCTGGCACGAAGTTTCCCCAGACTAATTTTTCACTGCACCTGAAGTTTCCTGTCAGCCACCTGACAGCTCCCCTGCCTCCAGGGCTGCTAATTGCGCTAAATTTTGTGGCCAGACAAGGAGCAGCTGAGCCCAGGGAGAGGTGCCCCTGCAGGATGCAGCTGTGTGTTGGTGCTTTTCCTAGAGTGGCTTCAGCTGGTGGGGCTGGGCAGCCCCAGCTGAACGTGGATTCATGTTTTAGGAAGAGAGAGGATCCAAAATTCAGCTTGCTGCTCTGACTCTGTGTTCCCCATCAGAGCTTAGCAAGGAAGTTCAGGTTTCCTTAAATTTCACCAACACAGTGAGTTGTTTATCAAATGACCAGGACTGAATTTCATTTATAGTGATGGAGAAGAAAGAAAGCCCATACTGGCTAATACATATATTATCTAAATACTAATTCAAGCAACTGAGATGAAAAGAGATGAAAACTCCTTGGGGAAAAGGGAATCTGAAGCAGTGCAGCATTTTAGCAGGGGCACGGTGAATAATTCTGCAGTGACAAGTCATGAATATATGTGATGAAGACAGAAATACATGAGCAGATCCTACACAAATGCACTTTCAGAGCTTTTCCATCCTTTTATTTTCTTCCAGGGTGCAATGCTCCCTCACTTTTTCAGGTCCATGGCATTTGGTATAGGACAGGAGGGAATTATTTTCTTTCATATGCGGAGTTTAGGCCCCCTGAAAGGAGCTGGCTGGACAGTTATAAAGATGTAAACACTCAGTATAGACACAGAACAAACTTTCCCAGTGCTTTGCTAAAAAAATATGGTGCAGTGCTTGGCTGGATGAAGCATTGTGAGAGCTCAGTTTTCATGGCTCATTTAGTCAGGGACTTTTCTTCAGGGACAGCCAGCAAGAGCACTGAGTTTTATCACTTTCTTCTGATGCAGGCAAAATTATTATGGGTTTTGGACTGAGCTTGACTTAATTCACAGGTCTTTTAAGAGGCTTCAAAGTGGTCACCTGGAGAAGAGTTTCCAAATCTGCCCCACTTCAAGACAGCCAAATACTTTCTCACTAAACTTAAAGCACTAAAGTCTTTGAAAAAGAAAACCTCTGTTCAAAAATTCTTTTCTAAAAAATTACTTGTCATTCAACTATGGCTGCGTGGGAATGTCTACTGGCCTCAGATTTCTCCTGGCCTTTTGTAGAAAATTTTCAGATCTCCCTTCAAAGTAAAAGAAAATAGTTTTTTCTTTAAAAAAGTAACCAGAAACATGGCATTTGGCAGAAACAGAGAGTTCCTCATGAACACTGGGTTCTTAATGGCCAAAGCCCTCTGGCAGCAGTGTCCAAGCAGCCCTGGTGTAGAATTGTCAGGGGCACTCAGGTATGAAGGTGCTGAGAGACCTGTAAGTATCTGGACCAAGAGATGGAAAGAAAATGCAAAATAAAACTTTCCTGAGTAGCTCAAGGGTTCCCTTCCAAAAATCACTAGAAAACCTTTACTACAAACCCCTCCTCCCTGATTAACCCAGAGACAGATTTAAGTAGTGCTGTGCTTGGCTGGGGAGCTGTAAGGAGCCCTGGGGGCAGCCAGCTGAGATAAAAGGCCACAGCTGAGGGTTTCTGCAGAAACAGGAGTTGCACCATGAGACAGATGTTTTGTTATATTGGTATGACATGGCAAAAAGTCCTGGAAATGGGAGGAAAGGTGTCTTTGTGCACAGTCAGGGCCCTTCCCCTGCAGGGATGTAGGACACACAGGGATGTAGGACACACTGCTGACACATCAGATACCAGGCAGGAAAATGAAAGGCACAACCATCTCACCTGTGAGCACCCAGCCTCTCCCTGCTCTGCCCCACCAAGGAGGGAAATGCAGCCCTGTGCTGGATCCTACCCCAGCTGCACATCCCTTCCCATCACAACTTCATTACCACTGAGCCCTCTGTGCCCCAGCAGCACATCTGGGGAGCATTCCCAGCTCCCTGCATGTTTAATAATCCCTGTCTCTCCACTCAGCACTGCCCCAACTCCCCATGAGTGATCTCCTGAGGGACTGACCCTCACACCTGAGCACACACCAGCGCAGGCAGCACCTGCCCTTCTGCATTAGCCCCTGCAGAACCTGCTCCTAGAGCTCTTTTACCCTGCATACACCTGCTCCCTAAATTCTCTCTTTGCTCCTGAAACAGCCTTTCCTATCATTAGACAGCTGAAAGAAAAGAAACTTTCACGTTTTTATTATTCCATTTATTATTTTTATTTTTATTATTCCATTTAAAATGTTTAAAATTTTTATTATTCCATTTAAAACTTGTTTACCACCTGTTCCATTTCTTTGTTAAAATGTGACATTCATTTGGGCCCAGGCTAACACCTCCCTTGTCATCAAATCACTGCACTAAGATTAACCAAGACAAAGACATTTTCTTCTTTCCTATGTAAATCTACTTTCTCCTCCATGCTAGACATGACTCTTGGCAAGGATGCTGAAGAGAGGAGCTTGGAGGAAATTAATAATATTTTTGATTTTAGAGAACCAAATGTCAAAGGTCAATCTTGAAAGATAATACAGCTTCAATTGACTCACGTGTTTGTCAAGATGCTGTGACTTCACAGAGCCCCAGCAAAAGGAAGAAGCTGTGATTTTAAGCTGCACAAACTGTTGATCTTTGGCATTGTTTGGACTTTTGCAATCAGATCTGTATTTCAGTTAATAAAAATAAGGCAGTTACTCAACATTTTTTATATTCAGGGCAGCAAGCAGACCAGCTTTCAGAGACACCAGCCAAGTTAAATGCAATCACATGCAGCCACTCTCCTCCCTCTGACAAGGCAACATTCCTGCAAAAGGGGTTCTCCCTCACTAATCCTGTCATTAAACCTGGAAAACAGATCCTGTTGTTTTAATATTAATTTAATTCATCTGGCAGTAGCTTGCCCCACTCTCATCACACACCAGGACAAATTGATGTCACTTCATCCCAGACAAGGGGATCCCAAATTGTCACCAGAAACCCAGGGCAAGTGTTCCACAGCCCTGTGACATGTTCTGTGTTTTACCTGTGGCTCCAGACCTTCCCTGAGCACACCTGCAGGATGCAAGAAGGGTTTAAGGTCTCCCTGGTAAAAGCTCTATTTTCCCCCTGGGAAAACCCACACAGGGTATTATTTTAGTGGTCTGTCAACACAAAGCTTCAGCCTGACTGGGGTTGTGCCATCCCAGGCATATATTAATGAATCACTCCAGCAGAAGCATCTTAATGCAACCATCCTTTTAAAAAAATCAATCAGAATTAAATGTAAACCGCAAAGCCAGTGAGTGGATGTATTGTTAAGAGGTTTTGATTAAAGCTTTTGAAATTAAAAGGATCAGACCAAGGATCACAGAAACATACCACAAAATCATCAAAAGAAGATGAGGAGCAGATTTTGTAGCCCTTGCTCTTGAGGGAGATAAATCAGTTCTTTATATTTCATGTAAGGAAAGAGTTGAAAACTTGGCCTTTGATAGATGGAAAATCTTCTTAACTGATCCTGAGTCCTTGAAGCCTGCTCATCCTTTGTTGTGTCCCCTCCGAGGAGTCTCTGGTGGCAGGACAGCTGCCCCAAGCAGAGCTTTCTCTCCTGTCACTTGGCTGGATGTGCCAGGGTGAATTTTGGGACACCACCAGCACAGTGACAAGCAGCAGATGCTGCAGCTCAGCCACCACTAATTGCTGGAAGCAGAGAAAGCTTTTATAAAGCAGAGATAACAATGAGTGAGGGAACTGCTTGTGTTGCCTGATGGGTACAAATTAGTGTTTTTATGCCATAAAGCTCCTGGCATTGAGTTGCTTATGGAATAAGCACTGTGCCATATCCTGTTTTTTACAGCAAACCTTAAACATTGACATGAAGTTTTGCTCCCAGTCACACTAAAAATGAGCAAAGAGCATTAGGCCTGTTGGCACTTTAACATGGTCAAGCCCTCATCCACACAAAATCCCTTCTGAAATTCCATTATTCTATTTATCTACTGAGCCTCCTCTTTCTGTTCTAATTTAATCTAAAATTGACCCTTGCTCGGATGTGCAGGTATAAAAACTGAGTGTTGGAATGAGCTTCTGGATGTGAGCGTGAAAGTGCATTATGTGAGCTGAAGGCAGAGATGGAACTGCCCTCCTGCAGTCACAGGGAGTCAGCAATCCCAGCACAGCACAGTGAATAGAGCCCTAAATCCACATGCCAGTTCACAGATAGGCTTTCTGTTCAATTACACCCAACTCCTCATTTTTAGGCTACCCAAAAGCCACAGAAATTATTCTGCTTTGCAGTATGTCCCTGCCAAACGAAAACCTGGTTAAACACATGCTTGAAGAAGCCACCTGATTTTTTTCTATATTTACCACACATTTAAAAGTCATATTTATAAGTGACAGAGCAAAACAAAACCAAAACAAAAACAAAAATAGGTGTTCTGCTGAGAATTTACGTGGCAAGCTTTGCCCCAGAGTGTGTTTTTATGGGCTGGTTGTAAACCCCTGGAAACAGAAGGGTACATAATGAAAACATTGACAGATCCTTTCCTAGGATATTGCAAATGAGCACACCATAAAAATGACTAATTACAGTTATTGTAAAACTCAGCTTAGCTCTCAGGCCCAGCTGCTGAGCTCAACAGGGAGATGCAGACAATGATAACAGAGGGTTTGGCCTCTGCTCCTGCTGGATTTTCCTACATACAGACAGGCAGCTTCTTGTTTTGACCCTAATGAAGGCTCAAATAAATGACCATGGCCACAACAGGAAATACATTTAATAATGTTGTGAGTTTAATGGCAAGAAGAGTGCTTGCAGGTTATCTGGCCTGCAAAAATCCTGCCCTTTTTCACTGGCTGCAACAAGTCCACCCATAGTCCCAAGCATGTTCCAGCTTAGTAGACCTCACCGGTCTAATTCAGGTGGGTTTTGAAGATGTGTTAGACCCCTCCAGACTCTCCAAGTGGTTCTGTCTGGTTTGTGAGAGTGGAAGGAGGTCTCTCAGAGGCTCTGAAGAGTAGCAGAGGGATGAGGTGAGGAGGTGGGAGCTGCCTGGATGGAGTCTGTCCTCATGAAAACACATGGGAATTAGGTAGTTGCTCAACCAGGGCTGGCTTCATCAAAAAAAAAAAAAAAAAAAAAAAAAACGGTCAAAAATAAATTGAGATTAGACAACAGGAGTACCTAGGCATCAGAAGGGGTAGTTAATTTTGTGTACACATATGGAGAGGTATAGTTATTGCAAACAACAATTTCTTCATGACAGCAGGGATGGTGCTCGCTCTGCTGGAGTGGGAAACTGCTCAGACCAAACTCCACCACCCCAGCATTGAGTGGTTGAGGAAAAGCCTTGCATCCTTTCCATCCATGCTAGAAAAGCTAATGTCAGCTGGCAAAGCAGCAGGAAGATGGCTCTGTGCTGGGGGAGATTTTGGAGAAAGACAACCTCCAGCATTTCCGTTTCTCCATGTCCTTCTTCATCTCCCTCCAAGCCCAGGTACCTCACCTTCAGTTCTGGGTTGGGCTGGACACAGATCCCCCCCAGTGCTTTCAGAAACCCCATCCCCAAGGTCAGAGCAAGCTGCTCTGCCTGGGGGACTGGCACTGTGTCCATCAGGAAACTGCAGTGGAGCCAGCCAGCTTTACAAGGGATGGAGGAATATTTCTCACTGCTGCAATAAAGGCCTCAGCAACAACCAGGGGACTGAGCCTGGCCATGGACACCCCCAAGGCCTAAAGATAAAGGGTTGGATTACACAAAGCAGCCTCTCATTATCCACTCCTTGATACTGGTTGGTAACAGTGTTTTTTAAGGAATCCCTTAATTAGGTTTTACAGTGCATAGGTTAGGCATTTTCCAGCAAGGGCTTTATTGTAATGGGTTACACATGTTCTCATACTGTACACCAAAATGAAACTTAGCTACAGGGCATTTCCTTCCGCTGCTCTTGCTGGGGAGCAGCTTTAACTTCTTTGCAGACACAAAGCCATATTTCACTGCTGAGAGGTCACAGCCACTCCCCTCTCCCATCACCTGGGTCAGTTCAACCCTTAAATGTGCCTGGAACTCGCCAAGGTGCCATGGGGAGCAATCCTGAGGAGGTGGGGGAGAGGTGAGGCAGGGGTGGAAGAGAGCCAGGAGGGTGGAACCCAGCAGAGCCTGGCTGCCAGCAAAGCCCAGGAGTGTCCAAGGAGGAGCCCAGCACTGACCAGGGCCAGCCAAGAATCACCTGGGAGCCTCCTCCAGCCCCAGCAGGGCTCCATGTCTGTGTCACTCCTCAGTGCAGCACAGTCAAGGCTGCTGGAAAAACAGGTGGAGGAAAAAATAATTCTATCTTCATTCATGGGAATGAAGACAGAATCAATTGGTGAAAGAGAAAGCCCTTTTGGGAAAGGTTGGAATGGCCACATATTTGGATAGGATTTGCCCACAGTCATCAGCTGTTGTAAGATGTTCTCCTGACCCTGGGCTCTGAACATGGTTTACACAGAGCAAACAGAGCTGCTTTTTTGGTCTGTAGAGGTTTTGGTTTTTTTTCAGCTGGAGATTTCTGTGAGACTAAAGAAATGAAAACTGTACTGGGAGATGAACACTGCTGGCTCACAGGAGGAGCCTGTGTATTCCTCTGCTCTTCCCTAATGATGCAGCATGACCATCAGGAAAAATCTCCAGCTCTGGATTAAGTGTGCAGAATTTACTCCAGATTCTGTGAATTAGCCAAAACCTGGGAACATCTGATCATCTTCCTCTTTGAAAACAGGGGTATTGAAGGGGGTGTCCATATGGCAGATTCAGATCAGCCTAAAAAAGACATTTACACACAATTTACATGGAAGCAGTGGGACTCATTGCCATGGGATGTAATAGAAAGGAAATTGCTTACATTGGTTCAAAGGGCAAGTGCACAAATTCTTGGAAGAAAAAAATCTTCAAAGCACCTTAACCACCTAAGTAACCACACTATGTATGGTGTTCCTGCAAGGCCATGGCATCATTTAGACACCAGGGCTTCAGAAATAGTTTCTGTGGAAGGTCCTGTGGTAAGAGGCTGACAGCCTGCAGATCTCAGTGCACCTCAGCCCTGCCTGGCAAGTGTGGGCTCTGTTCTGCACGTCTCCAAAGCCTCAGCCTGCAGCAGGGACCTGCTGCTCCACCCAGCAGCCAAAATCCACGTTCCTGTTAGAGCTGCTGTGGAGGGATTAAATCTCAGTCCCACAAAGAGCCAAGGATGTGACAGCTCTGTGCATTCCAGGAGCCTGGCTGGAATGACATCTGTGTCAGTGTTTCTGGGAACTGGAATTTGCAGCTGGGTTTTCCACGGCACCCACTCCTGTTTGCACTTGGACCTTTGAAAATCAGCCTATTAGCATGCTCACATTGAAGAAAGGAATTTATGTTGTCTTTATGCTTTAAGCCTGAATTTGTCCTGAGGGAGCAGTAGCAGAAAAAACAGCCATTTATTTTTAATAGACACCAGCATCGTTACTTAGGTCTGGTGGGCTTAAAGGATTGAGAGGTGAATGATACCATCAAGGAAACAATTTCTTCCTTCACTTTTTTTTTTTTTCCACTCATCTAAGAAAGGAAAATCCCTCACAGGAATACAAGAGCCAGGCTGCAGTGTGGAAATGCTGCTTTTCAGCACTGCAGACCAAGTTTATCTTGTCTGCTGTCCTTTCCCCTGATGCCTTGTGAAGGCTGAGCTAGAACAGAGACTAGATGGAGCTGAAGAATAACACAGGTATTTATTAAGAGATCTCAAAATATCTGCTTTGGGCAGCACAACCCAAAATGGCCAAAAAACTGGATGATCAGTCATGGTGTCTCTCACTTTTAATTGTCCAATTCCAGCTTTAGCCCATGCAGTCCCATCCTTCATGTTTTTCTCTCTTCAGCCCACGTTGTTTGTGCTCTTGGGCCTGAGATTTGGATCATTTGTCCTTGGGTCCCCAGCTAGAGAAGGAATTGTTTTGGCTGCATATTCTGTGAAGAGAGCTCACCATCCCCTAATATGAAGCCTAGACTTACACATTAAAGCAGAACACAATCTGAAAAATATAAAAGCCAAAACCTGAGGCATCACCCCAAGGCACGAAGTTCCCTTCTTGTGCTGTCCCTTCACCACACTCGCCAGGAGATGAGCCAGGGGGTGGCAGAGGCGCCCGCAAACCCCCACGTTCCTCCCTCCTTTGGGCTGCTCTCAGCAAAGGAGGAGTTGGGATTTATCTGTAGTGACAGCCCCCCACCCCTGGACACCTCGGGGTCACCACAGGCCAAGCAGAACACCTCAACTTGGCTGTGACCTTGCGGGAGCCCTGGCAAATCACATCTGGAATGTGTTTCAGCTTCCAGAGCAAGAAATAAAAACACTGAACGCAACAGGGTCGGAGCAATGCTGTTTGAAAGAGAAGGGAATGCTTCAACACTTATTTGGCCCATGACATGCCTGGTTATTCCACCACAAGTTGTGGAAGTGTGGTTTGGGATGGGCAAAGGATAATAAGGTATTTTATCCTCAAATAATACATTTCCCATTCTTGGGTGCCACTGAAGCTTGAAATGAATTCTAACTTCCCCACACTCCAAGCCACTCCTTTTCTTTTGTCTCCAGATGCTCAACAAGCAAACAAGCAGTGGATTCACACAGAAACAAGCAAGATCTCAAAAGTTCATGCCATTTTTCAAACAGATTGGCAAATCCTGATTTTATAAAAATTAGAAAATGACCAGTTTAATTTGTAAACCATCAACAAATGGAAATCCAACTTACAGGCACAGCGTCATCATTAAAATTACATTAAAGTGACCTCTCTGTCACTTCTCCTTTATTTTTTCACCACAGAACTGTGATTCCAGCACCCTGGTCGCTAAGATAAAACAGGTCCCTTTGAAGGATGAGGTAGGGCTGGCTGTAGAGACCCCCATACCTCCCTCTCAAGCAATGCCTGCTCACCTTGCTCAGCATTCCTGGTCCTGTGGCCACCTCCATGGCTGTTATCTGGGCCACAAGGAACAGCACAAGTGTTCACACCATTTCTGTGAGAAAATCCATAAACAGAGGCTATTTTCTGTGGCAAAATCAATTTTTTGCTTATTTTTCCTTGCACATGAAGTGAATAGCATCCTTCTAGAAGAGGCAATGCTTGTTTACTTTCCAAAAACAACTAGAGTAAAGCCTTTTTCTTGAACCTAAAAAGTTCTGAGATTGCAGGTCTAGATTTGGAAGTTGGCCCTTGCCCAGGTGATGCCACTTATGTTTCCATTTATACTTCACTCTCAGCACTGACAGACAATCTCTTCTATCAGGTCCATTAATTTATGGCTTGAATGGTTTTCCCCTTGGAAAGGCAACAGCTCCAAACTGCAAGTTCTCATTTTAGAGCTCTCTGCCCCCTCTGGATCCACCCTGGGGGTTTCTGACATTTCTCTTTGGGCTCTTGCTGAGGCCTCACCCACCTCAGCTCAGTGAGCTGTGGGGTATTTGAGCCAGCAAATTCCATCAGAAGGGTTAACTCAGAATATATCACTGCTGTGGATGAGGGTGCTGTGTCCCAAAGAGCAGAGACAGGGATGGGCACAGCTGCTGCTGGAGCCACCACACCATGGCACCATCCAGCTGCAGGGGACAGCCCCTGTCCATCCTTTTCACAGGCTGCTGTTGCAAGCTGCTGCCAGGTAACACATTCCCCAGCATTTAAGTTTTTGGATCCATATGCTGTTGACCATGGGTAGCCACAGATTTCCATGGTGCCATTCCCACCATGTGGCCAGGTAGGTTCATAAACATGTAGCCTTCCTCACTCTGTGTCTGCTGGAATTTCACCATATCCATGCTGCAGTGCTGTGTCGGGTTATTATTTTATAGAAGGATTTTACATTTTGCCCTTCCAGCCTGGTTTGTTACCACATGTATAGATGGGAGGGAGAAAACAAATGGCTTGACATATTATTCCACATGGGCTGCAGAGAGAACACAGCACACCACACCACAGAAACCAGCTCCCCATTTTCATTGCAGCAGTTTCACATAGCTCCTCACTGGCTTTTTCTGCCTGATTTTTAAATTTAAAAAGCCAAAAAAATAAAAATAAGCCCGACCACCCTCTTGCTGAGTAACTGACTTAGAGAAAGCTGTCGCTTTTTCTCTGAAAGCATTGAGAAACAGGGGCCTTCAATAGCCTCTTTGTGCAGTTTTATTTTGCAGCTCCCAGCCCAAGACAGCATTTCCTGACCTGTGAGGATATGCTGCCCTCTTCCCGTCCAGGAGGCTGCAGCTCAGCAGTGCCATGGAGACACATCTCCATGGATCTGCAGGATTAACCCAGAGAATCAGCAGTCCTCCATTCCACAGGGACAGTTTCTTTGAGCAGACAGGTAAAGGGTAAGGCAGGATTTATTAAATTCTAAGGGATAGGATGCTGTTCAAGCAGGCTCATTCTGACCTCACATCCCCATCTGCCCTCCCTCCTGCCCAGGCTGCAATGCCGAGCTCCTCCACCACCACTCATTTTTCCTTGACACCTCTCCCCACCTTCCCCAACATCCAGGAAGGAGATCTCCTTCCACACCTAACATATCCTATAAAACCAAGAAAATTTCCAACTGTCTTGTACTAAAACGTCATCTGTGAGACTCCACCAGGAGTTCGAATGTTCTGAGGCAGAAAATGTTGATGAGTGAGCAGGAGAGAGCACCAGGAGCCTGCTCACCCAGTTAAGAGCTGCAAGCCTTTACCTTCCCTTCGTGCAAGGGGGACAGAGGAGGACTTTCCATCCCCCAGGTTGTGACTCTGGCTTGTCACACCTGCTGCTCCCACAGGTGCCTGTGTGACAGGAGACCCCCTCCAGCAATTCCCCTGTGATTGCTTTTATCAGCTGCTGGAGATTAGAGGCACCTCGGAATAGAAACTTCAAGGAAAAAGGGAACGGGGTAATTGCATTTCAAAGAAAGTGTTTGAAAGAAACCTTTGAAGGACCCTATTCAAAGGTTCATGACTTGATAGAACCGTTTTAAAAAGACATAAATTCCTGTTTGGGTTTGGGATTGGCTCCTTCCCCAGCAGGACAGAAAAGCCTCCTTCTTTGTAGGAACACAGTCCCAGCACAACACAGGAGATGAAATCCATGTGATAACATCTGAAATGACTTTCAGCTAAAAAATCCAAAGGTAATATATTAAGGTAAGGCCTGCTCTGAGCCATGCATTAATAACTTCCGTAAGAAGACCTGATCTTGTGCCCATGAGCTTTTAGGTAGTGTAAAGAGACTTTAATGTTTGTTGTTGTGGCTGCCTATCAGATATCCCAGTGCAAATCCACAGCCAACATTTACATCCCTTACTGCTGCAATATTTCCACCAGATTAAAGCATGGCAGCCACTTCCCAGCCAGCCCAACAGCTGAATTCCGTGGCCATCCTGAACTCCAGGCCAAACAGGGGCAAACCTTGGCCACAGCTTAACTTTGTGCTGCTCTCTGAGGGCACCCAGTCTTCCCTTCTCATCCCAAATATTCACCTTCCTTGCAGCAGCATCACCACAGAGGGGTCACCAGACCTGACAGCACCAAGATATACTCAGGCTGGCAAATTGCTATTAATAGTTCAAATCAGCTCACAAGCACAAAAATATTCTGTCTGTCCAATTTCCTGTACAGTTTCCTGCTGGACTTTTTCCTTTTTGGAATTTTTTTTTTTCCTGTTTGGAATTTTATTTCTCTTGGAAAAAAAAATATTTTTCTAGATGTACTGAGGAAATAGCTTATCTTATCTCCTCTATTATAGGTGACTTCAAAAATAATAGCTCTAATGATGCACAAACTTCCATTTACACAAGACTGGGTTCAGCTAAGCCCTTAGCCCATGAGCAGCATGAAGACTGTGTTTCACAGGACTCAGCAGGATGTGTTTTTAAGGATATTCTCAACCAATTTGCTCAACATGGGGTCAGAGCCCTTAGCAGTTCCACTTTTGGCCTTGTTTCACTGCTTTGCACCTTGGCTCATTTGGCCACACCTGAACCTGCATGGGGAGACTCTCCTTGACTCCTTTCTCCAGCAGCAGCCCCCATCCTATCTCCAAGCTCTGCCTGTTCCTGAAATTCCTGAAGGCAAACACAGGAGAGCCCCAGGGATGCTGGGCAGTGACCCCACAGGGAGGAGAAGGTCTGATTAATGTTCAGCATGAAAAGCCTGAGGTCCCTGCCCCAGCCTTTGGAGACAGGACAGCAAAACCATGCTCAGTGCCCAAATTCTGGTGGAGAATTCCTGGTCAGGTTGGGATACGGTGACAGCACCAAGGAAGGCGTGCAGGCTGCCTCAGCAGGAGCCTGGCAGTGGCTGCTGTGACAAGGAGAGGACAGAGACTGCTTCAGCCTCTCCCCTGCAGCATCAGCATCTCACAGGGCTGCACAAGCAGAGAACCAGGCAGAAAGCCAGGAAAGCTTGAGTTATATTCCTGATGCTGCCATTAATTTCTTATATGGCCTTGGGCAACTTGTATCACCTGCCAGTTTGGGTTTTTCCTTAGATAAAGTAGGGAGAACAGTTAACATCATGGATTTATGGAGCTTAAATCTCTACAAAGAAGAGTCTGGTCTGGCTTCTCTATGTCAAAAAACCTTTAATTTCTCTCAGTTGTGCCTGACTCAAGGCCAATTGCCTGTGTTTGACCAATATATATCTCTCCATCTCTTACAGAAGAACAACTTATCTTCATCTGAAACATCAAGAGATGGAGAAAAGCCAGCACTTCCCTTGGTATTTTCCCTCCTGTGATTAATTCCCATCCCTACTGAGCATTCAAGTTTCATTTCCCATTCGAATTTTTTGGGATTCTTCTTTCAATCACTACTTCTAGCAATGCTTTTTTCTGCTAAATGGAAGCGTTTGCCTGATTTGGTATTTCTCCCCATGGTTTACCCATGCTCGTTGGTGGGCTGAGGGCAAAATGGCAAAGATAATTAAAATCTGCCCTGTGCTTTGAAATATTAATCCCATCTCTAAGTCCCATTTTCCTGCTCAGTGTCAGTGACAAGTACTTGACTTCAGCCTTTCAGGGGGTGCACGGCTGCCAGAGAAAACCAAGAGTGGAAAAGTACTATCTCTTCAGAAAAACAGATGTTGCAGCTCCAATTTGTCTTCTGCCAAGACAAAGGAGATGCACTAAATTGATCTTTTGTCAGGCATTTTTTTTTGCTTCCAAGATTAATATCACAACAAACTGGGAGGCACCGTTCCTCAGGGTGCAATGTTGTATTGCAAAACTGAGCCTAAATACCCACATTGAGCATAATTTAGTGAGTCTGAAACTCTGTCTGCATAGAGGGAGATAAACTTTATTCACCCAGTAGCACTTTATCTAAATAACCCCTCTGCCTCAGCATACAGAGGGTGACCACTCACCTTCAAAGCCAGGCTTGATGCTGCTTGTAGCAAGCACATTCTTTTCTCTATCAGGATTTTTCATAGAGGTGCACAGAGAGAAGAAAGAGAAAACAATTTCCATTTCTGCTCCTTGTTTTTCCCATGTAGAATGTGTTTGGAGAATTGTTTACCTGGGGTGAGTGCTTGATTAGATTCTGGAGAGGATTGTTTGAGCCTTGATGACCAATCCAACCCACCTGGGGCTGGACTCCTGAGAGATGATCATGAGTTGTTAGTTAAATATAACTGGACAAATCAGAGATTTTAGGCTTGCTTTTTCCTCTATGTTGGGAGAAGTCTTTTACAATGGTGGAAAACATAACAACTGCACTACCTCAAGACAACAGCAATTCTCACTGATGCATGGAAGTGCTCCTAAAGCAAGCTGACTCTTTTTCTGCTAGGGCTAGTCTGCACAAGGAAGTTTTGTAAGCTTAATTATACCAGCTAGGAGTGTGAAAAAACAGTACTTCATGCCTACAAGGGTGAGAGCTGCACTAATAAAAAAGTCCCTGGTGTGGATGCAGCACTACAAAAGGAGGGATTTTTTTTTCTTCCTATTATAGTTAATTTTGTTTGGGTAGCTCTGATAAACTACACCAGCAAAATAAACTTCTTGGCTTGAAAAACTGTGTTTCCAGAGCAGGCTGCCAGTCAGTGATACCTGTGTGTCAGCACATTCCTCCTGCTGGAGAGGAGAGACCTCACACTGAATTGCCTGAAATCTTTACCTGGGATAGAGGAAAGCTATGAGAAGGATCAGAATATTCAATATCTAAAAGGAGGCCAAGACACCATGTGGTGAGGGGAAAGCTCTGGCTGCTCTGAGCCCATCCAAAAGCACATTCCTGCCTGACACACATCCTCTCGGCTGCAAAGAGAATTTCTTGGCAAAGATGATCCCCAGCCAGACCTGCAGCCATTCCTGGGATTCTGGCATGGCCTGCTGCCCACATCCATGGCATGTGGGGGTTTATAGATGGATCTCAAGGGTTTGGGTCCTGCCTGCTGTGGGCCCAGCAGGCTGAGATGGGTACCCGAGGTTGTAGCTGCACCCGCTCTGGGGATGTCGTGGCAGAAAGTGTTTCTTTTACCCTAAAAAACAGTCTCCCTGGGTTTACCTGGAGGCTGCAGGCAAGGTATAATTAGGAAGTTCACTTTTCCCTTCCAGTGCTACTGAGCCAAATGTTTGCCTCCTGTGAGCCTGAAGGGCTCACCCAGGCTGGCTGAGCTGCTGTCATTGTGGGGCTGACTGCACTGGAGCAGAGCCAGGTCTGCCTCACAGGGAAGGTTTATTTACCTCAACAACCCCAGCCCAGTATGTGCCACCCCTCGCTGCAAATGGGCTCCTGTTGGGCAAGTTGCACTCCCCTGCCCTGCCCTGTTCTGCAGGCTCACTCAGTAATGTGTAGGGAAACCCAGGCAGGATGGTCTGAGAACCTCTCCATCCTTCCTGCTCTGCTTCTCCACTGCTCTCCTCTACAGCACAGGCAAATTCAGAGCTCTGTGACAGAGCTTCCAGCCTGTGGCCAGGGCCCCTTCCTTCGCATCCTCTGGAGCAGCAAGTCCCACCTTTTCCTCCTTGCAGAGCTGCATTGGCTCCTTGCCCTCCCTAATCCGGAGGGAGGTCATTTGTTGGGCTTTTCTTCCTCAATCAATCCACAGAAACGGGCTTGCAGGAGGTTTTGTGTTTCTGCAGAATTCTTCAAGCAAGGTGTAAAAGTAATTAAAGGCACCAGGCCCCAGGGCTCTGCCACTGCCACCAGCGAGCGTCCCCCGGCAGCCACCTGCACAATGGGAGCACAGCAAGGGGGCAATCTAAAATCCACAACTTTTAGAAAGCCACATCATCTCTCAGCCCAGCTCTCTGGGGTCCAACAGATAAACAGCACTGCCCTGAGGAATTTCCTTCCTCCAAAGGTGGGAACTGCCCAGAGGAGCCACAGCCTCCCATCCTCTGATGACATCAGCTTCCTCGGGCCTGGGATGAGGGGACTTCAAAGGACGAGTTAGGGGAAAAAGCCCTCCTGGGAGAATGGAGAAGGTTTGATTCCTGGCCTGAAGGCCATCAGGCAGAGCCTCATTGCCAGTAGTTCATCCCAGCACTCCCAGAGAGAACCATAAAAAGGACAGGAAAGCTTTAGGGCAGCAGGGAAGCCACGCAACCGTGACCAGCGAGATGCTGCTGCTCCAGAAAAATGGTCCCAGCACAGCCCCATCTCCACCAGCATCCCAGCTAATCCATGGACCTGCCTTGCCAGAAGGCCAACAGCTTCCTGGGACTCACTGTGGATTTTTGCATGTTAAGCCCAGGTTTATTCAAAGCAACCTCTGTCTAATGATGTGACACATCACTTCCTTTACTCCACAGTTTCCTCTACCCTTAAATCTTGAAGAACTGAAATATCTTTTAAGTCTCCAGCCCTATCCTAAGGTTTGTTGAAATTTTCCCAAGAACTTCCTGGGGGAAGAGAAAAAAGAGAAGGGAGTGGCAGGCAGACATGGTGACACTATGTTCACATAAGCTTCGTTTCCTTAGGAAACCAGGCTAAAAATAATAGTCAAAAATCTTGGGCAATTGCCTTCAACTCAACATCTCTCTCTAGACAGGAAGAAAGGAAGGAATTAGCAGGCTGTAGGTTATATTTCAAGGTTTGTCTACATGATTTGAAGCATAGAAATTAGAAATGAAATTAAGAAGATATATTAGGTCGTCTTGCCCTTCCCTGGGGAAGCAAACCTGCAGCTGTTTCCCTTAGCATATATTTTAGTGAAGTGTGCAGCCCAGTTTCAAATGATCCAAATGATGGAGCTTCCATCAGTTTTCAGCAGGGATCTATTCCTTTCCTTACGTATCTTTCCTTTTTTCTTCTTTTTTTTTTAGTTTTTTTTCCTTTTTTTTAAACAATTTCAACCTTTTTATCTATTGCCCATGTTTCATCTCATGACTTCCAGCACACCTCTTAATTGTTTTATTAGCTCACTGGAGTAGAAAGGTAAATAGTTCTACACATGCCACCGACATACTTCAAATAGCATCACAGGGTTCATTTCATGCTTTTGGCTGACTTAGACTTTCCTATTCACTACAGCTTCATGTTTTCAACTGTGTTTCTCCTGTAAAAATAAAAAAGGAGGTGGAGGGGCCCTTTGATTAATAAATTCCAGGGTTTTTTTTTCAAATCTGAGTTTTTCAGACTCCCCATCCTGGCCATGTTTCAGTTTGAATTTGAAAGGCCCAGCCCACTCAAAATATCCTGGAGAGGTTTTTCTCACTCCCCTTGACTTTTCAACATCAGTTTTCTGTTAAATAATTAAAATTATCAAAAATCCAGCCACTGAACCAGCACAAAATTGAGAAGGTACCCAAGGATGAATTAACACTGTCACATATGCATGACAGAGAAACATACTTTTTTTGCTGTATATAGCTATATAACATGAAAAACTGTTATGAGATGTAAACAGCTTCCATTTCTCCACCCCAAGCACAAACACATAGAGGCTTTGGCCAAATCACCCATCTTTAACATGCCTATTCCACAGTCAGAACCAGAAGATGTGAGGTTGTGTGAGTAAATGTAGTTTTCTTGCCCAAACTGCACTTGTAAAGAACCAGTTTCAGAGAGTTTTATGAAAACAAGATTTCCCATCTCACAATTGCCTGACTCAGAAGAGGAGCTGTTGTTCTCACACCTCCCTGATGGAGATCAGCACCTCCACAGCTGCCAGCAAACAGAGTGAGGAAATGTGCACATATCTGGGACTCATCCCTCAGCAACCCCTGGCTTCCTCATGCACCCACAACCCACAAGAACCACCAGAACAATGACATTTCTGTGCCTGATCCCCTATTTAAAAATGCCCCTTGTAACTGGGAACTGCTGGAGGGACAGAAAGCCTGGTTCTCTAGATGGGATGGAGAATACTGGGAATATTTTATGGGTCTTGAGACCTCCACAGCCCTGCAGAGCAGAAGTTACACATCCCTTCTCCATTCACACATCTGTCCCAAGACTAACTCTACTGATTCCCTAAACCTCCAGCCTCAGACAACCTCACAGAGCCACATTTCCCATAAAACCAAGAAATAGACTCAAGGCCATATTAGGCATACTTAGAGATACTACAAGAAGGTTCCAAGAAGTCTGAGCCCTTTCCTGAGTGCTGACAGATGTGTCTGAGTCACCTTGTTCTCTGCCATTCTCTGCTGAGTCACTTTACCCAAAGCACCAGCAGCAAGAGGAGAGCAAGGGGAAGGAGGGAGCACAGCCAGCAGAGGGTAAGCAACAGGAGCAGAGGGCACCAGGCTGGACCTCATCCCAGCTCCTCTGACGTCTGTTCCTGGTGGGAAAAGTGCTCTGGGAGCAAAGCTTTCATGAGGGTCAGGCAGTGACAGGAGAGAGAAAGATGCTGGTACCCAAACCCAAGCAGGATACTCGGAAAGCAACAATATTGTACCAAACTGAGAAATGAGCCTGTATTTCAGAGTGGCCTCATGCCAGAATATGTGTGTGTGTGTGTGTAAGAGCACATGTGCACATGTGTACTACAGTTTTGTTTGAACGAGCCGTGTTTTGGCAAAGTCAACAACAACTAATTGCAAACAAACTGCACTTTTATTCATCCCCAAAACCAGCTGCTTTCAAGGCTGTACCAGTGGGAAATAAAAGAATCACTGGCTATTGCTACATGACCCAGTAACTTCAGATGCTGTACCTTCTGTTCCATCACAGTGCTTTCTATTTTCTGGCCAAAATGAACACTGAGGTGCTGAGAGTCCATTCATCTACTTATTCAGGGCTCAGCACCACTTTCCAGGAGCACTATATAAATTCAGAAGTTGCCTGAAATAATAAATAACTGTGACAGGTACAGAAACAGAGCTTGTAGCTCTAAGGCTAGTGTTTCCTCCTCCAGAGAGGTTTTTGTTCCCCCGTGTCTGCAGGACAGAACATTCCAGTGATGTTTCAGCACTGATGGGCCCTCGAGCCTCAGCCAGGAGAAAAGTCAGCTTTCTGGCAGAAAACCCTGCATAGCTCCTGGAACTGAGTGAAGAAAAGGAGAAAAGATGAAATACTTTGTTTACCATATCATGACATCACCACCATCACTGGAGAAAAATGCAAGTTCATCTTTCTTCCTGGGGATGGTCCGCATGACCCGAGTGATTATCCCTGCTGGATAGCACGGTGCTGTCCTTCCCCTCCACACCATCACACCCAGGCATGTGTGACCTCGTGGCCACCAGCTCCAGCAGGGTGCAGATGCAACCCACAAAGCTCCCAGAGCTGAATTCCCCTCGCAAGATGTGATGTTTTTCCTCTCGGTTGAGCCTGAATGTGCACCCGGAGCTGCTGAGCTGTGCCATCCCCTGGGACAGCCCGTGGGCTCCGTGGAGTCAGGGAAGGATTTCTGCCCAGAAAGGCTTTGTGTTGCCCACTGCTTTAATCATCAGCATGGGCTGGCTCTCAGAGCAGGGCAGAACATGCCCAGGCCTTTACAGAAAGCAAACCATTTCCTTCTGAGGAAACAGACACTTCAGCTGGCATCTGTCGCTCAGGTGCACAGAGGAGTTGTGGTTCTCTGGAAAACACCTGGCTACGAGGGAACATTTGGCTTAATTCAAACATGTCTAGGTTACCAAAATCTTTTTCATATAGGGTTTCTTCTCCTTCCTCCTTTCACTTCCCTTCTAGCCCTGTCTCCCAAAACTCCAATTATTTGCAAGGGCTCTGCTATTTACTATATATCTGTTTCTGTCCTCTGGTAACTAAGCGGTGTTAGAAGCTCTCACAGGACAGGTAAAGCCAGGATATCCCAGTACATCACAGTTTACATTTTTTATTTATCACAGTTTACCTTTTCTATTTCTCCCTGGTTCTGCTCCCGTGGCCTCCCAACAAATCTGGTCCATCAAAACCAATTTTAAGCTCCATTACAAAGGGAACAGGGTCAGTTTTCTACTGGAAAAAGGGGCTGCTGCTCCATTCTGGGAACAAAAAGTGTCTGAAAGTGTGCAGAACTGTGTGACTGTTCTGACAACCAAAAATGCTTTAAAATACATAAAAATGCATGGCACCGTAGTCAGCTGAGATGTCCCTGCAGTGAGGATTTCTTCCACCTAACTGGAACTCAGACTGAGTTGTCAGAAAGCTCCAGTAAATCTTCCTACTCACACAACACCAGAGCCAGGGGAGTGCTTTACTGTCCTGAGATGGAATGGAAAACCAGAGCTCCAAAATCCTTGCAAAGGGATCATCTCAGGAGGGGAAATGGTGTGGATCAGCTGAAATGTTCATTCTGGTTTTAATGTTACAGGCAACAGCAAAGCAAGATAAAACTGTTTTTTTAAAAAACCTAGAGTTCATGCTTTCCATAGTTGAAACCACTTGGAAATGTTTTCAGGACTGTGAGATTTACTTAACTGACCCTTGTACATACAAGCACAGGCAGGTTGTCTTAGATTAATATTTTCTGATTACAAAAATCTAGTCATAAAATTCCTTACCAAACATTTTACATAATTACAGCTGCAAGAAAATGCCACAAGAAAGCATAATTTTAAAAAAATTCATAGAAAATATTCCCACCTGAATAAAAAATAACATTTTGAAACAGTAGTTCATTAAGACAGTGTTC
The DNA here is from genome assembly GCF_050655825.1 of Lonchura striata. NCBI lineage: Eukaryota > Metazoa > Chordata > Aves > Passeriformes > Estrildidae > Lonchura > Lonchura striata. The sequence goes on from NC_140710.1 coordinate 4,919,728, forward strand.
CTGTGGAAGTCAGAGATCTGGTAGGAGACCAGGCAAAAATGTGTTCAGGGGTAACAGCACCCAGTGCAGAGTTACCTCATCCCTAAGCTGAATGTGCCAGATGGACTAAAGATCTTTTGCTCTCAGCAACCTCTTTTTTCATTATTATCTGGAAAAAAAAAAACCTCTACTGTGTGGAACTTTGTCCTGGAAGTGAGCAGAGCACCCAAACCTGGAGGGGCTCGAGGGATTTCTTCAGGCCCTGCTGCACACCCTCCTGGACACAGCCTTGCACCAGCCCCAAACAGCCCAAAATAAAAATGTCTGTGCATGCAGACAGGCTGAAAAATTCAGAAACACCATCTGAAAAGGCCATTCCTTGGTGTGAATTCAAGGGGATTCAAGGGATGGTGATTCATTCAAATGTTGACTTGTTATTGGGCTGTCCTTCACAATTGCTTCAGGAGTAATTTTGGCTTCAACAATTTTTTTTTTAATTGAGTCCTATTTAGATGGGAGTCCGCCAGCACTTCATTTTTATTTGAAATTTTATGATTCAATTTAGCATTTCGTTTCAGTTGCAATCTGATTTTATTGTACTTGTTCCTGGTGGAAAATGTATCCACCTATTACCAGCACCACATAAATTCAGATGCTGTCTCAGGGAACATTCTCACACCTATGTGAGCCTACATTTCACATATAATATGAACTACTTGTTGATAAGGCTTGTTGCATGAATCAGTGCCATGACCTTTCCAGAGGAAGTATTGTTTCAATGCCTGATATGTCACAAAAGCAAAGGACTGTGACTTTTCCTGCTGCTGAAGCTCGTGGGATCTTTGGGGCTCATCCTCAGAGAGGTGGAGATGCTTCAACCACACACTGGGTACTTGCTCCAGCACAAGTGTGGAATTGAGAATATGTTCCTCCTCCAAAGAGCTGATACTCACATGTCGCCAGGGCTCCTTTTTGTATGGATAAAGGGCTCTGTTTCTGTTTCATAGCTCTGTTTTCCCTTCCCAAGCGGGTTACAGATGCTGAAATAGCCCAGCAGTGCAATATTTGCTCCCTGGAGGCATTCAGAAGAGCTGCAGTATTTCCAGAAGGACTGAGTACTCATGCTGCAGCACCACCACATGCACCACACCCTCAAGAAGCAAACAAGCCAGGAAGGCTGGGACTGTACCATGGGGGACACTTCCCAGGCAGTGGGGACAGGACAGGGCTGCCTCAGAGTTTCCATCGCCTTTTTTGGAGCTGCTTTTGCTCCACGTCTGAGAGAACGACGGGAGGAGGTGACTCTTTAGGAGGCTTTTCCAGCCCTGTGATTTTACACTCACACCCAGAATTTGAGTTTTGGGATCTGCCTGCAGACAGGGTGAGTTACCAGACATATCTGCATATCTGCCCCTGCCTGAGCTGCCTTGCCTGATGCTCAGCCTGGTTTCCTGTGCCACAGTGAGCTCCACACTCCTGTGATCAGACAGAGCTGCCTGGCTTCAAGGCAGGATCACTGCAATAGAAAACAAATAGATCATTCCAGATTCCAAGGCCTGAAGGCCAGATCACTTTTGAGCACTAACAAATTAAGAAGAAATTCAGATTTAATTAATTCCACCCCCCCCCCCCCCCGCCCCCAGTATAATCTAAGAACTTTTGTGACATCTGAAACTTTTTTCAGGGTTGACAATGGTATAAATACCTCCCTGCCAGCTCCTAGAGTGCTAGCAAACAATCTTTCATCAAGCAAATGAACTCTTACAGGCGGAGCAAGATATAAACACCCATACGTAAAGCACATTCTCTGGACTGGGTCCACCAAGAGCAAAACCCTCCTGCTTCCCTGGAACCAGCAACACAAACTCCTTTTATACATCTTAAGTGTCCCCAATCCAAACAATAACACATTAGCATGTTCTTGACACTGCTGTCAAAATAAACAGCTATTTATTAGCATTCTACAAGGCATTATTTTTAAAGGAAATCAATCGAGCAATAATGTCAGAAAATAATATATATCCCTCTGTTCCAGAAAACAGCATCTCCCTTTTACTTAAGACAACATCTGGTCCAGATAACAGCTGCCAAGGGTAGAGCTAAGAGTCACTGTGATTGCTGTTGCTTGGTGGTTGCTGGAGTATTTTTGAGCACAGCATTTTTCACTATGTGGTATCACTGCCAACTATTCCCTGGGATCCCAGGAGGACAATGCATTCCCTTTCTGCTCTCACTGGGTAAATGGAATAAAGGCTGAGCATGGTGCTTGCTCTCACCTATCAAACCTGCACTAAATATAAGAAGATATTAAGAGCTGCCTCCCCCTCTCTCTTTCTGATGTGAAATCCTCCCCATCTTCAAACAGGGAGACTTTTGCTGCCTTTTGTTCCTGTTGGTCAAGAAAATTTACAGATATCAAGGAACCTCTTGAGAAAACCAAGAGAGGAAACGTGAATGCAAAGTGAACTTACAAACAAAAAGCTATTTTTAGTGCTGGGGGGAAGCTCTTAGCATTGGACAAACAATACAAGGAAGTTTCAGACACTGCTAAGGAGAGCTAATATCCCCTTGTCGCTGCCCCACCTAGTCTGGATACAGGAATGCTGCTGGATTCTCAGGCTTCCCACCACCCCCAAATTATCCACCTTCCCCTTAGCACGGTGCAAAAGTTCAGGGTTTGGGCTGAGAGCACCTGGCTGGCACAGACACACACACAGAGCCTCACCCTCCTGCTGGCACAAGTGGCTCCAGGTCTCGGCGTGGGCTCTGTAGCCCTGGTGGGGGTGGCTGGTGGCACTTCCATTTCCAGTGCCACCAGACATGGTAGCAGAGCACAGCTGGAAGCACCCAAAAGGCTGAGGCCAAAGAGCAAAGCAAGTCTTGGGCACTCCAGGCACAGAATGGGGCAGAAGCAGGAGGAATAGCATGGATGGCCTTGGGACAACCCGAGAAGGACTTTCCTAAACACAGAGCAAAATGGCTATCAGTGGAGTCTCACTGCTGCTCAGCAGCTGTAGATTCAGGACATCACAATGTCACTTTGGGAACCTCCACAGATCCCCCTTTTCCTCCTAGAATTTCAGCTCTCCACCCCCGCAGGCAACACAAATAATATATCTGTCAATCAGCTATCGATGTGCAGGTCCTTTGGGGTGGAAAGCTTGTACACAGGGGTTTGTCCAGTCTGTCCAGTCCTTGCTCCAGCTGCATTCTTGTTTATTTGTTCATTTGCAACCAGAGTGAGTAGTCAGTGGTCAACAATAGCCAGACTTCCAAGATCAATGAAATAAAACTACATGAAGGACACTGTTTTCCTGGAAACTTCTCCCAGATCTTTGCATTTCCCAGAGACCTGAACAAGAGGGAACAAAAGATCCTGGGACCGAAATTTCAAGAAGCAGAAAAGTTTTTACTTTTGCTGCTGGTTTTGCTGGGAGCTTACAAACACTTAAAGCCAGGCTTTGGTGACAGGGTCAATCAGATGCTGGATGCAACATGGAACTGCATGAAAAAATAGAAGCTATACAGGATTGCTCAAGTCCTTATGTGGCCCTGGTGCTTAGATAGACTCACAGGAGGTCAGTCAGGGACATTTTGCAGATCTGCCTGCCACGAGGGGAGAGAGGGATATTTATTACATTGCAACTAAGCCTCACTCCGTGTGCCCTTGCAGGGACAAAATTCAGCTTTGAACTGGGCCACAACAGAGAGAATGCAAGCAGCAGGTTGGAGGAAGTGGTTCTGCCCCTGTGTTCAGCAGTGGGGAGCCCTCATGTGGATGTTGCATCCAGCTTTGGAATCCCCAGGACACGATCCTGAGGAAGGGGAGGGAGGAAGTGAGGCCAAAGCACATGGCATGAGACAGCAATGGGGAATTCTAGCTTCCATGAGACTATGGGCTGAGAAGATCAAACCTGCTCTCTCAAAAGTGCACAGCTAAAGATAAGTTGCAGCATGGGAAATTCAGATCAGCTATTAGGAAAATACAATTTTACCCTAAGAATGGTAAAACACTTGGACAAGAACTCAGAAATCCATGTATTCTTTTAGTGAATCTTTATCAGTTACGTAGGGAAGGTTCTCTACACCCATCAAGCACTCAACTCTATTTAAAATCAGCTTTATTTTTTTTTTCAAATTACTCTTCTCTCACTGAATTAATCCCTTGGTCAGTTTTCAAAGAAAGTCACCTCTGACTTTGGATTCTGACACTCTCCTAGAGTGCAAAGCATATTTGCACCCAGGAGAGTCCAGATGTTGGGCACAGCTGGCACCCACATTAGGAGAGGTTCTTGAAGTTGCTGTGGAATTTTACCACAGTTGAAGCCAAGAGTGGAGTGGAAAAACGCCTTCTGCTCTGTCTTATGCTTAAATTCCAAAGCTGCACCTCACTCCTCTCTGGTCCAAAAAGAAACAGCAGTGCCACAACCGTAATTCAGTGCAGCTGCTGTTGAACAGTGCTGGGAGATGTAAAAACTGGTGTTACTATGAGCACACACTTCACCTTTGGGATTAGGCTGCCTGGTTTCCTTCCACTGACATGCAAAACTCACTCTTCCCCATTTTTCCCCAAAGGTGAGCACAGCTGATAGGGCAGGTACAAGGGAACCCAATGGCACTGATGTCAGTGGAAAACCCTGACCCCCACAGCACTTTGCTGGTTCTCAGGGGCTCACTGAGCTGTGCCTCACACCCCAGAGCACACAGAGCCCCTCTGATAGTGACACGACACCATTTGCTTCTTATCCCCAGTGGCATCTCCAAGTCCATGGCTACAGAAAGTGCTGAGGCAGCTGCTGGCACAGTCTCTGGGGGCAAGGAAGCAGGAATTGTGTGGATCAGGTCCACAGCCCAGTCTCAGATGTTGGCCAGCCCCAGCTGGGTCAGGGGAAGGTGAGAGGCACCCATGTGAGGCAGCTGTGATGCCTCGCTGCAGCCTGCCAGCCTTAGGAAAAGATGAAAACAAATGAGTTTATAACCTTTTGTCAGCCTGTCCCAAGGATGTAACTTCACAAATATTTAGGTCAAATGGGGCACACCCTGTGCTGCACAGAAAGAGGAGGGAAGAAAACCTAGGGCTTCAGCTCACAAATGCCACATTCTGTGTTCTAGATAAGCTGGTGACTGTCACTTGCTATCGCTGTGGCTGCTGTCCTGTGGCTCAGCCGGGGAGCTGAAGGTGGCTTTGGACAAAAGTGAGGTGAATTCTTGCCATTGCAAGCCATCATGTTCAACGTGACAGTCACAAAAAAACTATAATTAGTCAAAGAAAAACAAGGATGAACGTAAGCTAAACTAAGCGCCTCTCTGCTGATGTTTTTAAACTCAATACAGTTTATATGAGGGATTCACCAGAGGGAAAATGCTGCCTGGATTCATAGGAGTGCACCCACCTTAGCCATCAGTGCCCAAAAGGTCACAGCAATGTCCCCACAAGCATATTGTAAAGGTGAAAACCAGGTACAGAGGCATGTGGCTCCTGTCTTATCCTGGATTCCTTTCTTATCCCACTCTGCTCCTGGCTGGGACAGGATTTGGTGAGTTCTGCCAGGCCCCCAGCCAGAGCCAAGAACCACTGACAGCCACAGGCTGCTTCTTACTAAGTCATGACAGGTTTCTCAGGTATCACAGGAAGTGTCACTAAGGTTCCTAATTCCCCTGGAACTCGATTTCCTCGTGGCAAAGCCTGACTGGGATAAATCTGTCTCAGCAGAGCCTGGGGGTCTCATCCTGCTCCTGGAAATGGGTGTCCACTGCCATTCCAATACATGATGGAGGGAGGATATAACCTGGCCACAGGGATTTATCCAGAGCTGTCCTGAGGGCAGGGAATCAGGCTGGCTGCAGCTTCCCTGCACTGCAAATCCTGATCTGAGCACTGGGCAGGGCAGAAAGATGCTTCACCCCAAGGCCACGGGTCCTGTCAGCAAGGTGGGACAGGGGCAAAAGCAGGGAAAGCTCCTGCTCTGCCCCAGTCTGAGCAAAGGGGAAAGAAAATCTCTTCTGTGGTTTGGCACAGAAGGGTGTCCCGTGTCCTTGGGTCCCCAGGGTGGCATCACGGCTGGCACATGAGTGCAGCAGGGACATCACACACTCTGTGAAGGGGACAAAGGCCAGCTCAGAGGCAGCCTGGAGAGCTGGCAGCCTGGCCACAGCTCTTTTCCTCCATCAGCTGTTCATAGTTTGCCTTGACTGTGTTAATTCACACATTTCTCTCTCCCAGCTCCCATTGTTTCCGAGCAGGGCATTGTCATGGGGCCAGTTCTATATTTATGACAGGATGTCAGGCTAGGCTTGCAGTTGCCTCCTTTGAACTGGATACTTTTACCTTCTATGCTGGCAAGGATGCAATTCAACAGAAAGGTAGAAAAATAAACATATGTTTATTTAAGACATGCTTGGTTGTATCGAAATGCACAAGTGGCACTTCTTCCTATTGGCCCTTCCACCCTCCCAGCCAGGAGAGCACAGGTTTTTCATGACATAGACAAAAGATTATTTCCTAAGAAGATTGATAGTTTCCTTTAAAGGAAAAAAAAAAAAAAAGAAAATAAGAAAGGAGGAAGGAATCTGCAGAATAGCCCTTAGGAAGTTGCAGCTCTAGAGGCCCTTTAGCCCCTCACCAGCAAAATGTATTTAAATATAGCATGGCCTGCCCAGAGCACAGCCTGAGAAATGCCATGTACCCAGCAAAGAAACCACTCTGCAGCCAGGGCCAGAGGGTGCCAGGCTTCAGGTTCATGCCTCTTACCCTGATAAGGGCCCAGGACCTGCAGCCAGGCCTGAGAGCTGCATCTTTGAGTTGGCTGCTTCAAAAAGTTTGAATATGATTTTTACATTTTAATTTGCACACACTGCCTAATTTTTTAGCAGTCAAAGCAGTCAAAGCAGGCATGTAAAAGCCTTTTCCACTGAAAGATGCTGCCAGCCAACTTCAAACCAGACTCAGGATATGAAGAACCCATCTCCTCTGCCCCCTACCCTAGGACCACCAGGATCTCTCTCAGTGCTCTTCAGGAAAGGAGATGATTCCAGGAGATTTGAAAAACTCCAACCTCATACTCCTTGCAATGCTTTCTCAAGACTGCTCTCAGCTATGAATAATTTCTATCTGTTATTTCCTGGACAACCAGAGCTCTGTGAAGTTATGCTTGTGTGAATCCCCCCACCTTGCTGAGATCATGAACCTTCATGTTCAAATGCAGCAGGTTAGAAAGTGGGTCAGAAACTTCTTCTTCTCAAAATAGCTTTTTTTTTTTTTTTTGAGGCAAAACTAAAATGTTTCAAAGCTCAAGTGCCATTCATGGCTCATGGGAGATGCAGCTCTGCATCACATCCCTGTTTTTGCAAAGGGTGAGGAGTGAGCTGCATTTCCTCTGACAGGTTATGGTCTCTCCAGGCAGTGAAAAGGGTGATGCACCAGTGACAGGAATGGCTGGGAATCCACCCAAGCAGCCTGGCCACTGCTGGGAATAGGGACATCTGCAGTCAGGACTGGAAGACCCATGAATGGGAATTCCAAGACACCAACGTTTCATCCTGGTCGAGATTACTGTCAGAGTTTCCATTGGGATCAGCCCACTTCCTGAACTGAATTTCCCTCTTTCCCCCTCATCTCCCTGGAAAGTGGCTCACTTTCTGATGGTGGAATTAGCCAAAACTGAGCCTTCCAGGCAGAATGTGGGCTGGAGTGTTTTGTCCAAGGTTAGTTTGGAGCTGTCCCCTGTCACTGCAGCCTCCACTGGAGGCTGTACCTGCTGTGGAGCCACTGGGGACTCTGTGCTCCAGGACACTCTGACCTGTCTCCCACACAGGTTCCAGAGCACACACCAGTATTAACTGCATTCAGCTGTAATGAGAAGCTCTGAAATAACTCAGGCTCTCTGGCAAGAGACTTCTGTTGTAACAACAGGCTTTTGGCTGTGGATTTATCTGCCATGGATCCTGCATCCCACACAGCACAGGGCAGCTACAGCAGGCTGAACCCTAGAATGCCATAATATAAGCAGGAAGGGCTGTAATTTGAAGATTTTCCCACAACAAGTAAGCAAAACAGTCTCCTCTTTCAGAAGGCAACATCCTTCTTGCATAAGGGTCCTTTAAAACAATATACAGAGCTGCTGAACAGGAGTCATGGGGGGACCCTCTCAGATCCTCAGTTCATTCTCAGATTTAGCTGATAGTTTCTCTCTGACTGCTCCAATTCATACAGAGAAGCTCCAGGTTTTACTCGCAAATGCAGAAAAGGCTGCACATCTCACTGGCTCTTTCCTGAGCCTTTTGCAAGGATAATGGTACTGATAGAGAATGTGTGAGTTTGCTCCTTGCTTCCAAATAATCAGAGTCCTGGTACCTCAATGTCCTTTTCCAGATGGAAGCTGCTTCTGCTCAAGCTGCATTTCCCACCCAGAAGGACTTTTTGGGGAATTCTCTTCAGATATCAAAGATCAATATAAGAACAAGCTGCAGCTGTATCAGATGAGCTTCAATAAATGACAGAAAGCATCAGGGCAGATATGACAATTGTCTTTTTCTCTGTCCAGGCTTCATATCTGGGATCCAAAGTTAACTCTGGAAAAAGGCAGAAAGTCAGTTTATATTATTGTTATGTTAGACTAGCTGTTTTCCCTGTATTCAGGGCAAGTAGACATACTTTATGGAAAGAAGCAATATTCTCAGCCCTCTACTGCAGTTTGCTCACTATTTCCTATTATCTTCAGACCTGGCCTTCTTTTAAACATCCCCAAAAATATGGGCATGAGAAAAAAAGGTGAATTATGACATAATCTAGATATAAAGACACACCAGTAAATGGCTACATTGATAAGGCAATATCTAATACCAAAATCATACTTCTAATGTCAGAAAAAGGCTTTCAATGTGCAAGAAGCCTTTGTTAACCTCCCACTCTGAGAGGTTAACCTCACTACTGGTCTTCAGGGAGATGCACTACACAGAAAACTCTGGGTTATATGGCACAAGAGCTTTGGAAACCTCTGTTACAGCTGTGGTAGGTCCTAGCACAGGGTCAATGACAAAAACTTACCTTTGTTTGATGCCTAAGTTCTAAATATTGTTAATCTACTGTAATAGCCAGAGATGCTGCAGGTCATGACGGAGCAGGGAAGACCCAGGGCTTTGTGGATGGGATCACAGCATCCAAGGAAAACCTCGCAGCCCATCCAGAGCCTCCCTGTGCTACTTCTGTGCAGTGTGGCTCAGGAAAGGGATGTTTCTCACAGGGAAAAGGGATCCTTGAGCACTGGGTTAAAGATGATTTGACTGTCCACAGGTGAGCTAGATGAGAAGATTGTAGAGAAACATTCCTCACTCACTTATAGGATGGTTTGGGTTGGGAGAGACCTGCCACAGTCCAACCTGGCCTTGAGCACTTACCTTTAACAGGGACTAAAGAAATCATAATGCTTGTCAGAGTGCAAGTAGCAGAAACAGAGTAGGAAATAACAAGGCCCAGCACTTCTAGAGGGTTATATTTCACTGCTGCACCCCGAGTTTGGAGCAGGGGAAACAACACAAGCTGTGCAGCAGAAATCATCACCATGGGCGCTCCTACTTCAGCAAGTGCTTCAGACAAATTTATGGCTAATCAGGAACATGACATTATTGTGCCCAGCCAAGTGCAGATGTGGGCTTGCATAAAACTTTCCTTATCATTCCTGAAAGGGATGTGCTGCAGTCTGTCACTGTTCAATAAACAATTCCACGGCCAAGATCTCAAGCGCTGCCGCATCGTGTCCTGATGATCTGCACTTTCTTTACAGAGAGTCAGAGGAAGATGCAACAACAAACACATAACAAACACATGGCCACAGCCCTTTTGGGCTGATGGGTTTCCAAAAAGGGGCAAATGTTGATTACTTGTGCGTGTTATTTTGCCTACAGAGTTAGGAGTCATCCAAAGTTGAAAGAAGCCAGTGAAAAATCTCCCGCTGGATTCACTGGGCTTTGCATCTGCCTTAAGAACATTAGACAAATTTACACTACCACCCAAGCATAGCTGTGTTTGGGGGAAAGGCAGACAGCTAGAAAACATTCTAATTCACCAGTCTTCTGGTTTTGCTTTATATTTTTGTTAATTAATTTTCTCAGTTGAAAAAAAAAAAAATTAACAACTGAAGTTTCCTGTTCATTTCTTATAAAAAAAGAGTTGCTGGGGTACAGGTGAATTGCCTTTGCAGCCTGATTTCACATTTCTCCAAGCCCTTGTTTTCCCTGTCCCTCATGTTTGGCTGGTCACCAGTCTGGCTTTGGGATGCTGCACTGAGCATTCCCCATTTAGACACAGGGAGGGGCCAGAGAAGACATCTGGTGATTTTCATCCTGCAGATTTAACATGAAAAGGGAATTGGGAAAAGAAAAGGTAGCCTTTCTGAGGCCATATCCTGCAGCAGCCAGGGACCCACCTGGTCCCTGGAGAGCATTAGAAAATCCTCAATGTTTTGCTAACTCATGAGCTGCCTCACACAGCCCCTGAAGAGCAGGGAGGAGCCAGAGCAGAGTTAATTTCTGTCAGCTACTCCCTGACTCTCACAGCTCCAGTGGTCTGCTCCAAGTGCGAGCAGAGAAGCTGCCCAGGGCATCCATCAGCCCTGGGGCAGGAAATAGAACCAGATCTCCCTTCTCTGCACTGCTGGAGCTTGAACTGACAGGAGAGGAGGCAGTCTTGGAGGGCAGGGGCAGAAGGGTTTCCATTGTGCTGACCCCATCTCACCAAAACCCATCCAACCCAAAACAAATAATTGCCTTTTGCCATGGAGGAACAAACTCAACTCTTACAGGGCTTCAATCTCTTTCTACCTTTTCCAGGTCCAATGCCACATGCATGGACTGGAAACCTTTTGTGGATGATTTCAGAGACTCAGTCTGGAGAAAGAGCTGTATTAGGAATTATTTCTCTTCCCTGAAAGTTTATTCAGCTGTAACTCTGAAAGTTATGTAAGGGAACAAGACAAAATTAGAATATTGGATAAAAATAGCACTAAAAGAAATGTTCATCTTCCTCCAGCATTTTGAGGCCACTTTTCTGGTCTCCTCTGGTTCTTCACCTAAAGCAGCCCTTGCTCTAAGCTGGCATCTGGCTGAATGCCATGGCATTTGCAATGCCCAGGCAAAAAGTCACCTAGGATGGTAACAGCCTGGTTTCACAGCCATTTGTGGCAATGTCCATGGCTGTGCTTCCCAGCCCTCAGAGCTTTACTACAGAGCTTAAACCCAGGTCCTGACAGTGAGTCAGCACCGAGCTGTCAAACCAAGCTGAAACCTCCAGGAAGCTGAATGTTCTCTCTGCATACTTTTTGTACCACTCAGTACATTACATAAACTCCCAACGGGGAGAGCCATAGCTATGCTTTGGAAGGATGTATTTATTCCAGCCGTAATTCTAGCATTTAAACTTTCTGACAGCTGCTGTGAACAAATATGCAATAAAAACCAAAGCCAATTCAAAGCTGGTATTCAGAGGTGGGAGACTGCATAAGCATTTAGGTTCTGGGCCATGCTGTGCTGTGTTTAGCATTCAGACAGTGTAGAGGACTGCAGCATCCCTTTTCCACACTCAAGTGAAGCCCAAGTCACTCTGGCTTCATTTTCCAAGCTTGGCTGTGTAAAGCTAGAGCTCTGTCTCCCATTAGCTGAGCATTTGGCTGCCATGATCTGAAACATGACTGGCCCATGACAAGCAGCTTATAGGAACAAGGAATTTGAGCATCCTCAGCTGCTCCAGTTCACATCTTCCCTGCTGCTGCAAGCACCAGATCCTCAGTCAGAGACAGTGACCAAGAGGTGAGGCCAGGAAAAGCTCCAGTCACTGCCAGGGCCTGTCTGTCAGGGTATCCACACAATGCTCCCATTCACTTTCAGGAGAAATAAAAGTAGCCTGTGCTGCAGAGGTCCCGATTCCATCCCAGAATCACAGGAAAATGTAGGTCGGGAGAGACCCCTGGAGGTCAGCTAAACCACTCTTCCACAAGAGCAGCCTGACGCTTCTTTAGATGAGCTCATGCTGACAGAGCATGGTGACAAACCTGAGCCAGGTGACACGAGGCCAGGAGAGAAACCCCACAACTGGAGAAGCCACAGCCTCCCTTACAAATTACCCAGAGCAGAGGTGGCAGCAGAACTTCCTCTGCTCAGAGCTTCTGGGGGAAGCCTGGGACAGCTGCCACGTCACCTGCCACAAGAAGTGCCAAGAGGGACCCCACATGTCAAGAAGCCTTACTGACTTTGGGGAGTTACATGTGACTGGCTCACTTAGCCAGATTACATCGATTCCCTGCTGCCTGCAGCACTCAGGAGGGAATTCCAATGATTCCTCCCTCAAAAGAGCTAAAAGTGTGTTGTGTCCACAGCCAGCAAAGTGGTTCTTGAAGCAATCACCTCTCCACAACTGTGCACTACACCCTTCAAGCACAAATGGTTGCTGTTTCTACCCTCAGTAGGATACCCTTTGGGGGGTCTGTCTTATCTGCAGGGGTAAATAAGGGTTCCTGCACAGAGAGTCTGGATATTTTGTTAAGTAACAGGTTTGTACCAACAGCCACCAAGATGGACAATCTGACCCCTTGCTCTTATTGCAGCCCTTCTTTCACTGACAGCAAGCATCAAGGTTACCATGCTGCTTATGCCAGTAGTCAAATTAATTGGTTTTCTAAAGAGATCTATAAAAACTGGGTTCAGGACCTGCCAGGACACATGCACTGCAGCTGGTCAGCTGTGGAAATACTTTACTATCTTTGACAGAAAATGCCATTTTTATCTGTAATCTCTGTTACTCTTTTTCTCAACAACCTGTGAAAGAAGGAAGAATTTGTACAAGATCTCTTGCTGTTCTGAGCTGCCTTGCCAGCTTTCAGTATTTCTGCTGAGCTGGTTAAAAGAAAAATATACACAGCAGAAAAGGATCCGTCAGTAGAACAGGGAGGAAATTGCATCCTGGAGCAGAGAAGGCTTTGAGTGATGTTGTCTTCAGTCTCCTGTGAAGCCAGGAAATTCATGATCCTTTCCAAGCCCAAACTTTGCCCACCTAAGCTATCAGACCACATTATGGTTTCCATCAGTTTTGCTCATTTCTTCCCTTGATCTGGTTCTTCCCATGACACCTTGTCAGCTCTCCCTTGTCATTTCTTCCTCCTCTTGGATTTCCAGTATTTGAGACTGGGACTGTTTTATCTTTACAGTACATATTAGCAGAATCAAATAACTACACCAAAAGAAAAAAAAAAAAAAAAAAAAAAAAAAAAAAAAACTGGAAACCCACAAAGGGAACTGACTTGTCGCCTGTGTTAGATTTCAAAATACTTTGCAATTTTAAAGAACAAAGGTCCTTGTGGAAATGTTCACAGTGGTGTGTCCTCTGGGACTGAGATTGTTACAGAAGCTTCTGGAGGAACTGGATTCATCTGTGGTTTGGGGCAAGATAAGCACAGCAGGTGTATTCCCTCTCTCCAGCATCCTGGATCCTCTCCAAGTTGATTTCCATCCTCCCCATTTTAACAAAACAGTGAACACAAGGGTCACTGATGACATTTTCTTGGCCAATTCTCTATTCTCTTCCACTTCAGTCTCTATGACACCTTTACATCTTGTCTCAGCTTTCATGACCTCCTCCAACATTTCTTTCCTGGGGATGCTTTGCATATTGAGTAAATGAAGGGACCTTCCCACTGGTAATTGGATTCAAATCAAAGATGGGTGGGGGTGTGTTAGTTTGTCATTTTCTACTTTGAACCAAACTGTCATAGGAACTTCTAACGGTGTATTCTGGATTATCAGCCTGAAAAGAGCAGAGTGATCCCAGACCCACATTCTACACCTGATTAAGCTGAGGCACAGAATAGAGCAGCACTGGAGGTACAGCTCAGATCTCTGGACTTGCTGTCTTGCTCCAGAAGCCACCAGGTTGAGCCAGACTATTGACCAGAGGGAAATTCCTTCCAAAACTGAGCTTGCAGAGCCTGTTCTCAGTCAGGAATGAAGGTTTGCCACTCACTGCAGGTTCCAGAGCCACATCTCTGATCAAATGAGACAGCTCAGAGGAAAGTCTGGCAGATAGCAGCCACACAGGTAATCCTAAGGGACTCCCAAAAACCCCTAAAACTGTAATGTAAGGAGACCATATAATAGAGGAATGATGTGCAAAGAGCACAGATTCACTCAGCAGGAACTGAAGGGCAGTGACATCCAGCCACCAACATGCTGATGATCACAAATCACAGAACAGGTTGGAAGAGACCCCAAAAGTAATAATAATAGTTCAAGCTTTGATGGGAAAGAGAGCCCATATAAGACTAAGTAGCACCTCAAACACCTCCCTGGAGAAGCTTGGGTCATGATTTTTTCTTCTTACTCTGTAATATTTCTTTCTTATATCAAGATGATGGGAACACCCTGCCAACAAAGAAGGTCTTTTCCACTCCCTAGGATTTATTACTGACAATCCAAACAATGTGAGGGATTGTCTCATTTTTCTGCTGCTTTTTCCTACCGTCCTTTTCAAGGTTGTGGAGCAAGATCCACCCAGGTGCAGATGTCAAAAGCAATATTAAGAAGGTCATCTCTGGTCACAGGCAGCTCCAATTGTCAGAGGTAGCGGGATGCAGTCTTTTACTTAGTCTCAAAGCACAGCATTTGAAATATCCTGTAGGATGAAAACAATGCCAGCTACAGCATTTCTCCCCTAATTTTTGGGAAGAGGGCCAGGCAATCACCACAATTAGTCATACATTCCAAATGCAGTCCCCCTTCTCAGTTTCAGCCTCATGCCTGTCCTTATGTTAAGGATGAGGCTACAGTCTCCACCCCAAAGAGGGTCTTTGCCTCAGTCACACGCTATCAATCAGTCTGGCTCTCAGTAATGAGGAAAGATGCTTTCCTTCCTTCCACCTTCTATTTGGACCTTCACCTACCCAGTGGGATTATTTTACTGGGTTAAGGAAGACAGAAATAGACAGAGAGAAGCATGTCAATATGTGCATTGAAGAGAAATTAAAAACAAAACATAATGAAATACCTGAAAGCACAAGGGAATTTGCTGGAAACCAGAGGAGAGAGGAAAGAAGCAGCTATCACGCCTTTTACTGCACATGGAGTTAGTTTTGAAAAGTTTCTTCTCCATGTCCTGCTTTCCTCCCCCTGCTTGCCCACTCCCCTGGGGAGGAGAAGGTAGAGAAGGTATCATTACAATATTAATCACCTTGAAAAGGGTAGAAACCCAAGATTTTAAAACCACTGCAAGAGGGAGAAGTGTCTTTAGGGGAAAGTTCAAACAGCTTCTTTTGCTTGAAGACTGCTGGAAACAATATGGCAATCATTAGTTTCTCTCTCCCCAGTTCAGGGTCGTTCATTTAATTCACACATGATGAGCAACAGACATGCACATAGGTCCAACAGCAATATTAAAGTTGTCTCTCTTGCCAAGAATCATGCCACTAGAAAGCACGTGTGTGAGCTCATGTGGGTCTGGAAAGGGTTAATGGCCTGCTGGGGGCTCTCTTCTTGCACAGAGGTAAGGGAGGGACAGCAGTTCAGATGGAGAACGTGCTTCACTCTCACGGTGGAACTATCCATGGACATGGCGAGTTCTCTGGGAGGGTGGAGGACCCTGTCACCTTCAACTGAGGCAGCTGCACTCACTGTGGCTGTGGCAAAAGCCTCCTGGAATGCATTTGAAAGCACAGCATCTGACCTGGGGTGGAGGTACAAGAATCCTCAAGACCAGCCTGGTTTTATTGGGTAAATTCTGAAACCTCACAAGAATGTTTAGCTTAGGCCTCACCGCCCAGTCTTGAATAACTCCAGAAAAGCTGGGTCATTTTTTACCCTTATGTGGGAGTATCTCTGGTGATAACCAGCCTTTGTTCTGCTCAGACAGGGTAGATTCCCAAAATGGCAGCTCCATTTCTACATGGACCAGCAAACACCTGGGGCAGCCTGCAGGGTTTTCAGGACAGCCCTGACTGCCAGCAGCTGGCTCTGCACTCTGCAGTAGAGCTAAAATGAAATGTGTCATCCAGTCAGAGAGTCTCCTGTCCTCTGACAGATCACTACAAGAACAGAAGCTGCTGTCTGACCTGAATTCTTTCTTACATCTTCCCAGTGCCATGTGCTTGTTCTCCACACAAACAGTCCCTGCCACTGAATTCTTGGTGTCGTTCTGACCTGGAGCAGTGAGCCCTGTAGCATAAAAGCAATTTGATTTTAACCAGAAGCCTCTGCATACTGGAGGAGGATATTTCCCACTCTGGCTCGGGCATTGTCTGCTTGGTGACCTTGAACAGGTAGTGTTATCTTTCTTCATCTCTTTGTCAAACAGAGACACTGGCACTGATGCCTCCTGTAAAGCACTTTGAGCGATAAAAAGCCAGGTGTTGACATGATTGTGCAGCGGGCATTTACTCTCATCTGCTTTAAATCTCTGCCTCCTTCATTTTCGTTGAATAACCCCTTTGTTCCTGTATTATGAAACACTGTAAGTAGACTCACAAGTGCTCACAGGAGTGAAAAGTGGACACAGACTGACTGCAAGTCCCTCCTGCAGTGCAGGATGTCCAGGGGCAACACCCCGGCCCCATCGACCCCAGTGGGAATGCTGCCAAGGGGTGACTACTTTATTGCTGATTCACAGCAAATGATAGCAGGAGAAGCATTTCACAGCGTTTTCTAATCTGCTTCTTGAGGGTTTAGTCATCCCAAAAGTCACTATGAATAAGGATTACTCTTCCTTTTCAACAAATTGATCTCTCATGCAAAACTCTGCCCAGTTAACGATTTCTTCACTGCATGGTGGGGGTTTTTGTTTTTCTGGTGAAGTTACCACCATCTGTGGCCAAACAACACACTGAAGCCCAGTAACCTTTCAGAAAGATGACAGATGATGTCTGCTGCTCATTTCATGTGGTTTTTGCCCAGTACGGTCTCTGAGGGAAGGAAGAAGGTGCCAAAACTGAAATAAGAAAGATAACATTGGTAAATGTCAGAGCTCCCTGGTGAGTGCAGAGATCTCAAAGACTTGGGAATGCTGAACAGATGACTCACTGGGAAGAGTTGCCACACGTCCTGTTTTTGACAGATGGGACACTGATTTATTCTATTTAGGATCCTAATGGCATTATAGTAGCCTCTAGAGACCTTGATAGCAAAGGTGATGACTTTTGGGGCTTTGTGGGGTAGAAATTATCATGCAGGATGAGGAAAATGTAAAACTTTGAGGCCAAATCCTTGCATACTTTGGAGCTGCTCACATCCTGGTCCTGGTTTACAGGTGCTGAAGGGTATCTTCCTTGCTGAAAATAGAGATTTTGTCATAGTCATACATGCAAACATAGCAGTTCTCTGTTGAAATGCTATATTTTTCCCATTCCTTGTAGAGCCTGCTACATCTTCAAATCATTTGGATCCACACTTCACATCTGTCCTGAGCTTAACTGGACAATGCAGAGATTTTGCCTTAGTCCCATGGACAGATTTCAGAATTATTTCTGTTTTGGTCAGTCCAAAAGCAAGTTCTTTTTGGTTTGGTTTTGTTTGTTTTTTTTTTTTTTTCTTTCTGGCATTGAAAAATATGTCATGTTGAAAAATTAGATATCAGTTCCAAGTGAATAGGCAATGTATCCTCTATGTGAAATGCTGAAATCACAATCCAACTTTCCCATATTTCCTTCTGCATTTTAAGCCAAAATCACTGGCTGAACACAAAAGTACATGAACAGCCCTAAATCCCACCCTCTTTCTAATTGAGTTCACTATTCAACAAATAAATAAAGCCATGCAACTCTAATGTAATTATGCTTGTGATGACATTTTCCACATTCTGCTCCAGGTCTCTATGTCATTTATCCCACCATGAGCTGGTGTAGTATACCCTACAGCAGGATGAAGAGTTTGGAGTCTGCTACTGTCTGTGAACTAAAAGAGACCTGGAGTGAAATCCTGGCCTCAGACAACAGCAGTTTTGCCACCAGCAGAAGTGGGACCAGTTTATCAGCCCAGGATTTCTAACTCAGGCATTAGAGGCTTGTATTTTTGACAGTTTTAATCCAGAAGCCCTGAGCTCACTACCATCATCTGTGGGTGTGATTACATGGGCAGACAGGATAAAGCTGGAGTGCTCAGAGTATTTCTGCTCCACTTCTGCTCCCAGATTTGAATCTGTCACTCAGCTGGTCGTGTCCAACCAAATAATTGTTCTTCTGGGGACGAAGTCCCACAGCAAACACATCCCAGTGCCCTCCCATTTAACATGGTGCTGAAGGAATACTAATTTGTCCACTTCCCCCTCCCCTTCTTATCCAGTTGGAATAATAAATATTTTTCTCATGATTTATTGGATTTCAGTTTGTTGAAAAGATCCTCCAAACAAATGAAGTTTTAATGGCAACAAACACCAGCCGTAGAGCATTAGAAAATATAAACAGCAGCAGAGACCATTAAACAAAAACCACTTTGGATACAGCTGACACAGTGCTCAGCAGTCTTCACCTCCTGAGGCCAGGGCCCGAGACAGAGGGTCACAGAGAGTCCTTCACTGGAAAAGAAATTTGGAAGGATCACATATTTGAGTCCTTTGGATGCTGAGAGCTGCAAGAGAGACTTTTGAAGTGACCAGTCCAGACTTTGGGCTACTCAGGACCATAGGCAAGACCTCAAACATTGAATCCCAGAATGGTTGAGGCTGGAAGGGACCTTAAGGATTATTTAGCTCCAACTCCCCTTGCCCTGGGCAGAGCACTTTGCCATAGGATCAGGCTGCTCTTAGCCCCACCCAGCCTGGCCCTGATGAAGGGATCCATTCTAGAGAGGAAGAGCCAAGGCAGACCCCACACTCTCTTCCCTTCCTTCTGCCATGCCCACTGCACAAAGGACTTTCTGGGAGCCCAGTCCAGCCCTCCAGCTCTCCTCCTAACAAATGGGCTCAGGCTGGAGTTCCAGCCCTGCATGGACACCTGCACAGCACCTGTGCTGGGGCCAGCCAGCACTGCCTCACAGATGAGCACGCTGCCCTGAATGACCCTCCCTGCAAGAAGGGCTGATGTGCACCTCTCCAGGGGGAAGTAATTTGGGTCATTTTCTGCTGCTGTGGAAGATGGATGCAGCACCTGTGCACAGGTGAGAGGAGTCAGCACACGGCTTGGTGCCACAGAGCAATTGTCACCCCCTCCAGGGCACATCCAGTGTGTTCACAGCCTGCCCTGTCTCCTTCTCACATCTGTCACATCTGTCTTTGCATGGCTAGAAGCAACTGAAGTGGTCACAAAGTGAGTTCTGTGTGCCTGGGTTTATTCTCAGTACACCCCTATTTACACATTTAGGAGAGTCTAGAAGGAAAAATGAGAAGGCAGCAAAAAATACTGCAAGTGTTCATCATAAAACTTCCAGAATGACAATGAAAACTTTCAGAACTACAGTATGAAAAGCCTTTCTATAAGAAGATTCAATAAAAGTGCATTTGGATGGGGAACATTGTCTGATTGTGCCGTTTCTCCCCTGCCCTCCCATCACACTGGCCAGCACAACTGGTTGTGCAATCACTCTTAGAACCAATGTCAAAACAAACACATCCCTCAACTGCTTCTAGCAGGATGATTTTTCTGACCCATTTTGACAGTATCAGAGTAGAGAGTGAGTACTGGCACAGCTACATCTGCACGCTGGAGGCTGGAGCAGGGAGAGATCAGGTGGAGAGACAAAACACTCTATTCCTTCAGAGCAATCACAGCAAAGTCCAAGCAGAAAGCGATTAAGAAGAGTTGTCCAACAACACAACATTTGTCAAGCCAAGTCTTAGAATGTTTCTGCACAAATCCTAAGGTCTCAGCTATCCACAGCCTTTTCTTAACTCATAGATGCTATTCAAAACAGCCTTGATGAGTGCACAGCTGGGTTTGCCACCTTTTATTCAAACAGGGGAAGCATGGACCAGTAATGTGTTCCAGAGACTGGAAATCAGGATGTTTTGATTTGAGATAAAGTACAAAACATGTGTGAGTGACCAAAGACACCCTGCCTGAGCCTTTCAGGAAATAAGTGATTTAAGACATTTTACCATAAGAGCAAGAGTTTACTGTCAATAAACCATTGTTTACTGTCTACGCAAGAGCTGTGGCTACTACTTTATTCAAACATTCATATTTTGTCTACTTAATCCATTCCAAGTCACTGCAAACAATTTCCCTTTCATCATCCGGGATGCCTGGGAAAGGACCCTGTCTGTCTGTATGGAATCCGAGCTGCACCTTGACATTCCCAGCATGTCCAGGGCTCCAACCTGCCCCTCCAGCCCTGCATGTACACTGACCTCAGCGCTCACCTCTTTCCTGCTCCCTGCCCAGCTCCAAGGGCAGCCAGCAGGATTCACAAGGCTCTTTTCCAAGGCCATGAAATGAAGTCCACCTCCCAGGAGTGTGGCCCCTGCCCATACAGCTTACGCAAACTTCACACTTCAACTCTTCTCTGGAGCTCCCAGACTAAACCCATGTAGTACCAGCATGGCTCAGATGCAAAGCAATGAAAAATAATGAGTTTCATTTAAATAAAAACAATCATAAAGCCCACAACAATTCACAGCAAAATTCTATTTCTACTCCAACCTGTGGGCTCACCATAGAAAGGCTGAGCCCACTGGGAAAAGTCATAATCCAGCTGATTGTAAACCACATACCAAATACTTACAATCAGATTTATTTCATGGTTTAGAAAATCACTAAGTCATCACTATGAGCAGCACGCTGAGCTGTGTACTGAAACTCATCATAATTAAACTGCAGCAGATCAGAACTGTTCCAGGAATGAACAATGTCAGAAGCACAAAGTGGCCAATGTGGATTTGCAAGAGATCATGCAACAGTGGTTGCAGGGCAAAAAAATATTCATTTGTTTGAATTATGAACAAGTTCATTTCATTTTTAACTAAAGATCAGGACAGGATTCAGGTTAAGGAGGAGGTAGCAAGAAGAATGAGGTAGGTAAATGAAGTTAATAAAAATAATCAATTATAACAGCAAGGGGGAAAAATAGAGAAATCAAAATACATTCTCTGAGGAGGATGTAGATATAACCAGAAACAGCTCAAGGTTCTGTGATGAACAATCCCACACTGGTAACGAGCCTAATCAAAAGCCCATCAAAATCAAGATCTTTCCACTGACTTTGCCCTTCGTGACTGCACGACAAGCAAAACTTTTCCCATTACAGACTGTCTGCTACAAAATCTTTTCTGTTTCTCTACACATTTTTCCACTGTTCTTAATAAACTCATTTTCTTACATTATGTTAATACTTAAAAAAAGAAAAGAGAAACCCTTCATAAATACACAATCAAGCCTGAGGTAATTTTCCTAAAATAATTTTTTAAATAAACTGCTCTGTACAAACTTCAGTCACTTCAAAATGCGCTTTGAAACTGAAGACTGTGGAAAAGTTAAAGAAGTGATTGCTGATAAATAGTTCCATATGATTTATCGAATATAATATCCTTCCCCCCACAACAGAGTGATTTTTCAGATCTTAGGGCATGGACTTGTTGCCTGCTAAGGGATGTGTGCTGAGGTTTAATAAGGTATTTATATGCTAAAGAGCTTTCTCCTGTTCCTCTATCAAACATCAGCAGTATTCTCCTAAATAGAAATATCCCTTAGGATGAAATTGAGCTAAACTGGTGGAGCTGTATGGAAGTGACATCTAAAAAATACTTTAAATGTTCCTCGTTGTTGTTGGAGCAGGAAGGATGCCCTGCTTTAGTTAGGTTGTGGCAACACCCAAAAGTTTATCCTATTTGATGTAATAAAATGTGATAACATCATATTTAGATGTCCAGCTAAATCCCACAGAGATTTTCCTGGGGTCTGAGGGAGAATGGAAGTGATCACTGCCTGATAATATGATCAAACAGCAGATGGAGAGCTTTTGATGGTTAGATTATAGGGTACAATCTCTAGATAGCAGCTTGGAGAAGCCAAGAACACCTTTTCCTCTTTCAGAACAGGTAATATCATTATATTGCACTGGGCCATAGGAATATGTGATCTGGAAAGACGCAGTGTGGAACACAATCCCAAAACCAGGCATTTTTCATCTTCTCTCTATTGCACCATTGTGTTACAGAGCACTTGGAATATCTCCCTGGGTAAGCTGTTCAACTCTGCTTTAACACGTGCATAGATGCCTCACACTGCTGTAAAAGATTAGTACTTTCTGCCAGAAATTAGCCAGGTTTAAACAGATCCCTGTGCAAAATCCTCAGGTGTGACCATCCTCCCTCTCCTGCCAGAGCAGCATGAGTCCATGCATGAGAAATGCACGAAACCAAACAGAGCAGGAACCCAAACTTTGTGCTTGGGTTGTTGCTAATCATATGAGGAGCTGGACTACAAGGACCCCAAACTGGTTTTATTGTGGACTTGTGTAAACCAACAGAGGCCTGATGTCTGTTCCATGGAGGGACAGCAGCTCTGGGGCACAATCCTTGGTAGAGTGAAATCATGAATGTGTGTACCCAGCTTTTCACAGCCTTGGATCTGGCCACGATCCCCAGCCCCACTCAGGCAGAATGGGGACGTGAACTCAGAGCTCTTCAGAGTGCTTGGAAGGACATAAAGAGTGTTCCTTTCCAAAAGCCTTGGCAAGGAAATGGCTGGGCTGAGCTCTCTGAGCTCTAAACAGGAAACAGGTTCTTCACTCTCAAGTGGCTCAATGAAAAATATCATCCATAAGTGACAGTAATGCCTCTGCTCACATGCAGCCAGAGGATGCCAGAAATTCAGGTGAGAACACACAAGAGCCCCAGAGGCAAAATACTGACACTGAGCAGAGTGAGGTAACTGAGTTCAGGCTCCCCTAGATCAGCACAGCTGATATCCAGCTGCTAGGATCTTCCAAAGGTACCAAATTCTGGGCATTTAGGAGAGTCTAGAAGGAAAAATGAAAGGGCAGCGAAAAATACTGCGGGTGTTCATCCTAAAACTTCCAGAACTACAATGAAAACTTACAGAACTGCAGCATGAAAACCCTTTCTATGAGAAGATTGAATAAAAGTCCATTTGGATGGGGAACATTGTCTGATTGTGCCACACATCTCTGCAAAGTCACATAAATGTCCCCAGGTGTCCCAGTAGACCCAGGACGTGGCACCAAAATGCTCTTGCAGCAGAAAATGGAGGGGCTGGAGCAAGATAATCTTTAACATCCCTCCCAACCCAAACTGTTCTGTGATTCTATGGACAGCAATGGTCACAGGGGTGAGGGAGAAGCCAGCTCAGTATGAACATGTGGAACTCACTCACATGTTCAGTGTTCTTGTGTTTGTTATAGGAAAAAAAGGCTGAGTGTGGGTGGGCTGAGAGTCCCCCACTCCCACAATGCGGAAACAATAAATCACAGGGATCCCTGGAGAGCCACCTGTGATTTTTAAGTGTGAAAAACCCTCTTTCTCCTGACTCCATCATTCTGCCTTCCATCCTATTCTCAACCCAGCACAGGTTTCTTGGGGAGGGTCTCACAGCCCGCTGGGCAGGGAAGCCCATTGGTCTGAGGTAACTGGGTGAACCCCTCAGCTCCTGTCCTGCCTGGTTTTAGTGGTTTAACTCTTGACCCCACACAGACTTTGTCCCTTGACTGTCACACCACTACGTCCTGCTTTGGCTATCCCAGATTCCCATGGCACTCAGTCCATGCCAGGAATGTCACATCTTTCAGCACCCCGGTCCTGCTTCACTGACTACACCTGATTTCCTTTGAGGCAGCTCCTGTGTCACTCTCCTTGGCACTTTTTACCTCCCTCTGCCTTTCACAATTCTCTTTCCTCCAGAAATTTCCCAGTGGGGACTCCTGAAAATCCTAAATGCCCAGCACAGAGCAAGGACTGAGGAGCTCACTGATCCCATCATGGCCAGACTTCAGTTTCTGTAATTCCTCAGCCTTCCCTCCGTCCTCTGGAAAAGGGGTCACCGTTTTGATTTATAAACTTAGGAACCAAATGCCTCTCTCAGGCCTGGTGGATAAACAGGCCCAGCCTCCCCAGCAGCCTTGGAGAGCTACATATGGCAAGCAGAGCTCCACAAAGGCTTTTGTCCACACTTCCCATCAGGCAGACTCTAGGAAGACAAACTGTGGCCAAGGTTACCTTATCAGTGACCCCCAGCCTCTGGCCCTGCCTCAGTAGTCCCCAAAGATCCCAGTGTCCACACACAGATGCTCTCCCCTGCTGGGCTTTCTGTCCTGAGAAACACTTCAGTCCTTTTTCCTGTGAAACAGGGGTTGCAGAGCATGGAATTAAGAGCATCAGCCTCAGGGGCATACCCAGGGGGAGAATAGTAACCTGAAATTAGACATTTTTCACATTTTGTTTAGGCTGTAGATCTTTCCAAGGCAGTTTGGTCTCAGTGTCTGAGGAAAAGAATGGCATCCCATTGTCTCCATCACCAAGAGAAGTAGGAAATGTCCTACATGCACAGAGAAGCCAGTCAGGGACTGGGGACAGGGGACACATGTTCTACCAGGAATAACAGCCTTTCCTTGGCTCTCCTCTCTTCCTGCTCCAGAAGAAGTCTGCTCTTGGTTTCTGTTTCCAAAAGTCCCCTCTGCCATCCTTATAAATATGAAATATGCACGGCTATGTTTGCAATTATGGATGTTTAAATGAAATCTTAATTGCAAGAAGAAAGTATTTTTAGTCATATTTACACTACCTAGAACGAACAATGACAATCCATATTATGTCAGATGTCAGAGCGTTTGTTATTGTTGCTGTTGTTACTCTTTTGACCAGCTCATAAGCCATAATTGAAGCCATTTATAGAAAAAAGAATTTGCACTGTAGTCTCTGTACTTATTTTTTTTTGTGATAAAAATCAACAAGCTAAACTCTGCTTTAGCTACAAAAGAGTTAATGTGAAGAATAACAGTGGGAACCATGCTCTTCTCAAAGGGATATTTATTTGGTTTTAAAGAACTCGTTCTTCATGCAAAGAAAATGAAGGTTGGAAGCAGAAGAGAAACATCTGCCTCCTCCAAAGTTATGAGAAACCTTGTTGCACATTCCTAACCTTTCTCCTGTCCTTTTGGCCAAAAATCAATTACTTTTCTTTTAAGGTAGCATATTCATATTGGACAAGTGGGCAACCAGCATATAAGAATCATTCTTCAGAGATAGACAGAAATGTGCTCACTAAAAAGAAAGGGCAGAATATATTTTCCCTTCTGGGCATAAGATTTTCAGTTACCAGAGAGAGATCTTTCTGGATGAAGGATCTGATCTTTAATATCTTGATAAGGCACAGGATGGTTGCAGAATTTAACTGCTTCAGGTTTTGGTGCAAAAGTCAAGAAAATGTCTTTCAAACACTTTTGACACTATTTTCTCACTCTATGGGAAGAGGAAACTCAGCAAAATGTTGATTTCTTTGAGATGCAGGTTTATCTTGGCAAAAAGATTTCAAATTTGTACCTATTTCTGCTAGAACCAGGAGTGGCCCTAAGAACACAGGTTTGAGCCCTGCCCTGAGCCATTTGGGCTGCAGCATCCACTTAGATATGACAAGAAATGTGGAGGAAACTGGACACCAGCTCATGTTACTTACTTAAATTCTACGGCCTTAGCCAGTTTGGCAGGGGAAGACTAGAATAAGACTGTGGAGAAATTCTAGCATATCCAAAATGTATTACCAAAATATTTTTATGCTTTCAACAAGTTAAACTGAATGGATATTTTCATTTAATCAAACTGCTTTTCCATCTTTTCAGCTGCCTTTCCTATCTATTTAGAGGCATTTTTCTTGACTGGCTGAATACAACTGTAAAAACATCAGACTAAAGCACTTAAAGACACCAAATAATGCTTTTGAGAACAGGTAGCTTTACAGAGTCCAGAAGGAAATAGCTGAAAGCTAAAATGTTTAGTTTATTCTGCAGAAGTGGGGCATAATGAAAACAGCTGGAAACAATTTCAATGGCAAGCTTCTTTTATACATCTCAACATCTCCCTAACCTCAGCATTCACCTTGAGTACAAATTGCCCCTGCAACTTGCAGTCCAGGATTAAGAAACTATTGCTTATTTAAATACAGATTTGCTGGGGATATCCACAGGAAATTTGAGGAGCTACTTACTGAATGCAGGCCATTGTTTGCATTGCAGCAGCTCAGAGCAGACTCCAGCAAACCAAGCCCAATGTGCAGGGCACTTGTACACGTTTTGGAGGTGCCCTCCTGAGCTCAAATTGCCATAATTTTCCACGATTACTACATCACCTAAGCACTCAGATCTTCATGTTGGGTTGAAAAGCTCTTTTTTCCCCCAAATCTGTCCCAACCCCATGCACCTAATACCCAAATAAAAGGGCTCAAATCAGCTGTAGCAGATGGGAGCTGTGGGCACAGAGGTGAATGTGACTGGTTCAAGGATACACAGGCAAGCTCTGGCAGGGCAAAAAGTAAATCCACATCTCTGGCACCAAAGCCTGTGTCACAACCAAACCCAGTGATTCTCTCTGATCTTACTTCCCTCTTGCTCACATAAATATTTGCATGGCCAGAATAAAACCACATTGCATTTTTGTCCCCTTAGGAAAAACAACAAGCATTTAAAATATTTCTGGAGTTTCCCCCCTCAACCTTTTTAAGGAGTTGGTGGAGAGAATATATTTTTATTTTTCTTGGCAAAGAAGAAAAGAAGGAGCAGCCCAGGTGGAGTCAGACTCCCTGAAAGCCCTTCATTCTTCAGCTCTGCCTGCCCTGGCATCACTGCAGAGCAGCACAAGCACAGCTTGAGACTCAGCTCAGGTGAAGGGAGCAGGTCAGCAGCAGCAGGAAGGTTTTTGTGAGTGAGTCACTCAAACAATTTCATGGGAAAGTTGTGCAATCCATGCTGGATTACCCGTGCCAACTACAGTTCACTTAAATTGACCCACATCTGATTTCAGTACAAGCATACACTGAATGTCCCAAGCAGGGTTGTCACGGAAGATGAACGTGATTAATCCATGCCTCTCTGTCCTTCCCAGGAGCAATGAGAACAAATCACTCCCTTGGAAAACCATCCAGAGTCATCTCTGGCTCTGCCAGAGGAATTTCACCTGCCTGTGCCAGCAGCATGCTCAGCTCTAGCACGAGTACCAGAACATGCTCACAGAACATGCTCATCCACAGGGAACAGCACAAGGTGGAAAAACCCTACACTTTGCTCCAAGCCCACCTGACCCCTCTCCTGAGAGGATGACTGGCTGGTTTTGCAGGAAAACCAAGCCCCAGCCCAGCAAGGAGAGGCAGGAGAGGTGCTTCCCTCCTGCTTCCCCGCGAGGGGCAGACAGGGAAGGCGTGGATGCCTTCAATATGTTTGCCCATTTCAAGCCTTTATTCCTAACACGTTTCTTCTTTTATGCAAAACATGTCTCCTGTGTTTTCTGTCTCCTTGATTTCATTTTAAAATGCAACGTTTTTATGGCATGAAGAGATAAAGATATGAGGAAGGGAGGAAAAGTGGTACAAAAAGTAATTAAGTGTGGTGGCTGGTTATCGTAATGTTCTAAGGACAACCAAAACCATTCCCTTTGGAAAGGGGGGAATTTCTCCTGCTGATATGCACAGGATTTTCACAGCTCCCATTAATACAATTGGAAACCGTCCAGGTAACACTCTTGTCTCAGTCAAAGATTAGGCTATCATGTCTGAGATAAATAGAAGCCTTTCAGAGGAAGAAGCAGAATCACTGCTGGATTGCTCCAGATTTGTCATCCATTTATTTAATTTATATTTGTGCTCTAAAATTCTTGTATTAATACATGAAGGCTCATAACTGAAGCAATAATCTGCTTTAAGGAGCTTTATTGTGTACATCTCTGCTGAACAGCTGAGCAGAAAGAAGTACAGGGAGGCCCTGGAAGTCCTCCTCTGGAGTAAATGGGTTACACAGTTTGGTTTTATAAAATGTGCTTTGGAGATTTCTGAGATTTCAAGATATTCACATCTGTCCATTGATCCTACCCCTGGAGCAAATACTATGGCACAACACATCCAGGATGTTACTGTCCTCTGCTGTCCAACACATCTGGTACTGCAGAAGTTCCCACAATTTGAATATTTAGTTGGAAATAGAAAAGTCCAAGTCCACAGTTGTTTGGGGCTTTTTTGTGAAGCATGGATTACACAAAAGAACCCAATCTGAAAACTGAAATTAGGTTTTCTCAGGGAAAGCACTGCAGGCTGGGAGGGTGTGATACCACCCTCCTTCCACAGGACAAATTCTTCTTGCCAAGCTTCAGGCAGCTTCCACTGGGAATGTGCACCTGTATCCACGAGCATTTTTGACTCGGGTTCAGTGAAGGCCTCCTACAATGGCCTTGACCTTGACGCATCTCAAAAATGCTATGAGCCACCCTGGTTCCCTCTGTGCAGGAGTTTTTCAGCTGCTTCTGCTTCCAAAAAGCAGCAGAACCAAGAGCTTCCTCAGTAGTTAAAAATCACCCTGAGCTGTGAGGGTCAGCCAGACCTCCTCTGTGTCATCTCCCAAGAACCTTGCTGAGCTCAGCACCGGGTCCTGTCCATGCCAGGAAGGATTTGGGAGGCACAGCTCCCTGCATGCCTTGGGCCATGAGCACATTGCCAAGCACAGGCAAGCACCTCGACCCTGGTGATGGAAGTTAACAAGAACTGCAACAAGCTGGGACTTTCCATACGAATCTGGTCATAACGTTAAAACAAACGATTTCCGGACTGCAATTATTGCACCTCATAGAGAAATTGCACAACACTGGAATTAACAACTGCTCAAGTGCATTTAATTACTAACAGATACCTTTAAACTTGTGGTTAGGAAACTGTTAGCCATTCCCAGAGCATGTGCCCCACCATCCAGTCCCACTCTGAAGCATTTTCAGAATCTGCTGATCCATAAAACGTACCATTGGAGAAGGTTTGTTTTGGCAGGGGGCTTGGTTTTGTCCAGCAAACTAATGGTGTCCGTTAACACACCATTACATACCTCGTTAACATACTTGGCAACTGGGATTTCCCCTCAAGAATACAGAAATCGTGTGTAAATCATAATTATTGTCCGCCTGGCAGTATCAATCATCACACATAAGGCATTTGTTCTAATTCTCTACCCACAAAATTGGTCCTTGCAAATGCAACTGGGGTTGTCCTTGCCCACGGCACCTTAAAAGGAAATCACTGGCCCAGCCCATGTGCTGTGAGTTTGTAACAGGCAATTCCTACCAGGATGCAGAGCCATGGATCAGGATGGACTTGTTTTCTTTGCTTAGGCCATAGGCTCTTTTGGGGTGCCTTTGGGGAACCCCTGCAGAGAAGGTTCTTTTATTAGAAGGGATCATTGCTCGATTTTTGAATGAGTCCAGCTCCACACTGTGTCACCCAAGCTGCAAGCTGGGCTTCCAGCAGAGCTCAAAGCTCAAAGCTCTGCTGAAAGCCTAGCACTAAGAAAGGTGGCTGAGAGGTGACAGCACAGATTAGTCCTTCTTCAAGTGTTTACACAGAGGGTTTGGTCCCCACTCCCAGAGCTGAGATCCACGACTGGGAGTAAGATTTCATTCCTTGAGCTGATGCATCTAATCACCTGACAAAGGTTTTCTCACATCCAGAATCATTCTCAAACATGTGGGCTGGACATTTTAAAAACACAGCAGTGATAAAATAACAATACCAACAATGGCAGCAGATGTGGCTGCCAAGGAACATTATCTACTTTATGGTTTATGACATAAACCATGATAGAAAACACTTGCAGCAAGAGAGATTGGCATTACAGCCAAGGGAAAAAATTCCTCTGTGCAGTTAGACCAAATAGAGGGTTGGAATCCCAAGCACTGCCATTTGTTGGGAATGGGAAGAAGTAACAATTGTCACACACCTCTCAGCTCTGACATTGCTCTGGAGCAGAGACAGCGGGGACAATCCTGTGGTCCTGCTCTAGGACTCTGTGAATTCCACTCTCCAACACAAAATCATTAATTGTATGACTCACTGCCCCACTCATCCTTTCCTGGACAGGAAGGGATGGATGAGCATTCCCATCAGGTGATGGATCGGCATTCCTAGCACACTCCTGAGAGATCCTGCCCTTCAGGGAGGAAAGTGAAGAAGCCTGGACTCACCACCTCTATTGCTTGTGCATTTTCCAAAAAAAGAGCATTTCAACAGAATTTGTGCTTCCCCCACCACCCCTTGCTCTGCTGGTAATTTGAAGGCAGTATTTAGCTACAGAAACAACAACAACAACAAAGAACAGGGAATTTGCACTAGTAAGATAAAATTTCTTTGACAGTTGCAACTTGGGAGTCACATGACAATAAAGAATTTATTTATGTTCTGTGTTTGCATTTGCACTTAATCTCTGATTCCTTCCCAATACTCCAAGCCTGTATTGCTGGTAGAAAAAGAGATGTACTAGAGACTATGACAACAGACTGTAGCATTTTCAAGCCTTGATGGAAATCTGCAGTGTATTTTCCAGGCTCATAAATCTCAAGAGAAGTGTTTCATTATTCTGTTCAGGCAGTGCAGAATAGCTGAGCTACAGATCCTCTTGGATGTTTCCTTTCTAGGCCATTCCATGGACAGGCAACATTCATTTCAGAAGTGCCCTTAAATTCTTTCACCAGCCCATTCCTCTTAAAACAAGTTAGAACTGAAAATTCCTCTTTCAAGTCCTGTACAATAAATTGCAACCTCAGCATTCCAGCCTGAAAGGAGCATTTTTCCTCTTCAAGCACTTTGCCTTGTAGGTAGATGTGGACAAAAGCCATGACCTTCTTCAGCAAATCCAGGCCAACAGAAGCCAAAGTAAACAGCTTTTACAGTGTTTTCTTGTGCTTAGGAGTAACAGGCATAGTTTTCTTTGAAAAAAAGCAGAATTAATTCTGTTACCTTTACTATGAGTTAATAAACACATGAATTGCAACAAATCCATGAAGTTCATATATGGCTCCAAATTAGACTTGTATTTGGTAATCCTCAGTTCAGAACCACCTCATCCAGGCACAAGAATCTGTGAGATCCTTTAATACTTTTATATAAGTGCAAAGGATATTAAATCAGTTTGTTATTAAGCCATCTGGAAAATGTAAGCTGCATTTTAGGAGTGACTGCATGAATTGTACAAATGCAATGCATTTTTCCAAGCTATTCACACTGAGGAAACAAAGGAGACATAGAAATACCTCAGAGGGGGAAAAAAGCTCTTCTGACCTAAAAATCATGAGGGGAGTGACTTTCATCAAAAAAGGTGGTGCAGAAACCAGTCTCCTCACTCAGTGCAATCCACACTCTCAGGAGCAGCTTTGCAAGGGTCCATGTTGGCACAACCATCCTCTTTCTCTTGTCAGTGTCACAGAAAAGCATTTCAACCCGAGAGTAAAGTGTTTCCACTCAGATCTTCTCTCACCTTTTAAAGAACCAAGAAGTCCCCAGAAAAGAGCCCAAAAGGTCAGCCTGAAGTGAGTGGCCATAAGGCAATTTGCACAGTGGTCCAGTTCAGTTTTAGATACCAATTTCAAGCGTTCCTAGGGAACTGGGAGGCCAGTGGGAAGTAGGAGCCAGTTCTGCTCACAGAGGAACACAAGTGAGATGAGAGCATCCTCTTTTATGTCCTCGCTGTAAAGCTTCTGTCAGGAGAAGGGAAGTAGGGGAAAGCAGGGTAAACAAATTAGGTCCAATCATCAAGCAATGGATGAAGATTTGCTACACCTTCTCCATCTGTCTTTTTAGAGAAGAGTAGGCCTATATTGAAAGATGAAGTCTTTGACTTTAAGTGATGAATGAAAACATAACTGATAATTCAAACCTGCCATGGGGGAAGTATAAAGAAGGGTTGCCCCAAATGGCTTCAGTATGTTCAAAACCCACTGCCAGGAACATGGAATTTTTTTTTTTTTTTCCTGTGTTTGTTGGTTGCTCTGCATTTAAAACATCTCTGTATGTTTGTTTTTCTTCCGGTCTTTTGTGGTTGCTTTGTAAACATCTGGGTTGGGTTTTTAGTCCTTTGTACAAGAAGTGTGTGTGTGTGTTAGTTTTGCCAGTGGTTCTTATGTAACATTTGTGGGGATGAAGGAATTGGTTAAATCAGCTCCTTTGAAAAGCCATCCCAACACACAACTATTCTAGGAGTATCTCATGAAATGTCCTCTTCCCCCTTCCATAATATTATCCCTCAATTTTTCCTAACTAGGTTAAGAACAGAGCCCTCTCTTTCAGCAGTCATTACTCAATATGACATTTACTCTTTGCAATCCCTTATTCCTGCTGAGTTTTGTGGTGGGTTTAAGCCACCAAAGGGCCCATATTCACTTTTAGTACAAGTGAACTGGCACAGGGGAGTGCATTTCCCAAAAATGGGGCCCTTGCATTTCTTCTCTGAGGTATGGAACACCTTAATCCAGCATAAAAAATGTCAACTCCTCCCAGAAGTGCAAGAGTGAAATTTAGCAGCAGAAAATAAATTCTTCCATTGCATTTTCCTGCAATAGAGATGATGGGTTGTTTGGCAGCTAAGTTCCTAGCTTTAAAGCTCCTCTGAAAGCCTCTGCAGTTAACATTTTTATATTGCCTCACACTAATTCTCCTCCAATAAATGAAGAGTTCTGTAGCTTTTAAGACCCAAGGAAACACTTTGTCAAACTCTACTTTCCTGTACAGTCCAGACCATAATTTTTTTACCTAGCATTTCCTACTGTAAACGTTGGGATTGCGGTTGTTCTGTCACAACAACAAACATTTGGTGTGACTAAGACCTCTCTTGTTGCTGCAGAGGTCCAGCCCATCACTCCCTGTACCCAGCTGCTGATCCCTTCCCACTGCCTGAGGTGACAGCTGCCTCTCTTCCAGCCTGAGGTGACAGCCTACATCAGTTTTTTTGGGAGATCACAGGGAGATGGAGTTAAAAGGAGAACTCCTCTCCTCATTTCCCTCATGCTCCAAATGGAGGAGATGAGAGAGATAAAAACAGAGGAGAATCCATGAAAGAAGAGCAATAAACACTGAAGAAAAAAGCTCTGCAGGAGAAGGGGAGCTGAACCAACTGTCAGTAGAGAGGTCAATATTATGGTGCTACATGACTTGTACATTAAATTTCTTAGTGGGCTCTTTTCCTTAGGAAAAGGAATCTCATTTCACAGGCTTTTGTGATTACAGGGTTCTCTCCTCCTCCATTCAAAAATGCCCCCACAAAGCTCAGTCTTCTTAATATGTTTGGTCACAAATGGGAACAAGCTGCACTTTCTAAATAAATAGTTTATGGGTTTTTTTCCCTTCTCTTCAACAGCAGAGTTCATGTAAGAGATTATCTGAACCAAATGGGTTTACAGTTTCCTACTTCCCCAGTTCCTCACCAGTAAAATTACCACAGCAGAGGCAGACCACACTTCAATACCAGCAGTGTAGTTGAAAGAAAATGTGGGGTTTACTCTGCTTTGAATTTGGGTTGGTTTACCCAGATTTTATTCACCACTAGATTTTATTAACCAAGATTTTATTTACCACCAGACCACTAGTCAGTACCAGACACAGCTCTGCTCCTCAGGAGTGATCCATCCTTTCATTTCATGTCTCAAACATTAGCCAGGCAGGGACAGTTTTAGGGAAGGGATGGATTACTACAAATTCTGATTTTAGAGGACAAATATGGACAAAAGGTTCTGAGACAAACCTGTGCTTACCCAAGCACAGCCACCACTCCATGTTTTACATTTTACTGGCTCCCTGGGGCCGTGGTTGCAAGTTGTATTTGTCCAGTGAAAAGCAAGAAAGGAGAAAAATTATGCTGTCACCAAGAAAATGTTATTCTGACTGTTACTGGAGTTAGACGTAGCAGATAAATCTGTAATGATGAGGAAGGACAATGATGGAGCACTACAGCCCTGACCTGAAATTTCCTGAGTTCAAACAACATTTTAAGCTTTTTTCCAGGTCACCAGGTGATGCAGGAGGTATCTATTCTGGTTTCTTTCATTATTTCCCCTTCTGTGCCCCAATAGCTAACTAGATAGATAGATAGATAGATAGATAGATAGATAGATAGATAGATGATATATTTGGACTGAATATTGATAATGGAGTTCCATTGAACAGGGAGACTGGACCAGAGGACCCACTGTGGCCCCTTCCAATCTTACCCATTCGGTGATAACAGAATTTCAAAATATTCCAGCAAGCATCCAGGGATTTCCCATAAAAGACTACATGACTTAATATCACAGCTATGCTTGCCATGTGTGCATGAATCTAAGCCTCATGTTTTCTTTCTCCCTATGCTAGAAGAATTAATAAAATAATTTCAGGATCATTGGAAGAAAGCAAAGGTAGAGGACCCAAAACTTCTGTTTCTGTCTCAAATTAACATTGTTTCTGTTCTTCAACTTTGTGCAGGTGAAAAGGCACTTTTAGACAGGCAGAAATTTATTTCTCTGAATAAAGAAGAAGACCACACTGGATGTGAAGAGCGAAATAAACACACATTGGCAAGGACCACACAAGACTAAGACAGAAAATATTGCAAGAGAAAACCCCCACCCACCCCCTCCATGATGTCCTGTCTTGTTCATGCCACAGCTGCCAGCAGACAGAGTGACAAACACACTATTGTAACTCTCCCATGACGGAGGTTCTCAGTCTGTTTTGAAAAACCTTAGGTGATAAACATCATGGGTGACAAGCACCCCACCAGTGACCCCTGCAGAACTCCACCACCCAGGTTAAAAAAACATCCTTACTTAATTATGGGGTGAGACTGATCTGGTAAACAGCCATCAATCCCTTCAGCATCTCACTCTGCAAATCTTCACCTTCCACAGTGAAGGTACCTCACGAATCCAGAGCCATGGGCCGGTTTGGTGATGACTTGGTCTGTTCACATGCTGACCACAAAGTGATGTGACACTCATACAAGCAAAAAGGAAAATCTTTGAAGGGATTAAGCATAGAACAACCAAGAAGGATATTCAAATGAACAGTGTAATAAACTACAAGAGATTTAAGGGCTGCTAAAACCAAAGATCTGAAATTTGGAGAGTGCTGGTCACAAATGCAAAGCAATGATCTTGCAGACCAGACACGGGGGGTCATAACTCAACAATATGATGCAAAAGAATCATGAAGAGAAAGAACATAATGAAGTAATAATAGAAGCAGTGGCAAAAACCCTGAACTCTCTGAGCCAAAATGGGAATTTTACTCCCATACATTCAAATTTTTTTTTAAAAATATATAGAAGTAACTAAGCCATTCTCATAGCTTAAAGAGTGAAGGCTTCTTAGGCAGGAAATGTGTTGGACTCCTCTCCAAGAGAACATTTGAACTTCTCCATCTCAAACAAGGTCCTCAGGGAAGCCCAACCTGTAGAGTCTCTGTTTCTGGTTGCCTTAGTATTAGATCCATTTCAAAAACATGCATAGGTTAAATGCAGAGCAGTACCTAATCACAAGAGTAAAATTCCAGCTCTTCTGTCTGTGCATAAATCCAAACTTTGGCAAAATCTGGAGGAGCCATAGATTTAACTTTTGTCCATCTCTTAAAGGACAAAATCTATAGGGTAGGAAAAACTCTGCACGTTCAGAGTCTGAAGTGTGTCCATAGCTCCAAAAATGAGGAGAAAACATCTCTGTGTCCAGAGCTGGGATCTGAATGATTGTCAGTGGGAGAAAAAATATGAAATTCCAAAACAAGATGTTTTAAACTTGCTTTTAGGCTGAAACATCAATATCAATATTCTACTGTAACAACCAAACACAGGTTTGTTGTTTAAAAAAGAGTAACTAAATGGTTTAATCAGAGCTTTTGCACATAAACTCTGTTCCCACAAAAGAGAACCTTTTTGTTGAAAGCCAAGCGAGTACCAAACCAAAAGTCTGGATTATGACAAGAGGTCTCACTTGGTAACTTGCCAAAGCTGATCAGATTAGCACTGTTCTTCCACACAGACAGTGCAGATAAGGCCAGAAGTATTCACAAGAGGACCCAGCACCTGCAGATAACCAGTAGAGAGCCATTCACATGGACACAACTTCTTTTCTCCTGGTGGGGACACCAGGTCCTGGACTTCCACTGTGGCTTTCTGAGCCGTTCCTGATGCACACAGGCACATCTTTGGCCAACTATTACAAATAACGTGACTGTACAAGGGTAACAGAACGAGTCTGGCCAGAGGCAACTGAATAAAACATGACTTCAGACAGAGTCCCTCTTGGCTTTGCACTGTCAAGCAGCCAAGGCTACAGCTTGTAGCTGCATGAGGTGCATAGCCGAGATAAACAAGCACTGGTGACATTTTAGGCCAGCTGAGGTAATAAATGAACATTGACTTCCATCACTATCTCAGATGAGTGGAAAATATTGGTCAATTGGCAGCAAGTTTCCACGAGCTGACTTAGGATAACAGACCATGCCCTGCTTTTTCTGTGTTTTCATTCCGAGTTTTGAATAGCTTTTTTTTTTTTTTTTTTTGCAGAAAACCTTTAAACCAGAGAGCACACACAGACCTCCAAGGCATCAGAGCCAGAACTTGGGTCAGGAATGCTCTGACCTTGATAGAGGACAGATATGGGGGCTGTAGATTACCATTATTTTTTTCCATGCCAAAACGAGTTCTCCGTGCCGCACTCGGAAGAGAGGAAGTCATGATAAGCAATGTTTACCTGTGGTGCAAATCTCTTTAACATGAGGGCAGAGACTGGCACCATTGTCTGGCCCAGCACACACCAGCTCCAGAGGCACTGGAGGGGCCATAAGAAGGCAATTTTCCCTGAGGGTTGGAATGCACTCTTTGATGGAGTTTACCTAAACCGTAAAAGCCAGGACATCCTCTCGCTCTGCAGAGCAGGGCTGACCAGAAGCAAACACTGTTGATGTTCACTTGATGCACAACAGCTCTGACAGTGCAAGACAAAACTTAAGATGAAACCGGAGGGATAAAAAGGCAGCATTTGTCAACAGGGCTGCAAACAGATCAGATACTGGAGTATAAATGGGACTTGTCTGGTACAAAGACACCCTTGAGGTGAGAGAACCAGGCTAAAGAAATCTGGTCCAAAAGGATCTTTCAAATCACCCTGTGGCTCTGCAGATATCAAACACTGATGGAGTTTGTCTACAGGTTTATGGGTCAGACAAGAGCTTTCCAACATGGCTGTGCTCAATTCCCTCATACCTGGTCTGCATAAAACATTTCTGCTACAATGGTGGGCCAAAGTGGATTCTGTGCCTGTCTGCTCTAAACTCCTTCAAAAAAGGGTACATTTCCTGCAGATCCAGGCTTTTTTTGGAAGTCATAGAAATGTGAGTTTCTTTGGCCGAGTTTCTTTGGCCAAGTTTCCTGGTTTCTCTTGCTGAAGTTGGAGCAACCAAAGCGAATGAATCAGGAGCAAGATGAGTAAGTCCATATCTATCCAGTTGATAACCATCTTCCAAAGCTGTTCAAGGGCAAAAAAAGTACATTCTCCTGTATTGAATCAGGACATCATAACTACGAAGTGTTCCAAGTTAAACACATTCAAAAACTGTTCGACTCATGTTTCACATTTAATTCTAGATCTCTAAAAAAGTTTACAAAAGCAAAGCTTGCCTGGACTAAACAACAGAACTGCATGAGGCACGTGGCATTAGCTCAGGCTTCTCTGGCCAGCTTTCTAAATGAAGTGTTTGGAAATAAGAGAAACACACAGATTTGGAAGGGGAATGGATAAGAGATTTAGTTTCTCCTTTTATAACAGAGTCCTGGGCAAATCTGAAGGAGCCTGCAAAGCTTCAACAAGACATGCCTTAAAAGCAACAGCAGCTCTGTCCACATAGACTGGAATTATTAAAAGCAAGGCAAAAGAGAAAGGTTCAACAGAGAGCTGGAGAGCTGCCGAAAAGCCCACATTTGTGATGTAGTGTTTGGACTCAAATCATGTTAGGAGGGCAAAATAAATCTGCAGAAAGTAAGAAAGTCTGAAGAGAGAGGACACAGCCAAGGTCCAAACCCGGTCACAAATTCAAGTGGTGTTCAAAAGGGAAGTATGTGAAACTCTAATTCTATATAGCAAAAAAAAGCTGGCTCTGCTGCCATGCTCAGGGTTTATTTTGAAGGTCACACATGTATTAGAGTACCGAGGGAGTAAAGTCTGAGTGATCAACAAAATGGCAGAGCAAAGAGCACTATAAAGACTTCATTTCCCTCACAGGTTCTACAATGGGCAGCTCAGTTACTGGCAGTGAGGATGTTATTTCTAATGTAAATATTTCGCTTTCAGCACAGCTGAACTGGGAGGGATTCTAACAAGTAATGAATGAACTTCCAAATGCCTCTCCAAGCCAAAAACCCCAGTGATGGCATGCAGAGCTGAGTCCTTTCAATCACCCAGAAAGAGATGGACAGGATTCTGCATGGCTCTTAGTAATTACTACCTCCAAAACTGCCAGCGATGCCTTTTCCCACCCCTCTTGGTCATGGCAATTATTCTTCCAGGTTCTCACTCTTGGCCCACACCTCCATTGTCAAGTCAATGGAAGAATGACAACATCCACCAGGTGCCTGGACAACATCCAGCCTGGATTATTACAATGAGCTTGCATGAGAAACAGGATTAGAAAAGCAGGGAAAGTCTACTGATAAAGCTGCCCCATTTGTTTTGATTCAAGATATTGAAGTTGTTCAGTAAATATCTGTGGTACGTGGGAGACTTCCCTGCACCCTGAAGAGCTCCACGGGGTTTGATCAGCTTCTGCTTTATTGCAAAATCAGAGAGCTGGGGGGTGATAGCTGGGTCAGTCTCCATGAAGATTTTTTAGGTTTAGCTTTTGTATCATTTTCTCCTTGAAAGAGAAGAAACTGCTCCTAGAACTGCCTCCAATGTGGCTGGGATGGAAAGTTCTTTGTGCAGAACATCCCTGTTCAATTTACAGCACATCATAATGTTCCCATGCTTCCTAATAACATCAGTTAGCATCCCTACTCTTAAAATATGGTCCAGCCAGATGGGTTTGCATATTTACAAGTCTAGCAGTGAAATATTCAATGCAGCAATTGCTTATATCACATCCATTTTGTTAAAAGACACTCTGTAGTGTTATTCTGAAAACTGAAAGGACCACCCTGTGCTGAAATTGCAGGATATCACTGGACTGTGCAAACTGACTTGGGCCTGAAGAATTTATGAATGAAATTGCAGCACGTGGCTGTCCATCCTGCAGCGTGCAGAGAAGGGGCTCAACAATCAGGGAGGTCTGTCCCTGTTAGCACTGCACATTTATCTGCCCA
The DNA here is from genome assembly GCF_050655825.1 of Lonchura striata. Taxonomy (NCBI): domain Eukaryota; kingdom Metazoa; phylum Chordata; class Aves; order Passeriformes; family Estrildidae; genus Lonchura; species Lonchura striata. The sequence goes on from NC_140710.1 coordinate 4,958,959, forward strand.
CTGAGTTCATCCAGAGAAGGTGACAAATGACACAGCAGCAGACAACCTATTGCTGTCACATTATGACCACCTCTCTGGCCTTGTGACAATCTCTTTGGCCTGATTCTAGAACCTTGGTGGTGCTGGTATCACTGGTGCCACACCCAGGCAGAACCTGAACTCAGGAACTCCTCTTTTCTATTCTGTTCTGCTTCTCTCTCTTATTTGCTTGCAGGCCCTTAGGAAAACAAAACCCTGGGAGCGAATTTTGCGTGGTTAGATGTGAAAAAAAGGACACAACGTAAGATAAAATAATTTTGAAGAAAAGCATAGTGCTTGGCTGATCAAGGACCCTCCCACAGCTCACAATACTCTGTGAGATAACAGAGATACTTTCTACTGTCTTCCAAAACAAGATGTTTCCTGGTCTCCAGGATCCCGTGACTGATGTGGCTTTTATTCCCATGCAAATAAAGCCTTTAATCCTCTCCTTTAGCCTTGTTTTTGGACATGAGACAGGTAAAAAAACCAAAACAGCAATTACAAACTGTTCCCTGTTCTGAGCTGAGTAATGACAGCAGAAAACACAATCCCAAGTGCCAAGCAAAATGCTTAAGGTTAGTATTATTTGTCATTACAAGTGAAGAAAGAATGCTAGCAGCCAGAAGCTCTGTGCAGGGATGTGAAATCCATATTTTTTTCACTTTTTTTTTTCTGTTTTGACAACTAGGAATAATATTTTTCAATTGCTAGATCAACCCAAAAGCTGTGGCAAAGCAGCCTTAATAGGATTCAGAGCCTGCAAGAGCAGCAGAGAGGCAGGGATTTGTGAGCAGCTTCACACACGAACTCTGACCATTCCTGTGGATCCTGGGCCAGCTCCTGACCTCACTCAGATGCAGATAAATCCATTTCAGTGGGGCTGTGGGGATGTGAGATCAGCGCTTGGCTGGTTGTGTTGGCTGAGCTGTGGCAGGTGGGCACTTGCCAAAGAGCTCAGTAATGGCTCGTGTAAACACCAGGATTGCTCACAACCATTATGTAACCTGCTGCTTTAGAGAGGGATTTACAAAAGGCACTGGTCTCCATGGCTCTCCTGCTCCACCCCTGCGCCATCACAGAGATCCTGTGTCAGGTCCACCCTTGCTGAGCACCGGTGGTGTTGTTTCTGGAATTTCACATGGACACTGTCTCCATGCAGAAAGGGCAGTGTAGGATTTATGTAACCAAGCCCAGAATGAAGCAGGCCTGGGCTTAGCTCTGACTCTTTCCAGTTCCTCACCTCATACCTACTCATCCCTCCTGACCAGCATGGAGCTGCAGGGTTTGGGAAGCACCATCAGGTCTGGAGCCTCTGGAGTCGGCTCAGCTCAGCTCACCCTGAGAAAACGAGGGAGAAATGCCTCTTGGGAAACAGAGACAAAATAATTGTTTAGGCCACCATGCACACAGGTCAGCAGGAAGTGAAAGGAATGAGAGTGGGGAGGGTAATGCTGGATTATGGCCTCAACAGCCACCCTTGTTCATGCCCTACATCAGCAAATTCCTAAATCCTTCCATACCTGCTCTCCCTCCCTCCCAGACACATCCTCACCACCACGCCAGGCCCTACTCCAGTCTTCTTCCCTCCCCATTCATGTCCCAGTAAGTCATGGATGGTGACAATAACTATAAAAATAGCCCAATTTAAGAAAAACAAAATTCTGTTCTGAAGGAAAACTGTCCACAATCCACAGTTTAGTCTGATTCCTCGCTCTTTTACGTACTTTAAGAGACATGACCATGTTGTAGCATACTAAAAGATTTATTTCTAATATGAAACATATATTTAGTATTGGTTTGGCAGTGGTAGGAAGGAAACCACAGGCAGCTGGCATGGATTAAGTGTTAGTTGCTTGATAAACCTGGAGTTGTCAGAACTTCCAGCTTCCCTACTGAATCTGCTGCCATCCAGATCTAAATATTTGCGAAGGGTGCTTTCAGATGAGCAGGGCTTTGTTCTTAACATCTTAGCTGCAGGGATACCAGCAAGAGATATATGTTTGTACACATAAAATCTCTATTAAAAACAAGAGCTGCCTGCAGCTTCTCTAACATTCTCTCTGTCAGCTCCCTGGGAACAGCTTGAGATGCATTAGCAGTACCCTTCTGGGTCCTTCCAAATTATGAATATTACAAACACAGTAGCTCACTGTTTCCTGGAATAGCTTCACTGTCTAAAATTTCCACTGTTTCAAGTTAGAGAATTCTGAGTCTTTTTTCCTCTGAATGCCAGACCCTGTTTATTGACTAATATTCCACTGTTCTCTAAGGGAAATGGAAAAAACTCAGGTTTATGATGTTGTCACCTGAATGACTGCAGTGCTTAACACAGTGCAAAATCTGAATTAAATATTCCAAATTACTAAATTCACTTCCAGTGACTCACTGAAAGTATTGGAGCTTTAAAATCTTCATTTGGTAGTAAAACACTGGCACCCAAGTGTTTCCACAAAGCTGACATGGGAAGCTTTTGAACATAGGCCAAACAAATTAATTTTGGAATTTGAAATAACATCCATAAGGATTTTTTCCTATTTCTTCAGTTCTGGTCACTGTTTCTTACTGACATACCTTCTGACTTGAAGTAGAAGTGAAGACTCTTTAAAATGTCTCACAATTATTCATTTATGAAGTGTGGGACAGAACACTGAAAATTGAGATTTTTGCCTTAAAAATGTCAGTGCAGGTGTCTTGACATTCTCCATTCTCTACCATGTGTCTCAGGAACAGGGGTTTGCTCTCCCTCCACTCCATGGAGGATTGTTCCCCCAGCCTTGGAAACTCCAAGCACTCAAGTGTCAGGACACTCAATCCTTCTGCAACTCCCAAAGAAATTATTCCATGTACAGACCAACAAAACCAATAACCACCATATTCCCAATACTTGCCTTTTGTTATATATGGTTCACATGGTTTTTAGCATTTTCCTGTAGCTTGCAGTTCCACAAAATTTTAATTCCAAAAGCACCACAGGACCTCTTGATTCCAGGAGATGGTGCTTTAAGGAAAAAAACTCCAGAAGCAGCAAGGAAATCCAAACCATTCCCAACAGCACTGGGGTGTGTCCTTTACATTTCACAGCATCATAAGGGATTTATGTGCCTGTTTCCAATGAAGAGAAAAAGCAGATTTACTTTGGACAAAGTCACCTCTGACAGCCATTTGCCACCAAGCAAAGATGATTAAACAAAATAATTTCTTAGGAGATGAATATCAACAGGATGGTTCCTGCTTGTTTGTCATGGGAGGAACATGCCAGAAAACATAGGCTTATGCCTAGCAAGTAATCTTGAATTTCACAGCTCTAAATGCAATTTTATGCCAGATTTTTGTCACCCAGCCTTCCATTAATGTCAGATATTAACAGTGTCAGATGCCAAACGACCTCCCACAGCCCCTTGGAAAGTGACTGCCACTAAACAGTTTGCTTTCCTTGGCAACCTTACAAGTGATTCCCATGAGGATGGGGCTGCTTTGAGTTCATCCACAGCAGCTCCAAATCGCCAAAGGCCAGTGAGGAATTGTCCATGCAGCACTAATTTTGCACAGGAACCTATAAAGGGACCATGAATTGAACACAGCTTAGTTATAAACCCTCTTGCAGCCTGGGTTTTGTGCATGGGTGCCTTGGGCTGGGGGTGTGTGTTCTGTCACCGTCTGTCAGAGCTGGGGCAGTTATCTTCTGTTCATTGGGCAGTTTCTTTATCTCTTCCACAACCAATCCTCCCTCTGGGAAAGATCTTCTGTTCATGGCCAGTGAGTGTCCCTGCATGGCTGAGAAAATTCCATCATCCCACGGGGAGATGCTCTGCCCAGGGGAGGAGCCAAACATTCCTACCTGGATACAATCTGACCTGGGAACAGCACAGCAGCCTTTGCCCCCTGCATTCCCAGAGGAGCAGCTTCCTTCCCCCTGCATTCCCAGAGGAGCAGCTTTCTTCCCCCTGCATTCCCAGAGGAGCAGCTTTCTTCCCCCTGCATTCCCAGGGGAGCAGCTTTCTCCCCACTGCATTCCCAGAGGAAGCCCAGGCCCATCTCCCCCAGCCCTGGAGCTCCAGAGGAAAACTCCCCCCATGTGCAGGATCCTGCTCCAGCAGCAGCACAGCTGGCACTGCAGGAGGGCTGAGCCACCCTGGGATGGGACTGCTGCCACTCCCTGACACACAGGGGGTCAGAGCCTGCTCTGACTCTGGTACTGTTTGGTTTTTTGGGGTTTTTTTGTTTGTTTTGTTTTTACTATTGCATTTGTATTTTTAATTTTCCTAGTAAATAACTGTTATTCCTCTTCCCACATCTTTGCCTGAGAGCCCCTTTAATTCTAAATCATAATAATTCTGAGGGAGGGGGTTTGCATTTTACATTTCAAGGAAGGCTCCTGCCTTCCTTAGCAGACACCTCTCTTTTCAAACCAAGACATCATAGAAGATTTCACCCCCCACCAGCTGCCAAGGCAGAGGTGGGCAGCCCAAAGGAGGTTTGTCTGTGGGCACCACTTCGTTCTTCAGGTGTGTTTCCAACAATGAAGTCGCTGCACCAATCCTCCTGCAAATAATTTGGCCTTTGGCTCACTTTCCCCACACAGCCTTTTCAAATGCCACTAAATTAGAAGTGAAAAATAGGATTTGGAGAGCACATTTAATGTAAGTAAAGAGATTAAGGGGTTTATCTGTCAACACTGGATTCCAGATGTTTTTAAATTAAAAGAAAAAACAGGAGACTAAGAGAGATGTTAATTATAAGCTCTTTTCTTCCTTTTAAAATATTCTAAAATATTGCTTAAAATACCTAACTTTTTCTGTAGGTTTTGGAGTGGGTTTAAAAAATATCAGCATACATTTCAGACTAAACTTCAGTGTCTGCACTGACGCTTGAATATGTTTCTTCTGGTGCATAATATCAGAGTTTCTTTGCATAACCAACATTCACAGAGGAGTTATTTCAAAGAAATCTCTGTGTATGGATTCACCAGTGCCAAAACTCAAGCTCAGAATGATATTGAATTCCACTGGTTTTCATCCTTGACTCTCAATTTCCATCCCTAGTCCACTTCTAGGAGCAATGAAATCATGGACCTACAGCAAGTTCCTGTGACACAGTGAATAAGTTTTAAAAAATAATCTGGGAAGGGGATGGGACTAATTTAAAAACAAGCAAATCTGAATAGTGGTTAAATTCAGAATTAAACCCATTATAAAAATAGGAGCTGGCCTCTTCTGTTTTACCCATCTTCCATGTGGAGTATATTTAATTTAATGTTCCTTGGGGCTGTACAAGTGACTTCTGAGATTTACTTGATCAGTTTGTGCTGAATTCTTACTGCCAATTTCTCCAAGAGGAAATCTTTATTAATGCCCCATATCTAATACAGATTCTGCTCCTGTAGGCTTCATATCCTCTGAAAGGCAGAACAGAAGAGAGGACTGAAAGGTTACTTCACTGAGATTTCCTCATGGAGATCCCTATGTCAGGCACATCAGATGGCACTTACCACCTTCCTCTTGGACATGAGTGCCATCAATTAACTTGGTAAAATGGTGGGGAGATCTTGTGCCAGCTGAGAATTTCATAGCTGAAAGGATCTGATGCTTCAGCACTAGGACAGATGGCTTTGGATAAAAATAAAATAACTCAAACCAGTGGGTTCTTCTAGCACAGTAATTCCACTGAGACTGGGTGTTCTGAAAGAGCAATCATTAATTCTGTGACAATACCAGGAGATTTTGAGCAATTAATGACCTGGTACAAAAGAGCTGAGAAGTTAATGTGTTCGGGGGTTTTTATTGCAATAATGAATTTTAACAGGAAAGAGCCCATTTTATTTCCAAACTCTAGATTTGGCTGCTAATTTGGGGTGTGTAAAGAGAGATAAAAACTGATCCATTATAACATTCTGCAGAGATTATACGGAAGACAAAGACATAATCCCTGACATATGTTCCCTATGAACACATGCCTTGAAAAATTTTGGGGGTTCTCATAGGATTTTAAGATGTTTTCTAGATTTCTACTCACACAAGTCAAGCCTGTTAGCCAGACAAGAACAGTGAGAAAGCTGAACATTTCCATATGCTGGGCCATTGGAGCCTGGTGATGGAGAGACTGAATCCTGCCCCTGATGCACAGTTCATTGGGTCACTATTGCAGTGAGCTTTCTTAAACCAGGCCAGTTTTACTGACTGTAGCCCCACAGATGGTTTATTTTATCCAAATTAGTGATGTTTATTGGAAAAAGCCTCACCATGTCTCTTTCTACCAGAGAATTAACAATGTTCACTTGAATTGGGGATATATTTCTTAATACATTTAATATAAATCCTGCTGGCTCTGCTACTTGTTCCAGAATCACAAATTCTTGGAAAACTTAACTATATTCTGAGTCCTTTCCTCTTACCTTTGGAACTCCTTCTTGGTCCCATATTCTTTTTCACAAACCAAATAACTCTACCCCTCTCCTTGGCCACAGACAGTTATTGTGTCTATGAGCAGCAGCACAGACAAAGGTTTGATCAAAAAATCCAATTAGCAGGAGTGATGAGAAGTGGCTGCAGAGAGCCCCCAAACCAGGTGGCACAACAACACTTGCTTTGGAAATAGAGATGGACTGAGGACACTTCCCTGGAAGTCCTAAGCAATTCATAGAAATTTCAGAATTCAGGATTCATTCTCTCATAGAAAAGCTTCATTTACAGAAGCCAATCAATGTCTCCTCTCATTGTTGATGGTATCCCAGAGCAAACCTGCAATGTCCCTCATATGTCCCTTAATGGAGTACCTTTAACTGGGCCAAAATCCATCTTCCTTTTTCCACAGAGCCAGCTGACATCTTGAGTTCATATGAGGCACGCTGTGTTTTCTCTGGCATATCCCTGAGCCTGACTTCATTATTTTATATCTATGTGACAGGAAAAAAAAAAAAAAAAAAAAACTTATGCCATATGGATGCACTGGGGCAGGAAAAAGCAACCAAACCAATTAAATCAATGGAGTTAACTGGAAAAAAAACACTGTGTGTGAAGCTGTGGAGCACTCTAGGAAGATGAACTCACAGTGAAAACTCAGAGCTGTGCAAACTAAACTGCTTTATGAGGAGCTTTGGATGGAGTACAAGCACCTCTCTGTGTGTTCTCATGCCTGATAAATCTGTAAGTGGATCTGCCTCTCACACATATACAGCTGGAAGAACACTCAGTTTTTAAATCTTCACTTATTACAAAGCATGGTGATCCTTCTTGCAATCCCTAAACACGTCCATATGCTACAACAATTTCAAACTGAACTGAAGGAAGAGAATGAGATCTTCTCAAGAGCTCAAGCTAGAATGAGAAATGGGAGAATCTTTGTGTTTAAGAGTGATGCCTCAAGTTCAAGTCAAATCAGTGTGCTGGCTCCTGCCCTTTTTAAGCACTAAAACAAAACCAACCCCAAAACTGGAGCCACATCTCCTGGACAAAGAACATCCTGTGAGCTGGAGGCACAGCACATCTGGGGGCCTCATGTTGCTTCTGAGTAATGTGTGACCTGGGGACACTGTCATTTTGTGCTTAACAAGTCTCCAGGGGGAAAGCTGACATTTGAAAGGGCCCAAAAAGCTTCTTCATGTGATGCCAAGGCACCCTCTCCTGTTTCACTGCAAAGTGGGAGCATGTGAACTGCACAGACATGAGCTCATGTAGTTGGGCTGATGCACAGCCTCCCAGCCCCAGTGCCAAAAGCCTGTGCCAAGACACATGGCATCTCACAGCACCTTTTATTTTCTAGTTCTGCCCCACCCAGATTTCCATCAAGTTCTGGATTGAAATAGTAATCAAGGTGGAGGGGCAATCACAGAAGTGTCACAGTCACTGCTTGGGATTAGTTCATTAGTCTCATAAACTCATGGTGAACTCAGATGAACTCATTAACTCATTTTTTTAATTAGGAATTTCCCTATAAGCCGTTCTTTGCAATCTACTCACCAAAGAGGTAACAGGTGTTTCTTGAACACTTCCAGGGATGATGACTCCATCACTTCCCAGGGAAGCCCATTCCAATGCCTCACCACCCCTTCAGTGAATAAATTAAATTGCCTGAGGCTAAAAGCAGAAATAATCTGTTCCCTCAATACCTAAGGACAGTCACACAGAGACTCTGTGGGGATGATCCATTAACACCAGAATTCCTTCACATCTTCCTTAAAACTATCTTGTGTATCTTTGGGAATGTTCTAGAGCACTGAAACCCTTCTTCCCATCTCTGCACAGTGGAAGATGTCCAAGCATATGTTTAGACCTGGATTTTGTCAGAACTGCTCACAGTTTGTGGCATCCACACAGAGTGACCTAATTACTACCAGGCTCCTTCAAGAAGGCTTCCTTGGCTGCTTGCATGGAGAACTGAAAAACTTTACGGAGTAGAAAAATCATCCCCAAGACAAGCTAAAGTTGTTTTCTGTCCCTGCCACTTCCAGATGAAGCACTGCTAAGAAGAGGTTTCACTTTTTAAAAGGAAGCATGTTCTCAACATGGTTTTTATAAATGAAACCACATCACTCCTTCAAAAGACGACAAAGGAACTTGCATGCATGATTGATGAAATATCCAAACACTCTTACAGGGGCAAATGTAACAAACACCCGGGCAGATCATAAGCAACACGTCCCAGAACAAGGCCTGACAAACAGCTCACAGCAGTAATTCCCATTTCGAACCTGACAGTGAATATTTACTTAATACATGTTTATTTTAATTGGAAATAAAGGAAAGTTGGTGATGAGTCTTTAGGTACTGGTACAGACATTTTCAAGTGTCACAAAGGCCGTGGCAGGCTAATTATTATTTGGTGTGAAGCATGAGAGCTTCCTGGATGTGACTGTGGAGGAGGAGAGCCATTGCTTTGGTTACAAAACTCTTTTTGAGGAGACAATCAGGTTTCAGCAGTGCTGTGCAGACTCCCTGTGGCTCACTGGCCTGTGTGTCACAGTCAAAGCTGTGAGGTGGTTTGCTCCATGCGAGGGTGGGAGACTGCCAATCTTAAAAAAAATTATTTTTGTTATTTGCAAATGCAAAAATTGCTTTAGGCTCGCTGGACATGCCAAAGCCTTGATCAAAATAATGTCCCTTTCATGGGGACAAAAACATATGTTCACATTATCCCAAAAAGAAACAAGGGGGCATGGGGGAGAACGGGGCAGGAATCTTTTTATCTTGGTTTAGCATGAAAATACCATGCATGGCTGCCAGTTGTTTATTGGCTTTTTCAGATCAACAATATGTTCTTCCTTAAGGTCTTTCATTGAAGAGCTTTCTGTTGTATTAAATAACCAAAACCAAATGGGGAACAGTCTCAGACTCTGCACTTGTCACATGATACTGCTGTTTAAAGAGCTTTATTGGTCACCAACTCGCAGCAAGAGTATTCTGGAGAATCTAATTCATAAATTCTCAATGGTTTTGCTTTGAGATACTTCCCATGTGATTCCTTTTCTCTTTTTTTTCCTGTGCCAGAGGAAGGAGCACAATTTTTGTTTGGGTCAGTCATCTCCACTTCTCCACTGGGTAGTTCTGCTGCTGGTCTCCTCTTTGGTGTCTTCTTTACATTGTGTGCATAAAAAGGTGAATAAAAACTAAAAAAAAAAAAACAAACAAACAAAAAAAAAAACTATAAAAGGGAATTTCAAATCATGCCAAGGAAATCTGATATTGAGAGAAGGAGCACCAGGGAGAGAAAGATCAGGGAGAAAGATCAGGGACCTCTCTTCCAGCACTGGAGTCAGGGAAAACAAAGAAAAACAAGGTGTTCTTATCTTCTGAAAAACACACCTATCCTTCAGCTTCAGAAGATCTTTTGTGGACAAATACCACGAAGGAAAAGACAGCAGTTTACACAGGGAGAGGAATCAATCAAAACAGAGTTTTTACAACTCTCTCCTCTGTTCCAGTGAAGGCAGAAAACAGCAAATACAAACACACAGGATGTACCCCAGTCGGGGGTAGGACAGAAAAGCACACAGGATATCAGCTTGTGTTGCTGTGATCACAGGGATTCTGTCAATCATTAAGGCAAAGTGCCTGGTATTGCTTCCTGCCCAGGTGAGTTCTCACATGCATTGTGGCAGGTCTTTCCAGATGGATGAGCCCTAAATGGCCACAGGCAAAGGAAGCCATCCATGCTGTTAAACTGATGCTGAGATGGAGAGGATAAGGCTGTGAAGGGCTGGCATTTGGAGTGACAACAGCAATCAGGACACTAAAAAAGGAGAAATCCATCAGTCATCTCTGTTTCCCTCCTAACATCATCTTCCAGGTGGTCCCGAGCTTGAGGCATCTTTATAATTTAGGGGTCACTGGAATGTGTTCTTTTATACTCTCCATCCTTCTGGCAGGGGCTTCACCTGATAACAGCTACAGATAACAGGGGCAAAGAACCTCCAGCTCCTGCCAACACCTGCTCTGCACAGGGAGGTGTCAGAGCTCCAAGCAGGGCTGGTTTTGGGCACAGTCAGCACTTGCAGGGCTGAGCCCTGACACTCTGCTGTCAGCTGCAGAAGTTTTAAGTCCTGTGACCACTTCCAGGGTGCTGAACTTTGCTGGATGGGGACATCTATTCTCCAAACTTACCCCAGCATATTTTGACCAGCCAGCAGTCCAGCAACATTACATTTTAAATTATTATAGATCATTTGTATGAGGTATGAAACTGTCTGTAGTACCCCCTCAGATATTTTGCCAAAATGGTTAATTGAGAAAAAGATTATCTGCAATACCTCCTGATAAAAATGACTGGAAGTTGACAGTGTTCAATTAATCTGAAAGAAACAAACCACACTGAATTACAGCAAGTGAAGAAGTTAGTTCATGTTTTGAGCTCCTTTCATCTTTATTACCTGAGCTGTGGGTTTTTTGTCCTTACAGCTCTCTGTCAGCAGTGATCCAACAGAGGGCCCTGCCTTGAATTTTAATTGAATATTCTCTTTCTTGAGAGAATTAGAAATACATTATTTAAAAATAAATAGCCAAATAAATATTTAGAATCAGTGCAATTGAAATGAGATCACATAAATTAAGAACGATGGAGAGACTCGTGTTTTAAAAAGGAAGATTTACCACGTCTTAGAAAACAGGTGGAAGTTCAAAGGATCTGCAGTTCTTACTCTGCATTTCTCACTCCTCCTGCCTTCCCCTGTGTTTCTATGCCCAAGTACCTGCTAGCAGAGTGAAGAGCTTTACTTTCTTGGACCTTCTTCAGCTTTAAACTTGGCTCTCAGTCTGCTGATGAGAATATGAGCATCATATCTCCTACTTAGGACAGAAATTGTAGGAAGTGAAACTATGGGGCAGTTCATTATATTTAAAGCCATCACACCCAGTTATTTCTCTATCATTTCATCAGACACCAGCATGGAGGGGAAGTGTGAACAATCTCCATAAGAAGCAGGATGGATGGACACTTCATAACTGATTTCCAGCTGAAGTCAAGTAAATATACTCGAGTTACTAACATGATGTTTTCCAGCAGAGCAATAATCCAACTCCTTTAGCATCAGATGTAGACACAGTTTTCAGTTCTCATCAAGGGAACTGAGAGAAGGATAGAATAAATGGATATTTGCCCTGGATATTTTACAGCCCTGTATAAGGCTACAAAAAGAAGTATCAGAGAAGGATGAGCAATAAAGCTGTTGATCAACATTAGAAAAGGATGCTCAGTTTAGCAATGTTTCTTACCCTAGAAGCAGGCTGAAATGCTCAAGAGAAATTCTCTCATCAATTCACAAGGGATGGACAGTCTGAGGACAGTGATGAGAGGCCCTTTGAGACCTCCTGTCTGTGGCTCCTCTCCTTTGCTCCCAGAGCACACACTCCCCTCAGTGCATTGAGGTATCAGCTCCCAGACTGCAGAGAGGGTTGGTGAACAGCACAGGGGGAAATTACACATCCCCTCCCTCCCAGCCCAGTCCAGGGATGCTATTTTCTTACTCCAGGCAGTCACTGCTCTGGTAGACAGCTGATGGAACCCCACAAAAATGCTGGATCGTGGCTGACATTCTGGCCTTCATTCCTGCAGCACTTCTGGGCACATCATCAGCCTTATCTTTGAGCTTCCTGCCTCAAGTCTCAGCCCTACTGTTATTCCAACATAGTTTTGTATTTAATTTAATTTCCTTGTTTTTGTTTAGCTTTGATAAAGGAAAGGAAATCTTTCCTAATCGGCTCAAAACAAGACCATTGATTCAAGACCAAGTTCAATGAGCTATCAGGGGCAGCAGGATACTAATGGCTAATGCAAAAGTCTGAGAAAGAGTCATGGGAACAAAAGCCACTGGAGGGAGAACAACTTGTCCTTTAAATCCATGAAGAGGAAGTGGGATTTGGAGAAAAGTTCTGAGCTGAAAAGTCACTGCAGGAGGGGCTGGGACAGAGCTTGAGCAAAGAGCCAGGGTGAGCTGAGAGGGCAATCACAATGCAATAAGCTTTGGGAAATCACAGTGCAGTGAGCTGAGCTTTTTGTGCAGGTATGAAAGTTCTTGTATCTGTACATAATTCATACATGTGTAATAAATACATAAATACATGTGATAAGGGGTTTGGGGTTTGTTGTTTTGTTTTTGGGGGGGTTTTTTTGGTTTTTTGGTTTTTTTTTTTGCCTGGCAAGGGTTCTGGAAAGGATGACTTACCTACACAATCACAGCACGTCAAGGAATTTAACCCAAAGTATTTCTGGAGTTGGAAAATGTCTCCATTATCTCCCCCAAGATGTAATCACACATAGTCTCAGGACACCAAACAATTACTTAATGTTGGTTTGATTGCACACCAATGTAGAATAAAAAGGTTTGAGAAAGTGAAAATATAAAGGGGTCAGTCCTACCAATCTAGGTCAGCATCTAAAGTCTGAACGTGGCAGAAAATCGTGAATACCTTCAGACCTGACAAACAGCCACATGACAGAGCCTCATCCACAAGTGTTTCCAGGAGCTTCAGAGAACTTTGGCTCGCATCCCAGAATCCCTGCAATTTTCAGGCTAGCTAAGGACAGAAGTGCTCCTACAAGTGAACTGCATAAAGAGTAAGTCCAAGTCATAAAAATATTGTGCTAGCAGTTGAGAAGGTTAGAATACAAATGTGAGTGAAGAAACAGATAAAGGTCAAACAGTCATATCAGAATTACCCCAGTGTGGTGCATTTACAGCTCTTTATCTCCAGCTGAGACAATTTTTTATGTAAGAATTCACATGAAAACCAAAGCTGCAGTGATCAGAATCCTTCCAGCCAAATTGCTTCCTTTCACAGTTCTTGGTTCAACAGTTATAACTCTTTTAGATCTTCCCAAGCAGATTTGCTCTCATTTTCTCTCCTTCATTGATGTCTAATATTTGGGTCAGGTCTACCTTCTGACCTACTCCATGCAAAATTCCCATTGCACTTTAACTGCATTATATTTGCCATTATAGAAACCCTGTTATGACATCCAGCTTTTAATGCAGGGCTAGTTACTTATTTACTAGCTCTACAGGCCCAAAAATTCCCTGGCTCTTTCCATAGTTTGCTAAGACTGTCAAGGGCATTATTTTTTTTCCATTAGGGCATTTTTTTCTCCATTGTTACTAATTCACATTAAGGGCCCTTGGTCATGCTCAGTCATGCTGCCTCTTTGATCAGCACCCAGGTCAAATACCATGAGAACAGCCTTTCAAGAAATGTTTGGCTGTTCTGTCTTCCATCATCCTAAATGCTGGCTCTGCCAACACACTGGCCAGGGATTTCATTACCTTTACTATAATAGGTTCTTTACAGACTTCAAGCTCATCTTTATTAAATCTTCTCCACACATTTTCCCCTACATTCTCAAAAAACCTCTCCCAGGGCTTTGTTAAGCTATTTAGTGACAATTCTTCCATCTAAGTAGAGATCCAACAACTTGAAGCTAACTCTAACTGGTCTCTCTAACTCTTTTGGACCTAAATGTTACCTGCAGAAAAAATAACATCATTGTCACTCTTAACAAGCCTTAGTTTCCTCTGAGGTGTTCAAACCCTTTAACATCAACATAATCTAGAGTATTTACTGACTCCCAGAAAGGCATTCCCAAGGTGATCTTAAGCTAATAAACTGGGCTTTATTTCCTTCAAATTTAAGCACTGTTTGGAGTTTGGTTTTTTATTTGCAGTACCTTCTGGTCTACAACTCTCTTCTGAACTGTATTTCTTCTCTCTCATGACAGTTAACTCACCACAATGGTCAAAAAGGAAATGTAAACCATTCAAATTCACACCATTCTGAGAATGTAACAATGAATGCATTAATCCCACCCAGTCATATGAAAGGTTACAGGAATAATACTTGAACATCTCTCTGACTTAACCCTTTACTGAGGTCAAATAAAGCAGAATGTGCAATGTTTGCCATTACAATCAATTCATATTTGCACCTTTCTAATTAGATTTTCAAGGTGTGCCAGACTCTTTTTCTGCTGGAAGTCAATTTGTGACAAATACACAAGATTTATTAAAGCTCCTTAAAAGCTAGAGAGCAAACATACACTCAGATAAATAAACAAACAAACAAATAAATATGTAAATATATATATATCCTGATCACATTCCTGTTCTCTCCTGAGCTCTTAATGGATGAAGTCTCTCCTCTCTGTGAACAAAACCAGCTTTTTTATAAAGCAGTTTGGGCATATTAGGCTGTACAAAGAAGGGAAAATACTGCAACATTTCTTCCATTCTGGTTTCTCCCTTCTAGAGAATTGGGCATATTCACTCGGAATTTATTCAAGCTTCCAAACCAAATCAGCTTCAAAAGCCTTTGAGTCTGTGTAGGCCCTCCTGTTTTCAATAATGCAGCAGGAACACTATCAGCCCCTGGTGCTTTATTGGTCCTGAGAATTGTAATTGTCTCTCAAAGCTCCTCAAAATGTGGTATTTCTACAAAACAGCTGAGCTCTCTGGATTACAGCCAGTGTCTTTTTTTTCCACCTCACTATTGAAGAGATCACAGTATTTTCTCTATTTCTTTAAAGTTACACTGTAATTTCTACTTTGATCCTTAGTCCTGCTCACTCATTTCTCCACACATGGATACTCTTGTAAAGTGCATTCACATTATTAATCCCTCTCATCTCCCCTGTCATCTCTATTGTGTTTTATTATCTGATGTGTCATTTAACTCGTCCTCCACTTGTATTGTAATCCTCAGCATAAAGTGCCTTATTCTGAGACAAACAATTGTCTCTGCAACAGCCCTCTCAGCCTCTATACAAAAAGTTTCAGTGGCAAATTCCCTTTCTATGTTTCAAAAAAAATACCTCATTCACTATCAACAGGTTTCTAAAACCTCAGACCTGATCTCAGCTAAGATCAGCAACATCTGTGGGTTTTGGATATGTCAATTATTTTGTCTTGTCTGATTGGCTCATGAATTTTGTTGTGTTGTTTGCTTCTGATGTCATACACTGAGCAACAGTCTCAAGACTCTTTGGATATCACCTTGTCCTTTGAGTAAATAAAAGTGTCAGACTGGCTGACATCAGCTCCATCTAATCTTACAAATGTTCTACTGCTTTTCACAGCTGTTAGATATTGCAGAACTAGCTCATCTCTAGCATTTATCATCAGAAGGTCACACAGAATTCTTACAAATTCCACATAGGATGCAGTTTTAATTTCATCAGAAGGCTACTGTTTCTGATGTAAGTCCATACAAACCATTATGGACAAAACAAACTCTGTTATCCTTCTATTCTGGGAAAAAGAGGAGGAAAAAAAAAAAAGAGAGACATTCACTGATTCACTGATATCTTCAAAACCAAGAACTTCTGAATCCTGTCCCTCATGATAAAAACTTTACCCATTTCATGCCTTTGAGTCTTTTCAACTCAGTATATTTCTGAAGAGAATTTTGTACTCTGGCTTTTTGCAATGTCCAGTCCTTTGTCTTAACACTTCTTTCCTGTATTGTAAGAATAAGTTGGAGATACTAATTTTTCAAACAATCAAAGCAAGGTGAGAGACTTCCCCATTTTATATAATTTGGAGGCTTTCTGGCCATATCAGCCCAGAAGTTCCCTGTCCTCTCCCTGAGCTCCTCTGTCCATAGAACTGACTTGCTGGGGATTTGTTTGTTTGAAGGTTTTTCCCAGTGTTTAACTGAGCTTCATTTGCCCATTGTCCTACAAAATATCTGACTTAAGAAACACTTCTAGCCCCATCTCTCCTACCAACATTGTTCTTGCAGTCACAGAAGCACCTTCCAGAACATCACGGATATGCAATGCATCTTCAAGGACTTTGGTGCCAAGTGTCTGTGACAGCCAGGCTGGATGTAGTCTGAGATGCAAAGTGTTTGAGGCAAGGTTCACAAAATGTTTGAACGTGAAATAATCTGGAGCAACAAAGCACCAACCTTGATCCAAAGATATTTTCACATTGTTCGCTTTGGATGCCAGAAATACACCCAGATTCCTTCATTTTCCTTCAGTGGAAAAGGCACAGGTCTGCATGTGTATCTCACAAGGAAGAGAGGGGATGTTTCATAACACTTGATACGTTTCTATATTTTATACATTCATATATTATATATATATATATCTGGGTTTAGAAACACCATTACAATGAACAACCAGGGCATGCCTATACCATTGTGCTCAGCTGAATGCAAGCAGACCAGTTCATTTCAGTGTCATAATAGATCCTTTAATGTTCATTGCTGAAGTAGCTGTTGCTGTTTCACAGGAAAAATTCCTACAGTTTCAGAGACAGGAGTTTAATACTAGCATTGAGAAGCTGAAAACATTCGTTTTCAACCTGCCCATTTTCTTAGTACGATCATGTTTTGACCAATGAAAAACATATGAAATCCTACAGTTTGTTTCCTTTTCTTTATAGGATTATTATTTTTTTGCTGTCCTGGTGCTTCAAATGAGACAACTTCTGTGAATCTTGTTTGGAAAGAGACACCATGTGCTTACACATCCCAGGAGTCCAAATTGTTCTGATGCTACACTTAAGGTTCTTCATTGAAAACAGCTGAGCACAAATGCAAAGGATTAACATCTTTGTTCCTTAATTATTTGATCAATATTTAGGTATAGCTGAGATTATTTAAGTGGAGAAAAGGCAATAACTCTTTTAAATTATAAAAATACTTTTAGGACTAAATTCACGTAAGCAGAGATGCTCACAAACTAGTTTGAATCACTTCTGTTTATAGCTGGTGCCACATCTTATTTCTTGAGTTTTGGGACAGCAGCACTTACTGCAAGAGGACAGTGCACTCAAAATGTCCAAAACATTTTAAAAATACAGCTCTCTGAGTTCCTTATGCTGAGGAAAACTCGAGAACAAGGATTTTCAATTGTGTATTTCACCTAAAAAAGACTGGGTAAGACCCCTTGAATACTTCCTCTCTTTTTATCAAGATATGAAGCAGGATTATTATCTGACCTAATAGTACCAAAACAATAGAAAGGGAGCAATTCCTTGCTCTCCTCCAAAAAGGCAGCCTGGGATCCCAGCAGAGCCAAGGGGTAACTCAGGGTGATCTCATGGGCTGAGCTGTGCTGACATTTTCCCTGCCAACAGCAATTCCCTGCAAAGGGACTTCCTGCACAGATAAGGGTGGAGAAGCCCACTGAGGATGTTGTTATTCCCAAGATTCACTGGTGAAACACATGGATGCTGAACAACTCCTGGAGACAGCTCAAGAGCAGGAGGCAACTGCAGAGAGAGCGCTTCAGGATCAGCACCTCGAGCTTTTGTTCCCAGCCCAGGCAACAAATTCCCATTTTCTCCCTTCTCTGGGAATTTCTTCCCTTCCAGAAACATTTCTCTGGAACATGATGAGAGCTTCTATGAATAGGCTTGGGCAAGGTAGTCCATGATGAAATAATTATTGAGTTTGTAGTGTGGGTACAATCTTTCCTATATATTTTTAAGGGTGCCAAAGCAAGGCTGCATAATGAAGAGTTGACTTATAAAAGTGTCATTCAACAGGTCTGTGTTCACTGTTTTGATCAATGTTAAGTGCTTGACAAAGACAGAGCTGAAATTCTTTGGATGCTTTGTGCCTACAACCAGTAGTTTTCTTTAAAAGTTGTTTTTGTTTAGAGTAGTCAGGAACAAAAGAGAGGCTGAGAAAAGTTGCAGTAATTGCTTGAATAGAGAAGTATTTTTTCTTCTAGAAAGATCCTAGACAACATTTTCATAAAGAATTGTAGCGTCTATTAAAAGTTTAACAGGACTTTAGACAACAATTACACTGCCTATACTATTACAATGCCAATACAATTTGCAATTACAAATGCCTATAAAGGTTCACTATCTGCCTACATTTGAGGGATTCTGGGACACTTGTTCTTTTCAAGTTTTCATCCCCAAGCTTGCTCAGGATGGCTTTGTCCTTCTCAAAGCCCTTTCTCTGTTAAGTCAGCCAGCCTCCATTTGCTTCTGCAAGCCTCATTTTCCTATTAGAAATGATGTTTTTATTACTCTTCTATCATGCTGAGCAGTGGGGGATATTCCCTCTCCAGCAGCTGGAGTGCAAGGCCTCTTGCCCTGTGGGGATTTGGCAAACCAGTTGCAAACTCAGTGGAGCAGGGAGTGAGATCTGCAGAGGGGATATCTTGACTGTAATAGCACACAGACCACTCCATTCCTGCACAGCTAAAACCAGGCCACTGTTTTGCTTTTTAAGAGACAATAGGTCTCTTTCTCCCCTCCTCCCAAACAGGCCAGGCACAATAGCTCCAAAATGAAAACCTTTTGTGAATGCATATTACTTGGTTTCAAGCTGCCTGGAGTATAATGATGATTTTTGCAGCTCCCTGCAGTAGCTGCCAGCATTTCTGTGCAAGGAAGATGGGAGTACAGAATATCTTTGTGTTTGTTATTTGCTATTATTTTTAATTGTTTTTTTAACTTTCAAAAGGCTGTTTAGGAAATTGCTGCCAGCCCTCCTGGTAACCCCAATGTATTTTCCTTATGGAAGGAAGTTCAGCAAGGAAAGCCACCATTTAGATTTAGAAAACACTGACCTATTCTGTGCTACAACAGAAACTTGCAAAGCCTGAGGAGAACTCTGGAGAAAGAATGAAAAGTGGGGGGAAAAGACTCTCAGAAACAATAGAAATATTCTTCTCAGAATCATAGAAGAAATATTGTCATTCAGAAGAGAGTAAAACTCACAATCTATTTGTCTTCCTCTCATCCTTTTCTGGACTTTCCAGGAGCTCACCTTTTATGCATTCCTGGCTGGGGTTATAGCCAAGTGTGAGTAAGCACTATTGCAGCTCCAGGTATCTGGCTACATAAGTGGTTCTGCAAGGTTTAAATTACGTTTTCTGGGGTAAGTGGAACAATGTCAGTCCTCTTTTGACATTTTTTGTAAGGAAAAAATAAAACTGTTGTTTATTTTTACTTGGTTTTTTTTTTTTTTCATTGTACCATACTTTAAAGGAGATTTTTCTAATAACTTAATCACTTCTCTCCCAGAAAGAACAGAGCAGAGCAAGGACCTCACTAGCTCACTTTTCTGCTATGCCAGTTGTGATTTTGGTTTCTGGCACATGAATCTTTTGTCAAAGACTAGACATCTGCCTTACAGGTCGCTGACCACTGAACCCAAGGGCTGCCACTCAACCATATCTGCAAAGGCTGAATAAGAATCCCTCAGTATTCAATACTTGTGAATAAATTTTCTCACTTGACTACCAAAAAAAAAAAAAAAACTTTACAGCAAAACTAATGCCATACTTACAACATGGAATAGAGATCAGAATTTTGCCTTGAGGTGAGGCTGACCCAGGCTGATGATGGAGTGCACCTCTAGAAAACACACAGCTGTGCTTTTTTGGCACTAAAACTTATGGTTTGCCCTGCAAATATGGTTTATAAACCTGTTGCCTCAATTTGGTGTATGAAAGTGAAGCAGAACTGCTTCATTCTGGGGAAAGGAAGAGGACACTTGCAGAGGAGTTTTAGTTGTAGGTTCATCCTGCTTGGAGAGGAAAAAGGAGAGAACACAAACCCAGAGTGTTGCAATGCCACATCTTTCACAGATTTGAGTGTGTTCTGCCTCAGGGCACTGCAGTCAAACTCTCTCAGCCTTGTCAGGTGCCAGGCTGTGGTGGATTTTAACTCCATCCTGTCCCCAGCAGTCATTCCCAGTGTTGGCAAACAAGGGAGCAGGGCTGCCACTATTCACTGCCACAGCCTCAGCCAGGGGCCTCCTGCCTTGTGATTGCTGATTTCAGTTCATTTCTCTGATTTACAGTTTCCTGATTTGCAGGTTGTTAAAATACTTGTAAAAAACACTGGTCTGGAAAATGTTCCTGAATAATTAAGTTGACGACTAAAAATCAGGCTGAAAGGGTTTTAATTCATAGCAGCTTATACAATAAGGGAGATTTAGGGAGAGCTTTTATTCTCAACTCGTATTTCTAATCTTCCATTCATGTTCATATCCTGTACTACAGACCCCAAAGTGAGTTTATATGGCTAAATTCTCTGTCTACAGTCAGGAACTATTTCGTTCTCTGGAAAAGCTCTCTTAGGAAAGTAACTTTTTCTATCTGAAGGTTAGTGCTCTGTTTATGTCCTAGAGGACTTGTGAGGAATTAGAGTATTTTTCCCTTTGGAAGGGGATTGTGGGAATTGACATTCTGGTGTTTAAATAGGGTATCTAAGCACCAGTGAGACACTGAGGGAGAGAGGTGCCCATTTAATTCTGTAAATAAAAAAAAAACATCTCTGAGGCTTTGCTCAGGGATTTGTGCAGTACAGCCTGACACATCCTGGATCTGCAAATGTGCAAGACATAGCCAAGCCTACTTTGACTTTTACCTTTGGTGTTGAGAGGAGAGAGATCTGTTGCCATTAATGTTTAGGCCTGCAATGGTGTCATCTCAAGTTTCTTATTTAATCAATCCCAGCTGTGTGAAATTCTTCCTGCAGCAGAGCTGGAAGTTGGAATTAACCATCAAACCTCCCAAAACTTATGACTGATTGGCTCTATTGTAAAGTCTGGTTAGGACCATTCTGACATGTCTTCTGCTGGAAAATATCTTTGTTAAAACTCTCCAGAAATGCATCTGTTACTAAATACCAAGACAACTCAGAATATCCTGAGTGAGGCCTGGCCAGGATGGAAGATGGGCTTTACCCAGGGGAATAAGTTCAGGCTATTGTGAGCTGTTTCTGGTTTTGTAATGACTCCCAGCAGGGGAAAAGCTTGAGATTCACAATTTTTTGCCAAGGAAATAAACATTCTCTGCTCAACTCCATTTGCAGGTCTTACATTGTTTAAAGGCGTCAAAGAAGTTGACACCAGAACATGACTACATTCAAAGAAGCTTCTTAGGTGGGATGGAGCAGTTTCTGCATGAAGGGAGTGTGGATTACAGGAGTTTGCCCATGAGGTGCAGTGACAAACATCTCCATGCAGCTTCGCAGGCCAAGGCTGTTCCTGAGCTCCCATTGAGTGCACAAGGTGCCAGATGCTCAGGTGGAGTTCACTCATTTGGAGAGAAACAGGACTTCTGGAAACCTTGCTAGTACAGAATTCCTAAGAGTTTGGAACTTGCTTAGCAGTTTAATGTATTAACAGAAGCATTAATAAAAAAGAAAAAATGGCCAAGAGGCAGCTCTGAGGGAGAGCTGTGAAAGCACTGTCTCCTGGTGTACTGGAACGTTGGGTGTGCCCAACATCTGTTTTTGTCAGGACACAGCTGAATGACATGGCCTGCTATGACTTTCCATACTCCTCTTTGTAGGATGGAGCATCCTCCTCGTCCTGCTCCCAGGAAACATTTGTCAGGCAACATTTGCTTTGTTCCATCCTTCTACATCTCATCACCCCTCCTTGTGCACAAAAAGGAGCTGCTAAAACACTGTGTTAGCCATCAGCTTGGAAAATGGCACATTGAAGGAATGTCCTTTGGCACTGTATTCCATTACTGAGAAAATCATCTCATCTCCTAGAGGAGTTGATGAAGCAAAGAAGAAACAACATCTTGATCAAAAATTTTCATTTAATTTTAGAATGTAAGACAGTCAAATGGTGGAAGGTGACCTAGTTTTGAGAATGGAGAAAGGATGTTTTAGGAATTGGCATGTCATGGCTTCATTATTATTATGGCTGCAGAATGAAAGAGAAGAGCAACAGCTTACCATTAACTCAAGGTGAATTTGCAAACTAGATGCACATATTTCCAAGGGACAGGCACGTAGCATGTGATTTCTGTTGGGCCAAATGAACTGATCTGCTCAAACACTCTGAGACCAGCAAATTCTCCTCTAGCAACTTCCACAGCAGCAAGCAGTTTAACTTGCAATTATCTCCTTGTGGCAGTTTAAGTTAGTTACCTCCTTGTGTGAAATGGTGAGAATATGGAACAAGTCAGTTTTAGGATGGAGGTGAGGGTCTTGCCAGTGAAGAAGAGAAGTTTACTCCAGTCTACCACAACTTTTGCCACTTATATCCCTTAAGGGAGCCCTTAAGGAACTCCCAAGGATACAGCACAGATGGAGGTAGAGAGTTTTTAAAAGCCATTTCCACTTAGTTAATAACGTGTGTGAATATTGGATTTTATGATTTCCTCTTTGATTTTATGACTATTGCAGACTACTCAAGGAGCAAACTGAGAAAGCCATTTATTGCCTGGGTTTGTTTTGTTTTTTAAACCTGTTACACTTGAAAGCATCATGAAGAGTTCCAGATCATACTCATAACAACAAGAATGCTTTATGAATTAAAAGAACTTGACTGCAAGTCTGAACACCACTATAAATGGAGGGGTGGGAGTCCATGTGGAGCTGTAAGGTTCAAGAACTCAGTGAAATTTTGCTGAAACTCCTGCCTGAAGCAGCTCAAGGGTCTGCCAGCTTTGCTACGGCTGCCTGCCCTCCCAAATGACCTTCCATAACTGGAGTGATGACCTCCTGATAAAAAGATACCAGGATAATATCTCCCTGATACTTTAGGTCTTGCTAGAAAACAGATATTCTTGGAGTACATGACAGTCTCAGTTTGAACACTGGCAGGAAATAGATATTGGAGAACACAGAAATAAGAAACTTTTTTTTAATTGCACCTGATCATTCTCAAGCCATGATACTGGGGACTAAAATTTGGGCAAGGATCCAAACTGCTTCTCCCTCATTAAATCCATTCTCCTGTTCCCATGTGCACATTAAGGTGAGCATTAAGTCTGATGTTTCAGTTTTAAATCTCAATTCCCTTGCTTAGGTTCTGAGCCAAACATTTCCTGGGGGAGAGGCAGGCACAGAGGATGAGAATCTTTCTTCCAGGGTACTTGTTTCCACTAAATGTGTGATGAAATTACAGACCATACTGAGTGGTTCTGGCTGTTTTGTCCAAGACACCAGCTAATTAAGCTGCAATGTGTCCCCCCACCTTGACCAAGTACGTGGTTTTTGTACAGCAATTTTCACGAAATACTGCCAAAGTGCAGGTGGCACCATGACCTAAAACTAATGCCTACATCACCTGCATTTCAGACAGACATTTCTTCAGGTCACAGACTAGGTCTAGTTAAGTCACCATTTTTCTTCCCTGGTGGCTCTCTGGCTCTCTTTAGTTTAAACTGAAGGGTTTAAGATCAAAAATTACTATAGATATTTAAGCTTTTTTCCCCTACTATAGATATTTACTTTTTTCCCCTGCCATGCTCCTCCAAACAACCCTGTTGAGCTTTTCCCCCCAAAGGTAACTGCATTTGACTTTTTACATGATGTTTGACAATTTAAAATGCATCTTTTGTGCTGATTTTCCAGTTCACTGGCTGCTAAGGCAGCTTTTTGTGACTTCAAGCATCATCTTATTAATGGAAGAAAAAAAAAGTTAAGCACACAAATCATAGTAACTTAACTGTAATTTGAGTAACTGTGAAACTGCCAATCAAATGGATTGCACCTGTTTCAGGTTAGCAAATATTCTTTAAAAAGGCTATTCTTAAAGCATGATGCTTCTGGACCTGAAAGAAGTGTTAATCCATAGGTATTCACATCTCTGCCACTGACCACTTCAATATTAACTGAACACACAATCCAAACAAGGATTAGATTTGCCAGTCAGGTAGCAGCAGTAAAATTCTGAAGTAAAAAGTACTTTCAATGTGTCAGGCCACTCCTGCAATGGGAATTCTGCACAAATCATGGCAGTGCTCTGTGTCAAATGTTCTGTAGGAATAAAAGCCAAACTAAGTAGTAATTGACTTAAATAAGGCTACTGGCTTGCCTCAAATTATTCCAAATTAAGTCATTTTTGAACTTAAAACCTTTGGCTTAAAACAAACCAGAGAGCCATCAGGGAAGAAAAACCTGAGTGCCATGGAAAGTGAGCTCTGAGTTCATGGATATGATTCATTTTCCCCTTTTCCTTTCCATCCATTCAGGGGCCAGCCAAATGCATCTCTTACCTGGCCTCTCTTTATCCTGAAACTTGAAGTAATGAGAGGAACAGAGGAGCTGACGTGGCAGGATGTTTGTAGAAAGTTCTGCTGTGAGTCTCCTGTGAAAATATATACATATATATATTTGTATAGATATATATTATATATATTTATAAAGGTATAGTGTAGTGATAGAGAACCTGGGTTTAAACAATATGCCTGGGTGGTATTAATGTGGGATTTGCACAAAATCACATCTCTCCATTTCTCCTAAGCTGGGGATGGAGAGCTCCCTCACACATCCACGTAACTCTCTCAGGGTATGGCACAAACATCTGAAGCCCCTGTGACTGCAATTTTTGTTGTTGATGCTCACTTTCATCACATCCAACATTTGCTCTGAGCTGACTGCTTCTAAGAATGTCACTCTTCACAACGTGCATGGATATTAATCTTCCAAAGTGGAATTTAAAGGGCAGAGTGGACCCTTCAGGCTAACACAGGGGAGGTGATGCCCTGTCTGTTTTTAATTAGAGCCAGCTTGTTTAATGAGGTAATGTTCTGTTGTGCTGGGTTATCTCCTGGAAGACAGGGCAGCAGGCAGGCTGCTGGGGAGGGACACTTGAAAAACATCCCAGGCAGGCTGTTTAATGTTAGCACTATCATTCATCACCCGGGCTCTTTGGAGAGCCTGACAGACGGAGCACGTCCTGTGGGGACTCCATCAGCCTCTGGCGTGCTGCTTAATGCAATTTAGCCAGATGTATCAAAGCAGCAGGCAAGACCCTGCTATTTGGACAGCATTTACAGCATCCTGGGCAAATAGTCAGGAAATGTTCAATAATGTGCCTTGCACAAGTGTGGCAAGAAGCAGATTCTTGGAGTGACGGGTTGCCAAGAGAAATCCTGGCAGTGCCTCACTCCAGCTTTTAGTCACATGCTGGTTTTGTTGTTATTGTTTGAGGGCTTATTTTTGTAAGGGCTCTCTCAGTCTGAGGTTTCCAAAGGCAGGATTTAAGGTGTCTTGAACACGCCTATCTGGTTCCTGATCAAGAGGATGAATGTGAACAGCAGGATCCCTGGAAAACTGGTGATCTGGGCACAGAGCCTGCTGGAGGGCTGGGGCACCTTCCCAGCACAAAGAGCAGGGCAGGGCTGGGTTCTGCAGCAGCCCAAACACTCTGCTCCCCATGCAGCAGGGATCTGGGGTGTTTGGGCAAGCGCAGAGCAAACACCAGTACAGACAGGCAATTTAGTGGGGCCTCTGGCTACATCTCCAGGCTACAGAAGCCAGTCTGGTATGCTGACAGCATCTGTTTTGGGATCTAAGAGGGGTTCTGCAGAGTATAGTTCAAGTACACCTAACTGTTTAACACTGAAATAATAACAACTCCCAAATTTTGCCATATGGACCTGTTCCCAAAAACTTGAATATACCCACAGACCTGTCTTTGATTGTCAGTGTGGAATATTGTGTCTGTGAGATCTCTCCATCAGCTACACAGTTGGAGGATTGCTCCCTCAGGAGAGCAGAGCCTGTAATAGGGACAGCAGAACCTCTGGGGAAAATGGGTTTCTGCTCTTTCTGCTCCATGTCCTGCTGCCCAGGCAGGTGGCAAGAGAAACCCTTGCCATGATTCCTGTGGGTGCTGAAAGCAGATGGGGTTTGTGGCACTGGTGTTTTGCTATTTAAGTCTACAGCTTCTTTGCCAGCAAAGGAAGAAAAGAGCATGGTTAATGCACTGCCCCACAGGCTGCTGGCAGAAGATGTTTAACTTCTAGAGGAGGAAAAGTTCCAGTGGGCCTGGAAAAAGAATAGTTGTGATGTGTATTTTCAGCCTTAAAGCCAAATCCTCATTAAATTCCCAATGTAGAAGCAAATCTGTCCCTTGCACCAATTATTATTATTATTATTATTATTATTATTATTATTATTATTATTATTATTGCCCTATCCAAAACCACTTTTCTGAGGAGACCTCCCCCACTTCTCCCAGGAGCCAGAACTGCAGCTGAGGTGAGGGACACACACACAACCCAGACAACTCCCCATGTGCTGTGGTGTCAGCTTCACCTGTGAATTCAGCTTTGGCTCAGGGCTGGTGCATAAAGATGTGAAATCCATCTGGGCCTTGCAGTCTTGGAAAGCTCTTTGATGGTGTTTCCAGCAACAGAAATGTAGCATGTGCAGAGCCTTGCATCCTGTTGCTAATAAGTCTGCTTTTACACCACTCTGCTACATTTATTAACTTTCATTTACATATTTTTCCAATAATCTTTTAAACAAGTGACTGGATGACCATAAATCCTGGAGAGTGAGGAGTGCAGGGTATGCTGTAAGAACAAGTGCTTGGGGCTCAGTTTAACCCTTCAGTCTCCACTGAAGCCAGAGCCAGAGCATCAGTGTCCTGCCATGTGCCCAGCAGAGAAGGTTGGCAGGGAAGGGTAAATTCTTCAAAAGAACAGAATTTTTTCTTGTGCTGTCCCAAAGAAAATACAAAATCTGGTGCTGCTGCCAAGCCCCGAAATGCAAATTAGTGCCGAATGGGGAATTTGAAATGTTTTGCTAGCAAGTCCACGCCGTGGTTCTGCATCGATGTTCAGCTGTTGATGAAATCCCATCCTGGATTTAGCAACCAGGTTCACTAAACCAAAAGGCCTTCCCTATTTGATAATATATGATGAGGCAGAGGAAATCTGGTACAGCTTTTTAAGGCAGGACAGAATAGGGACAGCTGGGTGTCACAGACTCCTATGACAAAATAGGGGATTATTGGGGTACCAACCCTGAATTTCTAGGTTTGAGTTCTTCCCTCTACTACCCCTGGAATTCAGCCTCCTCACTGAGAGAATCGGTGACAGTTTGAAAGATTGTTCAATATATATTATTATTTTTTATACATACATACACATAGTTGCTTCCAATTACCCAGGAATAACTGTTTCCTCTACTGAGCCAGCTGCATAGATGGTTGAACAATCTGTCTGTTCAAACACACTTCAGTCAACTTTCTCTAGCTGATTTGGCAAGAATTTTTCTTCCTACGACTGGATCTCCTCCAGTAACAACTTAGACAGCCTTTTGACTTGGGGTCATGGCTGCAGGACACTGAATCCTTTCATTTGTATCTCTGCAAGTAATGATGGGAAAGCCAAAGCACTGCCATGCCCCTGGCTGAGAAAGTTTAATTCTTTGGGCCACACATCCAGGTGCCAGCTGATTTTACACCACAAAGCAGGATGGGTTATATCAGAAACAGGGGTTTGGACTGGCACTCAGAGGTTCAAGCCCTGACGCACATCCTGATAAGCACCCATTTTTGGATCTGCATGTATGAAGTAACTTCTCACCCCAAAAGGTTTCTGTAAGGGATGATATCCTGTTATGACTGGAGGGATCAGTGTAAAGATGAGCATCAGGGGAAAGAAATCTCTGTCCAGGCAACCAAGAAAGTTCTGGAAAAAGTTATACCAGCAGCAGCAGAGGTGAGCAGAAAGGGACAGTGCTGTCATCAGACTGTTCCACCTTTCCCAGTCCCACCCTTTTGTGACAGTCCTACTTAGGCTGTGGTTGTAAGGGCTATGAAAACTTCCAGGCACATTACAGCACATGCATTTTACTTGTGCAAATTTTCCCTGCTTTCTCTAAAACCTCAGCTTGGAATGACAACCATTCATAAATATTTTGCATGCCCCAACTGAGAGGCTAGAAGAAAATGTGGCCTTGATTAGCAACTGTTAATCAACTTCCCTTTCAATTAAATCTTGTTGTTCCAAATACATAGTGAGACCACTCAGTTTGTAAGGGTCCCAAACCTTAAGTTGCCACTTGGCATGATGAAACCAAGCCCCAGCCTCCAAGGCTGTCATCCTAGGAACTTCCACAAACAGTGAAATGCTGTTTTGACAAAATCAGCATTTTTCTGCAGCCATTTCCCTGATAACTTAGGGCAATCTGCTGGGACTGAGTTTGATAAGGGCCCCTGATCTTAGTAATGCAGCTTAATCTCCAAAAGTTGGGTTTCAGCACTACCTAATCACATCAGGCTCCTTTGCCTTTGCCAATCCATTATGTTGCTGCAGGCTTCAAAGATTTTGGTGGCATAACGACATCTTCAGACCTACCTTTATGTGTTTCCAAAATTCCCATCCAATCCCATGTGCCAAAGCATATCATATTATTTTAATTGCCAGCTCACTACTTTAGGGGCACCTTTCTTCATAACTTCTGCTCTGCTTGTAATGATGAGATCTCTTGCAGATGCAGTTAATCAAAAAGATTACAATCACTCCAGAAACACCTGCACTGGAAATAAGTCTGGCTTTTATTACTATGAATTCCTACTGCTGACAAGCTCTGGGAGGAGAGAATGGGGAAAAACCCAAGATCCCTCTGCACAGCTGGAATATAAATGTGAAATTTTCTTTCCATTTATTTTTCTTCTGTAAATGGTTTAGCTGCTATTGATCAAGATTACCACCAAATAAAAATCAGAATCTACTAGCTTGTGGTGTTTTGTGTAACACACTCATAAAATAAATGTATGCCTTCACCACTGGAACAGGCCCTACTTTTTTCTAAGAGATGTACAGAACTGGAAATAGTGTTCATTGTCAGGGCTCAGCAAACAGACATTCAGGAGCAGGAAGGATCCTGTATTGGGATTCCATATAGGATATGGAAGACAAAATATTTTAGTTGTTCCCACAGCCTGCATCCTCTTTACCCTTATGAAATTAAGGATGAATATAAAAGAGCTCATTAACTGTAACAGATAGGTACAACAGGAAGCAGAGAATCCAGAACTATTAAGGGAGTAGAACAAAGATGTGTAATTTACTGCAGGGTAAAAAGGCATTCTTAAAACTGTTGCAACTCTTCAGTTAATATCCCTATTACTCTGAATCTCTTCTCTCTAACTGTTGGGTAGGTGCCAGCACAGTTTTTCTGAGAAGTTAGAAGTTTTCAACCTTTATCCTAAAGTGATAAAGGTGACACAGTATTTCAAAATTCTGAGGTTCAGAAACAAAGATCTTGGGGTTCCTGAAAACTGGCAAAACAAGAAATAAAATGCCATTCCTTACATGAAGTGGAAGGACATCTATGTCCACCAAGGACAGAATGGCAACAGTCTAAGAAACAGCTCAAGGCACATTTATTAAGGAATGCTAATTTATTGAAGTCTGCAATAGTCCCAGGTTCTGGACACAGAAGTTTTTAAAAATTAAATATTGCGTTTAAAAGCCATAGAGGATATTCACAATTTTTCTAGGGTTTTTTGTTTTGTTTTGTTTTGGGGGGGCGTTTTTTGGTTTTTTGGGGTTTTTTTGTTTGTTTGTTTTTAAGTAGATGTTAAATGCTGCTTCTACAGTGATCTACTAGCACAGGAAAAAGAAAAAGTCAAAGTGTGCCCCTGTCTAAGGACTGAATTCTCGCTGCACACAGAGTCAGTATGAAATGGGTCAAGTCCACAACATTCTGTTCTCTCTCAAACCCAACATATGCTCAAAGGAATGATTTAGTGGGGATGGCCTGTCCCACTCCTTCTGCATGAGCTACAGGAAAGAATCTCTAATACAAAAGGAGAAAATGTAGTCCCTTTACTGGCTCTTCATAATAATATTTTCTTTTACCTTCTATCAGTTCTTATAAACCTTTTCAGATTCAAAAACCATCAGAGGCTGTGCTGGCACAGTTGCTGACTGGTTTTAAATGGATGTATTTGCCATGCATATCCATGTAACTTTATTTAAATAGCCTGGAATTGGTAGTAGACAGCTAAGAAAAATAATGGCCCTATCAGAGAAGATGCTCCATTAACAGCAAGGTGACACTTCATATTTTGAGCAGAAATATTTAGGGCCAGATCCAGCAAACCACTTAGCTACCTACAGTTCAAGCTGGATGTGTTACAGATATCAGAGTCCAAGAAGACAAGACACAAACTCCATATAACCTGACAGTTTCTGAAATTTGCATTAAAGGCACACAAAATAAAATATGCACAGAGTTTTAAGACCATTGGAAAACAACCTTCTGTGACAGGAGTAATGTTCCTTCTGGTCCTGGAACCTTCAACAGGAGAGCTGAAGAATCCCCTTCCCTCGTCCTAAGTTGTCTTCTAGTATGAAATTGGAAGAGGTGGATTAGAAGGGCTACAGGAGGATTAAAGAAGGTTTAACCCTGGGCAAAAGAAGGTTTAAAGTGTACCTCTCCCACTTCATCAGGTTTTACTCTTGTGGTCTGTCCCTGCTGTGACCCCCTGGCTGCCTTGGGGAGCGGAGCAGCACCATGGATCTCCGGGACACTTTGGGCTGTGGAGCACCTCAGCAAGCTGGTTAAACCCAGCCTGAAGGAACCCTGAGAAATCAAGAAGGGAAATACTTCAGGCATCCTTTCCTCTTTGCCATTTCTCCCGGCAGCCTTTCTGAGCCCTCAGCAAGCTGGCTGAGGTCAGTGCTGGGGTTGAGTGACCAACTCTTCACTCAGCACATAACTCAGTGCCCCACACATGCTGGAAATGGCAATGCAGGGGTACTCACTACATTGATAAATGTTCAGATATCACAAATAACCACTCACATCCAAGCTCCATTTCTTCCTTCCAGAGCACTGTCAAGGTTGCATTACTGAGGGGTCTAAAGATGGGCTGCAGGAGTAGAAGGACTTTGCCTAACAGGACATAGGAAGCCACTGAAGTAACAGTCATTGCTGACTTCAGTGTACTTAAGTCAGACTTAGCCTGTGGTTAAATATACAAGTCCTTTGCCCTTTAAGGCTTTAAATAAGTTTGCCTGAAACTACTGAACTGGCTTACATTACAAGATAAATTATGAAAAATAAGTTGGCCTCAAAGCATAGTTTTGCTTAGCTGCTCTGGGCATGAACAGTTTCACTTGGCCTCTGTTTTCCAGACCACCTATGTCCCTCACCAGGAGGATGAAGAGAAAATAATCAAGAGGGGCTGGAGCCTATTTAGACAACTGGTCAGCTCCTTGCAAAGGGCTCTTTCTCGGGTAGAAGGCAGAAGATCCACCACAGAGGCAAAACAAAGGCTGCTAAAGACTGGTCCTGGTGCTGATTGAATGCTCCGATGTTTCTGGACAGAAAGGACCAGTTTCATGGGTCTGACCAGGAGCAGTCTATGGTCAGGGTCTGTGCCTTCCTTTTCCCTCTCTCCTCCTCCTCCTCCTTGCTTCCTCTGGCCCTCACCTTGCCTTCTCCCTCATCTTTACTACTACATTTATGGAAGTGCTGAACACACACGGAGTACTGCACACTACAACTCTCATCACACCAATCACTTGACAGTGATGATCCCAGCACCCTTTATGAGATCTGTAACCAATTACAGCTGAAATCAATATGAATCCATCAATATAAAGCTCTTAAGCTTTACAACCATGGAACAGTGACAGGCACAGCCTGCATCTTTTCTAATAACACGATCTAGCTGACTCAAAAGGGGAACTGTATTAAAATACAGTACTGCTACAGTATGTCATATATAAAATGTCATATATAACATGTCATATATAACAAGGGGGAACGAACAAACTACAAAGACACCTCTGTAAAGGCATTATTGCATTGCTATTGAATCGTGCCTTTCAACAGCAAATCAATCACCAGTTCCCTTAAATGTACTTAGCTGCAGAATTACTGCGTTTCTAATTTCTATTCCCAATATTGGCCCAGGATTGCGCTGCCTGCCCAAGTTTTATGTCAGCTCTGCAAAGGTGAGCCACTCCTCCTGATCTCACCAGCAAACCTGCAGTGGCTGCCTTGCTGCTGCTCTGTTGGTCAATCCAGGCAACTCTGAAACAGCAGGCGGGGCTGGCTGCGCCTCGCTCACATTTCGTGTGTGCCCTGCACTGGGCTCATGCCTAGACTTGTACTATGAAAAAAAAAGAAAAATTGAAAAAAAAGAATTTATGATCTCATGAACCTTGAGAGCAGAGGCCCTTGAGCATCTTGTGAATGACAGCAGCACTCCTAAGTCTGGATCCCAGCCCACGTTTTCCATCCAAGAGGACTGAGCGATGTTTGGAATTACATAGCGAGGAATCTAAACTAAACCAGGTGTCTTCCCAGTTTTGCCAAAAAAATAGTTTGACACATACTAGCTTATAAATAGATGGTTCTGCCAGATCAAACAATGATATATTACACTGACCACTCAAACAGCCCAACAATGAAGCAATTTTCATGAGGATGCAGTACTTTTTTTACTTTTTTAAATTGAAAATAATAAACAGATTGGTTTGTATTATCATGAAAAATGTGCTAAAGGGTAAGGTATGTGAAGAAAAATCTGACAAGTCATAGGTCATAAAAGTTTCAGTTCAAGCTTGTTCATATTATAGTGAAATAAATTATTGCTGAAAACTTCTTTCAAAGAGTTCCTTTTTGATTGGGTCTTGGTTTTAAGATGAGCAAGCACTTTAAATGTGAGCTATTTCCATTGTTTGTGAGCAATAAATGTCAGGCTGAATAGAAAAGCAGAGACCAGAAGTTATTTCCACTAGTGTAAAAGAAAAGCTGCACAGTGTTTCCTTCCAACCACAGAACACCCTTTAGCTTTTATCTAACAATGATTATCCAGCTCACCTGTCCACACATGGGCACCTGGACAGGGAATTCTCAGCATCATATAAGGCTTTTCTTTCTCCTACAACCCATAAACCCAGCTGGCACTTGGGAAAATTCAATTCTGATGTGACTGACTCCAGCACAACCTGACTCCATTTCTAAGATTTAATTCCTTCTGCTGGAACAGTTTGTCATTTAATTCTCAAAAAATTAAATTTTGTTCTTTCTAGAATGAGACTGTTTTGATCGTGATGAGCAGGGTCTCGCTCAGGACAAAAGAGATTTTGATGGCAGATGTGATGTAGAACAGTAGAGCTGCACAGGACCAAAGGGTGTCATGCAGAGATGGTCTCTGCAGCAGAATTTCTCAGTGTAAATGATTCATGGAGAAATCTCTTTTTGCTGATAGGCTCTGGAGAGATGCCTGGATACAGTGATAAGGAGCTGACAGGGAACCAGCCATGCTCAAATGCCTTTCAGTTCATCTAAAGCTGCAAAGAAAATCTCCTCCGGCATTTAAGTCTTCAGGACTCTTCCAGTCATGTCTTTTCCTTCTGACAGTCTTCCAGCTCCCTGGGACTTTCTGGCCCTCCTCAGCATCCTCTTTTGTCTTCTTCTGCTCCCCCAAGGATAGTTCTGTTCTTTTTTCAGCTCATTCCACTTTTCTGAGTTCCTGAGGAAGTTCCTGAGGAAGAGGCTGAGGAAGAGGCTGCAGGTGGAGCAGCCTGTGGTGGGACAAGCTGCCATCAGTTGTCCCTTGTCCTCACTCAGGACCCACTGGATCCTTTCAGAACAAGGTTTAGACCTTTTAGAACCAGGTTTAATCCAACACAGCAGACTCAGCTCTCCCCCAGTGTTAGTTTCTAGCAGAGTTCTGTGCTCCAGCACATGAAAGTGCTCTAACACACATCACATATTTTTCCAGGCTCCACCACAGTGTCAGGCATAATGAAACACTTAATTATCAGACCTCAGAACTCGGGATTCCCCAGCCACACAAATGCATCTGGGCCTGGCTGTGCAATCCTTCCTCTGCCCAACTCTTGCTCCTGGGGACAGGTAAAACCAACAGGCTGAGAAACAAAGAGGCTGCATGGCTATAGATAGGAATGAGCTCATGATGGGAACTTGTGCTGCCAGCCTAAGGAAAGCCTGGTTACAAGATCCAGATAGCTACTTGGCACCTGAGAAGCACAGAACTGAATCAGAGGCCAGACACATAAACATTAGTCCAAGTGTTAGAATAGGAAATACCAAAATCTTGCATTCCTTGACTGAAGCAGTCTTGCCTAGAAAAGGCAGATCTAGCTGGGAGGGAACAGTCTGGTGCAATGGGACACCAGCAAAGGGTGGAGACAAGAAGACACCACTGAAATGACCCCACTGAAACTTTGGGGTTTGTCCCTGTTTCCTCTTTCAGAGCAGTTCAGTGAAGTCCATCCCCAGCTCTACCCTGGCTCTGAGACATGGCACCAGCACTCTATATTCTCAGGTGCCACAAAAATTTGCATCTTCTGGGCCAAAGAACAAACATTTCCAGCTCTAGTGGCAGCATGAAAGCTTCACAGTGCCCACATCACAGAGAAGCACCGGGGCTTCTGCAGCACAGATAATTTATTTTGTATTGAGCACAACAATTCACCCAGGAGTCGTTTCTCCCTCCCAGCCTGCCAGGCACAAAATATTCACCAGCTTCCTTTTCCAATACAAATTTAAGATCTACCTTGAAAACATAAAAAGCCTGCAGCACGACAAACACACAGAGTAAGAGGAAGAGAGCTTTTGTCTGTCCCCACTGTCTGTAAATCTCTTTGGTAGCTGGGAAGTTGTGAGGTGGCAGGTTTTCAGCACTGATTGACTGTTATCTGACATGGATTGTATGGCTCTCTGGATTTTTTTTTGTCAAATCTGTAAAGCCACTGAAACAATAGTTCTGGTTATAAGAACTCTTTCAGGGTGGAGTGAAAAACAAGAAACCATTGCTGGAAAGTGTCTGGTGTTGATCACAAAGAGAATAAGTACTGTTTGCCCAGAGAAAACAAGATTTTTTTTCACTAACCTCTTATTTTGCCTTCTCAGCATTTTTTCTGTTTTCTCTAGTCTGCAGCCCTTCTCTAGCCAGTAAATTCAATATCATGTGAGATCTAGAGAGAACAAAGTGAGCATTAGGCAGACAAACAAGGAAGGGGTCAATTATTGTATTAAAATCCCCAAGTGCACTGTTCTAGCACAAATTTCACATTTGCTTGTGCATGCTTTTAACTGATTCCTTACTTTGTATCTTTTAAATGGGCACCAGATGCCAGAGAGAATGATCAAAATTGCAGTGAAACTCGAGATCAAATAAGTTTTTCCCTAAACAAAACCTATTTTTAAAATATCCTACATGCTTTCCCCTCCAAAGATTTACCAAGAAAAAGAGCCTTTCTCCCAGTCTGCCACCTTAAGAGCTGTGCAAAATCTCAAAGGCTTTGTGACTCCCTCCTGATCACTCCCGTCTTGAGGCACTGGGAGGACTGGAATTATCCTTGTCTTAAACTCAGGAATCAGCTTTCCCTTCCCAAACACAAACATCCAACAGCTGTAAAAATGGCATCCAATCAAGTGCTGACTCTGCCAGTTCTGCTCCTGCTCACATCCATCTGCCTCCTCCTGCCACGCTGCAGCACATCAGAGTGCTGGGGAGGAAGGGCAGAAGTTGACTTGCTACCCATGTGTGTGGGCCAGTAGCCAAGTGATTGCACTTTCCAAGCTGGCCACAGATCCACCTTTCATGTCGAAACCTGGGGAGAATTAGGCAACTTTTTAAATTAAATAATTCTTCAATCGATGTTCTTCTGTTGTTTACTTATTTTCTTCTTGAAAACTTCTCTTTTTTCAGTTTTTTTAATTAGAAACACCTTATTTCGTGCCTTTTAAAACCCTCCTGGATTGAGTTAGGTCAAAGAACAGCAAGTTCTGTACACGTAAGATCATGTTAAATTACTGAATCTTTCTGTGAACTATCTGGCTGCCTTCAGTGTGGCCAGAATATTTTTTTCCCATCATATGAACAGAAGAGAGACTGCAAGTCTTTCATCAGACACTGCCTTTTAAGAAAGAAGTCCTTTTAGATATAATCTGTTGCCTCAGATTTACTTCATGCTCCTTCAAAATTTATTCCTATCTATATTTTTAAACATTTGGGATGTTAGAACCAATTTTCTGCTCTGAGGGAGTTCTGTCAGGAAGCTGAGCCTGTCCCAGGCAAGGCCTACTCAGCTTTCTAGAATGTGTCAGCTCTGTCTTGGTGTAAAGCAAAGAGACTCAGGTTTCTCCTCCCTAGAATGTTGTGGGAGTTTCCTTTCCCACAGATTGAACCTTAAAAATTGTTCTCTTATTTTTCTCCCTAGTGTAATAGGAACTGAGCCCCTCTTTACAGTCCACTAATTATAAATTTTAAACCAAATGTGGCAGTTTCAGAACCTGGGTTAGTTTGGCTGATCATAAAGACATCTTCCAGCTGTGACCCTCCTTGAAGGACAGGAGCATCCAGTGGTTGAGTGAGCATCCATCCAACCCTTATGGACATGAACAAAAGCTCCAAATTGCAAATTGTGCTGTTCAAAGATGAGAGAGCATGCAGAAAACCACCACCATGGGTCTTGTTCCTTAGGAAAGTGGGATACAGCTCATCTTCATCAGTCAGGGAAACAGGGAAAGGAAATGGTATGTGGGCATCAAACTTACAATTTCAGTACTGGCCTATGACAGAAATCTTGCCTCTTTTCTGTAAGGGAAAAATTAATTTAAAGGAGGGAACAGCAGAATCAAGACAAGTTAGAGGAGATGGAAATTGCTGTATCTCAGAACTCTGACTCAGAAATCATGAGAGTGATTGCAACAAACTACCACAGAGCAGCTTCCTTCAGTCCACATGCACACTCATGTCCCTGGGGAGCCTTTTTTTCAAATATGGGGTCGCTTTCTCATGAGTTACAGACTAAAAGACTGAATCTAATTGTTTCCCATTTATTGTGGACTGTCACAGGGTCAGAATACAAGTTATTACTGGGCAGCTGATAGATGCCTACTCCTGTCTCAAAACCTTTAGATCAGAAGCTTAGCTGAGTTCTGCTCCTTTTTAAGTCAACAGAACTTCTCTGAGATCTTTCACCATGTCCTAAATAACACTGCTCCTTATGGCAGCTATGAAACACCAGGGACTCCCTAAATTAGGCACCTGGCTCTATATGGATTTCAAGTGGGGTGCTTAATGCCTTTGGAAAGCCTGCTCCACATTTTTCCATATATTTTGATAGTGCAGAAGCACAGGGAGTAAGTTTGGAAAGTCGCTTGTGTGATCTCTCACTACAACTCCAAAGTACTATTCAGTAATCCAGCCTTTTGGAAATTTTTGCACGCTGCTTACAGGACAGTCATCATTCTTTTGACATAAATAGGAAAAGTTGATTGGATCAAAGCTTAATAGGTTGGAAATTTTCTTCTTTCTCCATATAATGCGGAATCACTTCCAGAGCTGAAGTCGCTGTGGGCCAAACTCTATCAGTGGGAACTTTGCCATTTTTTTTATTAAAACCCCAGTGTGGCCCTACAAGAACAGTATATACTTTATAACTGCAGTTTGAATTCTGTCTTGTTGCATAAAATATTCTCTCTTCAACTGGCAACACCAGAAAATTTTGCCCTCTGTAGCACCTCAATATTTGTATTCTACATGAAAGTCCTTCAGGCCACACTGTCTTTGTCGGCTGGTGGGCTCAGCCCACAACTGGGCCCAGCCCAATTTGGCAGCCCACAATTTTGCAGGTGAGAGTGACGAATTTACCACTCAATCTTAACAAACATTTAAATTCCACCCCCTGTTAAAAGACTTCTTTATTCTCCTCCTTTAAGTTTTGGAGAGGTCCTCTCAGGATCATACTCCTCCACCTCTTTGATGACTATTAATGGTGTGCACCATCAGAAGCTGAATTTAGCATGGAAAATGTCCTTGGATGACCCAGCAGCAAGAGGTCATCACTGTTTGGAGAGAACTTAATCCAACACTACACCTCCTATATGCCTTGAACTTGGCATTTCACTTCAGCGTGTAAAATGTTCGGACTCTCCGGAATTCAGACCATTTAACTTCAAAGTTCAGCCTCATTTGGCTGGTGATGGGTAGTCTCACTGAGTCACTCCTGTTTACTCCTAAACTGTCTGCTCCATATCCTGCTTTCTGGGATGTTTATAAGCACTCTTGGGATCCGGATTGTGTCTCCTCCATTCAGACAGAACAACCTTCCCTGGGCTGACATACAGGGACCCAAGGCCTGAGCACCTCTCCTGTGGACACACACTGAGTCATTCAGCCAAGAGAAGAGAAGGCTCTAGGAGACATTAGAGCACTCTCCAGTGTCTAGAGGGGGTCCAAGAGAAGTGGAGAGGGACTTTGGATAAGAGCCTGGAATGTCAAGACAAGGGGGAATGGCTTTGAAGTGACAGAGAACAGGTTTAGATTGGAAATTAGGAAGAAATTCTTGGCTATGAGGGTGGAGAGACACTGGCACTGCCCAGAAAAGATGTGGATGCCCCATCTCTGAAGTGTTCAAGGCCAGGATGGAGCCCTGAGCAAGCTGGGATAGTGGAAGGTGTCCCTGCCCATGGCAGCAGGTTGGAATGAGATCATCTGGAAGATTCCTGTCAACCCAACCATGATTCGGAAGCTGGACAACATTACAGCTCTGTGGATGCATTTTAAACCCCCTGATAGCCAAAATATTGTAGATTAATTGTCACTGACTGGGGTTTTGGTGAGGATTTCACTACATGCTTAACATCCACAGTATCAGAGCTGGACTGTTACCAGCCCCCAGATTCATCCACCTGAAGCTACTCCTAATATATCTGCAGCCACAACCCAATTCCCAATGTATCTGCTGCCACATCTTGCTGTGATTGGATCAGCCCAGACTATAACCCTGATGCAAATCAGCTACTGAAAATAATTTCATTCTCCAGTTAGCCACAGCACCCCATGGTGTTTATAACCAAGTGTAGGCATTAGCAAGCAGGCAGGTTCCTATGGCAGCACTCTTCTGAAGGGCAGCAGAATAGTCTTTGCTCCCTGTGGCTTAATTTGCCTGTGTGGAGCCCTGGAAAGCCAGGCTGCTGGAAAAGGGTAGGGATAAAGCCATACTGCAACAGCATTTTGAATGGATTGAAAGGAGGGAGGGAGAACAGGGGTCCAGAGGCAAGGAAGCTGCAGCGCTCAGATGAGTGAATCCTGGACAAAGGTACAAAGGTAACCACCAGGAACAGTTCATAATAATCAAACACACACAAGGGCATGTCAGAGGCAAGCATTCCCATCCAAAATCTTGCTCACAAAAATCTGCAAATGAGCTGACACTAATGAAAACAAGGGGCTTGGAAGCTGGATGGTGGCGGGAGGAAAGGAGAGGCTGTTGTATAACTTGCCCTTCCTGCCCAGACCTGCCAATGCAGCTGGATTCTGACTTGCAGCATCATCACTTTTCCTGTCTTGGCCTCCTGAACCTGCGAGCAGCCCCTCTCAGTGACCTGCCAAACCTTTGCTATCCAAACTTTTCTCCCTTTGAACAGCTTGATAAGGGGCCAACCTGTGCAGTAGCTTCACACTATGCCCCGAAGGGAGAATACAATGAGGCCTAAAAAGTCAATTGCACTTGTTACCCAAGGCAGTTTTTGAACTCTGCACGGAAAGGCTGGAATGCCCCCTTCCACTGAGCAGAACAAAGGGCAGCCAACCTGCAGGGGTTTAAATCTGAGAGTTAAACATGAATGTGATTAATGTGCGGCTTTGAATTTCATGTATTATTGAATTGTATACATTACTCCAGGCTCGGAGGTTTTTCCCTTTTATTCTGCAACACAATTGTAAGTTCTGTTTGGGAGAGGTGCAGAGCAGAGAACACCAAGCAAAAGTATTTCCATATGTATTCCACAAATTCTCTGCCTGAAGGACTTGAGTGAGCTGGGATTTATACTGTGTTCCACTGACCCCAAAAACACAGCTTGAAACAGATTTACAGAAGATGCACTGGAGCTCATTGCAATTGAAACACTGGATACTTATTTGACAGCCTCCAGGAATCCTTCCAGGTCCACCCTTTCCTGTGAATCTCCTAAAGCTCCGGAAGATTATCAGAGTTAAGCAAATGTGCGGGATGCCGGGTTTTAGGAGATGGGTTGCCTCTCTTAAGACCCATAAAAATGATCATCTCATGTAACCAGTGCTCCCACTCCAAAGTCTGAGTCCTTGATCCCATTTAAGTCCTAATCTGCTGATAGGAGCCAGAAAGCTGGACCACACCACTCCTGTGTGATCCTGCCGGCTTCGGGGAAGTGCTGCATGACCAGAGCAGTGTCCCAGCTCCCACTGCTGGGGAAACCTTTAGCATATTTTTAGAAAGAGTTAATTAACCCCATTTGTTGCATACAAGGGACAACTGTAAAGCACACCTGGGCGCTTCCAGTTTGGACTTTTTCATTCTCTGTATGGCTCTTGGGCAAGTTTCCTCACTGCACCACAACGTAACACAAGGCTAACGAAGGTCCCGAGAAAACCCTGCAAGTTTTATTTTAGGGAATACAGTTCTTCTTTGATTGGAGGGTTTCCCTGGAGAGATCTTAAATAGAGTGTTAAATGGTCAGTATCTGCCAGGCACTACCTGCCTTTCTGTGGCAGTGGATCTCCTCCTCCTGCAGGTCGTGTGCATTTCCACTCACCTGTCCAGCGCTGTGCTGGTGCAGCTCTCATTGTGCTGGTGATTTCGTATGGAATTGAACAGCACACCTGCATAAATAATGAACCAACACAACTGGCCTGGCACTGTTACTCAATGTCACAGTTTTGATATCCTGAGAAGCACCTTCAGTTTTGCCTCAAGGACAAGGCACTGGTTTTTCTCCCAGTGTCTAACTTGGCCAAACTCTGTTGAACTCATCCAGTGCAACCACAGGCCCCAGCATGACGAGTTTGTGGAGAATATTCTGCAGCATCCAGACAGACCTTCAGAGGACTATTTCCACTTGGATCAGACCATTGAAAAGAGGGATTTTCTATTCTATCACACACCACCACTCAGCTCACTATGATTACTTCTACAAGGACCACCATTAAAACACCCAGTGAGCCTCCCTTCCATGGCACGCCTCTCACACTGGGTTGGGCAGGGAAGATCTGGGAGAAATGAGAGATTATATGAAGAGTTCCCATTTTCAAAGCTTGGATCTAGATGGCTTCTCATAATTTTCCATGCAAATTTGCATCTGGAACTTCATTTGCTTGTGGAATGGAGCATGACTACCACACATGACAACTGCAGCAGGAGAGCTCTCTCTTCAGGAACAATTTCTGGATTAAGAGGATGACTGACCTTTGTTTTGGACAGGAATATGAGCTCTCTTGCTGTTGGACACCTTTGAATCCTTGCCTTCTATGCTTTAGCCATTATTTTAGCCTATTACTAGCCAGGAGATGGATATAGTTTCTCTTAAGAGCACTAATATCTTCCCTGGCTTGCCAAGCTTGTTACAGAGTAATGCTTCTTTAATTCTTTACTTCCCAACCAAAAGGTCCAGGCAGTGGATATGGGAATTGCAGCAGTGATTATTAGACCTGATATATGTTCAGTCCTACATTTCCTAGAGTCTTGCTGAAGTATGTACAGGAAAATTACTGACCACTGAGGACATTTTGGGAGCAGGGAAGCCCAGAATATTTACCATTATCCATGGCCAGAGACCAGCCCTGCAAGTTCATCCCTAGACTGAAATCTGGAAATGCTGTGCACTTTCACTTGCATGGAGTTTGCAGAATCCAACTGCAGCTCTGGGCTCTGAACTGCAAAGAATAAACTTTCTGCTTCTCCTGCTCATCTTGATGCAGTACAGATACAAACCAGACAAAACACAACAACCACATTTCTGTTTCTGTCAAATGCGTGAAAATTCAATTAATGCTCGGGATAGAAGAACAGAGAAGTTTTGAGCAGGGGGCTGGACAGGCTCTTGCAAGGCTGTGATTGTCAAACTGGCCATAAAAGCAAATTCCCATGTATCAGTCAATAATAGTAAATGATATCAAACACCTTTTGTCCAGACCCCAGAAGCAAAATCTTAAAAATCTCTGTAACTCCTCTGCAAAATGGTATTTACAGCCTTAACATACTGCTCCCAGCCCAGAGAGCTGCTGGTTTGCTGGGCATACCTGCATCACTTTTGCTATTGTCTGGCAGCAAGGCCTGACCCACATCTGAACTCATTCAGATATTCCAATAAATCTGCAGTTTCCCCATAAATCCAAAAGTCCTTGGTTAGGGCACCCCTGCCCAGTGCAAAATAAACCAGTTCTCCCCATTTTCTTTTGGCATGGCTGGTCCTCCTCCAGTCTCTTAATTAACACAAGAGGAAAAAACAGAAAGCGTGACAAGACCCACCAGTGGCCTTTCCCTGTGTGCTCATGTGTCTCCATCCCTGGGGGCTGACCCAGGGCACAGCTCTGCTCTTCTACATGTATTTTCCAGTGGAAGCATTTCTTTTTTCCTTCCTTGGATTTATTCAGACTCCAAACTCCAAATTCATCAAAACTGTCAGGGACCATTTGCAGGATGGGAAGATATTGTGGGTCCAATCAGCGTGGGTGTCACAAACAATTATCCACTGTGGAATGATCCCAATTAGTAAACACCCTGCTAACAGGCCACCTCCCCAAGGACACTGATTGCCTGTGACAGTGTATTTTCAGGATGTCTGCTGGAAAACTACGACTCAAGCCTTTGTGGCCTGGCTCCTGGCAAATTCCTTGTTAACCCTACAAAAGAATCTACACATGAATAATTAAAAATAGATTGGAGTAGAAATTTAAATTACATTTAGCTTTGTCACCCAACCCCCTTTATAACAAGACCTACTTCTCATCTGGAATAAAATGGAAATTCTATTCCCTGTCTTGGCTTGTATGAGGCACTCTGTGTTTTGATGCTTTGCTCTAGGCTTTTGGATTTAAATAAAGATTTCAATATAAACACTCCCTTCCACTTTCTCCTTTCTTCTCTCCTTTTTCCTTTGGTGCAAAATTCTCAAAGAGTTGCCTGAAGGACCAGCTCAGTGAGTGTTTGAAACCCAGCTGCTTACTCCTTGCTTAACAAATGCAGCCTTCAACAACCTTGTTGTTTTTAGGGAATGAAATCCCAAAGAGAGGAACAAAATAAAGATACAAAACTAAGTCTTTTCAAAAGTAACTCTTTGACCACCCAGTTATCTCCTGGGATGGACTGGCTGTGATGCTAGGATGAGGTAGGAAGATAGATTTGGTCAGCCAGGCTGCCTCCCAGCCAGCCCTCTTGCTCCCAAGGAATGGGCTTTAGTGCCACACTCCACTTCCTTTCAAGTGTGCCAAGTCTTCCCACTCTACTCAGTAATACCCTCACACCTCAGAGATTTTGGCAGGCTCCTGCACAGCCTCTCTCCTTCTCCTCTTGGCTGCAATAAGCAGACTCCAGTCTTTAAGAAGTGGGGGCAAGTAGATTTATTTAACTCGTCTCTCATACTTTCAGCTCTGATTTCAAACCAGTTGATTGCTAATTTCGTGTCAGCAAATTCTACCCCGGCTGTATCTTCAGCAGGGATAAACTGCCAAATCTCTGTAATTTCCATGGAGCTATGCCACTTTTCCCAGTCCCAGTCCAATAGCCTGACTCCAGTTATCTTGCTGTCAGTCTGTCACACACACCCAAGGGCTCACTTTGCTGTCTCTCACACTAAAGCTTTAAGGGTTCCTCCTTCCAAAAGAATTTTGCTTTCAGATGTTTCTCTCATATAGAAAAACTACTTTTACTCCTCTAATATTCCATCACTTTCCCACCAAAATGACCAAACTTCCTGTTTTCTGCCATGCTTCACGAACAAGGTACTCAGTAATGTCTGAAAAACATCGCACCTAAAACTGTCATTAAAATGATTTTTACTGCTTTGCTAATGCACAGGAGGAGCCCTCAGTGAAATGGATGAATCAAAAACTTTCATCAGTCACATTGGTTGAAAATGTGCATGACCAGAGCCTGTATCATTTGTCATTTCTACTAATGCACATAACTGAGCTCCTATTCAAAACAAGCCAAACAGCCTCAGAGGGAGGGCAAGATCTTGTAAGACCCTGCATTAAATGCTCTTCCAGGCTCCAAGTGCAATATATCTAAGGCAATCCCTTTGTCCAGTATTTTGCCTTTGCATGATTGAGGGTAAAATTGCATAACCATTCCCTCCCTGTCTCCCTCAGGCACAGCACCCCATGGTTTGGAGAAATTGAGGTTTTAGTCTAAAAATTTGTCTCACTTTTCTCCCATCTTGGTGG
The DNA here is from genome assembly GCF_050655825.1 of Lonchura striata. NCBI lineage: Eukaryota > Metazoa > Chordata > Aves > Passeriformes > Estrildidae > Lonchura > Lonchura striata. The sequence continues at coordinate 5,003,343 of NC_140710.1, forward strand.
TCCACACTAAATCCCAAGTCTTTTTCCTTTGCTTTCTTACTCCTTTCTTCCTGACCCATTATGGTCCCAGCATCCAGAGCTTCCCCATTCTTTCCCTTTACCTCCAAACTGCAAAGTCACAGGGACAAAATGTTAGAGAAGATCTCTGGTATCACCAACTCATTTTACAAAAACCTCAACATGGCACTATTGCTGTCCTATCCACCACCCTCTTTCCAGAAGAGGTTAGGAAATACTCCAAATTCCTGTCTCAGCTGAAGAGACTGTTCAGCCCTCTGTCAAACTGCAAGAGGTATGGACACTTGTGAATTTGGGAGAAAAAAGAAGGCTGGCTCCCTCCCAGGGGAAAGGCTTTACACATCAAGATGCAGACAGAGAATCTGGCCCTGCTTTAAAGAGGAGGGACACAGTTCTAATTCTAGCAGAGACATTGTGTGAGCAACTGCCTCTGAAGCCAAAAAATTTTTGCCCTCAGATATCCAAGGGCAGAAACCAGGAGCCAGAGTCAGTCCTGGTGCCAGCTGATGGAACAAGCACCCTCCAGCTGTAGCAAAATAGCTCCCAACACTAGGATAAAGCTGGAGCCATTGGAAGTGTCCTTGCAGACACAAACTGATTTATGACTCAAAAATTCAAACAGAAATTATCATGGCAACCACTGCTAATGCCAGGAGACATTCATTCCCTGCCTATCCATCCTGCTTGGCTCACAGAGCCCAGTGGTCCTCCCTAGGACAGCCAGGCAATCTATGTGAAAGCACTTGGCTTCTGGGGATGCCATGAATTTTCTGCGTTCCCTACTGCACACACTCGCCAAGCAAGTCTTGATTTAGCTACAGTAATCTCTGATGCCTGTTCCCACAAAGAGAACTGTTTATTTTACAGGATCTCAAATGGATGGTAATAAATTGCCTGCCTCTGCATCAGAAAAAGGTCACTGACCCAATCTGCTGCCCAGCAAACATGGATAAATTCAGCATGCCCCAGGGCTGCAGTGAGAGCCAGGCCTGCCCCATCACCCTGGGCTGCCTTGTGTTGGTGTAGCACAGGCAGACAGAGCCTGGCCTCTAAATGTGGCTTGAGAGAGGATGGAGCATCAGGGAATCACACCCTTGGAAGGACAGCAGGCCCTAAATGCAGATCCAATATAAGCTACACAACCAAAAGGGAAAGATTCCATAGCTGGGCCAGCAGCAGTTTCCAGAGGTTTGGAGGAGCAGCAGCACACTGATTTAAGAGAGAGTTACCCACTCAGGAGCTGGAGTGGCTTGAGGCACCTCTCCTTCACAGGAAAAGGGCACTGGATATGTGCTGCACTGCAGCCCAGCTTGAGGAGCAGGAATGCTCTGGAGGAACCCACTTTCAGACCACGACACCTCCAGGCCAGTGGACTCTGACAAATGTCTGAGTTGGTCTTGATATGTTTTACTGCAAATGGCCACTTTGACACCCCTGCACATGCATAAACTGACAGGTTTTACAGGAGGGCTCGTGGCACTTCCAAAGCCACCAGCTCCCCAAAGCCTCACACCCAGCCAGCCTACAATTTGGCATGTGGTCACTGTGCCTTCAGCAGCAGCTCCCTGACCACACAATCCTGAGATCTTTGGGGCTCTGCTGTGGGACTGTGGTCTCACTTCTGCCCACTTGGCCAGAACACAGGCAATGGGATTTTGACCAGTTTTATGAGCCTGCATCACAAAGGAGGCAGGTGACACCTGGCCCAGCATAAATCCTACCACTAACAAGAGAATCTTCCAGGATGGTCTGAACCAGCAGAGAGAGCTGATACCAAACCAGCATGATCTCTGGTGGCTGCAATGTTTTGGATCCAGTACTAACACCCTAAAGACAGTTTTATGGTCTCACTGTGTGAGGACTCTGTTTGAACTCCTCTGGTTTAAGCCTTGATTTAAGCTAATGCATAATTCATAATGGGGATGATAACAGATGGCAACTTGTGAAGCCACAGGAACTCAATCAGTTGTGATCACATGACAACACCCTAAATAATTTAAATCACATCTTACTGCAAGAGCTGCTCTGCTGGGGCCCTGTTACAGAGATGCTGATGCCACACTGTGGGAATCATCCTGCAAGGCAGGATCTGTTACCAAATCTCCCTCTTGGCAAAGGGAGAAACTGAGGCACAGAGAGAGGGGCTTCCATGTGCTTGCTCCATGAAAGCAGATCCCTGGTGTCCTCCTGCTCCTCTGCCCCAGATCCCAGCCATGAGGCCCTGGTCTCTCTCTGTCTGCATATTGCACATGTTTACAAAGACATTTGCAAAAGGTCAATTCAGACAAAAAGCATTACTTTAAAAAACAGCCTGTCTTCCACAGCATGGTTTCCAACTCCAAGAAAATTCTCCAGAGAAATTTATCCTCAGAGCAGACACTCTCACATCAGAATATCTATTTCTTCTTTAACTACAGGAGGAAACTGCCTTTCCAACACATGGCCTAAACCTCAGTGCCATGGGACCCTTCAGTGTCTCTGTGAGAGCCAGGAGGCCCTGCCAAACACCTTGGCCACTTCAGGAAGCAATGTGGGATGCAGGGAGGCAAGGGCGCTTCTCTTATGAGTTTCAGCACCTTCCTTTTCTTTCCATCAATTTCCAGATTGCTACATGAGCATGAAATCTGGGGCTTTGCAGGAAAGTTTCACTTTCAGTGACTTGAAACAGTTTTCTGAGTAAAAACACTCTTTAGGAAATTGATGTTCTAGGAATAATCCAACGTGCTCTGGATTACAGAAATGCTTGTGCTGTCACAAGGGACGAAGCACCATGAAGAATATAAAACTTTAATGAATTGTTATCATCATCTCAGCATACTTTGAGAAGACACACTGAGTTTGAGCCTTCTCTGGAATTTCAATCAATCATAGTCAGCACAGTCAGTCCCAGCTGAAGCACTGGCTGCTCACCATAAGCATAATTAACAGAGACTGCTGCCTCCTGCCTCCTGACATACTACTGGGGAATAGGGAACACTGCCTGCACCACATTCAGCCTCAAACATCACTTGACTGCCAGACCATTTTTACTCTTCATTCCTAAAATCACCTTCCCTTTTTTTTTAAACACTTCAAGTATAAAAGCACTTATGACTGAAATTCTCCTACAGTAATTGTTGTGGGCACTGTCTGAAGAGAACATCTCCCAAAAAGAAAGGAAACTGACACCTAAAAACTCTTCCCAGAGGGGCTTAAAGCCCTGTTGGTCTATGCACAAGGCATGGAGTTCTTCAACATGCTGGTTCTCACCAAAGCACAACTATGGATTTTCTCTCTGCTGCAGTATTAGCACTTGGCAAAGGTGTTTGGAGAAACACCACCACATAAAACAAACACTACACTACAACAAACACACAAATCCTGTGTGTCCAAGATGGACCAGATTCTCAGATGGACTAAAGTCTGAATTCAAGGCTATGCCAAGTGACATGAGCAGAGATACAGAATTATATTTCCTCTAAACCTGTGTGTTAGCAGTGAAAGCCAGAAGAGTGGATGGCAACAACACTGTCCTGATCTTCAGACAACAGTGCAAATCAGAAGATATGCCTTGAGGGATCCTAGAGAATAAGGAACATCCTTTCCAAAATGATAATAATCCCAAAACTCCTTACAGACTAAGCAGTTTGACACTCAGAATGAAACCCTGCAAAATGTTTCTATGCTGCCTGGAGCAGGGACAATTCTCATCACTTTGCTAGGTGACTCCAAAGGCCAAGAGTAGCTGCAGCCAGGGGCAGCCAGCACTGAGACAGGTCCCAAGCAAAGTTCCAGCCACTGGGATTTAACTGGGATTCAAGAGTGGTTTTGTCCATTTGAATCTGGACCTAAGGAAGCCCTGCCTTTGTAAGGAGCAAAATCCATTTTTGCCACCATGAGTGACCAGCCCCAGACAAGGTTCACAGTCTCTCTTCCATTCCCTTCTCTCCAAGGCTGCCTGTATGAAAGCCAGCACAGAGAAAATGTTCTTCCTGGGGTGGGATGCTAAGAACAACCTCTTCCCAGCAGCAATGGATGCTGCCCTCCCTAAGTGACCTTCCCTGAGAGGAGGCACTTTAAACTACACACACAAATTACCCAACTTGCTTTTCTCAGAAGGAAAAGAACCACAACACACACCCACCTGCTCAGGCTCCTTAAGGAATGCCTCTTTCCATCTGAAAAAGCAATCTGACACGTTTATTTTATTATTATAATTTATTTCAAGCAAGTAAGGACATGTCAGTCTTATTGCACAAACCATCAAGGCACTAACTTCAAAAGCAATGAACCTTACACTTCACGCTTATTACAGGGAATAGAATTATAGAAGTTTTTATTTTTTTAACGTGGAGAATTGGAGTGATCTGAACCCAGACTGAACTTAATCTCCTAAACAGGCCCATACCCAAATCTCTACTCTGAGTGCTTCCAAACTTCAGGGCAGGTTGTGTCTGGGTTATGTCTCTTGGTCCGAGCGTGCCAAGTGCTGCAGCTCCGAGCAGGTCCTTGACACACTCCCAGCAAATTGGTGCCTTGGCTACCTGCCCCTGGGGACAGAGACAGAGCAAAGCACCGGATACAGCGACACGGGGACCTTGGGCGATAAAACTGCCCCGGAAAATGGGTGGTCGGGGCTGCAGGAGCAGCTCCAGGGGAACCAGAGAGAGAGTGCCAAGGACAGCGCGCTCAGCGGAGAGGGAGCCGGGACTCGGGAGTGCGGGATGATGGAGCTGAGACCGAGCGCAGCGGGAGAGAGCCCTGCCGGGCTGGGGAGGATCCATAGGCTATCCAAGAGTGTCCTCTGGTGGCAGCAGCCACGGCAGCCGCGGTGGCCGGGGAGCACACCTTCCTTATCTCCTAATCACGGGAGCGACTCGTGGACGTGAATAAACAACCCGTTGTCAAGTCATTTTGATCTCGCCCGCAGCTGTAAGGTCAGGGTATGGGTTTGGTGAAGCTGAGGAGTGAGAACTGCAAATGAAATTGTCTGGACTTCCCCGAGGTTACCTGGGGGCTGGCCAGGCTGGCACCGACAGCCGGAGCTGCACAAGCCCATCCCATAGCAGGGAGGCTGCCACGGTGTCCCCTGTCAGCAGCAATCCCAGCCTGGCTTCAAATCCTACCTGCTTGCACCGGGGAAAAGAAAGAAAAAAGAAAAAGAAGATGAAGAAAAGGACGAAGAAAAAAAATATGAAGAAGATGAAGAAAAAGAAGATGAAGAAAAAGAAGAAGAAGAAGAAGAAGAACAAGAACAAGAACAAGAACAAGAACAAGAACAAGACGAAGAAGATTAAGAAGAAGAAGAAGGAGGAGGAGGAAAAGGAAAAGGAAAAAAAGGAAAAGGAAAAGGAAAAGGAAAAGGAAAAGGAAAAGGAAAAGGAAAAGGAAAAGGAAAAGGAAAAGGAAAAGGAAAAGGAAAAGGAAAAGGAAAGGGAAAAGGAAAAGGAAAAGGAAAAGGAAAAGGAAAAGGAAAAGGAAAAGACAAAATGAAGATTATAAAAAAGAAGATGATGAAGAAGAAGAAGAAGAAAATGAAAAAGAAAAAGAAGGAAAAAGAAAAGTAAAAAGAAAGAAGGAAAAAGAAGAAAAAGAAAGAAAGAAAAAGAAAAAGAAAAAGAAAAAGAAAAAGAAAAAGAAAAAGAAAAAGAAAAAGAAAAAGAAAAAGAAAAAGAAAAAGAAAAAGAAAAAGAAAAAGAAAAAGAAAAAGAAAAAGAAAAAGAAAAAGAAGAAAAAGAGAAAAATGAGAGGGGGAAAAAAACCCCACACCTCTCTGATTGTTTTTCCTTTTCATTACAGTTTTAAATAAAGTTCTGGTTCAAAGGCCCAACCTCAGAAATTGTAAATCACTAGAAAGATGGCAAATCTGTGCTGAAATATTTTTATTACACTTTCCCTTCCCAGCACTTCAGCTCCTGTCATCATAAACTGATTTCCGGGGGACCACAGAGTAAGAATGCCAGGCGTAGATCCTGGCTTGAGAAAACCTGCAGGCTGCCAAGGAAAAGGCAGACTCCAGAAAAGGCCATGGGGTGTCTCTCCTGCTCACCAAACCCACATGCCAAGGGTGCTGCCAGTGTGACTGCCCCGTGCTCCCCAGCATCAGGGAGGTGAGTGCCAGATGAGCCCTGTTAGCCAGCAGAGGTTTTCACACCTAATTCTGAGGTTTAGCTGGCACAGGACAACAGGACTGGGTCAGGTAACCGGTTCCATGTCAACCCAATGTCCCTCTGCACCTACCAGCCCAGGATTGCCAGAAACCAAAATCAGGCACCTCAGGCCCATCTGTAAGAATTAGGCACAAATAATATATTTTTTTTTGAGAAGCAATTGTGAAAGGCAAGCAAACTGAGACATCATTTGAATGCCCCTTGCTCTGAACACTGTGTGCAGCCAGGCTTCTTTACATCTGGGGCTGGGAATTCTCTTCAGGGACACGCACTCTCTGCTGTGTGGTTCTGTAGATCAGAAGTGACTTTTTTTTTTCCTTTAAAAAGCATAAGAAAGTAACTAGCAGAGTGCTGAGGAGGTGTTCTGTGCCCCAGGACAGTGAGTTTCTAAATGGAGACATGTCAGGAGTTTTTTTTTTTCAAAGCAAGCTGAGAGCACACAAAACTTTCCCATGTGGGTAACTGCCCTGGTATTCACCTCTGCTTCCAAGGGAGAGTTCCCTGAGCCCTTCCTCAGCCTTCTCCAGCAGTTCATGGATGCAGGCAGTTTCTGGGAGATGTGAAGGAACTCCCCAGCAGCACCAAACACCCAACCCTCCCATTGCCTGCGCAGGTGTTAAGATTTTGGCTTTGCCTGGAGTTTGACACACTGTGGGCATAATCCCTGGGGGCTTCCCAGAGCTCAGGCACACAGGGTGATCTACAGCCCACGTTTGTGTGCACAGTGAGGGGACCTGACCCCATGAGCAAGGCAGGTAAGAGAGCTGAGATATTTGGGATCACAGTTTCATTATTTTTTTTTTTTTTTTTAGAACTAGCCCTGTGGCTCCATGTGAATATGGAGATATCCATCAACCAGTGGCTGCTCTGAGACACTGTGACCCAAGCACTGCCTGTTTCCAGCTCCTATTCTTCCAAGGGTATGTGCTCTGAGTACATGCACTTCCAAGTCACAGAGAGTTTTCTTGCTGATAGTAATTATTTTGATAAGAGACAAAACATAAGAACACTATCATACTGAGAAACAGCTGATTTTCCTCCCCCTCACCTCCATCTTGCTGCAACATGAAATTTCAGTAATCTAAAAAAAGAGACAGAGAATGTTAATGAGGTTATCCGGGCCATGAAAAAGGTTGAATACAATGTCAGACTCTGCCAGGACAACATAACCCACACAAGGGCAGGAAGAAGTACAACAATAGTAGAAATGGGAAAATGATGGGGGAAAATGGGAAATTCCGTTTCATCCCAATTGTTAGAATCCCTGCATGGACCAGTGCAGAGCTCAGCCTCACACTGAATCACAGCACCAGGAACAGGCTCTGAGTGAGCATAACCTCAAAAGGGGTAAGTCAGAGATGTCTCTTTCAAACAAGCCTCTGTTCCCAGATTGCTCCCACATCCCCATTACATCTCGAAGTACAAATTCTCTGAAAGGTTTATGTCATAATTATGACTTTCTAACATTTACATAAAACTCTCATTTACAAGCGAAACCAGATGAAAGTCTTCCATTGCATGCTCAAGAATCAGTCTAGCAGATTTCTGTGGTTTCTTACATCACTTTCTTGCATACAAAGACAAAATCACTTCTAAGTTATTTTTCTCACAGTTGATTTCACACAGTGCTGAAGCTTCACATAAATCTTGTCATGAACTCCTGGAGGGAATGTTGGAATCACCTACAAAGTCTGCACCTCTGACTGAGTTTATAAATCACAGCCAGTACCAGGTTCCAGTAATCTTCCATGGCCACAGGGATGCTCAGGAAAGGCAAGTTCCTCAGCCCAGATCCACGGCCAAGGGAGGGCAGTGTGTCCTGCATATCTGCCAGCAGGCCAGGAGATCTCAAGAATATCTCATTTCCTGAGCACAGCCACATCACATTAACCTCCTTACAGCAGTTAGGCTGTTGGGATGCATCCGTGTCCGTGCGATCCCACCTGAGCCTTTTGGATGTTGAGGTGCAAGCCTCAAAGGTAGATAATTTCCCTCAACTACATAAAATCACAGAATCTTCTGAGTTGGAAGAGACCCACAAGGATCATCAAATTCCAGCTCCTGGGTTTACTAAAGTTTCATGTCAAACTGATGTTAACAGGGAAACTTCGTAACAGGTATGAAAGCAAATTTTCTGGAAATAACATTAATCAGCATCCTTAAGCTGAATATAAGATACTTCCAAACAAGTTTATGAAGGCAAGGAATGACAATATCACAAACAAGACCTGGGAGTCAGGAAGAAGAATGATGTTCCCTCTCAGGACAGGCTGAGAAGATTCTCTGTTATATAATAACTCTGTTATTATTGTCTGTAATTAGGCCAACAAGTCTTAATGTGGAAAGGTAAAAGACAATCAGATGCACTAATAATCCTGCTACATTAATCTTGCTTTTCAGAAAACTGCATGCTTTAAAAGGGGAGGTCATTTGCAGCTTGCAGGAGAGGAATAATGGAAGCAAATAGCTGTATCTACTTTCAGAAGAATTTTTAAGAAGTACAGACACTAACTCCTGCATGCCTGTGACTGGACTGCTCCAGGAAAAGGGCCATTCCCTCCTAAAAACCAGGATGAATCTGCTCCAGAAATGAAAAGGAGAAGCGAGTGAAGGCTAAGGTTGGATGCAGCCCAGGAGAGAGCCGAGTGCTTTTGCTGTGTGGAATAGCAGAGAACAGGAGAGGGGGCTGTGCAACAGGAAAAGTGCTTCTCTCTGCCCTGAGGATGGGAGATCACACTGGAACAGACAGAGCTAGTGGGGAAGCAACATGCTGCTTCTCCATTTCCTCTCCTGCCCCCAGAAATCCACCCCATCCAACCCTGAGGCTCACAAGTGGGGGATTATTTCCAGCTCTGCCACTAACCTCCTTTGCAATACTGGACAGATTCTGCCCTGCTGGTGAGGATTACTCTTAGATCAGAGCACAAGCTAGAGATGTAAAATCTCTCTGCACATTTATAAATAGCTCACCTGCACATTTCACAGGAGGGCAAATGCCAATAAGCAGCTTTAATGGCAGCCTTGATAATGACAATGGCAGCAGCGAAAACACTGCCACCTTTCTCCAGCGTGTTCTTTCTTCCCACATCCATCATATTAATAGGGATGATTAAAACCTGGGAGAAGCCCCAGGACACTGACAATTAGTGACTGTAGGCCAGGCCTGAAACATAGTCAAGGATCATTAGTTACAGGTCTGTGAAACAGGCTGGGCAAGTCATGAACTGAGCACACAAATGATGCCTCAGGCCCTCGCCTCGTCCTCCCCACAAGCCTGGACCACATCTCACACATTTTCTGCACCACGCTGTGCCCTTCTCCTGCCCACGCAGCAGGCAGAGCTTCTAACTTGCCAAACAGTTTGGCACAGATCACAGCATAGGGGGGAGGAGAGGTTTCAAGGCATAAACAAAACAAGCCCAACCTGGCCAGTGGAAGGAGAGAGATTCATCACTTAAATCCCACCAGGACCAGCGTGCCGTGGTCAGGACTCGGAGTTTGGGACGTGCTGCAGATCAGGGCTGTGCCACTTGGCTGGACCCCATGAGCAGACAAAGACACAGCCACAGCCTTCCCTGTGCATGAGCTAGTGCAGCAAACACTTCTGTCCATCTGTCTGTCCGTCTGTCTGTCTGTCCTCCAGCCCACAGCACAGCCAAGGCCCACCCCTGAGTGCAGGGACAAAACAAGTGGGATCACTGCTCTGCAACCACATCAGCAGAAGCTGGCTGCTCATAAGGCTCTCTAAGGAATGTGCTTGTTGTGCTGGAGTTTCTGCCCCAAATCCTACAAGCCAGCAAGGTCTTGCTAGGTCATCTGATAAGCACCACGTCCAGCAGAACCAGCTCAGGTGCTGCTACTGGTTTCTTCCACAATTACTATGAATTTAGCTGATTTTAAGCAAATACATTTTAAATTGTTGTGTGTCTCTGCCTTTGCCCATTTGCCACTCAAAAAAAAAAAAAAATCAACTGTAAAACACAGAAAGCTCTTTCAGTCCTTCAGCACACAGAGCACCTTTATTTCCACTGGGGTCTCTATCTTTGACAGAATCAGCCTCAAATTAAACTAGATCCAGCCTGGTCAGCAAAAAAGGGACTTCTGCTAGAAGACAGGATTCAGGATTGCTCAGTAACATTAGGATTTTCTGACTGGTCAGAGCCCACAGCACCAGGTGCTGTAAGGATGAAGTAAACAGCTTCTGTTCCATGGGTTTTTAAAAACAGTAGCTAAATGCAGCAGGGAGAAGCAAGAGAATAATTAACCATATCATTACACTGCCATGTAGTTAGTGTCTGATGGAAATTGCCATCTTGAAGCAAACTGATTTCCACCATGATTGTTTGAGGGCTGAGGGTAATAAGAGTTTTATTTCACACTTTCAAGAAAAACCCTGGATGTACTTGTGAGAGCAGCGTGCAGACAGCAGATATTGCAGCATTTGGGAAGGGCTGATGGCCCTGCACAGTGTACTGAAGCATTAAAAAACAAGAAAAGCTGTTGCTGCAATTCGGGAACAGATCAAAGGCCGGGAGCACCCCAGGAGTGAAAAGAGTGGCTGATAACAGGGTACAGGAACAGGGCTGGTACATGGGTGCGACTCAGCCCTGAAGCACCTTGCTGGTGCAGATAGGGAGCCTGGGAATGAGTCACTGACAGATCAAATGCCTTGTAAATGGGACAACGTGGCTGTGCGTGCCAGCAGGCAGATGAGGCAGGAGAAATCCAAGGCTTTAGGCTCTCACAGCCTTGAAGAACCTCTTCATGCTTCTGGAAAATTAAGCCTTGTGATGGAACCAAAAATATTCACGTTTCGTGCAAGTCCCACCTGCAGATGCTGAAGCACTGTGCTGAGGCCTCTCGCTGGCACGGGACAGCTGCTGCCTCCCACCCAGAGCTGAGCCCCACTTCCAGCTGCCCTTTGGCCAGCACTTCATAATCTGCATGAAATGTCAGAATCTGCCTGAATGACAAATGGAGAAATCCTGTGAAAACGCAGCCGAAGCAATGGTAATGTTAAAAACATTCAGAAAGGGAAAGAGGTTATTCCATCACAGCCTCTCTGGCTAAATACCTCCAGATTTTTAGCCGGGATAATGGTTTTCACCTCTCTCACCTCCAAGCTCCTGCTGATGCCAAGCAGCTGCAGTGTTCTAGTACAAAACCCTGGCTGCAGGAGCACCTTGGGGTTTCCAAATCACTGAGGGCAAACAAGGTGGTATTTTGATCAAGAGGCAGAGGTGCCCTTTAACAGCAGGAGAGGGTTAGGGACCAGTCTTTAATATCAACCAATTTTTAGTGCTGATTTAAGCCCAGCACCACACAAGCCCACACTGTTGTGGAATGGAGTAAAATGAAAAATAAAAGCACCAGATCTGTAAAATAGTTTCCATTTGGTGATTCTCTCCTTCAGACTCCTTCCAACCTATTATGTGTTTTACTAATTAGAGCTTTAAAAAAAAACAAAAAAAAAAAAAAACCTGCAGCTTCACAGACTTGTTTCTCAAGCTTCAGTGCAGAATTTAAACAATGAGAAACTGAAGAAGCAGGTTTTGCTTTAAAGGTCAGCACCTAATTCAGAAGGAATCTGCAGAGGGCAAGAAGCCAGCAAGGAGTTCCCTGCTGCTCTATCACATTGCACCACCAGTGTACACCAGGAAACACCAACTGCTTCTGTTCCTGGGTATCAGATACACACACACACCATGGGGAGCAGCCTTCATCCTCAGAGCACTGCGTGTCACTACAGGCTCTGTCATCACACCACACACCCTTAGCCAGGCTGAGGGAGTCCTTGAGTATATCTCATCACCACTGGATTTGCTGTGCTCTTTTCTACCTGCCTAAACAGTGTCCGTGCTGTTCCCCACCAGAGTCAGTGTGTGTTTGCAGTGATTTCATGCTCCTATTCACACCTTTACTGATTATAAGACTGCAAAGTCTGTAAGTGTTGGGCTGGTATCACAACACCCAGGACATTCACAGTGTCACAGGTCCCTCTAGAGCAGTGTGTTAACATCACTGGCTCTGTGACACCATTGAGGGATCCCTGCAAGGGGACCAGCAAGCAAGGCTGGGACAGCTCGGGCACAAAACAAAAGCACTCAAAGGCTACGCTGTAAAACTGTGTGGTGCCTCACAGACCTGTTCAGTGCAACTAAAAGTTTCCATTTCAGACTGTTTCACTTCTAAAATGTCACTGCCTGAGCTTGTCTCTGCACAAACAGGGCTCTACGCTCAACTATTATGTCAAGTTTCCTCAGTTAACTTGGCTTCAGGAGAGAGTGAGCATTCAAGTGCCTGCCCCTGGGTGGGTCTCTCAGGGTGCTGCTGCAGCTTGACACTGAATATCCTGTTTGTATCATTTCTCCCTTTCACCAGCAGCTCACCCAGAGCCTCTCCAGCATCAGAAATACTTCTGTCCTTACAGTCCATCTGCAACTGAACTCACGTGTCAACACATCATTTATCTAAAATGACGGTAAAGAACTGTAACCAATACAGGGAGAGAAATGATCTTTTAAAGAAGTGATTTTACCTACAACCACACACATTAAAAATGGATTAGTCATAACTGCAGGTTTTTTTTTCAGGGCTCTGTTCCAAATCTGACTCTATTGAATGGCGTCACTCTGCACTTCTGCATCTGAGTACTTTCAGCTTGTTTTGAAGTCCAGCCTTAGCTTTCATTTCCCACAGGCTGAGAAGCTTGTTTCAGGAAGAAGGAACAACCTCCTTGCAGTTGTTTCGTTTTCCAGCCCAGAGCTGTGGAGATGTGTTGCAAGACCCAAGATGGTCTGAGCTGAAAACAAACCCACACAGTGAAGCAGAAGGGGCAGATCTGCTCAGCCCCTGGAGTCAGCTGTTCTCTCCTTTCAGTCCTGTTTCCCTTAACATACTGTTCCACTCTTTCCACGCTCACGTCATGCTGTTTCCATTCAAGGGAAACAGTATGAAACCAGTTTTGTATTCAGGAGGCCAGCGGGTACCCAGCTTCTGCTGCAGAAAAACAGTCATGGTTCAGCTCCTGTTCCCTTTGGACACTGGAATAACAACAGGGACAGACTTACTGGAGGAGGCACAGCAACACAAGATCTGTTCACCTTCTTTCCCTTTCAGCCCCACGATGATTTGTAGCTGTTGCAAACATTAATACATGTTGAGGAGCTAATGGTAATCCCTCCATCCCCCAAAAGGCTTGTTAGATACCCATTTTAAAAGCACCATGTTGGAGCTAAATATTGTAATTATGATTACTAGTGTGCATGAGCCCCAGCTTGAAACCACGGGAAGCTGCCTCGTGCAAATCATTGCTGACAGCAGGCTTGGTGGCTGCCCCAGCTCAAATCTCTTTTCTTGATGGACAAAAACTGTGAAGGCAGCAAAAATTCCTACCACAGACCAAGTCCAGAAGTGTATTGCAGGAATCCATCAGCTGGTGCTTGTGAACAGACTCACACACTTCCTGTGCTTGCTAAAATCTGTTTTGAGTGAGGCTGCACAGCTACCTGAGGAGTCAAAAGCATCTGCGCATCTCCTTTCTTATTTCTCCATTGCAACTCTACCTTGGAGGGGGGTTATGAAGGTTTTCTCTACATAAACACTTTGAACCTCTCTGCTAGAGGCAACCAAACAGAATTAATTAATACCTACATATAAGAAATGTGATTTTCAATAACTCAGGGGGATTTTCTCTATTTCCCAAGGCACTTGCTTAAAATCCACTTATTACATTATGCTATAAATAAACTAGAAACAGGAAACTGGAAGAGACTGGGGAAGGAAGGAAGGAAACATAAAATCATTCAGAAAACCCCAATTAATTCTTTGCAATGCTATACAAATACTTTGTTCTGCAATATCTTTTTTTTTTTTTTTCACATAGTAAAGATATCCTTTGCCCCAACCAGGAGCTACACTAAATATCAAGTGCCTTCCCATCCAAAATACAGATTAGGGAGACCTCTGTAAATATTGTTTACAAATGTTCCTCTTGTCCGTGTTTGGTATCTTTAGGGGTACAAGAACAAGACATTTCTCCCCTGTCACCTTCTTGCCTCCAGTGGGTGATGAGATTTCCTGCAAGACATCAGTTGCTCTGCCATCTCTTTCGTTAATCTAATTCAAGTCTATAAAAAAGCATTTACCCTGCAGCCTGTGGAAAGTGTTTCTGTTCATCTGGCAGAGAGGACAGAAGCCCCTTCTTAAAATCCTGACATTCAACTATATTCGCATCCCAAACCATTAACATCAGACAGAAAAATACTTCCAAACAGGGGAGGTTGGATTCATCCAGGCTCACACACACTCCTCACTCATGCAACACTGCAAAGGAATTTTTTTTCTAGCTATTGTAGCCCCAGTTTTAATACAATTCCTTCTGTGCTTATGTACACATAAATGGTAGAATCCTGTCATTAAATTTTTGTCCTGATTTCCCATATTTATGCTGAGTAAAACACACATGAAATTGAAGATTTGGTGGCAGCATAATGAACTTTAGGTCCCTTCTATAATAATCCCTGAGTATTTATGTAACAATCATGGCTAGGATAGTACAACAAAGAGGGGAAAAAAATCAGGGTGGCATTGGTGTTTTCCAAGTACATAGGATTTTGGCTGGAATTTCCCAACAGCTATAAACAGCAAGGAAACCTCCAAGTTCAAGAAGGCAGAGTCACTTCCTAATTTGACTGTGAGTGTATGTTCCACCAGAACAATGGAATTGTTTCTCTTTGAGGGGAAACACTGCATTCACTGTTTAAGTAGAAAAAGAGCTGTAAACACAGGACTGGCTTTAAAACAAGTTTATGGAGAAAAGCATAAAAGCATTCTCATTAAAAAAACAAATTATTCAAACACACCTACTGTAACATTGCTGCAGAAGTCATGGCAATTCTCCATCACACTCTATTTTTATTCTACCTGGCCACACCATGATCAAACCAAAAGGTCAGGTTTGATGTCACAGCATGACCACTTCCCAAAACAGTGTTTTATCTTCAAAAATATTTTTTTTTTCTGTAACACGGAGGTTTTTTATGTCAGACATGCCTCAGGATATACAATATGACACAGTCAGTAGAAAACTACTACCTTCCACATGGTAAGGCAATAAAAAACTTGTAACTGTGTGTAATATCTAAGTGGCAACTACATAAACTCCAAGTTATCTAAAGGCAGATCTTAGGGGTATTTATTCCACCTCTCAGTTTATTTCCTTTCCTTTTCTCCTTGCAGCTCCTGGTGCCCCACAGAGAATCACTGACTGTTCCTTTTCATTGTTCTCAGACAAGCTTGCTCTGCTTCTCCCTGCAACTTTTCTAGACATGGCAATGCATAAAAAAAAAAAACATTTTCAAACTGGGAATTCCAGGCTGAATAAGGTCTAGAAAAGGATGTGCCCATTCCTTCACCAAGCTGGAATGTGTGATTTTGTCCTTCAAGCAGTCTCAAGAGAGGTGCTGTCAGTGAAGCCTGTAAAAAATGCTTTGAGAACCAGCCCCCTCACTGTCACTTATATTGAGCTGCTATGTCCACGTTATTCTCACCTACTGGTAAATTCGAATTTCCTCCAAACTTCTTTCAGCACAGCTGGACTACAGAGCATGAGTAAAGCATCCTCTTCTTCCTTTGTCACTTGGGATTACAATTAGTTCCTCCATCACTTATGTAGTTTTCATTAATTAGCTCAGCACAAATTTACAGGACCACTTCCTTGAAATAATTTTAAAAGCAATAATGACATTTAATAAATTTCTTATTTTTTCCTACAAACCTTTTTTTGCAATCACAGGGGAAAATTATGCCAACTGACTTCATCAGGCTGTGAGCATTAAACCATCATTTATAATACCCTTTAAAAATGAGAAAGTGTCATTTAAATGTTAGTCACATGAGTAAGCAGTGAGTCAATATTCTGCATATTAACTGAATGCATTTGAAGTGCTGGAGTTTTTCTGAAGCCTGCCAAGATTGGGCCATAACAATTTATTTTGTAGTTGGAGATCAGCCTGAATAAAAGACCTTCCTAAGATCCAGAAGGTAAAGATGAGACTCATATGCACATTATCTCCATTCCACTGAATGTCAGCTTACAGAAAAAAAAGCTCAGAGGGGATTGAGAAAGAAGAAGGACCTGTGATTACTTTTCAGGAATGTAAATAGGGAAAATGAGATCACTTGTGCCATTCTGCAATCTAGAAATTAATCCAAAATCTGCCAGTCTAACAGACTGATCTCTTTCAGTTTGTCTCTTTCAAAGACCAACACCAAGCTGTGAAAGATCACGTTAGAGACCTAAATATTGCTTGTGTCCCCTACAATTGAAACTTTCCTTTATGCTGAATGTGATTTGTATCTGAGACATCAGACAGGGGTTTCTGGATTCCTAACCCCAGAGTCAGTCGCTGTTAATAGTTTGCCTGAAAACATGAGCCTCCAAAACCAAATGTTTATATGCAGATACCAGCACTGCTCTTGACAAATCTTTTATCTGTTTCCTCCTCCCTCTTCTTCTCTGCACACAGAAAATACATTGTTACAATGAGGTAATAAATTTAACCTGGGAGAGTGCCAGGAGATCCAGATCTGCTGACTTCTGTGCAGTATAAGAGCTCGCCAAGTGTGTTTAAGGAATATATACAACTTTCTCTCTGCTTTGGGCACTAGAATTGTTATTTTCCTGGCTGTACTCTGCTTCATTGTGTATATTGTGTATATACAGAATGGTTTGGGTTGGAAAGTACTTTAAAGATCATCTCGATCCAACCCCTGCCACGGGCAGGGACACATGTTCCACTGTCACAGGTTGCTTCAAGCCCTGTCCACCCTGGCCATGGACACTTCCAGGGATCCAGGGGCAGCCACAGCTTCTCTGGGCACCCTGTGCCAACCCTCACAGGGCTGAATTTCCTCCTAATCACACACTTAAAGAATGTAATCCCAGTAACTCCACGATATGCTCCCGGGAGCCAAAGCATCCTCCCAGCACTTCCACTCCACTGCCACCCGTCCCTGCGGGGGCAGGAGCTGTGGGCAGGGGCCGGGAGCTGGCTGGGCCGAGGAACCCACCCCATCCCTCAGCCGAGGGCACTGCGGCCCCGCCAGCCCCGCCGCTCGCTCCTGCCCTCCGCCTCCCCCGGCCGCGCCCTGCCGCCCCTCCGGGCCCGAGCCGAAATTCCCGGCGGCACCGCCGGCAGCGGCAGCGCCGGGAGGCCGGGCCTGGCAGCCGATGCCGGGCTGCGCAGCCCCACACTACTCCGTGGAGCCCAGCCCGGCACTCCGTGGGACACCGCCCGGTCCCGGCGCCGGCCCCGTCCCCATCCCCATCTCCGGTCCTAACCCTGGTCCCAGATCCCCGGTCCCCATGTTCGTCCCGGTGCCCATCTCCGCTCCCGCTCCCATCCCAAATCCCCATCGCCGCTCCCGTTCCCATCTCCGCTCCCGTTCCCATCCCCAATCCCCATCTCGGTCCCGGTCCCGGTCCCGGTCCCGTCTCCCCTCGCGACGCCGCCGCCCTCGCGCGCCCCCCCAGCCACGCCCCCTTCCCACGCCGGTCCATTCATCCCCGGCCTCCCCCGTCACGTGACGCGGGCCCGGCGGGCGCTCCCCGGCCGCGGCTTCGCCGCCGCTTCCGGGCCGGGCCGGGGGCGGGCCGGGGGCGGGGCAGGGGCGGGCCCGGGGCGGGGCCGGGGCGGGGCCGGGCCGGGCCGGGGGCGGGCCCGGGGCGGGGCGGGGGCGGGCCCGGGGCGGGGCGGGGCGGCCGCCGCGGCGGCGGCGGCGGGAGGGGAGCGGCGCTCCCGGCAACATGGCGGCGCGCGGGGCGGGCAGCGCCTGAGCCCGGCGCCTCTCGGTCCGCGGGGGTCTCCCCCCGGCCCCGGCCTCCTTCCTCCTCCTTCTCCTCTTTCTCCTCCTCCTCCTCCTGCTCCAGCCCCTGCCCCTGCCCCGCTCCCCGGCGCGGCCATGGAGAGCGAGGAGGAGCAGCACATGACCACGCTGCTCTGCATGGGCTTCTCGGACGCGGCCGCCATCCGCAAGGCCCTGCGCCTGGCCAAGAACGACATCAACGAGGCCGTGGCGCTGCTCACCAACGAGCGGCCCGGCCTCCACTACGGCGGCTACGAGCCCATGGAGAGCGGGCAGGGCCCGCCGGGCGGGCACGGCTCCCCCGCCGGCGGGCAGGGCCCCCGCGGCGGCGACGGGGACGGCGGAGGCGGCGGGGGCGGCTTCGACCCGCCGCCCGCCTACCACGAAGTGGTGGAGACCGAGGTGAGCTGCGGGCGGGCGGTCCCGGGGCGGCGGGAGCCTCCCGCAGCCTCCCCGCGGGCGGGGGTCGGCCCGGGCGCGGGGCCGGCGGGAGCTGCCCGGGGACCCTCCGGTCTGCCCGGGCCGGCGGCTCTTCATCCTCCCGCATCCGCCGCCTGCCGCCCGCCCGCCGCGCTCCCCAGCCCGTTCCTTGCCATCGCTGCAAGGTGAAGCGCACGCTGGGTTTCCCTTGGCATTTCAGGAATGTGTGGCTACCGTAGAGTTCTGCTTTTCGCTCCCCCTCTTGTGCCTTCTTGCATAATCCCGGTGACTAAGGGCTGTCTATTTTTTTTTTTAAACTGTTTGCACAATGTGAAGGAAAGCGCAGTGTGGGTATGACTTTACGTACAGTTTTATTTTGGCAAGCTGAGTATAAGTTCTGAAATAGGAACCCAGTGAGGTCAAATGTTTTTCAGAACAGAGCTTTAACTCATGACTTAGGACTGTGATATAAAATAAAACTGGAGTAGTTAGAAGTGCTGGAGAATGTCAGCCTTTCCCAGGTTCTTTCCCTTCTCCTTGTTTGCCTTTCTCTCTTCCATCCTCTTCCAGAACTTCAGCCAGCAGATACACTCAGAGTGCTCTCCTTGCTGTCTAGAAGAGTCTTGTAGTGCTTTCCTGTAAAAGCCTTCTCTTCCTCCTGGTCTTTTCCCCAAAACTTCACAGAGTGCTCATAAGAAAAGAGGCAATTACTAGTGTCCAGACTGTGGGACTGATAGGGGTGAGAACAGCAGAAAGCCCCTCTGTGTGATACCAAAGGGCCATCTTGCACAGTGTCTGGCTCAAGAAGTAGTCAAAAGCAGATGCTTAAGCTCAGGAATAAAGCCAGGGAACTGATGTCCCCTCCCAGGCTCCAGCGAAGAGTATCCTGAGGGTTTTCTGTGCCAGAAGAGTGCTCCCTTCCTGTGCATGCATGTGTACATGTCCATAAATAAATTCATGCCGAATCCACGGGCGTATCTGGTGCGTAACTACACTTGCACAGATCACCCGTATCCATAGCCTCGGCGTATTGACGTCCAGCCCCGCGGAATAAAGAGAGGTGATCCTGCTCCCTGAATTAACTGGGTTAGATCCTGAGCTGCTCTAAGCTGCTGGTGTGTGCTTGTGGAGTAAGGTGATCTGTGAGATGGCACGTGCACCATGCAGGAACGGAGCTGCTCCTTAACTTCCCTGGCCGAAGCGCCTGGGAACTGGTGTCCAGCCTTTCCTGTGAAGGATTGAGAGTGAATAAGAATTCTTGTTGGCATTTGGGTTGGATGTAGTTAGAGCTGGGACAGTCTGGCTTGTCAGTGTGACATTTCAAGTGAAGCTGTCAGTGTAAACTTCAGAGAATCACTTTTTTCCCTGCTCTTGTTCCCGTTACAAATGGCACTTTGACAACTCTCAGAGGATTCTCCCACCTCCCCATTATTTCATCCTGTATTTCTGATCAAATTTACTCACACTTTATAATAGTTTCCTTTGCCACTCACGTTCTTGTTTGCTCTGACTTCTGTTCTTTTTAACCCACAGAAGGGAAGTCAAAACATTTCAATGTAGGAAAATCACTGCACAGAGCAGGCATTTCAGAAGGATTGAGGTGCCTTGCTACATGAAATTTTATATAAATTCATGCGTCAGTTTAGTATTTGGATTCATTTGCATCTGTCAGCTCCTGCACGTGTATGCAAAACAGTATTTTTGTAATAAAAGAGTTACATCTATAAAAGTCCTGAGACAGGAACTGTTGCCTGTGCATATTTGTCTAACACTGCAGTACAATTTAACAGCTTTTGACGTACATTTTATGAAAGGGGGAAAGTGATTTATGGTCTGTTCTTGGGGTTTTTTATTTGTCAGCTGTAATCTAACATTACATTTAATAAGCTACAGCTATTCTTTAAGTGGTTAATCAGTAATTAATCAGGTTAATCAGTAGTTTTCCATTCTGCAGAAGCTTATGGCATATGAAGCTGTACAGAAAGCTATTGCAGAAGCAGCTATATTATTCATTGTAGTCATACACATTATGGTGAAACATATTGTACCCCATGCTGTCTTGTGGTAATTCAGATGTTATTTCTGGTTTTCTTCCTCTCAGTATCATTTCTCTTTCTAACAGCTCTTCAAGTGTGTATTCTTTCTTCTCTTCATAATACCAGTTTTAACTTTTATTCAGTGGGGAGGAAGTGGTGTGTTAGATTTTTGGATTTTATATATCAGCAACAGGAGATAAAGAGAAGATAAATCACTGGAGAAGAATTCTTAGAAATTTCCCCCAAGTAAAATGTTCCAATCTAATGCTTCATGAACAAAAGTTTGGATTAGGTGTTACAATTTAAAAATAACAAGAATGCTTCAGTCATTCTTCAAAACACGTATAACAGGTCTGTACTTTGAATTTACATGCTTTTTTTGTCTGAGCACACTTTAGCATGCATATAAGAATAGGTCTATGAATGATTAAACACTTTACATTTTCCCTAATCAGTACTGAATCCATTATGTTTGCATATGCTTATTTGGTCTCTATTACATAATGTTAGAATCTGTTCAGCATTCATGTGGATCAAAGGAAGGCTTGTCTAGTGGTTTTCTTAGAGAGGAGCACAGCTACCAGATACATATCATACTAGTTAAAACATGTTTCCTTTAGATAAGATTTTAAAAATCAGTGTGAATCTTTTTTCAGTGGTCCAGGCTGCTGGTCTTCAGGGCTGTCTGAAAGTGTTGAAGTCTGAGTTTGGAGTAACTGACACAGAAGCAAGATATCTGCTGTGAGCTAGCCCAACATATGCCCTTTGCTTTCTTTCTGTATGAGGCTTAAGGTGAAGGTGTGCATAAATTTCAATTTCCTGAGGTTAAAACTTCAGTTTCAGCAGGCTGGTGTTTCCCAATTGCTTCAGTTTCAGTTTAATAGCTGTGGTGTGCCTTTGGCATTGATGCTGCTAGCATGACCACACTTAACTCATCAAAAGGAAAAGGCCTGACAAACTTGGAAATGCAAAGGGGGCTTCAGTTCATTTGTGCAGTCTTCCTGAAACCACAGGAAGTTCACCTTGAGGTTTACAGCTGCTTGGAAGTTTTGCCCTTTGTAGCACCAAACCACACTGATAGACTGAGGTCACCTGCTTTTCCAAGAGGTGACTTTGTGTGTTTGACATAACTTCTGTGTTTATGTCTGTTGACAGAAGTAAATCTTGCAATTTGGCAAGAATGTGGGGTTTCTGTGTTTATTCCTTAGGCAACATGCAGATTGTCACAGTGTGATTCTGTGCCGAGGGAGGCGGGTGAAGGATGCTATGCTCATCTCTTCAACTGACTGACAGATAAGCTGCTTTACGAACTGCTGCTGAATCCTTATAATTTAAGACAAGACTATAAATGAGTGTGATGACAACGTCTGTCAGTGTGTCCATGAATTGCCACAAGTGCCACAATTGCTGGCTTTAATGAGTTCGAGAGGAATGGGGTGGAGAAGAGGAAGCTAAACAAATGTTGGGATTGTGACTAGAGGACTTGAAATTGTGGGGACGGATAGGTAAAAACATTAAACATATACCAATGGTTTGTATAACCTTCAGTAAAACAACCTTAATTTGCTTTTAAAACAGCTTCTGAGAGCCATTACTATGACCTTTTAGCTAAATTGTGATGAACAGATTATATTACCCCCAGGCTATTCCTGTCCCCTTCAGCATGTGCTCTTTTGATTTATGTTTTTTTAGTTGAACTGGATCAAAAGCTCATACATGTCAGATTTTACTAGGTAAGATTTATAATTAATCTTGTCCAAGATTGCTTTTGAGGTGCTGTTTGACTGCAAGAGAAGGGATTTTGTGAAAAAAAAACAGGCCAGTGACCGTAGTGAGTGCCAGTGCCAGGAACATTCTCACTAGTCATGCTGCAGAACTGTGGTGTTCAAACCCTTCCTCTCCTCATTATTAAAGCTCAGGACTGAAAGCAGTTCTGCCACAGATGTGCTTTAGCTTTTAATGTGTAAAATGAGGATAATGGGGTGTGCTTTATTAGGAGAACCATGGACGTTAGGTTTGTGAAGTTCTTTGATCTTTGAATGGAAGGAGCTGTATTTATTTAAAGACAAAGAAGGTATTTAGCCTTCAAGCAAATTAGATGGATTTCATGCTACAATTCTGCACATTTAAAGTCAGTCTCCTCTCTTGTAAGTAGTCTTGAGCTTTGCAAAAGTGAGTATTTCTTGCATTCTCATGTGGAAGTTTTACAGTGTGGCTTGTCTACGAACTGGCCTTGTAAAACAATTAAGCAATCAAATAAAGCTCTGTGGTGGATTCTGGCATCGAGTCCCTGGCTGGATGCCATCAGAATGTCAAGTGGAATTAGTATTTTAGCACTCTTGGTTTTCAGCATCACTGTTTTCAAAAATGAGTGGCCCTGGTGTGGAACCTCTTTCTATATTCTGATTCCATTAACACTTCCTTGAAAGCATTTGAAAGCAAATACTCTGGGTTTCATTCTTGATATAACACAGACTAATAGGGATGCTACGTAAAGTTAGGGAAGTGGCGGTGATACTGAGAGATGCAGCTGGTTAATTTTAAATGTAAGCTTTGTTTTGAATAACTCACAAAGTCATTATCATGTAATGTGATCGTTAGAGTAATTGCTGGATTGAGAGGAGCACTGTGTAATTACTGGTTCATTGGTGAAGGTGATGCCTGCAGGGTCAGTGAAGGTGGGAGACAGCTCTGTACAGCCAAATTCTCAGCTGCAGGAAGTGTTTCTGCTATAATGTCCTCTGGAAGCATTTTTTGGTCATCTTCCCAGTTTACAGTGCTATTCTGTGGCAGCTGTTTAATAAGGAAGTGAAATACTGAGGAAGAATGAGAATAAAAACAAATTAGCCAGTGTTAGAAGTTAATTCCAGCAAATCATTTGGATTGCTTTTGGATTAAGGAACAGTAGCTCTTTGTATGAGGGGGGCAAAGAGGAAGTGGCTGTTTCTTTTGTAAGCTTTTATTTTGAAAAAAAAAACACGTATTTGTGCTGCTGTAGGAATAGCCTTTGATATATATGTTTCAGGGGCCAAATTAAAAATTAATTTTAAAAGCCAGTATTCCCAGTGTTTTTTGCCACTTGATCTTCCTGACACTACAACAGTTCTGGCTTTTCTGGTGCCCAGCAGAACAATCTTGAGAGGCATTTAGACATTTTTTTTTTCATATTAGTTAGTCATGATTTTGGAATTATGCACTGTCAAAATCAGCTGCTTTGTAATTTCTGGTTTGTTTCACTATGCATCAGTAGAACAAAAGTATAGATAAGTGTTTAGCAGCAATATTGAATTAATTTCCCTTTCCAGAGCCTGACCTTTGGTCACTCAAATGTTACAGTAAACACTTTATGTAGTGGTTCTGCAGCACTTCTCTATTAATTCCTGGTGTTTTGGCAAAGGAGGATGCAAGCATTGACTTAATTTTAAGTACTGAAATGTTAAGTGTTTGTGATTCATTGTTTTATTGTTTTTAAGCACAATGTTTAGCTGATATCACACTAAGTTATTCTGAGTTATTTGGAACAAGCATGAGGTTTTGTGCTTATGAAAACTCGAGGGTTGGGAGGAATAATGGTGTTGACTCTGAGTCTGGCTGTTTGTAGTTACACTAATGGAGTCAGTTTTTAAATATATCCACAGACAATAGTGAAAACACTTGGAAGATAAGTGTTTTCCTTGATTCCTTATGAATGGCATTCCTAACAGTGCTTTCCATGACCTCTCTCCCACCTACAACTTACCAGACTTCAAAATACATTGCCAAAAGTGATTGAAGTGAATCTCTGCCTCAGATTTCAATGAATACTGTGGTAGTAGCAGTATAAAAGGGCAAAGAAGCTCCTTATATTTTTGAAGTTAAATGGAAGTTTTAATTCAAGTGCTATTTTTACAGAGCCTCGGTTGTTTTGTTTT
This sequence comes from Lonchura striata, assembly GCF_050655825.1. Classification (NCBI taxonomy): domain Eukaryota; kingdom Metazoa; phylum Chordata; class Aves; order Passeriformes; family Estrildidae; genus Lonchura; species Lonchura striata. Next base: position 5,027,745 of record NC_140710.1, read on the forward strand.
GCTGTGATGCTCAGGACTGTGTTTATATTTGAACAAGCAGGCAAGTACATCAGGGAGTATTGCCTGGTAACACCACACCATCACCCTGGAAATCAGGGAGAGAGTACACACCATGTTTCCAGAAACTCTGAGTTAATTCTCAGCTTTGCTGAATTTATTTTTATTTTTCAAATTCATGTGTTTTTATTCCCAGTCTTACACAGTTCTTGGTTGTGAGAGATGGGGGGCACATGGAAGGTGGAACCATAGGGTTTTTTTGGTTATAATTTGTTACAATCCTTTATAGCTACAAAGGGTTAAGTATAAACATGCATCCTTGATGGTGTCCTAGTGCAACTCTCAGTTAAGGTCAGTGTCTAAAACCTTCTGTAAGAAAGTTCACTAAATAAATTGGGTTTTTCTATGATGGGATGATAGTCCAGATGAACTTCAGTTAGGTGGAGTCTGTAAAAGAGGATTTATTTTCCTTTAGTAGTAGATTGGTATCGTCCTTTTATATTGGCATGACAAAATACTAGCATTTTTTCTTGTGACAAGACTGTATTTGTTTGTGTAAAGTAGTCCATAGTAGAAATTTTTAGAGCTTCATTTCTATGAAAAAAGAACAAACCAAAACATCTGTGTATCTCACCAACAAGCTTATGTTCTCTTAGCAGAACATAAACAACAAAAAACATTCCTGTCTGTTGCTGCACTTAAAATTTTTGCATCCAAATATGTTTCTCTGGATGAAAATTCAAGGGTGAGATGCTCTATCTCTTTAGGACTTAAAACAGTTTAAAACTGTGACAATACTTTGCAAGTAAATGTATGTTTGTCAGTAAAACATTCAGGAAATCACAGTGGGTTTTCTTATTGCCAGATAAGAATCGTAATGTGGAAATTCCATACATGACTCTATTTTTTGAGTCTTACTAATGCTGACATATTCACAGGAGGATTCCAAGCTTGCTCTTAGCAATGTGGGTCCAATGGATTCAATCTGAGTGCAGCCACAGGCAGCTGGGAAATACTCTCCAATTTGATTCCCGCATCTGCCACTCAACAAGAGATAGAAGTTCTTTAACCATCTGTAATACCAGTTTATAAAAAGCAGACAGGTTACAGGTATGAAAATGTGACAGTTTTTTTAAACATTCAGTACCTTGTTCTTAGTATTTATGTGTAAGTACAAGGTGGTAGCTTTGAGGTATTTGAAAGGCTTTGAATTCTTACACTTGTGTTTGAGTTCTAGGTAATGGAATATCCCCCTTCTAGGAGTTAATTAACAGAAAAAAAGGTTTTACATCCAGGCGTGAAACTAAGAAGTGCTTTAATCAATAGTCTGGCAGGTGGAGGGACTGTCAGGTCATGACTTCAGGATTCATAGCTTCTCCCTCATATTGATGGACACAGTACATCAGAACAGAGAAATATTCTGGTTTTATGGGTATTTGATGTATTCCTCTCACCTTGCCTCCACCTGAGCATTGCAATGCTCTGCAAGCACTTGTGAGTAGTCCAGCAGGGCTGTGGAGAGGGCAGCATCCCTGCTGACACTTGGCAGCTGGAAAAGCTGTAGCATTGGAAAATTGATTTCTTTATGTTGACTATGTCTGTGATAAAAACTGAAAGGTGGACCTAAAATTTTTGTCAGCTACTTCTGGCTTTATGTGTTTTTTTCATTACTGCTTTTCAGAGCAGTTAAACTTTGTCCTGTTTGTAGGTACATGGTAACAAGGTTTTGTGATTGTTTTTTTAACAATGCAATGAAACTTCAAAAATCTGTTTTCTTGGCTATGAAATGATGGTTATTTTGTGAAAATTACTTTTTAGATAGGAATGAGGTGGAGTTAGCTGCTTGGTCTGCTGGTGTCTTAGAAAGTCTGATCCTGTTGCCTGTTGAAAGAAACAAGACTTTGGGGTTTTGTTTCCTAAGTTATACTGGATTCAAGAGCACATAATGTGATTTAGTTATGGTGAATAGATTCTGTTGGTAGCCTCTTATCAAAATCAAATTAACTAATTTAAATTATGACTTGACTTTAATTTCATTACTAAGGCTGCCAATTAGAATGAAAACAAGTCTTAAACTCCTTGTTATTTTATGTAAAGTGACTGTTATGGGAACTGTCAGTGGCTTTAGTTAAACAGTGTTTGATGAGTTAATTAACTGAATACTGCATGAATACATTTTGAAGCTTTAAACTGTGACCTTTTGGCAATTAAAGTTAATTCATATATCACTTTTTATGCTAGTCTTTGTTCTGTGTTACTCTTCAGTAGAAGGTTTTATGCTACAGGTTTAAGCAATGCTTTATTGATCAGATGTTGGACCAATTTTGTTTATTCAGGCTTGCAAGCAAATCTAGGAGGTGCCAGGTCCCCAGAGAGGGAATCTTGAATCAGTGCATGAACCTGTTCCTGTGAGGGTATTTCTCCTGGGAGCTTGTGTGTGTGTTTAGCCATAACTGCATTTTCACACCTTGAAAATAAACCAGAAGAGTCAAGACTGTTAGAACAAGGGGATCTTCAGGGCTTTTGTGCAGTAAGAGATATATCAGAAGGCATGGAAAACCATATTAAAGGTTTGTCAGCAAAAGTTTGTTGGCCTCATTATCTCAGCTGCAGAAATATTCACAGATTTATGATGTGCACTATGACTTCCTACTGCAGAAAAGAGTGATTTTAACAGCTTATGTTTGGATGACTTATTGGTTACCAGGAATAGGGTTGGGTTTTTTTTTTTTTCCTTTTTGCTATTCTATGGAAGAACATCTGTACAAATCCTTGGCATGCTGGGGGCCAGTTTAAGTCTATTCAGCCAGAATTGCAGAGTCCTGATACAGATCATCATCGAATGGCAGACAGCATTCTGAAGTCACCTATTTGAGGGGAGGAAGATAGCTCTTTATATATATTTATAAACAAGTAAACAAACCCCATGTAATTCCCCAAAGCCAAGACTGAGAAAATCACTTTTTGGGAGGCTGACATGGCCTTGTAGCCTATTTACTTTCACATATACCATAATTTTTCTTCAAAATCTTGTATTTCCTCCATGGGCCTTTGTCAGTCGAGTTTGCAGTGACAGTTCCTGAGCTCCTCAGTTAAAGAGCATTAATTGTGGATAGGTGTTCAGGGCATTTGCGAATGTCAGCAGAGAAGTGAATTCTCCAGGCTGTGTTGGAGTGTGAGATCTGTGTGCAGATCTCCAGCCAGCATAAGATGATGCAAGAACTGAGCTGACGTTTCACCTTGCTGCAGCAGCTGCTGGTAATAAATCCCTCACTTTAAAGAGCAGTGCCCAAATCGATTTAAAAATTGGGTGGTGAACAGTTTGGGTTTTATCATGTGCAGAAAGACACTAATTATGAAAGAGCAGCTTTAAGGAGACTGTTTCTTGTAGTGGATTTGGTTTAAGAAACACAACTCAGTCTGCACTAATATAATGTGAACATTGCTGTAATCTCCCAGAAATGCAGCATGTTAAATTTATTAATGGTTTGGAGGAGAATTTGGGTTTTAAACTGCCTGGGTGTGTGTTTGAGACTGTCACAGGTTTCACAGTAGCTGTGAAGCTATGTGGATGCGTGTGTTCTAAAATTAATAAATGAACTTGATACTTTCCGCACATGGTTTTAGTAGCAGAGCACTGTCAAGCAAGAAGCCTCATTGCCTCTGATTCCTGGAAAGTGCCAAAAGCATGCTCCTTCAATGCAAATAGTTCCCATTACTATTAGGGCAATGTTCCAAATACCACACTCATTTTTTGTGTAAAACCATCTTTTCACTGCACTCTTGGTAGACTCAATCTAGCAATAGTCCAGATGTGTTCTGAGCATAATTTAGGATAATGTGGGAGCTGAATGTACAGTGAAGAACATGTATTGTTTCAGTTTCCATATGAATTTCTTTGTCATGGACCCTGGCAATCACTTGTGTGGAAACAGGCAATGATAATGAGCAGCATTGCTTGGATGTAGATGGGAAAACAGAACAAGAAGGAGGTTTTCATCTACAGTTGAAGGTCTGCATTGCTATTCTGCACCTCTTTATACCAGTTGCTGTCGCAGCATTTAGTTAATGTGGACACTTTCCTCTAGGGAATGAAGCAACTATTGCTCTCTTTCTGCAACACTTGTTGAAATGTCACTTTCCTTGGCTACAGGTGGAGGCTGAACTGCAGTCCTTAAATGCCCAGCAATTGGGTGTTTAAGTTATACTCAGTCTGTCTTTATGATATTAAAAGCTCATTCCTGCTCTGTTACTGTGAGCACTTTCTTTATAACTGCACACTTGTTTTATGTAGGAAATGGTTTTGTTTTCTGCATGGGTGTTCTTTACAGAAGCTTTATAATTAACAGTTTGATTCCTAAAAAAGTTGCTTCTGAATATTTTCATGGTCTTTTCATGAAGACCTTCAAAGAACCCTTCTCCAAAACCTGAAGTATTTAAACAGGGTGTGATTTGCTAGATGGGAATTACATCAGGCTTCCATGCACAGTGCTGGATCAGGTGACCACAGTTTCTGAAGCTGATACTCAAGTCTACTAAAGTACAACTTCCCATAAAGACAAACTGAGGACAAAGTGTTTAGTAGGGAATTGGAGAAAGGCAGTGCTTAATTTCCCAAATACTAATATATTTTTTTTTTCTAAGCAGTGTTCTGCTGCTATAAATTGTCCTGCTGCTTTGCAGAACATTAGTAAGTCCAGCCTGCCTGCTGTCCATGAACTTTAAAGGTTAGGCTCTGCACAATTGCTGTTCCCTTGGCTTAATAGTTTTGAACCATGATGAAAGTGAATTACACATTCGCTTTTTAAAATCAGGTCTAATCCTACAAATAGCAAATGCAGTGGGAGAGCTGGAAGCACACTTGTGTGCATACATTGATTTTGTTCTTGGTATACCATCACCTCTTTCTTTTGGTTTATTCCTTAGTAGTTGTTCCATTCACTTTCCTGCCACTGTCTGGTTTTTACTTTGGAATGTGTTTCCTGCTAGTCCTTTCTCCCTCCATGTCCCTGGCTTCTTTCTCAGTGGGATCTTGTTACCATCACTGCTCTTGTTTTCCACTGTCTCGGACAGTGGCTCCTGCTCGCTGCCAGGCCTGATCCAGACATTCTGTCCTTTCTCCTGCTGGCTTTGCCTGCTGTTGTGGAGGCAGGGAAAGGTAGTCCTTGTGAACTCTTTGACACATTGGGTAGCTGGCATCTATGGGAGGTTAAAAAATAAACAAAAGAAAATAAATGAATAACTTGCCTACTCTTTCTTTGGTGCTGCTGAGGCAGTTACCTCATATGGCACTTAGTGGAGAGCAGGGGGTAATTCTGGGTCCTGTACACAGAAATAGCTGCTCTTTAGTGCCACGAGCAAGGAGACTTGTAAAGTAGTCACCTGCTTGCCTCTTTCCTCTTACCTTCCAAGTAACACATTATGACTTCAGAAGGACAATTACATTAACTTGTTGGACAACTATATTTGATGTTGGTTTTTCTTTAGATTATTAGTGAGTTAAAGAAAATCTTGATGTACTGAAACAGTATCCTATATTTCTGGTGTGATGGGGTGCAGTGAACTTCCCTTAGAGTAAACTATTCCTGTATTCTACAGTTGTTGAACAGAGGATTAACGTGCAGATCTATGAAGATCAAAATTTGTACTCTACAATCTCCAGGGACTGAAAGTACTTACCTGGCTCTAGGATCTGATATGCTATGGAACAAGATTTGCTGCTTAAATAGGCAATTAGTTAGCAATTAGTTATGTAAACATAGTAGTTATCACCTCCATGAAATATATCCAGGTATGTAATCCCTTCAATTCAAATTGAAATATTCAATTCTACTTTGAAAAACATAAGTAGCCTCAGGGTTGAGAATTTGACATGCTTGTTACAAGCACAGCTGCCTTTTCTAAACCCTTTAATGTGTCTAGGAAACTGTTTTGCTTGAACTTTGTTTTTTCACCCGCAGAAAAATGATGAAAATGGGAATTGCTCTGGTGAAGGGATTGAGTTTCCAACAACCAACTTGTATGAGCTGGAGAGCAGAGTTTTGACAGATCACTGGTCCATACCCTACAAGAGGGAGGAGTCTCTAGGCAAGTGCCTAATTGCATCCACCTACCTGGCAAGACTGGGTAAGTTCCCTTTCACAATTACACAGATTATATGTTCAGAGGGTGTCACAGACAGAATGTTGGGCAGTTGCACCTTTCACTTTAATCTTACTGCTGTTTACTTACACCCTGCACAGCAGTCACATCTCTTGGAAAGTGTTTAACAGTGAATTGTTCTACCCAATGCTGTAAAAACATCATTGATCTCTTTTCTTTCTCTCTAAAGTAATTTGTTTACTAAAGCTTTTTTCAAAAAGTGGCACACATGTTTCTTTATGTTCTAATAATTGTGGGAATTACATTTTTTCTGAGCTAAATTACTGAGTTTTTTGTTTTTCCTTGTGCTGGGTATTTTCCATTCATAAAAGCAAGCTGTCATCTCAAGCCCTGCTGTACCATTCTTGTATAAGTGGTTATTTTTCCCTGGTGAAGTGCTTATATTGCATTAGATCTGAATTTGACTCTTCTTACTCAGTACTTTGGCTCGGTTTAAGAGTATTATGGAGGAACCACACCCAACAACTGGTGTATAATGAGAGTACAAGATTAAGTTTTTCAGTCATGCCTGATGGCAGACTAAAGGAATGTTGTCATCTCTTGGAAGAATAGAAGTTGTTAAGTGGTTCTGGTTTGCTTCTCAGTTTCCAATCTATGTTAAAAGGCTGTGCTTTAATTTGGTTTTGGAGGGAGGCTGTGAATTGATACATATAATGTATCAGTTTTAAACTCTGAAGTTTACAAGTTACTTACAGTGTTAATAATGCTTTAAAAAGCTGTAAAAGGTATTGGGAAATTAATTCTTAATTCTGAAAGGCAGGTTCTCTCAAGTCATGCTTTTTGTGGCTTAAAAAGCATGCTAGTTATGAAGGAACAGTAGCATGTTTACTACTGCTAGTTTGGGTTGGTGTTCCCTCAAATTTGCAACAAGGTCTCTGAGGTCATCTTAAAAAGTAATTTTTTAAAAATACTGTTAAAAAGCACTCTCTTTTCTGTAAAGGTCTTTCTGATTCTGATGAGAATTGCAAGAGGTTTATGGACAGATGCATGCCCGAAGCATTTAAAAAGGTAAGTAGGTACAGTAGGCCAGTTCAATGTTTCTTTGTGTTGCTCGTGGTGGAAACAGTGTTTTGTAATCCAGACTTCAGGCAACTACTGAATGGGTTGTTAGATTAAAATCACACTCAAAATATTTTCCTAGATTAAAATCATAGAAATTTAAATTTAAATAATATAAGGTCCCAATTCTGTAACTCTGGCCAACTCTACCACTTAGCTTTCTTCTTTTTCTTTTTTTTCTTTTTTTTTTTTTTTTGTCTTAATTACAAGAGCCCAAAGAGAGGTTTAAAAACCCTTGGATATGGCCACTGGTGGCAAGTTCATGGTCAGATTTCCATTTATTATACTTTCTGTTATTTCTTCAGAGGGTTGATAAATTCTTTTCACAATCCATTTAGAATTTTATCTTTCACCCCAGTTCTCAATGCCCTGTGTTTCTCTGGGCTGTTGTGAATTTGCTCTGTAGAGCTCCTCAAGCTAATTGACTTCCCACTATTCCATCCACTTTAGGTACTGCCTAAATTTCTTCCCCAGCATTTAGATAATATGTATAAAAACATGTACATACCCTTTAAAAAGTTACTTTGTCCTAGTGTTAAAATACTGAGAATATAAGTTCATTTAAAGAAGGCAGAAGTTTTAAGGGGAAAATTCTTTTTTCCATTTAATGATCAGAGTACTAGTCTTACATAAAATAGTTTTATATCACTTGGTATTTTCTGCATATGAAATAAACAATGTAGTTTGTTCCTCCAGAAGGATAATCTGTAGAAATCTAAGTTCAGGATGTGCTGAATTAGAATTTGCTGAAATATTTACAAGAAACTCTATTAATGGTACAAAAAAAAAAAAAGACTGTATTTAAACTATTAAGATTTTTATCTGCTTCTGTTCAGACACAGCAGAAATTAAATGAATTTGCAGATGGCAGCTAAGTGTCCTTTATAAACAACCATGAAACCAGATTTAAAGAACATGTTTCAGTAGGTGGAAGCAGCATTAAATACCTCTTTCTCCTGGTACATGTGCTTTGTTTTCCAATAGTTGCTGCTCAAAAAGTGTGAATTGGTAAATGGTTGCCTCAGCTGAATCAGTGCAGCTTTATGGCTGCCTGTTTCAAGATTCAATACTTGTGTGTTCAATCTGCAAACAGATTTGTTTCATATTAGTTGTTCTTTGCAAAGGTTGTGATCTCTCCTAGTGCATGCAAATGGAGAAAACACTGTGATAGATTTTATTTTCTGTCATAAACTGTGATTTAAGGTGTTCTTCCACAAAATTACAAATTGAATTAACTCTTAAGCCAACAGTGCAGAAAGAACATCTGAAAAACAGACCAGATAGTGCATTCCAAGGAAACATTTATTCTGAGAAAACAGTCTCAGGAGCTGATCATTTTGTCCTTGTTTCTGATTGTACTCAGACTTTTAAAAATTGTATTTATTTTCCTTGTTAGCTGTTGACATCCAGTGCTGTTCACAAGTGGGGAACCGAAATCCATGAAGGAATCTACAACATGCTCATGCTGCTGGTGGACCTGGTTGCAGAGAGAGTAAAACAAGATCCCATCCCCGTGGGCCTGCTTGGTGTGCTTACAATGGTATTTGACCCTCTGATGCAGTTTCTAATATCTGGTTTTTTGGCATTTTGTATTTATGCAGCTGATGCTTTTTCCAGCTGTTTAAGTTGTAGTTCATTATCTTAAAATCTGCAGCCATTACTTGCTGCAGATATTTTACATCCAGTATGCAATTCAAAGGAGTGGGTGCTGTTCAAAACTTCTAAAAACTAGCAGTTTAAAAAGTATATCACATTTTTGTCACTTTGCTGTTTATTCTTTAAAACTGATACTTTGAGTTCAGTTCTCTGTCTTATGGACCTCTGGCTCACATGGTTATTGGATATTTTCTGTACAGAATGAAGGCTTCAAAATGCTTTATATGTTGAGAACTGAGTCAGGAGCAGGGGGCTTGGATTCAACTTTATTTTTTGCTAGATCTTTAACTGTCAGCCAGGAGAATGCTCAGCTGAAACAGTTATCAAGATAAGTTTTGAAAGTGGCGTAAGGCACCTGTTCATTGCCATGGGCTTTTCTTTGAAGGCATTTAATCCCGACAATGAATATCATTTCAAGAATCGAATGAAGGTGTGCCAGAGAAACTGGGCAGAAGTCTTTGGGGAGGGGAACATGCATGCTGTCTCACCCATATCCACTTTTCAGAAGGTAAGCATGGCCATGCCCTAAAAACTAATTTTAGGGTGGATGTCTTTGTCTCAGATAAGATTATTTGTTTAGTAGGTATTTGTTACACAAAGTTTAAATATATCACCAAGAATTACTGCTAATAGATGTGGTGTGTATGTTCGTCTCTAGACATTAATTTGTGCTCTCAGATTGTTCCAGTTCTCTGTTTGAGGCTGCATTTAGAAATGGGTGAACTTTCATGCCTAAGGAGCACAACAATCTGTGTGTTGCTTTAGACATGAAGTACACAGCGTGTGGATCTGTGTATCTGAGGACTGACATCTGTGTGGTTGTTGAGTGTGAAATGACCAGGATAACTCCCAAGTGTTCGGTTCTAGTAGAGAATTCAGGCTTTTCTGACAGCCAAAGATAAAATATCTTCAACTTAAACCACTGGCAAGGAGGCAGTTTTTGAGGTTTGCACTGTCTTGTCGCAGTTGTTCCACATGGGTGGGTCCAAAACAGCATCAGTGGAGTTGATTTCTCCTTCAGGAAACAAGTTTGTGGCCGTAGAAAGAAAATTCTATATCCACTGCTTTGGGAAAGCAATATTCCACACTACTACAGTGCTATAAATACAGTTGCTTGTGAGTCAGCAGCCACAATGTGATCTGTAGCCACAGCACATGGGCAGTGATGTCAGGCAGAGTCCAAAACAGGATGATGCTCATGAGAGCCAAGCAGAGCTCCAGCTACACTTAAAACAGGAGCTGTTACAAGCATTGTTTTGTTTGTGTAATAGTGCATCCATTTGAAGTGTGGGTTAATGGGCTGAATGTGTCTGTCCAAATGTCTTTTTCAGAAGACAAATGTTTAGCATTGATGTTGCAGCTGCTAATTTGTTCCTATTCTTATTATTCAAGGAACCTCATGGGTGGCTGGTGGATCTGGTAAACAGGGTAGGTAAATGTAAACCAAAATTGTTGTTTGTCACTTGAATTCATTGGTCTTCAGAGATAATTTCTTTTCCGCTTCCTCACCTTGCCCTGACTTGTTTTTTCACTCCTCACTTTTCTGACAACCGTAAAAAAATTAGAGATTTTAATCCTGCCTTGTAAAATATAGCTCGTTGAGTTGCTGCCTTCTCCCTTGAGCACTTTACCCTAACATGGTATCTATGACCAGGGGAATTTGAGAGCCCAGCTGAGGCTGCAATCATAGGTCCCCCAAGCAAAAGTGCCAGTCCAGTCAGCTGTTGCTGTATGTGGTCTGCCTTTCTTCCCTCTGTCCATTTTTACTCAAGACAGAGTTTCTAGCTTGATGCTTACCCTGCTACCATGTATAATTGCATTGCATTCCCCAGTGTGCCCCTGCATTCCCATGAAAATAGAAAGCTTTGTTTGGATGGGATGGTCCATGGTAAAGGACACTTGTTGGCATCTCAGGAACTGTCAGTGGAGTATTTTCTATAATCTCTTGTTTAAAAGCTAAATACTGTAGTTCAGTATGTAATACTGATTATTTTAGTTTGCAGAGTTGGGTGGATTTTCAGCAATTCAGTCCAAACTCAATTCTGAAGATATTGAACTTGGGGTAAGTCCATCTTATGTCATGAAACTTCTCCCTTTCCATTTTAACCTTTATGTAGAACCAGCAGTGTCCCTTTTGGCAGTGCTTTTACCTTTTCTTTGGTACCAGAGCAACACTCCCACAGAGCCCCGGAGAAGTGCTGTCAGGGTCAAATGAGGTTGTACATAAGAATCCTGACTGAAGAGCAATTAAGACTTCACAGAGAAGAGGAGAAATTAGTGTACCTTTCTGCTAGCTTTCAGCCTTCTGGTTAGACATCAATCAAAGTAGTTTTCTTGTATGTTCACCAGTATGTCCCTGGTTTTCTGTTTACTGCACCCATAGCTGCATTTAGCTGCAATGTCATTTATTACAGAAATCACTGTTTAAGGAAAAAAATCCTTAGGAAGATAGACAGTGTCTAATCCTAAACAACTTTTCAAGAGCAGTGTCTTAAAACTGACTGGTTCAACAGAGCTAAGTTATTTTTGGTGATGAAGTCTAGCTTGGTTAGTTTTAGCTTCCTAACCTATATTCAGGAGACTTCCAATTCTTTCAAGGTTTGGAGAATGAGGAGGCTAAAGGAAAACTATGTCATCTGGAACCTTGTCCCCCAGTATAAAATCAGTCTGCTTTCAGTGACATGCCATTTGGAGGGAATTCAACTTCTTTCCTTGGGGTATAGATATTTTCTGCATTGTATAGAGATAGGTTCATATGTGAGCTTGACAGAAGAATAAGGAGAACCTTGATTTACATGCCAGTTCTGTAATAGAAACTTTGACTTGACTTTGTTTAATGATTAATAACTGCTTGCTTAGGAAGGAAATCTGGGTCAGTGTCACTTAATTTGGGCCTTGGATTGAACTGCTGCACACTCATTTCCACAATTCTTGATCCAGTGTGAAAAGAAACTGATTTTTATGTTATTTATTGGCAAACAAATGCTTTTATACATGTAATTTCTTGACGATAGATACCACTTTAAAATCATGCATTGAAGAGATCTTGACATGTATATGACACATTTACAAAAGCTTTCTCCCACGTATTGCTTTGGGAAAAAAATTTGCCATATGGCTTTAACCTTAAATCTTGCATTCACACTTCTGATTGCTGTAGAGCGCAAGCAAAATGTGATATGTTCCTTTCCGTCTGTTTATTTCTGTGACTGAAACAGAATCTGTCAGAGAACACTGAACAGAGTGATGAGAGGACCAAGATTAGTGAAAACTGGGAAGGCATTTTTTATTTCAGACAAAAATATATAACACATACTGTATGCCATATATAATATATAGCACGTACTCTACTGTGTGCCATAGAGTAAATCTTTCTTAAACCATGTGTTGTTGTAAAGGACTTGCACACCAAAAACAATCATTGCAAGTGACTGGAAACACATAATACAAGTGATATTTGTTCACCTTCATTTGCCTTTTAACCTATGGATTACTAACTATCAAAATATTCCTTAAATATGCACTTAAATACTTGCTCTCTTTCTTTCAGGCAATCTCTGCATTAGTTCAACCATTTGGAGTTTGTGCAGAATATCTTAACTCTTCTGTAGTACAGGTAAAATGTCTTTGTTATGACTTGTAAGAGGACTGAAAATTAATTTCCAACTGTGTTGGTGTGAAACTGGTGACTAATTTGAAAAGCCTTCAAACCTCACGTTGCAGAAAGTACAAGAACCATTTTGAGCATGCTGGGGTGATGAGTAAAGGGCTCAGACAATGTTCAGATTCATTTTCCAAGAAATCTGTAGTCATGCATCTACATCTGCAGCAGTGAGAAGCTTTACCACTGCTATTAGTAAGCTTCAGCAGTAGAAACCACGTGGGGAAAGAATACAGCCTGAAGGATGAATTTTGCTTTTAGTTTAACTTTCTGGCTGAGATCAAGGACATGGATATGAGAGTTTACACTGCAAAAATTGTGGCACAGGAAAAAAAAATCACCAGGATGTTTTTGTATGTGCAAATGTACTCCAGGCTTCACTCCTGCCCTCACCACCAAAAACTGTTGACTTAAGTGACTGAAAGACTTTATTTGAAGAGGATGTAGTGTAGAAGCCCCTGGGGATAAGAGAGGCACATGCACCTAATGACTGATGTGTTTTTAGAGGGCAGTTAGTCTATCTCTTTTTGCAAACCTGCATTTCAGACCACTGTTTTCAGACCAAACAGTAGTCTGAAATGGGTTCTTACTCTAATTGCTTTTTCTTTTCCTGGACACAGCTACCAGGATAGTTTTATCTTTGGTGTAGGTGTTGCTTTATCTCTAAGGCAGAGGTGAGCTTTCAGCTAAGTATTTCCTTTTGCTGCAGTCACGTCTTTCGAGTAATGCAATTGATTTCAGGAAACATTAAAGTGATTGTCATGCCTTTTCTCACGTTCTTTAGCCCATGCTGGATCCAGTCATTCATAAAATGATTAAATATGTACAGAATGTAGAAGAGAAGGACTTGAAAGACAAGGTAATGTTTTACATATTAAATATTTAGGAAGAACTTCCTGCGTGTCTTGGAAGTGCTGTCAGTGTAAATTAGAACAATAGCTTTCTTCTCACTGGCAAGAATACAGCCTGTTCTGAATTCTGACTGAATGACATAATAAAAATGCATTTATCCAATTCCATTCAATACTCTTTTCAGTAAATATCTGGTTTATTACTCTTTTAAAAATATTTTGCCACTGTTGCTATCATATTTTTGGTTTTGTTAGGCCCCTTGTGCAGCATGCTGAATGCTCCTTTGACTCAGATATTTACTGACTTGCAGTCTGTTAAATTCATATTACTGTTGAATTAGCTGCTTGCTTCTGAGAATTTGGTAGTAAAGTGTCTGTGTAACTTGTGGTTACTTCCTGCGTTACCCTGAATTTGGCATTTAGTTCTATTAAATTGTGTTGACTTTTTACTTAGTTATAAATCGTTAATTTTAAACAAGAAAGTATTCATAGGTTGTTGAACCAAAGCAGAGCAATTTACCAAATCTGAAGCTATAACCAAAGGTTTCATTATCTTAAAATTCCTACTGTACAAGTAATACTTTCAGATGTACCAGGTACTGTGTTTTGATTAACCGGTCTGGTCACTAAACCTATTCTTTGTGAATCACTGCCATCCATAGCAGAATAGCAAAAATACCAATGCCTCTGTTTGTCCCTTTTTTTGTTGTTTTGTTTGAAACAGAGACTGGTGAGTATCCCTGAGCTCTTGTCTGGGATCAAACTGCTGTGTATGCGCTTCCAGCCTGACCTGGTCACGGCGGTTGATGACTTGCGGCTGGACATTCTGCTGCGCATGTTGAAATCCCCCCACTTCAGTGCAAAAATGAATTCCCTCAAAGAAGTAGGTTGGCTTTTTGTCTGTCTGTGTGTGTGCACGAGAGCATGGGTTTGGGTAGGATGGGTTGTTAATAAGCCACTGAAACCAAAGCCTTAAAAAAAAGAGATGGTGCAGTGTCTCCTTGCAAGCTATGTTGCCTTAGCAAAAGCTCAGTTCAAAATAAACACCAAAACAAGTAAATATAACAGGAGTTGTTCATAGCATTAGTAGCCACTGCAAAGCTTCCCAGTTAGACACAGTTTGAGAAGTGCACTATTCTAAGAAAAACAATTTTAGATTGATTTATAAGCAGTGGTCTATGCTATTAATTGAATATTTACTCTGAGATAATGCTGAGCAACCTGAGGTATATCCCATTTTTCTCCTTTCACTGAGAGGAAACAGAAAAAAACCAAATGGGACTTTAAACCTATATTGATGTCTCAGTCCACTCATATCAGGTCATTGCACTACATAATTGCAGTATTTTATATTGTATTTTTTATTAAAGTTGTATGTGGATACTGTAGTGTTTCAGAGTCCATTTTTGCTCCTTTTTTTCTCCTCCGTTTATGAGAATGTTGAGATGTTAAACATCAATGCTGTTTGGTTCTTAATCATAAATGCTATGTATCCTTGGTGAATTTATAAAAGTGCAGCTTTTGAAGATGTTAGCAGAAATGTGCTTTTTCTCCCTCGAGTGAGGAGCCTGTATCAGTTCAGTACTGGATTAAAAGTAGGACGCTGATTTGAGTGTAACAAGCAGAAGTCTGAGATAACCTACTTCTGGCATATCTGTAGAAAGATACCTGGCAGCACAGGCCAGCTTTTCTATGTCAGACTGAGAATAAGATTCTGCTGTATCAGTCAGAGACTGACTGTTTCTGGTTAGGAATTTGCCTTTAAAAGGCTTATTTAAAAAAACAAAACCAAAAAAATTAAAAACCAACACCCGGCGGAAAACAAGCAACCCAAAAAATCCCAAACACCTCTGTACTCAAAGTATTTCAGGATTCACACTTAAGCTTCATCATGAGCATTTTTGAATAGATTTCACTCTGTGTGTGATACAGGTAGGAATATTTTGTTAAAATCTTACATTTTGCAATTTTTAGGTAACGAAATTAATAGAAGACAGCACTGTGTCCAAGTCAGTGAAGAATGCAATAGACACAGACCGACTGCTGAATTGGCTCGTGGAGAATTCAGTCCTGTCAATTGCCCTGGAAGGTAAGAACTCTCCCAAAGCCTTTTAGCACATGTTTTAAATTACTTAAATTGAAAAATCTCATCTCTCCCTTTCAATCGACTTTAATGAGCACTATTAACCAAAGAGCTCAAGGTTTTTGTGTCTCCAAAATAAAGTAAAATCCTGCAAATTCTGTAACTATCATCTAGTCCTCTGTTTGACATCTGTGCAGATGTCTTCTGCAGTACTTGGGGTTTTTTACTCACAGTTTGTATATTGTTAGCCTCTAAAAAAGAGAGAAAAGAGGTGTTTTTCTCCTCAAGTAGTAACATTCAGTAGGTGTGCTATCAGATGTATGAAGCAAAAAAAAGAAAACCAGAAACAGCCTTGTTCCTTTTCTTTGTACTGATACTTGTCTGTAACAGGAAAGAAAGATCTTCCAAATGGAGATAGTTTTGTTCTCTTTTAAAATAATTAGTTCTTTTATATAAATGTAATGTATCTAATACTGTTTGAAATGTATTCATTGAGTTGCCTTTGTTTCACAGGTAATATAGACCAAGCACAGTACTGTGATCGTATAAAGGGAATTATTGAACTGCTGGGCAGCAAATTATCTTTAGATGAGCTCACTAAAATTTGGAGAATTCAGGTAAGCAATCAAGACTAGGCAAGTGCTTTTAGACTGTCTTACAAACAAACATTCAAATAAAGGGATTTTTTAAAAATAATCTATACATCTCTGTTGCAATGTGGAGGTGTTGAGATTTTAACAGTATAATTAATGCAAAGACTTCCTTCTATTTCCTTTATCATGTAAAATCAATTGTTCTGGCAATTTCTTGTATCACAGCTGCTAAATCCTGTGATGAAGTTCAGTTCTTTGCAACAAGTGTTAAGGGGCTGCACAAGTATTTGACCTGGCATAAGAGGTTGTCAGCCTGAAACAGGTGACAGGAATATTTGTCTGGACCAAACTAGGATATTAATCTTTGTGACTGGAGGTATGGATTTAAAGTCAGAGTGTGACTTTAAAGAGAGTGTGCTCCATCTGTATGGATTCCAGTTTACCTTCTTGTACAGACATATAATTGACCGACAAGTCACCTTTTGGCCTTCACTTTAAGGATATTCAGCTTATTACTGTGTGGGGAAGGTGGTTTGAGTGTTTATGTAAGTGACACATGGAAACTTTGACAAGAAACTAGTCTTCCACTGCAGGAAATGGTTTTCTTCTCTGCGCAAATGTTGATATTTTAGACTAAACTCATTGAACACTCTCAGCTCTGCAGTTTGTGTGGCATGGTAGCCAGTCTTTAATGCTTAGCAAAGTTGAAATGTGATTCTAGCTCCCTCACTTTTATTCTTTAATAAAAAGCTCTTCCTCCCCCTCTCTGGCTGTTGTTACCATGGTGCTCCCATCCGTGTGGGAGGAGATTTTGTATTGCTCATTTTTGAGTAAAGCCTGGAAGAGTTTCAAAGATCCAGCACCTCACACGTGAACCTCACCAAGCAATAGAAAAGGTGATGTTTGTACTGCTCCACTGCAGCAGCTTGAAGCTGCTGTAATAATGGCAGACTTGTGGTTTTCTGGTTTAGAATTAATTCCAAAGACTTCTCAGCCAGGGATATGAGGACCACAGACTTTTGTTTCAAAAGTTCAGAACTTTTGTTTCAAAACTTTTGTGTCAAAAGCTGCTATTCTCACTCAGTGTGAATAGTAGGATAATGCTTATATGAATGTTTTTCTCTAGCTTGTTTAGGTTGAAGACTTACCTTCTGTGTTTTCCTCCTTTTCAGTCAGGACAGTCCTCCACTGTGATTGAGAACATACACACCATTATTGCTGCAGCTGCTGTGAAGTTTAGCTCTGATCAGCTCAATCATTTATTTGTTCTAATCCAAAAGGTAAGTTTTCACATGAATTTACATTCCTTAAGAAGAGAATTTATGAGATGTACTTGTGCATCCAGCCTACTGAAAAGCAAATACCTTGAATACATTTGTATTTTCTATATAAATGAAAAATTTGCTATTAAAAAAACCACTTTTACTAATAACTTTTATGTTAACCCAGAAACCTAATCTGCTACTATATTGCTAATTGGCTTGGATTTTAAGTACATTGGGTAGCCAGTCCTAAGGGACTTAAAGTGAAATTTTATTATTATCTTTAATCCCTAATGGTATTTGAAAAAGAGTTGAGCAAATTAGTGCTGTAACTCCCAGCCAACAGAAATAAGGAAATACTTATGGTGGAAACATACTTGTTTGTATTTTGATTTTCCTGCAGTAAAGTAATTGTGGATTATATTTTTGTGTACACTTGAGGTGTAACAGCCTGACAGAGGTGCTCTAACATTGGTTTCTTTGCTCTCCAGAGCTGGGAGACAGAGAGTGACCGAGTGAGGCAGAAGCTGCTGAGCCTCATTGGGCGCATTGGCCGAGAAGCACGAGTGGAAACAACCACTGGCAAGGCAAGTGGATGGTTTTCCTTTGGATTTTTGATTTATTAAATGTAGAGTTGCTAGCCTCTGTACTTCCTAGGTCCTGACTATCCTTGCCCTTCTTCTTCCAGGTTCTGGAGGTACTTTGGGATCTGGCTCATCTTCCAACGTTACCATGCAGTCTTATCCAGCAGGCCTTGGAGGAACACCTGACAATCCTCAGTGATGCTTATGCAGTGAAAGAGGCAATCAAAAGGAGCTACATCATCAAATGCATAGAGGATATTAAGAGGGTTGGTTTATTATTTTATCTTTTCCAAAATGAAATCTTATCTAGCCTCGATGTTGCCCTTTTCTTTCAAGATGCACAAATTGTGTGTCCCATCTGTAAGTTCTTACCTTGGGGAGTCCTCGAGAGGGGTAGGCTTTGTGTGAGCCACTTTGTTGATCATGAGACTCATAGTAAGTCTCTTGCCTTTGTTTTAAGCAAATTTTCAGCACAAGGAGTGATCAGTTTATGGGAAACTACCAGGATGGGCCCAAGGTTAGAATTTGCAAATGGAACCACTGTAAAGGTATGTCAGTATTTTAACTGTCCCTTTCATGTGAAAGCCTAGATTAGTTTATTTTGAGTAAAGCATGTGTTCTGGCATGACCGTTAAGTCTCAAAATGCAAATCAATATTTCAATTGTAGAAGTTTTGTATTTTAAAATACTTGACTCTCTTCCTGTAACATAAAGAAGCCATTCCAAAAGCTGCCTTTACTGTTTCCTGGTAGCAGCAGAGATGTGCATGGCTTAAAAGATTGCTTATATTCTCTCCTGCACTGTTCACATAGCAGGCAGTTTTTCTTCAGGCCTGCAGGAATGCTCCTGTCTTTTTTTCAGCCTGTAGTATGCTGTAAATAAAGAAAAAGGCTTGTACTTTTTTTGTTAATTTCTTTAATGATAAGTTAGGATTTGTCTGTGTTGCATCTGTAGAGGATTTTAGATGTTTAGGAGGTACGTTGATTCTTGATGCTGATCACACTTCTGTGTGTGTGTTCATGAATATGAATTTCAAATCTTGGGTTCTCAATGTCTGTAAAAGTTGTAGTTTTTTTTCTTTTGGATCTTCTCTTATGCTTTCTTAATCTCATTACTTATTCTGGCAAGGGCTTTTACATAGGTGCTGCAGTGGGAAACACTAACAAAAGCTGTTATTGTAAACTAGATGGGATTGGGGTAAGCATACAGCAGACTTGTAAAATACATAGTGTTCTTATTTCCCTTCATTAGGGAAATGAAGACATAAACTGGGAGGGTATGTAATGCCAAGGCAGCTTTCTCATATTTGTGATGAAGTCTTCAGTGGAGAGCTCTCTGTTATGGTTGGGTTCCTTCAACCTCTCTGAGTGTGTAGGTGGTTTTGGGTGTTGTCAGTATTTAAACCAGACATCACTTCTCTAAACAAGCAACCTCAGTACTGGTCTGTGTGGTCAAACTTTACAGAAAATGAAGCCTCCCAGAAAAGTGATGAGCAGTTCTAAAAATGAGGTAGGAGGGTTGTTCTTTGTAGGATCTCTTTCAAAATGCAGCTTAAGTATCCTTTGCTTCCTATCAGGGAGCTGCTTGCAGCACCAATCAGAAATTTCTTGTCTCTTAAGCCTAAATAGTGTTTGAAATTCCTCCTTCTTTTGCTCTTGCTTTAGCAGCAAATAATATCATTTGACTGGATTTGCCTTTTTATGCCCTCTTAGACCTGTTTCATATCCTGTAATTGAGGAAGGTGGTGGTTATCTCTCCCTGGTGCAATTGAGCTATTTTTGGCTACTTAATTTGCATGCTCTCTAGCAAGGAGCTGGCACTTTGGGGTTAATAATAGGGATAGTAAAATGACATACATGTGTATCAAGGGACTTGTTGTAGAAAGTGAAGAAGAGCAGTTTGAGTGTGTTTGAAAAGAGAGCAGGAACAAATACCTGAAGCCAGCAGAGGTGGTAGCTGTTCTTTTGAAACAGCAGCCTTAACAGATATAATTAGGTTTCCAGAAGTCTGAGAGGAAGGTTAATCTGTTGTTGAGCATGTACCAGTGTGTAATTGTTTTTACCTTTCCTGCTACCAGTCGTCCCAGCACAATAATCCTCAGTTTGTGTGGGTGGTGCCAGCCTTGCGTCAGCTCCACGAAATCACACGTTCATTTATTAAGCAAACTTACCAAAAACAAGACAAGGTAAGGCTATATGCTGACAATATTGTTGAAACTTTTGTTGGGTCTGTCAAACATGGATGTTTGAATTTAGGAAAAAAAAATTAGCTAATAAACAATTTTAAAAGTAGTTCAGTGATGTAGCATAAACTATTGGAGTAGAGGTGCTGTGCTGCCCCTTTGTGTGTGTGTATGTATAAATCTGTTTGCTGTGTCAGGACTAATTTGTTTTATTCTCAGCTTTTTGTAGAATAATTAACAGGCATGTTTGTGTTAAGAAATGAACAATGGCTAATGTTTAGACCAACTGCTTTGTAATTGAATTGACATTGACTTTTGGAAAAACAAACTAAACTACCAGCAGTCACGTGTGCTGTAGAGTGGCTGTGTGGAGGTGTGGGACTTTGCAATCTGCAGCATTTGTGTTTCAGCACATGCTGAAAACACCAGCATCATGGGGGTTGGGTGCTTGGAAGGGAATAGCTGCTTCTAATTGGGTTTCATGACTCCTTCTGGTAAGAGATGTGTGTCCATAGAAGAGCAAATTGCTGTACGCGCACCCCTGTTTAACTATTGTTTTAAAAACTTCTTTTCTCTCTTTTATTTTATTGCCAAGAGCATTATTCAAGATTTAAAGAAAAACTTTGAAATAGTGAAGTTGGTGACAGGAAGCTTGATATCCTGCCACCGTTTGGCTGCATCTGTGGCAGGCCCAGGAGGGCTGGTGGCAGCAACACTGGTGGATGGTCGATACACTTACCGGGAGGTACGGATTTCTTTACCTTCTTATTTTCACTTCTGAAATTTATTGGTGAATACTATTTTATAGTTCTACTACTTATATATGAAGGCTTGTTTTACCCTTGTTATTATATAGAAGAAAGCTGTGTAAACATTACACAAAATTGCACAAGATCCTTAGCAATATCTTTACCTGGTGAAGAGTAGATCTCCCCATCCTAGGATCTGTTGTTGCCAAGCCTGTGCAGTTTCCAGCTTCTTCACCATCTTCAGTTCCTGGTAGAGGTGATACCCTTGAGTGTGTTGTGGAGCTCTTAATACCTGCAACAGATTTCTAATTAGCACATAGAAGCCACACACACAAATAGCAGTTTGTTGCTAATCCTTTGATAATTATTTTTTCCATGCTAGTTTTGACTTAGTGTCAAATACTATCACCACCAGCAAAGTAAGAGCAAATCCAAGGAGAGTTCAGTGTTTATTTTCAGAAAGGTAGCCACAAAGTATGTTTAAAATAGAAATAAATCTCACAAACAGTTTCTGTTTCTAGGCTTTTTGAAGTTGTGCTGTTGTTTGACAACTAAATTTGCAAAAAAAAAAAAAAAAATAGAATGCTCAGAGCACTTGTTTCAGAAAGAAAAATCCTAAGCTTGAGTTTCTGTTTCCTTTCTCAGTATTTGGAGGCACATCTAAAATTTTTGGCATTTTTTCTGCAAGAAGCCACCCTTTATCTGGGCTGGAATCGTGCCAGGGAGATCTGGGAATGCCTTGTAACTGGCCAAGATGTTTGTGAGTTGGACCGAGAGGTAAGAAAAACTTGAAAAGTTGGTTTCTGTGGTTGCAGAAGGAATTTTAATGGATCATGAGCAACATGTGTGTTTGTTGAGACATGTGGAGTGTGAGTAGCAAACACAAAACTAGTCATGCATTTTATGCTTTGTGTAGGCTACAGCAGCCACTGTTAGGAGTTCACTTATGGCCAGGATGCTCTTTTAACATTGACAAACATTTAACGTTTTTTGTTAACATTAACAAAATTTGACTGGAAGAGGGACGTTGGCTGGGAGATTAGTTGAAGATGCTGGTTTGAAAAGGGGTACCTGGAGGTTGGTGCAGACACAAGGATACACTCATTGTTTAGGTGAAAGGTGACTATGAAGTACCCTAAAGCTGCAATGCAGGCTCTATAACATGTGAGGTTACCAGCAGATGAGATTTTGAACCTCTTGCTGTAGATAAAACTTCTGTAAGATGAGTTCCTGTGGTATCTGACATAGTTTACTGTATAAAACTAAAATATTTGATGTGACAGTGGGGTAAAAATTATGTCTGCCTTTCATTCACAGATGTGCTTTGAGTGGTTTACAAAAGGGCAGCATGATCTGGAGAGTGATGTGCAGCAACAGCTCTTCAAAGAGAAAATTCTTAAACTGGAATCATATGAAATTACTATGAATGGTAAGAAAATGGATTTGGTTAGCAGATTTGGGGTTGAAATATATACCAGAAATTTGCTTCCTAAGCCTTCAAATTAAACATCCAACCAGTTCTATAAATCAGTGTAATAAAGAGATTTGTCATTTTGAGCTATTTTAGTTGCAGAGGGAAAAGTTCATCTCCTGTATTTGACAACTTTACTTTTTAAACATTGAAACTAAACCTGATTAGAAAAAAAAAAAAAAACAAAAACCTGCACTTTTTTTCGCTTTCAGGTTTTAGTTTATTTAAGACATTCTTTGAAAATGTGAACCTGTGTGACCATCGGCTGAAGAGGCAAGGAACTCAACTGGTGAGTGTGCTCTGGCAGGTTTGTTCCTGTGTCCTACCTGTGTCCTCTTAGGGACAGGAGACAAGGGTTGTGTAGCAGCTGTTTGACATGGTCATGTTTGTATGAATGACCAGATTGTCTTTGTAGCATTAACACTGTTAAATTCTGAAGCTAAAATTCTGACAATTTGAACAGTTAAAGTTCAGTAAGTGGAAGCTGGTTTGTAGCTTGTAAAACTTTGGAGGTGGAAGAGCTGAAGTATTTTTTTTAAATAATCATGTATTCTAGCAGTGCAAGTCTTTTTTAAAATTATTTTTTATTTTTCTTCTTTGCATGGGAGTTAGACTTATCATATTTAAATTCTAACCTACTATAATTTTTGACTCTAATCTTTCAGTGGTTTTGTTAAATTAATGGTTATATGTTAAGTAGTTTTCTGTAGGCACTTTAGATCTTTATCACAGAGAACTTACTTCAAATGCAGAATTTTTTGCCAAGTATCATAGCAGGTTTTGTGATGGTTTATTGTGTGGTTAGTTACCATGTTGACTTTTTTGAAACTAATTCCATTCCAGATTAAATTTCTCCATGCTTTTAAATTTTTTAATTTTTCAGTTGGCTTGACTGAGATTGTTCTTTGGAATGTCTTTATCCATCAGTAAACAATCTTTTTTTCTTGTATAAATACACAAATCTGCAGCAGTTGGTTTAGCTTCACACTGTGCCAAAGTTTGGCAGTATGTTGGAAAAGAAAATTTTTAAGTTTTAATCAAAAGATGCTTTTCCAACAGTTTTGTCCCTGTGGTTCTTGTGTAAGAAATCCAGTCATGTTTTACTGTTGTTCTTCCTTGTGTAGAGCGTAGAAAAACTGGAATTAATAGGAATGGATTTCATTTGGAAGATTGCAATGGAGTCACCAGATGAAGAAATTGCCAATGAAGCTATTCAACTGATAATAAATTACAGCTATATTAATCTAACTCCCAGATTGAAAAAGGTAGGCATATATTTGTACATAAATGTGCTTTGACATTCATAGTCTTGTTACTCTGCATGTTCAGCTGTGTGATTTGTTGGGTTCTGTCAGTTCATGAGTCACTCCCATGATTTTAGTGTAAGTTCTAATTAATTTGTACACTTTACCTTTAGGACTCAGTATCACTGCACAAGAAATTCATTGCTGATTGCTACACGCGATTAGAGGTAAAGGATAAATTTTAATTATTCTTGTGCCTACATCCTTTTGTTTCTGTTTCTTAGAATAAGAACACTTATCTACGATAGTTCCATTTAAAGAAAGAAGTTAAGAAGTTCTTTCCACAAATATTTTTTGTCCTCTGAGCTTTCCAGGACATCCTGACTGTCCCTTGCTGTGCTCTGTGTTGCAGGCAGCCAGCTCTGCGCTCGGCGGTCCAACACTAACACACGCTGTCACAAGAGCTACAAAAATGCTCACAGCAACTGCCATGCCTACAGTGGCAACATCAGTTCAGTCTCCTTACAGGTAGGCTAACCTCTTAAGGAATAAATATGACAGTATACATTTGCTCCCAGCTGCTTCCCACAAGATTTTGAGTGCTAACTGAAGTAATTGGCAATTGTAAATTCTGGTGGTTCCTCAACTGAATATTCCAATTGTTATGCAATAGGAGTTCCAGAGATTTTTGGAAAAACTGTGTTTAAAAACAAAACAACAAGGAAACAAAGAAAACCAAAGCCAAATAGACATTAAAAAAGCCCAAAACAGTGGGTCAAAACCAAAAAAAAACACCCTGCCTCCAACCCACCAAAAACCAAAACCAACCAACAAAAACAAAATAAAAAACCCCAGAGGTTATTACCAGCCTATTAATCATGTAATATTTCTGAGGCAGCAAGATTTAGGTGTGGTTCTTCTTAAATTAGAAAAGAAAAGGTTGTTTTTCCGACCTTAAGCTTAATTTAATCATACCTGAATATGTGTAACTTAAATATAAGAGCATAGGGTGGGACCTTTAGAAACATGAAATCTTCCTCTGAAGCTGGCAACATTTCAAGCAGTACAACAGGATCCTCTTGGCCTGTTTTCCTTGCTCATTTCTGCTGAATTAACTCCAAGTTTAAGGAGGTACCTTCAAAACCAGACAATTCATGGTAGTTACCCGTGGGCGTTGGAAATTAATCTGCAAGACAAGTTACTCTTGTTTTCAATGTTTCTCTTTAGGTCAACTAAACTTGTAATAATTGAGAGGCTGCTGCTGTTGGCAGAGCGTTATGTGATAACAATAGAGGTAAGATTGTAATTTCCTACTAGGCAAGGCTAAGAACACAACTTCCAATTTTATTAAAAACAGTAGAAGTTATTTAAACATGCAACTCTAGTTGCCCACCATCACAGAAATGTCTTAATTTCAAGAGAGATGTTTACTGTCATCTTTCTCTTCCTGTAGGACCTTTACTCTGTTCCCCGAACTATTCTACCTCATGGTGCCTCTTTCCATGGACATCTTTTAACCCTTAATGTTACATATGAGTCTACCAAAGATACCTTCACCATAGAGGTGGGTGTGCCCAGCCCTGTGTGTGCCATGGATTGTTGGCTATGTAGCCACTCTTGGTGGGTTTTATGCCTGGAATGAATAGAGTAAGATGGTTATAAAAATTCCAGTCAACCTGAAAACTCTTCTTGAAAGTGTTAAAAATATATACATGGTAATGTCTGTGGACCCCAGGATGGGAAAAATAAGTTTTTTGCTCACTGTGGGTATTGGAGCATTTCTGTGCTGTCCTATCCTGACAGTCTTGTGAACAATACTTTTACCACCCTATGCAGGAAGACTCTTTCAAAAGATTTTAATTTTTCTTGGCATTTACTGCTCGAGCAGACTTACTGAACCAATGTTGTTTAATTTCACAGGCTCATAGCAATGAAACTGTAGGAAGTGTCAGGTGGAAGATAGCAAAGATGTTGAATTCACCTGTGGAAAATATACAAATATTTGCCAATGACAGCCTGGTATGTTAACTACAAAGAATTCATATTTTGATGAAATTTAGTATTTTCCAGAACTAAACAATAAATATTTTCTTGCAGCTAACAGTAAACAAAGATCAGAAACTACTCCACCAGCTGGGTTTCTCTGATGAACAAATCCTTACAGTAAAAACATCAGGAAGTGGGACTCCATCAGGGAGCTCTGCAGATTCCTCAACCAGTTCCAGCAACAGCAGCAGTGTATTTAGTTCATCTTATGCAATGGAACAGGTACAGCAGAATATGACCTGAAGCCTTCCCTCAGCTTTTTCCTGAAGCAGGGATAGATGGAGGAGAGAGTAGGAGCTCCAGTAAGATCTTCCAATCTTTAATAATCTGGTTTTGCTTTCAAACTGCAATTGAAACAAACAATCTAAATACACAACTGCCTTGGGCATGCAGGTTGGATTTTATAATCTGTACTGTCACCTATGGTAACCTGCTTGGTGTTTAGTCATCTCTGTAGGGACTTTTAAACAAATTGGACCCATCTGGTTTAATTTTGAGACTGTGTATTTGTTGAGGGTAAAGATTTCCACATTTTCACTATTAAAAAGCTGCAATATGAAAGTAAACTAAGAAACATCAACTGGCATGTTCAGAGCACTCCTGGTTTCCTTTGTATTTTGCTTTTCGTAACAGCTGACTTCAAAAATTGACTGTTAATGATGTAAATGTTGTCTCAGCCTAGAAAGTACCTGGGATTTCTGTAGGTCAGGTTAACATCTGGGCCATTTGCTTCAGTGAAGAGCTCTGTTAAATTTACATGTAACAGAGAAGGGAGAAAAAGACCTTTGTATTTCTGCTTAATTCTCAGGAGAAATCCCTCCCTGGAGTTGTCATGGCTCTCGTGTGTAATGTGTTTGATATGCTTTACCAGCTTGCCAACCTAGAGGAGCCAAGGTAAACAGATTAAATGGTTACTAAATATTAAAGAATTGCTCCCAGTGCCCAGTTTGAATACTCACTCCACTGTGTGCAGGCATCCACCAGGCCAGTGTGGCTGAGCCCTTGGTTTGTGCATGTAACTTCTGACTTCTTTTCAGGATAACACTGCGAGTGAGGAAGCTTCTGCTCCTGATTCCCACTGACCCAGCTATTCAGGAGGCTCTTGACCAGCTTGATTCCCTGGGAAGAAAGGTAGGGATTAAATAATTTATTATGGTGAGCTACACAAAGGATTTTACTACTAGATTCCTTAAATTCCCTATCAGATTATTATACACAGAGGGTTTGAAACTACAGCAAAATAATGTTCTTTAATAATGTTAAGTCAATGTTCATTATTGATTTATTTCCAAGCAGCCAGAGGTGAGAGGGTTATTACAAGGGTTGTAGGAAATGGATTTCAAATTACAGCAAAACAGAGGAGTCTCAAAATATTTTTTCGGTGGCTTTTTCCTCCTAGAAAACACTGCTTTCAGAATCCAGTTCTCAGTCCTCAAAATCCCCATCCTTGTCTTCAAAACACCAACATCAGCCCAGTGCCAGTTCAATTCTAGAAAGTCTTTTCAGATCTTTTGCTCCAGGCATGTCCACGTTCAGAGTGCTCTACAATTTGGAGGTAAGAAAACTAATGTGCTGCTTTTTGTGTTTCTGAGCAGCAAGAGTTAAGTATTTCTAGGTTTTTTGGGCAGGAGTCCACTGTGATGGGGTCATTATCAAAAATGCAAATATTGTGACACATTCTGCTTTTATACATATGAATTTTACACAGAATGAAAGGGACAGAAAGTTCCTTTCAGAGACTTTACTGAGAAGCCAGACCCTTTGTGTGATTTGTAAGGTGGAAGAAGTGCTCTGAAGTAAGTGGAGAGGAGCAAAGACACATCAAATTCTTACTGTTTAGATAAAATTCCTCCTTGAATCTCTAGATCTCTGAATATGCAATTTTTAGTGTGTGTGTGTGTGTATATATATATATATATATAAATGTTGGCACTTAAAAATTAATGGCAGCTATTATAAGTTGGATTGATGATGCTTGATTAAATTTGTCAGAAACTTCTGTGCTTTGTAAGTCTCCCATTTCTGTCTAAGGAGGAGTGTTTTTAAAAAGCATTCAGCTGGGAAGAATTTTAACTATCCAAACGTGCAGAGCTTTTGCCAAGAGGCCTCTGCCCTGTTTTGGCTGCACAGGTAGAGTAGAATACATGGATCATTTTTACCCTTAAGCATTCTCCTAAATCTTTAACTAAAACCCTGAATAGGGTCCTGTAAAGATTTTTTCCTAGAGTTCACAGAAGGGGTTTTAAAGATTACAGGAGTTCAGCTGGTGTTGTTGGTAGGACACAGTAACCTGCACACTAAAAGCTGGACAGTGTTTAGTTTTACTTGCAGATCCCACTGTTTATAAGGATCCACAACAAATGTGATTTGAACAATTTGAAGTTGGAGGACCAATTGCCAACTACTTCCAGAATATTATACAGAATTATTCTGTTTCCTTCATGGTGCCAAGATTACTGTAGGAATTTTCTTGTGGTTGCTTCCCTTTAGGTTTCCACAGTCTAATGTTAGCTCTTCATCTTCCTACATTTATCACACTCCTACCTTAGGATTCCCCTTTTTCTGTACAGCTGGAGTGAAAGATACTTGATTATGTCTTTGGAATATGTTGACAAGTTCTACAACTCGAGGCAAATGGTTTAGGGTGTCTTGTTGAGCTGACAGGTTATATAGCAGTAGGATGGGAGAGTTATTTGCTGCTTCTGTGCCAGAGAAAATAATAAAAGCAAGTAATAAATTGTCTGCTTTCTGGCAAGGGATAAGAAGTAATAAATTGGATTAGATGTAGATATGATATGAGTGGACTTGTTCCTCAACTCCAGTCAAGCCAATTGGAAGATGGTTCTTCTCAGGAAAAGGAATATGTGCTTTTTTATCCCCTCAGCTGGTGATCTGGTGAAAAGATGAGAACCAGTCTGAACTGCTTTCTGAAAAAATGTGCACAGGAAATTTGCAGAACATATGAAAGAGATGAAAATTGAATGTTGCAGATGTCCAGGGGGTGATAAGATTTCATGCCTGGAACTCTGTAAAACATTCTTCTGATCTGTGGACCTGGAAGGAGATGTATTTTGTTTGCAGCATTGTTGGCTGTACATGCCAAGGAGACTTCAAGACAGTAAATCATATCTGTGGGGTTTTCTGGGATTTTGGGAGGGCCCAGGGTTTGTTTGGTTGATGGCTTTGGGGTTTTTGTGGGGGGTTTTTTTGGTAGGTTGATTTGTTTGGGTGTTGGGTTTTTTTAATGTGAAGTGAAACAGATTATACACATAAATGAGAGCTGACCCACAGAGACCACAGACTTCCTTCTGGCTGTTTCTGAGTGTATTTGCACTCTAAAATTTAGTTCTGATTCAAAACAGGGGGGATGATAGAGTGGTGATGTTCATAAGGCCTCTAGAATTACCTTAGCCATCTTTTATGAAGAATAATAGTATTATTCTTCTGAAATACAACTATATTTCAGAAGGTGTGACTAATAAGTAAGCCATCTGTAGGGTGTTTTATGTGATACTGTGAATTGAAAATCCAGAACCAAGAAGAATTTGGGCTCCTAAGAAGCCCCAGAATATGACATTCCATGTACTTCATCCTTTAACATGTAAACTGCAGTGAGAATAAAATGCTTTGATTCAGAATAAACATCTGTCATTGCCATGGTTGTTCTAAATATTTGAGATTTATTGAGTATATGAGATTTCTCTTACTGACTACAGTTCTGTGTAAGTGTATTATAAATTGCTTCATTTGTAGTGGATTTTTTTCAGTTACACTTTCAAACTTCAACAGGTAAAGAACACTAAGAGGGGCAGTAGTTTACATCTGCTTATTTGTTTGTTATAGGTGCTGAGCTCCAAGCTGATGCCAACTGCAGATGATGAAATGGCAAGGAACTGTGCCAAGTCTTTCTGTGAAAATTTCCTCAGAGCAGGAGGTTTGAGGTTAGATTTCAAAACCTTGACTCAATTTGTAGGACTTTATTTAGTTAGCAGTTGTGTGTGGTTTCCTATTTCTGCACTGTAGCACACTAACACACCTGTCAGCTTCTTTTTCAGAGAAAAAAATCCACCCAAGGCTGTTTCACCACTGTCCAGTAGCTGTCATATTTAAGAGAGTAGATGTTGTTAAATCTCAAAATCAAGCTAGGCACAAATAAGTTTGTGAAGTGTAGCTTATACTAAAGTAGTTGATATTTGGATAGTTTTTGACATTTAACTGTTTCAATTCAAATTTGCAAGTGTCTACATTGTACTCTTCTGTGTAGACACCAGTGGGCATTTTAGGGAGTCACAGTATAGGTCATGCAGTGAGAACCAAATTAAATTTGTAATTACAGTCTTGAAAATTCAGACTCTTCGTATAAGAATTGAGGCACAGTGTGAGTGGTTTGGAAAACCTGACAATACTGATTGTATGCGATTTATCATCCAGTTCTATCCATGGCACTCCTCTACCCAAGAGATCTTGAAGCGTTTTCCAGCAGGAGCAGAAGGGTTCCATCTGTAGATACAAAAGGAGAAAATGAGGATGTTTGCCTCCAAAGAAGTCAGTTTGAAGTGGGACTCAGCTGAGTGGATAGAAGGAAGGAAAGATAGACACAAATTAATTGAAACATTTCCAAATGGAGTCTGTCTTATCGATTTGTTTTTAAGTTTGGTGGTGAATGTGATGCAGAGAGATTCCATTCCATCAGAGGTGGACTATGAAACAAGACAAGGAGTCTATTCCATCTGCCTGCAGCTTGCAAGGTATGTAATTGCTTCTCATTAGAGAAAGTGCTACTTTCTTGGCTTTTAGCATGCAGCTTTCAATATTTAAGATTAATTGGTACTTCGGGTTTTGTTTCATTCACTCTGCAGCATTCAAAGAGAAGCCTAGTGTTTATACTCTGGGAATGCAGGTTCTTGCTGGTCGAACAGACAGTGCCCATGATGCTTTTACTCTGGGAATGCAGGTTCTTGCTGGTCGAACAGACAGTGCCCATGATGCTTTTACTCTGGGAATGCAGGTTCTTGCTGGTTGGACAGACAGTGCCCATGATGTTTATACTCTGGGAATGCAGGTTCTTGCTGGTTGGACAGACAGTGCCCATGATGTTTATACTCTGGGAATGCAGGTTCTTGCTGGTTGGACAGACAGCGCCCATGATGTTTTTACTCTGGGAATGCAGGTTCTTGCTGGTTGGACAGACAGCGCCCATGATGTTTTTACTCTGGGAATGCAGGTTCTTGCTGGTTGGGCAGACAGTGCCCATGATGTTTTTACTCTGGGAATGCAGGTTCTTGCTGGTTGGACAGACAGCGCCCATGATGTTTTTACTCTGGGAATGCAGGTTCTTGCTGGTTGGACAGACAATGCCCTCTCTGCTGGATGAGGATTTCATCAAGGATGGGGTGGAAGCTCTGTCCTCGCGGCCCTTCCGCAACGTGAGCCGGCAGGCGAGCAGGCAGATGTCCATCTGTGGGACTCCTGAGAAGTCCTCCTACCGCCAGCTCTCCGTGTCTGACAGATCCTCCATCAGGGTAGAAGAAATCATCCCAGCTGCAAGAGTTGCCATACAAGTAAGGAAGTGTTGGATGGTTCTGATATAGCAGGGCCATCTCCGATGACACCTGTATAACTCTGAGAATTTTAATCATTCTTTTATACAGTATTTTGCCCTGGCTCCATTTAAAAGCCTCTGAAAATCTTGACCATCAGTGCGTCTTCCAGTCTTGATCTGAATTTTAACATATTCTCATAAATTATTTTGGCACTATAAAGGAAAGCAGTACCCCAAAAGTGCTTACAAGAAATAAATGTACAGAGAAGTCTTACTTGTGATTTCTCTTCAGTCACACTTTACTCTTAAGATCTTACTCTTGTTAATTTTCTGTGAATTGAAAAAAGAAGGTTCCTGCTTGAACTTGTGGCTTTATAATCCATGATACTTTGAATTAGAAAGAATTGGACAAGCTTTTTCCAAATAGCTCATTAAAAATTAAATGTTCTTGATGGTATTGTGGAGAAAAAGGAAATTCTTAATTTTCACTACCGTAAAAAAATGGTGTTTGAAAACCCATTGAGTCCAGTTGAAAGAAACTTCATACTTAACGTGACAAGTATGCTGTGTTAGGTTGATGGGCAGTGCTTCCCAAATGGATTGAACTATTGAAATCTGCATGCCTGCCTCCAGATAGGTGGCAAGGGTATCTATCCTCATGGGGAATTAAAAAATTAATTACTTCTCCTAAGAATCCTTGAGCCTGTGTAGAGAAGAGAGAAGAAAACAAGTGTAAATGTCAATTTGACATGATCCAGAAAGTACATTCCTGTCATCCCTGTGATTAGCAAGGATTGTTGATTATCACAGAAGTGACTGCTGTCTGTTGTTCCTGCAGACCATGGAGGTGAACGATTTCACCTCCACAGTGGCTTGTTTCATGCGCCTCTCGTGGGCTGCTGCTGCAGGACGCCTGGACCTCGTGGGAAGTAGTCAGCCCATCAAAGAGAGCAACACTCTCTTCCCTGCTGGGATTAGAAACAGACTTAGCAGCTCAGGTGGGTTAACTGTGTCCCTAAACCAATCTAAAAGCATTTGGTTTAATCTTAATTGAACGCTTTAGGAGTTTGAAGCTGAATTCATTGGATGTTCATCCTCTTCGTTCTCCCCCAGCTTGGGACATTATACAATTAAATTACAAAAAATCTGAGCAAATTTATGTGCATTCATCAGGCATTCAGAGAAGTTTTTAAATTGCAGAGAACTGACCAAAAGCTGAAAACATCTGAGTAAAATTTAATGATTTACAGCACTTGTTCTTTTTGGTTTTTTTAATGCAGGAAGTAACTGCAGTTCAGGAAGCGAAGGGGAGCCCACGGCACTGCACGCTGGGATCTGTGTGAGGCAGCAGTCTGTGTCCACCAAAGATGCTCTCATTGCTGGGGAAGCCTTGTCTCTCTTAGTAACCTGCCTTCAGCTACGTAGTCAGCAGCTAGGTATGGAAAAAAATTGGATTATTCACTATTTGGAGTATAAGCCAGGTGGGAGGCTTTTGGATGCAGTCAAGTGAAAAAAAAAAGAGAAACTTGTAGCTTTGTTAGCTGAGACAGCTCAAGCTAAAAACACAACATTCCATTAAAAATTACAGGGATTTTTTTTTTCCCATGACTGAAATAAGGCATGTAGTGCTATGCTTTGGTGAAATGTTCTGGGGAAACTGACTTACTGCCAGAATATAAATATTTGCACTGCCTTTGAAGCCTGTAATTCTGTACGTGCTGCTGTTTGCATAGCTTCTGTTTAGTACTTGAGTCTTTGTGTACAGAAAATGTAAACACTGATGGTGCAGGAAGGCAAGGAAAATGCTGTTGTATCATGGTGGCAGCCTCTAGTGAGGGAAGGAAATAAGGAAATAGCCTTTGCTGCTTTTCTGTATTGATGTCCTCTAGGTCCTGTGGTATTTTAATGCAAGACTGTAACTGAATTATTTTAAAATATTATTTTTCATAAGATAGCCTGGTACTCTTCTGTTTCAGGGTCTTTTTACAATTTGCCTTGTGTTGCTGATTTCATCATTGATATTCTGCTTGGATCACCAAGTGCTGAGGTGAGGGTCTTCCTCTGACAACTTTCTAGATGTTCCTTCTGAAATGTATATGTTTTGATAATTTCATATGGTCTGAACATAAAATTGTTTGTTGCAAGTATTCCCACAGATAAGTATTTGAATAAATAACTTCGTATAATTGTTAGTAATTCCAGTATCTGGTGATGGGTTGATAGAAAATGGTGGAGTATTACATTTTCTAGGCTTGCTTCATCCATGAGATGCACAGGACTGTGCTGACTAGTCTAAAGAAAATAGTCTCATTTTGGTGACACAAATTCTGTAAAACTAGTACTTTAGGGAAAGTTTCAAGTAACTTTGATTTGGGTAAAATTTGATGGATACTTCTGAAATCTTGAAAATTTTTTCCAAGTGTCATAACCCTCCTAAAATTAATTCTTTTTTATTTAAGATTATCTTGGATATTCTAAAATCTATTGACTTTTATGCTTCATTTCGTCACATGTCATCTATTTATTTTGCATGAAGTCATTGCATCTTACCCCTTTATCTGTATTTATAATTTGTGTTTATCAGAGATTCTCACTCAGGGATGAACAGGGTTTGTTAGATTTCTAGAAACCCTGGCTGGTGGGTGCAGAGCTCATAGCCTGGTTTGCACATGTCCATTTTTTCTGTTGGATTTCTGACATAACAGGAGTGTGGGGATTTTTGCAACCTTTGAGTAACTGCTGGTGTTTGACAATGATGCTGTTGCAGATCCGTCGCGTTGCCTGTGACCAGCTGTACACCCTTAGCCAGACAGACACATCAGCTCACCCAGATGTACAAAAGCCAAACCAGTTCCTCCTGAGCGTTGTTCTTGGGGCCCAGCTGCCTCTTTGGTCACCAACCAGCATCATGAGAGGAATCAACCAGAGGTAAGTCACGTGTGTGTTCATTGAGGAAGAAAATCTGACACATTTTGAAGTGAGCAGCACTACAGAAGCTCTAGGAAAAAGGGATTAGCACTTGGCAAGTGTTGGAAGTAGACATCCTGCAATTTCTAGAGGAGTAACTGAGAAGTTAAAGCATATTGTTGTTTTATTGTCAACTGATAACTAACTAGAATTGCTATGAAGTGAGGGAAGAAATGAGAATTAAATATGATTCCTAGTATTCAGAAGTAGCTGTTGGGAAGGAATGTTTTTTTAAAGCTGCAGCATGCACTAGATGGTTATGCTACTTTGGGTTAGATGGACAGAGCACACAGACTTTAAAGACAACTGGCTAGAGAAAAGTTTATGATTTTAAGTATACCTTTCTGCTATTTATATTTGTTTCAGACTTTTGTCCCAGTGTACAGAATATTTTGACCTGAGATGTCAATTACTGGATGACCTGACATGTAAGTATGTGCAGACTCCTGATTCCTTCATACTTCCAAGCTTATCTTCCTTCTGTAGAAAAGATGTAGAATCGCCTGCAGAAGGGGGTTACTACACCTTGAGCTCAGAGTGACCTGCCAGTGTGCTGGCTCTCCTGTGCTAGTGCCTGGCATGGTCTGTTCTTGGCATTGGGTAGCTGCAGGGCAGCTCATTCCTCCTGGAAAGTGAACTGAGTTCCCTGGTGGAAGGTTTGCTTGATACACATGGGGGCAAAACTAGACCATTACCATACTGTTTGAAATTCTTTGTATTTATATTCTACATTTCCAAAGCTGCTGTTTTTTACTGTGTTCCTTTTATTTTTTTTATCCTTGCAGCATCAGAAATGGAGCAGCTGAAGATAAGCCCAGCTGCCATGTTAGAAGATGAGATCACTTGGCTGGACAATTTTGAACCCAACCGCACGGCCGAGTGTGAGACTAGTGAGGCTGATAACATCTTGTTAGCAGGACACTTGAGGCTCATCAAGACTCTCCTTTCACTCTGTGGGGCAGAGAAGGAAATGGTTGGTGAGTATTCCTCTTTAAATTGACTAGACTGCTGTGAATTCTGCATTAACACATGACTAGACAGTCATGTGAAGGCATCAGTAGAAGTGATACAGAGCTATAAGGACTGGTTTTAGCAGGATTTTTATATTTGATAAAACATTTGTTGATGTGCTGTGAAGTTGTTTTGTTGTTATGAAACACCTTTTTGACATTTGCAGTGACAATGTAAGTATTTAACAGTAGATGTGGATTGCTGTGTTGTAGGTTCATCTTTGATTAAGCCATTGTTGGATGATTTCCTGTTCCGAGCATCCAGGATTATTCTGAACAGCCATTCCCCAGCAGGCAGTGCTGCAATCAGTCAGCAAGACTTCCATCCAAAGTAAAAACTCTTTTTTTTTTTTTTTTTTTTTTTTTTTATGTTGAGTTTTGTCTTCAATGTCATGATTGCAAATGTCAGTATTAAATTCTACACACAGTAGGATTTAATACCAGTAGTGGAGCATTCCTCCAGTTTTCTACACTTCCTACATACATAGCATTTTCTATGTTTTTGTGTGATCCAATATCCTTGCATTTCTGTACTTCAATGTTAGATCAATTATGAACTTCAGGCACAACCAAGTGCTGATTTCATGAGTCCAAAGAATATTCCTTTAGCTTGTTACTAATTGGCTAAATTTGAGCATGAGCAGGAAATTAACTTCCCAAGCTCCTTCTAAAAGAGAATCTCAAAAGTTCCACTCCTTCCTTTTTCCCTTCTCCTTACCTATTTTGTAAAAAAACTAACACCAGGCAAGTCTCCTTCCACCTGAGAAAGCTGCTGTAGCCCAGAATAGATCAACTGGATAAAAAAGAGTGGGCTTTCTCCTTCCTGTCACAGCTGTTTGGCCATACAGTATCTGAAGGGGTGGGTGAAAATTAGCTCATGTGGATTTCTGAGC
This sequence comes from Lonchura striata, assembly GCF_050655825.1. Taxonomy (NCBI): domain Eukaryota; kingdom Metazoa; phylum Chordata; class Aves; order Passeriformes; family Estrildidae; genus Lonchura; species Lonchura striata. The sequence goes on from NC_140710.1 coordinate 5,063,757, forward strand.
TAATGCAGCTGGATTGTTTATGTTGCACTGAGTAGTTGGTGTTAGATCAGGCATATCCTCACTGCCATTCCACAAACCCAAAAAAAAGTTCCAGTGGAGTATTTAACAAATCCTGAAATGAATGGGACTTGATCCACCTTAGTGCTTTGTTCCATTGCAGTTCATCCTAAGCTTGCTTTTTTGTTTGCCTAAAGTAAATAAAGCCTTTTCTTTGGCCTTCAGAAGAAAGGGCTGCTGTGTTGAATGACTGCTGAAAAGAACTGAGTTGTGAGGGTTTTGTACTGGTCAAGCCCAGGTCTAAGCTCATCTCTTGTAGCAAGGGATGTTGTCTGGTCTAGCTCTTCCCAGGTTCCCCTCCCTGTAAAAGTCATTTTGTCTCCATTAGTGTTACATGATGGAGAGTGTCTGTCCTGAGACATGCAACCAATTTTGTGTCCTCTTTTAGAGCACCTCCTTTTCCTTCTACTGAATGTTAGCAAGTGTATCTGTGTCAGTAAAGAAGACTTGTTTAAAGGAGTATTCCTCTTGCCACTCTTCTCATCGGAATCTTCTCCATTTACCCCAAGAAATAAAAAAATAAATAGTACTCTGCAGTGCCTCAAGTGTTTCATCACTCAAAGTGTTCTTTAGAACATTAATTGCCTTTTCTGAGTAATACAACTTTCTGGAATTAGAAATAATTGAGTCATCTAGCCAGTAGACCTCAATGTGTTTTTCTTTCCAGGTGCAGCACAGCAGACAGCAGATTAGCTGCTTATGAAGTGCTGGTGATGCTGGCTGATAGCTCACCCTCCAATCTCCAGCTTATCACAAAGGAGCTGCTTTCCATGCACCACCAGTGTGACCCTGCACTCACCAAGGAGTTTGATGTAAGCAAGAAGCCTTACTTTATTTGTGTTAGCATGGTCTGGAGTGCTGTGCATGGATTTCCATGGTCTTCAATTTAAAATGCCACAATGCAGTTAAGGGTAAATGCAGATACATTTGATCTTCCTCAGGAGCAGATACTCCAGTGTGTCTTTGTCTGTTATTATCTGAGTAAGAAAGAAGTATTTCATAAATATCACAAATTTTATTACATTTTAGTCCATTTTCAACACTGTTGTGCAATGTGTTAAATATTTAAATGACTGCATACAGTGGTCTTGCAGCTTTTCGGAATTTGTATTCTGGTTCTCCATTAAATTGTTCTTAACAGCTCATATACAAGGAGGGGTGGTTTTAAACTGAAAGAGAGTAGTTTTAGGTTACATGTCAGGAAGAAACTGTTCCCTGTGAGGGTGGTGAGGCCCTGGCACAGTCTGCCCACATCAGCTGTGGCTGCCCCATCCCTGGAAGTGCCCAAGGCCAGGTTGGAAAGGGCTTGGAGCAACCTGGGGTAGTGGAAGGTGTCCCTGCTATGGCAGAATGTGGAGCTGGATTAAGGTCCCTTCCAACTCAAACCATTCTGTGATTCTACAATACAAAGGTGGTTGTAAAAGCTATAGAATGTTGTTGGAATCTCATGTTTTTTAAAAGTTATTGGGACAAAAAGCATATTTGTTGTTCTAGTACCTTCCACCAGTGGACAGTCGCTCCATTTCTGGATTTGTGGGACTCAAGAATGGTGGAGCTACTTGTTACATGAATGCTGTTTTCCAGCAGCTGTATATGCAGCCTGGTCTCCCAGAGGTAATTAGTCCAGCATCCAATAAATTCCTCTTTGTGGAATTATTTTCACTTGAACCACTTCATTTTAGCATCATTTGTAAATAAACTGTAAAATGAAAAGTTAACTGTGTATGTTTAAATATGCACAACAAATACATAAATTTTACGTTGTAGTGCTGTGGGCCATGGCAGCTTATAGTAATGATTTTTCCAAAAACCAATTTAATAAGGTTATTTGTTTCCTTCCAGGCCTTGCTTTCCATTGATGATGATACTGACAATCCTGATGACAATGTGTTCTATCAAGTTCAATCTCTTTTTGGTCATTTGATGGAAAGCAAGCTACAGTATTATGTACCTGAGAACTTTTGGAAGGTATTGCATCTTTTTTTAGAATCAATAGCTTTTCTACTTAAAAAGTAATCATTTATTCAGCCTTTTTCAATTGCAGAATTTATAAAGTAAGCTCCAATTCAAAAAAACAAAACATGTTAAAATAAATTTATTTTAAAAAATACTTTTGGTAATATATATATGGAACAACCACCTTTTAACATATAAATATATTTCGTATAGATTTTCAAGATGTGGAATAAGGAACTTTATGTTAGAGAGCAACAGGATGCTTATGAGTTCTTCACCAGTCTTATAGATCAAATGGATGAGTACCTCAAGGTAAAAAGCTCAGCAATTTCTTTTCTGGTTCATATGCATATCCTTGGTCGCTTTTTTTTTCTCTTTTTCCTTTGATCTTTAGAAAAGAAGACAGAGAGCCATTTGGCTTATTTTGTAATTGTACAATATTCAGGAGTTTAAAATTCCTACTGATTTCTTGGTCTTCCATCCTGTAATATATCCAACTGATGTCTAACTTTTCATCTCCAACAGAAAATAGGAAGAGACCAAATATTTAAGAATACTTTTCAAGGAATTTTCTCTGATCAGAAGATCTGCAAGGACTGTCCTCACAGGTAATGTCACGTTTAGTGTATCACTTACCAAGTTATGTGCTCCCAGAACTGTTAAAATATGTAGGTCATAGTAGCACTGGAAAGTAGATCAGTGCCCCTGTGAGCATCACAGCTTTGATAGCTGTGGGGCAAATGCAGTATTCTTTCCTAAACATCTGTCTGGTTCCTGCCAGCTGGGTAAACCCTAATCTGTTTTTCTTCTTGAGTTTAGGTATGAGCGTGAGGAAGCCTTCATGGCTCTCAACCTTGGTGTGACTTCATGTCAAAGCCTGGAAATATCACTGGATCAGTTTGTTAGAGGAGAGGTTCTGGAAGGAAGCAATGCATACTACTGTGAAAAGTGCAAAGAAAAGGTATTGATTCTTAATTTTTTTGTGAAAGCAGATTAATGTGCAGTTTGATGTTTTCTAAGCATTACATCGTTATGGAAACCATGCTTAGATGCTGCTCACTCTTGCTACATTGAAGGCAAGAGGTTCAATGCCTGTAACTCATGTTGTAAACTAAAAATTTAGAGGGATGGCAGTATCCCAGTCATCCTAGGGACACCCTGCTTCCCATGGCTGGATTTTCACTGTGAATATCTAGAAGGATGCTGCAGATTGCCTGGGGTATCAGATAGAGGTGATATTCTTGTTTCTTTTCAAGAGAACTACAGTGAAACGCACCTGCATTAAGGTCTTACCCAGCCTGCTGGTGATTCACCTGATGAGATTTGGCTTTGACTGGGAGAGTGGCCGTTCTATTAAATATGATGAACAAATAAGGGTAAGAAAACTTTTCTTTATGGTGCCTTCCCCAGCTACTTTGTGTAGTGGACTCTTGTTCTCTCTATTCATTTTTCCTTCTTTTCCTCAAACTTTGAGCAGAGATTTTGAGTATGTCATACACTTAAAAACATGGTGGTGCTACAGAAAATCACTTATTTTCCTTAGAGTTTTCCTTGTTTGCAACATTCTTGGGGTCCTTTCAGAAAGCAAGGCAAAAAACCTCCTTAAAGACGGTTTTTTAGTTAACATCTGTGTAGCAGGCATAAGAAGTTGAAGTTCCATATTTTCCTTTGGTGTCCCTAATGTGGGAAGTATTGTTACCATTCTCATGAAATTACATGAAGCATGTACACACTGCAATGTCTTGATTAATCCTAACTATCTCTTCAAACAGTTTCCCTGGATGCTGAACATGGAGCCTTACACTGTGTCGGGGATGGCTCGTCAGGACTCGTCCTCAGAAGTGGGGGAAAACGGCAGGAACACAGACCAGGGAGGAGGAGGAGGAGGAGGCTCCCCGAGGAAGAAAGTGGCCCCTACAGAAAACTACGAGCTCGTTGGTGTGATTGTCCACAGTGGCCAGGCTCATGCAGGGCACTACTACTCCTTCATCAAGGACAGGAGGTAACGGGCAAGAAGGTTCATGGGGGAGGTTTGAGAGCTGTCTAAAGGCTTCTTGTTCTGGGAAGGTGCATGGAGCTATCCAGAGCTCCTCTGGAACAACTCTTCCCTTTCTCAACACCTATCATGAGGCAATGGCACAGTGAGATGGGACATCACAGAATAAAATTCTCATTAATTCCTTGTATTGCAGTTTGAGGGCTTCCTGACTTGCAGGTGATGTGCCTCTCACAGTTTTAATCAAGGTTATGTTTTAAAATGCAACTTTGACATCAATTGAACTAAGCTTTCTTTTTACTGTCAAAACAAATGTGAGTTCAAGCTTGTCACTTCTAGGCTATTGAAGGTGGTTTGTTTTTTAACTGGGACAATCAATTAACTCTTTTTCTGTTGTGTTTCTGTTCCGTTTTGATCACAGAGGATGTGGAAAAGGAAAGTGGTATAAATTTAATGACACCGTTGTTGAAGAATTTGATTTGACTGATGAAACCCTGGAATATGAATGTTTTGGTGGAGAGTACAGACCTAAAGTCTACGATCAATGTAAGCAGAAGTATAGTCTGATTTACAGTAGCTTCATATTTCATACTGATTTCAGTAGCAGTAGAGCTTAGTCCATTATAGGTACTTTGAGTTACTTGGACTAATAATCCTTCTGAACCATTTTTCCCTAAAGCCTTCCCTTTACTGAAGTACAGAACAGCTTGTGGATGGCCTAATATGAATTAAGCCATATTCACTGTTATTCAGCACTTTGTAGACTTCATAGCAGAAGTTGAAAAGCAAAATGGCAACTTGTTAGTATAGTTTGGAAAAAAAACCACAACCAAACATAAACCAGCCCTTATTTTAGGCTAGTGAGAATGACTTCATAGAACACTGTGTGGCATCATATTGTTGTTCCCAATGCTTTAGGGAATTTATTCCAAGTACATTTCCAATATTCACCTGTTTCACTTTTAATCACTGACACAGACTGTTGTTTAAATCTGACAAATTTATACTGCTGCAGTTCACATTACTTGAAACCCCAGTTTTGCTTCCATACAGGAATGGGAAAGGTACTAAACCTTCAAGGGCCTTCATGGGCTGCCTTTTGTCCCCACAGCAAATCCCTACCCCGACGTACGCCGGCGCTACTGGAACGCCTACATGCTGTTCTACCAGAGAGTGTCCGACCAGAACTCCCCTGTCCTGCCAAAGAAAAGCCGAGTCAGCGTCGTGCGTCAGGAGGCTGAGGACCTCTCCTTGTAAGCTCCTCTTGTATCCATACAGGTTTCTCTCATATTGATATCTAGACCTCCCTCTGTCGGAATACCAGGCTCTTTCTTGCTCCAAAGTCAGGGTGAATAAAACTCAGGAGATGTTGTTTTTGAAGTCTCACTCTGAAGTTTGTTATCCTTATCTATTGAAAACTCATGAGATGTGAGCTCTCTCTAACAAGTCAAGAAAGTGAGCTAAACTGATGTCTATTCAAGGCTATTTAAGTCTCAATTATCTAATAAACAGTTATCATCTATATAATATATAACAGTTCTCATCTATATAATTTATGCTTCTAACCCAATTATGATTGCCCAAAACCTGCAACGTGGACATCTTTCACCCAATTAGAGAAAACCACCCAGATTCTTGAAGAAGAAGGTGCAAAAAAGACAACTAACCCTCACCCAAAATTCTCCATCTTGGCTCCCATATATCACCATATACTAAAATGCCAAATCTAAGTTTTTTCACCCTGTGAGATCAACAATGCTATCTAAACTAGACACACACTGTTTCTGTGCTGTCACTCAATTTTTGAAGCCTTTTCCAAGGTCTGAGGTCAAACAAGGTGTTTACTTGAGGGTTGGCACCCTTAAATTCAGAAAGCTTGAAGTTTTCAGCCACATCTCTCCACAAGTAAGAATTGAGTAATTCCTGTTCAGCAAAACAATGTATTGCTGTTTTTTGGGTTGGTTTTTAAGCTGTTTGTTTAATACTATTACTGCAGCAAGTTCAAGCTGACTGACAGCCTCAAGAAATATTCAGGCTGTCTTCAAATTTGCCATAAGATCACTCTGACTGCAGTGGTATTTTATACCTATAGATTTGTTATAGGATTTCTTTATTCACCTTCAGCTTGTTGATATTTCAGATCTGCTCCCTCTTCACCAGAAATTTCACCCCAGTCATCACCTCGACCCCACAGGCCCAACAGTGACCGTCTCTCCATCCTGACCAAGCTGGTTCGAAAAGGAGAAAAAAAGGGACTCTTTGTAGAGAAAATGCCTGTGAGGATATATCAGGTAGAGCACACTGAAAGTGGCAGCTAAATTCTGCTCACATAACATTTTAGCATAGTGAGAGAAACATGGTAACTTTTAAAGTAATTCTGGATTCTGACATAAAGTTATTAACAAGCTCTTTAGTGATACTTATTTTAAGTTTCACTGTACCTTCTCACAAAATTGGCCTATCGATTCTTTGCTTTGAAGAAACTGCAGGCAGAAGAATCACACATGAGATCTGGCAGCAGTCAGCATGCAGGCAGGGAGAGACAACAGCAGAGAAGGTTCTTCATTTGGAGTACACTCCAGGAGTAATGGAGATGATGGCAAATTACAGTGATCCTCAAATTCTTGAGTTCACAAGAATGTAGGAAGAGGAGGAGCACTGAAGAGAGCCTGCATCACACACACAGGGAGAATAAATTCTGCAGGCTGTGTCTGGCCCTCCATATGGCATTTCAAGGCATTAACAGCCACTTTGGGTATTCTTGTATCTGGGATTGTATTATTACAATGAACAGAGCTTGGCTCAAATTTATTGAGAGTCTTTCAGCAAAATCTCATTTGAAAAAAGAAGGGCTTGGCATTTAAATACCTTATTGTGGTTGCAGCTTGTAATTACACCAGGACTCCTTGCTCTCTGCATCTAAATTTGTTAGGCAAGCCTTTCTGGTTTGAGGGATGTTCTCTTGGCTTGTTTATTAAAAACCAGCAAAAAATAGAATTTATCTGCAATTTCTTCCTTTTCTCCCTTAATGGCTAAATTATTAAATCCATCATCTGTTGCTTTGTAATATCTTTGAAAGAAAATCACTGGTTTTATACAAGATCTTCTAAATAGTACATCAGTATGTATTTTTTCCTCTGCTGGAGTAGTGAGTCAAAAGAAAACAGAGTAAGTTTGGCACTGATTTTTAAACACCACACATTTACATAAAAGATGAAGTTTTAGTTAGAGAAGTGTATTTTGACAACATTTTAAAATTTTTTGCCTTCTTTTACTTTTATAGATGGTGAGAGATGAAAACTTGAAATTTATGAAGAACAGAGATGTATACAGTAGTGACTACTTCAGTTTTGTTCTGTCATTAGCTTCCCTGAATGCTGTGAGTACCTGGATTTTAATCTTAGAATGTTCAAAGCATGTTGGGTAGAATGGCCACAAAAGCTATTTGGGTCAAACCAGGAAAACTGAAAGAAAAGAGTTGACATGATTTTGCTTTTCCAGACGAGCTATTCCTAGCCTCCAGTAGTTTTGGATGCTGTTGATAACATCTGCCTCAAAGCAAACTTTCTAGTACTGGGAGAAACATCATTTTGCCCCAGTAAAATTTATTTAATAAACCATACCTTTAATAATGATGCAAACTGAGCCTCTAGAGGGACAGAAATCCCTCTCCATATGGAAGGTCCAAAAGTTGTTGTTAATTACTTCAAAGTTGATAGAGCTTAATTGGTAATAGTTTCTTAATTAAGTTTTTCTAAATTGAGTCATAAACAATGAGCATTTATTAAATTTTTGAAATCCACAGACCTAGTTGGCCTTAAAGCAAGTTTGCTCCTGTTTTAGCATATTTATTAAGTAGCAAAGTCAGCACTGGAGACTGACTTAGCACAGAAAAATGCTGTGGTTTGTTTTTTCCAAGTAAAGCAAATAACTTGAATAGAACATGTTGATGTGTTTAAGAGACAGCATGTGTGCTGCAGGCCTCCTTCTGCTTTGGAGTAAATTTGATATTTCTTTCAGACTAAAGTAAAGCATCCCTATTATCCCTGCATGGCAAAGGTGAGCTTACAGCTGGCAGTCCAATTCCTCTTCCAAACCTATCTCCGAACCAAGAAGAAACTCAGGTATGCACACAGAAGACATGGTTTCATTTTGGGAGGTGTTTTTTCTTCCTGGATTACTGATGGTTGTCCCTGTTTTGTTGAAGGGCTGATACAGAAGAATGGATTGCCACCATAGATGCACTGCTCTCCAAAAGCATTGATGCTTGTCAGTGGCTGGTGGAATATTTCGTTGGGCCAGAGGGCCGGGAGCTGGTAAAGTAAGTCCTGGTAATTCTGTCTGAGGTGTTTTGTGTCTCAAGTGTGGATAAAGCTTCCTCAGAACATGATCAGGTCTGGACTGATGTATTCCCAAAGAGTTGACTGTGCACATTCTTTAAGCAGACACTTTAGATAATGACTTAGAGTTTTATTTCTGGTATTTTCTTTGTGCAGCTTTCTGAGAGTGTTGAAAATCAAATTAGATGGTGCAGTGTGCATGGAGGAGGATGCAGGTGATGAAGTCAGTGAAGGGATTTGGAATGTGCTGAAGTTTGTGTGGTCAGCCTACAAGTGGTGGGAAGGGAGAATATGGTGAAAGTGTTGGGGTAAGTTAAATACTTACCTGACAAGGATCACAGATGAACTAGAAAGATGTTCTTGCCAAGCTAAGGATCAGCTGATAGGTACTTTGAAAACAAATTATTGAAGATCTGACATGCTGAAGGAAGTGTGTCAGTGTAAAGAAAACGTTACCTTTTAATTTGCATTGAAAAACAACATTTTATGAGTGCTTTTAGAGCTTTTTTTTTAATTTAAATGAATAAAAATAGGGATATTACAGGCCTTACTACAAACAGGAATGTGTGAATGTAAGCTAAAACTTACCCACAAAATTACAATACAAAATGCATCTGGTCTGTTAAAATAATAAATACTAAACACCACATTTAATCACAGCAGCTGTGTGTGTGTGTTTTGATTCCAGTTCTCTTTGCAGCATCACCTTTTATCTTCCAGAACTTTCCTCCTGGAATGCAGTGTGAGGGAGGTGCGAGTTGCTGTGGCCACTATCCTTGAAAAAACCCTCGACAGTGCCTTGCTTTATCAGGAGAAGGTCAGTGAGTGTCACCTCCTCTCCTGACATCCCCTTGCTTGGCTCTCCCTGGTGGCTCTTCCTCTGCTTGCAGGCAGAGCTGTGTGAGCTGATCCTGCCTGTAGCTCTTCATTTCTGGAATAGGTTTTAATGCTCATCTCTTCCTGCCCAGGAGGGATTTGAAACACTTTGGGTTTTTAAGCAGTAGACAGCTCTTTGCATCCAAAATATTTTTTTTTTTCCCACAGTTAAAAACTCTACATCAGTTACTGGAGGTGCTACTTGCTTTATTGGATAAAGATGTACCTGAAAACTGTAAAAACTGTGCTCAGTACTTTTTGCTATTCAATAACTTTGTACAGAAGGTAAGAAAACATTGTTTTCTCATGGCTATTTACATTTTAAGACATTAATAAAGCAGCTAGTGTTCTTTATCCATAGAAGGGTTTGCAGCACAGTGAAACTCCAAAATTTTATTAGGAGTAATCAGGTTTGTGTTGTTTTTTAAATAAATGGCTTTCAATAATGGATTAGGGTAAAATCACACAAAAAATATACCTGCAAAATATAACAATGGAAGATGTAATTTCCAGCATCTGAATATTGGTTGTCTGTTTTAAAGGGTTATATGGGGTAGTTGTTTAAAAAAAATGTATATATATTAAAAAATCAGGCATTCAGGATTTCTATTCCATGGAGAGCAGAATAACTGACTGAATTTACTATTTCTATTTCTCTATTATTTTTGCCTTCTTTTTTTCTTGTAAGACATTTATTGTGCATCTGCTGATTCTGCTCTGGTTTGTATCATGTGCTGTGTAGAATGAGACACGTCTTCAGCAGTTTATCTTATTGATCTGTGCTGGGATATTATGGGGGTTTTAGAGTGGAAAATGCAGGTCTTAGCCTGTGAATTTTGCTTTTGTTCTTTTGAGCACTAGTTCTCCACCTGCACAGGAAGGTAATTTGTTGTTTTTTGTCTTCACAGCAGGGAATAAGGGCTAGCAGTCTTCTCCTCAGACACTCTGCCTTGAGGCACATGGTCAACTTTCTCCTTGGCCCCAACCGGCAGAGCAATCAGGTACAGGCCATCACCATGTTTTTAAGATGTTTAAATTATGAATAAAGACTTTTCATATGGTAGAATAGACAAATCCTTCAATTATTCTATAAACTTCATACAAATGTGAGCCTGCCTATGTGTAGTTAGTGTGGAAATAACTGTTTTGGCAGAAGTGAGCATGATGGCTTTGATTAATAATAGAATTTTTACCCACTCCAAAATATAAGACCATGGTGGTGGACTGTCAGAACATTATTTTGGCTTAACAAAGTTGATTAAATAAACCAAAGTTAATTAAATCTGTCTTTGACTCAAGCAGAACCGCAGGTGGAGTTCAGCACAGGCACGTGAGTTTGGATATCTTCACAACACTGTAGCACTACTTGTCTTGCACTCTGATGTCTCCTCACAAAGAAATGTTGGTAAGAATTGTGGTTTTGTCCTTTGGTGACTTGGCATTTCAGTTACATTGATTGCGAGTAACTTACTGAGGAAAATACAACAATTTTTAATTTAAGGAAATTGTTAATATATGTTTGATTACTTCTGATTTTGCTGTAAATGTATTGAGAGGCTGTGGCATACAGATAGTATTTTGGGAGGGATGAAAATCTTGATGCTAACAGTTTTATACCTTCTTCCCTTCTCCATGTGCCTAAAAGGTGTTTCCTCATGTGAGTGAATTGAGCTGTGTTGTTGGCTGAACAGACTCACAGGCAGTATTTTATTTAGATTTGTGCTGTCTTTTGCTAATCTAAAGGGGAGTATTTAGACTAAGCTACTGAATAACAAACAATTAAACACTCTCCTAGTTACCTGTTACAAGAGGCAGAAATATCCAAATAAAGATAATAAAAGAATAAGTTAAAAATCTTTCGTTTCCTGAAGGAGGAATTTGATATTGTCTTTTAAAAGAATAATTGCTGTCTGAGGTGGAAAGCAGTCATAAATCAGAAGGTAACAGGAGAATATAAATATTCTGGATATGATGAATGTGCAAGAGTGATTGGGAGTAAAACTAAAGTTCAAATTACTGATAGTCTGTGGACATTTGGTTTTGACCTTCCTGCAGTTCTGTTGTCTGCTGTTACTAAAATAAGTGACACTTCAGTGTGCAAGAGATCTGGTACTTGGAGTGGTAGCACACAAACTATAAACTAGTTGAGTTGAGTGTCATGAGGGATTTCAAGGTGCCAGATGAGCAGCAGTGTCTTCAAAGTGTGTTAGAACAAACTAATCTATGAGTGGATTGTTTTTGTATTTGCTGTTATAGCTCCTGGTCTCTTTAAGCAGCGTCCACCTCTCAGCATCACCACTTCAGGGCCACTTCTGGTGCTCCATGAAGAAGTGGAAGCCTTGCTATTCCTGTCTGAGGGAAAGCCCTACTTAATGGAGGTATCTGTTCTAAATTCTGCCCTGCTTGAACCTAAAAATTACTTGATGTATTCCTTTGAAAAATCCTTTCATGAAAAAACACTGAATATGCAAAAACAGTGGTTATTTTGAGCCTAAACAAAAGGGCGCCTTTAGTTTCTTGACCACTTCATATTCTAGTATATCCCTAAGCTTTGGGGCCTGGTTTTATGCACAGTCTGGTTTTATGCACATTTAGCAAGGGCCTATGCTGCTTTTTACCATGTCAAATGCAGGTGCTGCCTTGAGTTGATCTGACTTAATGGATGATGCTTGACCCTGGGAGCTGAGCATCAGGAGCTGAAGAAGTGCAGTGAGGGCAGGGGTTCAGCCTCCTGGGCCATGCAGGCACTGGGGAAAAGAGCTGCATCCTTGCTGGGAAGGACAAACATTGTGTTGCAGACTTGTTTTCTGGAAGGCAGCCGTGTGTGAAGGGTGTGCTCTGCCCACAGGTGATGCACGCGCTGCGGGAGCTCACGGGGTCGCTGTCGGTGCTCATGGAGATGGTGGTGTACTGCTGCTTCTGCAACGAGCACTTCTCCTTCACTGTGCTGCACTTCATCAAGGTACACCCAAAACCAGGACAAGCCTGTCCCATAAATGTTTCTCACAGGCTTTGGTCATCCTGTGTCTGTCTTATAACAGCACCGCAGAACAATCAGTGCAGTTTGCTGGGCTGTTGGGGTTTGGATTTTCTTAGGCCTTCACTGTTTAAATTATTAAATTTTAAAAAATCTGTAAAGATGTCTTGAAATTCTTTACTTCAACAGCGTATTTTGCTATCTAAGTAACTTTGTTTCTTACACACAGACCCAACTGGAAACTGCTCCACCTCATGAACTAAAAAACATATTCCAGTTACTCCATGAGATCCTGGTAGGTGAAGGGTAAAACTTGTACAGGATAGATTCTGTATTGGTGTGTAATGAGAAAAGCTGGGACTGCATTGGTAATTCCAACATCCACACATATTTTAATCCTTCAGTGTGAAGTTTTATTACTTCCTAAATTTCTGTCTTGATAATCCAGTGACACATGAAACTTCAGTCTTACTTGTTTTGCATGTGGGGGTGGGTAAAACCATTCAATAGAATAGATACAGCATCACACACACCTAAGTTGATATTTTTCTTTCCTAACAGGTTATTGAAGACCCATTGCAAGTAGAGCGCATCAAATTTGCCTTTGAAACTGAAAATGGATTAATAGGCAAGTAAGCCAGTGGGTGAACACCCTGTACCCTGATGGTGGTGATGGTTCACTCCATCTCCTGGTTCCTAATCCTCCTAAACTGTTCTATTTCTCAGGATAAAAAACTTGACACATTTGATTTAGCCACTGTCATTCCAAAAATGCTCTAAAAAAATCCAAAATAAGTATTGGAATGTTAGAGTAACGGCAAATTAGAAAGGAATTGAACTGGGAAAGAAAGCTAACTTATTTAAATAAGAGCAGACCAGGATGTATATTTATTTCATGTGCATCAGGAGAAGCATCTTTGTGTGTAAATGAAATGTGGGCTTGCACAGAAAGCCCCTCTGATGGGTTAGTGCAGCTTGAGCAACTCCTTCATGGCTGTTTGGGTGAGGAGCTGCTTCAGATTGTGGCCTTCACCTTCAGTTATTTTTGATTCTGATTTAGTGAGAAGGAGTATTTAGCTTTGTTCTTCATTTCTCTCATCAGTGCTCCCCTGTTTAGTAGCTTCCATGTATGGCTGATGGCAGAGAAGGAAATATGCAGCCGTGTAAGAAAATAGCTAAGTGATTATTTTAATTTCTGGGTCTCAGTTGGACCAATTCTGTGCTGTAACTTGGGCAATACATTACCTTTTTCCTTTGCAGAAGAGAAGTGCAAGTGTTTGATTGGATTTTTATGTTGAAGGCTTTGAGAACTGCCCTGAGGTTTGGGAGTGAAAGTTGTAGTTTTTCCTTGAAGTTTCCTCACAACAGCATTGAACAGCATCCTTCACATTGACTGGTTTTAATCCAGGAAAGGGAAATCAGCACATAATAGGTTTTGGTGGTCCTTAATAGGATGCTTGTGCATAATTTGTAGTACAGCAGTGCTGTAATTTTTATCATCTGCTCTGCTTCAACAGTATTAAAACTGGTAATTTGCAGTTCCCAAACAATTTTTTGCCAGCTTTGGAGGTTTCACTGCAGTGTTCTTTGCTGACTGCTATGGGCAGAGCAACTTTTGAGTGGCAAATCTGATTGGGGCAGCTCCGTGGAAATCTTTGTGCTTCTCCTCAGTCAAAGAATTTTGTTAAAGAGGTGGGAATTCATGGTATAGAAAACTTGCTAGTAGGAATGGCCTGGGGTTTTGCCTGAGTCTCCCATGGAACAGTTTCATGGCTGTTGAATTCTGCTATGCTTGTTTATGTGAAGAAGCTTTAAACATTCCTCTGGCTTTGCAAACTTTGATCCAGGTGGAAGCTGGCGATCTGCTTCATTTTTAGGGGTTTCAGACAAATTTTTTTTTTCCTTCAGACAAATGTAACCATAGTGATTATCTAACACAGAATGGATTATAGGGGAAGAATAACTGCATTAGAGCTGTTTAAAATTCAGGTACTGCATTTGAAAGATCAAAGTGAAAATACAGCAGTTCTATTTTTAATCCAGTAGAGTTGTGGAAGCACTCGAGACTACCAGCACTTACAGCAGTGTGTGTAACACAGATACTCATGCTTACATCTGTAGAAACAAAATCTATTCCCTAACTTAAAATTTTAGCTTCACCTCTGTTTCCAGGCTGGCTGGTTCATGGAAATCTGGATTGTGGTTTCTCATCCATGTGTTTCTCCCCACAGCCTTGATGCACCACAGCAACCACGTGGACAGCAGCCGTTGCTACCAGTGTGTCAAGTTCCTGGTTACTCTGGCTCAGAAGTGAGTAATGAAGGTTTCAGGGTTTAACCTCACCCTGCCTTAGGTCCCTCTGTGACTTTTATAAAACCTACTACTGCTGTTTTTTATCAGTTTTATCCTTTGTTACTGGTGCAAGGTCTTGGTGGTACCCATGCCAATATAAAGTGAAATCTTTACTGGTTGGTACCTGAAGGGGTTTCTCAGGTAACAAATATTAACTGATGTTTGTAAAGAAAAATGCCATTCTGCACAGCAGGAGTCTGACATTAGCACCAGATAAACATAGGGAAACTGTTCCAGATATTTTAAATATTATGAGTCCTAAATTCTCTTTGTTTAGAACTTGGCATATGTCCAGATAAAGCATCATTCTGAAATATGTGAACCTGTGGGGCAAACTGCTTTGAGTAAATTTTACTAGGCATTATTGCTCTTGCTAATACAGTTATTGACAGGGCTGTAGAGTTTAAGTCAGTTTGCAGTGATAACAGTGCACACAGAGGGCAGCAGTGCAAAGAGAGAGGAGTCTGGCTAACATTTTTTTTGTGTTAGCCAGAATGCCTTGTTCCTGACTAATGAATATAATTTCAATTCCCAAGGTGCCCTACTGCAAAAGATTACTTCAAGGAGAATTCACACCACTGGAGTTGGGCTGTGCAGTGGCTACAGAAAAAGGTAATTTGACTGTAACAGGGAAATTGTCACTTGTTTACAACAATAATCATGGATGGATAATCTCCATCCTCTGCATGGCTCTCTGAGATGGCTCTAAAGACAAAATACTTCATTTTTACAAGGACTACTTGGATGCAGCTAATCTGATGCAATGCCAGAACTTCAGTAGCCCCCACGTGTTCCAGGCATAAATGCATTTACAGTGAATAAAACCCAAGTGTGAATGGTTGCAGTGATTATTCTTTGCTATGTGGGAAGCTTTCAGTGCCACTGTATTCGTGTTGGGAGGCTTCAGCTTTTTTAAAAAAGCAGTTTTCCATTGCCTGTGTGTGGATGCAGGAGAATGTTTAAATGATTGGATTCCTTACAGAATCATCACAGCTTTGCACAAAGCACAGCTGTCGACTGATACAGCTTTTCCTCCCACACGTGTAGCTTTTGTTCTTCCCTCTAAACTCAACACAGTTTGGCCAACATATGTTTCATAAATATCCAAGGACACTTTGGAAACTTGGAGCTCAGCAGAAGTTGGTTGCTGGTTTGCAGCTGAAGGACATTAACCTTTGTGGCTGCATTTTAAGTGTCTGTGCCCCAGATCTCCAGCTCACTGCCAGAAGATTCAGGAAGCTTGTTCCAGTCTTAGTTCACCACCATCACAAGTGGTCGAGGCTTTACACAAGTAAAAATCAAATGAAAAATTTATGGCTTTCTTGGCTTTTTATGCAGATGTCTGAACATTACTGGGCTCCTCAGAGTAACGTGTCCAATGAAACATCCACTGCAAAAACCTTCCAGCGCACTATTTCAGCACAGGTATGTGTCAGTCCTGGCACAGGATGTTAAACTTGCTTACTTCTTTTCTTGGAAGCATCTTTGGGTTTGGCAACTTTAGTCACCATCCCTGGAAGTGTTCAAAAAATATGTGGATACAGCACTTGAGGCCATGGTTTAGTGATGAGCATGGTGCTGGTGCTGGTTTGGCAGTTGGACTTGATGATCTTAAAAGGTCTTTTCCAACCTTAATGATTCTGTGATATTTCAGTGCACTTCAGGCTGTTTTTCCTTTAGAAGCTCAGTCCCTGTGGTTGTTCCTGGAAAAAATTACCCCTTGAGTGATATTAGTCAATACTCACAATTACCTGTGGTGACTTGGCTGTCTCACTACAGCAGCTATTGTTTTAAAACAATAATAAAACAATAATAATTCTAAAAATAATGATTGTGAAATGAAGGGATCACCATGACCCCTGACACTCTCTTGGACTGTTTGCAACTCAGGACACTCTGGCCTATGCCACAGCCCTGCTGAATGAGAAGGATCAGTCTGGAAGCAGCAATGGGTCCGAAAGCAGCCCTGCCAATGAGAACGGAGAGAGGCACCTGCAGCAGGTAAAACAAGGACAGATTTACCCCCTGGTGCATGCCTCTGTGGGACAGCTGGGTCAGAACCATCACTGACCATACTGTGAACAACTGTGCATCTTACCAAAGTGACTGTGTCCTTCTCTTGTGTGTTTGAAAGGGCTCAGAGTCTCCTATGATGATTGGGGAGCCTAAAAGTGACCTTGATGACGTTGACCCTTAGAGGAGATCCTGTGAACACAAGAAGCAGCTCAAACATTCAATGCCTGGTCCCTGCTGGAACTGGAGTCGTGTTGCTGATGCCATTGGGAGTCTGGGGGAGCAGTGGCTTCAGAGGACCAGAGGAGATGCTGGAGGAGGTTGTTTCCCTGAAAGACAAAAGCATTTTTTAGCCACGAAGGCTTCAGATCAACAAATGCTCTAGAAAACTGCATCTTCACCTGCAGTAGCTTGTGACAGTCCAAAACACCGAAACCAAGTTTGTCAAGAAGATTTTATCAAATACACAAACGCTAGTGGTTGAATTTTTATGTGAACATTAAATGAGTGAATGTAAAACTGTTGCTTTTCTGTGATGCTGCAAAAAAAAAAATTCTTTTGGTTTTTATACAGGAAAAAAAAAAACAGATTGCCCTTATGTATGGAGGGCAAATTTTTAATCTTTCTGATAATATTGAATAGGAATATTCAAATTTCTGTAAAGATGTGTGATGACTTACATTTCATTGTAAAATATTAGTTAAAGAATGGGTTTACATAAGGACTTCTGTATTTAATATGTCTCCCTGCTAATTTGTAAAGCTCTTGATGAGAAAGATCAACAGGATTGTTCTATAGGAAGAGTGATTCCTTACTGAATGATTTGGTAAAGGAGCTCTGGAATGAGTCATCTTTCCCAGTACCCTTCCAAAAACCCTTCAGACAACTGGGAAGGGCAGTAAAAGAAAAGCTTTGTTCTCTAGGTATGCAAGCATTTATTATTCAAGGATGTTGGTGCATTAAAAAAAAAAAAAAAAAAGGAAAAAGTTAATGAGTAGTTTAAAAGAAAAAAGCACTTTAAGAAGGAATTGTGTTGCAGTTTTACTCATTAAATTTTTTTTTAACCTTTGGAGACATATTGAATAAAAATGTAGTCTCAGTCATGGATCTGCAATCACTTGCTTATGCTTTGAAATTACTGAGAAAGTTGGTATTGGTTGTATATGATGAATAATTCCTTGAGTGAGCTGGGAACACTGTTGTGCAGATTTTAGAGCAATTTTAACACAGGGAAAGAAAGAATTGGCTTTGTTCATATTTTCACTTGACCAGGCAACATTTAAAATATCACAGCTCTTTTAATTTGCTCACAAATAACTGGAAACCAGTTGGGATGATTTGAGCACAGTTTTGTTTTCTATGTCAAGTGCAGTTCAGTGATTTCTGGCTCTGGATTCAAGCTTCTTTTGTGCCAACTAACTTCATCTTTTGTACATTTTGTGTTTGTCACATTTTCTGCACTGCTTTTTGCCTTTATTTATGGATTCTGCCTTACTTTTAGAAAATTATATAAACAAACATGCACAGAAAACGGGGGACATCTTAAGGAGTGCCTGGGTACCTCCAGAATAGACAAATTTGCCAAGTTAAAGGCACAACCAGCCAAAAAGTGCCTTTTTTTGTTTCTTTTCACACGCTGCTGCCAAAACACAGAGCAGCAGACAGCTTTTCACTGTTGTGCACTAATATTGAGAGTAACCAGTCATTTCACTGTTGGAAGGAACCATGGGATGTGATGTCAGCTGTACAGCTTTATAACTTATTGTGGGGTAGGATGGATTGCAGGGGCAGGGGGGCACCGTGGTGAATCTCTCACTTTCCTTTTCCAAACAATGTCTTCACAGACACAGGGCAGAGTTAGCATTTTGTAAATGTTTCTGACGATGATGTGCTGGGACGTTTTAAATGTGACACATTTTAAATTAATTTTGAACTAATCATTTCTTACAGACACCCCCTTCCTTCCTTCCTTCCCCCACCCCCAAATGCTTTGGTAATGGGCCATGAATCTTCCCAAGCAGTCAGTACACAGCGGTGATGGTGATGGGAGGAGAAGCTGGTCATGTTCCCATGGGTTGGCACCACTTGTCACTTCAGGTTCCTGTTATTTCCTATGGAAACAACATCCTCGATAGCCTCAGGCCCAGGGAAGCATTGGTGGGAATTGCATCAGGATGGCTCATCACCACTGTATACTTGAAACCAATACAAACTTTTTCACAGTTCTGCTCACGCTTGTACAAAGTCAGTGGTTATAATTTGCAATAAGATGATACTTGGTCACTTATTTTTGTTTCCAGCTGCTGTCATTTGAACCTGCTGAAGATTATTTTTTGGAAAATAGAGTTCGACAAAAAGAAAAAAAAATAGTTTTTGTGTAAATTGTGATGCATTTATATGTTGTAATTTTTACTGCCAATCTTTTTGGATGAAAATGTTTTTATACAGCTTACAAAATGTTCAGTGAGGAGCAGCCACAGCCTGCCTGTGAGCACTCGGGGAGATATTGTCCAATTAATGCATAGACATTTGGCACTGGAAAAATAGGCAGTCTTGGGATTCCTGGTCAATGGAATAAAGTTATTCCTTTCACAGAAAACTAGTGTAATCTTTAGACTGTGCACACACTGCTACACCCTTCTCCTGTTGATCCTCTTATCCTGAACTTCCTTGGGCCAGCCCTGCAGATGCTGAGCTCCTCAAGGGTGCCCTGATTGCTATTTTGCCTCCTGTCCCGTCAGTGGAAGCAGCTGAGTGGCCCTGGAGCTGCCCTGCTGTATATCCTTATGCCATGGGGTGTGCTGGGGCTGTCACATCTGTACCTCTGTGCAGCTTCTGACCTCAGCAGGGTGATTTACCCCGGCCACGCTCACAGTGGCAGATTAGAAAGGATTTTGTGTGTCAGATCCGAGATTTGTGAGTGAGCTGGCTGTGAATTCATTCTGCCTCCCGCAGGGACAAGGGCCAGAGAGGTGCACACAGAGCTGGTGCTCCATTCCTCACTTATTTGGGATCCAGGAGCTGCAGCTCCCTCCCCACTCTGCCTTTGTTCCCTGCTCTAAGGACAAGGACTTGAACTTTTCCAGCCTGACCCAGCCTCTGCTCCCCCCGGTGGTCCTGGGAGCGTGGACTGGGCATTGCAAACTGCTGCCAGGACTGGGATCAGCATCCCTGGGCTCAGCATCCCTGGGCTCAGCCCTGCTCTCCTGCATGTGAGAGGCTTTTCCACCTACCCACGTACAAGGCACAAAGCAAGGGCTAATCTTTTAATATTGTTTTCTACCACCAGGCTTATGAAGGCTTGAGCTGAGCTGGGGAAGCTCTGTCTGGCTTATCAGACATGGAACATGCTCACACCTTGTGCTGGATCCTCCCCTCTCACAGGGAAGGCAGCAGAGCTGAAATCCTGAAGTGTGTTTTGAGAGGTGACAGCCCAAGGAGTCTGCTGAAAAATCACCCTCAGTGTCAGAGCTGTCCAGGAGCTCTCAGGCTGACATCCCTTTTTCTTTTCTGCCTCTTTGTGCAAAAATCAGGTTCCAGTTGAGTGAAATTACGGCCTGTAATTATGTCCATGTTATATAATTATTTGTTTAGATTAGGGTTGGGCTTTTGCCAGCTTTAGTTAACATGTTAGAATTAGTTTCAACCTTTCAAAGTGCTGTTTTGTGCTGGGTTTGTCTTCTCTTGCCAATTAAAGCCGGAGTAACAGAGCTGCAGGGGGCTTTTGGATTGGGAAAAACACCCAACCCAGCCAAATCTGACAGGTTAACCTGGAGCTTGTGGTATCAAACTTCATTTTTTTTTTTCATCTATCCTCAGATAACACCACAAAAATTATATATTGTAGTACCAGGAGGCTGCTAAACACAGGGAAAAGTGAGACCCAGCTTTGGTGGCTTCTGGTGCTTCTCAGCCTTTCCCTGCTGTTGGCATCTCTCTGAGCCAAGCTTTGTCTCCTTCCCGGGGCTCCTAAGTGAAGGAACAACAGCAACCCAAGTTCAAGGGCACGTTCCCAGAGCTGGGTGATGTTTGTTTCCACAACTGGAAGCTTTTCCCCTGCTCCACTGTTGTTAAAACAAACTTCTGGTCTTGTGTGTGTGGGGACAACACAGTCCAGAGCACAACCCAGCTGTGGGCAAGGGTGCCTGTGCTGTCTGTGCCAGCTTCCAAAGGTGCCAGGTGCCATCCAGGAGCACCTTGGATCCCAGACAGGGATCAGATCCGACATGGGGGCCTGGCTCACTAATAAAGCAAAATCCCTGCTGGATGGGTCCCCCTTCCCTTTTCCAGACCAGTTCCCCATGGGGATGTCTATGAAGCCAGAAAAAGGACCACAAAAGCACAGAGCTATGAATTTTATTTTAAAAAGACATTTATTTATAAAACTCCAAATAAATATTTAAGGTACAAATGTAAAAACTAAGGTGCTATGAAAGCTTTTCCTTAATTCTGGGGGGGGGTGGTTTTAAGGAATTATAACTTCCTACAGTTCTATGTGTCTTGGGAAGACCTGAAACTGTTAACACATAACACCAGCAGATCATTAACTTTGACTCAACAACAAAAAAAGCACTAATGAAGCAGTAGCTGACTGTAGCAATGCAGATAAAAATCTAATTAACCAAGCAGGCTGTTTAAACTAAAGCCCTTACACTTGACTCAAAAGTAAAGAAATCTCCTAGGAATACGATTAGGCAATTATAAAACTGCCCAAAAATGACTAAACTAAGATTTTCCAGGGGCTAAGCAGCATTAGCTGACAACTAGTGAGGTACTGAGCAGGAAAGGAGGGAGCAATCCTCAGAATACTTTTTTCTTTTAAAAAGTGGTGGATTTTTCCTACGTTGGGTGACAACACCATGGCTTGTTCTGTCGAGGTGTTTATGGAAGACCTGGTGCATGACAAGGAAAGGATTCTGGGATGGCTCCAGTGATGGGACAGGGCTGCAGCTGCATGGGGGATGCTCGGAGAGTTGGTGCAGAGCCAGCCTGGGTGTGGCCCTGGATCCTGACCCCGCTGTGTGCGAGGGGGAGACGAGTTCATCCTCCACAGCATCGGCTGCACGTCGGAGCATGGATTGTTCTGGAAAGCCTGGAAAGGCACCGAGCCAGGGACACACTGGTCCAGCCCAGCAAAGCCTCCACCCCTGCTGTGCCACAGGAGCCACCCCTCCAGCTCAGCCTGTCCCTACTGCTGGCCCCGGCAGCAAATGGCGATGGCCACGGCCGAGCTGCTGCCAGGGCCAGCGGCTGCCACGCAGGAATTGTCCTCGGCGTAGGCTCCCATGGAGCCAGGGCTCTGGGAAAGGGCGTTACAGCCCGTCAGCACCCAGCCATCCTCACAGGACACTGTCACCTAACAGAGGAGAGGTCATCACCCATGGGCCAGCAAAGGGCCTGCCCATCCCTCATGGCCCCACAGTTTGGGGTGAGGTGACTGCTCTCACCCAGCTGCACGGGGTGTCCCATTACAGGTGGGGACAGCAGTGAAGGCCGGGGCTGGGACAGCACACCCGAAAGCCATCAGGGTGGCAGAGGGACAGGCAGAGACAAAGACACCAGCACAGCAGAGGAGTATGGCCCACCCCTACCTTCTCCTCATGTCCCAGGGCCATGTGCTCCTTCAGCCGGCACTCGAGGCTGGCGGTGGGGCAGCACAAGGCGTGTGCCATCGCCTCTCTCCTGCTGGCACAGCGGCTGGGCCCCCTCCCCAGCCCCACCACGGGCCTGCCACCAGCACCCAGCACCACGGATGGGGAGTGGAAACTGCACCCTGCCCGGGGGAGAGGGGATATTGGCACAGGGCAGCCATGGCAGCATCCCAGCGCACGCACTGGTGCCAAGGATGTCCCGAGAGAGCCCTGAACCTTCCTCCCTCCATGCACACAGCACATGCACCCCTTCCTTGTGTCACCCCAACAACCACACCCACCCTTTACCCCAAATCCCAGAGTGTTTCTGGAAGAAACGCCCTTGTCCATCAGGCTCAAAGGTCTGTAAGCCCGCGCTGGGTGTTACCAGTCAGCACATGGTCTCCTGGGGAGCACTTGGCCCCCTCGGCCGCCGGGGAACTGGCCTGGATCCGGCATTCAGCCCCGGGCCACGTGCAGCACCTGGCGATGGCATAAACCCCCTGGCCCTGGAAGGCGTTGTGGGCCACACACTGCTTCTGCCCGTCCTTGTCCTGTGGATGGGCCAGCACAGCGTCACCATTTGGGGACACCCCTGCGAGGCCAGTGGGCACTCCAGGGCCAGCAGCTCTGCCCCGCTCTGCTCACCTCCATGTGCTCCCCCAGCCGGCTGCCACTGCGGGAGAAGCTGGAGCAGCTGAGCATCTCCTCGGTGCTGGCGCAGTGAGCCACGGCCGTGGCGAGCCGGGCCAGCCCCGAGCGCGCCGACCACACCGAGCGGCAGAGCAGCCGCTCCTCTGCAACGGGGCCGGGGCGTCACGGCAGGGAGCACCCACAGTGTCACCCTCAGTGTCACCCACAGTGCCACCCTCAGTGTCACCCACAGTGCCACCCTCAGTGTCACCCTCAGTGCCACCCAGCGCCCACAGCACCGACCAGGCTCCATCTCGCCCATCCATGCAAGCGGCCGCAGCCAGGCTCTGCTGTCCCCGGCACAGCTCGGGGGACATTCCCTGCCCGCACAGCGTGCTTTCACCCCGGCACTTCGTTCCTGGTAAGGGCAGAGCTCTGCCGAGGTCCTCACCTGCTGCCAGCCGGGTGGGCAGCCTTGCCACGCTGTTGGGTGTCTGGAGGCGATGCTCCTCCGGGATCCACGCTGTGTCCATGACGTTCTTGGTGGAGAAGCTCAGGAGGCGCTGGCGGAGCTCGGCCAGGCTCAGCCGGGGCTCGGCGCTGAGCAGCACGGCCGCGATGCCTGCAAGAGCCCGGGAGTGACAACCAGAGGGGACACAGCCACCTACGCAGCGCTCCCGTGGGCAGCGGGGCTCCGGAGACACGGCAGGAGGCATCTCTGAGCAGCCCATCGCCCACAGAGCGCCGTGCGGGCTGCAGCGCCCGGGTGGGACAAACCAAACCCGTGAGTCACGGAACACAGAAATGCCCCCAGCTCAGGCATGCCTGGAGGCCCGTGCCAGCATCAGCAAGCGGAGGGCCAGCCCTCCCTGCCCCTGGAAGCGCAGCTCGCCTGCCACATGCGCGGCCGCCTGCGAGGTGCCGCTCCGCGCTGTGAAACACGTGCTGCAGTCGCTGGACGCGCCGATGATGTCGTCCCCCGGGGCAAACAGGTCCACGCAGCGGCCAAAGTTGGTGCCCAGGGTGCCGATGGAAGCAGGCTGGTCCTCGCTGTCGGTGGCACCGACCGTGATGACCTGACAGTGACAGGGGAGCAGGGGTGGGCTCGCCGCCGGCCCGGAGCTGCAGGCGATGAGGCGGCACCGCAGGGTCCCGCACAGCCCGTACCTCCGGCTCGGACGCGGGCGAGTAGAGGCAGGCATCGTCCTTGTAGTTGCCGGCAGCCGCCACCGGCACCGCTCCCAGCCGTGCCAGCCGCCGGCAGCCCGCGTTCAGCGCGGGGCTCTGCGCGCCCGCCAAGGGCAGCAGCAGCACCCGCGGCGCGTACGGCCGAGCCGCCAGCGTCCTGCCGATGAACTCCAGCGCTGCAGGGACAAGGCACCGTCGCAGGGAGCTCCGGGAGGGATCCTGCTCCTCTCGGAGCATGGGGTCACTCACCCATGAGGGTCCCGCTGACGGTGCCCTTCCCCTGGCAGTTCAGCACGCGGAGGCTGCGGATGCTGGCGCCCCTGGCCACGCCGGCGTCGCGCCCGCTCAGCACCCCGGACACGTGGGTCCCGTGGCTGTCACACTGGCTGGCCTGGCACGGGCACCGCAGTTTGGTGCCCCAGCCCATTGCATCAAAGCAGGTTTGCAATCCCACAGTGACCCCCGACCCCTTCCCACCTTGATGCCCTCTTACCCGACACAGACCCGTGCTACCCTAGAACACGTTCCTGCAAAGTGCCCGACTCAGCCATGTATCCAAACAGACCACCTTGAGGGTCTCAGTATCCCCCAGGACCACAGCTCCTGTTGCTCATCCTGCCCAGCATCCAGCCATCCATCCATTTTGGTCTGGCCAAGTGTCTCCCTTGTCCTGGACAGCCTCACAAACCTGGCCAAGATCTGGTGGATGCAAGGGGGTGCTCTGGCCAGGATGCAGCATGTGGCACCTCAGGACTCACCTGCCTGTGGAAGTGGGTGGCATCCTCCTCAGGGATGCTCTCGAAGCCAGTCACAGTCACCCTGCCCTCGATCTCCCGGTGGGTGCTCTGCACGCTGGTGTCCAGCAGGTAAATCTCGGCCAGGTCACCTTTATCTGCCAGGGGAGAAAGGCAACCACCATCACGGTCAGAACAGGCCACCTGTGTTGCTCCCAAATGCAGCTCCAGACCCGCAGCACCACGAGGCAGAGGAATATTCCCATCCCTCAAGTTAAGGAGAGGGGTCCTGACTCTTCCTCAAAGCGTCACCCCCCTCACACACCCCAGCGCTTACTGGGAGGGCGGTAGGTGCCCGAGCTGGGCTGCGGCGGCACGATCCTGCCCAGGTTCCAGGGAATGCTCTGGGCAAAGACGTAGGCATCCTCCTCAATGTACCTCACGTGCGGCAGCTTCAGCGCCTGCGGGGAGGACACAAAGCTCCTGTTTCCCCCCAAATCTGAGGCTGCCACTCCCACCAGCGCCCACCGCAGCTGCCGTCCCCTGCCACGACCCTGTCCTCCACTCCACGTACCGTGTCCAGAACGTCGCTGCTCATCCTCACCAGGAAGGCGGGCAGGAGGTGGAAGATGTGCAGCAGCTCGGCCAGGCGGCCCCGCCGAGCCGCCCGGGCCTGCAGCCGCCGGGCCGTGCCTCGCAGCTCGGCCTCGCTGCCCGCCCGCAGCATCACCACGTAGCGCCCGGGCAGCCGCCAGGACGCCTGCGGGGACACGAGCGGCGGGCCGGGGTTCGGGGGACACACGCAGCAGCGTGGCTGCCCCCCACCCCACGCTCCTCACCTTGGCGGCGCGATGGAAAGCGGCGGCTCCCGGAGGGGCGGCCCCGACGGCGGCTTCGCCCTCCTGGGCCGGGCCCAGGGCCAGAACCAGCTCCGCCAGCGCCAGCACCACCGCCAGCGCCCGCAGGGACATCCCGCACCCGACGGGCAGCGCCGGGAGACGCCGGGACCCGCGGCGCCGGGGACGGCACCGGCAGCGATCCCTGCGCGACCGCCGAGGGGCCGGAGCGCACCCGCGGATCGCAGCTCCCGGTGCGCACCCGCGGATCGCAGCTCCCGGTGCGCACCTGCGGCTCTGAGCCCCCGGAGCGCACCCGCGGCTCTGAGCTCCCGGTGCGCACCCGCGGCTCTGAGCCCCCGGAGCGCACCCGCGGATCTCAGCCCCCGGAGCGCACCCGCGCAGCTCCCGGTGCGCACCCGCGGCTCTGAGCCCCCGGAGCGCACCCGCGGATCTCAGCCCCCGGAGCGCACCCGCGCAGCTCCCGGTGCGCACCCGCGGCTCTGAGCCCCCGGAGCGCACCCGCGGCTCTGAGCCCCCGGAGCGCACCCGCGGATCTCAGATCCCGGAGCGCGCCCGCGGATCTCAGCCCCCGGAGCGCACCCGCGCAGCTCCCGGTGCGCACCCGCGGCTCTGTGTCCCCGGTGCGCACCCGCGGCTCTGTGTCCCCGGTGCGCACCCGCGCAGCTCCCGGAGCGCGGCGGCGGGCGCGGCTCTGCCCGTCGCGGCGGGGCGGGGATCACGCCGCGGCCGCCGGCCCCATCGGGCAAGCCGGGCGGGTTAAGCATTAACGGGGCCGCGGGGCGGTGGGGCCGCGGGGAGAGGGCGAATGGGGCCGCTGCTCACCCCGAGTCCCGGCGGATCGCTGGGGGCTCTGGCGAGCAAAGCGCAGCCGCTCAAGGACTGTTTTCAGAAAGGGCTGAAAGCTTTAATGTGCCTCCTACCGCCTCGCTCCACGAATAATTTCCCGTGAAATCCTCTAATCCTGTTTGGGCATTTTTTTACAGAGTCGTCACACATCGCAAATGTCATTTTTGCGGGATGATATCGGCGTTTTCCCGCGAGTCTCCATACCACTTCCCACCTCTGCCCTCCTGCAACATCGGCATCCCACACTGCCCAGCATCCCCACGACCTTCGGTAAACCCCGTCCCTGCTCCCGGCTTTTCAGGGAAATAGGAACATATTTGTGGTTTTAGCTGGTTATTTATAAGCTCCTCAGAGGTTAAATGTTTACATGGATGCACATGTTTTATACAGATGTGTGTGATTCGTGTGGATGTGTATGGTTTGTATGAATATATGTTTTACACGATGTACATATTATAATTATGTGTATGATTTGTATGCACATATAGGTTTTATATGGATGTGTGTGGATGTGTAGATTGATGTGAAGATGGATGTGTAGATGGATGTGTATATGTTTTAAATGGATGAACATGTTTTATAATTATATGTATGGTTTGCATGGACTTTGTTTTACATAGGTGTGCATGTTTTATAAGGGCATGCATGATTCATATGGATGCATGTGTTTAATATGGATGTGAACAGTTTGTAGGGGAAATTATGATTTTTGTAATGAGACCTCAAGTGGGTGCTTGAACTCTGGTTTAGGCAACTGCAGGGACACCAGACCCCTCTTGTCACCCACTCTGCTGCAGAGAGCTGACACTGGAAGGGGTCAGCGTTCAGGACACTGATCATGGGGACGGGTCTCACTCCTGATTTTTGGCTCAGCTTCCTCCGTGCTCCTAAGTCCCACAGTGAACCACTGGGGCCCCAGGAGGCTTCTGAGACAGCTGAGCACGTGGGGACCCTGTCTCAAGGGGGACAGTCCCCCTCTCCCTGCAGCCTTTCCCTTCGTTTTGCACAGGGGACAGTCTGTGTCCCAGGGAGGGATGGAAGGAGCCCGAAGAGGAGGGAGGGGGTGGCAGAGGTCCCCCAGTCCCACGTGCATCCCCACGTGCTGATGAACCCACGGAGATCTTGCAAGCCTGGGAAGGGATCCAGCCCAGCTCTCACACTCCAGGAGTGGGTATCTGCAGAAAGGTTAATTTTTTTTTTAATTGAGAATTATTCAGAAGTAGCCCAAAATTTGCACCTTGTGCAGCAGAGCTCTGTTTCAGCCCTGGCTCTCTGCGGGGCTTCCAGCGTGCGTGTCTGTGTAAAGGGTGGGCTGGTGCTGAGGAGGGAGGAAGGAGAGGCTGAGGAGGCACCAGAGAAATCCTCAAAAGGGGGAAGGGCTGCTAAATCCTCAAAAGGGGGATGGGCTTCTAAATCCTCAACAAGGGGAATGGCTCCTAAATCCTCAACAAGGGGAATGGCTCCTAAATCCCTGCTGCCGTTCCTGCGCGGGGACAGATGGAGCATCCCGTCGGTAAAACGAAAGTTCTCCATAGATTTTGGGAAACCTCTCCATATCTAAGCATCTTAAACATTGCAATGATTCAACCCAGAGGTCTCGGGAGAGCCCTGCGTTGCACCAGCCGGGAATCGAACCCGGGTCGCAAGAATGGGAATCTTGCATGATACCACTACACCACTGGTGCGCTGCCACCGCCTCCCCGCGGGCCGCCAAGGCTGGGCCCGGCCCCGTCCCGCGGGGTCCCACGCACGGTGACACGCGTGGGCAGCGGCCGGAACCCCCTGCACAAGCTGAGCCAGAGCCGGGGCCGCTGCCGGCGCTTAATGCCATGCAGGAATGTCCCGGCCCCACAATGTTTAACCGCGGCCGGCGCGGGAGCCGAGTCCTGCGGCTCTGGGATGCTGGCCGGGGATGGGGGGATGCACACCCAGCTGCGTGAAGGGTTCCACGGGGTCCAGACCCCCTGTCAGCCCCCTTCCCTGCCTATGCCTGGAGAAATGCTTCTGAAAAACAGATTTCTTTTGCCAAAAATGAAAGTGAGCGCCAAGCCATGCAGTAGGGATCTCTTCTGTGAAGAAATTCTGGGAGAGGGTTCAGCCTGGAGAAGAGAAGGCTCCAGAGAGACCTTAGAGCCCTTTCCAGCACAGAGACTACAGGGGAGCAGGGAGGGACTTTGGACTGTCACAATTTTCCCAGGGAAGCTGTGGATGTCCCATCCTTGGACACATTCAAGGACGGGTCTTGGAGCAACCTGGTCTAGTGGAAGGTGTCCCTGCCCATGGCAGGGGACTTAGAACAAGATGATCTTCAAGGTCCTTTCCCGGCCCAAACATTCTGTGGTTCTACAGGTAAAAGCTTCTGTGTCTCCACCAGATTCCCACACTCCACGGGAGCAGTGACACAGTGACATTCTGCCCTCGGATGATGTGTGGCCCCATCCAAACAGCATTCCCAGAGCCACCACACTCCCCCAGCCTGGGAAGGACAGGCAGGAGCTGAGTCCATGCAATCAGTCTGGTAATGCTTCCCCTAGAGAACATCTCACAACCCTGTGGCAATGTTTAGCCAACACTGGAGCCTTCATTCCCCACCCTCCTGTTGGCCATAAAAACACCCCAAGTGTGTAGGTGCTCCCTGCCCTTCTGCCTGGCTGCTTTGGTGACACAAGGTGAGTGAAGGGTGCAGGAGTGTCACAGGGGTGTGGCACCTCAGGTACAGCCTTTTCTTGCACACCCTGCCCTCTTACCAGCCCAGCACTCCCTGGGTGGGAAGGGAGCACAGAACATCCCTGTGGGGTGCTGGGGGACAGCTTTCCCCCGCTTTTGTGCCGGGGGGTTGGAATTGCAGGGGTTTTAAGCTCTTCCAGCTCAGTTCTGTGATTCTGTGGAATTTGCTGAAGTCTCCTCTGCCAGCACACATGTGCTCCCAAGGTTCCTGGTGGGGCCAGGCACAGGCAGACCCAGCCCAGCTTTCCCAAAACAGAGCAAGGGACTCTCAGCATCCCCGTGCTGTTGGATGCACTCGTGCTTTGATCCAGACCAGGGGTGGGGGGGGGCTCAGCCTCACAGATCCCTGCAGTCCTGAGCAGCCAAAGGCTGTGGCTGCCACCAGCTCTGCCATCTCTGTGTGCTGGGGACAGGCTGTGGAGAGCCCCTGTGCTGTCCCTGTCGTGGTGACAAAACAGGCTGAGACCCATCCACATGGTTTGGCGCAAACGCTTTTTATTCACAGGAAGTTTGGGGACGATGGGAGCCAGCAAAGCCACCTGCAGCTGTTGACACTGACCCAGCAGACAGTGTGCAAAGCCACCACCTCAAGTGCCATCACCAGGGGTTTGGCTCAGCTGTGTCCTCCTCCTTGTGCCCCCAGGAGTGCTGGAAGCTGGTGCTTGTGCAGGGGACAGCACCATCTGTCACCTCCATCACCCCTCTCCCAGCCTGGAGATATGAAGGCTGCCTGCTGCAGGAGACTCAGGATCAAATTTTAATTTCAGCAGAGCTTGGGTAAGTGGGAAAAAGACTTTGAGGACATCCTGCCTGACAAAACCCACCTGCATTGAGCAGATTTTGCCTACCTAAACCTGATCCTGTTCCGAACAGCACAGCCAATCCATTCCCTTCCCAAGCACAGTATTTAGCCCAGACCCTGCCCAGCCCAGCTTCTCTATGCCCACCCAAATGGCTCTGGCAAAGAGGCCTTATCCCATATTCTGTTAAATTCAGGAGCAGGGTGTTCCCCCTTTGGGTCTGGGGGAAATGACAGCCTCCTTAGTGGCTGGGTTGCACAAGGGGTGCAGCACAACACAGGGACAGGCAGGATCCTGGGGCCACTGCACTTTTGGGGACAGCCCCCTTTCCTCCAGGCTGTGACCTGTGCATCTTCTCCATGAGGTGAGTCCGTGCCAAGTGGCCATTCTTTCCAGGAAATCAGTTTTCAGGCTCAGAAAGGCCATCACTCTCCTTGAGCAGAGCATCCGGCTCCTCCTGGAGCCCGTAGTAGAGATCATCCTCCTTCCCGGGGCCTTTCCAGGGGGCTCGGGGCTGCTCTCCCCGCCCCGGGGAGCTGCTCGGGGGGCGGCCGGGGTGGGTGGAGCAGGGCAGGGTGCGGCTCTGTGGCGTGGGGCTGCCGGGCACGGAGCCCTCCAGCGATGGCGTGTCCATCTCCTCCAGCAGGGATGCCAGCGGGGCATCCCCCGGGGCTGGCCGGGCGGGGCTGCGGGGACAGGGTGACACCAAACACGGCTGGGCAGGAGCTGCCCTCCCCCGGAGCATCACCGGTCCCCTCGCTGGGTGGCTGGAGGGGCCTGGGATGTCTGTCCCTACCCCAGCCCTCGGTGCCTGCTTTTTTGGGGATACCTGCCTGCCAGGTTCCTGCTGCCCATGGGGTGAAGTAGTGGCTGTCCTTGCATTTCCTGAATCTACAGCTGGGATGGTAAAGCATTGCACCCATCCCAGCTGTAGTTACATTTCAGCAGGTGCCCAAGTCCTATGCCCTGAGCCTGAACAGTGACCCCAGTCACCTGCAGAGCCCTTTGGGACCTCCCAAATCAATGCTTGGGCATCATATGTGGCACTTGGTTTGAGGATGATGTGCTGTGCATCTCATTTCTATCAAAGTCTGAGCAGGAACTTTGGTGATATTCTTGTGAGGGACATCGTTTGTATTGATAAAATGAAATAAAAGCAAAATGCAAACATCAAAATGCAAATTACAACCAAAGGCCATCTACATTTCCTCCGGGGAAATAATTTGGCTCAGAGGATCCTCGTGGGTTGAGACACCATCCCACCATTCAGCGGGGCCAAGGGTGTGGAGGCTCGGTGTTGTGAGAGCAGCAAAAACCCCTCTGCACCCTCTCCCTCCCCCAATACTGGGGGTCTGGTCCCCCCATTTTCACCCCAATCCCGCAGGCCCCACGTACCAGCTGCCTGCTGCGGTTTCCAGGCGAGGTGCCGGCTGCTGGAGGGGCTCTCCCAGCTCCCGGTGGATCTCTGCTCTGGCTTGCAGGGCTGGCTGGGAGCAGCTGCAGGGTCTGGGCTGTGCCGTGCCTGGGGCTGGCACCGAGCTGAGCCCCTGCCTCTGAATCTGCTCGTAGGACGGCAGGCTCTTCTCGTAGGTGCTGCTGGCCTCTCGGTTGGGGCAGGGGGCAATCGAGCTGCAGGCAAAGGGATAACAGGGTGCTGAGCAGACCCGGACCCTGTGGAGCTGGGAGATGCTCAAGCACATGCACACAGGGCTCCATCACCTGAGGGAGTGGCTTTAGAGGCCATCAAGGCCATGTCACTGCCCACACCAGCAGCAGAGCCAGGGGATGCCTGCAGGAACACCACTGGATGTTCTACATCACTCGGGCACAGCCCTGGGAGGGGCTCAGGCAGCCTTTGCCTCTCCCAGCCTGACCCCTGCTTGGCATTTCGTGCTGCAGTGCCAGACCCTGCCCTCAGGGCACACACACCACTGCTGTGGGACCCACCCGGTGTCCTTCTGTGGCAGCACCATGGGTTTGTGGTCCAGGAACCGCTCGGCCTCGAGGTCCGCAGGGATGAAGGTTATCTGGGGGGAAAAGAGAGCAGAGCCCAGGGGCTGTGCTGGGCATCATGGAGACCCTCGGGCCTCACAGTGGGAAAGGGGCGAGAGTGTCCCTTCAGCTGGGTTTGGGGTCTTTTCCCACCGTATTTGGATGTGTTCCTTGGAAATGGCTTTTTTGAGGGAAATCAGAGAAGAATGAATGAATCCAGCAAAGCCCTGCTCTCAGTGCCTCTCCCCTGTGGAGTCACACATGTCCCCAAGCCCAGAGGGAGTCCCAAGGCCCACACAGGAGGTCAAGAGGTCAGGGACCACTGAGGGTGTCCCATCCTTGAGCTTCAAGCATGGTGGCAAAGCCACATCTCCCTCCCAGCTGGGGCTGAGCTCGGCTTTGAGTGCTGCTGGTTTCTGCTCCACCCCAGTCCCAGAGAACACAGCTGCTCTCAGAGGCCCCAGCCAGTCCTGGATCCTGAGGTGGCTCCCCCACAATTTGGAGGGCAGCCAGGTTGTTGACAGGCCACCCAGCAGTGCCCAGATCAGTCCTACAGATGCCCTCTCCTTGGAAAAAGCCCTTTTCTGCCAGCCCCGTTTCCCAGGGCAGGGACGCGTGGCTGTGCTCCGTGCCGGCCGTGCCCTCTGCCAAGGAGACTGCCAGGGCAGGGCTGGGCTCAGGGATCCAGGACCCTCCAACCTCCAGGGCCACCACAGTCCCTTCCTGGCAGTCCTGGGAGCCTGCCAAGCCCTGGACCCCAAGGAAGGGGCTGCGTGGGAGAGATGAACACAAGTTTATTTCCTTGGGATTATTCCCTGCTGCCTCTTTGAAAGCAGAGCCCCAGGCTCAGGGGGTGAAGCACACAGGGCACATCCTGCAGGCATCAGCAGGGCACAAGCCTCACAAAACAATTCCCCTTCCAGATTGCTGCAGCTGGCTTCCCCTGGGGAAACTGAGGCACAGCCTGAGGCTGCACGTCCACAGCTGCCAAAGCCCCCCAAACCCAGCTGAGCCCCGCAGAGTGCTCAGCAGCAGGAAGGATCTTACCTTTGGGTAGCACTGGCACATGCTCCATGTGATGCCCACGGCTACGAGCAGCACACCCAGGACGCAGAAGGTGATGTAGTACTGGGGCTTTTCCACGCTCATGATGAACATCCCCAGCATCACCAGGAAGAAGCCCAGGATGATGAACCCATAGCGGAAGGTCTTCTCCTCTGCCATGGGCTCCGGGTGGGGGAGGCAGCAGGAGAGATTTTGGGAAGTCGTTCACCTGGGCTGCTGCCTGCTGAACACACCTGCGGCGTAAGGAGAGGAGTGGTTTCTCTTTCCAGAGGCTGCCAGGAGCTGAGGATCAGCTGCACGTTGAGCTGGTCCTGCCCAGGGCTGAGCCAGCCAGTTTTTAATGGGTTTGTAATGAATGCAAACACTGCCCCACCGTTCACACTCCAGTGGAGCCACCCGGCACGTGTCCGGGTAACCTTCCCTGCAGGCACGCTCAGCCAGACCCCACACCTTGGGAAGGGACGGGGGGAACAGGGAGCACGGCTGCAGGGATGGGGACCCACGGCCCAGCTGGTGCTGTTGGGATTTTCCCAGCCCTGGGCACTGGAGCTGGACTTGGTCATAAATCAGAGCTGGCACAGCCCCAGCAAGGGGGGATGCCAGGGCCCAGCATGTTCTCAAGGGCTGCAGGGCTGCAGCTGGAAAAGAGGGAGTGCTCCGGGCTCTTTTTGGAGGCTGGGGGATTTGGAACAGACCCTGCCTTGCTCTGGCTGAGTGCTTAGACTGCCTCGCTGGGCTGTGAAGTAGGAAGTAAAGCCAGAAAAGGATGAAGTGAGGTTGGTCCACCCAGGGAGAGTAAAAACAAAGCGTCCCTGTGCCCTGTGCACACTTAAGTTCGAGCTGGGGTGTTAAAATGCATCTCCTCCCCACCACACATCCAACAGACAGACAGTATTGGTTTTATTCCCTCATTTTATTCCCTTGATACACCTGGTTTATGACAAATAATTGTATTATAAACAGTATGTCAGAGTGGCTGGGGAGCCACTCTGCAGTGCTGCGGGGCCACAGGGGCCCAGGGCAGCGCTGAATTTCGGTGGGATGCAGGAACTGGCAGCAACCCCTGCCACAGCTGCCCTTTCCTCTGGGCCAGGCTGCACCCCCAGCCGTGGAGGGCAGGGAGGGAGGGGCTGTGCCACTCGGGATGGCTTTTCTAGGAGGCTGCCTGACACACCGAGTGCACTTGGATGCTCTGACCACAGGCACGACCCGCTGAGCATCTCTGACACCCAACGAAGTGAGGCGTGGGGAGTCGGTGTTCAGGGAAGCGAGGTGGAAGGGATGGAGACAGGGCTGGAGGGGCATTGCAAAGGCAGAGAAGTGAATGGTGGAGACAGAGCTGGGCTTTCTCTGCCCAAATTACTCGGTCTGTGCTGCAGATTTATTATTGAGTGGGCAGCTCCCAGCCTGACAGGAGCTCCCCAGGGTGAGCAGGGAATGCAAAGCCTCTGAAACCAGCCGCGGTTTTATTAAAAATATGAAAGCTTTCCAACATGCCAGCTACCCCCGACGCTCTGAACACATCTCCCGCAGAGCCCACGGTCCCCCAGCGCCGGAGGCAGCGCTCGGCCGGCCGGGAAAGCCGGGCTGAGCCTTCCCACTGCTCGCCCAGGCTGCTCCCAGCCCCGGCAGGGAGAGGCTGAGTTTGAAGCCGAGGGGCCGGGCAGGAGCCGCAGTCCCGGCCGGGCTGGCCCGGCTCAGAGCCCCCGCACGATGATGTTCTCGTAGCTGGGCGGCGGCATCGCCCGCGGCTCCCGGGGCTGCGCCGCGTCCAGCCGGGCCGGGCTGGGGCGGAACAAGGCGCTGTCGGAGGAGCTGCGCCGCCGGCCGCCCTGCCAGCCCTCGTCCTCCTCCAGGTAGCGGTACAGGGGCGGCGTGAGCTCCTCCTTCCTCCCCGGCGGCTGCACAAAGGCCGGGGCAGCGTGGGCAGGTCTGCAGCTCAGGGCTTCTTCGTAGGTGGGGATGGCACTGGAGTCCCAGGTGCTGCGAGGGGAGAGGAAGCGCACGCCATCAACATCTCAGCACCCAGCTGGAGCATCCCAGCACCCCTGGAACATCCCAGCACCCCTGGAGCATCCCAGCACCCCTGGAACATTCCAGCACCCCTGGAACATCCTAGCACCCAACTGGAGCATCCCAGCACCCAACTGGATCATCCCAGCACCCAACTGGAGTATCCCAGCACCCTGAAACATCCCAGCATCCGGCTGGAGCATCCCAGCACCCAACTGGAGCATCCCAGCACCCTGAAACATCCCAGCACCCTGGAACATCCCAGCACCCAGCTGGAGCATCCCAGCACCCAGCTGGAGCATCCCAGTGCCCCATTAGCTGGAGCATCCCAGCACCCCTGGAACATTCCAGCACCCCTGGAACATCCTAGCACCCAACTGGATCATCCCAGCACCCAACTGGATCATCCCAGCACCCAACTGGAGCATCCCAGCACCCTGAAACATCCCAGCATCCGGCTGGAGCATCCCAGCACCCAACTGGAGCATCCCAGCACCCTGAAACATCCCAGCACCCTGGAACATCCCAGCACCCCTGGAGCATCCCAGCACCCAACTGGAACATCCCAGCACCCAGCTGGAGCATCCCAGTGCCCCATTAGCTGGAGCATCCCAACATCCCCTCAACCCCATTGTCTGCAGCATCTCTGAGCACAATTAACACTGGTACTGGGGACAGTACATGGGCAGGTTTTGCTGAGGTGTCATGTGCCACGGGGTGACTGCGCCAGCTGCTTCCTGGCATCCAAGAGGTTTTGCAAGAGGGTGCCATGGGCAGGAGAGCATCCTCATCATGCCTAAGCCCTAATTCAGCCCTTGAAGAACAGAGGCTGCTGACAGCTGAGAGAGCAGTTTGGCACAAGAACCTGGACAAGCACCAGGCACCCCAGGTCACCATGGTCACACCCCACTCCCATGCCAGCCAGAGCCCTCCCTGCTCTGGCCAAGCCTGGTGCCACTTCCAGCAGAGGTTTCCTGAGCAAACACAGCTTGTGTACAGTTAAAAGCTCTGACAACCTTTGCCCTCTGCACATGGCCTTGCTTGCACCCTACAGCACGGTGCAGCCCCAAAGCTGGGGTGCTCTGAAAGCAACTCATCATTGCAGGTGAAACCCAGCCCAGTGTGCTGGGGAGGCAGCAGGCATGGGAGGGCACAGGGGGTCCAAAGGAAAAGCCATGTGCTCCACAGAGATGCCTCCATCCTGACCCTGGCAGATCTCTGTCCCAGACACACTGCCCCAGGCTTCTCTGCCAGGGATTTTGCCAGCCTCAGCTTGCACAGGAATGCCACCTTGGAAATGTGGAGAGGGGGATTTATCCCAGCACAGGATGCTTTGCTGGGGCTGGAGGAGCTGCTGCAGCACCAGCACTGCCAGGGTGCTGCATCCCATCCAGCAGGGGAGCTGGGAGCTCAGGGAAAGGGATATTCCCCACAGGGGCACAGCAAAGTCCCTCCCTGGGACAAGGAACCTCAGCCCCAGATACCCAGACCTGTTCACAAGCTTACAGATACCCAGAGATGGGCACTGAAACCCCTGGAGAGCCAGGAATGTGCCTCCCACTCCAACAGTGTTTTTATGGTTTAATGTTCTGAAGAGTTTCTCTTAGTGCTGCTGTTCCCCAGAGCCCGATTTATGCTGGAGCCAAGATCTTTGCTGTGACCCCATAAAGCAGCACTGGGAAGGGCTGGCTGGCCCTGCTTCCATGGCAGTCTCCAAAAAAACCCCCCATATTTTATCAAAAACCTTTTAAATGAAAAAGTGGAAGCAAATCTCAGGCTCACACTGGAAGATTCAGGGAACCTCAAAAGCAGCAGTTGTGTTCAGGGCAGGGTAAGGAGTCTTTCTATACCCTGAAATGGCCTTCATAAAGGACCTTCTGCCTACATTTCTATCTTGATGCCATCCTAAGGATTATTTTCCTTATTTTTTCCCCCATTTAACTCCCTTGTAAGAAAGACTTTGCTTCCATTGAGGGTGTTATAAACACTCTCATCTTTACAGAGCATTGCAGACCTGGCAGACCAGGACTGGAGCTCTGAGTGACCCTCCCCTCCCACCCCCACATCCAAACCTTCTGCCAGAAAACCAATGTGTTCTTCTGCTTGGTGGCCCTGCTAAGGACATGTGTCCCTCGGCACGTGATGGCCCTGCAGGGCAAGGAGAGCTGGAGCGGGCACGGAGGGGGTGGGCACGGAGGGGGTGGGCACGGAGGGGACCGTGGGGCTCGGGTTGACATTAATGAGCAGGAGCATTGCTCGGGGGGCAGGAGGAGAGCACAGAGCAGAGTTGTTGCTGCCTCTGTGAGTCCACCAGCTAACAAGGCTGGGAGCAGTGACAGCCAGACCCATCCTCCACCTCTGCCCACCCCGGCGCTGGCAGGGACGAGGCTCCCACCTGCAGTTCCACTTCTCCGGGGGCTCGGCCGTGAAGTACTGCAGGTCCCTGGGGAAATGGTACTGGTAGCGCCGGGACACCACCCTGGCGTTGGCCTTCACCGACCACAGGAGGCCGAAGATGAGGAGGATGCCGCCGATGCCGCAGCAGAAGAAGCTGACGGAGCGGAGCAGGGCGCTGGAGGAGGAGGAGGAGCTGGGGACGGCCTCGGCTTCCCGGGGAGGCAGGAGGCGAGCCCCGCTGCCGGAGCCCACCTCGCCATCGCTCCACCAGGCAAAGCACAGCGTCCCCGTCACCAGCAGCACGGCCCCCGTGATGGTCAGGCCGTAGCGGAAAGAGGCGGCTGCCATCCTTCGGGAGAAGGGTTTAGGAAGGGAGAAGAGCGAGGCAAGGCATGAGAGAGCCTGTAAGACAAGAAAGGTGCCAGGTTGGAGAGGGACAAGCTCATGGAAGACCTGCGGGAGAAGCTCATGGAAGACTGAGTGAGGAGGTCCTCGGGGCTTGCAGCCCCTTTAGCCATTATTGTTATCCATCAAAAGGGGCATTTCCATCCATTTGGTGGATAACAATTCCATCAAAAGGTGGAAATTGCATTTCCATCTCAGATGGGAAGCCCTTGGGAAGAGCAAAGTCAGCACCAGGTTGGACCCATAAACTTCCCAACAGCCTGGTAAAAACATCCCAGTTTTCAAGGAGCAGCACAAAGGCAGGATGGACACCCCAGCTCCAGGCACTTTCATAGCTCTTGGCTTTGGGTTTTATTCCAAACTTCCTCCCAGACTTGGAGTAATGCCAGTTGGGTTTTCTGGGTTTTCTAAGCATGGCTTATGGAAGAGGTCGGGGAGAGGAACATAAATTTAAGATGTCATCACTTCCAAATTATCAGTGTATCTCAGTGTGCCTGTTTTCTCCTCCAGAACCGATGACATTGGAAAAATCTTCTCAATCTTTATCCACATGAAGTTTGGCACACAGAACTTTGCTTGCCTGGGTCAGCTCCAGTGCAAATGTTCTCAAGTTCCTGTCAAGATTGATCCTGCAGGTGTTATTAGCATCTTCACCCTCCCTATCGGGGTGGTTTGGGGTTGGTTTGACAACCAAACAGGTGAAGTAATGCCACATATTCTTGCTGGGTGTCCCTTCTCAGCTATATGTCACATGCAGAGAGATTCCTTGGTGCTGGAAAACTTGGGGAGGGAGAAACGGTTGCTGATCTCAGTCCCCATTGCTTTCTTCAGCAAACAGCAAACATCTGCTCCCTCAGCTTGTGCATCCCCAGCTCCCACCTAACCAACTAACCAGGGAGGCAGAGTGGTCCCTCCCATGCCCTCTGCTCCCTGCCCAGCAGGAAGATGCAGGTTCAGCTCCCACTTCTCAGTGGACAAAAAGCTTTGGACCATGTGGGAATTAAGCACTAACACCCCCAAAGAGATTCAGTCCTGGGTGACTCCAAGGTTTGTC
This sequence comes from Lonchura striata, assembly GCF_050655825.1. Classification (NCBI taxonomy): domain Eukaryota; kingdom Metazoa; phylum Chordata; class Aves; order Passeriformes; family Estrildidae; genus Lonchura; species Lonchura striata. Next base: position 5,102,668 of record NC_140710.1, read on the forward strand.
ATGGTGGCAGTGCCAGCAGAGAGCTGCACATGAGCTGCCAGGACAGGGGAGGAGCTCCAGCAGAGGTTGGTGGACAGATGGATGACCCACTTAGCTGTCACCTTTGCCTTCATCACTGTGCCTCTGTGTCAGTAACAGGACCATCATGTGCTGGCTTTGGTCTCCACTCCTCCAGGCAGGGCTCATCTCCTACAGAGGGGTCTTAAATTGTACCCTGAGATCTGGAAGTGCAGAGCCAGAGCCAGGCAGGGAGCAGAAGTCCAGCATGGACTCGTTGCCATCAAGGTCAGGTGGAATTATATTATTTCAAGCTGGTATTTATCAGATGGGCCCACTAAATGGAAAACCAAATTACCTTGTACTGAAAGAAACACTATCTGATCTAACCGACATTTAATGAAGGAATCTGATGAGAAGTGAGATTTAGGACAGCTGAAGGAGTGGGAGTCCCAACAGCTCACTCCAGCTTTTGTCCCAGGGTCACAAGCCCAAAATGCCACCTGGGCTGGCTGTGGCCAGTGGTCATCAGCTGTGGCCACCTGCTGGGCAGGCAGTCATGCTCCTGGGCTGAGAAAAGGCAGAGCTTCCCTCTGTTATGGGGGGCATGTTTGGATGCTCCCTCCTGAATGGCAGGGGCTTGGCTGAGCTGGGATGGAGCAGAGACTGTTGGAGATGGTATCAGATGCTGTCAGGGATCAGCATCCCCAAACCACCACTGAACATGAACAGGACACAGCAGAAGAGCTGGACTCAGGTTGCCTTGCAGCAGGAGATGCTCAGGAGAGAACAAGAACGCCACTGACCTGTGAATGCAGCCTCTTTTCAAGTAGAAATTTCAGCGTATTGTTTAGCAGAAAAAAAAAAAAAAAAAAAAAGTCACCCAAAAAAACTCCTACAGCAAAGCTCTCAATCCAGCTGCGTGGAAATGTCAGGGCACTCCAAACTGAAACACTGGACTGAACCTGCACCAAGAGTTTAAATGCTCACCTCCTGCACAAACACTCTCCTCATTCTGGGGTCAGTCTGGTGAGGTTTGGGAGACGCTCTGAATTCCCAGGTAAGATTTAGGAGATGCTGTGATTCCCCTGCCTGGGCACGGGGAATTTTGCAGCCTCCAGCACTGAGCACATCTGGGAGAGCTGGCAACGAGGAGGAGGCGGAGGGAAGGTGGAGAAGCCTCCGATGGAGAAGCCTCTGGGAGGAGATGGATTGACAGCTCGAAAGAATAAACTCTTCTGTCTCTTGACGAGCCCAGCGCAGCGCGGGGAGCTCCCCCGCGCTGGTGGCACTGCCACCGCTGGGTGACAATGCCACCGCGCTGTCCCCTTGCCAAGCCCCTTCTGGGGCTGCCACAGCTCTCCTGAGCCTCTCCGAAAGACTCGCGGTGTTTTCTCAGCACACCAAGCGCTGGAAGAAGAGTGAAGGAGCAGGGAGCGAGGTGCGAGGCTGGGGCAGGACCCGAGGCTCCCGCAGCCTCTCCCGGGGCTCTCAGCATCTGCACAGCAGTTCTCCCTCCCCATGAGCATTCCCAGCACACGTTTTCACGGAGCCACAGCAATTGTCGGCTCTCCAATGCCTTTCCCCACTTTCCGAGCCCCCCTGACATTTTGTTCTGCCCTGTCTCCTTCTCTGACCTGCTCTGAAATAGTTTTCCGGGGAATAGATTTGCACGCTGCATGTACAAACAGATAATGTTGATAGTTTACATAGTTCCAGTGAGCCGCTGAGAATAGCAGCCCCCATATAAAGTTATGCAGATGGTGATTCATAGGGTCTACTAAGCATTACTCAGAAAAACGCTCTTTTCAAGCAACACGGGAAGAGAAAAGAGTTTTGAACCTCTCCCACCGCCATCAAGCAGAAATCCACCTCCACACCCGTCCCTCCACGGCACTTACAGACCGTCCTTCCGTACGGGGCTGGAGACCTTTCTTTAATCACAGCAGAACGGCGGGCAGAGATGCACCAAACAAAGCGTGAGCGTGTCTTTAGGGAGATCCCTTCCTGCCTCCATCCAAAATCGCTATTTTGTTGTGCTAATCACCACGGAGCGTTTGGCCCCCACTCAAAGCAAAGTAACAGCGATGCTTTGGAAGAGCTCCCAAGAACTCCGGCGCGCTCAGCCTCCCGAGGACAGAGCAGAGCCCCGGCGTCCCCTCAGCGCCCCGCGTCCCCTCTCCGGCGCTGCCCGGCCCCGCGGGCTCTGTCCGCCCGGCCGGGGGTGCCCGTGTCCCCCGCTCCCGGTCCCCCCTACTCACCGCGCCGGCAGCCGCGCTCCGGCCGAGGCGGCTCCGCCGAGCCCGGCCCGCGGGGCGGGCGGGGCCGGGGGCGGGCGGGGGGCGGCGGCGGCTCGGGGCGGGCAGGGACCGCCGCTCCTTCCCGGCACGGCACGGCACGGCACGGCACGGCACGGCACGGCTCCCCGCAGCCCGTTCCCGTCCCGTCGGGGCGGGAGTTCGGGATGCAGAGCCCGGCAGGGTCCCCTGCGGCTGGGACATCGCTGCGGTCCTGTGTGCGCACAGCAGCGTCTCTGCCCCAGCCTTGCTCTGTGACCACCTCGGTTCTCCTCACCTCTGTGTCAAGCGCTAGTATTGTCCCTTTTCCTTATTCGTGGAATAGAACGGTTAGGGTTTGGAACGACTTTTTAAGGGCCATGTAGTCCAACCCCCCTGCAACCTGATCTTCCACTAGATCAGGCTGCTCAGAGCCCCATATCACCTGGCCTTCAATGTTTCCAGGAACAGGGCATTCACCACCTCTCCGTGCCAGTGTTTCATCAACTTCACTGTAAAAAAAATATTTCTTTATAGCTAATGTAAATCAACTTGGTTTTTTTAGTTTAAAACCATTACCCTGCAGCACTCAGGACATCTGGATATTAAACAAGCTGAGGGTGCTGTGATCTGAATTTCAGGATGGTCGGTATGACAGCATCTGGATCCAGGCACAATTCCTCATCACGGAGCTGGAGGGAGATTTGATCAAGAGCTGCTGTACCGTGCTGTGCTATGGCTATTCAACTCTCACATCCACACATCCACAGATGCACCACGCTGCCCTTGGGCTACAGCTGAGCATCACTGGCAGGCAGAGCCATTTCTGTGGATACCCTGGGCTGCTGTTCACGCACTGCTTGGAGCTTCTCATCTCACCAGCTCAAAACCAGCTCAAGGTTTACCTGCACATGCCACAGGGACTGATGCAAAGCCCCACTGTGGAATTCCTATCTGCTTCATACATGATTAGAAGTCACTTAGCCCACCTGAGAACGTGTGGGTGTAGAGCTCCATTTACCTGTAGCCACTGTGGAGTGTCACAAATGGCAAACTGAGGCACACAGGGGGCTGGTTCACACAGGAGTGGCCCTGCAGCAGGTTGGGTCTCCATCCTAGAGGAGCATGGGGCAGAAGTCCCCAAGGCCAGCACTTAGTGATGTGGAGGCACTGTGAATCAGCAGTCACCCTATCAAAGGACAATAAGACAACTTTTTCTGTTCCTTACCTGAAATGTGATTGTCAAACAGCATCTGAAGCACTTTAAGGTGGTGTCAGTGCATGGCTCCATGCTATTCCCAGCACAGGGCTGCAGAGTGAGATGGCTTTGTGCCAGCACACTGGTTTTTCAGCCCCATAACCATCCATAACCTTCTGCCTTGCCCAGGGGTCTGGGCAAATATTCCACCACAAGGTAGAGGCTGGAAGTGGTCAGTGGTACCAGCACCTCTGTCTGCTTACCAGCACCTTGGCCAAAATGCATTTTACCCCTCTAAGAACTTTCCTGCAGGTGGAGAAGGTGCTGCAATATGGGGCACAGGGAAAAGGCTTCTCCAGAATAAAGACAGAATATCTGTGCAAAATATGTGAAACATCCCATGTATGGTGAAACTGCAGTGGAGAAAACAAGGAGATATAAAAGACAGTTACAGCCCCTGCAAGAACAAGAACAAAGGAGGAACGGGGAAGGAGATTGTTCCAGTAATTGCCTCCCCCAGGTAAGGATGCTGAGCCTGAGCAACACTGCTGGCACAAAAAAATGCTGCTTTTTGATTCATTGTTCACCTAATTTTGCTGCTGCAGCAAATCACATGTAAAATAGTACATTTCCCTGTATAATCAAGATAAATAAGCCAGCTTTTTCATTAGGGGTGTCGGTGTGCAAGCCAAGAATGAATTTGGATGCACCAAGTCCAGAGCACAGGCTCCCTGACAGAATCCTCATTTATGGCACCTGGGCCAGGCCACAGGTGTCCATCAGTGATTTGGCACAGAGGACACTCACCCCATGCCCAGCTGCCCCCAGCAAGAACCTCTAGTCACATCCCCTGTGACAGAGTTGCAAAAGATCCACTGATGTGTCTTCAGGGGTCACATCTCTGCAGGCATGAGGTGTCCATGTTGTCCAGATCCATGGAGAAGCCATTCCCAGAGGCTGGCACACCTCATGTTTTCCCAGACTCTGGATGCAGCCTGCCAGGCTGACAAGGGGCTGCAGCATGAGGATGCCATGAGGATGTGCAGATGGGAGAGAGTTCTGGCATCCAGCACGTGGAAAGCAAAGGAGAAATCTCCTGCTGTTTATCTTTGCCTTAATTTGCATCTTCTTAAAATGCCTAATTAGTCGTGCAAGTTGATATACTGGCTCAGGCACTCCTACTTAATCCAGTCAGCAAACCCGAGCTTTGAAAATATTTGCCCTACATCTTCACATGAGGCAACATTCACTGGTGTCCTTTGGGGTTGAACCTGCAGCTGGACATGGATCTCCCTGTGGAGGTCTTGCTGCATGGGCAGCTGGAGGGTTTGGGAGCCCTCCTTTGTGGTCTCCATCAGGAAATGCCAAGCATTTGGATGTGAAAGGAGATCAGCCCCCTGACCTCAAAGTGGTGTGTGGATTTTTTGGCTAGTTCACCTAGAAGTATTCCTCCTTCAGATCAGCTGTGTTTTTGACCCAAGACTTTATTGAATGCCAAAGTCCTTTTCATACCATAATATTTACTTTGTAATATATCTTATTATTAAGTTCCAATGGCTTTACTGAGTTTGAATTATAACAGGAGAACAAGATGTGTATGAAGTTGTTTAATATCAGTTTCTCTTGTGGTTCCTCCACTAGCTATGTCCATCATCTAGCAAGCCACTAGACCCAAAACCTCTGAGTGTTTTAAAGCTTAAATTTTGCTTACTCAGCTGTAATGATGTGCCAACCAACAGCCTGTAAATCTGCACCACACTGAGGAGAACAGCTGTGGTGGAAAGTTTTGGAAAGGGACTTTGGAAGTACAGATAGCATCATCCACAGAGGGCTTTATGGACAAGCAATGCTCTCAAATTCCTCCATCTCCTTCTCTGAGACTTGTGTCTGTACAGGAGCACCTGGCTGAGGTGCCACCTCCTCTTGGGGCTGTTGTGTAGAGAAATGGGTATGATAAAGCTTTGGGTTTCCATAAGAGAAATGTCTGTGTTGCAGATGAGGACAGAAGGAGCTTTTTAGGAGCTTTCCAACAAAATCTGAAAAGGATTTGAAATTTGCCCAACAAGGGCTGGGGGAAGAAAATAGTTAAATCCTGATGCCTCAGCTCAGCCTTTAGGCAGACAAAACCTTTCCTGAGCTCCTGGAGATTTTTGCTTCAGGGAAGCCCCGTGTCTGAGCTTCTTTCTTTCTCCATGAAGAGGCAGCACGGTTGTGTTACACGTGGGTAACCCACCATGCAGCGTGTTTTACATGCCACAGCTGCTGCAGCTCTGCTGGAGTGTGAGCTGCAGTGAGGAAACATTGATTTCCAGCCCTGTAGGCTCCTCAGTCAAGCCTGATGTCAGTCACATCTATCACACTTGAGCAGAGAGAGCTATGGAGACATGCCCTGGCTGCTGAAACACAGCAGCTGCTTGCTTTACTCCACACATCAGATATCTGAGCTCCTGTGTATCCTTGATTCCAAATGCTGATGTTCAAAGGAGCAGCAAGAACTTTGATTAAACACAAAACTGGCTAAATTTGCTTCCCAGTGAACTCAGCATGAGGTGTGAGATGAACTACAGTTATGCTGACATCCCCAAGACCTGGTGCTTCTTCATGTCTGCTGCATGCAGCCATTACAGAGCTCTCCAGGGAGCAGGAATTGGGTTGGGCTTTGTTTATTTTTCAGCCCAAAAATGCAAAAGAGAAGCTCAAAGCAGCATTAATTACAAATTTTAGAGAAAAAGGGTGGAGCAGCCATCTAGCTCTTCTGGTTGCCACCACATGTGAAGCCCTTGGTGTCCAACACACATCTGTCCCAGATGTTCCACAGCTGTTTTCCTTTCCCAGTGCCCCTGCATTATCCCACTGCCTGCCTTGGCATTGGGCTGCCCACAAGCACTTGTTCACATCAGTGTGCTGTGCTGGGAGGTGGCTGAGGATTAAAATGCTGCCAGCAAACCTTGCAAACATTTTGTTGGAAGCATGACAGCCTGGGGAGAGACACAAGGAATGGCTGAGAGGAGGAGGGTTACAAGGTTTCTTAAAGAATCACCAGCTAAGGTATCAGCAAAAACAGATTTAATATAAAAGCAGCAGCACAACGAAATTTGTTGGCAAGGTTCACTCTATTAGTTATTAAAGGTTAAAGCACAGAGAGGAAAAAAAGCAAACAAAAAATCCAATGTCAATCAATCCAAACTGATAGAAACACAACATTATCTATGTGAAGGCTGGGCTGGCGAGGGGGAGACAAAACGACAGGAGACAGTAAGGATAAAAAGGATTATATCCTAAAGGCACAGCAGTTCTTCAATAAACAGCACTTAAACTTAACAGCACTTAAATCTAAGAGATTTAACTTATGTTGTCAGTTAAGCCAAACAATACAGCAAAGGATTCATAGAGGATTTACTATATCACAAAAGTAACTTACCTACAGGCCTAACTTCCTTCCAAATCTAAAGTACTTAAGGATCCAGGAGAGCAGCATTCCCAGGACATTTGATGCGGCAGATGCACACTTGCATGCACACTGACATCAAGAGTCTGTACAAGATACCTGTAAGGAATTCCCTTCTAATTCAGTGAAATACTCACCTGGGATGCCTTTGGTGCCCTGCTGTGCCCAAAAGCCTGTCTGCTTTCTTCACAGCTCATCTGCAACATCTGCTGTTGACCCAGTAAGAGCTCTGTGATTCCTACCCGCACAGCTTGCCTTGCTTTAACCCAGAACATTTACATCTCCTTACACAGGTTTCTAGGTAACTGAAGATAATTTGGAACTCTGCAAGAAATGACAGGAGGTGAGTTTGGGAAATAACAGGCTGCAGCTTCTCTGTAGTGGCATTAAAAGAGTCAGCGGATATCAACACTCATCTCCAGTGCCACAGCTCCCTCAGTGGGGAATTTGCCTCGCACTGGTTAGCTCTGTGGTGTGAAGCTCTGAGGAGACCCCGCTCCTGATGTTCTCCTGATGATGTTCTCCTGATTTCTGCCTGAAAGGAGCAGCACCAGCAGGAGATTTCTCCTATGGAGGTTTATGAGCAGGTTGCTCCCTCAGTATGTAAGAGAAAAACTGATTCAGTACTGACTTGGAAGAAAGTGGGGGATGTGAATGTGAGTAACAGGCATTTGCAAAGATGCATGGGAAGAAACTGCTGGAAGACATTGCCTAAATTAGTTACCTTCAGACTGAAAAGAGAGGTCTCCATCTACCATATGCAGCTGACTTAGATCAGCACCTCAGGCTGCGACAGGACCTCACAGAAAGCACCCATGAGCAGCATCCCTGAGACAGAGACCTGCCATCCCACATGGAGAACACAGGCTTCCCTGCTCAACCTCCCTGGGAAGCCACCCAGGATACAGAGAGTTAATCTGTCTCCCCAAAATGTATCCTGTCCTTTTCTTTGTCTACCCATCTTATTTGAAAAGGTGCGGTTTTCCTCCCCTGGCAATTCTCCTGTGCCAGAGAAATATCAGCTCTTGATTGTTTCACACAGGGATGAAACTCTCCTGTCCTGATTCCCTCTGCCAGTTCCAGCATGAGGGAAATCCATCCCAGCCCTATAACTTTCATTAGCCTGGATTTAAGCAGACACCTCAGTGCAATAAAAGTTCAGAGCTTATTACAGACTCTGGGCTGATACCATAGATAATGGTAATTAGCTGCTCTGGGATGACAGTGGTTTATTGCTGGCTGATTTCTCAATGTTTTCCTTAAGCAATCTGTTAAAAAGAAAATGGGCCTTGCCAAGGATGGAGAGGGCAGGAGGAGACAGAAAGTAGCTGAGTCTGCAGCTCAGCACATGAGGGGCTTGGAAGTGCACCTGGAGTTTACCATGAGCTGGGGGCAGGATCAGTGCATTTACCCATTCTCAGATTTATTTGTGAGTCACAGGGTTTTTGTGGGTGGGTATTAAAAGACCACTCTTCCCTATGGACAGGATGCTGCAGCAATCATATTTTGATGCTTACTGGAAGTACAAAAAAAAATTGTGGTTTGGTTGTGTTAGAAGGTACTGAAACTGCTGACTCATTTTACTAGGTATGGCTGCAACCAAGTCTGCCAAGCTGGATTCTACAGAAATTTCCTGTATTAAAGGAAACTGAGCAATCACATCCTCATCACCTTTGGTGCAGACACCTCTTCCAGCCACTGATTTGCAGAGCTGAGGACCAGTCAGTTCCTCCAATCCTCAGCCTGAAAATCGTTCTGTATCTCCATGAGATGATCCACACATGGGAGCACATCTTGTTCTTCTCCACAGAAAGGGGCAGGAACCTCTTCTCAAAGCCTCCAGCTTCCTTCTGCTCACTTCCATACACGTGGGAGTCGCTTCCAAGGCACATCTGCTGTTGAAAGGAGCTGAGCAACATGGAGGGAACAAATACTGGCAATCAGCTTTCGACCTGATTTCATACTGAGTTTTCTAGTGAAAAAAAAAAAAAGGACATTTGTAGTCTATCAGCATAGCACTGAACCACATTAAATACGCCTCCATTTATCTTCAGTAAGACCAATACAGTTCCTTATTATTGGAACAATGGTATATTTTTGTCACCCTTAATTATTAAATTATCTGGCTGCAATTTCTTCATTTATTAAAAGAATATGCAAGGTAACTTTAACAGCTATACAGCTCTTACATAACCAACATCTTAAACACTTTTTTTCCAGCCATCCTTTTCCTTTTTTTTTCGCTTTCCTCACGGCTTTCCTATTTTTCTTTGGCATCAGTAAGTAAACCCAAAGGGAGAGATCCTACAGTTGCAATGATGTTTTTGGAGCATGGCCTGGAGTTTTATCAGTTTACATTATATGGGAGTGGGCCCATGAAATGTTTAAAATGTTGAAATAAATGAAAGCAGACAGGTGATAGAGTGACAGCACCAGACAGAGAGAATGGCCACAGCCAAGGCAGTGCAAGCCTTAGCTTTATTTGGAGTAAAAGGGCTTGCAACTACATCTAGTACTGGGAGGCTAAACACACAGGCAGGTTTTCTGGGAGCTGAAAATGGGAGAAAAATTTGGCCTGTACAGAAAAACAACTTGTAGTGCTTTCCTCTGGTGACATTGGCAAGCCTTCACCATCACCAAATGATTCCTGCATGTTCCCACAGCATTTACCACTCCAAGCAAGAAGATTCCAGGGGCAAGTAGGGGGAGAGAGTACCCTGCAGTTGCTCCCCACCAGCTGTGGGGAGTGCCTTTGTGGCAGAGTTCACCCTGAGCATCCTGGAAGCCACTGGCATTTGTGTCCATGTTGCCATGAGTCTGGAATAATGCATTTATTGCCTTTCAATGACTGCAGCTCGTTTCTGATGCCCAGCACAGTTGGTGTCCCCAGGATCTCACCGACAGAAGGAGACAGGGGAGCATCACACCTTCTTCACCCACTTCTCCTCCTCACTCTCATGGCTGTAAAGCCAACTGATGGTTGCCATGAGCTCACTGTCCCCGCTGCTCACCCAGAGGAGTGTGACCTCCCTCAGCCCGTAGTTTGAGTGCTGGAACCCCAAGTTCTTCAGTAACCACCTCTCCACACCCACTGCCATGCCACAGCCATTTCATTTCCACCACAGAGCATTGTCACTACCCTGGTGACAGTGACAGTGAAGGGAGGGCTGAATTCCTTTCCCAGGCTGGCTCTCTGTTTTGACAAGTGATTCTTTTTATAAATCCCAGACAGGGTATCCCTTCAGAGGCAATTGTAAAGCTGGATTTAATGCACATCACAGAGAATACACGAAAGCTCTAGTACATTCTGCAGCACTGGGGGTTTTTTGGTGGCTCTGTGAACGTGCTGACCAGCAGCTGACCTTTCCTCCTGATGCAGAGCACAGCCACTGAAGGACAGGACACGCTCTGCCATCGTCAGTATTCCCAATTTCACTTCACACCCTGCATCTCTTTCCGCCCAAGGTGGTGATGGATCCCACCAGCCACCTACAGTAGCTCTCCACCAGAGGAGTGAGGCCTTGTGACATTATTGGTGTCAGAGCACATGGGATACAGCCCAGGTATCCTTGATTCCTGCAGCACCGGTTACTCCTTCTCTTGGTGAAGCCCTTTCCAGTGTGAACAGGGTAGCTGCAGCCTTGAGAGGACAGAGGAAGGCAAGGAAGAAGAGCAAAGTCACCCCAAGGACTCAGTGTGCTGGGCAGGGTGGACCAATCCACATGGAGAGCTTTCCCCACCAGGGATGTTAAAGAAGTCCTTCCACACTATGTCCACCTACACCTAAAATAGTCTTACCAATATAACCTTGCCTAAGCCTTCAGTTGGTGTTCCACTTCCCCTGAGAGCTATCTGGGAGTTTCTAAAGTAACTAAAAATTCATTTTCCCTTTCTGACTGATTTCCCAAGGGCCACCGCAGCTACAGCTGCTGTACCCTCTGCCCTCCTCCTCTTCAAGCCACCACACGTCTCTACTCCCTCACATGAAACATTTGTGAAACCTGAGAAACAGGTCCTGGGCAATAGAAATCCCATTGATAAATATCTTTCAACAAAAACCCATCTGGAAACTGGTCAATTGAGCACTATCAGGTAAACACGGGGACACCACGCTCCCCTACAGGCTTTTCCTTCAGGATGACTGAACATACTTTGGATTTCTCAGCAGAGGGAGCTTCTCACAAGCAGTTTGAGCACCACCTCCCTCCAACCCTCAGAAACGCTCCCGTTTCAAACAAGCTTTGCACCAAACCAACGTGCAGGAAAACCGAAGGCAGCTGACTCCTAACCCCAAGTAACCATCGGCTGGTTTGTTTATTGATTTAAGCAGTCTTTCCAAAATTCTTTATAAGTTTTCATAACTATTCCTATTAAATGCCTGTCCTTTCAACATCCCAGTACAGCTCAGCAGTGGCTCTGGGGCAGTCAGTGCCAGGGCTGTGAGAGTTTGCAAGGAAAAAATGGGCTTTTTTAATGCTTTTCAATGTCTTCCTTTGGTGCCACTGAAGGCCTCTTGATATTTTTCTAATGGAAAGAAGAAAAGCCTTCAGCCTACTTTTGTGTGCAGCTCAAATGCTCTGTATGTTATGACCATGCAGTGTGGCCAGCAGGATCAGGACAGAGATTGTCCCCCTGTGCTTGGTGCTGATGAAGCCACACCTGGAATCCTGTGTGCGTTTTGGGGCCTCTTATGACAAGAAAGACATTGAGGGGCTGAGGTGTGTTCAGAGAAGGGCAGCAGAGTGGGAAAAGGGCTGGTGCACAAGTCTGAGGTTGAGGGAGTGGTGGGGCTCAGCCTGGAGACAAGGAGGCTCAGAGGGGACCATCTCAGTCTCTACAAACTCCCTGAAATGAGATTGGAGCCAGGTGGGGGTCAGGGTCTTCTCCCAGGGAACAAGGGACAGGACAAGAGGAAACAGCCTCGAGTTGTGCCAGGGAGCTTTGGACTGTTCATCAGGAACAATTTCTTCACATAAAGGGTTATCAAACACTGGAACAGGTTGCACATGGCAGTGGTGGAATTATCATCCCTAGAGGGGTTTAAAAGCTGTGTGGATGGGGCACTTGGGGTGGTGGCCTTGGCATTGCTGGGGGACACAGCTGGTCTTGATGATCTTAAAGGGCTTTTCCAGCCTAAACAATTCTATGAGTCCATGACTCGGTGTCCCTTCTCCCTGTTCAGCTGCATCTTTTATCCAAAAGCCTTTGCATGGTTACCACCAAGCCCTGCTGGGTAAGGAACAGAGTCCTGTGCAGGGCTGGCAGGGCAGTCTGGGATGAGCTGTCCCCTACAGCATGGGGAGCTCTGCCAGGTCAATGCCAGGCCCCAGCTCTGCTCCCAGCACAAGCGTGCGTGGGGTGAGCTCCACCAGGGAGCTGATCCAGGCAGAAAAAAAAAATTGATTTGAAAAGAAAATGTTTAATTCTTCAGTCAGATCAGTTCTCCAACCTGTTTTACTGAGTGACAGCAGAAGCACTTGTAACTGCACAGCATGCCCAGAACAGCATGAGTGGGCGGATGGGATGGCAGGAGAGGGAGGCAGGGAGGAGAAGAAGGGAAAAGGACTGCTTTTTAAAGAAGCACTAACAGCTTAAACACAGTTAAAATGTTAATTTAATTGAAGAAATCAAGGATTTTCATCTCACCAAGCTACCAAGAGAACCTTAGCTCTTCCAGCCAGATTTGCAGATGATGTCTTCCTAAGCCTACATAGATCATTGGATGATGTTTTGCCTAAATAAGTTAAAAAAATTGAAAACCAGCAGCGTTTCTAATATCTATCTCCCCTTCCCTCGTCCCCTTCTCATTCCTGCGTTTTCTATGCCTGGCACCAGTGCCTGCATGAGCAATTTGACCATAATCTGAACGTGGTTCACTCCTCTGCTTTAAAGGAGTTTCACATCAAGATCTTTGAGGTCACCTACCACCTTCCTGTTGCCCAGGGCCTTACGAAAACAAGAGCAAAACATGAAAAACATTATAAACACTTCTAATGGTTCTTCATAAAAACTGTTTCAAAATAGTATTTACACTGAAGGCATAAATATCCCCCTTGTGAATAAATGATGATTTTATTCAATAAGCCTAGTGCTTGATCACATTCAGAGCAGGAATAATTATTTAGGTCCTTCAGAGAGGTTAAAATAACCTCTCTTAGAACATAGGAACCTTCTTTTGCATGAATAATTTCTGTCAGCAGATGAACTGATAAATAAAAGCAGATAACATCAATCAGCTCAGATGTAAGAGCTAGTGAGCAGATGAGGCACAAATGCAATAAATATAATTTGGCTATAAATAAATTTAGTCTGGAAATTAGGAGACCCTTTCCAAATATGGGTCTTTACAGTCTAGCCCTTCAATAAAAACAGTGGGACAAAACTCAAAAAAGCAGTGTGTTAAAATTTTCATCCCTGGAATTGTTCCTGGCCAGGTTGCATGGGGACTTGAGCAAACTGTTCTAATGGAAGGTGGCTCTGCCCGTGGCTGAAGGGCTGGGACTAGGTGATCTTTGAGGTACTTCCAACCCAAACCATTCAGTGAATGATTCCATGAAATCCTGAAGTGGGCTTCAAAACAAAGCCTTCCACGTGTCTGAAGAGGGCTGAAAGGTGTGGCTGACAGGCCACAGCTGAGCTCTGAAACTCCATCCCTCCCTGTCTGAAGTTTCCATCTCCCAGCTATCAATCATCTAAAAGCACAAGGTCAGCATTTCTCCTGCTGGAACTCGTGTCACACCACAGCTGTGTCCACATGGAACACCTTGATTCCATGTTCCTCTCTGAGCCAGCGGTGCCATGGCAAAGTCTCTGCCATTCCAGGGTCCCTGACAGCGCTGGCTGTGCCAGGACCTCCTGGGGCTGTCATTGGACTTCTGTCACTGTCCTCTCAAGCAGCACATCCCTTGAGGGATTTTAACCTCAAAAAACAAAGCTTCTTCTTTCTCACAGACTTTATTTATCTTCTGTCACATGGGTCCATAACGGACAGAAGTTTTCTGCCAGGGTTTTAGAGAGCAAGCCATGTTTTGGAGGGAGGTGCCCCCTTCTTTATTCTAGAAATGGAGCTGCATGGCACTTTGGAGACAACTGCACCGCCGGGTCCTGTGGTGCCTACACCTCCAGAGAGGTGCACAAGTGAGGGATGCACAGGTGAGAGATGCGGAGGTGTTTTGCTCCAGACCCCAACCCAAAGGCACCAGGATGTATCCCTTGCTCAGGGGACACCGGGCATCACAGCACCACCAAGGGCCTGTCCCCAGCCCTGACTGAGGGATCCCCTCTGCCTCAGCCCTTGTCCTCCACCCTGCATCCCATTCAGCCCTGATCTCAGGACCAGTCCCAGCCCTGCCTGGGGTTTGACCCTGTCCAGTCCCCATTCTCAGCCCTGCCCGGGGCTCTGTGCCTGTCCCAGTCCCCCTGAGTCCCCCCCCAGTCCCCCTCAGTCCCCCTGTCCCACTCAGTCCCCTAAGTGCTCCTTAGTCCCCTCAGTGCCCCTCAGTACCCCCCAGACCCCTCAGTCCCTTCTGTCCCCCTCTGTCCCCCCCCAATCCCCTCAGTGCCCCCAGTCCCCTCAGTGCCCCCCAGTCCCCTCTGTCCCCTCAGTGCCCCCCAGTCCCCTCAGTGCCCCTCAGTCCCCTCAGTGCCCCTCAGTCCCCTCAGTCCCCGAGTCCCCTCAGTCCCCTCAGTGCCCCCCAGTCCCCTCTGTCCCCCTCTGTCTCCTCAGTTCCCCCCAGTCCCCTCAGTCCCCTCAGTCCCCGAGTCCCCCGAGTCTCCCCAGTCCCCCTCAGTCCCCAAGTCCCCCAAGTCCCCCCAGTCTCCCTCAGTCCCCTCTGCCCCCTCAGTCCCCTCAGTCCCCAGGCGGTGACACCCCCGCCGCTGGGGGGGCCCCGGTGGCCGCGGCGGTGAGGGGGAGCGCGGGGCCGGCCGCGCGCAGCCAATCGGCGTCCTCAGCGCCTGGTCCGATCTCCGCGGAGCTCTCCGATTGGCCGTCGCCCTCCCCTCTCCTCACGCCTCGGCCAATGGGGGCGGGGGGGCGTGGCCCTGGCGGCGAGCGCGCGAGCGGCGGGCGCGGCATGGCGGGGTCCCATAAGGGAGCGCGGCGGTGATGGAGCGCGAGCGGGCGGTGGGCGTCATGTCGGCGCTGTGGTCGGTGGGCGCGGGGCTGCTGCTCCTGCTGCTCTGGGTGCGGCACCGCGGGCTGGAGGCCGTGCTGGTGAACCACCGCTGGGTCTTCGTCTGCTTCTTCCTCATGCCGCTCTCCATCCTCTTCGACATCTACTACCATCTGCGCGCATGGGCCGTCTGGCGCTTTCACAGCGCCCCGCGGCAGCACGCCCAGCGCGTCCGGCACATCCAGGAGCAGGTGAGGCTTGGCGGCAGCCCGGGGGGGACCGCGGCTTTGCGAGGGGACAGCGTGTCCTTGTCCCGCTCTCTGTCATCCTCCCCACCCCGCCCCGCCATTCCGCACCCGGGGCAAAGTCCAGCCGGAGCGGGGAAAAGCGAGGGAAGAAACGCCGGCCGCCCTCAGGGTTCTTGTCCCGCTGGAACTCCTGTGGAACTCCCTCCTGCGGCCGCTGGCGCGGCGGTGTCCTCAGGGATGTGCTGTGAGCCAGGCTCGGGGACACGCGTGTGTGCAGCGTGGAAACATCAGTCTGAATCCGAAGCGTGTTGGGATTCCGCTCACATCCTGCTGCTCGGCACCGCCACTTCCAGGCGCTGCTTCACGGGCAGATTAAAGTTTTCCTCCGCCCAGAAATGCAGATGTCAGTAGTGGTTCTGTGCTCTCTGGTGTTTCTGTGGTAATTCTGTCACATCCGCTGCTGTTTCCTGCCTTATCTCTCACATCGCAGATACAGATGGATAGTCATGTGCATGGCGTTATTCTCGGAGGGGTTGGGATTGTTGATTTTTACCAGCTGTAGCAGCAACGCAGCTTCGAAGAAAATGCAGTTGTTTGTTCTCTGGGTGTTAACCACTGTGGCTTGGCAGAATTCGTGGCTCATATGTATGGCTTGCACATTTTCCTTCCCAACTTTTTGTAGAATCCTAGGAGGCTTTGGGTTGGAAAGGGCCTTAAAAATCATCTCATTCCAATCCCACCCTGCCATGGGCAGGAGCATCTTCCATTAGATCAGGTTGCTCAAGATTGCTTCCACTAGACCAGGTTTTCTCTCTTTGCCTGGTCATTCAGAGGCTCAGGCCACTTTTAGTGTGTTTTGGATTAGAACTAAGATTATAACAGCAACAATACCTCCCTTAGAAGAGATTTTTTAAAACTCTGTTAGTTTCTTCCTGAAAAAGAAAACCCTAGAGCTGATATTAGAAAAAAACCCTGATATTAGAAATATATCCTCTTCATAACTATACTGGTCATACTTTATTTAGAAGTTCAGAGGTCTGCAAAGAGGCTTCCAGAGCATGGAAATTGGCTGACAGTTGTTGGCTCTTGCAGGTCCGGGAATGGAAGGAAGAAGGCAGCAAGAGGTACATGTGCACGGGCCGGCCTGGCTGGCTGACAGTGTCACTCCGTGTTGGGAAGTACAAGAAGACTCACAAGAACATCATGATCAATTTAATGGATGTTCTGGAAGTAGACCCTGAAAGACAGGTAACAAATCCCACCACAAAGCATTCACTAGAATGGATTTTATGGTTTTTTTCATAATACTCAGAGCTGAAGGGATCAGATTCCACAAAGAGCAAAATTTTGGAGCAGACCTATCACATTTCAAGGGTTTGCAGTGTGGGCTTGGATCGTTCTAGCTGAAAAAACCCAGCATATGGAATTGCTTGGCTTTTATGTGCTGAAGTCTAAAAGACCAGACTGATTTATGGGTTTGGGCACTGAGCAACAAGATGTTGAGGCAGAGGAGGAATCACTAAACAGTTCCCACTATTTTTAGTAGTTCTCTTGGGAAAGTGAGTCTCTGAGTTCTGATAACAGATGGAAGTTTATCCGGTTAGCCATGTTTTGTCATCATTAATGCTGAACTTTTGTGTTTATTGAAAATTTGCGGGTGGGTTTGTTGGGGTTTTTTTTGCTTTTTAGGTTGTTCGTGTGGAGCCTTTGGTGACCATGGGCCAGCTGACTGCATACCTGAATCCCATGGGCTGGACTATTCCTGTGGTACCAGAGCTTGATGATCTCACAGTAGGTAAGGATGGCTGATGAGAGGAGTTTCACTGATTTTGCTGCACTTTCATTAGGGTTTTTAATGCAGTAAAACACTGCATTGTTTTAAAGATTGTAGAAATACTTTTTTGAGCCTTATGTTCTTTGAAGTATTTATGTTATAAGCACTCTTTTTTTGTAATAGTTGTAAAAGAGCTTATAAAGTGGAGGTTTGCTCTCACAAATCACCCACATTTGGAGTGTGTTTCATTTGATTTGTTGTGTGTTCTCTTGATAAGGTGGCCTGATCATGGGAACTGGCATTGAGTCTTCATCCCATATCTATGGACTTTTTCAGCACATCTGTGTGGCCTATGAACTTGTTCTTGCTGATGGAAGCCTTGTGAGATGTACACCAGTAAGACAAAATGTTACTTTGCTATCATTTACTATGTCATTGACAGTTATTGGTGTGGATATATGATTTAGTATGACATACATACTTTTTGCAGACTGAAAACTCAGACCTATTTTATGCAGTGCCTTGGTCTTGTGGTACTCTGGGTTTCCTGGTTGCAGCAGAAATAAAAATGATTCCTGCCAAGAAATATGTCAAAATACATTACAAGCCAGTAAGAGGACTGCAGAAGATTTGTGAGAAGTTCACTGAAGAGTCTAAGAAAAAGGAGAATAGTTTTGTGGAAGGACTTATGTATTCCTTGGATGAAGCAGTCATCATGACAGGAGTCTTGACTGATGAAGCTGAGCAAAGCAAGGTAACTAAAGGGAAGTTATTCACAATAGAAAAAAATACTCCCAAAGTCTAACTGAAGCTGTACTAGAATAAAACCATTATAGAATTGGAACAATCTCTTAACATAGGATTAAAATTTGGATCAGTCCATTAGAATATTTTAATTCCTACTATGACAGAATCTGTTCTCTAAATCTCTTTTATTGGTGAGAGATGACCCACTGACTTCATTCTCTTCCACCTCCTCAGAACAATGATCTTTTCTGCTGGACTGAACAATGCTGCTTTGAACAGCAGTTATTCAGAGTAACTCTCTTCCCAGCAAGTTTTTAATTCTGTTAGTATTAATAAAAACACATTAGGGGCATGCACAGTAAAGTCATGCTAAGTGTTCATGCAACCCTCCACCTGGATGTTTCCCTCTGCCATGTGAGGTTTTGGATTAATGGTGGGTTTAGAGATTGGCATTTTAGGAATTGAGTTCTGTCACATTTGTGGGTTCTTAAATAGCTTGTCAGTGGCAGGCCTTACTTAAACCTTAATGGCAAGAAAGCTAAGAAGGAGCCTTGCAAATGGAGTGAAGGCTCCCTAGATGTCTTGTGGCAGTCTTACCCAGAGGGTATAATACAGATTCCCCCAGAAAAGGAATTTGGGGACATACTCTGTTGTCTAGCAAGGTGTAACTTGCCTAATGAATTCATGTTTTCTTGTAGATAAACAGAATTGGCAACTACTACAAGCCATGGTTCTTTAAGCATGTGGAGACGTATTTGAAAGCTGACAGGACTGGAGTGGAATACATTCCTGCCCGACATTATTACCACAGACATACTCGCAGTATCTTCTGGGAGCTCCAAGTAAGACAGTTCCAAAATTCAGATGTATCTGCAGGAAGGTACTCTGCCATTTCACAGTGTATCATCTTCCCCTTGGCATTAACTTCTTTCTTTAATGGCAGAAAAAAATGGCAAAGTTTATGGCAAATTTACAAGTCCTGTATTTGGGTGCAGCAAATCCAAAGACACTTCTTGGCATATAAGGTGTTGTATCAGAAGCTCCTAATTTTTGGTTTAGTGCTTTTCTGAATTTAGACCTTCAAGTATGTGTTTCAGCATTAATTTTTTGTACCTACTGAGGGATTTCCAAATTCAGATAATGGAAAAAACATGAATGTGAAATTCTGGCTGAAAAACTGCCCCACCTAAATTAATTATGTAGTCAGGTGATTACATAAATGTGTTTATTGTTGTGTGTACTTACACAAAACTTGATTAGACATTCTGAAATATTCCTGTTACTACATTTTCAATCTCTGGAGTGAGGTGCCAGATCCTTTCAGCTCCTGCAGAAGGTAAAAACGGCAATTGGCTGTGTGGGTGGTAATTAAAATGGTACAGCTTTAAAATGCTATTGAGAAATTTGGTTATTCTTGCAAAACTTCTCCTAAAGTTACTCCTTGTGCACTCCTCCCTTGGATGTTGCAAGATGATATAACCTGATGCTCTCTGAACTTTATTTTCTGAAATTATTTGGGGCTATGTTGTGATTCATACAGCTGAAAATCAGTGGTACCCAGAGGAGGCTTGGGGTAAGGCTCTGTAGCCAAGTGCAGTCCAGGCCACTCTAGTTGGCTAATTTGTGTTTTAGTACTTCAGCAAAGTATCACCAATTAAATTAATTGAAAATCTGGCTTAATATTGCCCTGAGGGCTATGAAGTGTTCTTTTGGTCTGCTTGCACATTCTTGAGCAAAACTCTTTTCCTTTCCTCTTTGAAGGATATCATTCCTTTTGGCAATAACCCCGTGTTCCGTTACCTGTTTGGCTGGATGGTCCCCCCAAAAATCTCTCTGTTGAAGCTCACCCAAGGGGAAGCCATCCGGAAGCTGTACGAGCAGCACCACGTTGTGCAGGACATGCTGGTGCCAATAAAGAGCCTTGAAAAATCAATCCAGACCTTCCACGTTGACCTGAATGTAAGAACTCATCTCCCAACAAACCTTGGGTTGTTTGTGATAAGGATTGTGACCGTTGATGTTAAGACATAATACCCTGCTTGTGAAAAAGGTCATTATTGTGTCCTGGGGAGTGTTGTGCTTTGTGAGTCCATGGTGCAAGGCTGCAGCAGAAATAAACACAGATTTCTGAAAAAGGGAAGCATTAAATAAAAGATTGGAGCTTTGGTAGAAGCTGACACTTCTAAAAGATTTTATCACTTACTAAAATTTGAACTTCATCTAAAATGATTGGTGGTCTCACCAAAGACCAACTGTGGAGCTTCATTTCCCTTTCTTGCTTTTATTTCTGAATTTATTTTAGTTAGTGTAGAATTTCAATTTTGATCATTTCAGTTTTGAACTGACCTGGAAAAGAAAACGCTTCCTTCTCATTTTGCTTAGAATATTTATTTAGTTGTTGCTTCGAGATCAGGGGTGGTTTATTTGTGGGTGGTTTTGGGGCCTTTTTCCCTGTTAATTTCAAATGTTTAAAGGGAGGAGATGTAATTCTAGGAGGACATTTTCAATCTATTTGTGTTATGGCCATTAGAAAGTGCAGCTAAAAACAACACCAGGACAGCTGAGGAGGAAGAGCCGAAAGCAAAAGTTTCAGTCCAAGATTGGCAGAAATTCTCTTGACTCTTTATTTTGCTGCATTTATGAAAGAGCTTAAAGGATGATTGTGTTAAAAAATAAGTGATGAAGTATTTTCCTGCCCTGCAGGTGTACCCTATTTGGTTATGTCCTTTCATATTGCCCAACAATCCTGGTATGGTCCATCCCAAAGGAAATGAAACTGAACTCTACGTGGATATAGGAGCTTATGGAGAGCCCAAAAGCAAACAATTTGAAGCCAGGGCCTCAATGAGGCAAATGGAAAAGTTTGTAAGAAGTGTGCACGGGTAAGGACCCCACTCCTCAGAATAGTGATAATCTCATATAATTCACACCCATGTGGTTTAATCACAGTTATTTATCCTACAGAACTTTAATATTTAATATTGCATTAACAACCACAATAATTTAAAACCAATTTAAATTTCTAATTTTGGTGAGTATTAAATATGATTTCACTTCATTGTTTGATTGCAAAGCCTACCAACAAAAGGACACACTAGCTGAAGTTCTTGCAGTGTAGCTGGGAGCTGGGTGACATCAGGTTACCTTTTACCTCCAGGCTACACTGGGAGTAGAGTCTGCTGCTATAAAATGCATCTTTTGGGGTTCCTGAGTGGTGATCCTTGGAATCCAAAGTTTGGAGAGCTTCCCTGGCTGCCCTTGGGACTGTTCTCCCTGCAATCTTTGCAGCATCGTGGAGCGGCTCTGCCCCGTCCTTGCAGCAGGATGTCCTTGCCCAGGGGGCCAGCCTTGGCTGTCCCTGCAGTTAGTCCCTGTGTGCTGGTGGCATTCTTTTCTCCCTCAAAACTTGTGCTCCAGAGCTTCCTTTTCCCTGCCTGGGCTCCGATTACACAGGACCACAGTGGGCGTGAGGCATGTGCCCACCATCTGTCACGGACTCGAGCCAGCCTAATTTGCTGGAGCGGTGTCAGTGGAGGAGCAGCCACAGGCTGGTTTCTCAGGAACAAAAAGCAACTACATGGTATTTTTACACCATCAGTCTAATTTATCCCATTTCTATTTTGACCTACTTCTCAGTCTAACAGTGATCATGTCCCATGTGGCTGAGCAATAATGGCAAGGCTGCTTCGAGATGATTTGGGGACTGCAAATGACTTTGAGCTGCAAGAAGTGATTTGCCAGAGAACAAAGCAACCCAAAGTTAATTTTAAGCATTTTTTTTTTTCATTAACATGAAATTAAGATTTTAATTTAAAGCTCCTTACTGACAAAGTTTGGTCTGTTTTCTACCTGTCACTGGGAAATGAGCAATGGATAAATGCTTAATCTTCCAGTTTCATAATCAGACAAAACAATAGAGCTTCTATGTTAGGTTGTATTTTGCTGCTGTACTCTAGTGTTAGCTGCAGCTTAGAGAGCACACTGTGGAAGTGAGGAAGAGTCCACAGCTGAAGGAGGATTAATTTGTAAATGGACCTTTGTTACACCATGCTTTGTTTACCCTATGAATTTATCTTCTTGGCCTGGTCTCATTTTGCCTTCCTAGTTCTATTATTAATGTCCAGAGAAATGAAAGTCAGAGCATATATTGTTACAGCTGTCTTGAATGGATATTGTAATGCAGGCAAATATGAGATTCTGTGACCGGACCTACATGGATCCTAAGAAAATAGACAGAAAAAAATATGAAATCCACAAAACATAATTGGCTGAATGTCCCAGCATAATCCGTGTGAGCTATGTATTTGCTTGTTTTTAAAAAGCATTGTTGATGGTTTTAAGTATTTGCTATTCATAGCTTGCACTGAATCTCTTCTTTTTCCCTTCTCTCCAGTTTCCAGATGCTGTATGCAGATTGTTACATGACCCGTGAGGAGTTCTGGGATATGTTTGATGGCTCGTTGTACCACAAGCTGAGGGAGGAGATGAATTGCAAGGATGCCTTTCCAGAAGTGTATGACAAAATCTGCAAAGCTGCAAGGCACTGAGCCTGGCTGAGCTCACCAAGCAATCAGGGAAAGAGGAATTTACCTATAGCTAGTCAGTATGTCCTTTAAAGAAAAAAAGCTTTATTGCTCTCCAAATAAGCTCATTCTTATTGATGTTTAAAGGTATGAATTCCTGCTTTACACATTTATGTTTATATTTCTTTGTATGTTTTAAAACCAATTTTCCAAACTCAGAGTGATTGTTTTTAAGAAATCTGAAGTGCTAGCCTTTGTATCTAATGTAGTGACATAGGTGAGTTCACCTATTTCCAAGCAGAAAAAAATAACAGGAATGGATGAAGACACTGGAGTTACACCAGCCGTGTAGCACAGCTTTATTTAACATGACTTCTGAAAACAGGAAGGAGGGCTCAGAAATAGGTGCCAAAGCTGAACACATTGTCTAATTAATCATGTTTTTAAAAACATTTGCCTCCAGTCAGTGTCCTGGAGCAGCTCTGCAGTGGCTCATCCACACTCCATCCTCCTCCAGCTGTGTGATGGTGGTGCTGGGCTGCTCACGTTGTCCTGCAGGGCAGCTGAGCTCCCCAGGCATGGCTTCTGCTGGAAAACTGAGCACTGAGGTGTGAAGAAGATGCTTTTTACTTGTGCCTATCAGATTCATACTGATTTTGATTATGAAGTGCGAATGGATGTAGGTTTTTAGGTGTTTTGTAGTTGGCCAACAGTGCATTGGTTTTTTTGCCCCAAAGTATCAATGTTCTGGCTTTGTAGACCACTGAAAAAAAAATTGCTGCTATTTCATATAGCCAAATTTTACTTTCTTTGTGGGTCAGTTTGTTTGGGTTTATTTTGGGTTTGTTTTTTGGGGTTATTTGGTTGTGGCTTAATTTTAGTGCCTTATAAGTACTCAGTTGGAGGAAGATATGGCTCATCTCAGATTGTTCTGTCCTGGCCTATATGGGAGAAGGAAGTCAAGGCTGCATTCATCTGAGGTTTGTTAGAGCAAGTGGCTGTGGATAAGAACTGTTGATGTGAATCTTGATACAGGCTTTGGTTCTGACTTGAGTGACATTTTTGCTTTTCATTTTAGCTGGGTTAGGTTGATAGGCTTTGTAAAAGGACTGTTTCAGTCACCTAGAGAGGAAATAACAGCAAGTACTGTTAGTTCCCTCTTCTGCTGCTCACAGGTGAAAATGGCACAGTCGTGGACTTGATACACTTGAGTGTAGAAGTGTGGAGATGTTTTGACCCTATAGCTGGAATCAGGGTTCCAAACCAAGCCTGTGTCTTGTCCAAGCAGTACTGAAAATTGTTACTTGAAACTTACTGAGTCTGATGGAAAAGAAAGTAATTTTCTTGAGGCTTGTGTAGGGGGTAACATGGAGAACTTCTCAAACAGTTACCAGTAGGAGGTGTAATTTTATTATGCATGCTAAACCAATGATTTTATTTATTGATAGATGGATGTTCAAGGTCCAGATGAAACCAATGATAAAGCAGTAGCAGGAATAAACTTGGGCTGTAACTCAGTGATGCACACTGTGTGCAAGTAAGGTACCCCTTCAAATCCTGCACAGAGGCAGCAATCCATGGGGAGACACAGCCAGTGCAGAGTGTCCTCAGTGCTGCCCGAGCCCTGGAGCTGTGTCAGTGATCCAGGAGGGCCTGCCACGCCTCCTGGCTGCACCAGGGGTACACAGGAAGGCAAGTGTTGATTCTCAGGGTGTGACCTGCCTTCCTGCCCCCACGAGGGAATTATCCCTGGGGTGAAGCCACGATTAGCCCGGTGCTAGTATAGTCTGCACAGAGCAAGAATGGTTTGGTTAGCTTTGAAAGGGCAATGTTAAAACAGCTAGAGGATATGCAAATACTTCTACTTAGGCTGTGTTTCACTTATGTACTGATGATCTTTAGGTATGCACTGTGTTTGTTTTTTTCACTCCTTAATTTATTGGCAAGCTTTATATGCTGTGATTGGGTACTGCATTGTATCAGTCACACACATGCACACACATCATTGCTGTTGCTCTTGGTTTTTGGTTGTATGGGCTGTTGAAAATAAAGCTCTGGCCGGCGTACTGTTCCAAGGAGTGGCTTTTAATGAGTGCTTGCTTGCTTTTCAACAGCTGTTTATCATTTTCTTGTGCTTCTTGTGTCATTCCACATGGCCAGTGATGACTGAGAAAAGTCTGGGTAAGAGACCCAAGGCATTGTGAGGGAGGTGGTGAGAGGTGATGTCTGCAGGAATGTCTTTGAAGCCTGTGAACCTTCACTTATCTTTTCCCCAGACACACCTGCAATAAAAGAAACACCTCATAGCTGAGCCTTTAGCCCTTCACTCATGCTCCACACAGCTTCATGGTGCCAATTGTCCCGACTTTTTACACACACCACTTCCTTCTTTCCCTGTGACATTTTCTTCAAGGAGGACAAACTCCCATTTTGCATTTAGGTGCTACCCATTGACAGTGGGTAGTTACTTCATTCTTCTCATTTCATGCTAATAAATCTAATCCCTGCCTTGAAAGAGCAGCCAAAAATGAGAGGGAAGACTCGGTGCACTCTTCAGCCTGAGGAGTTTCACACCCACCTGTCTCCTAGATAAATGTCTTCGTGCAGCTCTGTGGGCTCAGTAGGAGGTGTTCTGCCCCTCCCTGCTCACAGCTGGTACACCTTCTCCCAGGGTGTGCGCTGCTCTTTTCCCAGGGAGAAGCCAGACTGCCAAGTGCCCCAGTCCTGCTGAAGCAGCAGTTCAGGTGCCAAAGCCCTTCCACGCTGGCCTTGGCTTAGGCTGCATTTCACAACCCTCCTTTGTTGCCCCAGCTGCATTTCTGTACCCTCCCTCACCCACATCACTGCTCAGGCATTTCCCTTCAGAGCCCTCCTCCTCCGGAACAATAGCCAGGATTTCCTTAAATTGCTGCAGTTTTACCTGTGTCCCATTATCTTCCCCCACCAAATGATAATTGCAGATTAATTAGTATACTTAATCAGCCACAACTAACATGTAATTACACCTAGATTTAATTAATCCTGTCTGGTCTAAACACTTGTACAAGACCTGATAAACTTAATTCTAGGAGAACCAACGCGCTCCCAGTACCTTTTTATGGCCAGCTTTTGTTGCTGCTGAGATTTTCTGCTCATCTTACTTTCTGCAGTGCCTCCAGGTTTTCATTCCCTGCTTGTCTTTGCTATGGGAGCTCTTTTTTAGACCCACTTCTCTGTGGAGTTGTGGTGGACCTGGGGCTACTCAGGTGTGGTAACACCACCCAGAACAGGTATGTGCAATTCCTCTAAGTAGCAGCAGAGTTTGAAAGGAGGTGTTTAACCCTGAGTGAGCTGTGTGTGCCATCACACCTTCCTTGGGAGGATGTGCGGGGTCTGGCATCCTCTTAGGTATGTAATTTCTCTAAAGTCCCACCTGAAAACAGTTAATTTCTGCTCAATTGCAGTGTCATTGCCCCCCTCCTTTAAGTCTCTGTGTTCAGCCAGGCAGAGGGAGGACAGGATATCCCCTCTGTCATGCTTTCTGTGGTCCCTATCTATCCCAGGGAAGGCATGGTACAATTCCAACACTTTGTCTCTCTTGTCCTTTGCTCCTGGGCCTCCCCAGCTCCCATCAGCCACTGCCCTGTGAATTGCAGGCTCCTGGCTGCTCCTGAGGTTCCCCCAGTTTGAGGAACCCTCTGAGGAGCAGGCTGGTTGTGCCAGCAGCAGAGCCACTCACCTCAGCAAGTGATACAACCACAGTGGCACATCTTAACCAAAGGGAGCCCACACTGCAGGGGAGGGAGGAGGACACAGCACCCAGTGAGCCCCACCACTCCTCCAGGAGCAGCTCTGGCCACAGCAGGCCATAAAGAGTTGATTATCCCTGCAGGCTTGAGCTCTCTCACCAGTCCCCTCCTGCCAGCTGCAGTGAAGGGCAGCAGTGTCACAACCTCCCCACTCAAGTGTAATCTGAAAGTTCCCCACCAATTATGAAGATGTCTTGACCTCTTTCAAGCTGCCTGTTCCTCACTCAGCTGGATAAAGGAGAGAAGCCATGTGGATTCCTGCTGATCATCCCTAGCCAAGGTGGACTGTTTCAGACAAAAGCTTTCCCTGTCTGCTTTGAGCCCTTTAGGCTTTGTTCTGGTTCTCTGTGGGGAAGCTGCCAAGATGAATACAGCTCCAGGAATGGGTACTGGGGGAAGGGCTCCTACCTGCACTGGCTCTGCAATGTGCTGCTGATGCTGCTAGAGGAAAAACTGGCTTTTAAGCAGCAGAGAATGACTTTTTGGAGGATACAAGGAGCTCCTGGCACCTAAAAGGACCCAGCTGCCCTCATCCATGAAGTGCCTCCGCTTGCTTGCAGGTGAAACAGAGCAAAACTAATGGGAAGGGTTGTCCAAGCATCCCTTGAAAAGGGCAAAGGCCTGAGGATGCAGGCAGAGGTAATGTGGGCACTGCTGAGCTCCTGCCAGGCTCACCTGCCTGTGGGCAGCGTGTTCTCCCTGCTGGTTGCTCAGCACATCCCGTGCTTCCACCCCAGGCTGCTCCCAGCTTGAGCTGCGTGTGCTGGACCATCCTGTGCAAACAGCCCCTGTGCAAGGAGCACAGGCAGCCTGGGAGGTGAGAAGAGTAAGTCCAGCTGCCTCCACACGTGCAGCTCTCACCTAGCTGCCCATGTCTCCAGGACTGCCTGCAGCCACCTGCTGACAGCTCTGGTCCCCAGGGACCACAGGGATGGTGGCAGCCCTTGCCATGGCAACCATCACCGTGGCACCCAGCATCTCCATTCCCCCAGGAATGTCCCCTCCCCTGTGCAGGCAGGGCTGGAAAGCAGCAGGGAAAAAACAAAGTGTTGTCTGCTCAAGAGGAGCTGTCTGGAAGCACCCCAGGGTTACCCCAGAGGGAGCACTGCACCTTGGGTAGCTGCCAGGGCACAGGGGGTGTGCAGTAATTTTATATTTCCCAGCTACTCCCCAAGGGGCAAATCAAAGGCAGGACCTGGAATCGCTACTCCAGTGGGCATAAAAACGTTGTCCAGCAGTTACAGTAATATCAGTGGAGGGGATCAAATCAGTGAGCCAAGGCTGTGGGCCAGCACCCTGGGGTCACAGGCCCTACAAGCTGTCCACAGGTGGATGGGATGTGCCACCACTCTGTGCCCACCCCAAGCCCAAACTGCAAATCCTCTGCAGGATGGAGAGAGGTTTGACCACTGAATGACTTGGCCTCTCCCCTGCCCTGACTTCTTTTCCCTAGCCCTGTCCTGGTGCTACCTGGGGATGCTGCTGGAAAGGGAAGAACCATTTTCCACCAGCTCAGTGGTTACTCCCACACTGACCCCTTGATCTCTTTGGTGCTGTACCAGGCACTGATTCAAGACAGCTGCTATTGCCTGCTTGGTCTTTCATTTATCTTTCCCCATCCTCAGCATTTTTCCTCCCGGAAATCTCTCGGGGCAAAGAGAGAGGCCCCAGACAGGAGCTGAGCCCCTCCTGTGCAGGGCATGCCCCTCTCAGGCCACTCTTTTGGCCCCAGTGCCATAAATCAGCCCCAGCAAAGCAGCAGGGGAGCAGTTTGGTGAAAGGCTGCAGGGGCAGCAGTACCTTTATTAGGTTCCCCCAGCACAGCTGGAAAAAATAAGGAGCCCAGACAGGCTTTCAGGCACATAACCCCTGAGCTGAGCCCTGCATTTGGTCCTGTCTGCTGATTTAATAACAGATCAGCTTTCCCCACAGACCACATCTCCTGTGTAGCCTTAAACCCTCCTGGTTAAAACACTGCCCCAGAGAATCAATCCAAGATGGTTTTGTCCCTTTGATCAGTACAGCAGGTAATAAGTCACTGACGGAAATGTGTTTCACTTCTCTGGCTCCAACAATAGAAATGGAGACAACCCTCTGTCCTGAACTGCCTGGTGAAAACCTCACAGTTCCTGGGCAAGTAGGAGGAGATGGACAAAAGGCTTTGTAGGGTGGCTGTGGAGGTCCCCAGGGACACACAGCAGCACCTGGCTGTCCAAGGTGTGAGCAAATTCCCTTCCCACAGGGATCCATCCCAATCTCCAGCCTCAGAGACAGCCACAGCATTTACAGTGCCTGTTTAATTGTGGTGACAAGCACAGATTGCCTGACAAAACCAGGTAAGGCTGGTCTGGGAGCTGCTGAGGGACTCCCACAGGTGCCTCTGGGCACACAGGTGGTTGAGTCACCTGGCAGAACTGGCTCAACTGTTTAATGACTTTAATGTTTCTAGATAGCCCAGAGCATCACATGTGCTCCTTAATTCCTCGCTTTTGCCCATATCCAGTCCTCTGTAAACAGGAGTGCACATTACATTATAAAAGAATTGTGAAGATTTCTTCAAATCCCATTTTTAAAATAAGGGTTTCTTCTTCTTTCCCTCTATTTAAAGAGGATTATTTAACTCTTCTTTGAAGTGCTGTCTCCTCCTCCAGTGGAGTGCTTTAGTGTGTGCTCCGGAGATGCTGAACTCCCTCTGAGCTGAGGGAGGAGGCTGGAAAGTGCAGTGTGGAGGTGGTCACTGGGTGTCAGGCAATGTGTGTCTGCCAGACTGGGTTGGAGAGAGCTGGAATGAGCTAAGAAGGTGGCTTTTGATCTCTCAGCCTTCCTTCAGGTACCCTCCAAGTGCTTCTGTCCCTGAACACTCAGTACATGCTGCCCCAAGACTGAGCCTGGAAAGGGAAGCAGATGGACTCATTACTTTCAAGGACCCTTTTTTTCCTGTCTTGGCTCTTTTTACTATTTTTCACTGTTACACGAGGGTGAAATCTGTGCAAGAACTGTTCCTGGTGGACAGAACTCCTGGGCCAAGCGGCGGAGTTTGACCTGGATGATGCCATTCCCAAACTGCAGCTCCTCAGGGACAAACAGAAAACATTTGGCATCGAGTGCTTCGAGCAGGTCATTGCCCTGGGGCAGTGTGGCTCCACCGAGACCTTGTGGTGCCTCCTGCAGACGCCGCTTTGGGCAGGTGAGGCTGGAGAAGCACCAAGGCATGGACGGAGCAGGGGGTTCAGAAAGACGAGGAGTTCCCAGGCGGTGCCTGCGGAGCTGAGGGCTGTGTGCCATAACCACGCTCTGGACACGACCCAGCTGTGCAAAGCCATGACCGGGGGGAGGATGGAGCTGCCAAAGTGCTCTTTGAGGTGAGGAACATCAGTTCTTCCAAGGCCAGGATGTACAAGTGGTCACTGTCCCTCTGAGCCGGTGGGACGGCAGCAAGCTCCACAGCAGCAGCCTCTCCCAAGAACCAGGAGCTTCTGGGTTTTCCAAGCCTTGGAAAGGCGTCCCAGTTAGGAAGGGATGCCCAAACCGTGGGGGTGCCATTGCTGGGATCGCTGTCCCCGTGTGATCGCTGTCCCCGTGGGATCGCTGTTCCCGTGGGATCGCTGTCCCTGTCCTGCCCTGTCCCCGTGGGATCGCTGTCCCCGTGTGATCGCTGTCCCTGTCCTGCCCTGTCCCCGTGGATCGCTGTCCCCGTGGGATCGCTGTTCCCGTGGGATCGCTGTCCCTGTCCTGCGTTGTCCCCGTGGGATCGCTGTCCCCGTGGGATCGCTGTCCCTGTCCTGCCCTGTCCCCGTGGGATCGCTGTCCCCGTGGGATCGCTGTTCCCGTCCCGCCGCCGCCCGCCGCCCCGGGCGCTGCGCACGGTCCTCCCGCCCGGCAGGGGGCGCCCGCCGCGCCCGGCGGAACCAGCGAGAGCGGCGCGCGCCGCCCCTCTGCCGCGTGGGTCCGCCCGCGTGACAGGGAGGGGCTCCCCATTGGCCGCGCCGGCGGGGCCGGGCGCGCGCCCCCGCGGCCGTAAGTTTGCGCGCGGGTGTGCGTGTGCGCGTGCACGTGTGTGTGTGCGCTGCGGTGTGTTTGTGCGCTCAGGCGTGAGTGTGCGCTCAGGTGTTCCCCCGTGGCATCCCCACGTATCCATGCACGTACCTGCACATCCCGGAAGGTGTTCCCGCGTGGGCAGCATCATCCCGCGTGTGTGCCGCTGTGCCCGTGCCGCGTTCGTGCGTGTCCGTGTGCGGGTACCGGGGTGTCCCGGGAAGCGCGCAGGGCTGTGTGAACGCCGTGCAGCATTCCCGTGTGATGGGGTACCTGTATGTGCACACCGGGTGTGCCCGTGCAGCATTCCCGTGTGACGGGATACCTGTATGTGCACACCGGGTGTGCCCGTGCAGCATTCCCGTGTGACGGGATACCTGTATGTGCACACCGGGTGTGCCCGTGCAGCATTCCCGTGTGACGGGATACCTGTATGTGAACACCCGGGTGTGCCCGTGCAGCATTCCCGTGTGATGGGGTACCTGTATGTGCACACCCGGGTGTGCCCGTGCAGCATTCCCGTGTGATGGGGTACCTGTATGTGCACACCCGGGTGTGCCCGTGCATCATTCCTGTGTCCGGGTACCTGTATGTGCACACCGGGTGTGCCCGTGCAGCATTCCCGTGTGATGGGGTACCTGTATGTGCACACCCGGTGCGTGTGGGTCCGTGTGAGCTCTGACACCGTGTGCGTGTCAGGGTGGCGCAGTCCCTGCGCTGTGTCAGCGCTGACCCCCGCTCTGTCCCCTCTCTCTCCGCAGCCCCTCTCCGTGCCCGCCATGGAGGCCTTGCTGAGGAGCTGCCGTCTCCCGGCGCTGGGCGCTCGGCAGTGCGGGATCAGGGCCCGGCACGGCGGCGCCCCGGGCAGGGCCAGGCGCCTGCGGCTCTCGCAGCTCTTCCAGCCGCTGGCCCTGCCCGTGGGCAGCCAGGTGGGCTCCGAGGGCCGGCCCGGGGAGCCCACCTGCCGCAGCCAGCGGCTGATGCTGCAGGCGGGGCTCATCCATCCTACCAGCCCCGGCTGCTACTGCTACCTGCCGCCCACCGTCCGCGCCATGGAGAAGCTGATCCAGGTGATGGACGAGGAGATGCAGGCCGTGGGTGGGCAGAAGCTGAACCTGCCCAGCCTGTGCTCGGCGGAGCTGTGGCGCGCCAGCGGCCGCTGGGACCAGATGGGGCCGGAGCTCTTCCGGCTGGTGGATCGGCACGACCACGACTACTGCCTGGGCCCCACGCACGAGGAGGTGGTGACAGCGCTGGTGGCCTCGCAGACCGGCCTGTCCTACAAGCAGCTCCCGCTGCGCCTCTACCAGGTCACCAGGAAGTTCCGGGACGAGCCCAAGCCCCGCTTTGGCTTGCTGCGCAGCCGGGAGTTCTACATGAAGGACATGTACACCTTCGACAGCTCCGAGGAGGCGGCTCGGCGCACCTACGAGCAGGTGTGTGCTGCCTACTGCAGCCTCTTTGCCCGCCTGGGCCTGCCCTTCGTCAAGGTGCAGGCGGCCACGGGCAGCATCGGTGGCAGCACGTCCCACGAGTTCCAGCTGCCGGCAGACATCGGCGAGGACAGGCTGCTGCTGTGCCCTCAGGGGCATTTCGCAGCCAACGTGGAGACGCTAAACGGGGAGCAAACCTCGTGCCCCACGTGCGGGGAGAAACTCACCGAGACCAAAGGCATCGAGGTGGGGCACACGTTTTACCTGGGCACCAAGTACTCCTCCGTCGCCAACGCCGTCTTCTCCTCCGCCGAGAACAAACCCCAGCTGGCAGAAATGGGCTGCTACGGCCTGGGCGTCACTCGCATCCTGGCGGCCTCCATCGAGGTGCTCTCCACCGAGGACAGCATCCGCTGGCCCAGCCTCATCGCGCCCTACCAGCTCTGCTTCATCCCCCCCAAGAGGGGCAGCAAGGAGGAGGAGGAGGGAGCGGCGCTGCTGGAGCGGGTGTACGATGAGCTGGCCGAAGCGCTGCCCCAGCTCGCCGCCGACTCAGTGCTGGACGACCGGAGCCAGCTGACCATCGGCAAGAGGCTGAAGGATGCCAAAAGGCTGGGCTATCCCTACGTGGTGGTGGCTGGGAAGAGGGTCTGCGAGGACCCCCCGGTCTTTGAGGTTTGGAATCAGAATGCCAGCGAGGTTTTGTTCCTCACCAAAGAAGGCGTCATAGAGCTGCTGAGTAAAGTGCAAGTCCCTTAAGTGCCTCCTCTCTGAATCCGTCATCTCTGCTGCAGTGAGTTCATCTGGGCAGCCCTGGCGATGGCTCTGGGTGAGCAGAGGCAAATCCAGCTCACATCAGAGCCATTTGCAGCATCCTGCAGGTGTGCCAGGTGCTGAGGTTGAGCTGGAATCAGCCCACATTCCCCCACATGGTTGGGGACATTCCTCCCTCTGGGTACAGCTGCCTGGAAGTTGCTTTTTCCAGCACTTGTAGCCTCGTGTGGCTGTGGGAGCACTGGCAGGGCCAACCCCTCACTGCCTGGCAGGGATGGACTGGCCAAGGTCTCTGTCAGAGAACAGCAAAACTGCCCAGGGCGACAGGAGGGTTCCCCTCACTGCCTCAAAGGATTCTAAGAGAGACAAAGAAAGGTGACTTCCCTGTGTTTGCATTTTCCTTCAGGAACACCCACGTCCCATGAAGGTGGAAGCTTGCCATGGCAGGCCCAGGGCTCCTGTGAGGAGCTGCTTGGTGCCATCCCAGCAGCACTGACGGGACAGGGAGCTGCGTGGAGGGGTCACCTCACCCTGTGCCGCAGCTCCTCGGTCTGGGATCTAGAAATCATGAGCTACACTGTAATAAAATCACAGAATCGTTAGGTTGGAAAAGGCCTTTAAAATCATTGAGTCCAGCCATTAACCTGAGCTGCCAAGGCCACCTGTAACCCGTGTCCCCAGGTGCCCGTTAAATCTCTCCAGGGATGGTGACTCCATCACTTCCCTGAGCAGGCTGTTCCAATGCCTGACAACCCTTCTGAGAAAGAACTTTTTTCCTAATATCCCTGCTGGGGCGGGGGGTGGGGGCTGATGAGGGTGCCGGTGGGATGCGGATGCCGGTGGGATGCCGGGGCCGGGATTGAGGCGGCAGAGGGTGGGATGCTGGTGCCAGTGGGATGCCGGGGTGGATGTCGGGACTGAGCGGATGCCGGTGCCAGTGGGATGTCAGGGTGGATGTCAGGACTGGGCAGATGCCGGTGCCGGTACCGGTGGGATGCCGGGGTGGATGTTGGGACTGGGTGGATGCCGGTGCCAATACCGGTGGGATGCCGGGGCGGGTCGGATGTCGGGACTGGTGGGACGCCGGTGCCAGTACCGGTGCCAGTGGGATGTCGGGGTGGATGTTGGGACTGGGCGGATGCCGGTACCGGTGCCGGTGGGATGCCGGGGTGGATGTCGGGACTGGGCGGATGCCGGGGCCGGTGCCGATACCGGTGGGATGCCGGGACGGTGTCGGGACTGGTGGGATGCCGGTACCGGTGGGATGCTGGAGTGGATGTCGGGACTGGGTGGATGCCGGGGCCGGTGCCGGTGGGATGCCGGGGCGGGTCGGATGTCGGGACTGGTGGGATGTCGGGGTGGATGTTTGGACTGGGCGGGTGCCGTGCCGGTACCGGTGGGATGCTGGAGTGGATGTCGGGACTGGGCGGATGCCGGTACCGGTGCCGGGGCTCGTCGGAAGCAGCGGGGCCGGGCCTGAGGCGGCGGGGGCGGTCTCAGGCGGGGCCGGGCGGCGGCAGGAGGAGCAGCGGGAGCATGGCGGAGGCGGAGGCGGAGCGGGACGGCGTGTCCGGAGCCCCGGCGGCGCCGCGGTACCGGGGCGCGCTGAGCCCCGACACGTGGGAGCAGGTGAGGCGGCGGGGCCGGGCGCGGGGCCGGGCGGGCCGAGCCCGGGGCGCTGTGTGCGTGTCCGTCTGTCCGTCCCCAGGAGCTGGAGGCCATCCCCATGTTCATGAAGCGCTGCCCGGCCGAGATCGACGCGGCGCGGCAGCCCGAGCTCGCCTGCCTGCAGTCGCTGCTGTTCGACGAGGAGCGGAGCCCCGCAGGTGCGCCCGGTCCTGCCCTGCCCTGCCCGGTCCTGCCCTGCCTGTCCCTGCCCTGCCCTTCCCTGCCTGTCCCGGCCCTGCCCTGCCTGTCCCTGCCCTGCCTGTCCCTGCCCTGCCCTTCCCAGCCTGTCCCTGCCCTGCCCTGCCCTGCCCTGCCTGTCCCTGCCCTGCCCTGCCTGTCCCTGCCCTGCCTGTCCCTGCCTATCCGTGCCCAGCCTGTCCCTGCCCTGCCCATCCCTGCTCTGCCTGTCCCTGCCCTGCCCAGCCTGTCCCTGCCCTGCCCATCCCTGCCCTGCCTGTCCCTGCCCTGCCCTGCCCTGCCCTTCCCTGCCCTGCCTGTCCCTGCCCTGCCCTGCCTGTCCCTGCCCTGCCTGACCCCGCTGCATCCCCGCAGAGCTGGCCAGGATGTACAAGAACGAAGGGAACGAGTACTTCAAGGAGAAGGACTACGGCAGAGCGGCGGCCGCCTACTCGGAGGGGCTGCGGAGGCGCTGCGGGGACGCCGAGCTGGACGCGGTGCTGCTCACCAACCGGGCGGCCGCACATTTCCACTTGGGTAAGGGGCTCCGCGACCCACAGCTGCTTTGCCTCCCCGTTTGGGGTTTCCTTTTTGTTTGTTTTGGGTTTTGTGATGGCTTAGCTGTGAGCAGGAGGTGCCTTGAACCCTGAAGACCTGGCTCGCTTCAGGACATGGCTGCGTGCAGGGTTTGTTCTCTGCTCCTTCCAGCTGTTACCTGCTGCTCGAGCCTTGGCAAAACCAGGGGGTTTTAGAATCATAGACTAGTTTGGGTTGGAGGGGACCTTTAAAGGCCATCTGGTCCAACCCCTCTGCAAGGACCAGTGACATCTTCAACTAAACAAGTTTGTTCGGCCTGGCCTTGAATGTTTGCAGGGATGGGGCTCCTGCCATCTCTCTGGGCCACTTCTGCCACTCTGCCACTTCTGCCTCACCACTCTCATTGTAAAAAATTTCTTCCTTCTGTCTACTGCAAGTCTACCCTCATTTAGTTTAAAACCATTACTTGATGATCTTGGATGTATTTACCAGCCTTAATTATTCTGTGACTCTCTTACAGCTACCACCATCCTACCAACAGGAAAGGTGTTCTGGGCCTTTTAACGCTGCTGTGTGTTGCAGCAGGGAGGTGACCTGCTCACACCGTGTTATTTACCTCTCACCTGTGTGATTGACCCCTGCCCTTTCTCTTCTTGTTTTTAGTTTGCTCTTTTTTTATCCTCCTCTCACCTCGCTGTGATTGTAGGAACAGTGAGTTACAGGGTCTCTGCATAAACCCTTTTGTCACCTTGGTGTCTGGTTGGATTTTAAATACAAGTGAAGGGTTCTGAGCACTTTTACTTGCTTTGCAGGTAACTACCGCTCTGCTCTAAATGATGCCATCCAAGCCAAAAAGCTGAAGCCCACCCATCTCAAAGCCATCATAAGAGGTGAGAGTTAAAGCTGGTGTTGCTGCATGGAGCAGGAGTCCTTTTCAAACACTTGGCTGATGTTAACTTTACTGATTGTGCTGTTATTGTTACCAGCACTAAAACAGGCTGTTGTTACTTGTTGTCTTGTTTCCTTGCAAGTTTCTGGTGTGTAATAATTGTGTTTTTAAAGCTTAATTTACTGTGAGTGGGCATCATACTCTGTTTCTGGAGAGAATTAATTTCAGAATGGGAAAGCAGTTACTGAAAGAGATTTCTTCACTTGTTGTTGCTGTTTCTCCCCAAAAGAGAGCTCTGCCTTTTGCTTTGTATTTTCAATCAAAATACTCGTTCTTCATCTCCTATATCTATCAGAGGCACTGGACCCATTTCTATTGAGTACAGGATAACTTCTCCTGTTTTCCCCAATACTAGTTTTGAGATCTGTTCTTTTTTTCCCCACTGCATAGAAATCCCCCTTTTATTTTTCCTACCAAGACAAATACTGGAATGTTAATTACAATGATAAAATTTTGTTTGTAACAGACACTTTTAGCATAATTCTGCTGATTTCTGTGTCTAAGTGATGTAAGAACTGATGAAATACTTTAAATTTTCTTCTCAACTGACCTGCTGGAAGTTTCTGGTTGAATATGATCACAAAATAAAAAAAAGTTTAGTGCAGAAGCACCTAATGCTGTCTTTATAATCATCACTTTTATAGTTGTTGTACACTGACCCCAACACTGGAAAGTTACAATATTAAACTGACAATATTGATCCTTCCAGGAGCTCTCTGTCACATGGAGCTAAAGAATTTCATGGAAGCAATAGCATGGTGTGAGGAAGGCTTGCAGATAGACTCAGAAGAGAAAAAGCTTGTGGAAATGAGGGCTAAAGCTGACAAATTAAAGGTGAGGATGAAGGCAGACCTGCAGTGATTGTTTTTTTGGGGTCCTTGGAGGGAGGGTCTCCAAGGTCTCTGTGCAGTGTGGTGTCCCCAGGCATGTGCTGTGTGTTGGGATGTGCAGGGGAAGGAGCTGGAGGGGACCTTCCTGGGGACCCAAACTGATTTCTCCACCAGGGAAATTTCTCAATCAGGGAAGAGCAGTGATGGACACTGACCTGCTCTGTGTGACCTCGGTGCATCCTTTTCTTACCTGTAGCGAGTTCAGGAGAGGGATGCCAGGAAAGCAAAGGTGATGGAGAGCAAGGAGCAATGTCAGAAGGAAATTTTGCTTGCAGCAATAAAGGTGAGTCACTGAGAGGGGCTGGTTGTATGTGGTTTGGGGTTTTTTAAGGGCTCTCTCGTTTCTCTCTAGAAGTTGGTTCTCATACATCGGCTTTTGAGGAGCAAAAAAAAAATTGAGTTAAAACCATGATTCTCCAGGTCTGCATGGCTCTAGCCCCACCTCCCAGCTATCTGTATTTCAGGTACCAACTAATGCAAAATACAGACCCAGTGTTAGGAGATGGGCTGAGCTTTGTGAGTGCTCTGGCTGCTGGGCTGCAGCATCACATCAGCCCAGTGAACCTGGCTTTGTGTGCTGCCCACAGGCATTAATTCTGTGGAAGAATAGAAGATAACTGTTCAATAGGGTAGAGGAGGGAATCAGTCCTGGATCTTCTCCTTCCTCAGTGAAGGTTTATACTACATTAAAGTATTTGGGGCTCTTACATACAGTCAGATCTCTTCTGCTGTTTTCCTTTTTCCAAGGAAAAGAGTGAACTTTCTTCAGTTTCCTGAAAGAGCAGATGTTCTCAGGATCTGGTGTGTGTAGTTGCACCCTGTAGTGATGCCTGGCAGGCCACAGAGAAAAGGATTTTAGGTGCATCCCTTTCCACCTGTTTTTTCAGGCCCTTCTCTCCACCTGTGGGTTCCTCTGGATTCCCACCTCTCCTCATTTGTTTATGAGGAGTCTGGATATCTGGCTGAGCTTCTGAATTCTACTGGGAAGCCCAATGACCTGAGTCTGATACTGTGGGAAAGCTTTGGATGTCATGTTTAGGAGCTGACTCATTAACAAGAACAACATCATTTTGCCTTTTACTGGCTGCTAATTTTTTGTTCTTATTCTCCCCACCATAACTGTTGGGGATTTTTAGTTGGCTTTTTGGTCTTTTCCCTCCATCCCCTCCAGGAAAGAAATATCAAGCTGGTTCTTGAGCCTTCAGATGAAGAGGAGGAAGTGTCAGATGGCCTGGCTGAGCTATCCTTGGATGGGTTCCACTCTGGCAGTGCCACGGGGGCAAAGGTGCACTTAGATGCTGATGGCAACCTGAGCTGGCCTGTCCTCTTCCTGTACCCTGAGCACGAGCAGACAGATTTCACTGTGGCTTTCCATGAGAACTCCAGGTAAATGCACTGCCAGCAGCATTCTTGCATTGAGGAGGTGTTTGAGCAAATAGAACAGTGAAACACTGCCGTGCTGGTGGAGCAGTCCCAGATCTCTAATCACACAGCTGACCCTTCTTTTGAGCAGGAGGCTGCACTAGATGACCTCCTGAGGTCCTCTCCAACCTGAAATATTCTGTGATTTACCTAAATTTATGCTGCAGACAAAACACATTTAGCCAGGGTGACTGATGGGGCTTGCAGTGCGATTACTCAGACCAGTAATTAATTAGTGTGACCCATCCACACATGTGGATTTTAGAGATTCATTTAAGGTGCCTTTCTAGAGCCCTCCAAAAAAAGTTCAGAGCCCAGGAAAAAAAAAGTTACACGTAAAAATTGTGAAAAGCTTCTAAAGGGGACCTCTCATAACCAGCAGTGACCCCAAAGTTCTCAGGGCCTTCAGCAGGTCTGACTGAAGTGCTGCAGACCTGTCAGACTGGCAGTGACTGGCAAGCTCAGAATTTCACTCTCCTTGATGTTAACTTCAATTCCTTATCTTGTAGTGTTAAACAGACTTGTAACTTTTGTTTTTTGTAATTTGTAACTTTTTGTTTTGTTGGAAGACATATTCCTCAGATCCGTCAATAAGTTTAGGACTTAAAATTACAGTGCAGACAGGTTGGTAAATTTGAAGTACCTTCATGGTAGTGTTCAGTGTGCCTTTTTGTGAATAAAGGAAGTGGAAATGGATTTTTAGAGCAAACTAGCCTCCCAACACTCTCCAAGTACCAAAATTAAGAAGGCTTTGACACACAGACATATTCTCACCACTCTGATCTGGTGAAGCATGGGACTGTGTCAAAGGAAAATCCATTTTAGACAAAATGCAGGGTGTTTATTTAATATATTTTTCAGTGTGAAAATAGGAAATTAAAAATAATTTGTTGCATTGCTCATATTTGTGGCTAATAACCTGAGTTACAGGACCTTGGATTCATTGGGAAAATTATTTTTTTGAAGGGGAGGAACTGTTGGTGATCTAAACTTCCTTTCAAATCTGTTGTTTAATTTGCTAGTATCTTTTTGCCATCATTCAAATGCAAGTATACAAGTTACTGAAGCTGAGCTCTTTGTTTAAGCTGACCAAGTGTATTTTGTCTTTTAGGTTTATTGATCATTTAATGGTGATGTTTGCTGAGTTACCTCCTTGGGATTTAGAAAAAAAATACCTTCCCAACAATCTTGAGGTGAGAAGTTTGACTTTTCTTTAATTTCAGGGTTATTGTGTTGTGGTTTTTTTTTTATTTCTGGACTGAGAACATGCACAGCTCTGAGGGTATGAAAGTGTAGGCATCTGTTTAGTGTGCAGAGATGTGAAACAAGAAACCTCGCTTATGAACTCAAACACTGCCCACATGTGCTGACAGAAATCACTGACAAAAATGGGAGTTGTCTTCCACTTATATTGTATTTGACAGAAGGTATTTATAGATACTGCTTAGATTCCATCTTTGTAACAAAAATTAAGATTTAAATCATCGAACTGATAGGTGGCCTGGTTTTTTAATTGGATCGTGGAGTTGCTCAATACAAATAAGTGTTATTTTAAAAATACTTTATTTTCAGAACTAAGTGGAGTTACTTGAGCACATAATCAGATGAGTATGATATAGAGATGATGTATCTCTATTAACACTTTAGCAAAGGAGGGCTGTGAGGTGGTGCAGCAGGTTTTGAGAATTTTTCTGAAGTTGTACGCAGAAGGATAGGAATGTTTATTTTTAATTTTCCACTTCAGTGTCATCTGTGCCAGGCAGCAGCAGCAGCACAACCCTGTGTACAGTGAGCAGACAGGTGCAGAAGGACAGTGGCTGTGTACTTTTCTAGGTTAAATCCTATGTGTATTTACAGTCTAAGGCACCATTGGTCTAAGGACTTTAATCTCATAAATCAACTCTGTTTTGTTCAAATACCTCTAAACCCACTCAGTTTATCTCATAACATTGCTGCATTTCACCTGTTGAAATGCAGCCCTTAGATTTGGATTGATTGCTTGTAAAACATGAGAGCAACCTGTGTATTTTGCCTTCCTACTGGGAGAGCCTAAGCTGGTTTATACAGGGAAAACTTGGAATTCACACAAACCAATTTCTGCCTTGCTGAATTTTGCATCCAACAGTCGGGTCAAGCTACAGAGGTTTGATAAACCCCCAGCTGATAATGGTGTGCTGTTACTGGGCTTTCAGCAGCTTCGTGCTTTCCTTCATGTATCTTAGGCATTTAATAACCCCCTCATTTTTTTTTCCAGCTCTATTTTGAAGATGAAGAAAGAGAAGAAATGTATGAGGTGAACCCAGAACACACATTGCTACAAGTGCTGCAGCACAAAAGGTGAGGCTGTACCTGTCCATGTCCAGGGGAAAAAAAGTATGGGCTTTAAGTCCAGTTTGTTCTTAAATAACTCTTCTCTAACTTAATAGTCCTGCCTCTTGAAGGTATAAAGCTGCATGGATTTTGTGCCCAGTTTTAGTGACTTACATGTGTTTTCCTCCAAAAAATTAACAACTCTTTCCAGGACTGGATGGAGATGGGTAAGGGAGTTGGGCACAGCTGAGCAGCACAGAAGAGTTATTCCAGATCCCATCTACACAATACTAGTTTAAAAAAAAAAAAAAAAAAAAAAAAAAAAGAAGAAGAAAACCATGCAGCAGCCTCTAAAGAGATGTTGAAGGTTAACAATGCTCTCGCTGTTCATGCTGCTGCGTGAGCGGCCCTTGGCGCAGTGTGCAGCTCTGTTCTGCTCTGAAACTGCCTTTAAAGAGTTGTGCTGTTATTGAGAGAGAGGAATTTGCTGTTTGTGAAGCCAGAAAGTTCCTGTGCAGCCTGTGCTGTGGAGTTGCAGCGTTCTCGTAGCCGGCTGGAGCT
Organism: Lonchura striata; assembly: GCF_050655825.1. NCBI lineage: Eukaryota > Metazoa > Chordata > Aves > Passeriformes > Estrildidae > Lonchura > Lonchura striata. The sequence continues at coordinate 5,143,537 of NC_140710.1, forward strand.
GCTGCACGGCGCGGGGGGCTCGGTCTGTGCAGTGGGAGCGGGATCTCCGTCACTCCATAAAACTCAGCAGTGCCCATAGGCCCTCAGATTTCAGGCTGTAAGGGCAGCTGCAAAAGAACCCTCCTTCCAGAGGGAGAATAACAGCTGCCTTAATTAAAAGAAGCTGTTGGGAGAGGAGTTGATTCATAAAACACTCCTCCTCGGATGTGCTTAACCCTGGCTCCAAGAGGCTCTGCTAATCAGCACAAAATCTCATCACCAGCCTTTGGGAGGTCAGTCTTTATGGAGCTGGGCAGGAGTCACTTGCTTTGTAGGACACTGGGCCAGCTACAAGGAAGCCAAGGAGTCCTTTTAATCTTTGCAGGTATTTTGTAAAGGCCGGGACCCCAACAGTTTTGGTATTTGCCAAGCGTTCTCCTTTCTCTAAGAAATACTTCTCTGGCAAGAAAGTGCATCGACTGTAATGAGCAAGAAAGAAACAAGGAACCCTGTGCAAGAGGCTGCTGTTTGTTAGCCCAGCTCCAGGCTGCAGACTTCTGCTTGAACAAAAATACTTTGCACTCTTCAGGGGAGGAAAATAATCTTGGCACACAGGGAAACTTCCAGGGGAGCAGCACAGGAGAAGGAAGGGCTAACATGAGGGGATTATTTGTTTAAAAGGGAACCCAGCTGGCTTGCAGAAGGTCTCCTCTATGATAGGCTGCATGTGGTTTTGAAATAAACCTGAAGCAGTGCCAAACGCTGGCTGTGGTTGCAGTAACAGCAGCTGGGAATGTTCTGCCTTACCTGAGAAAATCACAGATTTGCTCGGAGGTGGGCTGTGGCTGCTGGGGTTCAGCAGCAGTGGCCTGGGGAGTACCTGCCTGTTGCTGCAGGGTGGATGCAGTCAGGTTCCTGCCTGGCACTCAGCAAGTGCTGTTCTGTCACTGCTTGGCTGTGCTGCTGGCCAGGCTACAGCAGAGCTCTTTGTTTGGAGCAGTGTTTGACTGACCCTTTTGATATCTCACTGAATGTCCTACAGAACCTGGAATAAACATGGCTATTTTAAGTAGACTGACTTCTGCCTAATGAATGAGACAACATTTTGTCTCACCTTGTGAAATACCAGAGAATGACAGACACTGATTGTAAACCCCAACGTAACACCCTTGTCCATTACATTAACTGGTACAGCCAACACGCAGGGTCTTCTGTATTAGTGTTTGGCTTTTAATTAGAAGTAATTCTCAATCTCTCATTTCTTTCTCTTCTGCAGGAATACACTGCAGCTTTAGACACAGCCAATGCACGGGGCATTAGAAACCTGTTCAGCCATAAAACACTCCTGCTTCCATCACAGAGCCTGGCTGCAGGCAGCTCTAGAGAAAACATTTCCATTTCACTGTTCCTAAATTTCTGCACCGTGCACAAACACAGCAAGAGTTATCTCCAGCCGAGGATGCTGCAGTTTAATGTCCAAAGCTGGGGCTTGCTTTACAGCGAGGCAGCAGGGGGTGGGCACTGTCCAGCTATCCCTGGCAGTGCCCTCAGAGGGCAGAGAGCTGGGCAGTGCCCTCAGAGGGCAGAGAGCTGGGCAGCCAGGTGCTGCAGGCTCAGCCCGTTGCACACGATGCACAGGAGGTTGCAGAGGGAGGACAGAGCGTGGTGGAGGGCGAAGCTCCGGGCCAGCTGCCTGTAGCTGGGGCTGGAGGCACGGAGCTGCCTGCGGGGCTCGCTGGCTGCCAGCCCCACCTCCTGCCCCAGCCCGTGGCTGCTCTCCACCAGCTGCAGCTCGGCCACCGTGTCGGAGGCGACCTGCCCGAACCACTGCGTGTTCAGCACGGAGGCGGCGATGCAGACGAGGAAGATGATGGTCTGCAGGGAGTGAAGCCCGCCGTGAGCGCCTCACTGCTGTGGTGGGTTACGTTTCTCCCCCAGGCCCCCTGGCTCACTGCAGTTTGGGTGCTTGTGGGTTTCTTTTAACCGTGCGTGGATCTCCATGGTCTGCAAGGCAGCCAGAGGAGCAGAGGAAGGGGTTTGGGCTTTGGCCAGCCCGTGTGAGGAAGGGGGAGGCTACCTGGGTCATGTTCTCCTTGCAGAGCCGCTCGCTGGGGTGGGACATGGCAAACAGGGTCAGGTTGAGGAAGGCGCAGGTGGAGCTGATGTGGAAGTAGTAGGGGAAGAGCTCCCGCTGGATGGAGCCGAAGGTGTGGCGAGGGAGGTGCCTGCTCATCACAAACCCTGCCAGGGGGAGAGCTAGTCAGTCCTGGGGCAAAGCCCCCTCCCCTGTGCCACCCCCCTGGGCAGAGAGCACAGCACAGCCCAACCTACCGGCCACGAAGGTCACCCAGACCTGCATCCCCCAGGAGGTGGAGAGGAAAAGCAGGTGCAGCAGTTTGATGGTGTTGGAGGGCCCCGTGTCACTTGCCACGGCGTCCTGGATGGGGACAGGTCCCTTCATGTCAGCCAGGTCACCCCGAATTCGGCGCTGAGCGGTGGCTGCTGCTGTCACCTTGCTGCTCGCAGGGCAAATGCTGTTCAGGTTCACAAAGCTGCTTACTCAGGAAAAGCTCTGGAGCTGGCACAGCCCCGTTCAGCCTCACTACCACACACCCGACCGGGCTGCAAACCCACTGTTCAATCCCCTCTATCTCAGGGCAGGGCTCTGCGTCAGCACCTGGGAACCAGATGGTTGGGGTGGACTTTTGGCAAAGTCCAGCCAACGCCCCACTGACCCCTGGCAGCAGGAACAAGCAGAAAGTCAATAAAAAGGGGAAGAGAAAAGCTGTGACACATTCACCTGCCCACGCTGTGGCCATCAAAGAGGCCTCTTGGCCAGGGGGAAGCCCTCTTGATTAAAAACAGCATCAGCTTCTGCACTTTAACCAAAAGCCTGGAGCCTCAAAGGAGCAGGGGGGCTCCCGGGCTCTGCTGCCCCAGACCCTGCACAAGAGCTTGGGCAGTGGGTGGAAGGAGGTTTGGAAGGAGTTGCCTGATCCACTGCAAGGAGCCCTCTGAAAATTAATTAAAACAAAGCTTCTGGGAGTAGCCCATCAATACTGCTGCCTGCAGAATTCCTCCTCCTCCTCCTCCTCCCCTCGGCTGGTTGCCTCGGGGCATGAATTACAGCAGGGCTGGCCTTGAGAGACACTGCTGTCTAATTCTATCCTGCTCTGGCAAAGCAGATAAATATGCCCTGTATTGTGATATATTAGCTCCATGTATTTATTTAGGCATCCATAAAAGCAGGTCCTTAAACCTTCTCATGATGGCAGCACACCAGAGAAGGTGCCCACATCCAACCTGGAGTGCTGGCCTGTAAATCCCCAGCTGTATTCATGGCCTTTCCCAAAAGCTTCTTGGTGGTTTTGGGATTTTTCCATCCTCCAGCAGCCCTGGATGGCAGAGGCCCAGGGAAGACAGCCGTGGTTCTTAGGTGGGGCCTTGTTCCCTGCATCATCCTGGGCAGGAAGGCAGTGGGGGCTCTGCCAGCAGCCAGCACAGAGCCCTGCTGCTCCCAAGGTCCCAGATCTGCCTCTCCAAATGCTTTGCCTCCATGCAGGAATCAGCAGCCGAGAGCTCCAAGGTGTTTTCTTGCAAAGCTGCAGGCTGGAAGGTTGCTCAGAGCAGGGGGTAACTCCCTTCTTTTTTTAAGGAGATTAAGAAAAATGGTAATTGATTGCTGAATTGGTCCTTTAGTGGTGCATTTGATGGGGAGGGCAAAGAAAGGGCTCTGGGAAAGGCTGGTAGGGACCAGCAGGTCCCTCCTTCTCTGTGGGATGAGGCAGTGGAGCTCCAGGTTTGCTCCAAGCTGCCCAGTCCTGCTGCCCATGCCCCCGAGGGCCAGCAGCTGCTGTAGGGCTGCAGTTTTCTTCCAGAAGCACAAAGCACACGGGGCTCTGCCGTGCCCCCAGGTCACTCCTGCTCCATCACCCTGCATCCCTGGGGACCCAGCCAGGCTGGAGCCAGGGCTGGCCCGGGCCTCCCAGCAGGAAAAAGCACAATACTTGAGGAGGAGAGGTCAGTTAAAGTTTAATGTTCAGGCAAATACATCATCCCCTCCACTTAATCAAGCAGCAGCAATTCCTAAGGTAAGTAGAAAGGATGGCTCCAAAAGATGGCTCTCATCCCAGTGATAAAAAGGCAGGATTGCTCTGAGTTTTGGGAGATAAAAGGGCTCTATAAAAATTGAGTGTTTGGACTATGTTCAGCATAAGATGGCTTTATCTTTTGGAGGTCAGGGCCCAGCCATGCCAGGTCTTGAGATGTTTATGATGGGAGATAGAGCAGAGATTAGGGGTTGATGGCCACAGCCAGCCCAGGGGTGGGAGCCACTGGCTGGTGGCCACAGGGGAGGGGCAGGAGCTCCTTCTGCTTATAAATTGGGTGGGGAATTTGGGTGGCAAAGGGACTGGGTACTGCAGAGGGACACCTGGGGTCCTGGAAAAGATTCTGTGGTCATTTCTGGAACCCCATGGCCTCACCTCACCCCAAGGATGGCATTACCATCCCTTGCTCATGGTTAAGCTCTACAAAACCCATCCTTGGGGTTAAGCACAGGGCTCTGCAGACAGAGGCAAAGGCACAGCTGGCACTTGTAAAAGCTGCTGTGCCCAAAGCTCTGCGTGCCTGAGGGCTTCCAGAAACCTCAATGCCATCAGAAAACCTCTGGCTGTGTGACCCAGGAAAGCCAAGGAGGGGGCTCTCCACAGGCCTGTGGCTGAGGGCAGATGTCCCCTGGGCTGTGCCTGATGAGTACCACTTCCACTGTGACCCCTGCTTCATTCTGGTGCCTTTCCCAGAGCATCGCAGACTTAGGGGAGCAAGGTTTGGCTCTCAAGGTGTTGGTGCATCCAGCAGAGGAGGACAAGGAGGGCAGTCCCAGACATGAGAGCAACACCTCCAGACAGTCCCCAGAAGCCACTTGCATGGAACACCACCCCTTTCCTGCAGCACATTCCTGCCTCAAAGGACCCCACCTCCACCTGAGCCCCAGGTGACCTGGGGGTTCAGGATCCTTCTCCAAGCTCACCACACAGCAAGCCCCTGGAGCAGACACGCACCCAGAGCAGATATGGATGTTTGTCCTTTCAAAACACTTTTATTCCTGCTCCTTCCACAGCCCCATGGGGTGGGATTTCAGCCCAGGAGGAGCAGGGGCTGTTTGCCAGCCCTGCACAGGAAAAGGAGCAGCACTGGGGAGAGGGGGATGTTCCACCAGCCACCCCTACACCAGGGAGGGGTACAGCACCCACCCTACATCACTGCCCCCTTTCTCCCTTTGCTGCCTCAAAAGGAACCAGTGAGATGCCCAACTGAGAACTAGTGAAAAAAATAATCTGGATTGGGAATATTTTGGATCATACAAAGATTCAAGTAGCATTAAGTGAACTAGAAAACCAAGTCCTGTACATCATCTTATAAAATGTCTAAATAAAATTTAAAAAAAGAAAGAAGAAAAGGTATGACACATCAGTGCAAGGGATGAGGTGGTAATGCCCCTCCACCCCAACCCCTGTGACCAAAGCCCTCAGGGAGGCAGGGTCTGGGTGCCACCATGCCACATTCCCTTCCACCACAGAAGCGTCCCCTCATCTGTCTGTCCATCTGTCAGCAGGGGACCGTGGCTCTAGAAGTCCTGCAGCCGTGAGATCAGGTCCTCCTTATTCTTCAGCAGGAACTTCTCACAGGCTTCGAAGGTGGAGCAGATGTCGGAGGACAGCCCCGCCACGTTGGTGGTGACGTAGGTGAGGTACCCCGGCATGGCCTGGTTGTAATAAGCCACCTGCGAGGCACAGGACAAGGTCAGCAGGGGCACAGGGGAGGGAGGAGCCTCCCCCACGGGCTGTGGGATCACAGCCACAGCATCCCACCTTGCTCATCTCCTCTGACTCTGGCCAAATGCAGAACCCGGAGCAGAGCGTCTCCCCGCGCGTGAACTGCTCTCTGGCAGGGTGGGTGGGCAGCGTCACCGACCGAAAGGCCACCACGTAGGGGTCCCTGGGGACGGGAGAGCCCGGTGAGCTGGCACAGGGAGCAGGGATCAGCGATGGCAGGGAGCAGGGGTCGGGCTGGACACTCACCCCTTGCTGCAGGGCTTCCGCCGGGACGCCAGGATAACGAAGTCCTGCGGTTTGTTCTCGTTCCGGAGCTTCTGGCTCACCACGTGGTAGATCATGTCGTCGTCATCGACCTTCTGCACGAGCTCAGCACTCCTGTAAGGGAAGGGGACCGGTCACAGGAACCCTGCTGTGCCCCTGAATCTGGGCCTTAGACATTTACACCCCACCACCAGACCCAAAATATTTGGGGGGACCTTAAATAGATGTTTGCTCCAGCAAAGCGCAGCCATCAGCCCAGATGGAGCCAGGACAGGGCCACACAGTGAGGGGTCTCTGGGAGCAAGCAAGGCGACACACTGGCTCCCAAGGATGCTGAACCACAAGGCTTAAACATGGGGGTGTGATTTTTGGGGAGGCCTGCAGCACTCACACGTAGTGGCTGTCCCACTCGTGCCGGCGCCGCAGGTTGGAGAGCAGGGAGAAGGCTCGGCTGGCCGGGATGCAGACGGACATCTCGATGCGGAAGGACAGGAACTTGTCCTCCTCCAGCGTGTACATCCTCACCTGGGGCAGCACAGGGCACAGCTGGGACCTGTTCCCACTGGGATTGCCCACGTTTGGGGCTGAGGGAGCAGGGACAGGGTTTAGTACCTTTTCCTTTTCTCTGGCGAGTGCCCAGTTCGCTTTGGCCACGAGCATCTTCAGTGCAGAGACGTTGTTGTAGCTCAGATAAACCTGGGGCAGGGGCAGCACGTCAGGGGGAGCAGGAGGAGGAGCAGGAGGCAGCAGCTCCCACGGGGGATGATCCTACCTTGTTGCTTTGGTCCCAGGGCACGGAGAGCGGCACCTCAGTCTGTTTGCAGGAGACGACGTATTTTCTGCAGCCAAGGAACAGCTTCCCTTATGAGGGGACACAAACCACCCCCAGACTGTTCCCCGCCCTTTCCTCCTGCCTCCATCCCCACATCCCACTCGTTTTGCTGCTTACCGGTCCAGACGAATTTTTTTCCTAGCACTGGCTTCTCTGTACCTCCTTTCTCCATCCTGATAAATGGGAAAAGGCAACTCAGTTAACAGGAAAATGAGAATGGAAAAAAAAAAAAACACTCGTTTTTGGGAGCAGGAGCAACATTCAGCAGGGAAGGGCTGGAAGGTGAAGCCCCCTTGCTTGTCAGCTGCCATCCTGGCCACACTGTAGTGATGGTCAGTGATTAACTGTGAGTTATTTCAGCACTGCCACCATGCTCTGATCAAGTGATGGGCACTGGCACATTAGGGAAAACCCTTGTTGTGGCTGCAAACCTGAACAAAGCCCCTGAAACAAAAATGGTGAACCCTAGCACCTGCAAATGTCCTCTCCTGGGAAAATAAAAGAAAAAAAAGCAGCTTATTTTGAAGAAAGTGCTAGTGTGGTGTTTTAAGTGGGTGAGAGGAGGTTTCAGGGGGCCTGACTTTGGCCATGAGATGATCTCCATCAGAGTGGGAGATCCTAGTTTTAAGGCATCAAAAAAAATCAGGGAGCTGGACAAGGATCAGCCCAGGAGAAGCTGAGACACATGAGTGTTTGCCTTGCTACTGTGCTCATGCGACAGACATTCCTAAATATTTGGATCCCAGCAAATTATGGATTAGGATGCTTTGAAAGGTACAAAACAACCTCAACATTCCTTCCCCTAAATTCTAGAAAAGATGAGCTGGAATTTGCAGGCAATACTCTGCTAAGCCTTGCATGGCTAACACGTCTCCATATCTGTGCAGGCGAGTGGTTTATTTTATCAGTTATCCCGAGCAACCCATTTCATTCACTTGCTATTGAGCAATTGCATTTCCATCATCACAAAACTGCCTTTGTTTTGCTGCGAATCCAAGAGCTGGGGGCCGAGTGGGATTGCTGGGGGTCCCGTGCCACCAGGCTGGGCAGAAACCAGTCCTTACCCCTGGCTCGGGTGCCAGCATGGGCAGCGTGCGGGGATGCCCCTCCTGGTCCAGCACCACGAAGGTCATGAAGGCGCTGTTGATGTGCCTGCGGCTGACGGACATCTCCTGGCCATAGGCCTCGGCGCTGACCCCCACCTCCATGCTGCCAGAAAGAAGGGATGAGGGAGCAGAGGGCGGCGGGGAGGGCGGGAAGGGCACCCCCACCCTGGCACCCACCTGTTTTTGAAGGCGTTGTTGACGATGGCTTTGAGCACCAGGCGGTCCCCAACTTGCGACGGTCCCCGAAAGTGGAACATCTCGATGGCCCTCAGCGTGGGGTGGGCGTGGCACAGCCGGCTGTGGGGACACGTGTTACCCCCACATCGTGGCAGCCCCGGGTACCCACCCCGACCCAGCCAGAGACAAGGAGACCCCGAAAAACATCACCCCTAAATCCCAATGGCCAAAGCCAGCCGTAGTAAGGAGCAATGAGCCAATTGCAGTGAGTGTGAACCCCCTGTGCAGTGTCACCCAAGAGTGACACGCTGGACACCATCCCTTTGGAGGGTCCCTGCAGTCCAGCTGTGGCCAGACCCAGCCACACGTGTCCCCTCCAGGCATGTCACTCCCTGACCCCAACTCCCTTGTCGGGTCACCTGGCTGCGATGGTGGCCACGTTCTCCATCCACGCCATGATCTGCCCACCAAAGGTGTTGCCCTGGTGGTTGGCGTGTGGAGGCAGCACCAGCTCCACACTTTCCACCCGCGTCCGTTCCGCCGGCACCGCCCCGCTGCCATCCCGCGTCTCCAGCTCTGCCACAGGGGATAACAGGGTTCAGTGAGTTGGACGGCCAGTAGGACCCCTCACCCAACACCCCACCAGCTCCTGTTCCTCTCCCCACAGCCCTTTGGGCACCAACAGCCCAAACCTCCAGGGAGTCTGGGATGGTGGGGCTGATCCCTACCCCGCCGTGGCCAGGGCATTCCCAAACCTCCATGTGGTGATCACCACCAGCATCCTGCTGAGGAAATGGGATGTCCCCAGCTATGTCAGGGCTATTTGGAAGCCCGGGCAGGGGGGCACGGTACCGGTTTCCTGGGGGCTGCTGGTGAGAAGGTCCTTGAGGGTGTCCTTGTGGACCAGGCGCATGCGGCGGCGCTCGGCGGCGATGCTGTACTCGATCTTCTCCTCCTCTGTCTGCGGGCTCAGCGGCTTCAGCCGCACCTGCAGAGGGATGGGGCAGGGTGCAGACCCGCTGGGGACGAGCAGCAGCAGTGAGCAGCTGCCCCCCATGCCCAGCATGGGGCCAGGAGCCACCCACCATGCATCCCCCAAGCACGGGACAGGGGATCACCCGTGAAAAGCAGCAGTTGTGCGATGGAAAGCTGAGCCCAGCCCAGCCTCACAGAGGCCATTTCCTTACTGCCTCTGTGTAGAGTCCCCCCGGCCACCAGCCACTGCTCACCTTGCTGCCCAAGGGGCCCTGTGCCACGAAGGTGGCGTACGCCTTGCAGATGCTGCAGTGCTTCCCGCTGCACAGGTCCTCGTAGCTCACCTGGATGCCCACCTGGGAGAGGGCACAGCACCCCTGAGAGCTCTGCTCCCCAGGAACCCACATCCCACCACACACCCCTGGCCAGAGCCAGCCAAAAGGGATTAAAGCTGGGAATTGTGGGAGGATCTGGGGATTTGGCCATGTGGCTGTGAGGACAGGGGCAGGGGCACACACCAACCTCCATGCTGGAGTTAAAGGCTCGGTTCACTTTGGCTTTGATGTTGACAACTTGCCCGACACTGAAAAACAGGAAGAGGAGAAAGGAAAGGTTACTGGGGGACAACAGCAACCGAGCTGCTCCCTCTGAGGTGCCACGGCATTCCAGCTCACTGCCCGCTGTGGTGAGGCTTCCTGGGACTGTGGGACATGCCAGATGGCCAGCAGGACACGGGGACAGCCACCCCCGAGACATGAGAGCAGTGAGATGTCACCCCTGAGCAGCTGTGTGCCAGTGGGTCCCCAGGTCTGGGGTGCTGCCAGGACACCCGAGGGGGGCAGAGGTGCCCCAGGCTTGCTTGGCACCCCTGCCCATGTAGGCATGCACGTTCCTGCCAGAGCAAACGGCTCCTCCAGCCTTGCATCCACTGTCCTGCACAACTGGACCAGCCACGGGGCCTCCCCACAAGCAATGGGTACCTTGGGGTGCTGGGAGATGGCAGGAGGCAGTGCCCAGCCAGGGGCATTTTGCACCATCTCTTAAATTAAAGATCTGCTGGCAGCAAACTGCTGCTCTCCTCTGTGCCTTCAGCAGGCTTCAGACTACACACACAGGCAACTCTGCAGCCTGAGCCACTACAGACTGGTACCCATGGAATGTGCAAATTAAAATTTTTAGTTCCACCAGCAGCAGTCTTTACCAAATACATTTTTAAATCATGAATGCTCCTCATTCCCCAAAAGAGGCCAGTGCTAGAAAGCTCAGTGGAAAAATAAACCCTGTAACCAGCACTTCTCAAAACCAGAAGAGAGAGAGTGTGCTTTGACACCAGATTTTTCCCCCGTGCCCTCACACGTGACTTCAGGCTCCAAAGGAGCTCTGTAAATGGCACTCTGCACGTTGGCTCTGGCTGCAGCAGGAGTGGCAGGACCTGGTGCCTCTGGCCGTCCCCCAGCACGGACCCCGGGCTGGTGACGTGCCAAAAACGTTAGCAGGGTTACGTGAGCAGCTCTGTTCACATGCCATGCCTCGTCAGTGGGGTTAAGGCTCCCAACTCACGGCAGCACTGGGCTAGGCTGGCTGCTCTAGGGCCAAACACGTCCGTACCCGACACCGCTCCTCCCGTCCCGCTGCCCAGCAGGGCTTACAGGCGGCTGGCTGGGGCAAAAAGAGAAAGCAAATGTGGGGAGAGGGTTAGAGGCAATGGAAGCAGCCAGATGGATGCTCTGGATGGGCTGGTGGCGAGGGGCATGCAAGGGCAAGGGGCCAGGCAGGCAGACTGGCAGCCCCACGTGTCTATATATAGCCCCAAAAACATTTTATCTTCTCTGTCGTTATCAAACAGTAGAAGCCAGTGCCATAAATGCCACACAAAGCCCCACTCAAGGGTACGTGTGATCCTCCCTGAGGCTGCACTTCCACACTGCAGGGCGGAGGGGTGGGGACAATCTGCTGCCCAGACAGTGAGTTTTAAGCCAGTGAAAATTTGGGGTCTCCCCCACGCCCTCAAGCACCCACAGCTCCTCCCTGCCTCTCCCCGGCAGAGCAAGGGTGGCAGAAGGCACAAACAGCCAGGCAAGGAGATCTGACACAAAACTCCTCCACCTTCCAACAGCTCTGCAGGAAATCCCTGCCAGGCCCCTTGCTCGGAGCCTTAAGCTGGACCACAGCAAGTGGGATCTGAGCCAGGAGCAGCACAAATGCCCTGCCCCCTTGGAGCAGTGCCCAGCTCAACTCCGAGGAGGCACAAATGTTTTCCAGGGCTTGATGTGATGCTGTGGAGTGGGCTTGGGGCTGTTCTTCCCTGCTCCTGAAAGCCACGGGGAAAAGCTGGCTCAGGAGCAGAGTATGAACCCCAGTGATGCCATCTCTGCCAGCAGGAGGTGGCACCATGGCTGCACCACATCCCCACACTGTGGATTTCTCGCGGAGATGGGCACCTCATATGGGAGGGCAAAAGTGTGAGTTCAGCATTTCCTGGGAATGACAGTAAAACCCAAAAGTGAGTCAGACTTTTCTGTGCCAAACAAATCAGCTGATAGCCAGGGACCCCAGTGCCAACCCTGGGTACCCACAGTGGTGCCTGCTCCAGCAGGCAGACTTGCACAGCAGGGAGTGGCTGGACAGTATGGATCCTATACTGCATGGATCCTATACTGTGTGGATCCTATATGGCAAGGCAGGAACTGCTGGGCAGCATGGATCCTATATTGCAAAGATCCTATACGGAATGGCAAACCCTCAGGGAGCCCCCTGGCATGGTATCCAGGTGGGAACAGACAGGCACAGGGGGTCTGGGGGCTCTCAGAGATGAGTAAAGGTGGGTGGCAGTACCTGGGCTTACTGGGGGTACAAAAGGAGGAGACTACTTCAAGAATGTTGGGTGGGAATGCTCTTAGTACTGGGAGCCTGTGGAGGATGAGGGCAGAACCCTGGGAGGGTTTTTGTCCCCTCAGGTCAGGAGAAACATTGTCCCCTGAAACATGACATCCCAATGGCTGCATGAATCAGAGGGGGCAGCTCTGTGGGGCAGCACCCAGGGGATGCCAGGACCAGCCTGGGATGGAATTTTGAATTTTGGCAGGGCAATGCCCAGCCTGATGCATCTCACAAAGCCGGGAGCGCCCGCTGGGTGGGTGAGCCCCACCGCGCCTCTGCCACCCACACGGCCGCTCCAGAGGCACGATCTGCAAGATTCCAGCTTTCCAGAGCACTAAATCAGAGCTGCCTCCTGAACAAAGCCAGGGAGGAGCTGGCGTTGGGGGAAATACCGGGAAGCCAAGGCAGCAGGAGCTCCCCGGGTGACCAGACAGCAGATAGAGCAGTCTGCCCGCAGCCCTGCGGGGAGACCGAGCCTCAGTCCCTGGCTGCCCTGTGAGCCTGGCACTGCCACCACACCTCCTCCTCTCCCAGGCAGAGCGAGCTGCTCCCTGCTCCAGCCCCAGCCCACACTGCAGCCGGCAGATGGGAAAAACCCCCGAGTATTTACCTAATGGTGTGCTCAAAATAGATGTCATCCATGGAAGCTGTGACGCACGGGCAGCCAGCATGTCTCTCGGCTGGAAAGGAAAAACAAACTGCATCAGCAACTTCAGCAACGTGCTGAGGGTGCGAGGGCCACGAGGGCTCCTCTGCCCCAGGCTGGTGACACCAGTGACACCCAGCCAGGGTCCCTTTCCCTGCTGATGCCCATTGCTGCGCTTGCAGCGAACCAGAGTGAGATCTGGGGCTTCTCCACCCACGGCAGCACAGGTTTGCAGATGTTTAAAGGTTTGGAGGGTGTGCTGGTATTTGCCTTCCTTCCATGAGTTTGTAGCTGTGGAGATGCACCAGCAGCTGATTCCATCTCCCCATACACAGCGACTATTTCAAAGCCACTCTGCCGGCACCGCTTTCCCTTGGGACTCCAGGAACCTCAGACTGAAAAACTGCTCTGGGAACCTCATCCAACTGCAGAATTGCACCCATTTCTCTGTCAAAACCTCCCCATGCTTGGTTAAGCTGGCGAGCTCCATTGCTTCCTGCTGAGTGGAGGAGCTCAGCCCACTCTGGATGCTGCTGGTATGCCAGGGATGCCACCAGCCTGCTCTTCCCGTGCCCTGCACACCAGGCAAGGAAAAGGGCAGCATTAAAGAGGAAGCAGGCACGGATTTTGATCTGTCCCCAAGCCAGCATGAATGCTGCAGTGCACGTCTCCTCCCCTTCTTGTCCTGCTCCTGTTTGCTCTTTAATTACTCAGCAAAATGGCATGACGTGGGTCCCCAGCTGGCGTCACTCCGAGGTACGCACGGCGCTGGACTGCCAGGGATGCTGCTGATGAGCTGGCTCCTGTGGATCCTGCCTGGTGCCTTCCCTGGCAGCCCGGCAGGACCAGGGCTCCAGAGGGAGAGGATGGCTTACCCGAGAGGCAGGCGGCCGTGTCCATCCACTTGAGCAGCTGGCCGGTGCTGAGCTCGCCGCGGTGGTTGGTGTGGCAGGGCAGCACCAGCTGGCTCATCTGCACCTCGGTGGGGTTGCGGGCAGCCGAGGGGCTCGCCATGGCCCCCCCAGCCTCCTCCTGCTCCCCTGGCTCCCGGGCACGGGGTGGAGAGGTCGAGCCCTGTGGGACACAAAAAGCACCGTTTCACCCGAATGGGAAGCAAATCTCCTGAGAGAACAGGGACCCCACACAGAGCTGGGAGAACTCCGGCCCTGCACACCCCTGGACACCACCAAACCCATCCAGCCCTTGCCAAAGATAAGGTGCCCGCAGCCAAAAGGGAAAAGATCCCTCTAAAAAATGCTCCATAGGGGTTTACTCCAGGTTTTCAGGCCATTTATCACCTAATCCTACTGCTCCCTCCCAAAAACCACAAAAATTCCTCCCAAAGTTAATCACTCTTCTGAGAAGTAATTTTTCTCCTTGACAGCTTAATTTTTAGGGTGCTGCAGCACAGGGTGGGTTTGCTGTCTGGGGCTGGACAGTGCTCCACACCTTCCACCAACACCCCCCCCTTCACCAAAGGAAGCACTGGAAGATATGTTGTACAAGCAGCAGAGGAGGAGCATCCTCAGTTTGGGGTTGTTTGGGCAGTAAAATATGTTTCCTTGCTGGCTTGTCCATTTGCTGGGCACAGAGCAGCTCCCCTGGCACCCCAGGGGGAAGCAGGGTGGGAGAGAGAGGAGGCTGAGGTGGTGCTGGCAGGGAAAAATAGCTGATGAGAGATGTCAAGTGAGTCGTGTTACACAAAGGGTGAACTCAGTTAGCCTGGTGAGTAACTGAGGAGACACGAGGATCTGTCGGGGCTTTGTCAGAGCCCTTCCTTCCGCTTTCTGCTCCCACTGCAGCTCCTGCTCTCAGCACTTGTTGCAGGAGTCCCACTGCAGCAGCTTCCCTGCCCTTTGCTTTGCCTGCATTCTTTAAAGATGGGGTTATGCTGAAAATGAAGCTTTCCCGACTACCCTGAGCTCACTGCCTCTCAGAATAGCATTTTTCTCCAGCGGGTCTAACCTCTGTTTCCATAGCTACTGGTACACGACATCCCGGGAACGGCACAAACGTCGCCTCAGCAGAGACGGCAGCGGGAGCACCGATGGCAAAGCTCCCCCATCCCACAGTGGCACCGACCCCCGGCCACCAGAGCCCCTCCAGAAGCCTCCAAACCCCCGTGTGAACCTCCCGGGCTGCTTCCCAGCACGCAGAAGCGCCTCCACAAGTAGCACAGAGCTATTTTGGGAAGCCAGCAGGCTCTGGGGTATGAGCCAGCAATGCAAAGAGCTCCAAAGCCGCGAGCAGACAGCCTGGCCCGGGATGCCGCCGGTCATTTTCCCCACGTCCGACAGTTCTGAGCTTTGGGGGAGAAGCTGCTGGCCGTGCTGACCCTGGGTACCCTGCGGTGGCCAGCATGAGGCCGGGGAGGTGATGGGGAGGGAATGTGTTGGGAGAAGATGCAGCCAGGTTTGGTGCAGCTCCTGGCACAGGGTGGCATCAGCACAGCCTGGGTTAGTAGCTGGCGGCACAACGGGAGCCATGGGTTAGTTGCACGGCACGAAGGGTACCTGGAGGCCATTGCAACAGAAGCTCAAGATGTCTTCAGAGACTATAATATTCCCCTTGACCATTTTTAAGAGACACCTGGAAAGGAGCAGAGTGGCTCTGGTTACGGCAGAACCAGCAGAGACGGGGGTGGCTGCTTCCCAGCAGGAACAAGGCAGTGAATGTGGCGTGTTGTCACACCCTGTCCCCACATCCCATGCTGACATCCCTCCCACACCACTGACCCCTCACCAACACCTATCAGGGGGCTGTCAGAGCTGAAAGGGAGAAGGGCAGACCTGGGGCAGGTGCGTGCCATTCCGTGGGGGTCAGGTCCCACGCTCACCAGCCCGGATGAAAGAGTCCCAGCTATTCTGGGGAGCTGGACCAAGGGCACGTTGCAGGGCCATGGCTAACTCCTCAGTCAGTGATGCCGTGCCAGTGTTGCTACATGTGACAGAGGACTGTGCCTTGAAGCTCCCCTGGCCGGAGCTGTGACACCGCTGCAGTCACAAGACAGCCGGGAGCGTATTTTTGGCAGCAGGCAGGGCTGAGGCTGCCGTGGGTGGTACTGGGGGCAGCAAATGGGAAGCACCCGACTCCAGCAGTGCTGCTGTGCCCTGCTCCAGTCCCTCTGCCTGCGAAGCCCTGGCATTCCACAAGGGCATTGTGTGTCCTTGGGTGCCTGCAGGCCCCCAGGCCATGTGCACGGTGACTGTGTCCAAGCTGGACATTGTGGTGACATTGCAAGGAAAGGCAGTGTGGGAGCTGCAGCAAAAAAAAAAACGTGGAAGAGGCTTCATATTTGCTTTTAAACACAACACTGCCAGGCCCTTGGCATACCCCCAGCTTCCCAGCACACATCCCTCTCCCATGCAGCTAAAACCAGGCTGCTGGAGGCAGCAGCTCTTTTCCCAGTATATGGGATTGACTGATTTTGGCAAGAGGTTAAAAAAGTGGAAGCTGTAGATTTGCTTCCTGCACCATCAGGAGCTGGGCTGTCACACGGAGTGCACCCAATGTGGTCAGTACAAAACAAGACACAAACAGGAGCCTCTCACAGCCTCCCACCCCTGCCCCAGCAGCACCAGGTTTTGCTTTCCACAGCCCCACGACCTTTTCCCTAGCCCCATGACCTCTCCAGGTGTGTTATTGAGGTTTGAGAGCTTCCTGATGGCTCAGCTGCCCTCGCAAGAGCCGGTGCAAGAGTTACTGTCCTGTTCAGCAAGATGGGTTTGATGCCCAATTGCAGGCACAAGGCGGTGGTGGCAGCTGGGGGTGGTCCTGTGACACCCCACAGCCCCAGCCAACAGCTCCAGAGGGACATTCCTTGGAAACCCAAACCTGCTGCTGGCTCGGCAATCGTGTCACCTTGTACCCTGGGTTGCATTAGCAGGAGGGGGAAAAATACCCAGAGGTGTCTGCTTTGCATCATCCCTCTGCTATTTCCCTGGCAGCCCCAGCCCACGCTCCCAGCCTGGGGAAGGGGAGCGCCCCGAGACCCAGAACCATCCAGCCAGTGGGCATTTATGGAGTATTTGTTATCGAAACCAAGCCAGCAAGTGTCTGTCCTCATTAAAATCTTCAGCCTCACTCAGCTGTCACATTTTTAAAGCTGTTGACTGAGGCAGCCTTTGGGTCACCATGGCAACGGGATGCAGTACCCAGGCGATGATGCTCTTACTCTGTCACCCCTCGAGTGACCCACTTCTACCCAAAAAAAAAGAAAAAAAGTTTGCATTAGAAAAAAAAATCCCTTCCAGCAGAATATTTTTCTTGCCTCCTGCCACGTTCACTTCCTGTGCTGCCGAAGGCATGAGGAGCCCACAGGACAATCCAGGGAAGACACAGAGAGGAAAACCCACCAACAACCCCGCAAATATTGGGGAGAGGGATCCCACAGTTCTCCAATACCCTGGCAGAGGGGTGTCCAACAGCAGCAAAACACCCACATGATGCTCCAGGGAATGCTTCTGCTGTGAAATTCAGCACAACCTCTTCAGAAATCACCAGGGGACCACCGCTGTGCACAAGACCCCATTGCAAGCCCCGTGGGTGCCACAGCTCCCCAGGATGATGCTGGGCAGAGATGCAGGAGAACAGTTGTTCCCCCAAATCCTTGAGCCCACTGACAGCAGGGTGTTTGCTTCTGCCACCCCCAAGACACTGGATAAAAGGGAGAGACAAGGGTGAAACTGGGGTGGAGGTCCCAAGTGCTGGGCTTTGGGGAGGGTCTGGGCAGAGCAGGGCAGCCTCACACCTTGAGCTAGCCCCTCAGAGCTCTCTCACCACCCCACTGCCACCTCTCAAATACCTAATCCCCATTTTCCCTCACCTGGCTGTCTCCTACACCCACCCCAGCCCCTCGGTGTAACCTGACCCCTCCCTGGAAATATTTCTAGAAAAAAGGGGGGAGATGGTGGGGAAGAAAGCAGCAACAATGAAGTTCTCATGGCAGATTATTGGTGTATAATTGAGCAATATCCATGGTAACAAGCAAATCTGTATGCGTTAAAAAATTACCCTGACCTACTTTGGGAAATTCTGCCATCTCGACGGGGCAGTGAGGGCTGTCCATCCCCCGAGACCCAGCCTGCCAGTCCCACTGCCAGCAGTGACAAAGCCCTGGTGCAAGCAGCATTGGAGATGCCCAGCACAGCTCAGCCCCATCACCCCGTGCCCATCGGGATGGAGCAGGGTCCCCAGCATGAGAGCTGCTGCTCAGGATGTGACCCCGCTGGGACAAGAGGAACTGAATTGCCAGGTCACAGCACGGTGAGGAAACACAGCTCCCTGCAGTGGGTCTCAGTGAGACCTCAGGAGGGTGGCCAGCCCAGAAGAAAGGCCAGGACACACTGCGATGGGTATTTTTGGGACCACACACCATGTTCCCTTAGAGTTCGTGGAGCAAAGCAAGGCATGGGGCCAGGAAAGTGCAAACCAAGGGTCAAAGGCAAGAGTGGGACACAGGAGGACTCCTCCTACAAGGGGCTGATGGTTTTCCAGCCATCAGCCTCGGGAAAGCATCACTCAGTATGAGCACAGTGGGAACACCTCCAGCACCCTCACACCCCTCTCCACCACAGGGTGAAGCATCCCCAGCCCCACCATGCCCACAGCCCCATCCATACCCCTGCCCGAGTGCTCTTTGCAGCTCCCATGAGGCTCCCAGGAAGGCTGGTGCTGATCTGCCAGTACAGGAGCGAAGTCCCCCAGGGAGTGTCCCAGGGGACAAAGGTCTGGGTCCAGGGCAGGGGGAGAACAGAGCCATGTATCACCCCAGTATAGCTGTAAACACCACCAGGCCCAAAATTCACACTCGTGGGGACACCCAACAGCACCGCCCAGCCCAGGCACGTTTGCTCTGCCACCCAAGGCGTTCCCAGGGAGGAGACTGCCATAACATCAACACCACCACGTTTCAGACCACCACAGCCAAGCCCACCAAGCTGGAAACCACCATAGTGGCAACCAAGCTGGTGCAAAGGTCTACACCCTGGTGGTCTTAACTGTGTGGTGGCCACAATGGGGGTCACCACGGCTGAGACCACTGAGTAGGAAACACCCAGGTGAACACCATGGTGATGTGGTGGTCCCCACCGTGGTAGTCACCATGGCCAAGACCACCTCATTTAGGGCTACTGGGGTGGAGACCACCAGAGAATCGTGCCACCCACACTGCCCCCACCAGCTCCAGCACATCATCATCCCTCTGCCCTCCCCATGCTGCCACCATTCCAGGCAGCCCTGTGCCCATGCTTCCCAAATATCCGCCCCTACTTTTAAGTGAAAAGAAGCTCAAGCCAAAGCCCCCAGCACTCCTCCTGTCACACTCAGAAAGACCTGGGGGGGTTTGGCGTCCCCAGCTCCCGCCCGCTGTCCCCGCTGCAGCCGGAGGATGCCACGTCCCCACGGACAAGTCCGACCACGATGGAGCGGCAGCACAGCTCGCTGCAAACCCCAAAGGCAAGAAAGCATCCCCCGGGTGAGCAGGGGGGTCACACGGGGCTTTCACCCCACATCTTCCGCCTGGAAGAGCCGCCCAGCGCCCATGCATGCCAGGACGAGCCGGGAGTGGAAATCTCGCAGCAGCTCCCGCTCACCCAGCCCTGGGGTTCCCCCCGCGATCCCCAGCTCCCCTCAGCCCTCACCTCAGCCAGAAGAAGCTGAGCATTTGCGGGAGGTGTTGAGGCGACGGCTGGCTCGGAGGAGAAGCGCACGGACACCTGCGGGCGTCGAGGCCGGGCTGGCGCGGAGCCGCGGGACGGGGCAGCGCACACCCCCTCCCGCTTCCTCTAACGTGCTCATGCACAACTTTTCTTAAGGTAGCGCCTGGCAGATCTGCGCCAGCCTGGGAAACGCTCGGGAGCTTGGCTCTGGGTGCGGCGGGGAATGTGCCGGGCTGGCTGCGGAGCCGGGGAGAGCGGCGGGGGCGCCGAGCGCTGCCAGCAGCTCTGCGAGCGGGGAGATGCTGCTCCCTCCATCCCTCCCCAGGGAGCGGCTCCTGGGGCGAGCTCCCCTCCCCAGCCCCCTCTTCATCCTCTTCTGCCCCCACCACCTCAGTTAAACTTACCTGAAAATATCAGTATTTTCCCCAGAGCCGCAGGTACCGTCACCAAGCTCACTGTCCGGAAAAGCTCGGCAAACTTCTCCAAAGCCAATCCAATCCACACAGATACTCCCTGGCCCTGCTGCCTTTGAAGTACCTCTGAGAGGGTTTGTCACAAACCCCCTTTTTTCCCCTCTCTCTCTTTTTCTTTGTCTTCTTTTTCTTTTTTTTTTTTTTAACAAGGAAATAAAATGCAAATTGCCATGTCACCGCATTAATGACAGTTTGGTTTAGTGGAGATGTTGTTCTATTTGTATTTGATTTACACACTTTTACAAGTCGCTCTTGGTTATCAACCTACATGAGCTTGATCAAAGCTCTTGGCAGGCACTGGCAGCACAAGTATTGCCACTGGAAAGCCAACAGAGAAATAATTAAGCAGTTTCAACAGGAAATAAAGCCCCACTCTTTTTTTTTTTTTTTTTTTTTTTTTTTTTTTGTAAATAATAACAAAGCACTGAAATAGGGCAAAAGCCCCTGCCTCAGCCACCTAAATTTTAGGCTGGTTGTGGAAAACGTTCATTAAAATCCTAGATGCAGGCAGAGGAGAGGTGGGACACCGGGATACCTCTGGAAAGGCTGGGCCGGGCAGGGGTGGAGATGGGGCCCAGCTGGGGGTGATGGCCCCTGAGGGGTTTGGAGTCTTTGGGGGATGGAGGAAGGCTGCATTGCACCAGGTGATTGATCTGATTATGGGGATGGGGATTCTCTCTGGAAGAAGATTGTTGCCTGAGGACTTTAACCCCGCTGAGCATTCACTGCTCAGCTACTTGGATAAAATCTGCATTCTTCATTCCAAGAGCAGGAACAGAGAGGCCCTTCCACCCTGCATAGCCCCTTCCACGTCTTGCAGGTGGCTTTGCACGCCCAGATGCGATTAAATTCCATCATTACAGAAAACAACATTTCCTTTGGAACAGCAAACAAGACATTTCTCACCAGGATGATTTCCTACCCACTTGCAGCAGCCCGGGTGCCCTGCAAACCAGATCGCAGCGAGCATCCTCCAGAACATCTCCCCACCTTTAGCACGGAGGCCCCTGGCCAGGAAGATCTTCTGGGATCTCTCCCTTCCTCCTTAGGGCTGTTTGTTTCTGCAGCCGGAGATTAGGATCAAAAGGTTGGTGAAAACGAGTCAGAGGGAGCAGCACAATTAGAAACACTTCAGATGCTTGACCCACGCTCGAGCCTCCAAACAAAAGTGGCAAGGAGAGGTTGATGTTTTCCAGGCCCAATTAGCACAATGCTGTAATTCCCGAGCTCTCGGGCTGCCTGCATCCCTTCGCCCCGGCCGCCCAGCGAGCGCACGCCGGCTCCAGCTCCCTCCTGCTCCATCACCATATGCCCGTCTTTTACAGTTCTTTGGTGCGTGATGCTCAGAGAGTGGATAATTAGCTAAATGAATTAATTGACATTCATACTTGTAATTAGCAACCGGTTACAAGCAGCTATTCTCCTTGGGACAGCTAAAATTTCTCAGGGACTGGTGTTAAAACACTGGAAAATCGTTCGGGGTAAATAACGAGGGCCGTGAGTGCTGGTGGCGCCCGGGTTCTGCTGGGCTGGAAGAGCCGCATCGCGGTAAACAAGCCCGTGCAAAAGCAGAGCAGGCTGTGGAACGTGTTGGATACGCTGCTCGGGAGGAGGAGAACTTCCCAGCCTCGGAAGAAATCCGGGCCAGATGGGCGGCCTCCAGCCGGCGGCTCCCACCGGCTCCCGGCTAACCCTTTCCACCCCCACTTACCCCGGCAGCGGAGGCTGCTCAGGCAAAGCAATGGAAATTGGATGTCGCGAGTGTTAATTAAACCATTAATTACTGCTGAGAGGTGGGGGGAGAAAAATGACCTATTGGTTTTATCGCTTCTTGGAGTAGTTGGGAGGATGAAGTGCTGCTCAAGGGCTCGGTAATAGGAGAAAGGGGCTGCGGCATGAGGTCGATCTTTGCTGAAATGTAGGTTTTGTCAGATTTTTAGGGGATGCTGGCGGTGGTGCTGATGCACCCACAGCTAATCCCAGCACCCTGTGAGGCCAGGAGTGGGACCTGCAGTAGTGACAGGGTGAGTGGAGGCTGAGCAGCTCTCCCGTACTGCTGGGAGAGACCACAGGGGCTTGGACAGGCTTTTAGGGTGTCCCAAACTGCAGGGATCCCACTCCCAGCCATGGGGAGCAGTCATCACCCACAATCCCCGACAAATCTGCACCCACAGCCTCTGGAGTCACAGCCCCTGAGAGGAGATGTGCATGGACCCCACGCCCCCAAAATGTAGCAGGGGTGGGTGAGCTGAAGGTCTCTTCTCCCTGGAAAAGGCCCCCCAAAACCTGGACACCGATGGTAAGAAGGGAGGGCAGCACACAGGCACCGTCATACAAATGGCTCGTTATGGAAAAGAGGAGAAAAAGTGACACTAATGCACTTCATAAATCAAACTCTCACGTCTTGCTGCACCAGGAGCTCTGCAGCACCAGGGAGGAGAGCCTGGGCTGGGGCTACAAAGGACACCAGGGAGGATGAGCCCTCCAACCACTCAGGGACCAGCACTGGGGTGCCCTGCCCTGTGCCACCCTCTCACCCACGGTGGCTGCAGCAGCTCTGGCTGGCACAGAGGCAGTGGCAGAGGGTGATAGGACAGGGTGCTAAACTGGCACCCCACGAGCCTGGGTCTCCCTCGGAGAAGGGCTCTCCCACGGCTCCTGGCACAGGCTCAGGGCTGCATCACTCTGCCAGGAGTCCTGTTCTTGGCTCCTCCAAACTATCAAAGCTTTAGATTTCTCTGGCAGCGCCTGGAGTTTAACTGCCGGGGAGAGGGACAAAAAAAAGTCAGTCTCAGAAGAGAGTGGGAAAGGCTGGGCCAAGGAGCTGTCATGCCACCCCTTCAGCTACTACACACCCCAGTACATTCTCAAACACACTGCACAAGATAGCAGGGAGGCTAATTTTTCTTTAGCTGCAGGCAAAAAAAAAAAAAAAAAAAAAAAAAAAAAAATCAATTACAAGGTAACCTATTTTTCAACTCCTCCATTGGTATTTACTTAATTTCAAGGCCAGCTTGCCCACCCTGCCAGGGAGAGGATGAGGGCAGCTGTGTGCCACGGGGCTGAGTTCGCTGTGAGGTTTAGTTTGGGTTTTATCGAGACACCAAAGCTCAGAGCAATGAGGGTTTGTTTGAACAGGACGGCATGTGACACGGGCAGCCAGGCAGAGTCCAGCCCTGACGGGGATGGGGAGCACCAGGACTTCCCTGCTACTTGCAGGGCAGCAGGAAGAGCCCAGGGAGAAGCACGACTTTCTGGAGGTGCTGGTGGCCCGTGTGGACAGGGACTGCAAGGAGGGTCCACAGGGACAGGAATAGCTCCAGGTGTCCACAAGAGCTGGCAGAGTCCCAGGGAATCCGTGGGGACAGGAGCACTCAGGGGGTACATGAGGACAGGGCCACCCCAGGACAGTCCATGAACACTTGGACATCCGGAGGGGTTACATGGACACAGAACACCCGTGGGCACATGAGGACAGGACACTGGGGGTACACAGGGACAGAGACACTCATGGGGAGGGGGGCACAGGATACTCCTGGACACAGGGACATAGGATCCCGTGGATACACAGGGACAGGGACCCCCCGGGGGACACACGGACATAGGAGGGACACAGTCGCCCCCGGGAGACACTCGGACACGGGACACGGGGGGACACAGGACACATGAGGACACACGGACACGGAGAGACACACGGACACGGGGGGACACAGGACACGGGGGGACACACGGACACGGGGGGACACACGGACATGGAGGGACACACGGCCACGAGGGTACACACGGACATAGGGGGACACACAGATACGAGACACAGGGGGCACACACGGCAACGGGGGGACACACGGACACATGGGGACACACGGCCACGGGACACGGGGGGACACACGGCCACGGAGGGACACATGGCCACGGGACACGGAGGGACACACGGACACGGGGGGACACACGGACACGGGACACGGGGGGACACACGGACACGGAGGGACACATGGCCACGGGACACGGAGGGACACAGGACACGGGGGGACACATGGCCACGGGACACGGAGGGACACACGGACACGGGGGGACACACGGCCACGGGACACGGGGGGACACAGGACACGGGGGGACACACGGACACGTGGGGACACAGGACACGGGGGGACACAGGACACGGGGGGACACACGGACACGGGGGGACACAGGACACGTGGGGACACACGGATACGGGGGGACACAGGACACGGGGGGACACAGGACACGGGGGGACACACGGGCACGGGGGGACACACGGGCACGGGACACGGGGGGACACAGGACACGTGGGGACACAGGACACGTGGGGACACAGGACACGTGGGGACACACGGACACGGGGGGACACAGGACACGGGACACGGGGGGACACAGGACACGTGGGGACACAGGACACGTGGGGACACACGGACACGTGGGGACACAGGACACGGGGGAACACAGGACACGGGGGGACACACGGCCACGGGGGGACACACGGACACGGGACGCCCGCGGGTCCGCGCGGTACCGGCGCCGCCGCGCGCCGCCAGGGGGCGCCGTTGCTCCGAGCGGCGGCGCGCACCCCCCGCCGCCCCCCCCCCCCCCCCCCACCGCGGCCGCCCCGGCCCGGCCCGGAGCCGCGACCCGGCCCGCCCGTCCCCGCGGCCGGGGGCGGGCACCGCGGGGGCACGGCGCCCTCCGGTGCCCCCCGGCGCCCTCCGGTGCCCCCCGGGGCCCCTGGGAGCGGGGAGGGCGGCGGGGAAGGAAGGGGGGCTGTGAGGCGGAGGGGGCGGGGCGGAGCGGGGCTCCGCCAATCAGCGCGCGGCGGTTTCAAGAAGCCCCTTCCGCGCCCCGCCCCGCCCGCGCGGCGCCGCGCGGCCCCGGGGGGGACCCGGCCTGAGGGGGGAGGGACCGGGCCGGGGCGGGAACCGGGACAGGAACCGGGACCGGAACCGGGACCGGAACCGGGACCGCGACGCGGCCCCGCCGCCCTCCTGCCCGCCCTCCTCCGGCCTTCCTGCTGCCCTGCGGGAGCGGGCGAGCGGGAGGGCATCGCACCCACGCTGGGTGCTGCCGGCGCGGGGATTCGCCTCCGCGTCCTGGGCTGCCGGGCCAGGGTGGCACTCGCCCCCGGGTTGTGGCGGGGACGCCCCCCAGGCCTTTATGAATAATGCAGTGATATTAATTATGCAATTTAATTAATTATGCGCATGCAGCCTCTACCAGCGGATCGCTGCTGCTGCCTACATTAAAAGGCGTTTGCTGGTTGGGTTCCGCACGCAGCCCTTGGACCCCGGAGCCGCTTAGGGCACCGGCGGTGCTTTGGCACCGGGGATGTTTTAGCACCGGGGATGTTTTAGCACCGGGGATGCTTTGGCACCGGGGATGTTTTAGCACCGGGGATGTTTTAGCACCGGGGATGCTCTGGCACCGGGGATATTTTAGCACCGGGGATGTTTTAGCACCGGGGATGCTCTGGCACCGGGGATGCTCTGGCTCCGGGGATGCTTTGGCTCCGGCGATGTTCTGGCCGACGCCGACCTCCCTCCAACCGCTGGCACAGCTGCGCGGGTAAACAGGAAACCCCAACACCGCAGCTCCCGCCAGAGCCAGAAACCCCAGCCCCACGGCAGGCAAATGCTCCTTCCCAAAAACATCGGCGGCTCCCGCGGGCGTGGGGCCGGCCGGCAGCGGGGATGGGCGGCAGCCCCCCGGTACCGCTGCCCGCCCGCCTGCGCCGGCTTCATTTGAATGCGAGCCATGCAGAGCGCTCGCCACCGCCACTGAGGTGTGGAAATCTCGCCCAGACGAGGAGGGGGTTCTTCCTGCTCACAGGTTTAGAGGGGGAAAAGCCGTATTAGAAGACGGGGGATTTTAGACGCCGAATGGTCTCAATGGGTGCGTGGCACTCCAGGGAGGCTGTGAAATGAAGGGGGTAGTTTTGGAGGGGTGCAGGGAGTGTGTTGGATGGAAGCCCCTCTCCCATCCTCCCCATTAGCATCTCCAGCAGTCATCATGGAGTTTTGGTTTTCCCATGGGAAAAAAGGAATACCAGGCTGGCAGCAACATGAAAATAAAACGACCTATATAGCTTGGTCAAATTTAAAGTTCAAAATCCAAACTGCCAGCAGCGGTGCCTGGTGGGAGGACAGTCCTGCAACAGGCTGGGATGCAGTGTGTCAGGCAGGAATGCAGCCTGTACAGCTCTGTGTACAGCCAGGATGGCAGTGGTGTCCATCTGCAAGAGCACACTGCCCACACACCCACCATGGATAAGGGCCATGTCACTATGGGGGCTCACAGAGGCTTTAGAGGGTAAGTGCAGGGCACAATTAAGGATGCAAATTTTTTTTAAGTGTCTATTTTCACAGGTGATGTTCCAGCAGAATATTCACAGTGAACTGACAAGCACAGGCTTTTCCCAGCAGTGTGCACCCTAAAGAGCTCTGTGTACAAGCTCCAGGCAGTGATGGACCAGCAGTTCAAGAAAGGGGCCAGGAGAAGGGAAGCTGCTCTGGGACGTGAGGAAAGGCCAACTAACCACCAAAAGTTGGGAGCATTTTGATATCCTGACAAGCCCTGGCAGCAGGGGTTTGAGGGCTCCTTTCTGCTCTCAGGAAATCAGGGATGGGTGCAGGGATGTTGCCAGCCCAGGCCAGAAGCAATAAAGCGCCTGGAGTGATGCAGCAAAACAGGATGGAGTCGTGTGTCGAAATAAATCATCCAAGGAGGCAAGGCAGGGAGGAGGAGGAGGAGGTTTGCTGCTCTCAAGCCTCCCTATGTCTAACAAAGCCTCAGAAACCCCAGGTGGGCAGCAGGAGCTGGGGCGGGATCCAGCCAGCCATGCCCCCAGCTGTCCCAGAGCGGAGCTGGTCCTGTCCAGGCATCCCAGCTCCAGCTCTCCCAGGAGCTGGTTTTCCCATCCCTTCCCAGCTCCCGCGGCTTCACCTTGTGGCAGGCAATGCACAGAGCTGCCAGGAGTGATAAAATGGCTGTCCCCCAAATTTATGGAGTTTATCTGTGAATAACTCTTGGAGGTGAAGCGGCCGTTGAGCCAGAGAGGAGGAAGGTTTTACTTTGGGAAAAACTCTCCCAGGGGCCATGCAGGGCAGGCAGGAGCCCAGACCCAGTTCAAGGGACCAGTGGGGACGTGCCCCGTGCCCCCCAGCTTGTAGGGCTGGGGCATCGCCAGGGTGAGCTCGCCACTCGCCCACGCTGGGGGAAGCCGAAGGCTTGTTTCCCATCTGCAGCGTGTTTATTAGGAGCTAAGTCATGAAGAGGCTTTGGCACATCTCCGTCGCTCCCGCCGAGCCAGTTTAGCACAGCAGAGATCGCTGCTTCTTCCAGCAGCACGTGCATGCCCGGGTTTTCCATGCTGGCCAGGCATTGTGCCCCATGCTCTCTTTCCATGCCAATCTTTTCTTCTTCCCCTAGAAAAAAGGTTGTATCAATGAGCTATGGAGCAGCATCCTGATTCCTGGGGAAGCACAGCTGAGGCTGAGCAGGCTGGAGCTTCCCCCTCATACCCCCTCCCCACTCTGCTGCAGTAACATCCATCCTAAGTTTCTGAGCCTCTTCTAATTTTGGAGGCCGTTAGCAAAGCAGGCACTGTTGCAGCCAAACGAGGCTGCCAATGTTTCCTTTAAAAGCTGCTTTCACTCCGAAGGACTCTTCTAGATGGTTTGCTTTTAATAGCAGGCTGCAGGGTGCAACGCCCAGCTCGTGGCCGGGGCTCTCTTTGGAGCAGGAAGGGACTGCATGGCACTGGGAGCAGGACTGGGGATGTGCAGGGAGCCACACACATCCATTGTGAGCCGTGGCAGCGCACTCGTGCATCCCTTTCCTGGTTGAGACCAGCAAAGATCCTCACTGCCTTGCAGAGCTGATCCCACTGCAGCCCATTTCCTCTTTTCCCTCGCCAGCTTGTGGGGAAATCTTTCTAGCAGAGAGGGACAGATACAGCTCCTAACCATGGTGATATCTCAGAGGAGAAGGAAAGGCCACAGGAGCCAGGGAGAAGCAGGAGGCAGTGAGGTCAGTGCACTGGTAGGTGTGAGTGCTTTGCAAAACCCAATTGCTGCTTCAGTATAACCAGATTCAGGAAAATGAAGCTGAAGTGTGAAAAATGAAAGTGAAAAGATAGGAACCAACCCACGGCTATTTATTCTAAAAATACTGACCTAAATACTTAAGCACACATATAAAAGTAGTTGTCTTTGCTGATTTCCTTTATGAGAGTCTCCTGGTTTGGTTTTTATTTCACTCAGAAACCAGAAGATGAGGATTTTTGGAGACATGGAGATGGTGTTCTAGCCTGGTGCTCCAGAAGTCTTTTGCCCAAAGCTGTAAGCCCAAATGTCATCTGAAAGCCCATCTTTGAAATTCATTCATTAAGCTAACGAGGCCCTGTGGTGAGCAGCCCACACCTCTGCTGATCAGAATAGGAAAGGCTTTGGCCGGGTCTCATGCAATGGCTCTGGTGTTTCTCTGTGAGTGGGATGATGGCAGTGGCCATGGCCATACTGTGGGCATGGCAAATCCCCCAGAAGAAATTTGGGAGCAGAGGGAGGCACTGGAGCAGTGGTGTTGGCACAAAGCATCCCTCAGCTTGTGGCATTGGCAGAGCCAGGCTGCAGTTCCCATCTGGGCTGTTGTACACATCTGGGCTGGGGTTCACATCTGGACTGGGGTTCACATCTGGGCTGTTGTTCCCCTGGGCTGTTGTTGCAGGCAGTCACCAGCCTCTGCCCCCTCCCCACTCATCTGGCAGTAACCAGGGCCAGGATGTGGGGAGGCTGTGGGCAGTACTGAGCCTGGCTTAGTGCAAAACACCCAGGACTGACTAGTGACACGACACAGCCGGCACAGCGGGGCCGGCACAGAGGAGCACCTATCCTGCAGGCAGCCCTCTAACTAGGTATTTTGGGATTTCCAAAAATACATCCCTGGAGGTGTCTGGGCCAAGCAGTGGGGTGGATGGTGAGGGAAGCCCAGGGAGTGCACGGGGATGGACCCCTGCACGGTCACAGCCCCTGATGTGGCTCCGTGACCTGCTCTGCACGACCTTCCTGGGGAAGATTATGAAAGTGCATTACGTGTGGAGGCAAAACGGATGGAGGAGCGGGCAGGAGTGCTGGGTCAGCAAGTCGTGCAGGCTGGATGAGCAGTGAGTGCTCAGAGGGAGAAGGAAGACACCGCGCTGAAAACAGTAAAGGTAAAATCTGGGTGGGGGGGAAGTGGCTCCCTGCCTGAAGGTCCCAGGGGGAGAGCCAGTCACAGCATTTCCATATGACAAAGTGAAGGTGCAAGCCAGGATAGTGTGAGCTTAATAAAATGGGTTGGTTTGGGGTTTTTTTAGTTAGAAAAATGGGTGCTCAGTGCCATGTGGGAGCAAGAAAGGGCTCCTTTTGGAGTGTGATCTATGGCATGGGGATAAGTCTGTTCCATACAGCATTCTGCAGACCAGGGGATGGATGAGCACCAGCCAGGTCTCCTCACTGTCTGCTGGGAAGCAAGGTGGCCATGCATGAGCAGAGCCAGAGCAAGCCTTCCAAGCAGCAAGAGCTGGGTTTGAAACCTTGGAGGATGTTGCAGAGGCAAGTGTCCCTGAGGACACTGGCTCCAATGGCAGGCTGCTAACTGGAAAGCCTTTCCTATAGCCCTGAGATCCCCTTCCCCCACAAAACTCCCAGGAGTGATGGAGGAAACCCTCGTGGGCAGCAGAGCCAGTTGGGCCACAGTTCACCCTGCAGCAGCTTTTTACCTAAAATAAGGCTGCTAAAATAAGTACCCAAACTGTCACAGCACTCGCAGCAGATTTTCAGCTCCATGCACACACCTGGCACTGGTCCACCCTGCTGTGGGAGCACCCACGGGGCCAGTGGCAGCAGGGGGAAGGTCTGCTGCAAAACACAAGGTCACCCTCTGTCAGAGGTGCTCTGGCTCCATTGCAGGGCGCTGGAGGGGGTGGCTGGCTCAGGGCACTGCTGGCGGCACGTATCAGGCGGAGACAGATGGAAGAGGTGACAGATAAGGGACTCAGCCTGGAGAAGAAACAGGAGAGATAGGACCCAAAGGCTCTGCCCCAGCAGAGAGAGGAGGCTCAAAACCAGACCCAGCAGAGCTGGATTTAGATCCCGCAACGCTGGCTGGATACCTGTTCCCTGCCTAAACCCCCCCTAGCCGAGGGCAGGGGCGTGAGGAAACCACTGGTGTTGAACTGCAGATACTTAGGTGGTGCAGCGGGGCTTCTGCTGGCTCCCAAGGCAGCTGAAAACTGCTGCTACTCTGGAGAGGCTGCAACCCTTCACTGGAGAATGGTTGGCATCGGGCACAGCTTGGAGGCTGTCCTGTGGGATAACTGAGAAAACTCTAAGACAGGCACCATCCCATGATCTGTAGGGTCTGCAGGCATACACAGCTCTGCTGGCACCACTTGGGAGGGTCTCTGCTATGCCATCGTCATAGGAGACTGACAGGCAGCACTTATATGTAACCCCTTGAGGCATCCTCGCTTCATGCCAGTGCCCTGCTTGGCCCCACATAGCAGCCACCAGAGCTCAGCCACAGGAAAGGAGCAGGGTCAGACACAGCACCGCATGGGAATGTCAGCAGCACTGCTGAGAGCCAGGCTGGGGTTGTCATTTTGCAGGACCTGCATGCTGGTTTGTTTGGGGAGAGGTATTTCATTGCAAAATGTCCCTTGCAGGGAGATGCAGGCTAGTGGCAAAAGAGGTGGGAACAAGGAGAACCGGAGTAGCCCAAAGCAGCTGGCACTGGTAAGAGGTGAGCAAAGGTGACACTGTCAGGGCGACAGGGTAACGAGGGTCTGACATTTTGGGTTTTGCCTTTGCCCTGTTCCTCGGCAGTCAAACCACAAGTGTGAGTTTGGGGCTTGCAAGCCCGTGCTCCTCAGATGGGGAAGTCCTGCTCCTCAGCTTTATCCCTGTCACTTTCTCCATTTGTGCCTTCTAGCTCTGTTTGTCTCCTGTGCAATGACAGGAACCACAGAGCTAAGATCCCAGGAGCACCAGCTGTGGGAATGCAGCATGGTTTCCCAGCTTTCCCTGGGGAAAGCCCAGGAGCTGTGTCCCACATGGGCGCTCCTGCTCGGCACTTTGCAGTGCCTGCCTGCAGCCGAGGTTAGCGCAGAACTGCGGGTGAGGAATTGGAGCTGCCACGCAGGGAGCTGCTGGGGAATAGCTGCCATGCTTTACATTCACAGCCCATCTATTTTGCAATAACTTCACCATGATGTTCCCACATAGACAAGCCTAAGCTAGCATAGATAATGAAATGGGTTAAAGGAGACAGGCGGAGGGAGAGGAAAGGAGCCAGCAACTGGTAGTAAATCAGGGAGAGAACAGGGTTACTTTAAATTCAAGGTCTTGGTGGCAGGGCAAGTTTGGTTTGTGCCAAGAGGTGTTGTTGGGGAAGACAACAGCGTCTTCTTGGTGGGGCCACCAACCTGTGTCCCCCAACAAACCTCACCTTGCTCCTGTCATTCCCCTGTGCCTGCCCCATGTGCATCACTGGGATTAAGCAGAGCCAAGGGCACCCATCCTGGGTGGTAAAGCATGGTCAGAGGATCCTGAAGGATCAGGCAGTGGGCTCTGCTCTTCACAGGGGAAGGTCCTGCATCAGCTCTTGGTCAGGGCCTGGAGAGACCCAACTACTGAGACTCCCCCACCTTTGGCACGGGCTTCGAGGCAGTCCAAACAAGCTAATTAAATCCTGCTCTGCTTAATCAGAGCCATTGAGCACCAGTCAGAAGAAATTAATCCCGTGTTTTATTAGATGCCGTTTGAAGTAGTGTTTGGCACCTTGTCCTCAGTTCTCATCTCCTTCTGGGGAAGGAAGAAGGACATCTGTGGGGAAGAGCGAGGGTGCAGCAGATGGCAGCGGGGATGATTCAGGGGCTCGAGGAAGGAGCTGCGACTCCAGCGGCATCCCTGGGGGGGGAACGAGACACCTCTCCCTGCATCCCACAGCCTACCCCTCCCCACAGATGAGAGTCTGTGAGCCAGGCAGGCATCCCAAAAATACATGTTCCTCCGCATTGCATGCTAATGGCTCTGCTCGAGAGGTCCCACCGCAATTAAAGCACAAGGAGCATTAATATGCAACGTGGAGAGGCCACTCTTCCCACAGCTACTCCCTCCCAAACCTGTCCTTCCTGCTGCACATCCCTGCCCACTGGGAGCCTGCCCACGGGGATCCCACAGCAGTCCCAGCGGAGCCGCTGGCAGTGTGCAGTAAATTTGAGCCTTCCCTTTGCTGTGCCCAGGGGATGCTGCCTTTTCCCCCGGTACCTTCTCCTGCCTTTGGGCTCAGTGGAACAGGATCTGTTGGGTACCCACCAGGTGGGTGCCATGCAACGCAGCCCTGGCACAGGAGACACCCCGACACCTGGGAGAAATCCACAGGCAGGTGTTTAGAACAACCAGCTGGGTGATGGTTTGGGGTTTTTAATGACTTCTGGTGCTTAAATTGCTGCAACCCAAGAAAAACTCCTGATGAAGAGAAAGTCTGGCCAAATAAGGTAGCCCACAGGTCACCCTCCGCACCTTGGGAGCACTCGGTAGCCTTGGTACATCCTCCTGCAACTCAGCTAGATGAAGCTGCTGGCTTTGGGTGTGGGGATTTATTTTTTCCTAAATTTCCTGTCATAACTTGCGTTAAAACTTTGCAGAGCCACTTAATTGCCTTCTGCGGTGGTGATGATATGAAATTAGTCTCCCTTCTGATCTTTAGCTATGTTGGTCCAAAGCACCAGCTCATAATTTGCTCTAATCATCAGGTCGTGGAAGATGCGAAGGCAGGGCCGGTGCCCAGTGAATTCACACGGGCTGGGAGTTTCCGCCCTTGCTGTGCCAGAGTCTGGCAGCTGGCAGGTCGGGCTCTGCCACCCTGGGATGGCAATATTGATAATTTCTTTTGGTGCCACTTTGGGGAGTTTTTCATCAACTGCTCTCGATTGTTTCCTCTAGAAAAAGCTGGGAACTACAGCTGTCCGGAAGAAAGGAGGGAAAGCCGAGGTTGTTTTCTGTCTCCCTTCTCAGCCTGCTCTCTCCTCTGAGCATCTCAGAAACATCTTCCACTTCTGTCTGGAGACCTGGAACCAGACTGCTGAAGGCACCTGGAGAGGAAAGGATCCTGTCTCCCATCCCACTTCCCTGGGCTTGCTTCATGTTCTGAACCACTCCAGGGGTTGGGGAGAGGAAGTGGCTGGGTTTTGCCTACCCACCTATGCCAGAAAATCAGAGTTACAAGAAAACAAGCTCCCGATGAACAGAAGAAGGCAGGGCAATATTCTGGGCACAGAGAGGTCCTTTTGCTGCCGAGGGCACAGCGCCCATCATTCCAGTGGCATTAGTGCTTTCCACCTCCACGCAGGAGGTACAGGATATCATGGTATTATTTTTAACCAGGGATATTTAGTGAACTCCTCACGTGCTGCTGGAGGGTCAGATTTATCCCATAGCCTCAGTCCCAGGGGACACTCCCAGTTATTTTTGAACCCATCAGAGCAGCAGAGGAGCAGAGGGATGCAAAGGCTTGGGAGACACAAAGTCTGGGGTTTGTCTGGCCTGTCCCTCTGGTCTGTGCTGCAGAGGCGTGCATGGAGCAGAGCCCCACATGCCTGCCTTGTCATCGCTTCTGTCACCTCGGCTCCCACCATAAAACCCAAAACTTGGGCGAAGCCCCAGGTTTTCCTTTTCTTCTGAGACGATCTTGGACTCCTGCAAGTTTTTATCCTTTTCGACCTACCGCATTGCAAGACTTTTTTTCTTCCCCCCACCCCCCAGTTCAATTTAAACCACAATTTAACCTGTGAACGAGTTTGGCCCTGCTCAGGCAGGTCCCGATGGCCGTGAACATTCCCACGGGCGCCGCGGCGCTGCCGCCGCCGCGGGAGTCCCTCCCACGCCCCGCGGCTCCCCACGCCGCCGCCCCGGGGCTCCCTGCCCTCGCACGGAGCGCATGGCCCCGCTCACACCCGAGGTCCCCGTGTTTGCACTGCAACCTCCCGGTTCTAGCAGCGGGTAACTCATCACACAGCCGCAGCCAAGCGCGCAGCCGCCGGCCCGGCTGGTTTTTGTTCAGCCACTCACTTCGGGGGTAGAGGTGAGGCCAGGGCAGGGGGAAGGAGCTGTTGGAAGCCCTTGTTTTTGTGCTGCTCCAACATCCGTCCCCACGGGCACCGCCACCCGAGGCCGGCACCGGTGCTCACTTTGGTTCTGCAGAAACAGATGCTGGTGGGGCGAGGGGCGCAAAGCCCCGACTTTTAAATTAGAGGCGCGCTGGGACAAGCCCCGGAGAGAGGCAGAAGGGCTCCCCACAGCCCGCCCTGCGCGACCCCCACCCAGCCCGCAGGGGGTGGCTTCCCCCGCGTGTTTTTAAGGGCAGCGAGGCGAACACGACCCGTGGCTGGAGCTGGCAGCCAGGACAGGCTGGCCCCGGGCTCCGCTCAGGGCTCCGCGCAGCCGGGCGCGCCCGGCCCCGGGGTGACCGCCGGCGGCGCGGGGCCGGGGTGCGCGGCGCCGGGCGGGACCCGCCGGGGCCGGTCCGGAGGAGAAGGCGGCGTGCCCAGCCCCCGGCCGCCTCCCTTCTTCCTTCTCCCTGCGCCTGCCTCCCGCCGGGTCCGTCCCGCCCGGCGCCGCGGAGCGGCAGCGCCCGCCCGGCCGCACCGCGCTCCCCGCGCCCCCCCCCGACGGGCGGTTTCAAGTCCCCCCTTCCGAGGTCTCCGCGGCGCCGGCCAATCAGCGCGCGCTGCGCGCCGCGGCCCGCCGCCTTAAAGGGCCCGCGCGCCGCGCGGCGCCGGGGAAGCGGCGCCGCCCGCGGGCCGAGCCGGGCGCGCTCTAGGACCGCGCGCCGCCGCCGCCCGCCCTCCCTGCCCGCCGCGGGAGGCCGCCCGCCGCCTCCGGAGCGGGGCGTGTTGCGGAGAGGCCCCGCCCCCGCCGGGCGCTGATTGGCGGGAGCGGGCGCCCGTCGGCGGCGGGGGCGGCGCCCGGCGCGGCCACGTTCGGGTGCGCGGCCAGCGGCGCGTTGGGCGCAGCGAGCGGCGGCGGGCGCGGGGCGATGGGGGCGCGGCGGCGGCCGGCGCTCTGACAGCCCCCGGCGCTCCCTCGGCGGCGGGCGCAGCGGCTCCGGCGGCAGCGGCGGCGGCTCTCGGCGGCCGCCTCCCTCCTGCTCGGCGCGGACCATGTTCGCCAAAGGGAAGGGCTCGGCGGTGCCCTCGGACGGGCAGGCGCGGGAGAAGTAAGAGCGGCGGCGGCGGCGGCGGGGGGAGCGGGGCGGCGGTGGCGGCGGGCGGCTTTGTGCGGGGCGGGAGCGGGGCTCCTGTTCCTCCTCCGACCCGGCGCTCGGCTGTTGCAGGCTGGCGCTGTACGTCTACGAGTACCTGCTGCACGTCGGCGCCCAGAAGTCTGCGCAGACCTTCCTGTCCGAGGTGAGCCCCGCCGCCCCCCGCGCCCTTTGTGCGCCGCCGCACGCCCGCCCTCCATCTTGCGCGGGGCGGCGGCGGCGCCGGGGGGTCGCCGCGCGTGGGGGCCCACGCCCACCCGCGACCACCCCCCACCCGCGCCGCCCCCCCCTCCCAACCCACCACCCCCCCTCCGTCTTCCTCTTGCCCGCAGATCCGGTGGGAGAAGAACATCACTCTGGGCGAGCCCCCCGGCTTCCTGCACTCCTGGTGGTGGTAAGTGCGGGGGTGTCCCGTCGCGGGTGGGAGCAGCCCCCGGGGGCGGGGGGGTGCGCGCCGGTGGCGCGGGGCCCCACGGGGTGCAGCCCCGGTAGTGGCGTGAGTCAGCAGCGGCGGCGAGCCCCGAACCGCCCCGGCTCCCGCTCCCCGCGGGCGTCGAGGCGCGGCGGAGCCACCCCCGGCCCCGCGGGAGCGGCGGGCAGGGCTCCCGCTGGAGAGCTGCCGGGCCAGCCGCAGGCACCGGGCTGTGCCGGTGCCACTGGGCCGCCCAGGGGAGCAGGGCTGGGCGGCTGCGAGGCTGGGAGAAGTCCCTGAAGTCCCACGGGGTGTTATCCCTTCAAGGTGTTGCCTCTTGAAGGCTAGTTTTGCTTCCTTAAGCGCCCAGCATCCCCAGTCCCGACGGTCAGATCCGCGTAGTGTAAAGCTGGGATGCACAGCTGGATCCAGCTGAGGTCCCATCCCAGCTGTGGGCCCCGGGGGCTGGGAAGCCGCTCACTTGAGCTGACCTGGGTGCCCGATCCCTGATGAGTGACTGCTCTTCTCCCATCTCTCCCTGCCGTGCAGCGTGTTTTGGGACCTGTACTGCGCAGCTCCCGAAAGGCGAGACACTTGTGAACATTCGAGTGAAGCCAAAGCCTTTCATGACTACGTGAGTAACAAGTTTCTAATCCTCGCGGTAATTACGGCGTTGGGGAGCTCCGGCGCACCAAGTGCCAACCTAACGTAACTGGCTGGCAAAAAGTGTGGGGTTTTTTTTAACCAGCAATGTTCTGATTTGACTGAACAGTATTTCATAATGTTGCAATTATGTAAATGAGCTCAGATACTTATCTTAAGCACTTAAAGGCATTCGGGCTAGTGGTAGAATTAAGAACTTTTGCATAGCAATGGACAACAAAGCGTTTATATGGCAAGATATTTCATGCTGAGGATACTGTGGTGGTGAGATGTTCCATGCTGAGGGCACCTTGCAGGATGGGTGGGGGTTGGATTTTGGTGGGGAGGAGAAGGGGGAATTCCCCAAACCACTGTTGAATGCCTTAGTTAATATCTCCCTGCCTTTGGCAAGGCTGGGGGCTTCCTTGGTTTCCCGAGTCCTCCCTTGATCCCAGCAAGGGAGAGGTGTTGTCTTGTTGAAGCTGATGGTTGGTTGGTCGTTGTGCATCTTGGCTCTCCATGGTTTGGGTTGCAGAGGTGGCAGCATGACCCAGGGATGGATGGTGCTTCAGGGGTGTCATGCTTGAGTCTGAGGTGTCTCCCAAGGAATCCCTCTTGGGAAGGGGGCATGGCATGCCTGCCTGCCCCACGGGTGTCGGGTGGGCTGCCCACTCTGGTCCCGCACACGGTACCCGCATCCACAGCGTTGGGAGGAATTTGCATCAAAGGATTAGTCACCTGGCTGCGGGCTTGGACCCCAGTCAAGTGTGTTTCAACCTCGTAGCAGGAGCTGGTTTTGTCTGCTCCAGGGAGACTATGGTATGGAAACCATTTTTCCTCCCTTCCCAAGTTTCTCGTTGCCCTGACATGCCTGGCTTGGGATGTGTGAGGGTTTGCTGGTGAGCAGTGCCGGGCGAGCGTCTCGGGGACCTCCACGGCGCTCTCACACGCTGGCACTAGGCACAGTGGTTGCCCTGGGGCACGGGCAGTGTCAGAGAGGCTGGGCTGGCTGCTGAGCTGCCTCTTGTTTCTTCCCACCCTGCTGGGTCTTGGGGGAAGTGTCTGGGTATTTGCTAGGTGGGGTTTGTCTGTCTGTCGGTCCATCCCTGCGGCCGCTGTCTGCATTGCTTGTTTTCACTGGGTCGGATTAAGATGATGAACTCCTGAACCAAGGGTCAGAGATGATAACCAGCTGCACGTCTAGCAGTTGTTGGCTTCTGCTCGCTTCCGAAATGTTTTGGGGCAAATTGTGGGGGGTTTGGGAGCCCAGATGGGCTCATCAGGAGCAAAGCAAAGGTAGATCTATGGGCAGCAGAGCCACAGGTGAAGATGACATTAGCAAGCAAGACCTGGTAATGCTCCATCCACAGCAGCCTCCTCATTGTGTCTGAGGATTTAGTGTATTTAGAGAAATTAATCTTTTTTTAGCTTGGTAATAATTCTAACAATAGGCCTGAGTGCATTAGATGATTCGCATAAACTTCTTTAATACACGTTGCTTTAAGCTTACAGTAAATAGACACAATCCTGATTGTTTTTAATTCTCAGTGTAATGCAGTTTTCTAACAGCCCCAAGTGCTTTACCTTTTGAGTAACTCCTAAGATTTTTCACTCCCCGGTGCTTTGGCTTGGTGGCACTGGGTTGGTTTCCCCAGGCATGTTTTGGCCCCAAGACAGGGCTTGTGCTTCTCCGTGGCGTGGCTGGTGACGGATGCTCAGGGTACAGTCCCTCTCTGAGGAGTGGTGTTTTCCTGGCACAGAGTGTACTTTGCAGGGCGAGGGACCTGCCTGGCCAAAACTTAAATATTGACCGAAGAACCGAATGATAACCATGGGAGTGTGAATAGAGCCTTGTTTCTCTGCAGCTTCTGGGCAGGCTGCTGGTACCATTGAGCGTGGTAGGCAGTGTCAAACACTAAACCCAGCGACCCATCAGTGGTGCGTGGCAGCTAAAATGGGATATGAGCCCCAAATGGGACTGGATCAGTGAGTCGTGAATTGCTTCATGTGGTGGTTGTGGTTAAAAATATCCCAGTCTAAGTCTTGCCCCAGGTTGGTAGAGTGTTGTATTTACACTTGGCCAGCAATGGGCAAATTCCATGTGTCCTGCTTGGTGTTTGCCCAAAATATGGTGTGTGTTAACCCAGAGACTGTGTTAGGGTAAGGACAGAAAGAGGGGATGCTTTGGGAGCCTGGCATGTCACTTTCCCAGAGCCAGCACTGGAGGGGTTCTAGCCCAGGGCACAAACCTTTTGGGAAAGGGGAGCAGTTCTCCTTGGTAGCAGGGTGGCATATGCATGGTGTGTCATTTCCACTTTGTTTTTCAGCATAACTGTATGAAAACTGTTAGGAGCAGCAGGACAAATTACCGTTTTTCCCCCTCCAGTTTTGAGTGTTTATAAATCTCCGGTGAGAAATTAAAGGAAGGAAATTAAGAAAGTAAGGAGAAATCCTACCACTTCTTTTTTTGAGGGGACCTTTGAAAACTGTGGGGTCTTATGAGTGCTTGGAAATACTTTTTACCATTCCACTGAGGTTTTTCTCCCAGGGTGGGACAAAAGCCTGCTGGGACTTTGTAGAAAACTGCTTGTTGGGAGAAGAGTGATGGGAGTGGGAATTCACCTGACACAGGCAGGAGGAATGCTGCTCTGCTCTACCCTTCCGTCTCTGGCAGGTCTGTGCGTCTGCTAACACAACTATTGAGCTGTGTTGGTTGGAGGGTTGTTAGTCATCCTCTTCCACCAGTATCCAAAGAGTTTATCCAAGCTAACAACCCCACGAGCACTCACCAACTCCTAAAACTCAACCTGTAGCCATTGATTTAGGCTCCTCCAAGCCCCGTGGCGAGCATGCCAGCGTTCCGGCACGCTCCCGGAGCCGGCGAGCTTGCAACGGGATCGCTCGTCATGACAGGGGATTTCAGCCGCCGCGTTATCTGGGAATTGGCCGATGGCTGGTCGCAGTTGAGCATTTCAACGCCGTGAAAGCCAATACAATTTGAGTTAGCGGTGATGACTGCCAGTTTAAATACCGCAGTGAATTTCTGTCAAAGAGCTAATACATAGAAAGGGGAATTGCAGAAAACTTGATCACCAGAACCACTTCAGTCGATTTTGGCCTCGAGCTACAGAAAATGAACTTAAATCTAGTTGACTGTTGCTACATACTTTTTTTGTGGTATTGCTCTGCCTGCACAGCCAGCTCATGTCAACATGCAGGAGAGAAAATTCAGGGTAGCCTTTAGCTGATGAAGACTTTGACTTCATCATTCCCTAGTTCTGTTTTCCCCCAGTTTCCTCCTGAGAAGGACCTGCACTTGGGAGCATTTGAAAAGCTATTTTCTTTGCAGCACAAGATCTGCCGAGCTGTGGCTTCAACTTGCCATTAACGCAAAGCATTGATTTATTTGTTTTTGTTTTTAACTTTGGAAAGCTGCTGCAGTTCTTTCTAACTTGGGTCTGGAAGGATGCTCTGCAGCAGTGGGGGTGGTTGCTGCTGGAGGTGCAGTGGTTGGACTGGGAAAAGATGGTGTGTTTGGGGCTCTTGTCCTCCTATCTTGGTTGGGGACAGCCAGAGCTCCTCCTTTTTCACCCATCTGAAACAGTTCCCCTTAGAGATATCTTGGGGGGTTCTGAATCTCATGTGGGTGGATGGATGGATGGAGAATTCAGGCTTGCTGGAGTTAGTGTGCTCAATGGAAACAAGGTAAAGCCCGAGAGGCTGGACGACTTGGGCCTGCTTGCTGTACAGAGATGTCCTAGAGATGGTTCTTCTGTGCTGAATCTGCCAATCACACGCCCACCCAGGTGTGGGACAGGCACCCCATCCCAGCGTCACTACCTGGGTATTCTTGGGCTGCAGGGGAGCATTTCCTTGTCACAGCACCACCTCCTCGCTAGGGTCTGTGTGGCCAACTCATGGCATGGTGCCCTGGCAGGTGACATGGCCTTGTGGGACCCCTGGGAAGGGATGCTCTTCAGGCATGAAGGTTTTGGTGTGTCTCCTCTGCCATGCCAGGGTCTCGTTCCAGGATCAGTGAAGGTTGTAAGGCCTTGTTCAAGGCACCCGTGGCTGTGAGGGTGTGACCAACAGGTGTGATGATCCATGAGTACTTCTGTTGAGGTGCTGCTGGTGATGGGTCCATGAGAGCTTCTCCTGTTGTGTGCAGCCAGTGCTGTGTAGGAGAAGAGGTGTTTTTGGGGCAGGTTTAGTGCAGCACAGGGACAGGGGTTGGGAACAGCTTTGTGTGGTCCCTGTGAGCCCCCACAGGCATTGCCTGAGCCCTGGGCATGTGGCTCAGTGGTGGCACTGCTCTCTCCTGTTTCCTTCCATGTGGAGCTGCGCTCCGTCTGGGCTCCATCCAGCTCTGCTCTGCAGGGACAGGGTTCCCTGGTAGGTAACCGGAGAGGGGAGTTTCCTTCAGGAGTGGCAGCTTGCCAAGAGCAGCTGCAAAACTCCACATCACTTAAAAAAAAAAAAATTGCAACAAAAATAAATAAATCCAGATATTCCCTTTCCTGGCAGTGCTGGGCTCGGCCTTCCCTCCCAGTTAAGGGTACTGCTGAGCCTGGGTGTCCTTTAAAGCTTGCTCTTGCTGGAGTACCATGCAAGGGTGGATGAGTTTAATATTATATTTTAAACAACATTGGCTGTCATGACAGAGCAACCTCGGCTTCCACGTTTCCTGCTGCCCAGCAGCAGGACCAGGGCATTGCAGAGCAGCACCTTTCCACGGGTGATGCTCATGGAGAAGGCTCCATTGTGAAACTGGAGGTCAGAGCCCAGAGCTTATGTCTTAGTCTTTGACTGGGGAGCCTAAATATTTATCCTGTTCTGTCCCTAATGAAAACAAATTGTCAACAGTTGTTCAGTAACTGACTAAATTAAAATCTGTAATTAGTCAATTAGATTAAAGAGTTGGCACAACCTGATTGTATCATGCTGGTTAGGTTATTAAGAGAAAGGGTGTGATTTTTAATTACTGAATGCTAATTTTGACGGTTTCAAATAGAAACAGACGTTCCCCCCCTCCACCCCACCCCGAGTGCCTCTGCAAAAGTAAGGCAGGGGATGGATTTTATATCAACAAATGGTGCAAGCACGCAAAGTTTCTCTGGCTCCAGTCCGGGAGGGGGTTCTCCAAAAAAGCCGGGAGCGGGATGGGAGGAGAGGAAGGATTTCTTCAATCCTGCCCGAGGATGGGAAGGCAAGTGGGGGTTTCTGCTTGGGGTGGGGACCCCTGCCTGGCCGGGTGTCGCGGTCTGGCTGCTGCCCGTGGAGGTCCTGCCCTGCTGCCCCATTGCCCACGCCGGTGCGCCCTTGCCCAGCAAGCAGCAGCGAGCCAGACCGGAGTATTTTTTCTTTTCCTTGCTTTGTTTGTTTTGTTTTTTTTTCATAGTATCTTTTTAATCCCCCTCCCCCCAGTGCTTGAGAGGGGCCAGCTTCCAGTGGCAGGCGAAGCCCGCAGCGGGGAGGAGGAGGAGGAGGAGGAAGGCCGCGGTGCGAGCGCGCAGCCCAGCGCCATCCCATTGTCTGCCCCGGCGGCCACGTGGGGAGCGCGCTGGGGCCGGCGGGGGGAGCGCCGGCCCCGGCAGATGCCGGGCTCCGGGCGAGCACAAAGCTCGCAGCCCTGCCCTCCCCGGCCCTCGCAGGAACAAAGAGGGCCAGGGGCCGCCGTGCCAAGCCGTGCCGTGCCGTGGCCGCACGGGCGCTCCTGTCCGGCGGCGGGCGGTGGGGAGGTGTTAGGTCAGGACGCCGTCTGTTGGGTACGAGTGGGACTTTCCTGTCCTCCTGATCATTTCCTTCCTTACCTTGGAAACTTGGATTTTCTCCTACCTTTTGTTCCCTATTTTTCTCTTGTAAAGCTGTCCCTGGTTCTATTGGAAACAGCTGCCGGAGCTGGTCCTGGGGAGCGGGCGGGGGGCTCTGCCTGTTCCTCCTCTCTTGCCGCTCACGCCCCCGTGGCAGAGCTGGCACCGCCGAATGGCACCCGGCTGTGCGGAGCCCTCCCTGGTGGGGGTGCTCGGGGGGAGCTGCTGCAGCCACGTTTGTTCCTGGTTTTCCTTAGGAACAGAGGGGATGGCAGAGGGAGAGCGGTGCAGCACCCAGAGCACCTTGTGTCCAGCCTGGCTGGTGCTGGGATGTGACCTGTGCCTTGTGTCCAGCCTGGCTGGTGCTGGGATGTGACCTGTGCCTTGTGTCCAGCCTGGCTAGTGCTGGGATGTGACCTGTGCCTTGTGTCCAGCCTGGCTGGTGCTGGATTGTGACCTGTGCCTTGTGTCCAGCCTGGCTGGTGCTGGATTGTGACCTGTGCCTTGTGTCCAGCCTGGCTGGTGCTGGGATGTGACCTGTGCCTTGTGTCCAGCCTGGCTGGTGCTGGGATGTGACCTGTGCCTTGTGTCCAGCCTGGCTGGTGCTGGATTGTGACCTGTGCCTTGTGTCCAGCCTGGCTGGTGCTGGATTGTGACCTGTGCCTTGTGTCCAGCCTGGCTGGTGCTGGGATGTGACCTGTGCCTTGTGTCCAGCCTGGCTGGTGCTGGGATGTGACCTGTGCCTTGTGTCCAGCCTGGCTAATGCTGGATTGTGACCTGTGCCTTGTGTCCAGCCTGGCTAATGCTGGATTGTGACCTGTGCCTTGTGTCCAGCCTGGCTAATGCTGGATTGTGACCTGTGCCTTGTGTCCAGCCTGGCTGGTGCTGGATTGTGACCTGTGCCTTGTGTCCAGCCTGGCTGGTGCTGGGATCTGACCAGCCCTGCCCACTGGAGACAGCATGGGCTGGATCCCCCTGAACATCGCACACCCGCCTTGCCAGCATCCCACTCATGGCTCAGAGAGGCTCCCTGACTTCTGCTGAGGCTTCTGCTCAGCCCACAGGCACATTCCTCCTTATTTCCTGGAATTTTTTCCCTCCAAGTCCTCACCCTGCAGATCCCTGGGGGGACACCCAGGGCTGGGGTCTGAGTAGAAACAGTGCTTTCCTCCAGGCTGGCAGGGAGAAAAAATGTCTTCAAGTAAACAAATACCTCACCTCTGCCTAGGTTTGGGGTTTAGGTTTTTGTTTGGTCTCTCAAAACTCCTGGCCATGGCCAC
Organism: Lonchura striata; assembly: GCF_050655825.1. Taxonomy (NCBI): domain Eukaryota; kingdom Metazoa; phylum Chordata; class Aves; order Passeriformes; family Estrildidae; genus Lonchura; species Lonchura striata. The sequence continues at coordinate 5,186,818 of NC_140710.1, forward strand.
AAGTGCCAAGTTCAGAGCTACAGCTGTGCAGTCAAGGAGGGATTTCCAAAATGCAGGATAGCTTTGGGTGCTGCTACCTGTGTGTGATGGAACCCTGCTGTGCAGCCACCCACTACCACCTCCTCTCATCTCCAGAGCAGTGACACCAATCTCCTGTGCCAGTCAGGGCAAGAGGGGCACCTGGGTGGCTTGAGTAAGATTTGGGTTTGGATGAGAGTGCAGCTCTGTGTGGCAAGACCAGCTTTCCTTTTGTGTTGAGTTTGTGCATTTAATGAATTTTTTTTTAAATTTGGTAAGAGGAGAAATGCTCATTCTCCTGCCTGAGCTTAATGTGGCATGCATGGTGACTGTTAGTATCAAAATTAAACAGAAAACAAATGTACACGTGTGCAATTACATCTGTGGAATATGCACTATTAGATGTACATGTGGATAAAGATAGAGGGGCGTGTGCCTGTGTATTTTGGAGTGGTGGGACAGAGCAGTGCTTTGTGCCTGGCTATCCAATGCCCTCCCACTTGCCTTATTCTTCCTCCTCCATGGCCTTTGCCACTGCCGCCAGTGGTTTTTAGCAAGGTGATTTCCACCTCCGTATTCCCCAGGCTGGGTGGGAGCCTGTGGGATCGGTCTGTCTGTCTGTCTGTCCATCCATGTGTGAGGCTGCGCCTGCTGCCTTAAGATAAAGTCCAAAGGAAGACCTCTGGCTGTGTCTTGAGCTAACATTTTCTTTTTAATTTTTTTTCCTTAATGTTTCTGCATCAACCCTTGAACATTTGATCTGGTGCCTCTCCTCCTGGGGTGCGGCAGCTTTCTGTAGTGAAAATGAGCTCTCACCACCCCTCCTGCCTGCCTCAAACAGGGTCTGGAGTGGGGGGGGGGGGGGGTTTCCTTCCCATTTTCCCTGGATTTGGGCTGGTCTTTTTTTTACAATCTCTCAAGGCTGAGCTCGCACCTATAATTGGAATTTTTTGGCTACATACTGAAGCAGGGGGATGCACTGCAGCAGCTCTGACTTGCTGGTGGGCATGACCTGCCCAACACAGCTGGGGTGCTGGCATCCCATGGCATTCCCAGCAGGTAAAACAGCCCAGAGCCAGTCCCTCCTACCTGACATGGATTTCCTTCTGTGTCCTACTCCTGTCCCAGCTCCCACCCACACAGCTGTCATCATACTTGGGTACCTGGTCCAGCACTGCCTGGTGCCCACCATGGCAAGTGGCCAGCTGGAGTCTCCTTCCTTCCAGAGCAGCCTTGCTGTGAGGGTGTCCCAAGCCTTGGCTTTGCTTATTTACCCATTTATAGTGACAGTAAGGTGGGAAATGCCCTATTCTCACCCCACGGGTAGCTGGCATTGCCCAGCTGTGTCCCCAGGCAGGTGGCTGCTTCCTGCCCCAGGCAGTGTTTATAACTCAGCCTCCAGGCTGGTTGTTTTGGGCTGTGTTTTTTGCCTTTTTTTTTTTTAGTGAAAAAAAGGCAGAACACCCTGAGGAAGGGGGCAGGGCGCTTCCTTGAAGCACCCTGGTTTGGAGTGGGCAGATAAGGGTGCTGCGTCACACTTGGCTCCTCTGCCCTGCCAAACCCAGCAGAGCGTCCTCCTTGCTCTCCTGCTCTGCCCAGCCCTCACTGGGTGCTGATCCTGTTTTTTGGGGGAAGCCCCATTGGGGTAAGGCAACCTCTAGTGCAGAAGCTGCTTGAACCCCCGCATCTCCCTGCCCACGAGCGATGCTCACAGCAAGAAGGAGGGAGAGGTGGAGAGGTGCTTTTCTCCCCCTTGGCTCCTTTCTGCCAGAGAGCTGTGCAGCTGATGGGATGTAAATCACACCCAGCCTCCCTGTGCCCATCTGCCAGGAGAATGGTGGGCGGGGGTCATGGCTGGTGACAGCTTGGGGTGACTTTCCATCACAGCTTCAGCCCCTCTCCGGTGTCTCTGTGGCTCTGGGAGAGTGCCTGCTCCTCCCTGAGGAACAGAACCTGAGTCTGCCTGTTGGTGCTGGAAACACTTTGGCTGTTGGGGTCTTCCTGAAGACGTGAAGCAGGAGGTGGGTCTGGTTCTGTGAGACCCTGTTGGGGTCTGGTTTGGGGCAGGGACAGCTTTGAAATTCTTGGTCTCATCAGGGGCTTTTGGCATGATGTGCTTTGTGGGATATGGATGTGGGGAGCTCACAAGGAAGCAAATGCTGCTTCACATTGCATGTGGGTCCCTTTAGCCCAGCTCAAGAGCAGTTTTTCATGGAAACCCCAAAACATATGGTTTTGGTTTATCCTGGGTATTACAGCACCAATAACACCCAGGTGCTTCACACCTTTGCCAGTCTCCGCTGGAGAGCAGGTTCAGGCTGAGGCTCCCAGGGCTAATTTCATTGTTAAAAGCAGATTTACTTGCTTGTCCCAGAGCCCTTCAGGGTGTTGTGGCACATCCTGACAGCTTGTCTGTCCTTACCTGCAGTCATCAAGGAGTTTTCAACATGACTTATATAAAGCCTTTGTACTTGGATTGCTCCACCGTGCTGCACAATGGCTTCTTTGTCATCCTGCCAGCTAATTAATTTTAACTTTTACCGTTGCTCCAGCGCGGTGCCTCATCCGCCTGGTCCATTTGAAGCTTCCACCCCCCAACCTTAAGTGTTTTCCAAGCAGTTTGACTTGTTGCTGCTGAGCACTGGAGAATCCAGCTGGCCCCACTGGTGCTCATCTTCTGGAGAAGGAGCTGCCTTCACACTGCTGCTGGAGCTGGGGCTGGTGGAGGAAAAGCCATTAGGAGGCTCAGGTTTTCTCCAGTGGCTTGTTTCTCCTGGCTGGCAGCTGAAGGTCCCCACAGAGAACATCTCTGATGAAAATAACAGGCTCTGGCTCCCTAGCTTGTGGTTGGCACCATGAGGATCTCGCAGCCAGAGGTGGAAGCCTTGCCTGCATCTTCAGGACAAAACCCCTCGTGCCTGGGGATGTCTAAGCATGGGGGACTTGGCGATGGTGATTTCTGGAGGGTTGGGCTCTGTCGGGTTGTGCTTTGGAAACTGAATGCTTTTTCTCTGAGCAAACATGTCCAGCACAGCATTCCTGGTGTAGCAGGGAGCTTACCCCTGGTACCTCCCGAGTGTTCACAGGGGAGCTGAGCATCTCCTTAGAGCTGCCTGGAGGAGGACCAGGAGAGATGTGACCCCAGCTGGGTGTCCCTGCCCTTGGGGTGGGATGAACCAGAGTATTGTCTTTTCTGGGTAGGAGGGATGGAGATGGCCACATGCATAAACATCAGCTGAACTGCAGCCCTGGGGTTTGTGGGAGCAGTGCTGTGTGGCAGGGGGAGTTCCCTCTGCTTGGGATGGGGACAGTGGCAGGTCAGGGAATATGGAATTGCTGCCTTTGTGTTTAATCTGGTTATAAGGATGGCTATTAGAGATAATGAATTTTGCCTGTCCCCACTGTTGTAATACAAGAACCCAACTGTCTTTCAGCACCGCGAAGGTCACTCCTCTTTATTTCTGGTTGTAAATATTGCTGGTTACAGATGTTTGGGGTTGATGGACATGGCTAATTAAGTTTCTCCTGTCAGCTGGTTGGCAGGGTGCAGGGGTGCTGGCATGGAGGTGAGGTCAGAGGGCAGGATCACAGCCAGGCAGCAATACCAGCAGCCACTTAGCATGGTGTGAGCCCATGAGAGCAAAGCTGGGTTTGCACTGAGCCTTGCCCCTCTCTTTATTATGAATTTGGAGCAGGCTGGTGGGAAGACGGTGACTTTCAGGAGCAAGTTTCCATTTTGCTGCTCTCATTTGAGGGGAATTCAAATGAGGACACCTGCTGTCCCCAACCTGACCCGAGGGTGGGAAGAAGGGTGCAGAAACCCTTCTAGTTTTTACCATCAACTATCTTTTACCCCAGCACCAGCAGAGGCTTTTTCTTTCCCACGGAGACTAACATGGAAATAACGGTGTGCTGGCCAGCAGAGCTGACACCCCACATCAGATCAGCTCTGGGAGGGGCTGGGGGCCCCTTTCTGTGGGGCATGGGGCCGGTGCTCATCCTGCCAGGCAGGAACCGTCCGCGTGCGCTGCCTGTGCGCCTGGAACGCAGCACGTGCTGCTGTGCTCCCCGGCTCCCCCCGCGCGCCTGATTTATGCCACTCCACATTTTCTCCTCCTTTCCATGCCTCTTTCTCCTCTCCCTCTTTTTTTTTTTCCTCCGTTGTGCTGCCTGTGCATTGCCTTGCTCTTTTTTTTTTTTTTTTTTTTTTTCTCCCCTCCCTTATTGCTCACAGGCCTCCCTGTTAGCCCAGTGGGCTGCAAGATTTAGGGCTCCCTGCCTGATGTGCAGTCTGAGTGGGGTTTTATTCTCCCAGAGGAGGGAACTGTGATCCCCATCACCCCACTGGGGTATGATCCTTGCATGTAGAAGGGGCTGTTTCTATTATTCTGTTTTATGGCCGTGGAGCACAAGTCGTGTATCCCTGTTCTGGATGCTCCTGGCCATGGATTGCAGCAGAACTGGTGAGGTGGCCACGGGTGCCCATCGCCTCCATCCCGACGTCACTGCGCCGGCCATCTGTCCCCTCCTGCGCGGCGCCGGGCTGCCGGCTGCTTGCCGAGGCATCAGGGCTTGCCCAGCGGCTGCGAGGCCACCTGAGGAAAAAAAATTACAGAGAAAAAAAAGTTCCATTTTTGCTTTGTTTGCCCCCATTTCATATGCATAACCTGACTTTTTGTTGCGTTTTGGGGAGGGGTTTTTTTGGTTTTTTTTTAACTCCCCTGCTGCTGTTCCAGGCGCATCAAAAGTTTGCTGGGTCTTGTGTGCATGTGCGGATGCTGAATAATTTTATTAGCTGCCTGGAAGAGAGCCAGCACAGCGTGCACCGTGCAGGAGGTGGCTGCTGGGGTGCCTTCCCTTTTCTTCCCCTTCCCAGCTGGCCCCCCTTTGCCTCTGCTGGTCTCCTGTGGGTTGCATCATCAGCATTACCCCTTCATTTTATTTTTATACATATTTCTTAGGGAGGTTTTTGGTTTGGTTATTTTTTTTTTTTTTTTTTGCTCCTCAAAGGGTTAAAACCGATGGGGAAGTTCAGCTAGCACTTGCAAGATATGGTTGCCTTAGCAACAGGCCTCCTAATCTGGTAGGTGACCTGAGAGACTGTGGAAGATGCAGGGGTTGGTTTGGCATTTCATTATTTCATGAGGCTGCGGCTCTCCAGCTGGTTCCCTTCCCAGCACCGCCACCGCCGCTGCTCCCCCCGCTGCCGCCCCCGGCATTCCTTGGCCAAGCCCGGAGGGGCCGGCAGCACCGTCGCCTCCCTGGGCACTGCTGGGTCCTGGGAGCTCTTGCTCAGAAAGGGGGAGCGGGCTTCCCGCAGCCCAGGTGATAATTATTCAACTTTAGGATTGTAAAGATGGTTTCCTACCTTGCCATTCCTCCTTTGAAAGGATTTGCCATGGTGGCCCCAGATGAAATCGTCCATGTGGCCCCAGAGCTAAAGGTGTGCCCATTAGTACTTCCAAACCCTGTGTTTTGGGGTCTGTGGCTCCAGTAACAAACAGATGGGACATGAACAGGGAAGCACAGTGGTTGGAAAAGGTGGTGGAGTTGCGATGCAGCATCCAGCCAGTGTTTTGGGGAAGGTTGGTGGGCTTTGGGAGGAGTGTGGCTGCATTATTGCAGCTGCTCTAGGCTCCTCTGGGCTCACTGGGCCAAGAGGCACAACCAGCACATCCCCAGGGATGGACAGACCAAGACCTGGGCGTTTCAGTGCCTCAGCCATGGCCACCTTGTAGTTTATTTCTTGGAAACATCCTCAAGTTGGCATTTCCCAGCACTGTCCCTTTTCCCTTGCTGTAGTCACTACCCCATGCAAAGCACTGATGATCACCTGCTCGTCCTTGCCAGTGGTAGAGCCATCTAAATTAAGAAACTGCATCCCAAAACTTCCCTGCCTGATTTGGCCTCACTAAACCTCTGTGCACCATTGGATGGGGGCCCAAACTCCTGCCTGTGCAGTCCGGCACGGGATTTGAATGGATGTTGGTCACACCTGACAATGCCCATCGGCACAGAACTGTTGCATCCTGGTCCAAATAACCATTGAGCTTTTGCCAGGGTGGCCAAGCCACTCTCTGTGCCCAAACCTGGGATGTTTTCCCCCTTGCTGGATGCTGAGTGGTTGTGGAGTGTGGCTCTGCCCTTGCCACCCAGCCAGGATGGCTGGGCAAGGAGACCCTGAGGGAAGGAAGGTGTCCAAAGGGCTGGGGCCAAGCTCCCTCTGGGTACCCATGGAATAAAAGAGCCAGGATAGCGCCAGGGGCATCCCATTCCCGCAGATCCCAGCGTGCAGACCTCTTTTGTTTTTTCCCCCTCCCACTACTCCACGGCGGCGTCGATGGCAGCTGCCTGTGGACGGACGCCGGGGAGAGCCGCCTTTGTTTACCCGCCTCTCCGGCAGAGTGAGGGCGGGGATGCTCTTGGATCGAGGTGCTGATCTGTCATCTCCAGGTTTTATGCATCCCCAGACAAGAAATCAGTGGTGCAAAGCACAGACTTTTTGTTACTTATTGCCGAGCTCTGTGCAGAGCGCGGCTGCTGAAAGCAATCTGGTGTCTGCGATGCCCAGATTTATGGTTTCCCAGCCTCATTTGAGGTGTTGGCTTCCACTGGGAAGTAGAAAACCTGGTTTGAGCCATCGGAGTAGGATGAGAGGACCATGGTGTGTAGTGACACTGGATCCCAGGTCTGATCCCTGAGCTGGCAAATGGCCCCAGAGCCTGTCATCACCCTGGGTGGGACAGCATCTCCCTTGCTCCATCTTATCTGATGGAGACAGGAGGACCAATGTCCCATGGAGCTGAAACAGCTCTGCTTTCCCTCTGTGTCTTCTCCACTCAGGACTGGGATGGCAGAGGCAAAGGCTGGAGGGAAGCAAAGGGAGGAAATCCAGGCGAGCCAGCAGAATCCCTAGAAAGCCCTTTTTTTGATCACTTCATCCCTTTTTTTTCCCCTATCTCTGCTTTGTGAGGCTTTCCAGGATTTGTCCCTCTCGGCGGGGATTTCGGGCGGTCAGCCGGGTCCCCAGGCACGGACAGACAGACAGGCTGCCAATCAGCCGGCACGCACCGTCCTTCCGTGGAGCGCCGTGCTCTGCTGCCAGGGGCTCCTGGGGCTCAAGCATGGGATTATAGATGTGTTGTTTTTTTTTTTTTTAAAGAAAATCAAAAATTCCCAGGGAAAATATATTTAAAAAAAAAAAAAAAAAAGCCGTCTCCCCCCCGCCTCCGCCCTGCTGAGAAGCAGCTCTGCGATGGCGGCTGGAAAGCGAAGCCGTAAGTGTTGCGCGTGCCATCTGCTCCGCTTGGATCGCGGGAGCGGCTGGAGCCGGCGCAGCCTCGCGGGAAAGGGGGGCCAGCGCTTTGCAGGGGTAAAGATAGGGTCCCCCTGCCCCGAATTCCTCCCATCTGGGGTCCTCTAGGTCAGTTTGAAGCCCACGCTGGCATGTTTGAGCCCTAGCTCGTGCTGCTTGGAGGTGTCCCATGGATGCAGGATGTGCGCCTGTCCCTCTGTGGGTCATCCAGAGGTGAAGATGGTCGTGGGGTGGGATGAGTTGTGTGGAAGGGAATGGACAGGTTTTGGTGGGTTTAGGAATCTGCAGCTCTGCTGGCTGCCTGAGGTGGAAGCACAGGGTGCTCTGTAGTGTAGGGTGCGTCTCACGGGGACCTCAGGTGTTTGCTGTCAGGAGAGCAGCTCAGCAGGACACATCTGGTCCTCCCAAGGGGGATACTAAAGGAAAACTCCTTCCCCAATAAGGAAAAAGTATATGCTGTCTCTAAAAAGAAAGAAATGTGTCTATTTGTGGGTTTGCTATGGGATCATCTCTGGGTTCCCACACAAGTTCCTCTGCTGGCTCCTCAGCTGGAGCCACCAGAGCAGTTTGGGTTTCTCTCGGCTTTACCAATTTTTACAAAACTGGTATTTTTTTGAGACTCCCCACTGGGTCAAGCTAACAGATAGAGATGGGATGCAAAGGGAACCCAGGCTTTCTCCCTCAAAAGGCAGCCGTGTCCTCAGCAGCTGTGTCTGGGGTTCATGTTGGGTTGTGGGTGGTTGGCTTGTCTAGAGGGTAGCCAAGAGACAAATATTCCCAGGGTGTGTGATACCCAATCTGGGAGATCAGTTTTGACTGCAGGGACAGCAACTGTGGTGCCCTGAACTACCCCTTGGCTTGGCTCCACCAGCAGCAGTTTTGGTCTGTAGATGTTTGTCATATATGGGGTATATATGAGATATATATATATATGTATATATAAATTGCTGATTGGGATTAAACCACACCAAGTACCATATATCTTGTTTACACCTCTGCCCCAGTGGGATGGGGAGGAGATTGGGGGCAGAAGGAGAATGTAAAACCCATGGATTGCAATAAGTGTAGTTTATTAATTGAAATAAAATAGAATAATAGGGATGAAAAGGGACATGATAGAAAGAGAGAAGTAAAACATAGAACAGATAACTGATGCACTACATAATTCCTCACCACCCACTGACTAATGCTCAGCCTGTCCCCGAGCTTCCTGGCCAAATTCCCCCAGTTTATGTACTGGATATGAGATTCTGTGGTATGGAGTAAACCTTTGGCCAGTTTGTGTCAGCTCTCCTGGTCATTCTCCCTCATGGTTTCTTGTGCACGTCCTCACTGGCAGAACATGGGAAGCTGCAAAGTCCTTGACTTGGAGTAAGCACTACTTAGCAACAGCAAAAACACCAGCGTGTTATCAACGCCGTTCTCATAACACAGCACTGTACAGCTACTAGGAAGAAAATTAACTCTATCCCAGACAAAACCAGGACAATGTAATTTTTTTTTTTTTTAATATTAGAGAAGGTTTTCTTGCAGAGCTTGGGAACTTGGAGAGGATGCCTGGTGCTTTCCCCCCCTCTCTTCCCATGCAAATGCAGTTGCTCCTCTTCTCCTGCTGATAGAAAAGAGTGGGTTGAGCGTGTGGAGAAGGGATAATGCTCTCCAAACAAAACCAGAGAGCTTGTGAGGAGAAATGGAAAACTGAGGGAGGGTAGAAATGTTTGAGGAGAGGGCTGCAGAAGGCTTTTGGTCTTGCTGGGCTTTGGGGCAGGGTGGAAGGATCCCAACTCAGTGTTTTCCCACACTTGTTCCCAGCTGGTGAGCACGGTCAGACCTTCACAGGGGCTTCTGGGGTTCAGCACTGGCTGTAGTTAAACCTTGTTAGAGCCTAGCCCTTTCTTGGGGAACCTCTTGGGAGTTCCAGGTCAACCCCATGGAGATGAGTTGGGAAGACACGTCCCCCTCACAATCCCTAGCCCCCAGGAAGCGCTGCCGTGCCCACAGCCTGCTGGCTCTCCAGAGCTGCCCACGGCCTTCAGCCATCCCACCTCACCAGGTGCCACTTGCAGGTGCTGGGCTGACCCCACCTGGGTGCCAGGTGCCCCCCAAAGCCACTCTGTCACTCCTCAGCTGGACAGGAGAGAGGAAATACCATTAAAGGCTCATGGGTCAGATAAGGACAGGGAAGCATCACTCACCAGCCACCGTCACAGGCAAAACTGACTCAACTAGAGTCAAAATTAATTTAATTTATTGCTAATCAAATCAGAAAATGATAATGAGAAATACAAACTAAATCTTAAAAGGTCAAAGGCCTTCCCCCTACCCTTCCCTTCTTTCTGGGCCCAGCTTCACTCCTGGTTTTCTCTCCCTCCTTTCCACCAGTGGCTCCAGGGGAGAGGGAATGGGTGCTGTGGTCAGTTCCTCACAGGTGTCTCTGCTGCTCCTTCCTCCTCAGGGAAAAGGACTCCTCCCACTCTTCCCATGGGAGACAGTCTTCCACAAATTTCTCCAACATGGGTCCTTCTCCCAGGCTGCAGTTCTTCCCAAACTGCTCCAGTGTGGGTCCATTCCATGGGCTCACAGCCTCTTTTGGGCATCCCCCTGCTCCAGTGTGGGGCTCCCCATGGGCCGCAGGGGGATCTCAGCTCCACCATGGAGCTCCATGGGCTGCAGGGCCACAGCTGCCTCACCATGGTCTGCACCACAGGCTGCAGGGGAATCTCTGCTCTGGTGCCTGGAGCACCTCCTCCTCCTCCTTCCCTCCTTCCCCACTGACCTTGAGGTCTGCAGGGTTGCTGCTTTCACGTTCTCGCTCCTCTCTTCTCTGTCTGCAGTTGCTTCTGCACAATAAGTTTTCTCCCTTCTTAAATACATTATTCTAGAGCCCAATACATTGCAAGTAGCTCAAAGTGCTGCACTTCGGTGGCTACCCCTGAGCCCAGCGTTCAGAAATTCATTAATTGGGCTGGAACAATTATTTTTGGCTTTTGCAGAGGGAAAGGCTATAAATAACCACCCTGCGAGCTTGTGCGGTGACTTTGCAGCCTCTGTTGGGTGGGGGGGGGTTGTGTTGGGGTTTTTTTTCCCTTGCTGCTGTCCGACTGGCTTTTTCTTGGTGGCCGAGAGTGGGAGACTTATCTGCAGAAAATGCCATTTGAGTTGATTAAAGAAACTCCTGCCATTGGCCCGAAGTGCCAAACTTTCTGCAGAAACAGTTGTGCTTTCTGAGAAACGGCCCCGGGGACCTGCTGGGTGCTGGGGATGGGGAGGAGGACGGGAGGAAGGCTTCCCCAGGCTCAGGGAAGGCAAACAAAGCACAAGACAAAGGATGTGGGGGAATCTTACCAAGGTGGAATCGTACCAAGGAGGGCTTGCCAGGCAGAGGGGCAGTGGTGGTGGGCACACTTCTGTGCTTGCACTGCTCTACCAGCAGCAGCTTGCACTGCCCTCACTCTGAGGGTTTTTGGTCCTTGGGGAGTTGAGTTTCAGCCAGACACTGATCCAGAGGTGAAAGCCTCTGCCTCCCAGTACCTGCCTCTCAAGCTCATCCATCCAATACCCTTGGGAGCCAAACCACAACAGCCTTAGCAGAAGCAAACAGCATCTAGTACACCTTCTTTGTAAGCCCTCTGTCGCATCTAAAATAAATTTGCATGTAAATTGACAGGCTGATTTTAATGTCTCCTGGCTATAGAGCACTGAAGGCCCAGGCTTCTCTTGTAGGTGGGCATGTAGCATGGTCCCCACGCTTGCTGGGCTCTGGCATGGTGGCACAGAGCCATTCCCAGGGTGGAGGTGGCAGAGGCATGGGATGACTGCTTGCAAGGAAGCAGAAACTTAGTATTTCATTAAAAAAAAAACAAACAAAAAAACCCCAGATTTTTTTAAGGATTGAGACTTACTGAGAGGATGGTGGCTGAGAATGGCCTACACAGGACAGCAAACTGGGTTTTCCTGTAGGGAAGCTGCTCTGTACCAGGCTGCTGGCCTCCAGGGTTCATGCAGTGTCCTGTGCAGGAGCACTTCCCACATCTCTTCCCTTGCTTGGCAGCAATTAAAACACATTCCCATCGTTGGTACGCGTTGCCAAAGACAACAGCCACGAGTCACTGATGTCTTGGAGAGTGTCACTTTGGCCAGAGCACCCCTTGGTGCCTGGATTTGGGGGGCACTGCTGGAGCTGGAGCTAGTGTGAGGATCTGTTAGGAGCATTTCGGGAAAGGCTGCCTAGAGCAGAGCATCTCCCGAGCAGTCTCGCCGTGGCAGCTTTCCTCCGTCATCCATTATTTATTTGATCCTCTGCAAAACAAATTCGCTCCTCGGCACTGATTCTGATGACGGTGCTCATTTTACAAAAGAGGTAAAAGGAGCTGGTTTTGTTCCCAGACTGAAAGACTTGAACAAAAAGGTGTTTCCTGCTGCCTTCTCTTCTGTATCAGTGAGATAAATCTGCAGAGTTTCAGAGCGGTGATGAAAATTTTGGAATCTCAAGTAGCAAAACATTGAGCAGTGCTTTCCCTGTTGGTCCCCATCTTTCCTGGACTTCCAAGGGTGTTTGCTGTGGGAGGACTGGGGGAACCAAGATGCTCAACTCACCTCGTAGCTCACAGCTGAAGGTTTCTTGAGGGCATGGCTGTGTGTCCAGGGAAAAGGGGTTTCAAAAGGTGCATCTCCTCCTTGCTTGTGCTGTTGGAGGGCAGCTCTGCTCTATGGGTACACAGAAGAGTGTATGCTTGGGTCTTGGAGGCAGTGGGGTGGTTTCAGAGGGTGTTTGGGGATGTCCTCAGTCACACCAGTGGCCAAGCCAGCTCCATGTTGCTTGCACCAAACAAGCTGGAGCAGTGGGCTGAGCACTGGGCCGGGAAGTTCGGAGGGAGGAGACGGCGCGTCGGAGCCGCGTTCGTCAGGATGGAAATAACTGTCAGCCCCATTCAATCTGTCGCCTTGTTCCCGGGGGACAATTGCAAAACAGGATTACTGGTACTTAAAAATTCATAGAAAACGTTTCTTATCACAACGTCATAATTGTTATGACTCAGAAGAGTAGAATTGCCATTTTCCTGTGCCTTTTTTCCCCCCTTCACTTTTGTTGCATACCAAGTCCCTTGCTGCAGCTGCGGGATCGTCGGGAAGGGGGGAAAAAAAAGAAAAAAAACCAAACCAGGGCGATGCTTTATTTTATGCTAACTGCAGCATTTGACTTGAAAATGATGTCCCACTGGGTCTCGTGGTCAGCGTATTACGGCGTGATGGATGGCTGTCAGAGCGGCGGTGGCTGGCAGATTGCGATGGGTGGAGGAGAACAGATGCCCGGTGACTTCAGGGGCTTTAGCAGAGCCCAGGACTGAAGAGTGGAAAACAAAAGCAGATGGGAGAGCTCTGCTTGGGCTAACTATTCTTCTCCGGCCACGTGTCGGGGAGGGAAGCTCGTCGGGCGGCTGTGTCCCTTCTGTGCTGTTCCTGTGTGGTGAGCTGGGCTGCCTGCTGAAGCCCTGGGTGAACCCCACTTGACCTGAGGCCTGAGCCTACGTGCAGACCATCCCTGCAGATCTCAAAAGGGCAGCCTTTTACCCCTGTGAAAGAGCAGATTGCGCTCCATTTGATGGTTCTTGTTAACCCTTGGCCCTGCTGATGGATCCGAGGCAAGGCCTGGGCAGGCTCCGGGGGCTGCCCTTTTGGAGGGCGTCTGCCGGTGTATTTTGTGCTATGCATGGCATTTGTCTTTGGAGTTGGGCAGGACCCATGAGTTTGACTGGTGCTCATGGAAGGAAATGAAAGGAGAAGAGTGAGCCTTTCTTTCAAGAACCTATTCTCAGTGAACCCTTTGCAGATGCTGGTCTGCAACCCGTCATTTGCTCCCTGTCTCTCCTGCAAACTTTTCTATACTTTCTACCCAGTCAGGGGGCTTAGAAAAGAACCTGCTTTGCCCCATTTTGCTTCTCACATCTCTATTTCCTCATCTTTTACCCCTTCATTTTGTTCCTACCCCACTGGTCCATCCAAACTTGGGGCAGGTGGCTGCTGCCTTCCCAGCTGGCATTTGCTGGGGATTGCAGGGTTAATGGTGAAATTAAATTTCACTGCTGTTTTTAAATTAATTGAATCATCAGCGTGGGTAACGGGAAACAGTGGTATCATAATGTATTTGATATGGGTCTTTAAGTCAGCATTTGCTGTGAGATCTGGAGCACTAGATCTTGGTTGAAGCGATGGCTAACTGATATATTGCAGTTATGGCCACGGTACAAAGGCTCCTGCTATGTCTTAAAACGTTCAGGTCACAAAGTTGAGTTGGTTTATGATATGGCTGTTTTCTGTGCGTGCTTCTCACGGTGCTCCTCAATCATACTGGGAAAAACTCTGCAGTTGGCAGGAGCCAGTGGTGCTCCCGCTTCGTGCCTCTGGGCAGGCACCACACATCTAGGAGGATGCCCTTTTGGGTGACAGAGGAGCACTGGGGTTTTGCTCCTAAGAGTCTCCAAAGTTTTTTTCTGCTGGAGGAAGCACACACAGGGGAAAACATACTTTTCCCTCAAAGAAAACAGTGGGAAGACCTCTATTGATTTGCAGCATCATCTGGCCTTTCCTTGATGGCCCTGGGTGGCTTCAGGACCTGTCTTGGAGAGAAGAAGCTGTCCAGGCTGAGGGCCAGCATCCTCATGTGATGTCCTCATCATGCTGAGGACAAAACTCCTAGCAGGCCATTGTATGGGCTCCTCTTTTCTTGTCTTTTACCTGGTCCATTGTGGTGGGGCTGTGTGATGAGACTGCATCACAGTGTGGTAGACGGTGGCAGAGGGCTGGTGTTAATTAAAAAGTGGAAAAAAGTAAAGTTTTAGTGTATGTGTTGTAGAGCTGCGTGCAGGTTTCCACCCATGAGGGGTTCCTGCATCCTATCCCAGCAGCTGTAACAGGCAGGATGAGAGGAAATGACCTCAAGTTGCCCCAGAGAAGGTTTAGATTGGATATTAGGAAAAATTTCTTCACTGAAAAGCTTGTCAAGCCTTGGAACAGGCTGCCCAGGGCAGTGATGGAGTCACCATCCCTGGAGGGATTTAAAAGCTGTATAGATGTGGCCCTTGGGGACGTGGTTTAGTGGTGGAATTGGCAGTGCTGGGGAACGATTGGACTCGATGTTCTTAGAGGTCTTTTCTGACATAAATGATTCTATGATTCCCTCTCGTCAGCAACTTCCTCCGGAGATCACAATTGTATGGATGACCCCGGAGTGCACCTACGGCCACGTCAGCAGCACTGCCTTTCACAGCCAAAATCTCAAGGCTACTTAACCAACTGAAACCTCTCAGAAGCTGCCTTGATATGAATATTGATCTCCACATTTAACTCTGCTTTGCCCAGTTGATATTGCCCAGGCTGGTGGCTTGGAGGACGAGCAGGCTACAGGACACACAGCTGGATTTTGGATCAGGGTTTGGTAGGACACACCAAAAACCTCAGGGCTGAAGAGCCTGTTCTGGTGCACTGGTTCAGATTTTGTGTAAAGACTTGCTTATTATTTCTGCTAGTTATGTCTCTAATGAGGTGAGACGTGCCATATGTTGTCCATAGGGAGGGAGTGCCACAGGTGGGGTGGGGGCTGGCCTGGTGGGTAGTTGCTACACAGAAGAGCCTGAAACTGCCTCAAACTCAGACTTGGTGAGCCAAGATTGCAGCTGATCTGTCTGTGCCATGGGCATTGGTGCCATGTCACGTCTCAGAGCCATCTAGAGACTGGCAGCACCTTCTTGCTCTTCATCCACTGTCGTATTCTCCAGCTCCCATCAATTTTATCCTTCCGTTCCTTCTTCCCTTCTCTTACCCTCAACATGTTTTTGCTTCAGAATAAAGTGTTTTTGGGGCCGGACCCAACCAGGCACACAGCTCCTTTGGCTGCTCACAGGAGTGGCAGCCCAGGCTGCTCTCTGAGCAGAAATTTGAAACTGAACCATAGCAGGGTAAAGAAATATTAATTGGTGAGCCCTGAACTTAATTTGAATAGGGCTCTGCTGTTTAAACAATTGTTGGAGCCATAAACCAGAAGCCCTTAATTATGGCTAATTATTTTCTGCGATGAATCTATATGGGAGCTCCTCAACATGAGGGCTTCTCTGAAATGTACCGATTGCGTGTTCAGGCATCATCCAGCCTGACTGTCCCTAATAAAATCAGAGACAGAAGTGTTGCCTCCAGCCCAGCTGCCTGACCAGGCAGGAGCCTGCTGCCTGCAGTTTCCTTAAACCCAGGGGTCGGGGCAGGGTGCAGGGGCTTGGAGGCTCCCCGGGCAGGCAGCTAGGGACTCGAGGGCAGGAAAGAGCAAGACAGGAGCTGTTTAGGACACGGACTTTAAACTCTCTGGCATTTGGGGTTTGTTTAAAAACCAGCTAGGTAAATATTTGTGAAGCAGTTGGGATCCGGCTGCGGGGTCAGGCGCTGTGCGCAGCCCTGTGGGCTGGCCTGGCCTCCTGTAGATCCGGTCCTTCCCACAGCAGGAGGCATGTCCATCCTCACCCCTGCCCTGGAGATGGTGGAGGCAGTGCAGGGCACTTGGCATCATCACTTGACCATGGCTCTAGGGTGTGGGGTAAAAACGGGTGCTTAGAGGTCTCTCTCCTGGGGTGTACCAGTGTGATGCTTCAGTGGGACGTGTTTAGAGCAGGTCTGCTGGCGAGGCTGCACTGTGCATCCCGGGGATGTCCCTTCTGTGCCATCCAGGCTTCTTCTGGGGGTTGGTGGTGCCTTTTCCTGATGAACCTGGAGCTCCTGCCCTGTGCACCACTGCAGGAGGGAGGCTGCTGCGGGGGGGATCCTGCTGGGGACCCCAGTGCATGCCAGGGCAGGTAGGAGCTGTGGCTCACTAGGGAGGATGGCAGGGCAAGGATAGTGTGGCAAGGATGGCACGACAAGGATGGCATGACAAGGATGGCATGACAGGGATGGCACAGCAGGAATGGCAGGGTGGGAGGATGTCACAGCAAGGATGGCAGGGCAGGAGGATGTCAGGGCACGGTGCGGCGCCGGGGGAGCGGTCCAGGCTGCCTGTACACAGCAGCTGTCAGCACTGCTGCCTTCACCCGCCCAGCCCCAGCCTCTTCCTCGTGGCACAGATGGTTTTAACACTTTCCTGGGCCTTTTTTTCTATAATTAACTCTTGTTTGCAAGTGGGAAGACACTTCTTTCCTTTTGGCAGAGCCATCAAACTCTCCTCGGCGGTGTGCTTTTTTAAAGCCATCGTGTATCTATCCTCCAACTGCAGTCTGTTGTTTTTACCAGGCTCTTTTAAGGCACTGGGCTGCCCCCCTTTTTCTCCCCCCCTTGCTCTTGCCCGGAGGTAAAATCCGCAGGGATTGCAGGCGGAGGAGGCCCCAGCCAGCTCCGGCAGGGGAGTTAGCGAATCCGGCCAAGGCGATACAAAAGCCGGTGCCCGGGGAGGGGGGAAGATGGAGGGGCCCCTTCCCTGCACCAGGAGCCTTTGAACCCCCCTGCTCCCAGCTTTGTGCAGCTTAGCAGGGTGCTGCCTGCACAAAGGCCCCTCATCCCTCGTGTCAGTTCCATGCTGCAGCTGGGAAGAGTTTTTCCCAGGAGAGGCTGTTGCCCACCGAAAGCCTGGTGGGTGCTGGGGGCTGCTGTGGTGGGTGCTCTGTCCCACCAGGATAAAGGCAAGGAGCACCCCCAAAGAGCCCTGGAGCTTCACCAGTACTTGGGAATCTGCAGGGTGCCCCAGGAGGGGGGTTCTCTCCAGCCTTTACAAAGACCTAGAAAAACTAATTGGAATACCGCAGGCCATCCTCTGCCTTTTGGGGAGCTCGGGGTCTGCCTGTAGCTCCCTGTGGAGTTTCGGGAGGTTTTGCTCTCAGGGAGGTGAGGCTGCAGCAGCTCTAAAATCTGGAAGGATTTGGGATGCTCAGCTTTGGGGACTGAGGATGGTCAGCATCACAAGCTGGTGCTCGTAGGAATGTCCCCATGGATAGGAGGGTGTCGTGCCTGGGTTTATGTCGGGGTATTGCAAGAGCAGCTCTGACGGTGGGGAGTGAAGGAGCTGTTCTTACCTATGGGTATCAAATGGTGGATGTGAAAAAAACAAAAGAGAAAAAGCCTGTCAGGGAGTTTCCTCCAGCAATTCATGACCATGACCACCATACCTGTGCTGCCTCCGCTCCTCATCCTGGTCTGTCCCTTGAACTCCACTCACTGGCTCTGTAGCCAGGTGTTTCCCAGCACTGCCAGTCTAAACAAGACCTTGCAGTGATGCTCAGCTCTCTCACATCACTCCCTCCCCCTCTCTGCTGTCTGAAAGCCTGGGGCTCTTTCTTTTTTTTCCCCCTTACTCTCCAGACTTTAAGTTTTCCTGCCTCACGTACCAGTTTATTGCTGGGTCAGGGGGGCAGGGGTTTGCACGCTGGTTTTATAGGGTCCCTCCAGAGCTGGCTTCAAAAAGCTCCCAGTTCATAAATGGGGGGTTTGTATTAACCACTGTGTTTTGACAGGGAGAACTGCTCTTAGAAGAGAAATAATTAATGTTTTGTAAGCTTTAAGGGTGATGTGGCTTGGAGTTGCACCTAACAAAAATGCTCTGTGCAGAAAACAGTGATTTTTTTTTAGAACCCGTATTTTTATCAGAAATCCTCCCCTATCCCAATTTGCACCTTGTCAGTTGTGCAACCCCAGGAGGACTTTTCCATGGGGAAGTCCTGCAGCTCAGCTGTGCCTGGGTCACCAGTGCCAGCAGCACCAAAGCAATGCAGAGAGCTGGTGTTAAGGTAAATAAAACATGAGGCCACTTTGGAGCGGTGTTTCCAATCCCCAGGTTAAGGCAGGCGAGAGGCAGCAGAGCAGTGGGGAGGTGGTGTGGTGAATTCCCTCTTACCCCATGGATGTGTACCTCTTCTCCTCCAGAACATGCTGAAATGGTTAAAATGCCTCTTCCTGTTCACCCTCCCCCTCCCAAGAAATCCCAGCCTACCAGGGGAGATCTGCACCCCCTCCACGCTAGCTTAGCCCCTGGCTTTTTTTGGCAGTGGAGAAAGCCACCAGTTCTTGGGAACAAAACTGAATTACACAGTGGCTTACGTCAGATTTACTCCTCCTGTCCTTTGCTCTAGCTGCTCTATTAATTTTGATATGCCTAGAGCAATTATCAAACCTGGGAAACACTGTTTTTGGGGGGCAGCACCCACAAATAACTGCAATAAACCCTGCTGTTGAAAAAGGGGAGGGAACATCAGACATGGGGCTGTGCTTGCCTAGATTTTGAATGTGAATTTAATGTGAATTTTCATCAGAAGCCGTGTGTGTAGAGTGGTTGGGGGTCTCTCGGGGGTCTGGAGGGGGAATCACACCCTTTTCCCACCCATACACCACTTTTGAGGTCCAAAGCATTATTCCCAGGGGCATAGAGGGTGTAAAGGGGCAGCCTTGGAGCAGGTTTGGGATGTGAGGGCTCCATATGGCTGGAAGGGATTAGCCTGGGGGATTAGATGAGTGGAGAGGAGGGGAAAGTTGCTGCAATCCCCCCTCCCCAAAAATCCTCATCTCTGACCCCTGGCAGATGCACAAAGATGATTTCTGGGAACGATTAGCACTGCTTTGGGTTTGTCTGTGGCCTGGAGTCACAGCTCAGCCTCGGTGCTGCCGGGGTAAAGCGATGCCCGTGGCCTGGGCTTGGATCCTGTGCTGGCAGGTGGTGAGGAAAGCTGGGATTTTCCTCCTGCCACCACCTCACACCCACATCTTGCACCTTCCCTTGTGCTTGATTTCCAACCTGAGCTGCTTGCTCGAGCTTTCAGCTTGCCTGGAAAGAGTATCAGTGGTGCTCAGTCCGTGCTGCGTGGGCAAACCTGCTCCCCAGGGATGGATGAGCCCGGGACACAGCACTTGGGAAGTCACGTGTGTTGTGACCTTGCTGGTGGCCATCCCCTGGATGGGGGGGGTCACCACCACTGCTGTGGGATGTGGGGATGTAGGGTGGTGTTCTGCAGCTCCAGACTGAGCAGTGAAACACTGCAGGGATCCAGGATGCACCACAGCTCCATTGCTGCACAGCAAAACACTGCAGGGATGCCAGGATGCAAGATGTTTTGTGGCTCTTTTCCTAAGGCACGATGTCAGTGAAAAGGCCTGCATGGAGGGCAGAATATTTTCACCATTTTTCAGACATCACCCTGGAAATCATGGGAGTCACGCCAAGGAATGATGGCTTTTCTCCATCATCACTCAGTCGCAAAGCCCATCTTGCTTGGGATTGGGGTTTGCCAGCAGCTTTCCTCATGGTGCTCCAGTGTTGCTGTCCCAGCAATGGCCAGTTGGGAACTAGATTGGCTCTTGGAGTACAACTGCAGCCTCATGAAGGATGTCTAAACCCTTAATGCCTTCTTGGGATGAGTCAAGGGTGCATGGAGGGTTAGTCATGGCAATGCTTCCACGAGGGTGGGTGCTGTAGGATGGGTGTGATTTGGTTAGTGGCAAGGACAAAAGCCTGTAGCCATCATTGTTACTGAATACAGCAGTCCTCAATCCTGCTCTGAGTCCATCCATCCCAGTTAATTCAGGGCTCTGAAGGGCTGCCCCAGGTCTGGCCACAGCGGTGCCGGCTGCTCCCGTGCAAAGTCCAGCACCTTCCTCCCCATCCACCTCGTCAGGGTTTATAGGATGTGCTGGACTTTGTCCCTGTGCAGCAAATTACAGCCCTTAGTTAAGTTCAGCTGCCACCGCCACCTCAATTTAAGGCATTTCCACTCCTTCAACAGCATTTTTCATGAAAGATGCTTTGCAGAGAAGGTGCTACAAAGCACCACCAAGCATCAACAGAGCCGCCTTTTAAAAAAATACTGATTTCTTTTTTGTTAACCTGCTGCTTTGTTAGAGAAAGGGATTTTTTTTCTTATTTTTTCTTGTTGTTTTTTTTTTTTTAATATTTCTTTTTTTAAGGGCTGGCTGTGGTAAAACTTCACAGATCAGCAGGCAAATCCATCAGGGGCCGCTGCGAGCGGGGCTGGATGCTTGGCCGCCTCCGTAGGTACACAAAACCCGCCCGAGCGCCCGCGAAAGGTTACGGCACTGCTCGGAAAGCGCCGCCGTAACCTTTCACAGGCGTTCAAACGGGCTTTGTGTTATTACACGAAGATGGTGGCCACGAGCATCTTGTCAGGGACGGGCAGATGGTGTTCACCTGCTCCAGACCAACTTCTTTTGCCCTTTGCCTTTGGTGTCGGGGAATAATGCCGGGGCAGCTGCTCGCAGTAAAATAGGCTTAAGCAAATGGGATATTTTGGCATTCAAGTGCGCGACAAGAATGGGAGTATTTGCATTAATTCTCTCCTCTCTTTCCCTGCGGCGGGAGAGGATGGAGAAAACTGGGATGTTTTCCCGTGGGGTAAAGCCAGGGCCTGGTCTTCTCCCGATGGATTGGGGGTGGGAAGTGCTGGATGCTGTGCTGGGGTGTCAGTGCTCCATCTCACATCATCCAACTGCCCAGACAATGCAAAAAGGATGTTTTTCCAGGGAGGTCATGGTGTTTCCCTCTGCACTGCAAAGGCAGTTGCTGGGAAAGGGGAGGTCTCACCCTTTTCTCTGGATTCGGATGAGGGTGAGTTATCAGACGTCACTGACTCCCTGTGCAAACTCACAGCTTGTTTTGTGTTATTTTTGATTGCAAACAGCAAATTACGAGATTAACTGGCTGAAACACAAGGTGGCAAAAATTTGAAAAAGAAAATTGAAAAATATATTTGTAATCTGCATCCATCTTTAATGGGGAAATCGCTGCCGGGCTCTGGGGTGTTTTGCCAGTGGGATTGGCAATATCCTCGTTAGTTGTCAGTAAATCCTTTGGACAAGTTAAAACTAGTTTTCTTCAAATGCACGTGGTGCAGTGGCGTGGCATTTTTCTAAAGTCACGAGTTATTGTTATTTTTCCTTCTTGAATTGGATTACCAATTTAAATCTAGCTTTTCTTACAACCCCTTCCAAAATGCACTTGGCAGTTTTGATCTGGAAGAGAAGGCAGAGGAGTGCAGAGCAGCAGGCGCTTGGAAGCAGAAGTCCAGCTGCCAACACCAGCAGCTTCCCCTGCACCTCATCACCACATTATTACTAGTTTTCTGAGAGGGTAGGTGGTATTTTCCTTAATCTGGTCTTTTCAAAGGCTGGTAGCAGAGAGGACTTGATTTTAGCTGTGGAAGGATGGAAGGTGAGCTGGTGCACATGGCACTGAGCATCCAGCCGTGCAATCCCACATAGTTACACCCCAGAAACTGCAGCATGGAGCAAGGGACGTCAGTGGGAGTAAACTTGAAACCATCACAACTTTGTAGTGAACTCCAGGAAATTACCTCTCCCGGCAGCAGTTCTGGTTTAAGGACTGTGATGTTTTTTTAAATCTGAAATTAATCTGTGAGCTTTCCATACTGTCTTGGGTGGGTACATCAGGAGCACATTTAGGTGGAAGCACTGAGTGTCGAGTGCAGAAGGGAATGCAGGTTGTTGGTGCAAGAGCTGCTGGGTATCCCTCACAGAGCTGAGCTTCCCACACTGATAGATGAGCAGTAGATTAATAGTCCTGAGCAATTGCATTATCTAATGAAAATTTTATATCATTATTTTATATAACTTTTTTGGCAGGTAGACCCCAAAATGGATGGTATTGATTGCTGGAAAAGAGCCTGGCCTGTCTGTTGCTGGAATTATTAGAGGAGAATTGATAGTAATTAATACCTGTGTATTTACAGCATTTTCTAGGGTGCTAATTGCATGGGATCCATTTAAGCTGTTTGGCAGTGGGGAGGGTTCATACATTGGTTCTCATACACTGGTTTTAAGGTGTTGCTGGATGTAGATCTTGTGCCAAGGAAGATTCTGGCAGTGGGACCATCAGCTTCACCTTCACTCCAAGCCAGGGATAGGGGCCACTCCATGACAAAGCATCCCTAAATACCAGGGTTGGGGTGAATCTGTACACCCAGCCACATGGTGTGAAGCCCTGGAGTGCTCTCCTCTGCAAAGCCCTTCCTGAGTCAGGAGAAGCACTTCCAGCAAGTCGAGCTTCACTTCTCACAAGTTTCCCTTTGTAAACCTTGCTCCCTGTACACACGCGCGTGCAAAACGGAGCCTAGTTGCATTTAGTCTATTTTACACCCCCCATGCTTGTCCCCCCCTGCTCTCCACCCCCCTTTAATTCGGTCGCTGTGAAATTTTTGCAGCCCTGCCAAGTTATTTCCTTGGGATATATTTAGAGAAAGCCAGCTCAGCAGAGCGCGCTGGGTGTTTGTGGAAGGATGTTTGTAAATGTTAGCAGGAACGCTGGCGGGCTGGCGGAGCAGATGTCCGCGAGATGCTACCAAGAGCCTTATTTACAAACTTGTAAATGACTGAAGGGGTTTCCTTCCCGGGGATAAGGGGGACGCCGACTTAAGAGATTAAAATCCTATTGTTTCATGGCCGGAGCTGCTGTCTCAGATTATCCTTTACAAGGGAAGGGAAAAGAAAAAAACCCAACAAAAAAACCCATATTAGCTTGAAACACCATTCAACTCTTGTGCCTTTTTTTTAATGGTTTGGGGTTTTTTTAAGGCTCAAGGAAAATACGGGGCTGGGAGTTGTTTCTTTCTCCATAAAGGAGAGGGAAAAAGTTGCCGAGCGTGGCTGTTCCTGTCCAGGGTGTGTGCTGGAGCTTTGTGTGCTGGGCAGCTCACAGGTGATGGATTTAAAATAAGCACAAAAAGCTTGTGCTGTTGTAAAAGTATAATTAAGGTGAACTTATATGCACAGCTTGTTGTCCTATGGGAGCACAGCAGTGGCTTTTGGATGGTTTGGTGATACTGCTATGAGCCCATTTAATCTGTTTTGGTTTTTTTTTTTTAATATCTTGGGAATACACAGAGCTTCAACCCAGTCTTCTTTTACCTTCTCTTACCCTAAAATAAACCAAAGCCAGTTTGCTTTGTCTTCTGGAGCATCCAGCCAAGTGGCTTGCACTGGAGAAAGCAGGATGGACTTTGGCATACCTGGGCTGGAGAGCACAGTATGCCCCCAAAAAATGCTGAGAGGCTCTACAGGCACCATGGTTTTGAGGTGGGTGCCACAGTGGGTGCCTGCTGCTGGCACGTGGGCTGGCAGTCACACTCTCAGAACCTGCAGCAGGCTGGTGTTCTATTTATTTTGGTGCACGTTGATACAACACAGGCCCTGGCACCCGCCCGTGGAGGGGACTGATGGGGGAGAGGATCTGAGGGCTGGGTCCAGAGGAAGGGATCGGCGTGTCGTCCTCCCTGGCGTTAATCGGGTTACTGTGAGGTGTGGGAGGGTTCTATTATTAAATTTAAAACCTGGCTATATAAGATGAAGGCAGCTTTAACGAGATGAAAAGGCTTAACTGGAGTCCAATTAAATTCCGTATTACCTGTTTACGCAGCCTGCTTAAGTCCTGACCCGCACGCTGGTTTCTTCTTTAGGCTCCAAAGCCTGTGCTCTAGGCAAAAAAGTAAAATCAAAGGAGACAGGTAGATACCAGATCACCAGCATGTCCTGGGCACCCCCGCATGCTCCTACCAGAGGCAGCTGCCCTCAAGTCTTGTGCTGCTCCCACAGATCTCTCACAGGTGTGAGATCAGCCAAAATCCTCTGGTCCGGTGTTCTGAAGAGGAGAGAGGGCAAAACCAGCTCAAAAAGGAAATACTCAGCCATCCTTAGTTTGGTTTTAGGTCTGTGCTATGAAGATACTTTTGCTCTCCCCATCTCACTGCTGGGTTGATGGGGGCTGTGCCTGACCAAGCAGCCAGTGCTGGTGGTGCTTCCCATGAATGGAGCATCCTCTATGCTTCCTGCCACTCTTGGCATGTTATTTTAATTAAAAATGTTTGGTGAAAGCCAGCATGAGATGCTGGGGCGAGCTGCTCGCCTGGAGTGTGCGGTGGGGACACCAGCTTGCATTTAATGGCAGAGTTACTACCACCAGTTGGAACCTGTTTTTCATGGATGGCTCATAGGAACCACTGCTGGTGTTGGTGAAACATGGCAGGTTTGGGTGGGTGGTGAGCTTGGCCAGTGCCCTGCCACCATTATGACACTGAGAGCCTTGCAGGAAGGGGTGCGGTGCCTTAGCCCCAACCTTCAGGCTGCTCTTCAAGGTCCACAAGTGGGGATGAGGAGGAAGAATCCCTTGCAGCAGCCCCGTGTGTGGACAACACATGCAGAAAGCTCTTGACTTCCCAAGCCCTCTCTCATAGGGCGCTGTCTTTTATTAGGCTGGGAGCTGGGGGCAGGCACGTTCTGGCAGTGAGGGTAATTTCAACCCACCTGCTCTGGTTTCTAAATTCAGCCCCCAAAACCCCGGCGGGGCCTCGGCGGTGCCTCACGGCGGCTCCGGGCCCGAGCGTGCGGCAGGGCGGGGGGCAGGAAACGGCTCGCCGCACCCTGCTCGCAGCAAACCCTCACGCCCAGCAAAGACCTCAACCCTGCAGTAAAGAAAGTAAATAAATAAAAGCACTGGCCCGCAGCTCCTCCCAGGGCTGTGGGACAGCGGAGGTGAGCTGTGTTCCCGGCTCAGCCGGCCTGGGAAAGCAAATGTGGATGTCACCGAGGTGCGCCGGAGGCTGGGGAGCGGTGTGGGGCAGCCACGCCGGTGCTTCTTCCCTGCTGCTCTTCAGCACAGTTAATACAGCAGAGTAACCTGGTTTCTCCGGGAGGATTAGGTTAAGAAAACAAGATGGTTTTAATAGCCCTTTTACATCCTGCATAGATTGTAGCTGAAGACCCTAACCAGCTTTGTAGCACAGCCAGACAGCGCATCTTTTCCTTTTTTCCTTTTTTTTCCCTCCACAACCTGATGCCAGTGGTCCTGTGCAAGTGGGCTCCTATTGATAATTCAAGTGCCCAGCTCCTGGCTGTGCTGTTTTGTCCGATTTCCATTGCCTCCTGACCTCCATCCTTCTTTATTTGCAAAGCTATACTCGCAGGCAGCGGTAATAAATCAATTAATGACTCTGATGAATCGTTTAATGGCTGACAAAATAACACTACAGTCAACAGCTTGGATCTCTACAGCAGTACCAGAAGATGCTGGTTGACTCAGGGTAGGGAGACGAAACAGAGACTGTTAGCTCAATTAGTGCAATTAGTGTGCGATTTAAAGGCTTAGACGGCATCTGCTGGCATACCAGGCCGGTGTGTTAACTGAGAGCTTCGGTTTGGAAGCGAAACACGGTGATCCAGATTGTCATCATTCCACTGGCTTCCACCAAAAAAAAAGAGGAAAAATACCAATGTATGTGGCAGGGAATTAAAAATACATATGTGTGTTTGTGTATATAGCTATACATGTGCGCCACAGGAACACATATATATTGATTTCCAACGTGGGGAAAATTTGCCATCTTACAAAAGGCAAATGAGCTGGCATGCCAGCATTGCCAGAGATGTCCTGGCTCGTTTCTGGCAGTGGTTTCCATGTGTTTCAGTGGAAGGAAATTCGGGGTGTCACATGCCAGTGGGGACCTTGATGTGGCTGATGTGCTTCTGGTGCAGCTCCAGCTTGGATGTGGTGGCACAGCAGTTCCATGCCTATTTTCTGCCAGCTTCCATGGCAACTGCACATTGTACCTTCACCAGGGAGGTTTGATGGGTTTTAGATGTTCACCTCAGAAACGAGCTTTGGAAAGCAAACTGCAACCAAGAGTCCCTCAAAAGAGTTTCTGGGACAAAATGTTGAAAATAAATCATATGGGAGGAGCTGTGTGGCCAAAAAAGTCCTGGAAATGGGTGCTGGATTTGTGCATTGACCCTTAGGGTTTGGGTGCTCACCCTTAAGGTTTGGAAAAGTTGTTCCTGTTGTCTGTTCTTGCCTTTTTTTCTTTCATTTCTGGCATGCCCAAGTGTTTTACAGAGCTGCTTTAGCCACAGCTGTGCTCCCATTGCTTCACCAGGGCTAAAGGTGCCTCAGTGTTTACCTTAGCAGCGGTGATGGGGAGGGGAATAAAAAAAGAAATAAAATGTCACTTCGCAGCCTTGTAAATCATTCATCAAGGGCTGACCAATTTGGCTCTCATCCTACAATATGCTCAGGGTACTTGCGGGTTTTTAATTACCAAGTTCTGCCAAGCGCCACATGTGCGAGGAACTTTAAATCCCCGTTTATGCTGCGAAGGCATAGGTGAGGTTTCAGGGTGTTTAACACGGAAAAATACTCTGTGGTTTTGTGGAAAAATTGGCATTTGCTTCAAGATTTTCTTTGGCTCCTCTGCTCTCCTCCCTCTGCTCCCTGTTGCAGAAGGGAAGAGCAGCGTCCTTTCCCCCCAGATCCTCAAATCCGTGTTCTTCCTCACTCCCCATCACTTTGGGATCCATTTCACTTTGGGAGATTCCCCAAGCAAAGGATTATAGTGTGCTGGAAATCTCTTGAAACCATAAAATATCACCTTGGCAGCTTTATTGCAGCGCTTGCCGCCTTGGGAGAGAAGCGTTTTGCGTGATAGAGGGTTTAATAAAGGAAATTCCAAATGGGCTCACTGCAGTTTGGGGCTCAGTCTTATATATTTTTGCATTAAGAACAGTCATCTGCTTTGCAGAGAAACTGCAATATGTTCATGGCCTTGGATTAAGATTTGGTTTTACTTTTATAGCTGACCCACTTGGGGGGATGGAGGGAGGGGGAGAAGTGGGTTCACTCCCTCTCCCATCTATTTTTGCTGCCGTCTGATGTATAAAAAGAGCCTGGAATGGGCAGGCTTATTTTTCCTGCCAGGACTTTTTTTTTTATTAACTGTAAAAACATTCAGATCTGGCCTTTGCTGCTGATGGGGGGAAGGCTGTTCAGGATGCCTTGTTCAGGGGCACGGGAGGGAGCGTGGTGTGGGGGTGCAGGACCCAGTAGCCTCAGGGGGAATTGGTTATTTCATGAAGGGAGGCTCTTACTAGGGAATCAGCCTCCACTGCTGTCTGTGACACTTGCAGCTCTGAGATGCTGGGGTGGGAAAACCACCCACTCATCTGGCATAGTCCTGGCCTTCATCCCACATCCTGCACGCCAGCTCCTGCTGGAGAACGTGGTGAGGGGCATAAGGGATGCCCTGGGAAGGCACAAGGCAATGATTAGTCTGGTGCTCCCCTGCCTCTGCAAGGCTTTCTGGTCAGGAATAGCAGGATTGCTGACCAAACATGGGGATCCTATCTTGGCAATCCTTAGTTCTTAGTAATAATCCTTAATTTTCCAGGCTGCCCTGACAGCCTGGCTTCCCCCTCTGCTCACATCTTGTGGTTGTTGCTGCATCGGATGCGGTTGGGAGCCGGGGCTGGCTCGGCTGCTGTTGGGACATGGGGTTTGTTGGGTGAAACCAAGCCTGAGCAGGCTCACATGTACCCCATCTGTTCATGGGATTTCCTCTGTAGAAATTTTTTCCACTATGGTTTTAGGTGGGTACATCCATCATAAAAATTGGTGGAGGGAGTAGTTCAGCAATCCAAATCCAATTAACACCACTGAGGTGCCTTTATAACTGCCCTGTAACTGGAATGGGGTCACTTGGTGTTGGGCAAGCTGGGGTGCACTTGGATGGCACGGGTACTGCTCCTAATCTCACAGGGAGGTGTCACCAGCAGTGGCTTTTAGAGAAAGATCTTTTTCTTTATTTTCTTTGAGCTTACCATCACACTGGTGCTTTCCCAGAAGTGAATAAATGCAAATAGGGATGCTGACAGGAACGAGTGGGGTGTCCAGGTACCCCATATCTGTCCCCATTTCTCTTTTTGGGCCTGGAGCTGTGCTGGTGGCTCATTCTAGGGAGGCACAAGAGGGAATGTGGCTCCACAGGTTGAATGCAGTGAATTTGGAAATTAATAATAAAGCCTTGGCATGTTGGTGAGGTCAGGGAAGCATAATTTTCAAAGGACAGGGCTAAACCAGCAAACCTGGTGGGGAGGTGGGAGAGAGAAGCATTTTAAAGCTTTCAAACAGCTTCTGCCTAAAATTACATGTTGAATGTGGTTCCTTGGTGGATTAACAAGACACAGTGCCTGGGTAAATGAATAAACAAAACGCAGAATCATCTCCAGGTTCTGTGTGGCCATCTCCTCCGTGGGTGAGTCACAGAGGCTGGTGTCCCTCCAGCTGTGAGCATCCTGCACTGGTTCCTGCACCGGGGAAGATGCTCAGGGAGATACAAGGCTGATTGGCTCGGTGGGATGTGGCAGGAGAGGTGGCATTTTTAATGTGCTTTTGTCATAACTCTGACCATGTTTGCCCTGGTTTTGTTCCCCACAGAGCGCAGCTGCTGCCCCGAGTCCCGTGCTTGGAAACATTCCCCCGAATGACGGGATGCCCGGGGGCCCCATCCCGCCCGGGTTCTTCCAGGTAGGCTGTGGCTCCTCCCGGTGTCCCTCCACACCGCGCACGTGTTTGCTTTTGCTCTGGGTGTCAGCGCTGTCGTGCCTGTGTTTTGGTTTTTTGTTTGTTTGTTTGTTTTTTTTTCCCCCAAGAGGATGCTAGGGGAGCAGCATGCCTGCACAGCTGACCTGTCTAGGAATAATTCGTGTTCTGCTGTCCTTCCACGTTTGCTTTCTATCTTTTGTGGCCTTAAAGCAAATTCTTTTCTTGCTCGAAGAGGTTACTGTGTATTTACAACCAATGTTTTTTTTCCAAGCTGCTTGGTTTGTGTTTGGGTTGGGATTGTATTTGTTCTCCAGTCCTAACAGACGTGTGTAATTGAAAACATTCTGGATTTTGATTCCTGAAACTTTTTCCCCCTCCTCTGGTTAACCACTTGATTTTTTCCAAATGCAATCACTGAATGCATTAACAAACCCTGGCTGCGGCTGCAGGCGGGAGTGGGCTCCAGCCAAATCCCTGAATGCCGTGGAGGCACCTTGTAAGCAAATACCCAGCAAAGTCCCCAAAGTCCCCTTGCTCCTTCCTTATCCCACAACAAGCTCTCACAGAGGAGGGAGTAACGTGTTTGGAGTGATGCTGACAGAAAGGAGATCAACAAGCACAAAGAAAAGGAGTTTTCAAACCTTGAACCTTGGGGGTTTTTCTCAGGAATCTCTTTGCCCGGATTGAGCTGCACTGGTTTGCAGCAACATAAGCTTTTGGTGCTTTAAAATCCTCCTGCTCGAGGATGAAACACTTGTTCGTGTAAAAAAATGGGATAAGAGTCGAAAGGAGTATTTGTTTTGGCAAGCTGGGCTTTTTTTAATCTGGGCTTTTGATTTGTATATGGGAGAACTTCTCGGGCAGTAGACAGGCGAGCTCGATAAGGAGCTTGTGATTTATTGTGGCGATATCTGAGCCCGGTATCGCCGGTTGCATTTGTGTGGGAAGGGGGAAGGAGGGTCCCGTCTTTTTTTTGAGAGAGAAGGAGAGATCCCATTTCCTGAACATGCTTCTGACAGAGTAAGAATATCCGATATTGATCGGGAGCCCTAAAACAGGCGAATCTTGTAGCGGCACTCGGCAGCAGGGGGTGAAGCCGACGGCGGAGATGCAATCTCGCAGGTCAGAGCTGCTGCCAGCAATCCGAGTGCCAAGCTGCTGCTTCCAACAAATGTGTCTCCAAAACGTCCTGATCTCGCCCCGCGGTGAAGCTGACTGTCCTTTGGGGCTTCTGTCACGCCGAGCTGCGAGGGCTGCAAAACTGGCATGAATTTAGGGCAAGGCATCGAGAGGATGGGTTGGCTTTCCCAGAGTGGGAAAGGTGAGGAAGAGGAGTCACATCTCTCCAGACTTTTACTGTTCATATTGCCGTCTCGACTCTTCCCGTTGACAGCCTCCAAGCTGTCCCCCCTTTTTTTTCCTTTCTGCCCTCCTGTAGCACTTTTGCATGGAAGGTCTGATTCAGGAGCAAACAACCCGTCTTAGCTCCTTGCCTCCCATGCAGCTGGCCCAGGAGCCACTGGGGAATGTGGTGTCTCAGAAGCAGGAGTGGATCCTGAAATCCCAGACAATTGTAATAACACCAGGACAGGTTATGCTGCCCGTCCCCAGCACTGCCAGAGGGAAGAGAGGATGGGTGCTGGTGCATATGGCTCACATGTGACATCTCAAGAGCCTGCCTTTCCTGAAAGCCCTCCAACATCTGGTTTCTTCTCCCAGCCCTCGGGATGGAAAGCAGAAGAAAAATCCCACCTTTTAACACAGTCTGAACATCGCTTCCATGAAAGCTTGTCTGATTTATTGAGGGTGTTGGAGCTCATTCCAGCTTCAGGAGATGCTGGAGACCAGCTCTTGCAGAGATGGGCTAGAGGCTCAGTGCTGAGCCAGTCACAGCTTGGGGGTAATTTCCTATCTGTAGGAGATTAAAATGCCTAAATTCAGAGGGCAAAAACAAAAAGGTCACAGAAGATAGAAAGGACTTCTCCCCCAACCCTTGGTGTATGCCAGCGCTGGGAGTGAGCGAGGTGGTGCCACCTCAGCCAGTGCCATCCTCATGCCAGGAGAGGGCTCAAGGGTTTTCAGCATCTTGTTCTTCTGCATCAGGGACCTGCAAGGGATACCCCAAGGGTAGCAAGAATGGGCAGATAGTTTTTAGGAGGATTTATAGAGCCTGATCATGTCCAGACGTGGTGGGGAGTCACGCAGGGAGCTGAGGAATGAGTCACCAGCAAAGCTCAGGAAGCAGAAACTCTGCACTGCCACCCTGGCGGGCAGCCCTGCATGTGAGGATGTTCACCTCAGGCATAGGGAAAAAACTATATGGACCATTTCTGGGATTCTGTAGCCCAAACGCATGTGAGGGAGCTTGGAGGAGAAGGAGTGCTCCAGGAAAGGGAGAAGCAAAGAGGACTCCAGGCTGCAGTGCCCTTCAGGTCAGGGGCCAAGGGAAGTGCAGCCTGCAGAATTTCCCAAAATGATGGGGAAGCAGAGGCCCCTGGCACTCTTTGAGTTGCTGGGGCATTTCATGGTGCCAGCCAGTGGCACAGTATCGGCTGTGCTCCGGACAAAAGGTTGGCTGGGTTGACGGCCAGCATGGGTAGATGCTTTTATTTAAATCTCTCTCTTTGTCCCGTTGAGATGAACAAACAAACCCTCTGCTCATCCTCCTAAAGGTCATCAGAGGCGTTCCTGCTTTTGTTTTGAAAGCTGGATTGATGCCGGGGTGCAGATCCCTCGCAAGAGGGATGGGGGGGGATGCCAGGGAAATACAGGAAGGAAAAGAAAAATTGAAAGGAACTAATACCACACCTTTATGCCACTAAACAAACGGGGGGCCGAGTCAGCAGCCCCCCCAGGCATGCCTGCTGTCCCCAGCGCAGAGTCCCCGCGCCGCCCCGTACCCCGCGCTGATGAAATGGAAAGTTGACCATAAATCAATGTCGGCGCTGCGTTAGCTATGCATCAGCGGCTCGGCGCCGAGATGCACCAAAACAAAGCACCGGCTGCTCCGTGTTCCCACACTGCCCCCTAATGCAGACAGCCCTCGAGAGCTGGGCAGGACGGGGGCTCCAGAGCCCGGGGGGCTCCCCCCAACATCCCCTGCCATCCCCTCCTCTCCTCCCCGCAGCCTGGAGACCTCCTCCTTTGGGTGAGGTCGCCCATGGGGTGAGGATGGTGAAGCCAGGGACAATAGGAAGGGGTCCATGTTGTCCTGCTCCCTCCTTGGATGCCACCATTTTCCCCCTGCTGTCCTGGTGTCTCAGTGGGATCTCCCACTGCTCGGCGGGTGCCACCAGCTCTGGCCAGCCAGTTCTGGTGAGGCAGCACGAGAGCCATAAAACCAGGCTGCTCTTCCCAAAATCATGGGGTAGAACTTGGTACCAGCCTGCAACAGGCAGGGCTTGAAGGAAGGTAGCCTACAAACTGGAGGAAAGGAAAAGCAAGCATCAGAGAAAGTTTTTTCTGGAAGTTTAGTAGGATGCCCGAGGCTTTTGTACCGAGCGTCTGGAGCATATGGTGGGATTTGCAGTCAACTTTCTCTCGGGTGCTCCAGCCAGATGGAGGTGACTGTTCTTGGCTCTGGCTGACACGGGTTTGTTTCCTGAAGAGCTTGTGTTAAACATATTCCTTAAAACCAGGCTTCTGCAGTTGGGAGCCCCAGCTGCAGGCGAGGCAGAGCTCCTGCCCACGACTGCCTTTCGCTGTCTGCGGGGGGAGCTTGGCCCGCCTCGCCTCGCCTCGCTGCCTTGCCTTGCCTTGCCTAACCTCGCCTTGCTTTGCCTTGCCTTGCTTTGCCTTGCTTTGCCTTGTCTAACCTCTCCTGGGCTCACTTTGCCCTGTCTTGGGAAGGTCCTCACCCAGCACCACATGCTGGAAGTCAACTGGGGTCTTGCTCTTTGAAGGCAACTGGAGCATCTCTCCTAAAGGCTCCTTCAGAGATAGCTCTTTTTTTCCTTGTCAACTTGCAAAACATCTCTCTCCTTCAGTAGAAATAAATCTCCTCTCCAGTAAACCCAGGCATGGCTTTAATTAATATCCATCTAATTTATTTTAGTGTTTTCTAACGTCAAAACTGGCAGGCAGGGGCAAGTATTTTAAACACAAGATGCCTCCCTATTGCTAACTCGAAACCATCGGTGTCTCGTGGCAGTGATGCTTTGCCTTCTCGTACCATCCTGCCTTGTTCTGCCACCCCCAGAGGTGCTTGAAAATGTTTTTAAATAGCAAAACTCCCCCATTAGCTGAAAGTATGTAGCCCATAAAACATGATCCATTTGTGGTGAATTACGCTGGAAACATAAATTGACACACACAGAGCTATGATCGCTCGTGCCATTTTCCATCTTTAATATTTTACAAGAAGTTTGAGGAGTCGAGCTCATGAAAGACAGAGTGGAAATAACCTGATCTCCTGGAAAGTCCCTGTAGGAAGCAGCTGTGGCAGCAAACTTCGTCTGTCCAGTGGGCCAGGTTGGGCTTTTAAAGTCCCTGGAGTGTAGAGGGGAGAAAGAAATGAAGCAGGGGAGGCTGGGGCACCGACAGCTGTTGGAAACAGTTTCCTCTAATGCCATTTTAGCTGTTGGGGTTCTTTTTCGAGGCAGCTACAGGAAGATGAAGAATAACCCCACACAAAGAGTGTCCAGTTTGAGGGGAAGAAGGAGAAACTTGAGAGATTAAGGGGTTTCTGTGGCTGGGGAGAGTGCTGGTCTGGAGATGAGAGTGAAGCAACTGCAGAGCAGGTCCTGCTCACCCAGCATGGCGTGTCAAGGAGCTGTGCCTCCATCCAGGCTGGATGGAGGAATGTGGAGGGAGCAGGACAGCATGTGTTCAGCCTCCTCCTTTAACAGGAGTAGTTAATAACTGCTAAACACACGTTTCTCTAAGAAAAGAGGGATGTTCTGTTGGTTGGAGCCCACATGTCGTCTCTGCAAAACACTTGTCTGAACTGCCGTGATCCATCGGGATCATCTGCTGCTCCCTCTGCAGCGAGGCAGTCCCGTGCAAAAAGCCAACCACTCCAGCAGGCGTTCCCAGCCCAACACAGATCCCAGCCCTGAAACATCTGCAAGTATTTATGGAGATAACAATATCCAGAGGGACTGCTTTCTGACAGAGCAGGGCAGCCGTGCCGAGGGGGCCGCGGCGGGCGCAGCTTGGAGCGAACATTTTGGATGCTGCTGCATAGAAAAAGCAAGAAAAGCAGGAAAATTTTAAAAGCTGCTTTCAGCTCCTCCCTGCCTGCCAAAACATTTGCACGAGCTGGGCGTCACCTTATCCAGAAGTGTCCTCTGGGAATGGTACCACATGGGATAATGTGAGGGCAAGGATGCTGCGGCACCGAGTCTGGAGCATCCCGGGAGCAGCCTTGGTGTCAGGGCAGGAGCACGCTCCAGAGGATGCACTCAGCAGCACAAACAATGGATGCTCCCTGGGTCCAGCTGCCACAGGGGATTTTTCTCTGGTGGAAATGCTGCCGTGTCTCATAGGTGCTTTTTCTCCAATAATCAAACATTGTTTGCTCACTAGCTCGAAAGGCAGGCTCCAAGCATCACCTTCAGGCCCAGCCAGGGTGCCTTCAGGTGGCCATGTCCCCCATGTGTTTGGTACCTGTTCACACCTTCACCTGCTGCAGAATATGAGGGAAGGACATCAGTGCCTGGACAGCAATGACCCCCTCCTGCAGCACAAGGCAGGCATTGTGGAGGACACTGGCTCTTGCATTGATGGGGCTTGAGGTTTGGCCTCTGCCAGCCCTGATTTTTACCTTTCACTTGGTTTCATCACTCATTCACCTCTTCTGATCTTCCCTACCCCAAATCTTGCAGTTGAGATGTGTAGGAAGGGCTTTGGGGGTGTCCAGACCTTACTGGGGGATGGTGGGAGGTGTCTGCTGCCCCTGCTGCACTTTGCATTCACAGACAGAGTTAGCAACTCAGAAGCAAAAATAAGTCAACTTCCATGCCTGGAGAGGACTTCTGCTAAAGGAGGTTGATGCTGCAGTTGGAATTCAGAAGTTTGTCTTCTCCGCTCTGGTGGGACATGGATGGAGAAGGCAGTGGGGAGGGTTGTCTTGAGGTGCTGTGACCTCGTCCAGATGAGGTTGGCCAGGAACTAAGGGCAGGGGCTGGTTCCTTTTGGCATCTGGAAAATAAATGGTGGTGTAAGTGGTGGGATTTCAGCGGCTGGAGCAGAGAAGCTGGCAGGAGGCTGTTGGTTTAAATCTGCTTGGCTCCATCTCGCCACTGAACCATTGAAATTTAAAAAAAAAAATTAAAAAAAAAAAAGAAGAAAAAACCCACCCTCTCACTTTATTTACATTGCACTCAAGTTTCCGCTGTACAAAAGATTTGCAGGTGCAAATATGTCCTGCCTTCATTAACTTCCCCTCCCTTTTTAATTTATGTGATTTCAATTTTCCTTCCCTGTACTGTTAATTAGGGGACCCTCTAATCAGTACCATTATCACAGTGGTATTCATGTTTAGGAAAGCTGCTAAACAAATGCTTGCAAAATTGCTAAATGGCTAATTAATGTCTGTTAATTAAGAAAATTGCTCATGGTAACAAACCATGCCATTGCTGGCAGCAGCTAGAAGGCGAACACTTGTTGAAATTAGTAACGAGGCAGGTAGAGAACATCTGCTCCGGCGCCGGTCCTGGAGCCTGCCGCCGCTTCCCATCACCTACTGACAGAGCTCCTGTGCTTTCTCTACCAATTACACCTCCTTTGACTCAAAAAATACTTTTTTTTTTCTTTTTTTTTTTTTTTCTTTTTTTCCTTTTCCTCACGTTAACACGCACCGGTATATCTTGCACTGAGCTCACAGTTTTTCCAAGCAAATTTTCATTTTGTGCTTTTAAGGGAAATTAAAAAAAAAAAAAATTAAAGTGGGCGTTCAAGCCCAAAATGTCAGCGACTGCTGCATTGCAGTCTTAAACCTGCACCAACTAATCTCTCCTTTTTTCCCCTAGACATCCTTTCTTTGCTGGCAAGCCATTTTACTCTCATCCTTAGGGAATCCACCTCGAGGAAGGATGTTGCATCCCTTCAGCGTGGCGGTGCAGCCCCGGTTGTGCCGGCCAAACGCTGCCCAAGCGTGAGCTGGGACGTGCACCTCGTCCTCTGCGCTCGCTCCAGCACCTCCAGTGAACCACGGTCAAAACACAAACCCAGAGGTGTTTCCAACCTTTGGGATGAGAGAGGAAAAAAATACTTTTTTTAATTTTTTTTTTTTTAGATTTTTTTTTTCCTTTTTTTCTTTTTTTTTTTTTTTTTTTTTTGGTTTGGGGGTAGTTTTTCTATTTCCCCCCAGCCTCTCTGGTCCTCTCCTGCATATTTTTTTTCCTCACTGCACGCCCCTGCAAAGTGTTTCCCTGTGTGTTTATCATTGCAGACTTGGTTGAACCACTGGACCGTTTACTCTCAATGTGGCCACTGTATTTTGAAAGATGTTCTGATTTTGAATATATATTTTTTTCACTTATATCATTACTCATTGTTCAGCTACAAATGAATATAAAATCAATTAAAAAAAAATAAAAAGGAAAATAAATTTATTTAAAACCGGGAGGACTGACTCCCTGCCTGAACAGGTCCACCTGTGAATCCTTTTTTTAGCTCTTTCTGCGCTTTCATGTGCTAATCTATAACCTCCTTCTACTGTCTGACCTCACAGGGACCGCCTGGGTCACAGCCCTCGCCACACGCACAGCCTCCACCCCACAATCCTAACAGCATGATGGGACCCCACAGTCAGGTAAAGACACTAGTGATGGGTAGGGCTGTGAACCGGGACGTGCGCTCGATTTACTTCTTTTTTTCCCCTCTGTAAGCATGCTGGGCAGCGGGGACCCGCTCCCCGGGGAGCATCCCCCTGGGCACCCCAGCTCCAAAGCAAAATGTTGGGTTTTTTCCCTTTTTTTTTTCTTTTTTTTTTTTCTTTCTCTCTTTTTTCTTTTTTTTTTTTTTGGTGTTTTTTGGATATGCAGTTGTCAATGGACTGAGAAGTCAATCGTGGGTATCAGACTGTTTTACCTTCCCAAGATAGCCTGAGAAATTTAACT
Organism: Lonchura striata; assembly: GCF_050655825.1. Taxonomy (NCBI): domain Eukaryota; kingdom Metazoa; phylum Chordata; class Aves; order Passeriformes; family Estrildidae; genus Lonchura; species Lonchura striata. The sequence continues at coordinate 5,223,569 of NC_140710.1, forward strand.
TGATGTGGATTTTTAAGCTTCTGTTAGTAGCAGCAGTTGTAAAAAGAAGTAACATTAAGCCTTTCTTCTTTTTTTTTTTGTTTTTCAGTACTTAGCACTGGGGTTTTTTGTGTGTGCGTGTCTGTATGTGCTTATTTGCCACTTTTTTTTTATAATATATCTCTATATATTAAACTTGAACATTATCTAACACTCAGGGTTTCCCATGCACTAATTTTAACAGCCTCACCTAGTATTGCTGATGACAAACACGCTCTCAAACAATAAACCTACAGAGAAAATGTCTAGAAAATGGACTCCAGACACCTTTCTCTTTTTTTTTTTCCCTTTTGAAACTTAACTTTTTTAAAAAGGATGTCTCCAGAAAAAAAAAAAAAAAAAAAGAGCAGTGTGTACAGGCTAACCAGCGTGCGTGGGGAGTGTGCTGCCTCCCCAGGGCTCAGCCCTGACCCCTTTTTGTGTCCCCGCAGCCGTTCATGTCGCCGCGCTACGCCGGAGGTCCCCGGCCCCCCATCAGGATGGGCAACCAGGTACCGTGCTCACGGGCTTCTGGATTTCCTTGGGATAGCTGTTATTTGGGAAGGGGGATGAGGGCCAGGTGTCCTGCAGATGCTCCTTGGGTTTGGGTGGCAAGCATCACCTCCTTGGTCACCCTTCTTTTTCCTAGTGCCGGATCATCGGGTGTCACTTAACAACGATGGTTTAATTTTATTTTGAGGTTTGGGCCTATCCAGGGTGGAAACAGCAGTGGGAATGTGCTGCTTCCCAGCTGTGGTGTTCCCAGCTGGGCTGTGCCATGCTGCATGCTCGCTGCCTGGCTGGATTTTCCCTGCAATCGCAGAAAATTAAAGTGATGGAGATAATCCTGCCTGAGCGTTTAGATCAGCAGTGGGGTCAAGCAGGGCAGGTCACTGCTGAATTTTTTGGGTTGGATTTATCCTCTTATCCCAGCTTATACAAGGGCAGTTTGTTTCTGGCCTTGTGGACAGAGGCTCCCACCCCACGCCCTACCTGGACACATGCGTGGCCTTTGGTCTCCTTGCCAGTGATGCTATGCAGATCCATAGGGTAATGGCCAAGCCAGAGGTTATTTGTAAGGGAAATTAAAGGAAAACCGTAATTCCTTTGAGTAGCAAAGGTGTCTGTTCAAAAATTATCTAGGGAGCTTGTTTTTTGGCTGTCAGCGTGATTCTTCTGTAGGTCTAATTAGCAGAAGGAGCAGGATAGTCAGGAAGTAGGATGTACCAGCTTACTCTGGGTTTGTGCTCACTGGATTTGAGACTTGAATCTTTGGAGTTTGCTAACTGATGCTGAGACAGCTGAGATGTAGCTGAGAAAAACCCAGAAAGGGCTAAGGGAGGACCCCCATGGCTGGAAGAGCCTTGCACCCAGGGCACTGATGATCTAATGAGGTATTAATTCACTGCACCTCCTCATGGGTCAGTTTTAACAGGACCCCATCCTGCAGTGGTTCTTGACTCATCCCAAGCTCTGCTGCAGTTGAGCACAGTCAGCTGGGTAGGCAGGAGAGGCAGGGGGAACTGGTTTGAGGAGGCTGTCCCCACAGCAGGATCAAGTGTCCAGGATTGGGTAAAGTTAATTAGAAGGATTTCATTTTTTTCCCCTCAAACACCACATAAAAAACACATGTTTGTACCTAGGCAGAGCTCAGCGAGGTTATGGTCACATCCTGAGGGACAAGAGGAATAAATAGGCAGGCAGGAAGGTCAGGCAGCAGAAGTGTAAATATCCACCCCTGCAACCCTCCTGGTTTATCTTCCTCCTGCTGCCAGCTTCCAGCCTGCAAAAAACTTGGGATTGGGCTGATTCTGCCTCGGCACAGCTGTGTGCACCCAGGGCCTGTGCTGTGCTCCAGCACAGGGCTCCTCGGTGTTGGCATCCAGCATAGCAAAACTGTTTACAGTTTGCTTCCCTCAGGCAGACAATATCTGCATTTTTCTTTCCCTTTATCTGTTTGGAGTAGCCTTTGAAGCTTAAATAGCAGCATTGCCCAAGTGGAACGTGAGTTTGGGGAGGGAGCCTTGCTCTGCTGCACATGGAGCATCTATCTCCCCAGCACAGCCAGTGAATCACTGTCTGGTTTGGCCCTGGTGCTGTGTGTCACCAAGGTGCCATGCTGCTCCTCACCTTTCCCTGCTGGATTTGACACCGTTAACCTGCTCAGCCCATGTTTTCCCCTGCTTTCCTAAAATACAACAGCATTTGGCCTGGGGGGAGGGGGAATCACCTTGTTTGGAGTTTAGAGAGGGTTTGCAGAAGGATGAAGGCGGCAAAGACCTGGAGGCTGTAGCAGTGGGATGTGGGATGCAGCAGGATGCAGGGGGATGTGGGATGCAGCAGGATGTGGCATGCAGGGGGATGCAGGATTTACTTTTTTAATCTTGCTCCCTTGCTTTCCCAGCCCCCGGGTGCTGTTCCCGGTACACAGCCATTGCTGCCCAATTCGATGGATCCCACGCGACAGCAAGGTAAACCCAGCAGAGCAGGGTCAAGCGTTGATGTTCTTAATTAGCTGCTAATTTGGGACCCAGAGTGACTGTGGTGCTGTGTAACACCCCTGCTTTCCTCCCAACAGGGCACCCTAACATGGGCGGCCCCATGCAAAGGATGAATCCTCCGCGAGGGATGGGCCCCATGGGTCCCGGTCCACAGGTAAGCCCAGTGCCAAAGCACATCCTACAAACCATGGGAGCAACCTCCTGGGGCTCAGGGCTGGGAGTTCCCCCCCACGCCCTGTCCCCCCATTAGTGTTAATGTGTTTTACATTAGTCTTGCATCTGGAAATCCCTCCTTTTAACAGGAGTGAGGTCCTCAGAGCTCATTAAGGGTATTACAGCCTCCCTCCTGCCCTTCTGTCAGAGGGGATGGCACTTAGCTCCACGCTGGAGCAGCCTTTGAGTGCATTACACTGCCTGCCTGGGAAACAGTTACAACCCTAACTGCAGGAAAGGGAAAGGAGGCTTGCATTTGAAATTAATAAATAAAAAGAAATGGCAAAGATCCCTTTAGCAAAGGGAATAAGGCTTTCCCCTGCGAGGTTCCCCTCCACCTGCCCTTCCTGCTGCCTGCTTGAGTTGTCTATTTCAGGAAAGGGGAGTAAACTTGAAATTAAGCAGATCTGGGTTAATATATGCTGTCTTTCTGTTGATTCACTTTATGGAGTGGCTTGTTGTTGACTCACTCCTGTTTGTTCCTTCTACGAGACTTCAAAACCAGATTACCATATTTTGGTTGGAGGTTTATCCTCTCTGCATCGTCGCCTACGTGGAGTTTGTAGCGCGAGGATCAGAGTCTGTCAGGAGATGAGCGGGTGCGCTGGAGTTTTGTTTTGTTTTTCCCCTGGAGACCGTTGAGAAAAGTGAATGTTGTGTAAAGAAGGAGTTGTGTCATGTCTTTAGCACCAACCTGAGGATGCTGCTCAGTGGTGCTCGGCCACGTCCACGGGCACCCAGATCCATCCTAAGGCAGGGGACAAAAATCCTGCACGAGCATCGTTTCACAGGCGAGCCCTCCCATAGCGCTGCTGCTGTGCTTGAAATCCTCCTTTCCTGGAGAATTACACCCAAAAAGAAAATTAAAAAAACAAACCCAAAAAAAAACAAAGGCATTTGCAAGCGTGGCCTGTGCCAAGGCGAGTGGCGGCGGCTTGCCCGGGGGAGGCTGCTTCCCACTTCCAGAGCTCGCCGCGAAACTTGGAAGCGGCGAGCGCGCGCTGAGCGCCGCGTGGGATGGCGGCGGCTCTGGGAGCCGGCAGGAGTTGTGAAATGTTCAGAGCTTTATTTTTGACTCCGCCGTTCCCTGTGTATGTACATTAGGGAGAGGTTTTTTAAGAGGCAGCCTTTCCCTGGAGAAGCGCTGGGCTTCCCAATCTGGCACCCGCAGGCGCTGCCTCCCTGCAACCGTCCAGGAATCGGCGCCTGCGCAGGCAGCCACCAAAAATAACGACCCAGACCCAGCAGCCCCTCACACCTTGTGTGCCCAGGGCTTGTTTTCTTTAAGCTTTGCATTGGGACCTTCTTAAACACTTCTCAAACGATTCCAGAGGGCTTCAGAACATCTAGCCAGGACATCCTGGAGTCCTGACAGCAGCTCCTTATTACACAGCAGTGATGAATCATCCCTTTCAGCTGATTGCCGCTGCCTTTTTCCCTTTGAGTCCCATTTGTAGCTCTGCAGAAGCCAGGGCAGGGTTTGCCAGCACCAGTATGAAGAGGGTTTGTAGCTCTCTGGGTTTTGGTGGTGCCTTGCCCAGGTCGCTCGGCACAGCTGCGTTCCCTCCTCACCCTCCCTGAGCATCTTTCAGCTGGCTTCGTTTTCCAGCCTTTCAGCTCCAATTAAAAACGCTGAGCCCTTTTTTTTTTTTTTTTTAAACAAGGGGCTTGATGCTGCTATTCAGTGTAAATGGCTGAAATTTCTATCAATTAAGGACTTGCTGGTAATTTGTTTGGGGAAAACCCTTTTTTGCCTCTTCAAAACAAACTTTGGTGATGCCCTCAGCAGTGCACCATGCACTGGTTCACTGTAAATTCAGGTAAAAATTGACAACACTATTGTCCAGTTTGGAGCACTCCAAGGGGCTGTGGTGTAGCAAGTGGCCAGCCATCCCTTCTCCTGCTGTAGCAGTTTTTTCTTTAAATGGGAGAAACACAGTCCAAAAAGATGCATTACAGAAGAGAGGGAGGTGGGAGGGGAAGAGTGGCAACACGACCTAAATCTGGCTGCACGTCGCCTGGAGGGCACACGGAGCAAAGCACAGACCAAATGGAGCGCAGCATTCGGGGGATTCCTCTTCCTCCACTGCCTTGGGCTTGGCTTTGTACTAGAGCTGGTTTTAGGAGATGAGGGATGCAGATCTGAGGCTCCCAGTCCCAGCTGGAGGCTAAGCCAGGGAGGAATAAGGCAGGAGAGGGGGCCCAGGGGGCTGCCTGCCCTCGCCCACTCCCTGTGGCTGCAGATCCGCTCCAGGGGATGGAGCAGAGAGATGGGGAGCAACAGCAAAACAAGCCTGGCTTGGTATTCCCTACTCCAGCAGTCATCCAGGGAGCAAGGAGTGCTCCATTTCTGGGGGAGCTCATGCAGCCTTTCCTCATCCTTACACTGCAGCAGGAACCTTCCAAGTGGTGCTTTTTCTCCTCCTCCTGCCCCTGTTTTCTCCTGCACAAAGGGAAAAGTCCAAAAGGCTGTTGCTGGCGCTGGGGCTGTGAACGGATTTGCCTTGTGGAGGGGAGGGGGATGTTTTCCCTCTGCAGAGCAGGGAGGGGGAACTTTGGGGCTCAGCCTGGCTCCCATCCATATTCATCCTAGGGTTTTTTTATAAACACAATTGCCTCTTATGTTCATCGCCATTAATTTTTTTTTTAAAAAGCTCATTTTTGCACACAGACTCACTTGTTTTTTGTTTGTTTATTGGCTTGTTTTCCCCTGTCTCTTGTCTCTCTGGCATCCCTTCCCGTTACGGTAGACTGACCCTTGGTTATCGTTGCAGAACTACGGCAGCGGCATGAGACCTCCACCCAACTCCCTAGGTCCTGGCATGCCTGGAATTAACATGTAAGGCAATCCCCACACAGGGAGGTTTCACCACTGACTCGGGACTGTCTGCAGAAAAACACAACACTTATTTTTTCCCCTGTTTAATTTTGTCCCCAGGGGGCCGGGCGCTGGTAGACCGTGGCCGAACCCCAGCAGTGCTAACTCAGTGAGTATCTTGGGTTGGCTGGGAAGTGTGCTGCAAATGGGATCATTCCCCATTAGCTGGGCCCTGCTAATGAGAAGGGGTTCCTCAACCTCTTGCTTGGGCTGCTGGGACTCCCACCCTGGCCAGGCTGAAGGGCCTGGGGGTTTTAGCTGTGCCCTGATGGGATCCAGCCCATGGCTGAGCCTGTCTCTCTTGTCCCTGCAGATCCCATACTCTTCTTCATCGCCTGGTACATACGTGGTGAGTCCTCCTGCCCCTGCTGTGTGTCCTTTCATCAGGAGTTCATGTGGTTTGGGGTGGGAAGTGGCACTGGGCTGGGTTTGGGGGTTGGGAGTTGGGGGAGGTGTTTGAAAACATGGAAAGGTGGGCAGTGCTCATATTTACACATCTGACGCCAACATTGCTTCTGCAGGGTCCGCCCGGCGGCGGTGGCCCTCCAGGGACACCCATCATGCCCAGTCCTGCAGGTATGAGCCCTCTGAGACCTCTCTCTTCCAGGGCCATCCCTGCCCTGTTGGTTATGACCAATTTTTGTGGTTTTTGGCTTTCTGGAAAGTGAGCGGCATGGGCTTCTTGACTTTGGGATTGCATTTGGGGATGTTCCTACATCCCCCTGTGGTTTTGGATGGTGTGGCGCTCAGGAAGGTGAGGAATTACCTCCCCACCCTTCCCAGCCAAGAGTTGAATTATTTTTCACAGTTGAATTTCTGTGATTAAAAACTTTGTGGATCTTCATTAAATACAAATTAGCCAGAAAATGGTGGTAGTTAGAGGGAATTTTGGGTGATAAAATACAAAAGAATGAGTTCAAGTGGCATGAGTTTGTTTTAATTAAGAAATGAATTAATCACCCGACTTACTGGGCTTCACTGTTTCATAGATTCAACAAATTCAAGTGACAACATCTACACAATGATTAATCCAGTACCGCCCGCAGGCAGTCGATCGAATGTAAGTCTGCTTTCTAATAATTTACATATCAGATACCATAACAAATCATAATTAACTTCATCAGTTGAGAGTAAAGCAGTTTAATTGATTTCAGCCATTTGTTACAAAACAGAAATAAAACAAACCATCAAAAAGCGATTAACTCTTGGGCGACTTTGTTAATTTTTTATGCTTATTAAGAGAGCAGCAGTCCTGCTGCTCCAGCCAAGGTGCTGGGTTCTGTGGGATATGGGCAACCTTAAATCCTGTGGAATGTTGGTTGGAATGCTGTGCTGGAGCTCTGGGTCAGCCCTCCAGCCAAATTTTATAGGTGAACCCAGAGGACTATGAGCACCACAGCCTCAGGAGGTGATGCGGCCTTAGGTTGTGCCAGGGAATGTTTAGATTGGATATTCAGAATTTTTTTTTCATCAGAGGGGTTGCCAAGTATTGGAATGTGCTGCCCAGGTTAGTGGTGGAGTCACCATACCTGGAATTGTCCAAGAAATACGTGGATCTGGCACTTCAGGGTATGGTTTAGTGGGGGTGCTGTGTTGACTGTTGGACTTGGTGATCTCAAAGGACTTTTGCAACCTCAACAATTCAGTGATGGTGTGATACTTCCCTCCTTGCCCTGCTCCAGAGGGCTGGCTGGGGCAGGGACAGTCCTCAGGAACCACCGTGGCAGCTTCTTGGGGTTGTTCTCTGGCTGATTTTGGTTTTTTCACCTTTTTCTTCCACAGTTCCCGATGGGCCCCGGCTCTGACGGCCCCATGGGCGGCATGGGCGGGATGGAGCCCCATCACATGAACGGATCATTAGGTGAGCCTTGATAGTCCTTTATTCCCTGGGGACACTGGGAGAGCATCCCAGTGCCTGTTTCCATCCTGGGGTCAGCCCCCATTTCGCACCAGCGCTCAAAGCAGAGCCTTTGGCTGGAAGTCAGCGGGGCTGTGGGAGCCACAGGGCCATGGCTGCAGGCCCAGTAAGGCTCTTCTCCTTTCTCTCCCCTCTCTGCAGGGTCAGGAGACATAGATGGACTTCCAAAAGTAAGTGGGGTTGGTTGCAGGGTGGGTGTGTGGGCTCTCCCCTTCCCTCAGCACTGGTGTGCTGCTGTGACCCTGATGGATGGGGACACGGGGAGCGTGACCGTGGCGTTGTCCTGCCCCTGTGGCATTTCGGGGGGCTGTGGGGACCTGCTCACCACCTCCCCTCCCATCTCCCACAGAATTCTCCAAACAACATAAGTGGCATTAGCAATCCCCCGGGCACTCCAAGAGACGACGGGGAGCTGGGAGGCAACTTTCTCCATTCCTTCCAAAATGACAATGTGAGTGAGTGCCTGCCTGGGGATGGGGGGACAGTCCCCGAGGTGTCCCAGCACTGGGGTGGACTTGGGTTGTGCTGTGCGGGAGCTGCTGCAGGACAGAAAAGGGGGCAGGAGGAAATAAGGCAGTGGGTGGAAGTTTGGGGTGTGTGGTGGGATGGAGTGCACAGGTGAGGTGGAGAGGAGCCGGTGCAGAGGTGCCTGCGCTGGCCCGGCCCATTGGAAGCTCCGTGGGTGGCTGCAGACATCCCTCCTGTTCTCCCTCTATTAGCAGCATATACACACGTGCATGTTAATTATTTGTTTCAAATTGCATCTCGCCCCATACTGTTCTGCTGATTTTCTTCCCGGAAAAGCAAGTTACAGCGCAGATTAGGCCCTGATAAATTGGAGTCTCCAGCATCTCCTCTCTTCCTGGTTTATTAGATCCAATTAGGTTGCTGTGTAGTCATCATCAGCCTCCTTTTGCATCCCTCTCTTCGATGTCCGGGGCTCTGACCCGCCTGGTTTCTCACCGTGGCTCTGTCTCTCTTGCAGTATTCCCCCAGCATGACGATGAGTGTGTGATTTCCCTCCCCCTCCTCCTCTCCAGGATCAAGAGAGTCAGCTGCCGTTCGGAGGTTCTCAACGAATTATGCAAGAAGAAGAAGAAGAAGAAGCTAGGTGTATGGGCAGGGACACGCGTGGCGGGGGCCAAAACCCCAGGTTTAGTTTCATGCAATAAAAAGGCTGAACTTTTTATTCCATAAAACATGAAGGACAAAACTTAAAATATTTCAAGACATGACAAGACCCTTCTTTGTGCAGAAGGGTTTATATATGTACATGACACTTCTTTTTGGAAACAAACGGAAGCCTCTAGCACCCAACTCCGATCTCTTTGCTTTGTTCTTTTAAATAAAGACAGAAACCGAACCTGTTGTATGTTTGTGCCGTGCGACACCAGGAAGCTAGTCTAGATATGAAATCATGTTGTCTCTGTTGTAGTCATTTTTTTAAATAAACTGGACAGTTTACAATGGTGGTTTTCGTTCAGAAGGCCTGTGGTTTTTTTTTGTTTTGTTTTGTTTTGTTTTGTTTTTTTCCCTTTTTTTTGGTTTTGGGGGTTTTTTTCCTGTGTATTTTTTGGGTGGTTTTTTTTTTTTTTTTTTGTTCGTTTGCAGCACAACGCTTCCTCCTCCAGTTAACAAGATCTGCTTTGGGGAAGAGACTCCACCACCTCGTTATAAACTTGTTAACGCAGGTGACCCCTTCTAGGATCACATCCTCGAATGAATCGTGATCTTGCTCTCTGTGACTGTGGCATGCACTGTGTTAGTCTTTCCCCCTCCTCTGAGTACAAGAAGAAATCTCTTGTCCCTCCCTTCCCCAGAATCCTTCAGCTGGTTCACTGCAAAAATAGATTTTTTTTAATAATTTTTTTTTTAATCCACCAAAAAAAAAAAAAAAAAAAAAAAAAGTTAATCTGACCTGGGACTTTGAAACTGTGATCTCCAGCTAACTTTGGGATTTTCTGGGGGTTTTATTTGCTTTGGGGGTATTTTGTGGGGGGGTTTCTTTTCTTTAGAGATGTGCTCTTGTCAGGATTTCACTTATCTATGATTTGGAACTGGATGGAGATATTTTTTAAGGAATTCTTGTTGTTAAAATGTAACCTTGCTATTCTGTAGGCTCGCTCTGTAATAAGAAAATAAAAATTAATGGCAAGCATCGAAGGCCCTTCCTTCTGGTGGGAGAGGAAGGGACGAGCCAAGGCGGCGGGTTGGGATCTCTGTACATGACACTGCCCTGTAGTTTGGTCTTGGTTTTTCTCCAGCTCCCATTTCTGCTCCATGTATATCATATTCTGTAAAATACTCTCTCCCTTGGATTTGACCTTTGTGCGGATTATTGAAAGCATTGTATCTTGTTTCAGTGTTTTTTCTTACCTTGTAGTCTGGTTCGAAAATTACCGAGAGGGGAAAAAAAAAATAATTATTATACATTGTAGTTTGTGTACGATATTTGTTGATAATGTTTTATTAAAGGGATGTCTTTTTTCCGCACCCCTTCATTGAAATGTTTTTGGGGGACATTTGGCTTGTTTTTATTATTCTGACAGCAAGACATGAGATGACAAAACAACTTTTTTTTTTAGTGTGTAATACGAATAATATTTTTTTTTAAATGTTTGCCTTCTTTTTCCTAGGCATTTTCATTCTTCTTTACCTGTAGAAAGTCAGGAGGGAGGGAAGGGTGGGTGGGATGGGGGATCTGAGGGTGTCAGTCTCATAGTGACAGTCAGGTTAATATTTTCCAGTTGATGCAGATTGGGCTCCCCAAGGGGTCAAATTTTTACCTTTTCCACTTTACATCTTGTTCAGGTGTGGGGGGCTTTTTCCTTTTTTTTTTTTTTTTAGTTTTTTTAGAGTTTTTGTGTTTTTGTTTGTTTTTTTTTTTTAGTTTTTTTTGTTCTGATGTGAGGAAATGAAAGGACCAGTTTTAATGTATTTTAAAATTAATAGCTAAATTATTGTCTTCATTGGTATGGGATGGTTTTTTGAATGAAACGGTTCCCCCTCCTTCTGCCCCCTCCCCCTGCTGTAATAAATATCAACATAAACATTTGATTTTGGTGCTCTGCAGTTTGTTTCTGGTGTTTGCTGCCAGACCCAGGGTGGGAGTTGGGTATTTTTTTCCAAACTTTAGCAAGGGCCAAACACCAGATTTGGGGTGCAGGAGCAGAGATGATGCAGAGCTGAGGAGGCATTTTAGAGGGGCTGACTGAGCCTGGGAATTCAAAATCCCAGAGGTATTCAGGACCATTCAGGATGCAGTTCAGGACCTAGGTGAGGTTTAATGATGCCTGTGTGTTTCTTGGAATTTTTTGGGTTTTTTTTAAAGCATTTTGAAAATTTAGCCTAGAAAATGGTCAGAGTTGTCTGCAGCAGGCTGAGGATGTTCTGGCTGGACTCTTGCCCTCCCCACACCCAGCCCGTCAGACTGCAGGCAGAGAGGGGTATTTTAGGGGCTAAAAAGGGAATTTTGGTTCACTGTTCCCCAGGCTTTGCCCGTTAGAGGCTGGAGGAGTTGGGATACCAGCGTGATGATGGAGGCTGGTCTGCCCTGCAGCAGCTCCCTGGCTCTGGGTGCTGCTACTTCCCTTTGCCAGGGTCCTGCACTGCTGGGAGGTAAGAAAGGGAGGGGAATACACAAATGTTGTTTCCAAATGTGTAAATACTGAGCTTGCAGTGGGGTCTGTGACCCCCTCCTTGGGCAAGAGCTGCAGTGCAGGGTGGGTGTGTGCACACGGGAGCAAACAGCTCCAGGAGCTACTGGGGATGAAGAAACCCAGGCAACCCAACCTGGTTCCCCAAGGGGCAGCATCAGAGGCTGGGGGGAAGATTGGGAAATTTTTAGGCTTTGCATGGGTGGTTGCAAGTGCCAGGTGCCTGAAACGCTCCCAGGAGCTGCTGTGTGAGACCTGTTCTCTGCCTTTGACTAGTTGGGGCAGGACATGGCTGGCTGTGAGCTCTCCCCCTCCTTGTGGGAATGTTCAGGCGTGGGCTGTGGGCTCGGGGGGCTGTGAGCCATCCTGGAGCTCTGCTGCTCCTGGGGAATGCTCCCACCTGGCACTGGCACCCACAGCCACGTCACTGCTGGAATTCCAGCAGCGGGCACCGTGTGGTTATGGATGCTCCTGGAGAAGGGCAAGGGGGCAATGCATTGGATGGCTCCTGGGTTTGGGAATCACCATCGGCAGAGGAGCAGGGTGTGTTTGCAACCTTTGTTGCCTGGGCAGGTTTGCTTCCAGGCTAATACCACAGATGTCCATGTGCAGGGCCTGCAGCCATCCCCAGTGTGGATTTTGGTCCAGGCAATCACATCCCCCCGTGCCTTGCAGAAAGTAGAGTATGAGCATTGCCCATCACTTGGTTTCATGACTCCTGAGGGATTGAGGCTGACGAGGAAATCCTGCCCTCCCAGACCACTGTGGCCATCACTGCCTACCCAGGCCCTGCTCAGCTGCTCAGAGCAGCAGGTTCCTGCACTGCTGCCTGTTGTGTTTTTATTGTGGGGTACAGAAAGTCCTTCCTTTTGCTTCTTAAGGGTTACAGGCTGGTATTATTAAATATCACCGTGAAACTGCCAAGTTCCCTCCTCGAAACGTCTCCTGAGCCCAGCCTCAGGGATAATTGTCTCCCCCATTAGTTTTCATTAAATTAAATGCAGGAGGAGGATCAGAACAACCAGGGGCTCCAGGCTCAGCACAGTGTGTACTTGTTGGCATGATGTGTGCAGCCTGTGGAGCTGGATTTTGCAGTGGGAGCAGTTCAGGGGAAGGGAGTGTGGAGTGGTGGAGAGCTCTCCTGTGGGTAGCCAGGCTCCTCTGGGTCCTCCAGAGTTCTCCTGTAGGCAGCCAGGTTCCTCTGCCTCCTCATCTCAGGCTCCTGCCACCCCATTCTTGCATGTTCTGCTTCCCTGGCTGCCGTTCATGAAAAGTTAATGCCTGGCCCTGGTCCGTGCTGAGGTAACGCCATTTGTCTGCTGACGAGCCTTTATAACTTATTGATGCCAACCCAGATGTGCTCCTGTGACCCATTGTTGGGGTCCCCATCCCACCTCCCTCAGCTGGGCCGGTTCCAGCAGGCCCACTGGGGGAACTGGGAGAGCTGAGCCATGCAGAGTGCTCGGGAAGCGCAGCAGGACACCAAGGACAGGTGGTAGGGGCTGCCTGGTTCGAGGACCACGGCAGCCCTGAGCATGGTGCCAGGTGCCGTGCTGGGAGCTCCACTCACCTCCACCTTGAGCTCCCCTCCAGGCCCTCGGAGGAGCATTCCCTGCACAAAGATCCAGCTCAATCCAGTGACACACAGGTACCACTTCCCCCCGGCCTCAGGTGAGAGTGGCCGTGCCTCAGCAAAGCAGGGATGTACACAGCTTTGTGTATGTTCCCCTCACCTGCAGTAGCTTCCTGATGCCTCGCACAACCCCTGAAGCCTTGTTTTCCTGCTGACCATCCCATGTCTCCCTGCTTCTGCTATTTTTCAAAACTGCCTTTGCTCTGCCTTCGTCCATCCCTCCCTGTGCTTGTGCTTTGTCTCAGCTCAGCTTGGACACAGCAGGGTTCCAGCTTCCCTCACTCTCTCCCCTTCAACTGCCTGCCCTGACAGAGATGTCTTTGTTGAGAGGTAAAAGCAGCTGAAGGGACTCTGCCTCTTCCAGACAGACCATCCCCACAAATTCCCACATCTACTAGAAGCACACGAGGTGTTTCACCTCTACACAACCCCTTTCCAGCACAGCTGCTCTTCCACCAGGCTTCCTCAGGGAAATTCTCTCCTCAGGAATGCTAACGGGCAGCTGGCTGCCCTACAGGGCTTCCTCCCTAGGACGGGTAATGACCCGAAGCTGGAAGAGCGAGGGGATGTCAAGCAGGGTCCTTGTGACACAGCAGGGAGGCAACAGCCCGAGAAAGAAACACCCACTGCGTGTGACAGGCTCCACAGAGCACAGCTCTGTTCAAATGTATTCCCAAACACCTGGGTGCAAATCACAGACCTGAACAGATTTACTCCGTTGAGCTGAATTAGGAATCCCTGGAGCAGGCAGGATTAAGATGATGCAGAGCAATGCAATGGTTATGAGGCTTTTTCTCTTTCAAGCACTTCTTCTGCTAACTGTAGAGGGATTTGTTAATTTAGCTTGCAGCCACTGCATCCCAATTTACGGGGTGCAATTGTTGATCTCAAATGTGACTGGAGAACATTCCCGAAAGCTGCAGAGTGGAGCTGCCTGATGGGCTGGGGCTGGAACACACAACTGGGGTGTTCATCCAGATGGCCAGGGATCACAAAGCACAGACCAGCCTCTGACACAAGACACTGAAGTGAGATTAATTTCTTGGAAATGTGCTCTTCCACACCTTAAAATAGCACAGGCTGTCCTCTCCCTTCCCATGTGCTGGAGGGTACCAGAACTGCAAAACATTCTACATTTGGCTGCAGCTAATTTAGCTTTCATTTTATAAAACCCACACTAATCCCCCCATGTTAAAAAGAATATGCTTCCTGCTCAGTTAACTCTGTGTGGCAGGAAGAAATTCTTCCTTTGTATTTTTAGCAGCAAATACCAGCTACAGGCACCAAAGTTTCCCTCTACATTCTACACCACTTTCCCCAAATGCACAGGTCTCTTCATCCAGGATTGGGGGATAAAAGGACTGTGGTTCTACAGATCCAACAAAGCAATCCCTCCGATTAAGTGCTTTGGGAACTAAGCAAAGGGCAGCACGACGCATCCCACGGCAGCCAGGAGTAAAACAAAGTCAAAGCCAGGCAGAATGAAAAAGCCTCGTAGCTCAGGCTTTCCCCTTGAAGCTTTTTAAGTCTCTTCTGCATTCAGAGGGACTCAAAGCAACCTCGGGAATAGGTTTGAGTCTGGCTCTGTGCAGAAGCACACTGAGAGCAGAGCCTGCGCAGAGGAATAATGACTGGCTTATGTTCTTCCCAGGCAATGGAGGAAGAGTGCAGGAGGATGCATCTGATGACTTCTCTAACCCAAATCCAGAGGTGAGCCCCTAAAATGAAAGAGTTTCTTCATGCACTGTTTAGTTAAAAAAAAGATTTTACTTTCAGTAACAATATAATTTATTTTTTAAAGTAAATTAATCCACCTTTCTTTAATTATGTGATGGTTCTGGCAAAGAGAAGCAGCAGGTACAGTTGGTGAAGTATTTTCATTTGAGCTGAATTTCACACAGTTCCATGCAGATACAGTGCCAGAAACTTCTTGAATGTGTCTGGCTGAAAGCCAGAAATTCCAGCGGGCTTCTGCAGAGAAAAAGACACGGATGCTCAGTTTGCAGTGAAGTGATTAATGTAGACAAACAACGGCTTTAAACATGCTTGAATAAGACTTTCAGGCATGGCAGCTTCCAAATTGTGCTCTCCCTCCCCAGAAGGGTTTGTGCGGGGGTACTTCCACTGGTGTCAATCTCAGAGGGCAGAACCCCTTTGCCTGTGAGTGAGATACCCTCCCAGTATAACCAGTCCTGGCAGCCCCGTGCTCTATTCATTCCCCAGAGAGGCTGACTGTCTCTTGTGGGAGTTCCCTTCCTCAGAGCTGGCTTGGAACAAGCACATTATGAGATGGTGAATTACAGCTGGGGGTATCTGTCTGGAGGAGTTCATGTTAAGCTTGGCATGTCACACATCAGCACTACAAATATTCAGGAACTGGTACCTTCAGAAATACCTGTTCAGGTAAAAATTAGGCCAATGTCCCCTTCAGGTCCCTCCAGTAAGTTTAAAACCTGCTGCAGCACTGTGCCAGCTCCCAGACCCCAGCTGTGGTGAAAGGGCACCATTTCCACTACCTTTCCCAAGTTTTCCTTACCGTAACAACTCTCTTCTTGACTTCTGGGACACATTGGGCTCTCTCATACAGGTTCTGATCAGAGTCAATCCAGACTAGATTTTTTATGCCATCATTAGAGACAAGGTCTGTTGTATTTAACTGGAACACCATGAACTGGAAGAGCTGTCCATCTGTGCCAATGCTTTGCACCACTACTGGCTGTTCCAAAACCTTGGGATCATTCTAGGAAAAGAAGGAGCATGTGGGGGAGAATGTTTCAAAAGCTAGTTACAACAGAAATCATATGAGTACTTGCTGATTCTGCATCTTTGGGTTGGTTTAAAGCCAAGATTTTAATAAATATATTGTTACCTTGCCCAGAAAATTACTCTAGTCAAACAAGTTTTGAATGTAGATTTTGTATTTTAATTAAAATTCCTCCTTCAGCCAGCAATGAACTGTCAATTTACATACTGAGCTGTGGGATGGGTTAGAGTTTTACAGCTGAACTTATTCCCTGGTTCCTGCCCATACCACCCCACTGCATCACAAACATGCCCACTGCTGAGCAGTGGATTTCTGGATCTCTGAAGGTTGGGTTTTCACCTCTGGACTGGGAAGCTTGGATGTGAAAATGACTGTAGGGAGCTCTCAGGCCTCCCTGCAGTGGCTGCAGCAGCAGAGGAAGAAGAGAGGCCCAGCAGCAGGATCCCATACGTACCCCGTGGAGCGCCTTGGCCTTGGCCAGCGCGTTGCCAAAAGCAAACATCAGCATTTTAGCACGGAGCTGTTCTGGTCTGAACCTGTTAGTGCGAATGTTGGCAGACTCCAGGAGGAACAGGGTGTGAGGATGAGAGTAGGGATAACCATCTCTGAAACCTAAAGGGCACACACTCATGTCAGAAACCGCTCAGGAAGGCACTGTGCAGCCAAGGTTTTCTCCCCTTATCTTCAGGAACTGCTCAAGTAGTTTGCTGGGGTTGGAGTTCTTGTCCTCAGTCCTGCTTAGGCAACAATATACACACCACACTGCAAACCTGTGCCCACTCCTCTGTCCCCTCACTCCCACACAGTCCCTACTCTCAGGTGTCCCCAGAAGGACAAGGACTCCCAAGTTAACCCTGACACAGATAATTATCATCAACACTGACCTGTATCATTGAACTCTTTGTACACATTCACCTCCTGAAGATCGATTGTAGGCGCAATGGGATAGAAGGTCTCCAGAACATGTTCTTTGGTGGCCAGTATCTCCTCCTTGGAGGCTACTGGTGGTATTGGGGTCATAGAGTTCATGAGTATTCCACTCGGGCCACGGACCTGAAGGAGGATGGATTCTGGAGAGGGAAATCAGGCTACAGTCAAACATTGGTGAAATAATATCAGGGAAAGATGTAAATTTCCTTTTGCCAATCTGTTCTGCAAGGCTCACTCTCTCGCCCTCACCTCCAAACCTATCTTAAATAGTAACTCGTGTAGGTTCTTCTAAAATGCCAACGTTAATTGCTAGGGCTAAGTTCTTAACTAAACATCCTTAGAAAAACAACAGCACTGATTTAGGACACAGAAAATAAACAATCAGGTCTAAGAGACTGGCTCCCTTCTCCCACTATCTTGTCAATATTGAGTAACAGCTAATAAACTCCTCAGGGACAGCATCCTGCCATCATCCTTGGCTGCCCATGCCAATAGCGCTGTTTAAACCAGAAAGAACTACCTGGTTCCAGAAATTGTTTAATTTTTTCCCAAGTCCTCAGCCTTAAAGGCAGGAGCTTTGCTACCCCTCTTAGAGAGCTAAAAGCTTCCACCACAGCAGCAACTGACCTCTTTCCCACGTTGCTGCTATCCTGCAGTTTCTAGCCAACATCCTTTTACTCAGAGAAGGAAACTTCCCAGACATTAACCGGCATATATGTATCAGGTTTTCAAACAGCATTGGGCTGTAAAACAAGAAAAGAAACAGTTACATAAAAATGAGATCATAATAGCAGGCAGATGCTTCTGGGGCACTAATGCTGTAAAATTACTGTATGTAAAACATACAATGGCATAACACTCCCAAACAGTTAACAGAGATTGCAGATTGGTATCACACACACCAAGCCTGTTTCAAGTTGGCAGAGGTAATGCTTACAATTATTTTAAAAACTGATACTTTGCATCAGCTAGAAGTAGATCGGGAGTTGACACAGAGAGACATTGGCCTGAAAGAAGCTTTGATCTAGCGTAGTATTTATGTCAGTGCTACTGCCAATATTCAGAATTGGGTTTCATTTGTTGCTTTGGTTGTTGCTTTTTTGGTTTGACAATCTGACGGTCTTTCCACGGAAGAGCTGTGTATGAATTTTCTCTGTAGCGTTTAAAACCTCCCTTACAGCTGAGCACTCACCAATATCGTTCCCTCCTGGGAGCAACCTCTGCCGTGTCCCAGAGCCGCGCGTGGGACACCATGCGTTCCGCCCTCTCCTCGAGCTCCTGGAGCCCAAGGGCCGGGTTGTCCAGAATGCCCTGCACGGCTGGGGGCAAACCTTCCACCAGCTTCGTCTTGGTGAGCCACTGCGCCTGCCGCACTCCTGGAAACACAACCCAGCGTGATCTATCACAGCTCACAGTGGCGATGCTCTAGCCCCCTTCCAGCCCAAGCCACTCTATGCGTGACCGGCAGCTCATGGGGCTGGGCAGGCTCTGCAGAGCCCGTGTTTTACACTCTGTGCGAGGAGAACCCTCGGCAGGAGGAGCAGGGCGGGTGCTCGGGCCGGGGCCAGCGCGGGTGCCCGGTACCTTCCAGCATGCGGACACCCTGGTGGCAGATGTAGCACCCGCGCTCCTTGTACAGCGCCATCTCCTCGTAGCGCGGCCCCGGCGAGTGCCAGGGGTCGCGCCAGCCGCGCTCCCAGGCCGGGAAGCGCGGCCGGGCCAGGCCGGGCACGTAGTGCAGCCGCTCCGCGTACGTGACGGCGTCCAGCTCCACCTGCTCCCGCACCGACCGCGGCTCCGCCAGCTCCGCCAGCACCTCCGGCGGCGGCCCGCGCACGGTCCAGGGCGTGCGCGGAAGCGGCGAGCGGTGGCGGGGCCGCCCCGCGCGGGTGGCGAGGCCCCGCGCCGCCGCCGCTGCCACCACCCCCGCCCGCCTCAGCGCCATCGGCCCCGCCGCCATCCTCCTGCTGCTCCTCCTCCCGCCGCCGCCTCAGCGCCCGCCCGCCGCCATCTTGGCGAGGCTCGTCCCCCACCGCCACCCGCGGTGACTGACGGCGCCGGCGGCCAATGGCGGGCAGGCGCGCCCCGCCGTAAGGGAGGGTCGGCAAATTGCCTGGCGGTGAGGGCAGGCGCTGGGCTGGTGAGCGGCGAGGTGGGCGGGGAGAGGCGCCTCATCTCCTGTGGGGCGGGGGGGGCACTTGGCAGACCGTCCCTGGGCGGGAGCTGTGGTGTCCCGGGGCTGGGGCCGCTCTGCCCCGGGCCGGTCAGTCCGAGCCCCCGGGCCGGTCCGTCCCAAGCCCCGGGCGCGCACAGTAAGTGCTCGAAACTCTGTAAATCTGCGCAGCCCCGAGCCCGGGCGTCTCGGACTCACCCGCGGCCACGTCGGGTTAACCCCCTCTGATAGCCCGTGGGTGCTCCGCGTCCCCGGACAGAGCGGTAGGAAGCCGGGGCAGTCGCCTTTGGTTCTTTCTTCCGTTCGCCCCCCCTCCTTGAAATGAGTGTGTTCTGTTACAGGGGTGGAGGTTAGTTAATTAATTGACCTTGACAGTGAAACTGCTGGAAGCGCTAAGTGTTCGCTTCCTCCACGTCGTCACCCGTGGCTTCATAATTTCCTGCGGACCGGTTTGTGTCCGAGGGATGCGGGCCCGAGCGCGCTGTGAGCAGCCTCCGCTCCTCCCGTGTGTACGAGGCCTGCAGCGCTTTTGGCCTCAGGACTGTTGAGAGCCTACAACTCGCTTGGAGGCAACGGGAGCAAGAATTATAAAATCCTGTGCTTCCTTACCTGTGCGTTTAGAGCCGTATAGTCAAAGCCCATGACCAAAGTGGTTGTTTCACCGAGACTTTGCCCTCTTTGCCTCAAGTCTCTGGGCTCTGCAGGCTGCTTTCAGCTCGCTGCCCTTCCCCCCGTTCCAAAGCTGCACAGAACTCGGGCCGCATCTGGTGGCTGGGTTTGTTACCCATTGTCCTGGTGGTTGGGTTTGTTGCCCTTTCTCCTGGACCGAGCAGCAGATTTTTAAGATATTTCTGCTCCGGGTGACCAAGTGGCTCTATTGTAGGAAATCACCACGGCGGAACGAGCAGGATTAAAGGGTGTAGCATTGCCTGGGCAGCCTGTCTGGGGAGGAGGGCCCAAGGCTGGGCTGAGGCTCTGCTCTGGGCTGGTGGCTGCGAGGTCTGGTGTTTGTGCAGGGGCATTGAGCACTAGAGCAAAAATGGGGTGTTGCAGACACAGACCAGCTCCAGATTTTCGGTTTGACACACACGCAAAATGCTCAAGAGAGATTTTCTGTCCTTCTCCGAAAACACCCAGCTCATGAGCACGCGCTGCTTTTCATCGTGCTGGGTTTGATGCAGGGCTTGTGTTTTGCAGGCAATGAGTGACAACGAGGAGGACTGGCTGGCTCTGAGGCCCCAGGAACCTTCTCCATCCCAGTGCTGCGGCAGCGGCTGCAAGCCCTGCATCTACGATGTGTACGAGAAGGAGCTTGCACAGTGGGAGAGAGCCAAAGCAATGCAAGACAAAAGCCTTCTCATGGGAAAGAAGGAGCAGGTCGATTTCTCTTCATCGCATTCTGGAGCCTGTGCTTTGATCGTACTTGTTCAGTGTGGGGTGGTGGTGTTGGGCGAGGGATGCAGGGGTAAATTCAAATGGTGCCTTAAGAGAGGGCTGTAAATGCAATTCTCCAAAGTCAGCCTTCACCCTCCCCCTTGGCCACTCTCTCCCTGCTGTAATGTGATTTTCCAAGTGTAGAGTTCTCCCTGGTGTCGCATTACAGCTCTGGCTCTGCAGCTTCTCCTCTCTGAGTTTCCTCGCAGAAGCTTTGTTCTCCTCACCTTTCTCATCTTTGCCTGATTTTTAGACTTGTATTTTGATACCGACAAAAAATTGCGTTGTGTGTGGTTGAGCAGTTGTCTTCAGAGTGTAATTTTAAGTCTGTCATTGCCCTTTTACATTAGATTAACTATGCTGGGTCAAGCAAAAAAGATCAGCTGAAACAACTGACAATATTTTCTGTTCACTGTGGCCATCAGCAGGTTGCAAAGTTGTCCCCAAAGCAGCACTTGGCTTTTTTAGCAGAATTATTTCTGTTTGTTTCCAGACATGAGAAAATGATTGCAGTGAGTCATAATAGGATGACCTTGCTGTAAGGTGTAAAAAAAAGTAATTTAAAAAGGTGGTGGTGGGGAGAAATGCAAGATCCCAAAGTGCATGCTGCAGAACATGATAATGAATCAGCAGAGAGCTGGAATTTGCACCGGCCCTCAGTGTTTAATATACGTCCTGAGTATCTCTGGCACTAAATGAGCACACACGTTTGCTTCCAGAGAAAAATGAAATAATAAAAGACACCATCTAACCAAGTAATTATTAATTGTTGTTCTTGCAGAGCAATAATTCAGAGCTGAATCCGGATACATTCACTGCATTCAGCGTGAGCTTGGTGGAGCAGCTGACAGAGGACACCTACCAGTACAAATTTGAATTACCGGGAAATAGCAGCCTGCAATTGAGTTTAGGACAACATATCGTGTTAAGGTATTGTTCTCTGTGCTAGTTAAACAGTCTGCATTATGTAACCTAACACGTAGGGTTTTGTCAATAGACAAAGGCTTCATAGCAGGCAAATCATGATTTCTGTACCTCCACAATGACACAGATGAAAGGGCTCGTGAGCTCGCTGCCTCTACTAATTCTATGGTAAAAGCTGTAGTTTTCTTCAGCATTATCCCTGCGTTGGTGGCTCACAAAGAACTAGGTGTGATTAAGAAAATACATTTGCAGAGAGAAAGATTTAAAAGAATAGATCTTACAACAGATTATTTACTCCACTGTGTTGGAATGAAGACAGTGAGCTGCACTTGCCCCAGAGCTAGGTATTTTAGGCCCTGTATCTTGGGGTAACTCAGCACCCCAGTAC
The DNA here is from genome assembly GCF_050655825.1 of Lonchura striata. Classification (NCBI taxonomy): domain Eukaryota; kingdom Metazoa; phylum Chordata; class Aves; order Passeriformes; family Estrildidae; genus Lonchura; species Lonchura striata. Next base: position 5,244,999 of record NC_140710.1, read on the forward strand.
CCAGGCACTGCCTGACTGATTTCTAGCAAAACAATCCTCCTGTGTAGTTTGCTGCTTGCCAGAAAGGGGCCACTTGGGGAAAGTTTCTGTCTCTGAGCCATCTGTGGTGATCATTGCCAGATAGAGAAAGTCCTGTTAGGATGCCATTGATGTGCATCTGTTGACGTCCCTGGTACATTCAGGGCTGGTGTGTGCAGCTGGCTCTGCTGACAGCACACGCTCCTCCCTCCAGCCCTGGCTCATCACACAGCACAGAAAAAGGTTTGGTCACTTCAATCAATTCCCGTGGTCAGTAGCAAAGAGCAGGGTGGATAATTCCATGGAAAGGGAGGGCTTACAGGAAAATACAGTCTATATTGACAAGGCCTGAGGTCAAGGCTGTGCCTTGGCTTTTGTTATTTGATTACCAGATGCTGACTGGATGCAGAAAGTGACCCCAGCTCTAAAGGAGCAGCAAACTTAAGCATTTTCTCTCCCCTTTGCCACTCATGCACGTTTTTACAAAATCCCTTTCAGGGGTGTGTCCAGGAGCTGGATGTGGTACAGCTGAGGCCACCATCGGGAAAACAAAAGGTGCTGTTAGCCATTAAGTTCCCCCTGGATTTCTGCCTCTGGAAGAGAAATGTTTTGCATCTGTGCACAGGGTGGGCCACTGGGCAGAGGGCCTGTCTCCCAGAGAGCTGCAGGAGCCCCCCTAAAGACCCAAGTCACAGGGGTTTCCTGTTTCTCTTCTCAGAGGAGTGGTGAATGGTTTGGAGGTCCAGAGAGCCTATACTCCAATTAGCCCCAGGAATGCAGAAGGTTACTTTGAAGTTCTAATTAAAGTAAGTAAGCCTGGACAATATGGATTAGAGTATAAGGTGTTTTCTTTAGGAACCAAGCCTGCCCTCAGTGTTTCAAGTGAGACTCTCTCAAATCCCTCATGGACTGTTTCTCTGTTGTTTTGAAGCGTTTTTGCTTTGCTGATAAAAATTGCAGTTTTTCCCACAAAACTGAAAGCAGGATAAGTTGACGCACAAACATGTGCTTTGCAGCAGAAGCCCTGGGATCACCTGGGAGAGCCCCTGGGATGGAAAGATGTGTCCATTCCACTTCTCTCCTTTCATTTGGCTTTTTCAGGCTGTCTTTGAAATCACACCCATTTGTCAGCCCAGCTGAACCACTGATTATGGGAAATGTCTGCCCTTATCCTTCCCCCTGTATTTTACTTGAAGAACACCCCTCTGTCACTGGGCAGCTGCCCCTGGTGTTAAGAAAGGGCTCTGGAGCTGCAGTTTGAGAGGGATTTTGTGGCCCACAGGGCAGAGAGGTGTCCCATAGGCACAGGCTACAGCTATTGAGGTGGACATGGTGGCAGAGCCCATTTTGGACAAATGTCCTCATCTTTATGGAGTCAACCACAAAATGCTGGTTGAGTTCAAAATGATTTTATAGAAGATTTGGCTAGAAATTTGTCTCATGTAAGTCTTCAGGGTGCTCATAAATTATTATTATTTTGTGTGGCAAATACTGACTTGATCATTTTTCCAATACTGCATCTGTATGTCACTAGGGACTCCTCAGAGCAGACACAGACTTCAGTACAGGTGTGAAATTCAGAGTGCTGGGTATCCCAGGTGGTTTGCAGAAAAGGGCCACTTGTTCTCTGCCTGTCTTCCAGGATTTCACATTTCTGGGGTTTATTATGCATTGTATGTTCTAACACAAACCCTGCTCTTTAGAAAAGTGAACAGCTTCTCTAGGACACCTGTGGGAGGGTCATTTCCCCATTCTTGTGGCAATTGTTGTATAGTAGGGGAGAGAAACGTTGCATTTGAGTTGCATTAATAGGATACATTCATAGGATGACTGTGAAATTTCATGTATAGCAGCTCATTACTCACAGGTTTTGCATTTCAATAATAATAGTAATGATTGTAATGATACCTTTCCTTTATATAGAACCTTTCATCCCAAAAGGAGCTATAGTTATTCTTTGGCAGTGACAAAAGAGGTTGGTAACACCCAGTGTAAAGCAGCCATTTTTATAACTCACTCTGTAGGTTGTGGTATATTTCACACTATTGAGGCAATTTTGGAAAGTAGTATATTATTATTACTATGTAATCCAAGCACTGTTCAAACCCTTCTGTCTCCTATTATTATGGCATTGCATTTGTGATACTACAGTTAAGAGTGAGGGAGTTGCCATTTACAGAGCATAACCCTCTTTTTGAGTGATTTTATAATGTTAGGGTTTCTCTCCATGTAAAACGGGGTGTGGAAGTTTTCCCCCAGGAGATATATTTTTTCTTTTTATTTAGAAAAACTCATTTTTAACCTACTCAATCACTTTTCACATCAATTTTTTTTGGAAATAATTTTGGTGAAAGAAGGATTGGTTTAGTTTCCATTACCCTGTCCTTTGGGAAGAGGCAGTAATTGAACTTTTCTGCTCTTGCCTTGGGTTTCTGGATGTATTTGAAGAAGGGAGGTATAAAATTTGCTTCTCTGAAGCAAGTGCACACTCTTTGCATGAGACTTAGCACCTGCCCAGAGCCCTCTGAACATAAAAGAATTCTGACAGTAACTCAGAGCCTGGATGTGTGTGTGATTTACCTTTTGAATGTAACAACTGGTGCTAATACTTCTTAATATTTCAGGTTTTAAGTGAGAGGCTGGGAAGGGAGGAGCATCTTTTTTCTTTCTTAGCTAACACTGCTTGCAGTCACAAGCACAGGCTCCCTCACTCGCTTTTTCTGAGCTGCTTTGTGGTTCACCAATTTTGTTTGCCTGCAGTGCAGCTTGGTGGCCAGCCAAGGCACTGGGGTGTGGAGCCAGGCTTCTCTCCAATGCCTGTGCAGGAAATACCCCAAATACACTTCTTTTGTGTGGGCTGGAGTTGCCAAGGGCTTGTATCACACCCCATCTTCTGACCCCTGGTTGTGTTGCTCTTCCCCAGGCTTATCCTGTGAGACCCATTGTGTGCTGCAGCTTTGGGCTTTCAGCTCTTGCTGCTTGGGTCAGTCCTGGTTCTCTGGACACATCCCAGACCATGGCTGCTCTTTTGCTCACATTTCCTCCTAAAACGTTCAGTGGTCACACATTTAGGGCATGGGTGCAACATGACTACTTGGACAAGTCCTTCATTTTCTAGCCTCTTGTCCCTTCTCTGTTTCCAGCAAGCACTGAGCGCTTCTCCTCAGTCATGAGATCAGCATTCCTGCAAGCAACAGCCTGGATAATGTTGTTTGTGCCTGGTGGAAAGTGAAGCAGGTTTTTTGCTCCTGTTTTTCTTCCACGTATTCTTTTGGAACTATGGAGGCATCCCTCAGCATCCAGATGATCTGGTCTGAAAACAAAGAGTTTTACAAATGAGAAACCTGACTTTGGGTCAGTAATTGTATCAGTGCAGCATCTGAGAGACTGAAACAAAGCAAGAGCTATGTGGTGTTTATATAACTAACAGTACCCAGAGGGCATTTCCAGACCCCCATACCCTGAGATTTGGAGAACACTTGAAGGCCTGCTCTGTGCTTTGCATTCAAGACACTCTTCTCTGTGTGCTTTGTAAGCAAGAACTCTGATAAGCTTTTCCAGTTTTGGAAATTCAGGCTGCGTGAGAAGGGGGTTGTGTTTACATTATAGTCAAGCTGGAGTGGTTCCAATATGATTTAATTTAAATGTCTTTGTTTTGGGTATAACTTTGAGTTATTTTTCAAACAGATCATTCTTTCTTTTTTAAATACACAAAATGGTTTTTTGTCCCCTTTTCGTTTAAATGTAGATAACTTTATAATCGACTTTAAGCTGGGAAACTTTCCAATGGAGTATAATTATTCTTTTCTTTTGTGCAATGTTTTTTATTAGTGCTATGAAGCTGGGCTAATGTCACAATACATAAAAACATGGAAAAGAGGAGACGTGGTCTTTTGGCGTGGGCCGTTTGGAGGGTTCCCATATCAACCTAATAAGGTTAGTTCCTAAGAGCCATAGGATGCTTCAGCCTGTGGCAGCAAGCTTTGTTCAATACTCTGAAGGGAAGACATCAATTTGATTACTGTTTTCATGATTATTTTAGAGACTTCCTGGGTTACTGTACAGTGTGACAGCATTAGCAGTCAGTTGGAGCACTTTCTTGAACTGCAGAATATTTAAGAGGGAAGAGGAGATGGATGGGAGGCAGGAAAATATTAGCAAGGCTCTGTGTTCATCACTTGCATTAAGAATTCCTGATGTGCCTAACAAAGGGAACTTTCTTTGCACCAGCAATGAGTGTAGATGGGTTTTTGCCTGATTTGACCCACATCTCTGTGTTGTGACTGAGTAGGGGTGAAGAGCAGGTGTTAATCTTCTCCTCTTTCGGGTATTCCCTGAGCTGTAGAGGTGTCAAGTCGCTCCCCAAAGTCGCTGATCCCACCTGCCAATACCAGGCTGGCTGCAGGGAAAGGCAGATCTGGTTTCAGGGGGAGGCTTCTCACACACACTAATTCAGTTACTTAATTCTGACCTTTCAAATGAGGAGCAAATTTGAAACACTGGTCATTAAGATCCCAAAGCCTTTTGGGGTTTTTGGTGGATTTGATTTTGTTTGGCCTTTTTTTTCCCCAACAAAAATAAGTAAAATCTGAGTGGGCAAGCTTAATGCAGAGCAATTGTGTTCTGCTTCCTGACACACTCGTTGCCTCCAGGGGACGTTCGGGATTTTACTTTGCAAAAACAAAGAGTAACCCAGGGAGCATTCCCAGTGGAAGAAAACACAGGGGGTCAGCAAAGCATACTGCAGAATTGAAACTGAAACGTGAATTAATTGAAATCAAGGCTAAAGTTAGGATAAATCATTATATTTGGGTAAAATCCAGTTTTGTTAGATCTGATATGTAAACTCTTTTAAGTGCTATGTGTAATCCTTTGCAGAAAAATACATTTTGGGATTTAAATTACCAGTTCATGACCTTCTGGTATGTTGTTTCTCAAGAGACCCTTTACCAGGGTGGCAGCAAGAGGAGCTGACCATGAGCACATTCATTTCCAGCCACCACAGCTCATTCCTAATTCTCTGTTTTGTTGTTAGCATGGAGAACTCCTCATGCTGGCTTCTGGCACTGGCCTTGCACCAATGATTCCCATCCTCCAGTCCATAACAGATGATGAAGAGGATGAAACCTTTGTGACTCTTGTTGGCTGCTTCCCTACATTTGACAAAATTTATTTAAAACCTCTTCTGCAGGATTTGGCTCGGTACTGGAATATTAGAATATTTTATGTCCTAAGCCAGGTAAGTAAATGGATATGAAGTGTGTTTGTATGAGGGTTCTGTGTGCTGGATGAGCCTCTGCCTCCTCCACTTTTCCATAAGCATGAGATTATTTCTTTCCCAGTCATCTGGCCTAATTTGTGATCCAGTAGCTGCTGTTCTTAAATCTGCTACATGTACTCACACTGCTACTGGTCTGGAGAATTTTGGGGAATGGCCATCACTGTTCTGTTTTGCCTCCCTGTTCTATTGGGATGGACCTGCTGTTCTATATTCATTGTTGGTTATTCTCCCCCATTTCAGACTGTTGTTGTTGCACCTAAACAGCAAATAAGCTGGTTTTCTTCTTCCTAATGCCAGTGCCTTAATCTCTCCTTATCTTCCATTCTTTGCTCGTGGCTAGAGCTCTCCTCTGGTGTGCAAGCACCAACTTCCCAGCAATTATTTTTCCTTGCTGACCCATTTTTAAACTTCTAAAAGTTGTCTCCCTCTCTGTAAAATTACTTTCCTGCCACATTCATGGGATGAGGGCATACCTCTCAATGGTCTTACATTTTGAGCAGTCTTTTTCATTTCCATTTGGTCCCAAAGTTACCCGTGTTCTGCACGGATTTGGTGGTTAAAAATTATTTCCGTCAGAAATGAGGATTCATTGCTGGGAGGATATAGAAAGAATTATTTATGCTAAGGGAATGAATCCCATTGCATTTTTAGTTTCTCAGATGAATCATTTCTTGTATCTCTCACAGTGGAGCTGCCTCATACATTCTGTTCCACACGTGGCCTTGGCAAGATGAGATTTGAAACACTGTAGAGGGAAATGTGCTGGTAACTTGGGCACCCCCTCAGCTGCTCTGCAGGATCATAACCATAATTGTCTCTGGTGACATGGCTTAAATACCCTTTTCAGGGTGTTTAAACTCTTTGACTGCTGTCTCAAAGGCATGAGGAGGTCTTGAAATTCAATCAGCAAAGGGCATGAAACCCACCTGACCCCTGTCAACACTGTCTGCCCTCCTCTCTCCCTTTTTCCTCCTCTCTTAGGAGGTTTGTGCTAGTCCAAGGCTGGCTCGTGCATCCTCCCTCTTGAGATTGTGTATCTGTCTGTATTTCATTGTGCTGCCTGTCACCACCACATCTGAGCACCTTCTGCTCCTGATTAACTGCAGCAGAGGAGTCCCTGCTGGATCCAGCACCGCAGGAGCTGACACATCTCATGGGATCAGAGCTGGATTCTTTCAGTTTTGGTCAAGGGAGATGGGACTGAAAGAGACTTGGGAATGGGAGAGGCAATGGAGAGGAATAGACTTGGGATTTGGGAATAGGAAGGGTGCCTTGGGAGATGGTTCTCAATGGAAAAGGTTCTGCAGCATTTATTTGTGATAGTTACATTGTGGTTTTGTTCAGTCCCCTCTGAGTGAGTGGCTGGGTCCTGTGGCAGGGAAAGATTTCATCTGGGCTTAAGAAGAGGAATGCAGCTCTCGGGAAGGGTCAGTGTCACCCATATGTTTCACAAAGGTGAAAATCATCCTGTGCACCACTGTGAAGAGAGGAGGGAGATTCAGCTCTAAGGAATGTTGTCCTTTTTAACATCACACACAGCAAACCTTTTACCTTTCCAGGAAACTTCACTGGAAAAACTTCCTTGGAGCTATCAGGAAAACACATACACTGGTCGTCTCAATGAAGACTTGATGAAGACAATAGTAAATTCCTGTCGAAGAAAGCCATTTGTATTAATTTGTGGCTCTTCTGCATTCAATGAAGATATGAGTAGATACTTGAAAGTTGTAGGAATTGAAGAAGATTCCTGTTTTGTCTTTTAACAGTACATTCCTGACCTGAGGAACCTTAGGCTGAGCCTTGGATGTCCTTGTTTCTTTGCAGACATTGCACAAAATGGGCCTGCTCAGAAGACTGAGCTCCTTGGAGCAACTATTTGTTGATCCTCACTCCAGGGTGTTTTAAGGAACAGGTGCCATTCCAAAGTGGCTGGTACATGGTCTACCACCCATACCTCAGGGACTGCATGGCAATTTTAATGGAAGTCTTCAAGTGCAATTTTAAGAGGGAGATCTCCTTAAGGGGGTACTAGAAAGCATCCATGCACACAGCTCTGCTGTAACATGAGGATTGGTGACTTGCTTTGCAGTCTGTGTTATTCTGCAGTGGTGGTGTGCCCTGTTAGGTGTCCAGAGGAGAGATACAATCCTCAGGGATCCTTGCCAGGCCAAGGGGACCGCAGAGTTGGGATCACTTTGGTTCTGTCATGTGCAGGCTCATGTCAGGCAAGTCCCTTCAATCTCACTGTGCCTCAATTGCCCCATTATACAGTAATACAGAGAAGGTGGCACTGATCTCTGAAAACAGCTATTCCAACTGTATATGGAAAAAGTATCCATAAGGATGGAATGATACTTTCTGTCTAGTGAGAACTTAGGCAGGCTGAGCTCCTGCCCTGGCACAGCCTGTGGTACCTATCCTGTGCTTAACCCTTGAAATGCTACCTGGGAACACAAAGACATGTCCTAAATCTGGGAGAGCGTGGCTGGGTGGTGGCTGCTGTCTGTCAGGGAGGATGGTTATTTGCTTTCCATGTCCCCTTAGTGTTGTATCATAACCCTGGCTCATTAAATTGAACCTCTTTACAAATAAACAGCTGTTTGATGTTGTCACAGGACTCTCTCAGGTGCCTGAGGAGGTTCCCTAAGCATACAGGAACACCACCTGAGGAGGGAAAGCTGCATGGGGTGTGCTGGGGTGCTTTCCTGTGGGACAGGGAGCAGAGCTGGGGAGCCGCCTCAGGGATGGCAGCCTGGCACAGCACACAGCCTGGGCACCTGGGCCTCTTCCTCTTTTTTTCAGTCCAAAATGCTGCTGCTTTTCCTCTGAGGTATGTGCTATCCACTCTTTTATCTTTTCAGACTGGTGTGTTTAGTATCTACGCCTGGAAATACAACAGTCCTGCACACCTTGTGTTTTTCTGTTCATTCCCAGTTCATCCTGTGGTGGGGTTTTCCAGGCTGTGTCAGATGATTATTGCATTATCGTTCATGCTCCTTTTGTACCTGGGTCTAACACTACACCTTACACAAAGGAAATGTGGTTTGTTACACAAAAACCACAGCGTGTACTGAAGTAGTGGTTTGATTCACACATTTGGGAGGGAGTGTAAGTTCCCTTTGCACTGCTGAGATTTGTCTCCAGTTACCAAATGCCTGGAATTAATCAAGTGTGGCTGCAGCTTTCATGTTAACTTCCTTGGAGAAAGGGCTGACAAGAAAGCCATCTTCCTAACCCAAACTGGGGTTCTGGCTTTAAAGGCATGGAGATCCAGGGAAGTTGTCCGTGGTCTGTCCAAGGCCAGCTCTCGTCTCCAATCCATGCTGTGCTTTAGCCTCCCTAAGTCACTGTGTAGTTAAGGTGCTTCTTCACACACAGGCTGATAAAATAATGAGATGCTTTCTCCAGTTGCTCTCCCTACTTTGGTCTTAGCTAGGAATATGGAGAAAATATTTTTGTCAGCTATTAAGTATTTGAAAACCTTGCTTCTAGTCCTCTAGCTTTAAATATTATGTATTTTTGAGATTTTGCTAGAACCACACCCCACCTTTTTGCAAAGGCTCAAGGTAAAAAACTTCACGCTTGCCTTGGAAAAGCGCCGGCTTTCAGCGTGAAAGCTGGGACTGTTCCTTTAAACACAACCCCAATATGTCTGGGTATTTCAGCACATATGGGCCACGATGGTTAAACCCTACCCAGCTGGTCCGGCCGTGCTGCCGCGCGGCTCCGTCTTTGTTCGTGGCTCGGAGGGAGGGTGGTGAGAGACGGAGCAAGCTGTGAGTGCTGCGGGCTGCCATCCTGCAAGGGCGGGCTGCGGCCGGGCGGGAGGAGCGGGGCATGTCCCGCCCGAGGGGACAGCGGCTTTGCGAGACATTCTCCACGGGGGAGATGATGTCCTTGGAAGCAGGAGCTCCAAGGAGCCTTTAAACCGCCCGCGGGCACTTTGTTCTCTATTTTCTGCCCTTCTCTCCCTTCCCCCTCCTGCCTTTTGTTGTTTCTGAGGCTGGCTCTAACACGAGTCCCCTCATCCCAACCATCCCCCATGGGGACAGGCAGAGGATGGCGTGGGTTTCTGCAAACGCAGGGATGTGGAGTGGAAAGGCTCTGGTGCAGAATATTCCTTGCCAGGGGAAGAGGAGAGGTTTCCTTCCCTTTGGAGGCCCAGAACCTCCCCGTGGTGGCAGTTTCGTGGGAATTGGTGTCGGTGCTGTTGGTGACTGGAACATCTCTGGAGCTGGAGGTGTGTGAGCTCGGCTGGGTGGCCGATTCCCAGCCAGGGCAGGGGCTCACATCCTGCCTCTCCTGCCAGGCAGGGGCGTGCTGGTGGGATGCTCCTCATCTCTGGCTGCCCCCAGGAAGCTCCTGCCACCCGTGCAGCACTGTGCAGGGCAGAGGGGCTTTGCTTCACTTCCTTTTTTCTTCCTTGTGTGCAGCCTAAATACCTTCTTAATTTCATCTCATTATTTCCTGCCTAAATAATTCCCGTTTCTCCTGGGGACCATTTTTAAACCTTTGATCTTCTCTGAAGTCTCACAGTCCTGATCACGGCCTTTCTGTTTAAATGAATCAAATGCCTTTTTGACTCATGATTTATAAATTTGCCCACAGAGGAACAGAGGCACACCTTGAAATCACCCACCATATCCGTGGCTGGAGCACAAGTACCAGAGCACCTTCCAGCCAGACCTCTCTTCCTGGCTCCTCTGCTTCCCTGCTGCATGTCACTCTCCCCCTGCCTTCCTCCACCCTCCCACCCAGCTCCTCAGCTGACAGCCGGGTTGTCTGGGCTCAGGCCCAGCCTGGAATGGCCGTCCCCGGGTCAGGAGAAGGGTGAATGTGCCGGTGGTTGATGGATGCTGTCCCCTGGGAGCGGGGCACAGCTGCTGTGCTGCACAGCCCTGGCCCCCATCTCCTGGGGCCTGCTGATGCAGAGCACAGCTAAGGGCAGGGAGAGGAGCAGCTGGGCAGGTACTGGGGTCCTGGGCACTGGCTTGGTGCTGGTCAGGGCAGTGGTGGAAAGGCTGGAAGACACTGGGTGTTGCCCACTGATGATGAGGGTAAACATGTTGCTCCATAGTGCAGCAATGCAGAAGTCAGGGAGCACTTTGTTCCTAAGTCCAGGTGATAGTCGCTGGGAGGGCTGATCACTCCTCTGAGATGAACCAGGGTTGTGGCAATGGAAAATACCCAGGAGAGGCTCCTGTGCCATGGCCAGACCTCACCTGCATCTTTGCTGTGTGGGCCCACACTTGTTGATGAGGTCAGACCTCCTCTCCAAGCCATTAGGCAAGTAGCTAATTAAGCTCTGTAATGTTCCTGGAAGGTCAGCAGGAGATGTGCCAGCGTTGCAGCATCTCCCAGAGCCTGCACTGGGGCAGGGTCTTCCCAGAGTGCCCAGGGACAGGGGGAGCTGCCCTGCTCCTCATTCTGTTGTGCTCTTAGTCCTGGTGCTGGTGGGGTGATGTGGTGCTCAATGCCCCAGGACAGAACCCAATGTTCCCTGCCTCAGCTGGGCTCAGGATATAGGGCTCCTGGCTGGGATGTCCCAGAACTCCCAGCAGCCCTCGGCATGGCTCCAGCAAGGCTGGGCAGTGGGGAGAGAGCCTGTACAAATATTATTGTTGTTGTTATTCCCCATAAATATATGCAGGCACTTAACGACCTTGGCATGGAGCACTTCCTGGGGATTCATGACCAGTTGGTGTTAATGGTCTTTAGCTGCACCTCAGGCCATCAGCTCCTCCCAGCCCATCATTAATCCACAGGAAATGTCTCAGGCATTGATCCTCATTGCTTAATTAATAAATGCAACTTGTCTCCTGCCTGAGATTTAGAGATATTCACTGCTTCTCTCCCTGCTGCTTTGAAGGTGACTTTTTTAGCACAGGTCCCTCACGCTGGGAGGCCCTCGTGGGATTTTGTTTCCTGGCATTCATGTGGGTGTGGGCTGTGGCAGCAGGAAAGTCTTTTCTCTCCAGGGCAGGAGGGAAGGAACTGAGCCACTGGTGGGTTTGGGGTTTCTCCAGCTAATGTGGCATGGCACAAGGAGCACATCTTTCCCACCAAACCCAAAGGCTTGCTTACCTTCAGCTGCGTGCATCCAAGAGCCTGGGCAAGAAGTAGCGTGAGCCAGCATGGAAGAACGTGGCAATTCTCCAAGGCCTTAGCAGGTTCTATAATAATCGATGTTTTTTGCCCATGAGTCACAATTCATCTGTAATCTTCCTCGGGGGAGGTGGGATTTGCTATCTTTAGTGCTCACAACTGCTGCTTTCCCGGGCTGAGCATCCTGCTGAGCCCGGACTCCTGCTGCAGGGATGCTGACCTGGCAGCCGGCGCGGAGACGCGGCCGCGTTTCAATCCTGCTCCCGTTTCTCCAGCCCTCGCCACCAGCTGGCTTTGTGCAGTGGGTGCCGCAGTATAAATCATGGTAATTCCTGAGATGCTTTTCCGCGGTAAGTCTGAAATTCCCATTTTGGTTCGCTGGCTTGCTTGGCGAACTAAATTATTTTCATAGCCCCTTAAGGGCATATTGTCAGCCCAGACTTATTGCTGTTATACACCATTTCTGAAACATTAATATCTCTTCTAAATATAGTGTATTGACAAGGTATCTGGTATAGTGTAAATCCTTGGGACATTTGATCCAGATCATTAAAACTGAGTGAAGGAAGGGAGGAATAGATCAAGTTACCTTGCTGCTCTTAATTCAAACAAGCGATGAATTATTCATTCCACTATTAATTCTACAGTCCTCCTGCTTTTTATTTATTTCTCTCTTTGTTTATTTTTTTCCTCCCAGATAGACAGCTCCAAAAGGATGCTTGGGAACTGGTGAGGGGAAATTTGCCTGCTGGAGGATGGGGTGCACAGGGCTGGGCTGTCTGGCAGTGCTGGCCATGCTCTGTGGGGCTCTCGGGGATGCTCCGAGCAGAGGTAAGAGCCTGGACCCAGCTCCTGGTGGGCTGGATGGGCACCCATGGTTCCTGAGGAGGGGAGGGCCATTTGCTGTGCCACAGTGGCTCTGGGGTGTGAGTGGGTTCCAGCTCTCCTGCAGGGAGAGGGGCTGGCTCAGGACAGAGGCAAGGAGCTGGGATGTGGAGTCACTGTTGTGGCAGCAAGTGTGGGATGCTGCTGTGCTTGGGTTTCTGCTTCATGCTTACCTTACTGAGTGCAGGTAGGGGTTGTCCTGTTGTGGTGTACAAGTGCTTTGGTGAAGGGTTTGTTAGTTTCTGGAGTTGCACTTGCCTACATAAATCTATATACACATATACATTTATATGTGAATGTGTGCATGTATGTGTATGTGGCAGGCATGCAATAAATCTCTCACCTTACCCAGATAAAAGGTCCCCAGGATGCAGGGCAGGGTTAGCAGATGACACAATAATTCAGTAATTCAGGTGATAGGGTGGCCCAAGCAATCCCCCGTCCCAAAATGGCAGCACCTTTCTCACAGAAGGGCTGAGCCAGAAATTAAAACCCATCCCTGGCCCTGGTACAGGTGCTCCTGAGGCCATACCACTGCCCTGGGGTGCCTGCTCACCCCCCACATACCACACCTGGCCTTTCCAGAACACCCCAAGGCTCCCAGCCCTTAATCCATCTATCTGTCTTCACTGTGGCTACTCACGTCTCCCACAGGCTCCTCTTGGGTATTTATTTCAACACCATTATTCCTTCAGTACCAGCCCCATATTACTTCACTGCCTATCCCCAGTAATTAGCAAGGTGATTTTAGATCTGGCCAGAAACACATTCGTGGTGCTGCATCCCACACATCCCAGGACCCCCTTGCTGGGAGGTCACTGTGCCAGTGAGCACGATGAAAAGCAATGTGCACAGGCTGACTATTGATTTGCAATATACTTGGCCCAGATTGATGGCAGCAAGTGCCCAGCCTTGTTTGGGAACCCACACATGTCTCCTGGGGGCTGTGCAGGGTCTGTATGCCTCCCAGACATGATGTATGTTCCCCATGTATCAGCCTCTTCACCCCAGCCCTAATCAGACCCAGGGGCAGGTGACAGCCGGCCCCTCTCAGCCTTATTTTATAATAACCATGTCTCAGTATAAAGATTTCATTAGGAAATCGATCCCTACATGCATAACTCATTGCTCAGCACATCAAGCCCTTCACCCCTGCTTCTCCCAGCTCGAATTCTCTGATACCACCCTTATACGGAGGGAGTGGGGTCAGTGGGAGGCACAAAGCTGAAGGGCTGGGCATCTGGGGCACTGGCAAGCCTGGTACCACTGAGCCTTTAAAACTCACTCCCAACTTTCTTTCTCCCAGCCATAAACAGGTGGGGATGCTGTGCTGGCACTGGCAGGACAAGCTCAAGGGCACAGCTGAGCCCTGCTATAGCCCCCACGGGGCAGCACGGGGAAAAGGGAGGGATGAAAGGTGATGGGGGCACACGTGCCCTCCAGGGAGAGTGGGTGGACAAGCCCAGTGGAGTTCTGCAGGATGCTGGTGTTCTGGTGCTGTGATGGTGGGATGGAGCTGGTGTTGGGCATCCTGTCTCCATTCTTCTAGGCTTCCCCTGGAAAGGGGACATCACACCCCGTTCTGTGTCCCCCAGGCATCAAATGTGGGGGCGTGCTTTCAGCACCCTCTGGCAATTTCTCCAGCCCCAACTTCCCAGGGCTGTATCCCTACGAGACAGAGTGCACGTGGCTCATCGTGGTGGCCGAGGGCTCCTCCATCCTGCTCTCCTTCAGTCACTTCGAGCTGGAGTACCATGACACCTGTGCCTACGACTACCTCCAGGTCTACAACGGGGCTGCCCGGGACCGGGGCAACCTCCTGGGCACCTTCTGTGGCCACAGGCCCCCGCCACCCTTCTCCTCTGCCTGGCACGTCATGGCCGTGGTCTTCCGCTCCGACCGCCACGTGGCCAAGCACGGCTTCGCCGCTGCCTACAGGAAAGGTAGCAGGGAGGTGTGGTGGTCACTGAGCATCCCCCCATCTATCCTCTCCCACTGCCCTCATCATCCTTGCCTCCTTGCAGATGCCTGTGGTGGGCAGCTGACGGGGCTCTCTGGGGAGATCACCAGCCCCCGCTACCCCGAGAGTTACCCCAACGATGCCGAGTGCCGCTGGAGCATCGGGGGGGCCGGCGGTGGTGGCCCTCTCACCCTGGTGTTTGCTGACTTCCAGATGGAGGGGGGCCAAGGCTGTGGCTTTGACTACGTGGCCCTTTTTGATGGCCCCACTGTTGCTGCCCCCGGCCTGGGACGTTACTGTGGCAGCGCCCGCCCACCCCGCACCGTCTCCTCCACCCCACACCTCCTCATTGTCTTCAAGTCGGACTTCAACATCGGTGGCAGGGGCTTCAAGGCCCATTTCTACTCAGGTGCAGGGGTCTCAGGGTGATAGGGCAATGGGAAGGATGTGGGGACAGGCACTGGGTTGGGGTGGTGATTCTGTCCCTCCCATAGCAGCAAGAGGAGATGATCATGGAGGGGAGAGCCCATGAGATGATGGTGTGAAGTGTAAACCACCACACAGTGCAAACGGCATCACTGTGGCTATTCCAAGCCCTGGGTTGCCTTCTTGAGCAGGAGTCACCCTTGATCATGCAATTCTCTGGGGATATGGGTTGCTCCTGTAGGACTTTGACTGCCTTGGGAGTTTCCATCCCCAAAAACTGCTGTCTGTCCATTGGCCAAACACAAGGCTGGGAGCAGTGAGGTGAAGGGCAGAGCATCCCTTAGCAATAAAACAAGTGATCACTCATCCACATCCAGGAGGTTCAGGTCTGCTTTTGATTTTTCCTTTCCCCTTTTTCCTTAAACAGGCGAGTGCCAGGAGGTGTTCACCACCATCAAAGGGAATTTCTCCAGCCCTCAGTACCCCAACTTCTACCCCAACAACCTCAAATGCCAGTGGAGCATCCACCTGCCCCTGGGCTACCGGGTCAAGGTCTTCTTCCTGGACATGGAGCTGGAGGGCCGGAGCAGCCTGACGGGTGGCTGTGACTATGATCACTTGTCTGCCTTTGATGGTGGCACTGAGAATGGATCCCTGCTGGGCCGGTGGTGTGGGCGGGAGAGCCTGGCACCCGTCACCTCCCGCAGCAACCGGCTGCTCCTGGTCCTCCACACTGACCGCGACATGGCCCAGAGGGGCTTCTCCATCTCCTACGTGGGAGGTAAGGTTCCATTTGGGTGCTCCTCAGTGTTGTGGTTCCATTGGGACATGCCTGAGACCATGTAATTTCCAGAAGGATCATCAGTGAAGGTTCCTGTCTGCAGGAGCAGATCCCATGGCTCCTTAGGGGTGGGGCAGAGGAAGACGTGGTGAGTGAGCTGCACGTTGTGTTTAGTATTCAGGAGAGGCTTTCCAGTTTCAAATTCATGTGTGTCTGCCACTGCCATGTTCCTGTTCCTCGCTCAGGATGTGAGGGAGAGAAAACCTGGGGGTTTTTGATGGGCCAAAAGCCCAGAAGCAGGTGACCAGCTCAAGCATCACAACATTGTTCCCTGCTCCCCTGGATGCTCCAGCCTTGCCAGCACATGGCTGAGCAGGCAGGCATAAACTCCTGTGTCTCCTCCTCCACTGGCAGCAGCACGAGAGGGAGGGCAGGACCCCCGGGGCACAGCATTCCCAAATCCACCTGGCCAGCCCTGCCTGGCACACTCCTGCTGCTGACCTGCCATGTCCCAGCCAGCGTGTCTGGCATGTCTGCAGCTGGTGGGAGGAGCAGTGTGTGACCTTCCTGCTCTATTTGCCAGCCTTTGCACCTCAAACGCCAGCAAATTTATGGCATTTGTTGTATTGCAGTATAATTACATCTGAGCTGACCTGTGGGGCAGGCATGATTCAGCCAGGGGCAGCCTTTCCAAAGGCTGGGGCCAGAGCAGGGCTGCTGGACTGGCAGCACAGGCACTGGGGAGGCTGGCCCTGGGTTTTATCCCTCAGCTGCAAAATCATTCTTCACTTCCAGCATAGCGAAGGGATTTGGAGATACGTGGCTCTTGGAGTTAGAGATGGGATAGAGTTCAGTCCTGAGCCTCTGCAGCATCTGGAGGGAGAGAGGTGGTACTGAACATTTAGTAGGGCTATAGTGTGCACTGCACGTCTGTCCCTGTCCTTGTCCTGCTGATTTCTCACTGGTTTACAGCTGTGTAAGAGAAGGAGAAAATCTTGGTGTCACTGCTCCAGAGGGAGACAGATAGATGGGGTGCTGCTCAAGAGTGGGGGGTGTTCCATCACAGAGAGGGGTGTGGCATCTGCAACTGCCCAAGGCTCCTGCATCCCCTGGTACACACTGCCAGATGAATGCTAGGGGAGGACAAAGGCTTGGCTGTGAAACTGAGCCTCCCTCCACAGAGCTGAGCCTGCTGGTTGTGTTTGCCCAGTGATTCCAGCATCTGCTTGTGATTAATGCCCTGAATGTCACACCCAGCTGCCAGCACTGCCAGGAGAGCGACTGCTCCTGCTGGGCACACCAGCCTCTCCCTGCCAGCAGCTTCCTCAGGAGCCCACAGAGAGGCAAAGGGACATCTCAATCTCTGCATCCACACCCACAGCCCTGCAGCCATGCAGGTATTTCCCTTTCAGGCCCACCAAAAGGCAAGGCTTGGGTGGGGCATGTGTGATTTATGGCCATTGAAATGAAAGCCTTCATGCCAGGAGAGAGGATCCACTTTCTCCTCCTCTTGATCTAATGCACTTTAGTTATTTGGTAAATCTTCTAATGGTTTTATAATGCACTAAGCGAAGCAAAGTGACACTATTTTTTTGTATTGATTTTATTGCATCTTCCCAGTTTCATAAGGCTGAGATTCAGAGGGAGCAGGAATAATTCAATAATTCATATTGCCCAAGTGGTTAGTTCTTGCTGAGCAAGGATTCACTTTAAAGAGGGGGGTATTTTTCCTCCCTGCTTCTTTCCCTGTGTGGATGCTTTCTACATCCAGAGAGGCCAAACACAGTGCCAGAAGGAGAGTGATGGAGAGGGGCTGGAGTCACCAGTGCCTTGCTCTTCGTTTTGGCATCATGAGCAGCCCAACAGCAGCTCCCTCAATACACTGCTCACCAGCTCCCCATCAAAATTAGCATTCTGAGAACAGTGGAGGGCTGCTGATGCTTGGAACTGTGCCTGGGCTGGGCCGCTCCCCAGGAGGATGCCCCAGGGCCATGGACCCAGCTCACCCTTTCAGGAGGGCCATGTGGCAGCCACAAAGCTCCCTCACTCAAGGGCATGCATTGGGTCCCTCCAAAATATGTCTCCTCTGTTTCATCAAAGTGTCTCTTGCAGGGGTGTTGCAGGATGCAGGGGAGCTCTGTGCCCATGGCAAGCCATCCACAAAGCTCTTGTGGACTGGTCCTGGGCAGCAACTCAAATGTCCTGCTGGCTTTGCAGTGATGGAGAGTGGCAGTGACAGCAGGATGGTGTTGCCTGTAATGGCACTTATGTGTCACTTGGAGACCCTAGAAGGACCCTAGAAGGAGGATGGGGTTCAAGAGGGTTGATGGTGAGATCTCTCCCTTGGACAGAAAGCAGAGAAGCTGTGGAAGCCATCCATGTCTGTCCTTGGCATAGGACAGGGCTAAAATGCTGATATTGATTGCTTTTTGCATTCTGGAGGTAGCTTTTTTCCTGAAACCCCCCTACATGAGTCCTACATATGCACCCTGTTTTCTGTCCCAACAGTTGTGCCCATGAACGTCAGCTGCACCCGGACAGATTTCCACATCCAGATCCCTGTGCAGTCCCTGGCCCAGCTGGAGAGGAATAGGATTTATCTGGGGACCCCCTCCTGTGCAGCCCAGGTGGTTGGCAGGAACTTTAAAATACACACCAGGTTCGACACCTGTGGCACTGAATCCCAGGTTAGTGAGCAGCAAACCCTCCTGTACAGCAAGCTGTGTAAATGGTTAGCCCTGTGCTGCAGAGAGGTATTCCCAGTCCCTCTCACATTTTCCTAGTAGACCCTGGCCTGATTCCTGGCCAACCCCTCCAAACCTCTGTGAAAAGGAGCTGCACAAAGCCCTGATGAGCCATGTCCCTTGTCTTGCAGAGACGCAACAACACATCTGTCATCGTCAGCACCCTCTACATTGATTTTTCAGTGGGAGACCAGGAGGACATCCACCAGTATGAGGTGCAGTGTGAGCCAAAGAAGAAAGAAGCCTCAGTGACCCTTATTGCTGGCCCTGATCCATCCAGGCTCAGCCAGGCAGAAAACTTGGTGGATGCCCAGAAGTGGGATGGGGAAGTGATCGATGCCCATGAAATCAAGAGCCAGGACACCAGCGATATCGTCTTCATCAGCATCTGCATCCTGGCTGGGCTCCTCATGGTCATCGCAGTGGTGGGGCTGGTGCTTCTGTAGGATGCTCCTTCCAGGCTCCAGGGATTGCAGACCCAGTCTTGCCCAGGGCAGAAAGGCACCCCAAAATCCACTCTCATCCCAGGCTGAACCCCAACACAGCTGCCCAAACAGAGACACAGCTCTCAGGCCCTGAAACTGAGCCTGAACCCAACCTCCACCTTCTCTTAGTGCTTGAAAAATCTGGGCGATAGGCAGCCATTTCCCTTCCCAATTTGTTTTCCTCTGTCTCAATCTGTCCATTTGGCTCAGGAATGCAATTCTTGTGCTCCCTAACTCTTCCTGCACCTGCTTCAATTTGTTTTCCCTGTAGTGCTGCTGCTCTCAGGAAAGAAACGTTGTTTGCCGATGGCTGCAAATCTTCCTGTCAATTATTTCTAGCTGAATTCTTGGAGGTACAAACCATCCCCAAATGTAGCTATATTCCCAACAAATGTTCTCCATGCTCCCAGCCCATGCTTGGGGGGGAACTGTGGAGCTGTGTTACAGGGATCTCCACCTGGCACACACAGATGTAGCTCATGTAGGTGCTCCCAGGTGATGTTTCTGGGTGTCTGTGGGTGATATGATGCATTTGCTGTGCCCTGGAGCTCTTTGTTTGATCTTCTCATGTTGTCTCACCTTCTCACAGGACTCACCTGAGTGCCTCAGCCACGAGCAGCTGGAGGGGAGGAGAACAATCCTCTTCTCTGTGTTTTCCTCCTTTCCAGCATATCCAGGTATCCATGACTGTGATCTCTCTACCAGCATTACTCCTGAAGTTTGAAAATATGAGCAAATCCTGCTACAGCTTGGGGAGTTGTTGGAGTGTGGAGGTTTTGGTAACCCTGTGAAGACAACCTTGGCTGGAGAGGCTGGGACTTCAGTGACACCATATCTCCTCTCGTGGTCCCTGCAGAAGATGAGCTCAGCACCTGAGAGCATGAAGAGTCCTGTGATCATCTGCCCCTCTAGAAAACTGGGGATCCCCACCAAGAGCCCTGATGGATGGCTGAATGACCTCTGCCTGCCTCTTGTGCCACCCCAGCACAAAGAGCATTTCCCTTCAGCATCAAAGAGGGGGTGGCTGTCACTGATCAGCCTGTGGTCATCCCTGTGGGTCAGAGCCAGCGTGTGTCAAAGCCACATTAAATCTTGCTATGGAAGGAGGCCACCCCTCCTCCTCCAGCCTTTGTGAAACATACTGCAGTGCAGGGAGAGATTGTAAAGTATCCCAGTGTGGTCATTCAGGGGCACAGCAAACCCCTCGAGCTGTTGAATTCAGAGTCCCACTGGTGAAAGGCTGCCCTGACTGATGTCCTGCTTCCCTCTGGGACAGCTCTGTTCATCAGGGCATCAGAGGAAGCAGCAGCAAAGAAATAGGATGATGATTGAGCAGCTTTTCCTCCTGGATTGCACCAGCCCTGAGAGAGTGTCTAGGGAGGGAGGAAGGCACAGGGCTGCGCATGCCTCCTAACGAGGAGCCTTCGTTATCAGAGCCCGGATTGATTTGGCGTTTGTTGGTGCAACACATCGGCAAATGCGAGATTTCCGAGGGAAATATTTGCCAGCACTGTTAAGCTCCATTAAGGGAATGTTTTGAGAGCCTGTTGTGTGCAGAGATGGTAAACAAGGCCAGCCTCCCCCGCTGCTTGCAAAGCCTCACTGCCGGTTAATTGCTGGGTATAGAACTGTCAGCTTGAGACCATAGTTACAAGATTTGACAACTGAAAGAAACTTCAAGATATAATTAACCTTCTCGGTGGCCCAGATTTTGCTGAAACAGGTGAGCACTGCGGCTGCTTGTGCCTGGCAGGGAGCCCACAGCACCCAGCAGCATCCAGCCCTTGTCTGCAGGACAGGCACTCCTTGCCCAGCTGGAGCCTCCAGAACCCTGTGATTTGCAGGGGAAAAGGCTTTTCTGGATAGCTCTTGGTGTTGCACTCAAGTAAGGAGTTGGACCTCGTCACCCCAGGGAGGGTTTCCAGCTTTGGCTCCATTTCACAGCCACCCAAGCATCCCTGGGTGAAGTGCTCCCCTGCACACATCCCTGTGGATGCAGGACTGGTGCTGTGGGAGCAGCTTTGCTCCTGAGTCAAGGGGACCCCTAGCTGCCCCAGGTCTGCAGGGTGTTGTCCAGGGGTCATGGACAGGGTGATTAATGCAATTTGAATGGCTCCAAAAGCCCTTTACCCACTTGTTTCTGATGGCATTCACAGCTGCATCTGCCACCACCAGTGAGCCACTCGAGCCAGTCATCTCACTTGGAGCAAGGAAAGCCTCTGGTGCTCACCAAACACCAGCCCTCCTCAGCCTCCAGTCCTCCTCCATCATGTCTCAGTCTCTCCACTAGATTTAGGCATCTGGTCTTTCCCTGTCCTGCAGGAATTTGCTCACTGGCATCCCCTGTCAAACCAGGTCTTCCCTGATGTACTGCCCTGGCTGGGGATGGAGCCCAGCAGGGGAGGAGGACTGCCCAGGTAATTTCCTGAAAAAACCCTTCTCATGCAAAAGCTGCTCAGATGAGTGGCAAACAGCTATCAAGAATCCATCACCAGCACTCTTTCCCTCACACATCAGGCCTCAGTTGCCCTCCTTAGCATTTGCCCAGTGCTTCCTGAGCAAGCAGGAGAGCAGCAGGCACGGGAAGTGCTCCCATTGCCCATCTGATTATTTATTTAGAGCACAATGGATGGATTGAGCCGGGCTGGATGCAGCCTTCCCATTTCCTGGCTTTGCTTATAGACATGGAGTCATGTCTCTCTGAAGCAAAGGCTTGGCTGTTGTGCAGGAGGGAGAGCCTCTGTTATCCCTCTGCAAATGTCTGCCTGCAAATCCAGTGAAGAACTGTTGGAAAATTGTAGATCATAGAAAACAGGACTGCAAGAACCCTCAGGGGATCAGTTGGTTCATTCCTCTCCTTCCCTGGGGAGATTGCTCCTGCTGGAGAGAAGCTGTGCTAAAATACCTGAAAAATCTCAGCCATGCTCTCTGTGTTTTCTCTATTTACCAGGAAGGTTTTCCTGATGTGTCGCACTGTGAGGGTGTGCTGCTGGGGGATGTGCTTTTGTGCTGCTGCACTGGACAAGAGAATGATGGTGGAAGTGCCCCAGAATGGGCACTGCTCCCTCTGCCCAGAGACCCTTGGCACTGGGCAGGACTGAGCATCCCACTGGGGAGCCCAGCAAGCACAGGGTGTTGTGATCCACCCCTTCCCAGGCAATTTATTCTGTTATGTTCACTGGAAGTTTTCTGTGGGGACACTCACGGTCCTCCATGGGTGGACCTTCCCCCACTGCTCTGCTCAGAGGGTTATTTGTGTCCTTTCAGTTTTTATATTCTAATCCCAGTCTGGGAATGGGATGCTTGTGATGGCCAGGAAGCCAGTACTGGAGCTGAGCATGCTGGGGATGCTGGTGGTGTGCATCCAATCCTCAAACATTTTTGGGTAATTTAACAGGGACTGGCCCTTGGGCAAGCACAAGGGCAGTTCATGGGCTGGAGCAGGGTCAGGTTTGCTGCTCCTCAGGGTGCTTTTCTTGCAGGTTGGTGTGTAAGGCCAGGAGGCCACCAGCCCCTTTTGCCATTGAGCCAGTCATGGCTCCCCAGGAGCTTGGCACGGATGGGTCAGTGGATTTGTGCTGGGAAGGATGGAGCTCACAGGTAGGTCACCCTGGCCACAGTGACACAGAGGGTGTCCCTGCCTTGGGGATCCAGGTACCTGCTGGAGACCCTGGCCATAGTGGCACAGATGAGGGAGGAGGCAGTAGTCAGGCAGCCCAGCCATCTGGGAAAACATAATGGATCAAGCATATGGACAATTAAAAATGCAATGACGGCATTTAGCAGGAGTTGTTTTCCAAGCTTATTTTAAGCCCAGTTTCCTGATCATCACAGCCCCAGGGACAGAAAGGGTCCTGCTCATGGGGATTTTGGTGTGTGGAGGCTGAGTGCTCCATGATGGGTGGGAGACTTCACAGCTGGATTTTGATTTTTTTTTACAGTTGTGTCTTTGTGGCAGCTTAGGGGGTACTGATTTGATCCTGCCTTCTCTCTCTGGCTGGTTCTGCATGTTGCAGCTCTCCTCCCCCTCCTCTTCCCTCTCTCTAGGACAGGATGCAGTGTTTGCAATGTGAACATTCCAGCTCAGGCAAAATATTGGCCACAGCAGAAATTATTTTGGCTTTTGATTTTTTTCTTGCCATTGGGGCTGGCTGTGCTAGAGGAACAGTGTTTGTCCATTAAAGGAGAAACCTTTATAGCAAGATAACTGCTTGCTAGATAATAATATATAATTAGCAAGGATCATTCCATAATCTAGTTTAATTGAGAGAGACCATGGATGTTGTTCAGGGGACTGCCAGCACAAGAACTGGAGCATCATTAATTGCAGTGTAACCCTGGCATGGGCTTCTCTTTTTTTTTTTTTTTTTTTTTTTTTCTTACTTACTGTGACATGTCAGAGCTCCTTTGTGTCTCAGTTTCCCCTTCTGTGAGGTGCCAGTTTACCCACCTGAATGTTGCAGTGCACTGCATGGAGGAGCAAGGTTTTGCTGGTTTTGTGGTCAGCTGGGCTGGGAAAATCCTTCATGTGTTTCCCTCCCTCTACCTCATCTTTTTTGCTTCTGTCCTCCACTGCTCCAGCCTCCTACTTCTGCTCCGTAACATACCCTGGGAGGGAAGTTCCTGGAGCATCCTTTGGGCTCCAAGGATTTCTGTGGCATTTTCTTGTCTTAATGTCTTTTAATCCAGGGCCAGTTTAGCCAACCCGTCATATTACAGGACTGCCAGGGAAGCAAATGAGATCTAAAAGTTTGGGTTCTTTGTGAAGAAACCTTTGAAGAGCCTCTTGAAAGATGAAAACTGGTGAGCTGCTGAGCTCTCTCTTTTCCAAAGAACAGGGAGGGTCTTGTCTACTCCCATCTTCTTTCACCCAAGTAATTTGCAGCAGGACAAAGCTCTCCTGAGCTGTGCCTGCTGATGGGGAACAGAGCAAACTGTCACCTACTGCCTTCCCAAATTTGCTCTTCAAAGCCAGGGTCAGAAGTCAGCTCTGGCAGGAGTGAATTCCCTTTTCCATTCCTCCTGGTGCTGCCCTGAGCCCGCCCTGTGTTCCCCACGTGTGGGGAGGGGGATCAGGAGGTGACACCTCCAGAAGGTGCTTCCCTCCTCCCTTTGATGGGTGCAGCAGGTCTCTAGAAGTCTGCCAGCTTTATGTATGTACTTCTTTGCTGAAAACAACCTGTGGGATAGGCTTAATCTGGAAGAAAAAGGGGGAAAATAAGAACTTTTCTCTAGATTGGGTGCTTCCCTCATTTAACATTTCACTGTAAAAAGGAATTTCAGTCTCCATGCTAGAGAAAGCAAGCACAAAGGAGCCACTTTCATCCTCCCTTTTAATGTAGAGGGGTTTCCCCAGCATGAAGACTGGCCTGGATCAGCCACAGGAGGGAAGGAAGAGCCAAGGAGCAGCAAACTGATTCAGCAGCTAACCCAAGGCATAAACAAACACAGTGTGCAGGTAAGGCTGCTCCATGGAGGGAATCTGGTTTTTATAGACTAATTAAAAACTTCATTAGTGTCAGGTATCAAGTATCCTGTTGTCACATTCAGCATCACCCTTTGAGAAAATGAAGCCCTTTTTGGCCTGTTGCTTTCCCATCTCTGTTTTCTTTCCCAACCTTCCTTCCTGTTTTTGTCCTTAAAACCTTCCTTGGTTCCCTGAATTCTTCCTGATGTGGGTCTTGAGTCCAACTCTCCAGACTCTTTTCCAGATCCTCCAGTCAGTTTTCTGCAAAGCTGAATCCTCAGCCCAAATGTTACTACCAGCTTTAACTTCAAGATAAAAGAACTGGACCCAGAGCTTTACACTTGGGTTCCTTTGAAACAAGCTGGGCAAAAACATCAACCATTAAATAGAGGAAATTTATAGGCATTTTCTGGTCATGTGCAGCAACTCCACATCCCTGAAATTACTTTCTAAATGAAAAATACTTGGCACAGCTAGACTGTATCTGACCTGTGTGGGAAACTTCTTTGACTGGGCTCTTATTAGACCAGAAGTTCCTAATTTTCAGGAATTTTGCTTCTCACATTACCCAAATAGAGAAAACACAGCCTGGCACCAGGAACAGGAAGCTGAAAATAAATAACTGCAGGTCTTGGTGTTGCAGCTCTGATGCAAAAGCTGTGTTATTCATTGATCCTGAACCCCTCCTGATGGTCCAGGATACACAAATTCAATTAAAGCTGTGCAGTTTGAAGCTATTTAAATGGAAATTGGAGCTGATTGCTTGTAAGAAATTGAGGGTTTTCCCATGTTTTGCTACATCCTGGTCAACAAGTGTTACATGTTACTGAATATTACCCACACCATCACCATGGATCTGCCAGCTTCTGCCTCCAACACACCTGACTTTAACTTCCTACAAATAAAACTTCTGTGTTCAGCTGTTTGAGAACACCTCCAATGTGCACAGGCAAAACTGGTTTTGCACTGACCCAAGCAAACAAAACAGTGTTTAAGATATTCTTAAGAGAACCTGCAATTACCTAATTAAATTTATGGAGTTCAACATCTCAAGTAAGTTCTGGGTGATTCTGCTAAGGGTCTACAGATGAAAAAGTATCTAGCAGGTCCAAGTAATGACAGTCAGTCCTTTTTTAGGTGAAGATATGAACACCATGCCTGGAATAGCCCTAATAACAGCTTATAGAGAACAAGACAACTTGTGGCACAAAAGAAATCAGAGCAAATATAGAGGCAAGAACTTGAATTTTCAGTAACTAGAAAGAATTTAAACAATAGTTTGTTGCTTAGATTTGTTCACGCAATCATTCTGAACCCTGTTCCTTTTAGAGAAAAAATGCCTTTAAAGGGAGTATTTTAGTTTTATTTAGATAAGTCATTAGACTTTTTTTTTCACATTACAGTAAAAACAAGCACCATGTTTACATCATGAGTGAGGTTTGGAAGGCTGAACAAGGGGCTCCTTGAACAGCAGAGGCATTAAACAGCACCTTTACCCTGGGGCTTTAGAAAATCCCCCAAATCACAGGATGACTGAGAAGATGGAAGTTACTGAAATCCATTTTGCATCCAGTTCTGGAATGCAGCAAAGGGAAATCACCTTGGCAAAACAGCTCTTGCCACAGGCCGGGCCCAGATGCAGCAGACGTGGCTGATTTAGGGCTAACTACAGTTTGCAATTCTCCCCCAGGAATCCCCTCCCATGGACCAATTACCCATAATTACCAGTATTTCCAGCCAGCGGAGCACAGAGCTGCTCCTTTAAAAGGGTTATTCAGCTGATTACACCTGAAGATCCACCTCAGGGATTGAGCTAAACTAAGCTACAACAGGCAGAAAAGAGAAACAGATGAGTCAGCAAGGATGGAAAAGACACAGAAGAGTAGAAGAAACTTTCCTTGCAACAGGCCCACATGGATTTCCAGCAAGTCAGATTTCCAGCACCCATTCCATCATTAGTCCTTCCCTCCAGCAGCCCCGTTTGTGGAGTGGTGCCAGGGAGTCACCAGTGAGCCCTTCTGCACTCCCCTCACTGTGGGAAGGGCTCCCAGATCCACGCAGATGCAGGCACAGGAAGTTCTCCCTCGGGATCAAGCACAGCACCTCACTTTTTATGGCTCTGTACAAAGGCAGGGACGGTGAGTGTGCCATCCTTGACTCCTGCTCGGGTCTCAGGTCTGTGCTTTAATGAGAAGACAAGGGCTCGCACGGCCCGGCGATACGGAGCGCTAATGAGGCGGGAACACAGATGAAAAGCTTCGCGCTCAATATTTTCAGCCAGTGGGTGATCAATCTGAAAACAGCAAAGTATAAAATTAGATCTTTACATTTAATAAGGAGGCCAGCTGATTGAAATTGGAGTTTGGTGCCTTTTGGTGTTTCTTCATTAATCAGCTTAGATTCAAGGAAATCTGCTTCCCATCACAAGTGTAACAGGAAGAGCAATTTAATTCCACCCTAGCAATTAAGGGACAAGGCAGCGTGGTCAGTGGCAGGGAACATATCCCCACCTCCAGCTGGGTGACAGTACTTTGCCATCACAACAGGAAACTAATCTGTGACAAGCTTTGGGTATCAAGCTCACTGCAATTATAAGCTATGCTGTAGTGTCTCCATAAAGCTCACTTTTGATCTGGCTGATATAAGGTACCTTGGATACTATTTTAAATTTGATTCCAACAGCAACTCTAAGACATGCCAAACACTTGGCAACTCTGCCTGGTGCTATAAAGGGAAATGTGGGATCTCTGTCTGTAGAAGGAGGTGTAATTAAGAATGCAGAAAGGGATTTGCTAAATGTTAATTATGTAGTTATTGCTTCAACATGTGCCAAAACCTGTAATTCAGCACAGTTTAGGAAGCAATCCCCCACCCTTCAAGAAATGGTTTTAATTTCTCTCCTGCCTTTTGTGATGGGGAATCTTCCATGCATTGCATGCAGGAGATTCCAGTGAGCTAAGTAGTATTCCTGCAAATCCTTCACCACACAGGTTTTGCTACCCATCACTAAAAAGCCCCTTGGGTCCACTCAGTCCCACCTTCCCTTCTCTCTTTTGTCAGCCTCTCAGGTGTCAGTGCAGCGGCTGTGGCTTCCCTGCCTTAATAAGGAGTTCAACTACTGTGCCCTCTGCTTGCATATGTGGTGGCTGCAGGTGTTTTCAGGTGAGTCCTGTTCAGAAGCAATTCTGCTTTACCCAATTCTGCTCATTTTAGGAACAAAATCTTTATGTTCCACAGATTTAGACTTTACTGCCACTATAGTTACCATGCATAGCTGTGCTTTTTAAGAACTAAGCTGGACTCACCAAAGGTGAGCTCCCACCTTTCTGAGGCATTCCTACAGTGAACCATCCTTCTATGCTGTCCCAGACTGGAAGCTGGAGAGGTTGTTCTCACAGCTAGCAAACACACAACTTTCAAACTCTTGAATGTTTATCATTGGACTTGCCATTGAAAGGATAATTACTGAATAAATTGAAAATTAAAATTATTATGGCATTTCATAGACCAAGCAAACTAGTTACTAAGCCTTACAGCAGAGCCTTGTTCATTTAGTTAAACATACCTGAGGGAGCAGGTATTTATCACCACTTTATATACTATCAACCTTGCCTCTCCGTTTTTGCTATAGATTTTAATATGCAAATATTTAATTAGGAAACACCCAAAAAGTCCCACTGTTGCTTTCATAGTTGTTTAGTAGGACAAACTTCATATTCTATTTATTTCCACCTTGTACAGCCCAACTGCAGTGGCCACACAAGTAATCTGTTCACAGGTTATGGAAATGACAACAAATACACCTCTGTGGCAAGCACATTTCTCTCTGTGCACCTCTATGAAAAATCCTGAGAGAGAGAGAAATGTGCTTGCCACACACCTCACTCACAATTAGCAGGTTTGCTTAGTTAACAACCAAAAACCATTATCTACCTTGCAAATGATGTTACTTATAGGGATGTGCTGTGAATCCCTAAAAATAGGAACAGATCACCTGGTCTTGTCCCCACTCAGCAGGCAGGACCAGCTTGGCTGGAAAAGGTTTAACTTGCTCCCACGGGAAGGGATTTTTGGAGCCACAGAACTGCACCTCTAATTCCAGAGCTTCGCAGAGCAGCTTCCGAGCGTTCTTCCTGAAGGCCTCGGTCCTGGGGTCGCTCCTGACCTCGATGGAGGGCCTGTTGGAGTGCTCCCTGATGAAGGCTTTCCACTCCCTGCAGATATCCCTGGCGAGGCTGGACACCTCCGGGTCAGGGTGTTTGCGCATCCTGTTCACCGTGTGACCTGGAAATCAGGAACAGCTCCCGTGGGACTGACAACTGATACCGGTCAAATCGTATGGGTGCTAAAGCAGCCACACACTTTCTTAGCTTGGGCAGCCTCAGCAAAACAACCAAAGCATTGACACAAACATAAACAGAAAATGACGAGGATTTCAGAATGGAGCTTGAGAAATTAGCAAGGAATTGTGAAAATCACCTTCCCAAGTCACCCAGGTGTGGAGTGACACTTATTTAACAGGCTACGCTAGTTGTTTTCACTGATCCTAGATCTGGTGAAGGTTTTTAAGCTTGGCCTACAAAAAGTGTTGGTTTTTAGCTGGGAACCCCTTTAAGGAATCAGATGTTGCTGGTGATGGCTGTAGTATTTAAACGTGGGAACACCACGATCAAGCAGAACCTTTCTCATCCAGAGGGCCTGGCAGTGCAGAAGAGGCTTTCCCCTGCGAGGAGACAAAAGGAACCTTCCTGCTTCCAGAGGGGTGTTTTTCCCTGGCCAGGAGCGCTGTTAGCCAGGAGATGTCACTGTTAGGCTTCAGTGCCTCCTCCAGGCCGGCGCTATTCAGGCAGGCATTGGGAAAAATCCCGGGAAAAGCCTGAATAAACTGAACACGGCAAATGAAATGCCAGATCAGAAGGACGGAGAAAGGGGCGGACTGCAGCTCCTTTTCCAGGGCTCTGGGAACATATCTCCGGCTGCTCTGATGGCAAACAAAGGCCGGGATGCTCTCCCCGTTCAGGAAAGGCAGGGACCATGTGGTCACCCTTATCCCTCCCCCAAGTCCTGTGGAGAAGAGGCAGGCATCGGGCTGTGCCATTTGCACGGAGCTGCCCATCTTCTGGGGATTCCTCAGCGTGAGGATGCAGAAAGCAGTTCTGGGCCACTCTGAGATCTTCTCACACCTTCAGGGGATTCAGCCAAATCAGATAAATGAGCACTGACAGCAGGAGAAGGAATAAACCACAGAGTTACCAAGGAGAGCTCGTCAAAGCTCTGACCACAAAAGGGGTGATGCAGTATTTCCTGGGAGGAATCAGAGGACAGCTGACTTTTTCAGTACCAGCTGTGAAAACTGCAGGCTTGATATCAACAATATTTCACTGCCAGTAATTTCTTCATTTCTTAAAAAGCTTCCAAACTAATCTCTAGTGTACTGACAAGCCAAGCAGACACAAGACAGCCTAATATTCACAGTTTAGATAGACCAGATGTACCTATTTTAGTAGAAAGTAACACTTCCTTGGAAGGTATCTTCTTCTTCAGCTCCTCCAAAGCTTCCATCAGGTTCTCTTTTGGTTGCCCAGGAAGCTCAAGTATAGACTTCCATCGTTTTATGTCTTCCACAACCACAACTCTCTGGGAAAGAGAAAAGCTCCTTATGAAAGTGGAATATTGTTATGATAAGTAAGGACACCACCTACATCTCAGCTAATGAGGCTGTTATCAATACATGAATTATTGATCATGGCACAGAATATATAATGGGTACTTGCTTGGAATTAGAAAACTCCTGCAAATCAAGAAAGACTGAAGTAACCAGCAAACAAAGTGAAAGGCTTCACCCTGGTCTGCCAAACTCTGGGCACATAACAGAAAACAACTCCTAGAAGTGTTCTGAATTTAAGGAATCCATTGTATAAATGTTTCTAAATAGCAAAAGGGATTAAGAGGGAGGTGGCTGATTATCCTTAGAATCCAGCTCAGATTGCCTATAGAAGTAAAACAATGCCAGCGAGGTGAGAAACAAAGCAGTAGGGAACACGAATGCAAACCCGAATACACTGCACAGTTGCAGTGTTTTTCACTGGTTTTGCCACAGACCTTGACAGAGCAGACTGCAAACAGTGCCAGTCTCATTTTGGATGCGAAGCATCTTATTCAGCAGTGCACGCCAGACAACTGCACTGCTTTATGTTTTGATTTTTTTGGTGCAGCAGATGTTTTGCTGCTGTGTTTCTACAAGCAGGCGACCAAGAGGGGTTCAGCTCTCGTGCAGGTCTCACACACGACATCCATGAAATGCACGGAAGGGTTTTCCTTGCTGGAAAGGGATGAGAGCCCGCTGGAAATACTGCGGCTGGCGGGCTGCCCTCGAATGTGTGCCCAGCCGAGTTATAACCCACGGCCCCCCTTGCAAGGCAGCGGAGCCCTGTGCACTGTACAGCCACTCCCCTGTTCGGATCCCGCCGCAGCGCTGCAAAGATTTCGGTGCAGAACCGGCGTTCGCGCACCGCCGCCCCGCCCGTGCCGCAGCCGGTGCCGCTGCTCCCTCCCACCGGTGACCTGCCTTGAGGGACTCGAGGGTGACCTGCCGGCAGACGCGGGGTGCGGGCGCGGCCCGGCGGGGGCTCTGCGGGCCGCGGGGGCAGCGCACCACGAACCGATCCATGCTCGCCCGGCCGCCTTCCCTCACGGAAGCCGCCGACGCGGCCCCGCCATTTCCGCCCGGTAGTTCCCTCCAGGGGCGAGGCCCTATGGGATGGCCGGGGGTACCCCGCGGTGCTGACTACACTTCCCAGCAGGCATCGCGCGGAAGACGGTGCCGCTCCCTCGCCCTTTCCGCACGGTAGTTTCCGCCGGGGGCGAGGCTCTATGGAATGGGCGGGGATGCCCCGCGGTGCGGACTACATCTCCCAGCAAGCTCCGTGAGCGGCACATCTCGCGAGAGGCTGCCGGCGGCCGGTGCCGGGGCGGAGGAGCGAAGATGGCGGTGCGGCGGGGCGGCCTCGCCGTCCTCCTCCTGCTCCTGCCGCTGTTCCTGGTGATCCAGGCGGGAGCCGCCTCGGGACAGCTCCCCGCCGCCTCCTCCGAGGCCTTCGACTCCGTGCTGGGCAACACGGCATCGTGTCACCGCGCCTGCCAGCTGACCTACCCCCTGCACACCTACCCCAAGGTACGGGCGGGCCCCTCCCCACACCTGCGCCGCTTCCCCCGGGCTGGCACGGCCCTTCCTTCCTTCCTTCCTTCCTTCGCCCCTCTCCCCCTGCAGCTCCGTCTCTTCTCCAAAGACAGATACTTCGTGATGTAAATAGATGGGTAGGCTGCCGCTTGCCAGGGAAGCGCTGTTGTCAAAGTACAGCTTTGTCAGTGCTGGGGCTTTTGTGGGTTTGGGGCGTTTGGCTGCTCGTTTTTTTCATTCTATACTTAAAAAGACAGCTGTAATTTGGCTTGGGCTGCTCCATATTTTGGGCACTGAAACAGTGCTGCGTTCGTGGCAGGGTCACGATCCCGAGCCAGGGTGGCACTTGGATGTTGAAGGGTGAAGCATAAATGATGACAAACAAGTTGCCCGTCAGAGTCTTCATGGGAACTTTTTATCTCCTAATAAAATACTGAAGTTGTGTCTGATAGGAATTTAATTTCATCCCCCAGGGTTTGCTGTTGGTTCATGCTGGCACGCCTTTGAACTATGGGCTTAAATTTGGAAAATCCCAGATCACAAATCTCATATATCCTTGTTCTTTGTTGGCCATAAACTTCATTGTCAGCTGCAGCTGTGTAGCAGGTGGAACTCTTACCCCGTATTTGGGATTTCACGGGAAGGCAGCAGGCAAGTGGAGCAGTGCCAGGATCAGGTAACAGGGCTTTGTCTGCTTCCCCATGGAATTCAGTTGGATTTTATAGATGGAAAGAAACAGGGAGTTGTGTGGAATATGAGTAAATTTACATAGCTTGTTTTGGTATATTGCACTTTTAAATTTTATTACTTTACTTTTTGAATAAGAATTTTGTCTATTGTTGGAGCTGTTCACTAATACAGTCACATCTTTTACATTTACTGTTTGTTTTGTTTGTCACAAAACTGCTGGTGGAATTGAAAGAAAATTGTTTTAGTTATGGGTGGAAAATAAGACAAACTTCATTGAGACTGTGATGGAAATATATCTGTACAGTTCATTTATCTGGATATCAAATTACAAAACGTTTTCTGCTACAGCACCACCCACCTTGTCAGTGTCAGATTTGAGTTTTAGTTTATATTCTTAATTTTCTACTCTCGTGCCTTTAAAGCAGATGAACTCGAGTGGCCTCAGTTCCAATGGCCAGGTCATTTACAGCAGGCTGTACAAGAGGTGTGGTGTGTTTGGTTGTTGTTAAATTAATTCAGAGCCCGTTCTGCACCTGTGCAGTCTGCGTGGCTGCTGGCTTTGAAGTTCTGATTCATGGGTCAGTGGCAGGGTGTGGTCAGTGGGACACTCTGTCACAGAAGCTTCGATTCACTGTGGACAGAAGAAATACTAGGTGTAGCATTTCTGTATTTGCATAATTTTAATAGTTGGCAGTGGGGAAACACTTCTGCCCTTCAGTTCAATACAATAAATAAACATTTCTGTTTGTGGAGCTAGCAGTAGGCAGATAACCAGGGTGCTATGTAGGACATCAGAAAGTAATCTCTTTTTCTGATAGTTCTGTTGCAGCTCTAATTAGAGTCAGTAGTCTGTTTAGATACATTGTATTCCCCTGTCACATTAGAGGATTTTGGTCCTTTCCTGCTGGGTTTTACTATTTAAGTTCTGAGAATGAAGCTTTCCTACTCTTTGTAGGATTAAACATCAATAAATCCTTTACAGCACTGTCTTAATTTCAAACACAGCACTTTCTCAAACATTCATTTTGCTTGTGAGTTGTGGGTCTGGAATTCCAAAGCAGCATTTGCTGCTCCAGGTTTGCAGGTAAATCCATGAGCTGTTTGTGCTGCTTGGCTCGGGTTTATTGCAGCTCATCCCGTCTCACACCAGGCCAGCTGCACGTCTGGTGGAGGGAAGGAGGACAAAAGCACCCAGCCAAACAACAGGAAAAGGTTTTGTTTTCTGACAATTTGTTGTGGACTGGAGGTGTGCAAGCCTCTCCTTTGCCCCCCCAGGAAGAGGAGCTGTACGCCTGCCAGCGCGGCTGCCGGCTCTTCTCCATCTGCCAGTTCGTGGACGACGGCGCCGACTTGAATCGCACCAAACAGGAATGTGACTCTGGTGAGCCCTGCAGCACCCCAGCAGCTGCACACACAGTGCAGGGACAGCTGCAGTGTCTGAAGGGCTGCTGTTGAGTTGGTGGCATCCTTTCTATTGCTTTGGGTTTGTTTAACAGCTTCTTAAAGTCTATATGCAGAATATATATATAAAAAAAGTCTTATGGGAAGGTTGTTGTCTGTGAGGTTCTCCGCAGTGTTGCTGTTTTCCTGAATTTCTCAAGTAGCATCAATGTCTGTAAATAAATTAGAAGTAGTGCATTTTACTATAAACAGTTTGTCATAGAAAACACAAAATGCCTGGGGGGAAATCCAGGCAAATAACACTTGCCTTTTAATAATTCCCTGTGACAATCAGTCCCATTTGCCAGTCCTGACAAATCTGTCTATAGAAGCAAATTGTTCAGTGGAGCAAGAGCACAGATCTCACTGTGCCTTGTAACTTGTGGTCTAGCCTACATCCTAAGCTTTTCCTGCAGCTAACCCCTTGGGAATGAGCTACAGCTTTGTTTGGAATAGGCCTTTAAGTACTGGTTGCTAATTCTCTCAGGCTGTCTGTGTTACAGCAAAGATGTAACAGTGAAGAGGAAATGTAGAATCATTTCAGTTGGAGAAGACCTTTAAGATCATCAAGTCCAACCAATGTCCCCAAGTGCCACACCTTATGTCCCTCCAGGGGTTGTGTGTGATACAGGCCAATTAATAGTGGATTTGGAATTGCATAGAACTTCGTTCCAACAATACTGAGGAAGCTGAGTCGCAGTTGTATTCAGAAAGGAAAGGCAGGAACTCTGCACCTTTACTACCAATACCATTAAGCACCAGGCCAGCACTCAGGGGAGTCTTATGTCCTCTCAGTAGCTCCTGAAAGCAAGAGAGCTTGTGGCCAGCTCAGGTAGGGAAGCAGAAAGCCTGTCATGCAAAGATGCTAATGTGTTACAAAAGTGCAGTAAATACTCCAGATATGGGCTAATGCTCCAGTCTGTCACACTGTAGCTGTGATACAGCCTGTCAGTGTAGTTGTCAAACCACAGAAGAAAGAGTGCCATAAAGCAGGGTAATGTGGCAATAGAGCACATGTAGAGTAATGGAACAGTTGCTTATTTCTGATTTAACTCTTCTTCCTGGGGCTGTTGTCTTTGCTGGCTTATGTTCTGTAATCTGCTGCTGGGTGCCCTGACTGTTTTGTGCTTGGCAGATCCATCTTGGCTGCTCTGCTCAGTTCTGTCTCCGGTGCTTCCTGCAAACACTGACTTGGTGGCAGTTACAGCATGGAATGGCTGCTCAGGGGCCATGAGCTGAGCACTCAAATGTTTAGCTGCTGCTGCCATGCTTCCTGCTGGCTTCTTAGTCCTTAGGATGGTCCATTTGCCCCTCTGGAAAACTGGGAGAGCTCCTGTCCTCTGTGTTGCTTTTTAGTTGGATTCTTTACTTCAGGTACTACTGCAACACTGTCCACCTAAGCTTCAGAATCATGCAGGAGAGATGTGCCTGTGTATCATCTGTCTGATTTGTCCATGGGCAGAATAAACTAAATTATTCTCTTCAAGTAATTTAGGTTTCTTGGTCTTTGTGATCTCTAGTGAGCAATTAATAGAAGCTCTCTCGAAAACAAAGAGTTAGCTTCATTTTTTATAAGAAATTATTCCATAATACTTTCAGTGCAGTTTCTGTATTAGCAGGAAATGCTCCTTTGATTTTCCTGTGATACCATGGTTTCTGCTGTTATCTCAAAGGGGTTTAATGGACTGATGGTCCCTCTGTTCTCTTTAGGATTCCATCTCTGTTCTGTGATGTTCTGTGTGATATGTAGAGGAAAGCTGTAGTGGTGGTGGGAGAATCAATGAGAGCTTGCATCCCTGAGCTCAGCCAGGGTAACATTGGTGATCATTTGCTCTGATTGCAGCCAGATTTCAACTCCCTGCTCTGTTGAGGCTCTGATTCTGTCATTAGACCTCAGAGCAAATGCTACCCTGGGATTGCCATATCTTCCCCTGCAAAATGGGATTGTCAACTGCTGCTTTGTTTCTGATCCAACTTATACTGAGAATGTTTTCTTAACTAAAATGCAGAATTTATCATCTCATTTGGGGAACTTCTCCCTTGCAGCCTGTACTGAAGCATACTCCCAATCTGATGAACAATATGCTTGCCATCTTGGATGCCAGAACCAGTTGCCATTTGCTGAGTTAAGGCAAGAGCAAGTAAGTAGGTGACATGTTTTTCAAATACCACCTACTTATTTCTGTTCAGTGTGTGTCGTCTCTTTTTAAAATTTCTTCAAATGGAAGATAAATCTTCCTAAGGACTGAAATCTAGATATGAGGTGAAGAGTGAGCAATAATGTAACCTCTGTCATTTTCATGTAAAAAGAAATGGAACAAATGTTAATGTTGTGCTTGCAGTTAATGTCCCTGATGCCACGGATTCATCTCCTCTTTCCTCTGACACTGGTGAGATCATTCTGGAGTGACATGATGGACTCAGCTCAGAGCTTCATAACATCCTCATGGACTTTCTACCTTCAAGCAGATGATGGCAAAATTGTCATATTCCAGGTGCTTCCTTTTTTCATTGAGATTAAGGTGTCCTGGCTGCTGACTTCAACTCTGCTTCTTTCAGCCAGAGAAAAGTCTCTAGAGCACCATCAAAAGTGTTTAGTTTTTCCTAGTGTTTCACTGCCTTTAGAGCCATTTTAAAATTCAAACTTAAAAGAATGGAGCATGTCTTAAGGTTAATTTCTGTATTAATTCTGAAAATATAAATTATCAAAACTAGTGAAAGCTTTCTAGCAGGATCTCATAAGTCCTTATTTTGTTTTAGTCAAAGCCAGAAGTGCAGTATGTTCCACAGCTTGATCAGGAAACTGGAGATACAAAAGGATCCTTGTCGCTGAGTAAAACAGCCTGTAAGTTGTTTTTTGTGCTTTGGAAGAGTAAATGCAAATGTTCCCTGTCATGCAAATTTTAAAAATGACATTACAGGTGGCACATGAAAGCAAATTTTTAGAAAGCTGCAATGTAATTATTTACTGTGCGGAGCGCGCTGCGTACACTTGGCAAAGTGTGGCAGAATCCGAGCTCTGCTGCAAATGGAAGCCTGCAAGCTGGGGCTGTTTTAAAAGCTTCCTTTTATGCTGTCTGCACAGACCAAGTGTGTGGGGTGTGGGTTTTCCCTTCCCTTGCTCTCGTGCCCTCTCTTTGTGCTGTTGTGCCTCAGCAGACGGACGGCCAGGGAGCTCGCAGACGTTCCGGGGGCTCTTCGAGGAGCGAGCCAACGACAGCTTCTTCAAGTGTCTCTCCATGTACGTATGTCCTGAGCTGTCTGTGCCCCCTGTAAAGGCCTTTCCTCTGGCTCTGCAGCCCTGCTGGGAGGTCTCAAGGTGTCCAAGTCTGTAGGCTCAGGATGCACAGCATCACAATTTTGTATCTGACCATTAGTGCTGCTTTGCTGTGCTGGCCCCGTATTTTCTGCATGCTGTCCTGCCAGCTTTGATTTTTCCTTTCCCTTTCTAGTGAACAACATATTGATAATTTCCTGCACTGTTTCTTGAGTGTGTTCTGGGAACTGTTTAATCAATACTATGTTTTGCCTGTTCATTAGCTCCAGATGTGTTTTAGGGCAAAGCACTTTGTTTTGGGATTGTGTTATGTAGTACACTGGTAGGTCTTGTGTCCAGGCTGAAAATTCTCAGTATGTATTTATTAAAGCTTTCTTATTTTCTCCTTAAAAGTTCACACATGAAGGATCAGTGAGTTGTCCCGCAGATGAATAACAGAAAAATCTGGTTTTAAATCTGTAAACAGATTTAAAAGGAGGATTCTTAGGGCCCCATAACAGAATCCTGCAAGTCTTTTGTGATATCAAACAGGCATTAGAGTACCCAGGAGTCTGCAGTGGGCTGTGTAGCTGGAAGGGCCAGAGACTAATGAATTGGCAGGAAAGGCAGTCAGAAATGAGCCAAACTTTTTAGAGGTCCATTGTCTTGTATTCAGTCTATGAAATCTATCAACATTCTCCTCATTTCAGAAATTCCAGTTGGATTTTAACCACTACACTTGTCCTGTCAGTGCTGGTGCTGCTCTGGATTTGTTGTGCAACTGTGGCTACAGCTGTAGAGCAGTATGTTCCATCTGAGGTACTGCATTTCAGAGCTACAGTATTTGGGATTTATTCATTATATTGCTTTTATGTTACAGCTGTCCAGAGACTTAAGTAATATTTGGGGGAGGTTTGGTTAAGGAGGGTTTTCTTATTTGCCATCCACAGCTGTGGATGGCAAGCCAATTCTGCTTATTTAAATGATGGTTTTATAGCGGAGCATTCTTGCTCATTCCTGTGGCTCACAGGAGCTCTGAGCCTTATTCAGACACGATGTCTCTTGGTTTGTAATGCTGTACTCTGAACAGCCTTCAGGGTCTCTGAACAATGGAGGCTGATTCTCATTTCTCTGGGAATGAAGCTGTTCTGAGGGTTGGGTGGTGTAGGGGGGACCCAGTGTGGGTTTAATGCAGGAGGATCAGCAGTGAGAGCAGAGTGACAGCACAGTTATTGGTGAGTGCAGAGTCTCATGGAGGGGAGCAGGCACTCTCCCAGTGCCCAGAGAGTCCTGACTCAGTCTTAGCAGGCCAAAGGAGCTGTTACACAAACACTGTATCCACCCTTGTGCTGGCAGATTTCATACATTTCTTCTGGATGTAAGTCTAGTTCCAGCCCTGAATTTCAGATGTTACAGAGAGCTTTGTGCTGCAGGGCTGCAGCCATCAGAACCTGGAATGCAGCTGCATAATGAAGTTCATTTTATTCACAATGTGGAGAGTCTTTGTCTTAAAGTACCTTGTTTAAATGTTTCAGAAGCTGAGCATCTATGGAGATTTGGAATACATGAATGAGCAAAAACTCAACAGATACCCACCCTCTGCACTTGTTGTGGTTAGATGCAAGACTGAGGAACATGAAGAAGCAGGACCTCTTCCTACAAAAGTCAATCTGGATCAATCTGCAATTTAAATCCATTGGATCTGATAGACTAATTCTAACAGAACTAGAAACTCCTGATTGATTGTGGTGGTTCCTCAGTTGAGAAGCTTAGCAGCCAGTCTTTAAATGCAAATAAAGTTGCAAAATCAACAAATGTCATGGGATTTTGTTTTCAGCTAGTAGAGAAGATTCAGACATTCAGACATGAATTTGTTTCCAGGTATAATCACTTTTCACTGGTGTTTGCTATTGTGTCTTTTTGCTTACAAAAGTTGTAAGCATGCTTTCCATATTTCTGCCAGGATACTTTTAAATTTACTTGTGTGTTCTAGGATGTAATGTGTACAGTCAGAGTTAGCTTTGTAAAGGTATGAAACATTTTAAGTAGGCAGGACATGCCTTTCTAGTGTTGCACTTTCTGTTGTAGTTAAGAGGAAATACTATAAAATTATCTGAGGAATTTTTTTGTACTTGTTAATGTCCATGCACAAACAACCCTGTCTTCAAAAATAGAAATATATTTTTTCTACAGTGTGGTAATATTCAAGGTGGAAAGCATTCGTGAGGTACTGTAAGCTAGAATTCAGTTTGTGAAAGATGGAAACGTGTTAAAATTTACAGACATATCCCTTCACATGCAGAACATTACATGGTCAGTTATTTTGTCAAACTTTTAAGTCTTAAATTGCTTGTAAAGTTAGCACCTGTGTTTTCTGAAAACTTTGACTTTCTGTTCTTGATTAATTATTCTGGTCTTGTAAACTTCATTTACAGAAACAAGTTGATTCCTGAGAAATGAGAGCAGACAAATAAAATTGACTGTATAGAAAATGTTGACTATAGAGCTGTTTGCCATGGTTAATTATTGACCACAACAGGCTCAGTGTGAAAGCCTGTCTGTAGCCTTCCTCATGGGCAACGTGACCTGATTTTGCTGTGA
The DNA here is from genome assembly GCF_050655825.1 of Lonchura striata. Classification (NCBI taxonomy): domain Eukaryota; kingdom Metazoa; phylum Chordata; class Aves; order Passeriformes; family Estrildidae; genus Lonchura; species Lonchura striata. The sequence continues at coordinate 5,284,318 of NC_140710.1, forward strand.
TTTACTAACACAGCAACAATGAACAATGTCCCTCATGTCTAACCTATTTTTTGTGGATCTTATTATATGCTGGTTCCCACAGTGTTGGCAGGTTGGGGGTGTTGGTGATTTATTTTAGGGTGTCTAAGTGAATGCTGGCTAGAACGCACAGTCTTCAATTCACTGTCATTTTTTTGTTGATTAGACAGAATTTCCTCAAAGGTTTAAAAAGTAACAAAGAACTGTGGAGATTCTGGGTGATACAGTGATGTATTCCCTTACTTAAACCTGGCTCAGGGGTCATTCCCCACTTGTCTGTGAGCAGGTGGTTGTGTGAGTGCAGCTGATGGAGCCTGTCAGGGGCCATCAGGCAGGAATGTGCAGACCCCAGCCCAGCAGTGTGGCTGTCAGGAGTTTTCAGATCGTTGAGGATGTTTGTTTGAAGCAGGTTTCTATCAGCCTGCAGGAAATACAGTCTCAAGTCTTAAATTATCGGTACCTCTTCATGCTGAACTCTTCAGTGGGACAGCCCAGAAATTTGGGTGCCAGGAGCCTTGCCCTCTGTGTAGGTGTCACTGCAGAGGCCTTGCTGTGAGAAGGGACAGGGTGGTGTTTGGGGACACTGCTCACCGGGAGGGACGGGAGGTGACTGTGTCAGTGATGCTGCACAGGCCAAGCCCAGCACGGCCCCGCTCTGCTGGGGATGCCAGAGCTCAGCTGTGACTCCTGCAGCCCTGTTCAGCAGCCACTCTGCCAGTGCTGCCTTTGCTTCAGGGATCAGTGCCCATCTTAGCACTGCAGGGTTTGGGATTTCCAGAAGAGACTGCAGCAATCCCCGTTTTTCTAACTGAATAGCTTCTGGAAATGTTTGCAAGTCTGTTTAAATGTTTTCCTTTACCATTACATGTGGTTGCAGAGGGAACAGCTCTGTGCACACGTGGCTCTGCCTGTTCCAGCGTGGACAGTACAACCTCTGTTAGGCTGATGACTTGATTTCACAAAACTTTCTCTTCAAAACTCCATTGCTTACAGCCCTGGGCTCGAGTTAAGCAAACAACTTGTGCTTTCATTGGGTGTTTTGTCTTTTGTTTGCTGTTTAATGGCATTTCAGCTGAGTGATCTGTGCAGTGCAGTCAGTGATTCAGCAATGTGCTCTTGGGTCACAGAGAGCTCTGTGCCTGTGGCACTGGCACTGCTGTATCCAGAGTGAGCCAGAGCCTGAGGAATTTGGTGAGTGTTGTATTTGTAAACTTGTCAAAAGATCTTCCCTCAGTAAAATCAGATCATAGCAAGTAATTGAACTGTTTCTCAAGATTTCTAATCTAAATAGACTCTTTAAGCTGTCTTGGCATTTGGCTTTGCAAAATGTCATTTCCTATTCATTTTTTGTTAAATGTTTGACTTACTGACATCTCCATTTTCAGATGCTGCAATTTGGGTTTGATCTCTGCTCAAAACCACTGTTTAAATGAAGAGCCTTAAATTATTGAAACTGCAGGAGGAAAGCATTTTATATTCTCTTTAGGCATGTGTTCAACTGAACCTGTATTGGGTTTAGAATTAAATCATCTGGACACAAATGAGGTCACCCTCTTAAGTGTGTGCAATTTACTGCTGGCAGAAATAGCCAAGGTATATTTGGGGAAAATGGGTATTTTTAGGGGCTAGAATTAACAATAACCTTCTATCATACTGGATACCTTGATATCTGTTGCCTCTTCAGCTTTTCTGATATTTGTCTATTTTTTTTAACTTCAGAAGAGCTTGCTTATGTTTCTTACATCGCTGTCATGAACTCGTTTTTCTGAACTCTAAGCAGTCTTTGATGTGGGGTAACTGCTCTAAAATCCAACTGCCTGGTTGGCTACAGCTGAGTCTGATAATCCTGGAGCAGGAAACAGATGGTGGTAGATGTCAGGTTGTAGAACCATCAATTTTTTTAGCCTGGAAAAGACCTCCAAGAATGAGTCCAACCATTTCCCTAGTACTGCAAACACCACCATGTCCCCAAGTGCCACATGGCTTTAGGGGAGTTACTTACACTTGCTCTGGGCAGCCTGATCCAAAGCCTGATAACTCTTCCAGTAAAGAATTTTTTTTTCTGCTATCCAATCTAAGCCTTGTCTGGTACAATTTGAGGCTGTTTCCTCTTGTCCTGTTGCTTGGTAATTTGGGAGGAAAAGAGCCTGACCCCAGCTGGCTCCAACCTCTTTTCAGGGAGTTACAGAGAGTGAGAAGGTCCCTCCTGAGCCTGCTTTTCTGCAGGCTGAGCCCCCCCAGCCCCCTCAGCTGTTTCTCATCACACTTGTGCTCCAGAGCCTTCCCCAGATCTGTTGCCCTTCTCTGGACATCTCTTACAGGCATTTGTCTCCAAGGATGGGTTGACTCCACATTTTAAACTCTTCACTGTAGATTGTTTTGCAGGGTATGCACAGCTGGCCTGCTTTACCTGGCTCTTACACAGGGCTGTTACCAAACTCCCAATCACCTAATAAGCTTTATGAAGGCTCAAAATAGTCCTGTATCAAATCTGATTAGAAACTAAAACTTCTTCTTTAAAGAGCAAGAGATCCAGAACTTAAGATCTGCTTAGTCTGACATTTTTCCACATTGCAGTGGCTGCCCAGACTTGCAGACTGTTTGCTGCTTGGTATTGGATGTTTTCACCCAAAATCCTTCTTGAAACAGGAGTTTTCTAGCACCACCTTTAGTAGTGAGGTATTCCTGTCAGAAGCTTCTGTTTTGGCCAAATTGATGCTGCTGTACTGAAGGAGGAACTCCTGCAGGAGTGTGTTTAATTCTGGCTGGTCGGTGAGGGCAGGGCTGGAGATGCCCTGGCCATGAAGAGTGCATTGACTCCAGATAATTGGCGGTGGTGTTATGTGTGGGGATGGAGAGGGAAGCTGGAGAGCTGCAGTTGTTCCTCCCTGTCAGGCATTACGTGGTGCTTTGAGCCAATTCAAGGCAATGCCAGCTCAGAGACAATCTGGCTGCCAGCCTCTTTCCACAGCCTGGTGGGACTGTCTTGCTTGAGGAGGAGTCGTGGCCTGTGGGGTGGCAACAATTTGGAAGCACTTGAGTCCTGTGGACCCTCTTGCAAGAATAACCCAGGCTCCTCAAAAACTTGATGCTTTTTCTCCCCATTATCCCCATGTAAAAGCTGCCTGCTCGTGAAATTTCATCCTTGAAGCTGTAAAACTCTCTGTGGGAGCTGTGCTGAGACCTGCAGCCAGTTTAGAAAGCTCCAATGTATTTGTCAGTTCATGTTTGCTGCAGGCTGAGCTGCTAAGCCTTCCTGGAGGCCTGGAAATTCAAGCACTCAAATAAAAAAGGAGCCTGGAGGATTTCCTGTGCCTGTGCTCATTGCCCAAGCAAGGAAGCTGTTCCAGATGGTTGTGCCCTGCACAGCTCTCCTGAGATCTCATCACCTGGCAGGAGCCTGGGCTGGTGCTGCCACAAGGGCAATGTGACAGCTCTGTCTTGGGAAGGAGGTGTGGAGAAAGGAGACTTTCAGGAAGATGAGACTTTCATTTCCCTCAAGCTCTACTTTGAAGAGGTTTTCCATGACCACAGGGATAAATGCAGTCAGCATGAGCTAGAGGTGAGTGCTTGTCTTCCAACCTGTCAGCAGGGCTTCACTTCCTAAATCTCTGTTTACTCTGAGCTGCCTAATGTCCTGTTGCGAAACCATGTTTGAGACAAGAAGAATGAGAGGTTTGTTGTTGGCTTTCACTGAGCAGAGGCTCAGCACTGCCCTGCCAGTCCCCTCCTGTCTGTGAGGTGCTCTCCTTGCTCTCCTGCCTCTGTTGGATTTGTATCCTGGTAACTTCGCTTGTGCTCAGGTGCAGAGAACTCCCTGTGGTCCTTGGAGCTCTGGGAAGCATGAACAAAACTCATCCCCAGGTACAGTTCTTCAGAAAAATCCTACATACAGCTGCTCCCTGAAGTACTTGTGTCCTTGAGCCAGTGCTGTTTGCCTGACCTCTTTATCACTGCTTTCTCTGAGATTTTGAGTTATTTCTACCTACCTTGATACAAAAGAGTTGATATAAAGTGCTGGACTTGGTTAGTATTTGTTTTACAAATGGGTAATTAAGGTTTAAAAAGGGATATGATTGATTGTTTGGGAATTAAAGGTGGGCCATGTTTTCACCGAGGCAATTTTTGCTTGTGTGTAACAATAATGGAGTACATGAGGTATTCCTGGGTAAGATGTGAAAATTAGAAAGGTGAAGTTTGTGTGGCTGTGGGATTCTGTAAATCCCTTTTATCCCTTTCCTTCTAGAGAAACAGTGATGTAGCTACTTTTGGTTCAACAGAGTCCTTCTCTGGAGAAAGAGGTAATGAATAAAATGCAGAGTTCTATTATTAAAGTATAAATCAATGGAAACTATCAATGTAATATAAATTACAACCACTCTTTATAGTCTGTTTGGACTGATTTTCCCTCTTTCTATGTAGTGCAATGTCCAGACTATGAAATTAATAAACTTCAGGTGTTCTGTGTTGTCCTGGAGCTGGCAGTCATATGTGTAATGGTATCATAGGTGATCCTTGTCTGTCACAGAAAGGCTTGTAATGAGTTTGCTGTGGCCTTTCCCTATGTCTTAATAGCCAAACTTCAGCAAATTTTGCCCATATTCTGAAGGATGAGGTGAGATCAAACAGAACCAAGTAGCAAGCCTGAAGATCAGCTTGCAACATTTCATCACCTCCATTATTTTATACTCAAGTTTGTTTGTAATTGTTGTGCTTTGTAGTCAGAGGTATTTTGTAGACACAGACATGCTATAATTCACCATTTCTCTTTTGAGCTGAAATCTTCTCTGTTTGGCTCCTGCTTGAGCGTGACAGAGGGGGAGGTTGCTGGAATCAGGATCCTTTTGCTGTTGAGCAAAGGCTGTCCCTTCCCTTGAGTTTGAACACTAAACAACTAAGCAAACACAAAGCACAGCTAAGACAATACTATCTGAAAAGTTCTTTCTGTTCCTGAAAGCTTTTTAAAATTCTATTTAAAGATTTTAAAGTTCAGATATACCGAAATCAATGGTACAGGCAGGATTGTCTTAAGTGACTGGTTACATGTTTCTGAGATGACCACACCAATATTTTTTGCTACTGCTCAGGGAATATGAAGGAATGGAGGAAAATACCCTGTTGGTTTGGAGGCAAAGCTGCAGGTGCAGGTTGCTGAGGTGAGGGCAGGTGCTCACCTGTGCTACCATTGTGTTGCAGTGACTGTGGGATTGGCCTTTAGTTTCTGCAGTTGGTTTGATTTATGTACCTGCCTTTCTGAGAGCTGGAGTCCCTGGGAGGTTGCTGTGCCCTGGGGATGTTGTTAGGGAGGGAAAGGGCAGCTCTTCAGTTCCTTCTCACCGTTCTGTGCTGATCATCCAGCCTCATTCCATGCGAGTGTGAGTCCTGCTCGGGGCAGAAAGCCTGAAGTGCTGTAAAATGAAATTTTACCTCTTGGGGAGTTTTGTTATGGGCTCTGGGAGGGCACCTTCCCCAGCCTTACACCAGCCTGCCCTGTGTGGTTCAGTGTCACTGCTGTCCCACGGGGGTGGGCAGGGGTTTGTCCTTCATCCTTCTGCATCCGAGCCCACGGGATGAGCTCCATGGAGATGTGGGGTTTGTGCCATTCCACCCCAGTGCTCTGTAGCAGCAGCACAAGTTCTTCCACACTGCAAGCAGCAAAGTTCCCTCTGAGGAGGTGTTTAATGGTGGAGTTTGGCTCTTTAAACCCAGCTATCAAGCCCTAACCCCCAGCAGCCCCCACCAGCCTTGCGTGCAGAAACCCCAAAACCTCAGCCTCGTGTCCCTGCACTGTTCCCCTCTGAAACACCCCAGACCCTTCCTCAGCCCCTCACTCTCTCTCTTGCCTCCCCCAGGCCGCTGCCATCCATGTGGTGCCTGCACTGGCTGCTCACAGAGACACTTCTGCATCTCTGCCGTGGTGCTGCTCGTCCTCGTGGCCGCCGTGGCCTCGGGGGTGGCAGCCCTGGCACTCCTGCCACGGACACCAGGTTGTATCCCAAGAGTGGCTGTTTTTTCAGTAAGGGAGGCAGAAATGGTGCTGCATGAGCACAGCTGTACCAGATTTGCTCAGCCCAGATGGCCACCAGCCATTCCCTGGCTCTGCTGATCTGCTCTGTAGGGCTGGCATAACTCTGGGTAGCACTGTCATGCTTAGGACTACTGGTGTGGTTTTCAGATTCTGCCATGAACCTACCAGAAATTAATCCTGACCCCTGGTTATTTCCAGAACATAAAGTTAATTTCAGAAATCCCCCTTTACTCCCTTTGATCTATTCCTCGTATCACAAAAATGCTGGAAAATAAAGGTTTTCTTGCTTTCCCCTCAGTGAACCGCTTCTGCACGGCCCCTAATAACAGGACAGGCTTCCTGTGTGACGACAGTGTGACTTGTGTCCCAGCCAGCTGGGTCTGTGACAGAGTCAGCAACTGCAGGAACGGAGAGGATGAGCAGGAGCAGCTCTGTGGTGAGTGGTTTTGTTGTGAGCATCTCCCCTGCACTGGTCTTTCAGTCGTGAGACAGCAGCCAGGGTTCCTCTAACCCTGCTCTGTGCTTCTGGCTGCCTGTGTGAGCAGATAGGCTTGATAGAGTCTTTGTAGGGCAGATGTTGAGAGGTGGCACTGCCCAAAACCTGGCAGGAATGCCAGGAATTAAAGACTCCAAGCTCGTCTGATCTTCCTAGGGTTTTATTTTTAAACCATGATGTAGTTTTCCTCCATCAGTGAAGCTGTATGCCTACATGGGTAATTTAGTTTAGTCACCCTGGGGGAAAAACTAAAAAAAGCAGAATTTGGGGCAGCCTTCCTGTGTGCCATGACAGAGCTTCCCCGTTGCTCATGTTCATTTGATACTGCAGGGGAAGTGTCCTGGCAGCAGCCTTTGGTGGATGCCATCCCTGTTTTAGCCAGTGTGTCTGTGCCTGGGGGAGTTGAGCAGTCCTGTGTGTGTGCCCTCGCAGGTGACTTGCCCCACAGCCTCCCAGGATACCTGGTGTTCTACTGCAGCAACCCCAGATCCTGGGTTTATGCTGACCAGAGGTGTAACGGGATGAACGACTGCGGGGACTGCTCTGACGAGACGTGGGGCTGTAAGTCTGTCTGCTGGCTCCTGGCTTTTCTGCTGATGGGTGGCAACAGCTTCTACAGGTGTGGTGCTGGTGGATGCTGCTGGAAATGCCTGGAGGCTGGCACCCACCACTGAAACACAGAATGGCTGGGATGGGGTGGGAGTGTGAACCATGCAGGCTCAGTCCCCCTTGCTGCCCAGGCTTCTGCATCAAAGTCTGGTGCCACCTGAGAGAGGAAAGGCTCTATGCTTTGTTCCCAGTCCCAAAAATGGCTTTTCCTCCGTGGCTTGCTGATGTGGAGCAGTTTCACCAGGATGTGTGGCTGTAGTTAGTAGCAACCATTCAAACTGGCCTTTGGTAGCTGGTCAGCAGATGGGTGGATCTCCAAGCTGTGCAGGAGCTGAGTCTTGCTAAAACGAGCAGCAGATTTGCTCCTAAGTCATCCCCATGGTTTTTGGACAAAAAAAAAGGGGGGGGAGGGGAAATTACAGTTAGTTGTTCCCCCCAGGTTGGCTTCTCTGCCATGGAAGTCATTGCAATGTCACACTCTGGTTGTGACAGGTAACACCAAGCCGGCGTCTGCTTTGGTGGGCTCACAGTCACAGGGCTGTGACCAGCAGCTTTTCTGCTGGGGGATGAAAGGATTTTACCCGTGGAAGGAAGGAGGGAGGGGGTCAGTGCAGCAGAAGCATTTCAGTTCCCTCTGTTCTGTCCTTCCCAGCGGCCGCCTGCCCCCCGTGCGGGCCGGGCTGGTGGAGCTGCAGCCCCGTGCACTTCCAGTTCTGCTCCTGCATCCCCAGGAGGCTGTGCCGGGATGGAGCCCAGCACTGCCTGGACTGGTCCGACGAGTTCGTCTGCACAGCCTGAATCCTGGCAGGCTGCTTCCCGGTCACCCTGGAGCCTCAGGGTGCTGCCCTGCCACCTGCTCGGGAAGCTCCAGCCCCAGCAAATCCTCCCCAGCAGCGCAGTGACACCGAGCAGGGACCGAGGCCTGTGGCAGCCCTCAGCTGGACCCTGGCTGTGGGACAGCTGCCAGGAGTGACATTTCCTTCCTGGGCAGCACGGACTCGATGCTGGGCTGGAGATGCTTCCCAGCCCTGGGCCAGGGGCTCCTCCTCTGTGCCCACCCTGGGGCCTCTGCAGGCAGCCACGCTGAGAGCTGCCCCGGGGAGCAGGAGCTGGCTGGGGTGAGGTGAGCACACCTTCATAGTCTGATCTTCACTGGCAGGAGGAGAAGCTTCTGTCTGGGCTCAGAACACATCTGCAGGTGGTTTCAGCGGTGACTTTGAGGGATCTGTGTTGATGCTCCTGGGACACTTCCGTGGGAATGCTGTGCTGGGAGTGACACCATGGGGAGATGCTGCTCAGGCTACCTCCTGCTCTCTTCTCAAACCATGAAGGCCAGCACAGAGACTGTAATGGCATGGAAAACTGGAGAAGTTTCACGGTCTGGGGGATAAATTATGTCCCTGGGACAGAGTAGCTGTCCCTGACACCCAGGGCAGGAACCAGTGTGTAAATAACCTGCTCTTCACCCAGGGCTGTGCAGTTTTTGCAACATCAGGTTGAGAACAGCCGTGGAGCTGGAGTGGCTCTCACTGAATTTGGCAAAGAAAGAAGGAAAAGGAAGTCTCAGCCTTGGAGCAGAGAGCAGCCGAAAATCAGGTGCTGCTCCCAGGGTGGTGTGGGGTGACTCTGGATCTGTTTGCTGCTGGTTTTGTTCCTCTGCCAGCAGGGCACAAGCAGGCAGCCAAGCCTTCAAAGCAGTCCTCAGGCTATAGGTACAAACATGACACTGAAATTTAAGAAAGATGAGGTTTTATTCTGCTTCTTTGAAAATCTCATCTGTGTCTAAAACATTGAGGAAAACCCCACATTTACAGTGAGTACTCTTACTTTTCTAGGTCCAAAAAAACCCCATGAGGTGATCTTCTTGCCACTGCCACCTCAGGTCACAGATATTTAAAAATAAACCCCTGTTCACTCATTTCTTCTCAGTCCTGTGATCTGCAGCTCTGCCTGTCACTGTAACTCAGATCAATGGTGAATGTTGCTTCTAATTTGTCACTGGGATATAGCTGGAAATCTGAGAGATCTTTTTATAAATAGCTTTACAGTATTGTGACTCACACTCTGCCTGGAACGAGATGGCAAAACTCTGCATGGGGGAATGTTAAAGCTGCTTTTACTCACCTGTCTCTGTCCAGGCCTGGCCAGGGTGCACAGCTTGTTTTCCCTGTGCCTATCAAATGTCATCCCAGTGCAGTAAGGATTGAACTAATCAGCTGTTAAAAAAATATATATATAGGAACCCTCATGCTCAACACAGGGCCCAGGTAAAGAGTTTGGCAAAATTAGGATTGGTTAAAAAATGTGCATGTCTCCAATGGTGGAAGGGGTGGCCAAAAATTCCATGGTGGCAATTGCACCAGAGGCAGCTTGAGGAGGAAGACTGCACATCTTCCTCCCCACTGAGCCACTGTTTTGAGTCACAATTTGTGCCATAATCTGTCTCAGAAGAGAGCTGATGTAGTTGTCAGGGGAAGGTATTAATAGCTTTGAGTTTCTGGGAAAAGAAAGTAGGATTTCAGTGCAAGTGTTCCCGTTTTGTTTGTGTGTAGTCCTTTTCTTTGGAAAATTCAGCAGTAAGGAAAAGACAACAAAGGGGTTTTATTCTTTAGGCATTTCTGAGCTGAAGTTCATTTTCTTGGCCTCTTCCTGATTTCCAAGGACGTGCTGCTTTTCTTGGTGATGAATTATGGTAAACTGTACCAGTGTAAAAGGAAGACACCCTCTGAAGAAGCACTAGTAGGGGAAAGCTGTAGAAAATCCTTGGCCTCGTGAGGCCTAAGAAGACACTGATGAGCCCCGTGCACCTCAGCCAGTTTTGATGGAAAGACTCAGGGCAGGAGTTCAATGTTTAACAGTTACCTGCACATTGCAGCTGCACAGACCAACACAGACCAGGTCTGAGTGTCCAGGTGATTTACAGCTGACCTGCATAATTAATATTTGAATTATAAATGCCCCTCAGTGTTTCCAGATGGAGAAGCACAGTTAGTGTATTAAAGGCACACTGAAAATGGGTTTTAAACCACAGAATTATCTGAAATGCAGTGAATTTGCTTGTAAGGGAGAATATATTACAACTGCAGAGCATAATCTCTACAGTAACCTCATTCCAGCTCTCATTTCCTGGGCTAAAATGAGAAAGAAAGGGGACTTGTGTTCCACTTTGGGCTTCTGCAATGGCTGCTGGTGAGGTGTTACTGCCTCTGCCTCCCTTCCCAGAGGTCTGTGCTTATCCTTTGTGCTCCCTCCCTCTGCACAGCCCCATCAGCACAGCTTGTGCTTTCAGGCTGAGGTTTCTGCTCCAGCAGCACTGTAAACATCCCATGGCACTTGACAAGCCCAGTGCAGCTTCATTTCAGGTGAGCTGCAGTGATCTGTGTCCTGCCTCTCGAGAGGCAGGAGAGGAGCAGGGATAGGACCAGCTGTTTTGGTGACAAATACCTTCACCAGGAGAGTTAGTTAAGGATGACAACAAAAACTTTATTTGAAAAAATTATTATGTATTGAAAATATACAGTAGCATTACCAATCTTCTTGTCTCTATCTCTCCCCCAGCACAGGTTATACACAGGCATGTCACAGCAATCAGATTTAACAGTTCTTTGTCACTCCCTCTCAATATGTCCAAATCCTGTCATCAGCAAGAGAACAACAAACAAAAGACCCACTTCTTTCTGACTCAGTAGGTATTTAACAAATCCCAGTCCTCCACAGTGAGGCACAGATGCTTCTGTTTGGAAGTCCTTTCTCTCTCTTGTTCAGCCAAAGCTCTTTTTTTATTGTTCTTTAATTCATGGCTGCCTGCAACCTCCTTTTTCAAAGGTAAATGGCAATTTTCAACGTTTTCCTTATAAAACTGCAAGTTTCCAGATGCTTTAGTTTCTGGCTCGACCAGTGTACATTTGACTACTTCCTCTATTCTGCGTGTCTTGCCGTCTACAAGCAAAAAAAAAAAATCAAGTTTAGATTTTGGGAAAAAGAGAATTATGCTTTAAAATGCATAACTTTGTGGTACAAATTGTTTTCACCAAGCCAGCTTGGAAATGTGCAGAGAAAAAAATACCATTTATATTTTGGACTCAGAATTTTAAGGAAAAAACTCAGTTGTTGTCTATGTGCTGTACTTGAATTATCCAGGAGTCTTACAAACGAAAAAAACTCAAGTACATTGTAATGAAGTTACACAAAGGGCTGAAATTGCACACCTGAGATGCTATTTGTACCATAACCCAAAAGAGTATGGAAATAGTCCCTGTAGAAAAGAAAATAAATCAGCCCTGTGGTGTCCATGCAGTTACGTACAGAAGCGAAGAGCTGCTACTCTGGATCTCAAGTTGTCCTGGGGCTTCATGGCCTCCGTAACTGCCTGCTCCCACTGCAGAACTGTCTGAAAGAGCAGATGAAGCAGTTAAAATGTGTCTTGTAAAATTTACAGAAATATCATTGGAAACAGCTCCATCCCTTGTTCTTTCCTATTCAGCGATTTTGTATTCTAGAAGACAAATTTTTAGAGAGTACAGCAGGTTTAACCCCTCCTTACCTGCTCTGCCCATCCCTCTGTTTTGCAGTTACTGTGATCAAATTCTTTCAGAGGCACTTTTGAGTGAACCAGGCCTATCTGCATTTGAAGCCGCTTTATGACAGCATCAACATCCTGGGCAAAAAGGGAAATAAAGTAGTCAGAAGGCAAGAATTTTTATTACACTTGTCCAGTAAACTTTTTCAGATGATTTTTACCTTGAGACCTGTCCCAGAAATGTCCAAACAATTCAGTTTCTTGAAAGAAAGAAGGTATCCAATTCCCACATCTGTGATTTTAGGGTTACCTGTAAGGCCACATAAAATCAAGTAGGCTTCATGATGTGGAAAAAGATTATTAAAATACCATGGAAGTATTTGTTCCAAAAGCTAATACTGGAACAAAACTGACTTTGCCGCTCTAATTATCAAAATACAAATATTTACAATACCAATTCTCAAACTACTAAAAGTATTTATGTGAGTAGCAAATGCCTGAGACCTCAGGTCTGCCCTGTGCGTTCTGGGAGGCTGCTGGTGAGATCTGGGGTTGAGCACTTGGCTCATGGGAATCAACAAATTAATCATATTCCTTCAGTGCTAAGGAGGGTAAATTCTTTATCAGAAAGGACACAGGATCTTTGTGTCATGGGACCATGCAGCACTTACAGGACAAGTCCAGCACCAGCAGATTCTCAAGCCCCTTTTTCAGCACGCGGACGGGCGCTGTCATCCTGCGCAGGCCGGCATCTGACAGGGAGTTGTCCTTCAGGAGAAGCCTTTCCACACTGCCAGCAGAGATACAAACATGGAATTTATGGCCATTGTTTCTCAGAGTTTTAGAAAATGTCCTACAACTCTGTGTCAGAAGGGTCATCCTGTGCCAGCCCCTACAGGCTCACTGTAAAAAGCAGTGAGGAAGGAGCCTGGGTTAGCAGGAGTAACAAATATCTTTACATTTCCCTGCTAGCTCAACAGAAGCACCACTTGAGCAGCCATGCCCACAGCTCCAGTGACAAACTGATTCTAGAGCCAAACGTTTGCCAACAGAGACAATAAGCTTCTTTATACCCTGAAGTTATTTATACCAAGGCTGCCAAACTGAAATGCACTCAAAACGAAGAAAATGCTTGGCAAACCGAGAGGACAGATTCAATAAGTGATCATAAGCAATGATTTTAAGAAAATAATGAGGTTGTATAACAGATTAACAAAACTCAGGAAGAAACATCACATTTAAGTGCTCTTCAGAGCACTTCAAGATAAAACCTTGATGCAAAATGCACCAAAATCTTACAGTAACATAATATCCTTAATTAGCAGTCATCCTACCTAATGCTTCCAAAATTATCTACTCATCAGTTTTTTGTACACAAGAAAATTACAAAATTTACTGGTTTGAGATGTTAACTAACCAAATAATCAACATCCTGCTTGCAGAAATCTTAATGTAGAACACTAGTTTGGTTAAAAATCTGGCTGAAAAAGTTCCCCCTTAAAATAGGAAATGTAAAACTGTTCCAAATGTTAAAGATGCATTTTTTACCTAGACAATAAAAATTATAAAAAGTTTATATAAAACATGAGCTAGTAAATTATCTTGCATAATTTTAGTACTTTTTATGATTCAGTATGTGCTTTGTGCACAATAAATTCTGTATTTTGTTTACCTACAGAACAGGTTTTATGAACAACCAAAATCTTCAACCTTACACTCCGTAGTCTGTGAAACTTCCCTTTAAAGTCTCAGCCTGATTCTTTGAACTGCTTAGTGGTAGGAAAGAGTCATTTTTAGCTCAAGAAATTGGTACCTAGACAGGGCCTCTTTGGTGAGGTGTTCCAGCAGCTCATGTTCATCTCCAAGTTTACAGTAGGAGAGATCCAAACACGTCAGCTCCCGGAAAGACTTAATTTCTTCAAGCTTTTCAGAGATAACCAGGTACCTGCAAAGCCAAAAAAAAAAAAAAAAAAAAAAGCCCTCAGTGCTCAGGCATGTAAGTCCACATCCCCAAGTGCCATAAGCACAATGCACTCGTTTCTGCCAAGTACCTATGCGAAAATTGACAGAAATTACCCAGCTGCACTAAGTACCTCTTTATGTGCAGCTGGCACACAAGTCTGAATTCCCAGTCTTCTCCTTAAATCACTGTCATGGTTTAGATTTGATTCAACTTGTAAATATTGCTGTTAGGAGCTTCTTTACAGATTATTGCTGTATTATTTCAGAATAATGCAAAATGTCTCAGTTTATAGTCAGTTTCACAAACTGCTCTTCCTAGGAAAGGTACAGACAAACCCACATTCATCCAGGTTTAAAATCCACCTCAAACATGGATTTTAAACAGGACAGGATAGCCTTTCAGTAGCAAAATTTTAGTTTTTATATATGTCAATAAAATGCTTGAGTAGAGGTAGAAGTCCAGGACTGGCCAGAGCTGAGGCAGCAGTTACTCTGGGTTTTTTTTCAGCTGTGCTGGTTCCCTGGTGTGATTCACTCAGCAGCCACGCAAACATCTGTGCTGGAGCTATTCAGTAGGAGGTTCAGAGATGGGAACAAACCACTGAAGAATGGCAGGCATGAGTATGCAGTAATGAGCACGTAGCCCTCAGTACCTCCCCTGCAGTCACCTCTTGCTGTCCCTGTGGCAAGACAAGCTCCAAATTCACTGATACCTCCTGAATTTACCTTGTATTCCCCATGGCAAGACACACCCTGAGGTCAGCATCTTCACTGCATATACTGGGGGTGATTATTAACCTGATCCCTCCAAGAACACCTCTTTGTCCATGCAAACAAGAGGACCTTAATATCATCCCAGTGTAATTGTACCCCTCAAACCACCCCACTCAAACCCCTTGCCTGTGCAATTTGGCTCTGCAAAAAGCACAATAAACAGAGCATAAGCCAGTTCTCGAGAGAGATTATTAGCTCAGGGGGGTTCTGGAGAGTGGGCTCTTAGAAATAAAATTCATCAGAAAATGCCTTAATGCCTTACTTCCTGGATTTCAAAGACTTGATGCTTAACTCAGCTTTCTGTAATGGCAAAAGATGCCAGAAGTAGCTTAATTTCTAAATTAAGCCCATAAAATTATCTGTGCTAGAGATAAAAAGGGAGAAGGTTTAAAGGATAAAACAAAGGATAATTGACTTCTACTCAAACATTCCCACTGTGCTCAGAACACCCTTGGTACTTCAGATGAATATGCCAGTACTTTGATTTTAAACTGGATAAACCATCCCTTTTTCAAGTGTAGAGATGGAAGAGAAGGGTTCTATTACTGGGAAAGACTTCAGTAGGAGCAAGGCTTTAAAAACATAATCCAGTTTTAAACTTGGCAAGACTCTTTCAGTTAAAGATGTGGGCACTGAGAAGATGGAAAAACTAGTGCCGAACTGTAATCAGGACCTCGTTAAAGTACAGCCAATATGGGGTGGTAACAAGGTAAAATCTGCTTGATTTTAAAGCCTGCAACTTACCAACAAGTCTGTATCTTCTTCTGAGCCCTCAAAATGAGACATATCAGAAAGCTTATAGTTAGTAAACCTGAACAATTTGCAGGGGTGTATTTTATCTGTACAGTCAGCTAAGTGTGTTGAAAAGCTTTTAAACAGCAATTAAAGAGACATCCCATGAAATACCTGAGAAGGCACTCAGCACACGGATTTCCACAGAAGTTATTATTATTGTTAAAAATAGTTGCAGGTTTAATCTTCCATATAAGATCCCCTGTTGGTTAAAGCAGAGGCAGTCTGTTACCTCTGTTATGATTTGTATCTTAAAATGAAACCTACAGCTTCACTTGTAGGAAAGGGATGGGATAAAAGCACAAGAATCAGATAGTGCTCAGGGCATTTAATTAATGTTACGTGGTGTTGTAAGGCTAAAATGTATTTTTATTTAATTTAATTTAGGGGAAGTTTGAAGTGTGCTAGCAGAAGACAAGATTTGTTAGGGGACACACTTACCTGTTCCGCAAGCACAGTGAGCACAGCACCAAACTGCCATAGGCTTCAGTGAATTTCTGCAGAGCTCTCAGTCCTGTCACTGGCTCTGTGAACTTTTGTCTTGCTTCTGCTGCTGAAAAGAGCTTTTCAGCAATCTGCTCTGGGAAACCAATCAACGAGTCAATGTGATCTACATTGTCAGAAATGTAACCCAGCACTAGGCTGAAGAGGGACTTGGCCGAGTAGCGGAGGTTCCCCTCCTTGGTGTAGGTGAAGATGAAATGATCAGTCCTCTGCCTCCTTGCCCTATCATCCTCCCTGTTCATGCAAAGCTCCACTGAAAAAGTTCTGGAAAACAGACTGAAAGGTCTTGCTTTGGGAGTGACATTCTGTACGCTGCCTGCACCCCGATTTACCACATGCAGCTTCCCATTTTCACGCACGTATATTGGCCCAGTATCCAAATGGCTTTCTGAGTGGAGACAGTACGACATTCCCCTCGATCAGCTCTGTAAAAACAAATCACAGACAAGTGAAGAACAGCCACAGTCAAAAACATGACCTAGGGAAGCCCCCAAAGCTGGCA
The DNA here is from genome assembly GCF_050655825.1 of Lonchura striata. Classification (NCBI taxonomy): domain Eukaryota; kingdom Metazoa; phylum Chordata; class Aves; order Passeriformes; family Estrildidae; genus Lonchura; species Lonchura striata. Next base: position 5,300,522 of record NC_140710.1, read on the forward strand.
GCTCCCCTTAGAGCCCTGAGCATGGCCACGTAGCAAGGAGGGCAGGCTGTGTGGAGCAGGGGCGTGAGCTGCCTGCCACCAAACCACCCACCCCATCCGAGTGGGAGCTGGACCCCGGGCTGGCTGAGACCCCCGGGATAGATCCCAGGCCCGGGATGGAGACAGGGGCAGCGGGAGAGGGGTTGAGTGGGAAGTGCCCGCACAACCAGGCCTGGCTCTGCTGCAGGCAGGAGCAGGAGAAGAAGGAGGAAGAGGAGGGCACATGTCTGACTGCAGCTGGGCAATGGAGCCTGCTGGAACCTCCCTCCCGGGGAGGGTGGGCATCTCCCGGCGCCCCTTCCCCGGTGCCAGGGGGCTCTGGCTGGCGAGCGGGTCTGGGGGGGGCAGGAGAGCTCAGACCTGCCCTGGCGAGGGGCAGGGCAGGGACAGGATCCTCTCGCCTCCCGGCCGGCGGGGCTGGCAAGCGGGCCCTGCCCCAGGGGGGCCGGGGGTACCAGGACGGATGGGGAGCCGGGTGCGAAGGGATCGGGTCCAACCCGGAGAGGAGCTGGGAAGGGTCTGCGAAGGGATCGGGCTGTGCCCGGGGCTGAGTGCGCCGTGAGCGGGCACTGCCCCGAGGGGCGCCGGGGGAAGGGCACCGGGGGAACGGGCACCGGGGGAACGGGCACAGGGGAAGGGCACCGGGGGAAGGGACACCGGGGGATGGGGCACCGGGGGAACGGGCACCGGGGGAAGGGCACCGGGGGATGGGGCACCGGGGGAACGGGCACCGGGGGAAGAGCACCGGGGGAACGGGCACCGGGGGATGGGGCACCGGGGGAAGAGCACCGGGGGAACGGGCACCGGGGGAACGGGCACCGGGGGATGGGGCACCGGGGGATGGGGCACCGGGGGATGGGGCACCGGGGAAGGGCACAGGGGGAACGGGCACAGGGGGAAGAGCACCGGGGGAAGGACACCGGGGGAAGGGGCACCGGGGGAAGGGGCACCGGGGGAAGAGCACCGGGGGAACGGGCACAGGGGGAAGAGCACCGGGGGAAGGACACCGGGGGAAGGGGCACCGGGGGATGGGGCACCGGGGAAGGGCACAGGGGGAACGGGCACAGGGGGAAGAGCACCGGGGGAAGGGGCACCGGGGGAAGGACACCGGGGGAAGGGGCACCGGGGGAAGGGGCACAGGGGGAAGGGCGCCGGGGGAAGGGCACAGGGGGAAGGGGCACCGGGGAAGGGGCACCGGGGGAAGGGGCACCGGGGGAAGAGCACCGGGGGAAGGGTCCCCACCCCGCCCCTCTCCGCCCGGGCAGGGAGGCCAGAATCCCTCTGGTTCCCCGATCCCCCCGGCCGCCACCTACCTGCCCCGGGAGGGGCCGCGCCGTCAGCCGGGCCGGGGCTCGGCGCTCCCGCCCCGCGGCGCCCGCGGGCGGCGGGCGGGGCGCAGCGGGGCCCGGGGCAGCGGGGCCCCGCCCGGCCAGCGGCGAGCCCGGCTCCCCGCGGCGGCCCCGCCCGGCCAGCGGCGGGCCCGGCTCCCCGCGGCGGCCGCGGCCGCAGGGGAGGAGCCGCCGCGGTTGCCCGGGAGCGGCAGCGCCGCGGCGGGCGATGGGAGCCGCCGACTGGTGCCGGAGCTCGGCGGGGGCCGCGCTGGTCCTGGCCACGTCCAGCGATGCCGAGCACCCCGCCGAGAGCGTGGCGGACGGGTGAGGGCCGGCGGGGCCGGCGGGGCCGGCGGGGGCGGCGGGAGCGGAGCCCGCCGGGCGCGGCCCTCGCCCTCCCGCTGGAGCCGCCGCACGGCGGGAGAGCTCGGCGCCCGCCGCCGCCGCAATCCTGTGCGGGGCCGCCCCAGAGAGCGGCCCCGTCCTTGTACAGGGCCCTGCTGAAAGCACCCCAAATAAAAATGCATCCCCCTTCCTTTCCCCCCTCTTTCCCCTATTCGTTTTCGTCCCTCTCCTTCCCTTCCTCGCTCTCCCCCTGTTTTTCCACCCTTTTCCACCCTTCTTCCCCTCCGCTTTTCCCCTTCCTTTCCACTCCATGTTTTTCTGTGGTATATTTCATTCAAGATGGTTATAGATGGAAAGCTTCAGTTGAGGATTTTGTTCTGTTCTCTCTACAGAAGTTCCAAAACATTTTGGACGACTACGGGCATGTTCCCACAGGAACTGATTATTGGATTTCCCAAATGTGTAAAAATCAGCAAAGTCGCCATCCAGTGTTATTTGGGTAAGACTTTGTGTCTTGCCATAGGAAATATGTGCTATATTAAAATGCGTGTCTGTGCCTTAAAAGTTCCCACAGTAGTGTCATAGTCGGTATGTAGCCACTTTTAAGAGATTTGTAAACATTTAATTTACATAAAGATTTAATTTTGCATAAAGATTCATTTTCATAAAGCAATTGTCCTTTGTATCCACAATCCCCATAGCGTAGAGAAAAAAAAAATTAGTTAATGCTCTGAAAGTGTTTTGTGGTTGTAAAGTGATGGAATAGATATCAGTGTCAATAAAGAATCAGAACTTGTGTTGATATTTTGAATTGATATATATTTTAGTGCGGACCTTAAGGATTGAAAGAAGCACATCTAAGGACCCTGTGGGTTTTGAACAATGTGTTGAAAAAGGTAAGACTGAGTTTGTGGGCTTTTTGGGGGGCAATGTTTTTTTCAGTGAATCACTGTAACCCCTCATCTATTTGTTGAGTAAAGTGTGGGGTGATGATTATTTTATTAGACATTAATGTAACAGTCACATTTAAGTGAATTTTTTAACTGCTGGTCTCTGCAGCAGTTCAGAGAGTAAACTGCTGTATAAGGGCTAAAAGTGCTACTTGTGCACTTTATGTTCCAAAAATTAAAAACAGGCTTACATAGTATGATAGAGTGCCATTTCCTGGATTGTTTGGCTTGGGGATTGGCTTTTTTTAGTGCCTCTTGGGTGACTTTGTTATAACACTGTAATGAGTGGGATGTATATATACATACACAGACTGGGATACTGCAAAAATGTATTCTCTTAAATCACCTGTAAAAATAAAAAAGAACAATGTCTATATGTAGCGTAAATTAATTGTCCTTGAACTCACTTGAACTCTGAGTCCAGTGAAAACTTCACTGCATTGCACATTGTTCTTCATTGTTTACCTTAAAATATATTTTGTAGATTTGCAGCACAGAGAAGGACAGCTCCAAATGGAAGAATTTACAGTGAGTATTTGCAGTGTACATCAGTAGTGGTTCATGAAATGGCATGTCTGGATTGAGTGGGGAGAAACCATAAAGAAACCAAATGTGTCTCTATTTACAATTATTGCTCAGTTGGTGTTAAAGGGAGGAGTTTGTAGATTGTGGTGTGAAATTGCACTTCCCAGCTGCTCCTCTGTAGATTATGCTATGAAATTGTACCTGCCTAGTGCTCCTAATGAGGTGCAAGGGCCCTTTCCAGAAATGTGGCAATTTCCTCTCCTTCAGTTGCTGCCTTTAAGGCTACAGAATTCAGGAGGTGATGGGATTTTTTTGAGTTGCAGGTCAAAGAACTTGATTTATGTGCAGTTCAAGAAGGAACCCTGAAGTACCCAGATCCTCGTGTTTAACAAACTTTTGCAAATGTGCTTTGGTGGTTTTGTTACTACAGAGGATGCAATGACATTTTATTCCTTCTGCAGCTTCCTGAGTTCCAAGCCACTTACTTGCGCTTCATCATCAAATCTGGCTTTGATCACTTTGTGTCAGTGCACCGGGTGATGGCAGAGGGCACAGCAGAGAACACTTGAGCCCAGCTTAAGTTTGGGCCCCCACTTTATTTTTTTATAAGGAAGTTAAATTTCAATACCTGCACTGCAGAAAATGTTTATTATTAGAACCTTGTATTAAAGTGGTTTTGGAAGGTATGGATGTGGTATATATTCCTTGCTGGTTTAATGTATGGAATAGGATAGAAGAATACAGATAATAAGATCATCAAGTCCAACCACAACACAGTGCAGTTATTAATTGTAGTAACAGCTTTTTCATTTTGTAACCTAAACTGTCAGCCTGGAACACCTGAGCGTAACTGAGTCCATTTAAGGTAGTGTATTTGTATCAGGTTTACATAATACATTAACTAAAACTTAATTTCCTGTAAAATATTTCCCTTGCACTCTGAGTTAAATAGGAAAAAAAGTTTGAGCTACTTAAGTGGGATGTATTACTTCCACTGTCAAACAAGTCCTTCAGAAGTCCTTAAGTTGCTAACTCTCTGATCAGCTCAAACTCAGAGATTGTTAGAATGAATATAAATGTCTGCTAATGCTTAGAAATAACCTGGGGGAGAGAGGCAGGGAAGGAATGGAAATAATCAGAAACCAAATGAAGTGTTTTGATAGGCTTTTAATAATTATACATCAGTCCCTTGTTTCTATAAATATTCTCTAGAATCAGGTCACAGCCACCAGTGCTTTAGGCTGGGACCATCATAACAAATACTCATAGAAACAGATGCTGATAGAGATTGTCTTGCTCAGAAGCCTCCTGAAGTCAGTGAAAGGGAACATTTTATATATACAAATGCAATGTGTATAGTAATGTGAAATCAGTTGCTTTGCATGCTAGTGGACTCTTGGAAATGTCACCACCCTGAAGTTTATCTTGCAGGATATTTATAACAAATATAAATGTTGGTATCCAGAGCTCAATGGACTCAGCTCCCACATTACTGAATTTGGTATAAGAGTAGTAATTTACTGCAGAACAGAAGTTGGTGTTGTAGGGATGATACCTGAAAGTTTCTGGGCAAACATAATAAACCTCATTCCAGGTGCTCCTTGCATATACAACAATGCATATACTTGCATATACAACATTCTTCTTCTTGTCTCTATGGCTGTTTTTAAATTCTGTTTTTTGTTCCTTAGATGTAGATCTGTGATAAATTATTTTTGAACTTCTCTGTCCAAATAGTTTTTGCTTCAAAGTCTTCTTTTTTATTTCAGTTTTTCTAGGATGGCACGTATTTCCTGGGGGTGGTAATTCCAAGGCCCCACTCCTCCCTGCAAAGGGAATAAAATGACACAGGGATGCTCAAGCAGACAGAGCAGAAATCCTTCAGAGCACAGCAGCTGCACCAGAACGGTGGGCAGGTGTGCCTTGGGCTCCCTTTCCACTAGAGCCATCCCTGGGAGATGGTTATGCACTAGTTACACCCTGCTGTGTCACTGGGACAGAGCCAATGTCTGAATCCTGGAAGTGGGAAGTGTTCCTGGATTTCACAGCTTAGATGTACCTCGGGTTACTAGTGAGCCAAAAGATAAATATTTGAGCAAGACTGAGGTGTACATCAAATATGTACATTATAAAGGCCCAGACTGGTTTTGCTGCATTTTCATTTCTCTCCACATTTACAGTGCATTGTGAAATGTTTAGGTCTCAAACAGAATGAAATACTGACTGTTAAATGTAAAGCAGTCTCAAGTTACCTTGAAATGTAAAAATCTCTCTATACTGTGCTCATTGCTACTGATATTTTTTACCTTGTAGATGACCTTCCCTCCTTGAAGCACGTAGAGTCGCTCTGGCAGCGCAGCATATTTTGAACTGCTCAGGTTTTCCATAGTGTCTAAAACCACTGGACATAAAGGGTGACTTTTCTGAAGAAATTGTGCTGCAATTTTTCGATCTTCAAGGCTTCTGTGATTTTTAATAATGACATTGTTTTTAAAAGCCCATCCATCTAAAACAAATAAGGAAGGGATTTAGCAGTGAAGATTTTGAATAGGTGCAAGAGTGGGTATGTATTGTGTGTCATATCCCAAAACTAGGTTAAAAGAATCTTGCAGTTTATTCTTAACATCAAAACTTGCCATGAAGTGAAAGCCCCCCTCAAATTATGGCAGCACTATAGCTTTCCAATAAGTGATCCCAAGATCTGTTTTTTTTTTCCCTCATCAAACTGTATTTTCCTCTTGCCCTGGATTCAGAAATATTTGATGGATCTTAGCTGAAATTCTCCCACATAGATCTACCCTAGAAAGACACCAGGTGGGGAACATGTATTGGGTAAGGTTTGTCAGTGTTAATTTTGTTTGATGGTACTCATTAAGCCTATAAACCAAAATTACAGGTCTGTGAGAAGCGAAATGTGAGCCAGGACACACCTTTGTTTTTCAGAACTATGCAAACAAACACTGGCACACAACTCTTCCCAGTAAAGTAGAAACTAGTAAAAGGGTTTCATGACTGACTTAGTCATTAACAGATTCTCAGTTGTTGAAAATGACATATTGCTACAAAACTATAAATGTTAGGTTTTAGAAAAACATTTAATCCTGGGATAAAACCAGTGCCAATGTGTTACTTAGAATCCAGTGTAGATAAACAAGTGTGGTTTGTTTGCTTGCTAAATTTTTCAAATTGGAGTCTGCATCCTGTTCTTGGAAAATACTAAAAACTAATTTTTTGTCCTGTTAACACATTGTACACTTAACTTTTGTTCTATGAAATGTCTTTTCTTCCTCTTTCCAAAAGGAGCTGTACTAACATTGAGAAGCAATTGTTAAAAGCTACAACTGTGTCCTTGACATGAGTAACTCAGTGTAAAGTCAGAAGTGTAAGTAGAATCTTAGGAGAATTAGGGACACAAACTGTTGCCTAGATGTGGTGTTGCCACTTGATTTGAAGATTCCTGTCTCGTTTGCAGCTCCTTTGCTGGCACACTTTTTTTCCCTAAAGGAAGTGACATGTTTGAAGCTGTGGTTGGCACCACTGTGGTGTTTTAATGTACCTATGGCATGAGCTTCCTCAATGTAGATGATAAGGAAATCTGCTATTGAGCTGAAATCTTTGATGAGCTTGTTGAACTCATCAAATTTTAGCATAAATGAAGGTCAGGTGCAACTTCCAAAGTTCAGGATTAAAGGTCGGTTATCTGGGAAAAAAAAAAGAAAAAGTTTTGTGATTAAGTGAGGGGAGGAAGGACAGAATTAAATACACTGAACTGAGCCTCTGGTGGAGGGATTCTTGTACAACACTAAGTGACTTCATAAACTTCTCCTAGATCAGTAAAATCAGCAGCAGAACCTCTGCATCTCTGCAAAGCAGGCATAAAGGTGTTTTTCCTAGCCTGGCTCTATCTGTGCTGCATCCAGCAAAGAGTTTACCTGAGAGAACCCTGTCCAGTACAGGCAGTCACACAGCTTCTCTTTTCCTCATCACAAGAGCAAATTTGCAAGTTACCAACATTTTTGGGATTGGTTACTGATCCAGAATGGGTATTTCAGCCTCCCTGAGATCCTTGGTATGCAGCAACATCAAAAATCTCAAATGTGGCCTTCTGCAAGGTCATCCAGGGACAGTGGTTCAGGGGTGGGCATTGAGGACAGAGTCCCAGTGCCTTTTCGTGTCCAGGTTTTTTTAGGTGTGTCAGTTCAAGCTGAGCTGAGGGGAAACTGTAGACTTTTCAGTCATGCATCACAGGCTTTCATGCTTTCAATGTATTTCTGCAATTCCTGTCCAAACAGAACTCTGGTTATATATTATTATTGAACTGATCTTACACTGGCAAAAGTATCTGCACTTGCTTACAAATTAACACAGTACTGTGTTTGTGTTGGCATCTGTTTGCAAGGCCTTGATTTAAGAGAGCTTGCAGGATTTTTAAGCACCTCTTTTAGTCTGGTTATGTTAAATTCCATTGAATTTGTTCAAGACCTTTCTGGCATGGCTTAACTTAAAAGCTGCTGCTAACATAGATCCACATCCTAAAGAATTAAATAACAGTGGTGCCTTCCTGTAGATACTATGTATCTCTTCTCTGAATTTGCAGCCCATTTTCTACATAAATATCTATATATAATTAGGGAAGCAGAGTGAGAGAAGGATGTAATCCCTCCCGTGGGGATGGAGGCTGCAGCTTAATGATTAATTCCACATTCTGCTGGGATCTCAGTGGGAGGCAGTGGACAAAATACAAAGCAGCTACTTCTGCTTTATTCCCAGCCACTTTAGATCAGGAAAAACCCACTGTGTGCTTTCTAGGCTTTAGGCTAGCTAAGGGGGCTGGTGTGGAATTTTCTGTGTGGACAGGGAATGACAGCCAACACTCAGGAATCATTGCACACGTTTCAGTTCTGGGCCTTCTTTCCCTAAAACAAATTATTACCTTGGCTTTCAGCAAAAAGCGTTTCTAGGCAGAGCCAGCTCTTGCAAAAGCTCTGTGGTGTGAAGGGATAGCATAGACAGGGTGATAAATGCAGGTTGTTTTTCACAACCACGAAGCAGCTGGAGTAAATGTGCTGCATCTTCTCCAGCAGGTGAGTGCTGGTGGTCTGCACATGATGCACTCCAGTGCCAGCTGCCTGTCCCTGCTCCCTCAGCAGCATCTCCTCATTCATGCTCTCAGCAAACCCAGCCCAGCTACTCAGTTACTGACCTTTCATGAAATCCAGGAGGTGACAAACTTCCCCACCGAGGGTCACCACGGGAGTGTTGGGAGCAGGATGTCCTTCATAGGCTTCATCCTCCAGCCTCTTCCACTTCACCTTCAGCACAAACTGCAAATACTTGAAGCTGAAGAAAGTTGGGCCCCAGTTTTCGTAGCTGAACTTTGGATTCTGGTTCATTCTGCTCTTTTCTCCCATCTTTAGGATATATCTTTTCATGGCCTTGGGGAACAGTATCATCAGTGTTTTGCCCACAACAACAGTCAGAGTAACCTGCAGAAGGATCAGGATTTTCTGTAGCACTCCCCTGATGCCCGACATCATGCTGGGGAGGTCTGGCCGCTCGTGATGGGAGCACAGTGAGAGGCAGGGGCAAAGGTAGAGGGTGAGGGGGAGGGAGAACGTTCACGTGTTTGAGTTTCTGCCTTGCCTTGCTGTCCTCTTCCTGCACTTCAGCCCCTGTGTGAGCAAGGATCCTGCCAGCCATGCTCCCTCCAGCTGCACCAGAGGCATCAAGTGCAGCCAGGGTGGGGGTGAGGTGCTCACTGCAGAGCTGTGAGGATTATCCACAAATGTGGTCTGTGCTGTACAAATGAGGGGAGCTGGATCAGGGTGTTCTCCCTGAATCCCAGAGTAAAGGCTTGAGGCCTTGGGTCATGCAGATGCAAACAGTGCCCTGTTCTTTCTGCTCTGGGGCTCTGCTGCACTCCAGGGTTTGGCATTTTGGGGCTGAAGGATTAAAAAAAAAGTGTGTGTATGTATATATATATATTGCAGTATATGTAATATCCAGCTGGTCTCCTGTCGCTGTCAAAGCAGGACGGGAATGAAGAGGCTCTGACTCAGAAGGCTGTTGAGAGTAAAACTCTGTTTTTATTCATAATACACTGCTCTTTTATACAGAGCTCCGCAAGGACCAAATCCATTGGTTCTGAAGTGAAAACAACCCACCACCATTGGTGCAGAGTGCTTGACGCACAGTGATAGAACTTAACTATAAAAAATGTGAAAAACAAGAGAGATAAAGAATTATTTACATTCTTTGCCAGCTCTTTCCCAGGCCTCTGCCTGGCTAGAAACTCTGTTTCTTCCTTTGAGTGAATCTGAGTCCCACAGTCTCCAGCACAGGAAGGACATGGATCTGTTGGAGCAAGGCCTCAAGAACCCACCAAGATCAGAGGGATGCTGTGAGAATGGGCTGGGAGAATTTGGATTGTTCAGCATGGAGAAGAGAAGGCTTTGTGGTGACCTAACTGGGACCTTCCAGCACCTGAAGGGAGATGAGAGATGGAGAGAGGCAAGGCAGTGACGGGACAAGGGGGCACGGCTGCAAACCGAGAGGGCAGGTTTAGAGTAGGTATGGAGAAGAAATTCTCTCCTGTGAGGGCGGGCAGGCCCTGGCACAGGGCGCCCAGGGAAGCTGCGGCCGGGCCTGGATCCCTGGGAGTGCCCAAGGCCAGGCTGGACACGGGCTGGGACCAGCCCGTTCTGGTGGGAGGGGTCCCTGCCATGGCAAGGAGCTGAAACCAGATGAGCTTTAATGTCGCTTCAAACCCAGACCGTTGTGTGTTTCTGTGATAAAACTCTCAGCTGCCCAAACACGCAATGTGCGTTTGTAACAGGCGTACGAGCGCCTGATCACCCACAGACGGCAGCGCCGCCGCGCTCGGGCTGCCGCGGGCCCTTTAAGGGGGCGGGCGGGCGCGCACGCGGAAGCGCCGCGCGGGCTCTGATTGGTCGGTGCCAGCCGCGTCGCCGGCGGGGCTGTTGCTCCCCGATGGGAGGGGGCAGAGGGGCCCAGCGGCGGCGCTGATTGGCTGCGGCCGCGCGGCGGTCGCGGCGCCTTTAAGGGAGCGGAGCGGCGGCTGCGGGGCCGCGGCGGTGCCGAGGTGCGGGGCGGTCCCGGGCCGGGCCCGGGCGGGCCGCGGGGCTCGGGGGCGCGGCCGCGGGGCGCAGCGGCGCTGGCACGGGGCGGGGACCTGTCCCAGCGCTGCCCCTGTCCTCTTGCAGGAGGGTCGAGCCCGGGGAGCTGATCCTCGCCCAGGCGGATGAATGGCGACGGCGGACGACCTCAAATTCCAAGGTAAAGGCGGTGTCGCAGGTGCGGGCGCGGGGCCCGAGCCGGGGGAGCCGTCAGGCGCTGGAGGCTCTGGGAGCGTCTCTGGGCGTTCGCGGAGTGAAAACGTCCCGGGAGTTTTGTTTGTGGGGTCAGGTGTCCTGAGCCTTCTGAGACGGAACTGTGCTGCTGGCGAGATAAAAAAATGTAACCGGTGTTGACGGAGATTGTGGGCTGAAACCCTTTGTGGTACCTAAGTGACAGCTGGAAAGGGGCAGAGCGCTCTGAGACCTGCAAAAGGCTCCGGTTTCCGACTTCCTGAATTCTTCAATAAAAATTTCAAGTCGAGTTTTGGAGAATATTAAAAGTACCCATTTCTCTAGTGAGGCGGCTTTCCTTTTCCCCTTGCAGGGACCTGCTGGCCCTCGGGTCGGGGCTGCTGGCAGGCTCCAGAGGTGCCAGTGTAACTTCCTGCAGATGGATTGGCAGAAAAAGCGGACTCACACCTTATTTACTTACTAAATGTTCAACTTGATCCGTCTTAGTTTGGACTTTAGGAAACAGGTCATACCCAACATGCCTAAGCTAGTGGTTATTCTGTCTCAGGGTTTTTATGTGTTTATTTGAGCCATGAGAACAAAAATTTTAGTGTCTTGATCATCGCCTGTCTTGTAATGTACTTATTTGCAGAATTTGACGATGCAGCTAATTTGCTTGCAGCAAATCCTGATGCCACCACCATAAGCATTGATGAACCAGTCGAAATCCCCAAGAATCAGCACAGCCACCGGCAGGAGCCAGGGAGGGAGGAGGATGATGAGTTACTGGGCACTGATGACTCCGATAAAACAGAGGTAATGCTCTCAGCCCTATGGTGGAGGTATGTGAGAAAGATGGAGAGGGACTTCTTACAAGAGCATGTAGAGAACAGGACAAGGGAGAATGGATTCAGACTAAAAGAGAAGAGGTTTAGATTGGATATTAGGAAAAAATTCTCTCCTGTGAGGGTGGTGAGGTGCTGGCACAGATTGCCCAGAGAAGCTGTGGGCCAGGCTGGGGCTTGGAGCAACCTGGGATGGTGGGAAGTGTCCCATGGCAGGAGGGTGGAATGAGATGTTATTTAAGGTCCCTTCAATCACAGGCCATTCTGTGGTTCTGACAGCAGAAGGACCTTGTCATGTTGATGTGTGTTCCAGATGATGTGGCAGCAGGTAGTAGCAGGCTGCTCTTTACAACCTCAGGCTGTGGTTCTGCCTATAGGGAGATAAGAGATGGGCTGTCTACAGCTGTTGGAGTGGAACAGGGAAACCATTACATAATCCATAGGAAGCACTACCCTGTTAAGTTTGTTTTCCATTTAGATACCAAAATAATGTGACTACTGTGTAAATGAGCTAGTAATGTATAAATTGTGTGCTTGTAACACTTTCCATGTTGCCTTTCTCCCCCTCCAGCTGCTTGCAGGACAGAAGAAAAGTGCCCCTTTCTGGACTTTTGATTACTACCAGACCTTCTTCGACGTGGACACATACCAGGTTAATACTCTGCTCCAGAGGAGAACTGTTGTCTGAATTTTGCTTTATCCATTGAGGTTTATTTCCTTCTTGCATTGTCAGTCAGACAGATCCTTATGTTTCACAGGTCCTGGACAGAATCAAAGGGTCAGTGTTCCCAGTCCCTGGGAAGAACTTTGTAAGGCTGTATATCCGCAGCAATCCTGACCTTTATGGTAGGTGTGAGGTGGGAGAAGTTATTTTCTGTGCCAAGTATTTTGAGTCTGCATTACCTTTTACTTCCTGGCTTGAGAAAGCAAGAGAGCAGAGGAAGTGCTATTGATTTTTGTTTCCTTTTAAGGTCCATTTTGGATATGTGCTACACTTGTCTTCACCATTGCTGTTAGTGGCAATCTCTCAAACTTTTTCATCCATCTGGGCAAACCAACGTACCGCTACGTGCCTGAGTTCAGAAAAGGTTTGTAAGTAGTCATTTGTGGGGCTTTTTTGGTTGTTTGGGTGTTTTTTTGTCTTTTTTTTAATGTGCAAATGAGGTAATATAAAACCAGGTCATGGCTTTGATTTAGCACAAGTCTTTTGATTGCTGTCTTTAAATTTTTAGACCTGTGAAACCAGCCCTTACGATGGGCTGTGACTGGCAGAACCCTGTTTCTTCAGAGCATAAGCTAGTTTTGGAGTTTTAGAAGAGCAAGCAGGAGTAATTAGTTATTTTCTAGCCTTAGTGGATGTCTCCTTGTACAGAGAGTGAAAGCCCAGCACTGGCCACTGTGGTGCTTTGGTGGGGTCTTCCTGGATCTGTGGCCTCCCAGAGCCTGCAGGCCTCAGGCAGAAAATTACCAGATCAGATTATCACTGATACCACCTACCAAGGGCTGGAAGTTGTTACCTTCTGGCAAATTAAAAAATGAGCAAAGGATGCTCAATTGATTTATTCCACAAAGAACTAGAGTGAGGAGCCAGTTTGTCTACATCTGTTTTTATATTATGAGAGAGGCTGCTGTCCCTGCAGAGGAACACAGCTTCTCCTTTTTTCCAGAGTCCTTAGTGTACTGGGAAGAATGTTGCCACTTGGGAATGCAGTCACTTGGATATTCAGATTTGATACTAGCTATTAGTATTAGCTGAATTTCTATTTTTAACTAAGTTTTTCCTGCCTCTGTGGCTTTTAATTTCCAACTGAAACTGACAGCATTTTGTACCCAGGCGTAATAAAGCAATTGAAGTTACCTAGAGATTTTTTTTCAGAAATCTTTACTTTTAAGCTGACTTGAAGCACTGGCAGAGTACTGGGTGTAAACTAGATACAAATGCAAAGTTTTCAGTTTATTAATAATTCAGACTTCATCTTTTGGAATTATCTTCCCTGGTAGCTTTCTAGTTTTCATGCTGAATACTTCTACACCTTTGATTCTGGCAGGATTCAAAGTAGAACATTAAACCCTTTGTTGTGTTTTCAGTGTCCATAGCAGCTACAACGATATATGCATATGCTTGGCTTGTTCCCCTTGCTCTCTGGGGATTCCTGATGTGGAGGAACAGTAAAGTCATGAACATTGTCTCCTACTCATTCCTGGAGATAGTGTGTGTATATGGCTACTCCCTCTTCATTTACATTCCCACAGCGGTACGTATGGCTAAAGAGTGCCCCTCTCACAAGTCCTGCTTGAGAAGGTTTGCTGTTTCTTATAATATTGTTGATACTTGTTGAAATTTTAGAGACTGGGGGAATCTTTTGCTCTTTTTCTTGAAGCTTGTCTAGTGTCAAGGTGTCTTGTGGGTGCTGGAAAAACTCAGAACACATCATTTCCCCAGAGACCGCAAAACCGAGCAAGGTGCTGCTGGTGAGCCTGGCAGGCAGCCCAGGGCAGCCTCAGCAATCAGGATGTTTGTATCCCCAGGAAACAGATAGATGTGCAGGACTGCAAGCTCCAAGGACAAGTTTCCCTGGTTGGGGACAGGCCTTGGGAGGGAGTGGCATAACTTGGGATTCACTCTTGTGTCTGGGAGTAAAGCTCATCACTGCTCTTACTCTATCCTCCAAAAGAGATGTGTCAGATGAAGGCGTGAATCGATTTGTGCACAAATGGAAGTGATGGCGGTGTCACGGAACACACAGCCTCTTTGCAAGCCTTCTCCTGCCTTTTCCAGATCTTGTGGATCATCCCCCAGAAGGTGGTGCGCTGGGTGCTGGTGGTGTTCTCGCTGTGTGTCTCGGGCTCCGTGCTGGTGATGACCTTCTGGCCCGCGGTCCGTGACGACAACCGCAGGATCGCGGTGGCCACCGTGGCCACCGTCCTGCTGCTGCACGCCCTGCTGGCTGTTGGATGTTTGGTGGGACATTCCTTTTCCCTAATCTCGTATTGCCTAGGACATGTGGCATGTTATGGGACAGAGAAGGAAGGATTGGCTGGTCACTGGAAAACCTCCAATGTAAAAATTGCAGTTCTTTTAAACACAGCAAAAATTGATGCCAGTGTGACCCTGACAGTGCTGGTAATAAATTAAATTATGGGGTCATAGAATATCACCAAGGTGGAGGGTACCCATCAGGATCATTGAGTCCAACTTCCACAGGATGGTCTTTAATTTACCTGGAATGCATCATAGTATCAGCAAAGTATCAATCTTTATAGAATCCAGTTGTACTTTATTCCAATGAGTACTATGCTTAGTCCTTTAGAAGGATTAAATGTTCAATATAAAGAATGTGCTTAGGAGTTTTAGCACATGTTTTCACACACAGTAAGTGTTAGAAAACAGAAGACCCTAAGGCCACTGAAATACACAATGAACACTTAAATTATTTGTTTCCTTATTGCAGTGGGTAGAAGGGTGTCAGCCAGTCCTCAGTTTCCACAGCTTCCAGAGTAGATGGATCTGGCTCCCCACAGCTCAGTGTGCAGGGAGGTGACAGCAAAACACATCTCTCCCTGGATCTGCAATCCAGCCCTTTCCAGTACAGGTCTTTTTCAAAGACCTTGGCTGCTAACAGTTAAATTTTCAAGTACAGTTCAGAGCATCATTTTAACTGACCATTTATAATCATATAAAAATAGAAAAATATTCAAATTTGCCATTTCAGTGCTGTGTTTGTTGTACCTCTGTTTTATGGGTATGGAAAGAAAGAGCTAGGATGAGGCAGCACTTTGTTTCTCTCTAAATAATTTTTTTTCTCTGATAATGTAGGCATACTTTTTTGATGCCCCTGAACTGGATATTCCTGCACCTATTATCCCTGCTCACAATGGAACAACAGTAATAACAAAGAGTCACTAAATAAGGTGAGAATTCTATCTAAACTTCCTTTTTCTGCAGTCATCGCAGACGTCTTGAAACTTTTCCCCATCCCTATGGTTGAATGGAAAGGTATTTAACAGACAAATTTTGCTAAATGGGGTCTATATATAAGTAGCATTTATTAACTTTATTTCAGTTGTAAGTTTTAAGTACAGATATAAAAACTGAAGAGACTCTGAGGAACATTTTCTTTGAGGTTTGCTCTTGGCAAAGATACTCACATTTAAATAAATAATATACTAAATCCCAGAGGCCACTCCTTTACAGAAACCCCAAAGCATTTATTTAAATTTATTCTGCACAAGTGAAACTTGAGGAATAAACTGTTACACTCCAGTTTTTCTTTCCTTTTAATATAAAAAGCAGATTGGGTTTTTCCCGTTGATGTTTGAGACAGTGTTCCAGAGCAGCAGCCCTGTGTGGGGACTTCTGTGTGGGCTCAGAGCCTGAGACATCCATCCCTCTGGACTGCATTCTTTCTGTGGGATAGATTGAGCATTTGCTTCCTGGCATCCAGGACTGCTGCCAGCAGCAGATAATATTTGAATTCTGTTGGATAATTCTGTGGAGGAGGTCTACGAACAGGCTAATAGACATGTAAAGGCCAGGCCATTCCAAGTACACCGGCCACAAGTGTGTTTGTGAAAATCAGGGCATTTACTGAATAGAAGCTATATTAGATTTAAAATAAATAATATAAAAAATAGCCACATGTGCCTAGTGAAAGGCACATAGAAATTGCACAATACATTCATGCAAATCAATTTTAGGGTCTTTTCCTCCTGCAAAATCAGTTTTTTCATTCCAGATGCCTAATAAGAATCAATATGACAGTAATGGATTTTAGTATTGAGACTTAAATATGTGCCCTATTGTGTCCTGAGATGAGGAGCTGAAATATTAATTGAAATTACTTGTTTCTTTCAGATGACAGCACCACTTTCTCCATCTAGACAGTAGTTTTATTTTAGATTATTTTTTCACTGATGACCTTGGAAACGTCAAGGACAAGGATGTGTTTTGCAGCAGGACAGACAGTGATGTCCCATGGACATGTGGACATCCCCATGCTCACTGGACACTGGCTTGTTCCAGGAGGAGAGTGAACCATTGATCCCAGTACAGAACAGAAAGGGTTGCTTTGTTTGGTTGGGATTATTTTATGTTTTGTTTTCGCTTTTGGTGGGGGGGATTTGTTTTTTTCTTTAATTCTATGCTCGCCACACTGTTTTGCCTCTGAATAAAGCCTTCTAAAGGTGATGTGAGACGTTTTGTGCACAAAGCATCTTCAGGCTCTGTGAGGAGGGTTTGGTCCAACGCATGGTGTTATGACAGGACTGGACCCACTTGAGGTGGGCCGCCAGCGAGGCTTTCAAAGTGAAAACAAACGGACGTGATGAGCACTAATGTGACATTTCCTTTCCTCGCCGCCCCGGGCTGCATTCGGCCCCCTTAGACCCTTAGGGGAGACCTCAGGCCCCTCAGGCCGCCATGGCCGCGCGGGGGACGCCGGGAGTTGTAGTTTCCGCGGCGAGTGACGTCACCCGCGCCCTCCCGGGGAGCGGGCGTGCGCGCCCTCCCATTGGCTGCCGCCGGGGCGCGCGGCGGAAGTGCCGCGGGGCCGGCACGCGGGGCCGTTGGGCGGCGGCTTTGAACGGGCGGCCGGGCCGCGGCCATGGAGGCGGCGGCGGGCGGGCAGCGGGCGCTGCTCCGGCAGGTCGGTGCTCGGGCTGCGCATCGCTCCCGCTTCTATCCCGCTTCTATCCCGCTTCTATCCCGCTTCTATCCCGCTTCTATCCCGCTTCTATCCCGCTTCTATCCCGCTTCTATCCCGCTTCTATCCCGCTTCTATCCCGCTTCTATCCCGCTTCTATCCCGCTGTCTTCCCGCAGGCGCTGCGCTGGCGGATGGTGTCGGTCCCCGGTCCCCTCGCTCTGTCTCCCCTCACGTTGTGGGGCGGTGAGCTCCGTCTCCTCACCCTGCGCGCCCCTCAGGCGCTGGGCTGGCGGGTCCCGCTCCCGTCCCATTGTCACCGGGCAGGCTCTGAGCTGGCGGTCCCGGTCCCTCACGCTGTGTCCCCGCAGGTTCTGGGCTGGCGAGTGGCCGCCGCCGTGACCTGGTCCGTGCTGCTGCTGCCCCTCTGCACTGCGGCCTTCGTCGTGCTCAGCGGCCTCGACCCGTTCCACCCGCTGCGCTGGATCTCCAGTAGGTGCCCGGCCGCGTTTTGCTGGTTTTTCTCTCACGGGTTTGCGTTTCTGGGGTTTTTTCTGCACTTTGTGTTGGGTTCAGTACGAGATAACAGGAACTGACGGTGGCAACGTCTTACACTCCTTGCGTTTCGAATAGCTTTTGGCCTTTGAAATGTTTCTTCGTTACAGCTGCAGCAGCCGCAGTCCACCCTAGGTAGGAATTACTGTTGCAAGTTCATGTGAGTCTATTCCTCACAGAATTAAAAAACAAAAAAAACAGGTTAAGTGCTTTAGTTGTCTGCTCTGAGTCCTTGTACACACTTCTCCTTCTACCCTGAGCAGCTGCTATTTACATAAATAGCTTGTTTTCTCTATGGTGCACTGAATCCTAAGAGAAGTTCCTGAAGCAGCCACTCTGCATGGTGAGAATAACTTCCCCTGGGTGCCTGCAATGAAAATTGAGAGATGCTTAGCTGGAATCTCGATGCCTGTGATCACTGAGCTGCTCCAGGCAGTGAATTGACTTCCTTCCTTCCTTGAAAATAGAAAAGCCCAAAAGAACCACTCTGTAAGAAATTTCTTCCCTTTTTGGTGTGACTGGATGGTTGCAGCTTTTCTTAAATGAAGGGAAATGTGATACTTGAACTACAGTTTAATGTTTTGGGCTTTTTTTAAACAAAACTCAAAGTGCTCACTTATAAGAAAACCAGTTATAAGGATGTAAAACAGTTTCTCTGACGTTTAAATTTGCTTTTGTGCAGACCTCATGTGGGATTAGAAAGTCCATTGACCATTACTCCCCTTTAAGCATTCACTGGAATATTTTCCATTGCTTAAGTGCTCTTTTCTGTTACTGTGTTGCTGCTGTGTTACTGCAATTTTCTGAACAATGATGTTTTTATTTTTTAGGTTCTTTCAATGATTTGTATACTTCTTATGTCATCTTTTGTATCTTCCTGATGTCTGTGGTGATAATAATAATAAGCATCTTCAACGTTGAATTTTATGCAGGTGGGTTTGTGTACATTGTTGAACTGTCTTTGATACCTAAATTAAACAGGATGATCATTTATAATTTAGTCACTGATCCTGACTGTGAAAAGTTTTTTAGTGACAATGGTGGGTTTTTTTCTCTTTTTTTATTTTAATGAAAGATTTTATTAGTAAGAAGTGGAAATGATTTTTCTGCTTTTATTTACAGTTGTGCCATCGATAGCATGCTCTCGATTAGCACTGATAGGAAAGATTATTCACCCTCAGCAAGTAATCCATTCCTTTGTTCATGCTGTCATGGGAATGCTGGTTGCTTGGTGTGCTACAGTCATGACAAAAGGGAGATTCCAGTTTCTTGCTGTGTCCTGCACACCTTCAGAAAGGTAATTGTGTGTGTGTCAAAGATAAGCAAAGAACTTTTATTGTAAAATGTATTTACTGATCATTTCTTTCAAAAAGAATCCCAAGAATTTGGGTATTCTCAAAACCCAGCAATTATACATTGATTTTCTTCATTAAAGAACAAAAAATGCCCCCCTTTTGTACATGTTACAATGTACAGAGAATTGGACCAGAAAAAATACATTTCCAGGATTCTTAATGGATTCTTCTTTCTTGATGACAAGTTGGTTGTCACTTGAACTAAGTCCTGGCCTTGTGGTCAATGGCATATATTTAATGCATAAATTACAAAAACTGGTGGTGGGATTCCTACTTTAGCAAACAACTTGCTGAGATCATCAGAGGTACTGATCAGGAAAGTAAAACCAAAATTCTGATTTTAGTTTCCTAAGGCTTGAACAGCTTTTTGTTTCGAACTCAGAATTGATTCTAAGTTTTCTATTTTAGCCTAGAAGATGCTGTTCCTCAGATGTGCCTAAATGAGTATCACCTCTTCTTTATACTTTCTGGAGCTTTCTTGGGATTCAGCTACAGCCTTTTCTTTCTTATTAACAACATGAATTATTTGCCATTTCCGATCATACAGGTAAGAGGTTTAAGCATCTTTGTAGAAAGACACTTATAAGTAAAACAGTGCTTAATAAAGCCTAGATAATTTATGAGTATGGCAGCAGGAGCTGCCTGTGTGCAGCTACTGTCACTGATAGATGAAGTGTACACCCAGCTTTAAATGTCAGCTCTTTAAATGCTCCTTTTCAATGAACACTGAAACTGGAATTCTGTGACTCTTCACATTTAGACTACAGCCCTCTGATGCCTGTTAAAAGCTGGCTGAAGTGGAACAACAGGAAAAAGACAATGTGCACAAACCAGGTATCAATTTCAGGAACTGACAAGAGTCACCTAAAAGCTGAAAATCTTGGCAATTAAAAAAAAAAAACAACAAAACAAAAAACCACCACTTGAAGTCTAAACAGCACATTAAATCTTGATTAGAGCTCAACATCCGAAGTCTTTTTGTGTTAATTCCATAGTGTAGCACTATGGAAACTGAAATTCCATTAATTCCTCTGGAGGAGTCCTGCAGAAATCTGAACCAGTGTGAAGCATCTCTTTAAAAATACTTCTGTTGCTGCAGCCTCACAGCAGCCATGAACTTTTCCTGATTCCCAGACTGACACAGTCAAACCAATTTGGCAAGAGATGTTTTTAACCAAGGTTGGTTGTATTAGTGGAGAGCATGTGTGCTGCATTATGTTGGCCATTCAGTTCATCAGCAAACCAAGCAGCATTTTGGCTGTGGTGTAGTTAAAATATTATTTTTAAAATCTATTTCAATATTGTTAATTTCTTTTTTGTTGTTGTTTCTTTGGGTTTTCTGTTTGGTTTTGGCTTTGTTTGTTTTCTCCTTTTTTCTTTTTTTTTTTTTTCCTAATGCAAGCTAGTAAAATAAAAATTAAATCACTTTGGTTGCATTTGCATAGTTTCATGTTTTCATTTGTCATGTGGATTACTAAAGTAATTTAGAAACATATAGTTTATTTATTTGGAGGAAAGCATCAGTGTTATGTTGTTTTGGCTGCTTGGAGGATTACTTGCTCTGGAACTCAGGCTTGTCTAAATTTTCCCTATATTTTAATTGAACATTTAGAATATAATGAAATCTAGTAGATTAAATATGCCCTTTTCTTTTTCCTTTGTTTTGCATCAGACAGGGTTATTTTGCTTTGTTCCCTTTTGTATTGAGTCAGTCTACCCCTTTCTTCATTTTCACTGCTACAAGCAGGAAACAGGACAAGAACTAGAAATGATTATGAGATGTTAGGGAAGACTGGGAGCATAATTAATAAATGTAACACCTGGAATTACCTTAAATTAAGTTTTTAATTTATCTAGACTTCAGACTTTCAAGTACCTTGCCCTTTTTTGTTGTATTATTTTTATTAACTGTTTCATTGATTAGTTCTGAATGTGGAATACTAAACTGTTTATTTTGTTTGCTTTTAGCAATACAAGTATTTACGTTTCAGAAGATCTTTGCCTCTCCTGATAAAACACAGCTGTGTGGAATCACTATATTTTGTTAGAAACTTCTGTGTCACATATTACTTTTTTGGTAAGGGTTCCTGAAATTCTCTATATTTTTATTTGTAATTCCTGTGTTTGAAAACTGTGATCCATCAGGCTTGGACTGCTCCTTCCATTGCCTGGTAGTGGAGATGTGGAGTCCTGGAGCTGAACCTGGCACTCCAGCAGTGGACAGGACTTCACTGTGTGTAATGTTGCTGTACCATCCCATTTTTTTAGGCAAAGATCAGCACTTTGGCATTACTCTCAAGTGCCCTGTATATTATTTGGAGGGAGCCAGGGAAACAAAGGCAGGATGGCTCACTCCCATATGAAAATGGAGTCTGGTCTGTGGTAAAAAAAAAATAAATTTGTGCTGATGAAGATGATTGCACTGGTCTTTCTAAAAATCAGGAATTCTTTGTTAGGGTTGTAATTATCCTCCTAAATGATGTCAAAATATGCAAGAATTATTATCCCTTTATTTACATCAGGGGAGAAATTAGAAGTATGGTGGTTCTGTATCAGATTCCATTAAGTCTTTTAAAGCACTTTGCTGCCGCCTGGGCTGTAGTGATAATTAATATTAAATTACAATTAACCCTCTTTTGTTAGTGAGGAAACACAACTCACTGCAGAAAAGCAGTGTATAGCTGAGAGTGCTTCCTCAGTGCTAGCCTGAACACTTTGTTCATTTTTTTTGTGTTTCTTGAAACAAAGTAACCCCAAAGGCAGATTGTGTCCTTATCCATGTGCCTTACAAGACACTGGTCTTCTTGTCTCTCTTGTCTCTGCATGAATTCTATTTCTCTCTTTTTTTTTTGGCCTACTGTGTGTGTGTTTTGTAGTGTTGTATTTGTTTCAGAGTTTCTTTTTGAACCCCTAGGTTATATCCCAAGGGTATGGATATGTACCACGATGGGTCTTCATATAGACAGGTAGGTGTAGGACATTGTGCTGGAAACTTGGAATGTTGTTGAGAGGTTCCTTTGCTGAGGAAGTGCAGCTTGGCAGCAGGACTCAGTTTTTGCCTCCCCACAACGAATGTGGGGAGCTCTGGCCATTTCTGAAATGAATCCTAAAGGAACCAGCATCCCCTTGTAAAAATCATCTTGTCATTAAGATAGTAGTTAGGAAATCACCTTTTATTTTCTTTTCTATAAGTTTCTAAAGTATTAGGCTAAACACTCCAGATTGTATCTATGAGTTTTATCTGATTTTATGGTGAGGGTTTTTTTTGGGGGGGAGGGGGAACATTCTTACTTTTTATGACTGTAGTTTGTTTTAAAATAGGGAAGCTGGAGTCTTAATACCTTAATTGGCTAAAACTGTAGTCATTATTAATTCATTTTAATTTTCCTTAATTTCATTAATTTTTCTTAATAAGAATACTAAAATACTTATATCCTCTTGGTTTTTTTACCTGCAGTAAATTACATCCTCTTGACACTCTGAGTGGCTTATTGGATCTCTCCTTGTTTTACCATACTTGGCTGAGTGGTGTTTTCCTTCTGATGACCTGGTACATTGCTTGGCTGCTCTTCAAAATCTATGCCACAGAGGTCAGTACTTGTGACAGTGCTCCTGTTACATCATCAGTGTGGCACAGATAATTCTTTCATTTCAAAAGCAGTTCTACTAGGAAATAACTCATTGTGAGTTCTTGAATTTGCACTACAGATAGTAACTGATAACTGAATAGTCAAGAGAGGGCTGGCATTAATTGACTTTCCCTTTTTTCACATAGCAGGTCCTGTGCTCCTTACAAAATTCATGTTTTGTTACAGCAACCTCCTCCTCTTACTCCTCAGCTTCTGTTTCCAGATATTTCCTTAGAGAGGAAAAAATTGTTCATCTAACTTGATTTTTATTTTCTGTTAATTAAAACACTATGAGACTCTTGATAAAAGAGAAAAAAAAAGTGAGGTTTAAATCCTGGCTCAATGTATTGGTGCAAAGTACTCATTTTGCAAAGCACTCATGGAACGAAATGGCAAATGCAGTGCTGTTGGGGTGTTTAATTAGCTTTAATTAGAAAGGTGTAGTTGTTGTGACTTTATTGAGAAAAGGTCAACAATGAGTCAAGCATGACAACAGCTCTGAGGTGTGAGCAACCTGCCTCAAAGGATAATAACAAGCACCAGTGAACATCCTGTCAACATCTCTAATTATTGTATTGCTTATAAAACTGTGGAAGACAAAAGAAATCCATCTGTGTAAGTATAAAATGGACTTTGCCCTTTTGGATGGTGAAAAAAGATTTGTTTATCCACACAATTTTGTTTTTCTTAATAAGCTAAAAAACTTCCAAAGTTGCTTTTAAATATCTGCATGTGCTAACTGAAAAGTCAGAAAAGTTAGAAATTCCAGGCCAGTTTACTGGTCTTTCATAAGATTTTCTTGTGTTTTCCTCTGTATAACATAAGTTTTGATGTTTGTATTTAGAGTCATCATTTTCCCATTCAACCAACATTTGCTCAGGAGACAGACCAGTGCCTGCCTAAAATCTTAAACAGCAATCCTCCCCTCCTCATAAAGGTAATTGAACTCCTACCTCTCCCCTGACAGGTGTGTGCTGAAAAGGTGTTTTTCAGGGCATCCAGTCACATCTTCCTGTTCACTGAGGTGTCAGTTCCTTGAAAATCTGCATCAGAGCACTCACAGGCTGTTGCATTTAATGATGAAAATCAGTTTAGTAGTGACATCTGCTGGTGCTCACCACACTGTTACTGTTAGCTGAAGATTGATTTAGCTGCAGGTAAGATCTGTGTGCAACAGAAGTGTCATGGTGTGTACTGGTGCAAAACCAGCAGCTTAGTGGCACTCAAGTTTTTGTAACTCAACTTTGAGTCTTGTCACACAAGCAGGTGTTTTCTCAAACCTTTGTACTCTCAACATCTTGTCCCTGCAACATATATTTGGGGTCTTGACATGTGTGTTCTCTCTTGAAATTAAAAATACATCCATACTTAGTTTGGAAGTTGGGTTTCTTTTTTATAAAAGGCAATAGTAGAAAGCTACTTAGAACCTGTGAGTAAGGAAGAGGAATTTTGGTCTATGGTAAACATTAATAGGACTTACTGATTATAACACTTAGAAATTGGAGGCCTCATTTAAGAGGTATTATGTAAATAAAGATAAGAATATTCTCTTGCACATGCAAATTCTACCTTTACTGATTTTACAAATTTCTGATAAGGCTGGAGATAAAATATGACACAATACATTTTTAAGCTTTGCTGCATTATCGGAGGATAGATGGGGAAGAGTTGAGTACAAACAGTTAAAGGAACAGGATATCTAATACATGATCTCAGATGTCTTTAAAATGTCCAATTTATAATAGGGTTTTGAATATTGTGAGAAATCTGGTTATTTTTAGTTTGGCACATTGTTTAATCACAAGAAAAAGCATTGGTAGGTTGGTCCTGTAAGGCACTGACCCTCAAACTGTAGTTGAGTTCTGGTTTGCAAAAATACTTATTTTCTTAGACTTTTTAATATCTTTCTGCCTGAGCTATTAGAATCAAACAAGAGTTAGTTAGATCATCTTGAATTTCTGAGAATTGACATATCACTAAAGCTCTTAATAGCTCTGCAGCCCCATCCAGGGTGGTTTTGGGAATTTGCCTCCATTCTCTTGTGTTACATGACTGGTTTTAGCCAGTGTGAACTCATTCTTTGGCAGGGATTGATTTTTGTATGGATAATTACATATGTTTTTAGCAGATACATTGGATTTTGCATGCATTAAACCATTTTCCTTTCTTTGCAGTTTTTAGCCTTACAAGACTTGATGTTACTTTCCCAGTATTCTCCTGTTAGACGACAGGAAGTCTTTAGCCTTAGTCAGCCAGGTAATTATAAAAATTATTTTGTGTCGATTCAGTTTTCTAAATCATTAGTCAAACACTCTTGGAAATTATGTAATGTAGTAAGGTATGCTGCATAAGCCAGGAGCCTCTTCCATGTGGTGCCTTTTCCAAAAGACTGCTGAATTATTTATATTCATATTGTTTCACCTGCTAAACTCAACCAGTTGTGGTGTCTGCTTGGTTTAAATGATAGCCAGGAGGGAATACAGGTTTAGCATTTTGAAAGCAGGGTCCACTTCATCCACCAGTCAGACAGTCCAGACTGGATAACCTAACAGATGTGTATGGAAGCTGAATGTTGATGTGTGAGTGAGGGGAAATCAGGTACAAATAACTGAGTCACCACTGCAGCTGTGAGAGCAAACACTGGCTGTAACTTCAGTTAGTGCACAATCCTTTTTTTGCTGTACTCAGATATGGCAGAGGAGGTCAATTAAAACTGCTTAGAAGCCTTCAGGAACTTTTTGTAGCACCTTATCTGGAATTCTAGTGTTTGTACTGCTTCAAAACTGTGTTGACATCACCACTGGTATTTGTTCATTTTAGCTGTTCAGTGATTTCAGATCTGATAGGCTGAACTCCTGTGTTGCCTGCTTGCTTAGCAGGTTCCACTGAAGTATTTTTATAGTTATCCATTGAATCTGTCCATGTTTTCATCTTCTCAGTACAAACAAGCTGTCACAGTGGAAATGCCCTGTGGCTTTTTAGAAGCTGAGTGGCACTGTGACAGTGAAGCTCCAGAGAGCACATGGGCACTGTCAGAGGGATCCAGGGAGGAGCAGCTGGGTTAACCCTGCTCTTTGTGTGCCCTGCCAGGTGGGCACCCACACAACTGGACTGCGATATCCCGGGAGTGTTTGAGTCTCCTCAGTGACCTGACCCAGAGGCTGATTGCACAGCAGGAAGCAGCAGCAGCAAATGGGAGAGCAAAGCCACCAGTGGGAGAGCTGAAAGTGCCTCCACAGACTCCAGGAAGTGCTCATAAAGGTTTGTAAAGCATGAAAGTAGCAATAGATACCTTAGTCTCAAATAAATTTTATGAGGAAAATGGGGGATATCTGTGAATAAATACAGACAAAAAAGATCCTCCCCCAATTAATCTTAGGTATTTGTGTTGAAGTAATCCCAAAATAGCTAGAAAACATGCAATTATGTTTACTCATTTGTTTATTTGTATAATATTAAATTCAATACACTATTTCTTCAATACTTGCATGAATTAAAAAAAGTCTGATTGTCACAGTTTCAGTAAGTGGCTCAACACAGCACAGGGAGAATTTAGGTCTTGCCAAGAGATGCTCTGTAATTTGCATAACTGCTCTTATGATAAGTTTAAGATAGTAAAATCAGGTTCTGTTTGTGTGATTTGCTAATATCACTGTAGAGTGAGGAAAGCCCAGTCTGACTCCTGTGCTGTGAGCAGCCTCCAGGCATTTTGAGTGTTTTACATGCCAGACTTGGGCATCATTCCTGGCAGCACAGCTGTGTTAGCACCAGGCTGCCAGGTAATGGAATCCCTCAGCAGGCAGTGCCCTGGAAACAGCAGGCACTGTTGGAGTGTCACAGCTGAATTTCTTCTTGTGCTGCTGATCCTTGGATTTGGAGACAGACCTGCCTTTTCCTACATGCCAGTCAGAATGACTTTTCACTCTTCTATGGACAGCCTTTTTTCTAGTACTTACTACAAAGAGCTCACTTTATGTACATATATAGCAGGGTGTTGTAATGTTGGCTAGGAGGAGTAAAATAAATAAATCCACAAGATATATTTATAGTTATGGTTGTATTTATATTTTATATTTATTTCCTCATCATTTGCTGTTTTTAAGTTGATGAACTTTGAAAATGCTCCATGCTTGAGTTGATGTGTACTTCTTGGCAAGACCAGAGTGCTAACCATGTCCTTTCACAATGGCTCTGATACAGAAGTTGTTGAAATTGCAGTCAGATAACAAACCCATCTCCTGTGTCGTTGTGCCAGCCTGTTGTCTTCATGCAGCGTGTTTTTGTCACTAGGAGCTGTTGGGGTAGAAGACATGTCCTTCCAGTCACAGAGGTCCAACATTGTCCTCAGAGCCTCCATGTCTCCACTGGTTAAGCCATCCCTGATGCCTGTGAAGGCATCTCCTGGCTCTGATGTTGGTTCACCTTTCAGCTCTCCTGCTTTAAGTTACAAGATGGGAGTTGTGGATATAAAGTCTCCTTGGCATGGAGCAGTCCAAACTCCCCATGTCACGAGAAGAGGACCAAAGCTGTGGACATCGGTTTCAGGTAGAGATTTTTCCACAGCCATAAGTGTAGTAGCCTTGTCAGTGGAGAGTATTGTGAGGATGAAAGTGACAGTAATCAGTTTTTCTAGAGATACTGTATTTTTTTTTTTTGCAGATCAGCAAATGAATGGTTCCCATCATGAATCCTCCCCAATGCCCTCTGCTGTAAGAACTGGCAGCGAGGCAGTGCAGCCAAGATTTATCTTTTACACATGGCTTCAGAACAAGCAAGAACAGGTGGAGTAAAATTGCAGTGCATTCCCCTTTATGGAATGAATACTTCCTTCTCTACTTAGCTTATATACCACAAATTCTTCCCTCCACTCCTAATGCCTTTATGCTGCGTGAAGGGGGTAGGGTTGAGAAGGGCTAACTGTGCATACCTTAAACAAATGCAGATGATATGTTTAATCTTTGTTTCTTTTCAGATAAAAAACTTCCTGTTGAAACGGGCATTGATAATGTATTTCTTCAGCAAGGTAAGGGTGGTCCTGTGTTTGAGACACAGGTAATGGCTTTAAAACCTGTATTTTCATCTAAAGCTTTCCATAAGTACGGCTTCTTGTTTGCTGTGGGTTTTACAGCAGGATTGTCCCATACTGACAGAAAATAAGAATAACAATGCTTTTTTAAACTCATCTGGTTAGAAACTGCATTTTACTTAAGACATTCTTAGCCCTTTAAAACTAGCTAGTATATATCCTTTCCCCCCCTTTTTTTTCTCCTCACAATTACAGCTGTAGCACTGTGGGCAGGTCCTGTCCAAAAAGAATTTTACTTCTTTAGATCAGATTTTCTGGCTATTTCCCAGGATCTTTTGGCCTTGCAGGTCTGTTCTGAAAGCTGGACGCTTGGCAATATTATTTATAAATAATGTTGTTGGAATAATATAAATAATGTTGCACTCACAACACTTTGGTTTCTTTCTCAGCACCCAGAAGCCTCCATCCAGGCTGTCTTCTGTGATGCCCAAATGCACATCTGGGCTTTGGAAGGTGAGTGGTTTCCAGGTGATCACTCTGTTGGTTCATGGAAAACTCTCTGAGCTCTGTGCTTTATAAATGTAACAGTAAAAATCTTTGAAATGCTTTTGACAAAAACACAACTGCATTTCAGACACCAACATGACTAAAGTCTAATTCACTTGTTAGTTTTGAGATCCCTTGTGAGATCTCTTACTTTATGTTCTGTACAGATTCCTAAACTTGATTTCTGGTGTTTCTCTCTCATGTGAACTCATGTATCATTTTTGCATTTTTTGTAGTGACAGATTTATGGTGCCTTTTTACAACAGCTTTTCTGACTAAAGGCTCTGGGTCTTTGTTTATCAGAAAGCTGAGGGAGGCATTCAGATACTAACTTAGCAAATAAAAAGATGATTTGCAGAGAATTGGAAGAACAATGACAATATGAAATTACATTTAGGACTTTTATTTTTTCTTTCAAAGTCATAAGTAAATACCGATATTGATAGAACCTTCTATTACATTTGACTATGCAAAGTTGATCAGTTTCCTTGCTGATGTGATTCATGGGCAGATGTGCCATGCTGTGTCAGATTGAAGGTGATGGCTTGGGATATATAGAGTCTGGAGATGGGAATCACACATAATTTTTATATAATCTGACTTTACCAACCTCAAGCTATCGTGCACCTGTCAAACCAGTGAGTGGTTTGGTCCTTGAGCCAGAGCTGAGGTGACTTTCAGCTGGCAGCAGCAAGTCCTGAGGTATTCCAGCACACTAGTGGAATCTTCAGGCAACCCGATGATCTTTGATACTGAATTCTCACCTTTTGAAGCATTAGTTACAACAAATTCCTTTTTTTTTAAAGGCCTGTCTCACTTGGTAGCAGCCTCCTTCACTGAAGACCAGTTTGGAGTTGTCCAAACTACACTGCCAGCTATCCTGAACACATTACTGACTCTTCAGGAGGTAAAACTGTTAACTTTTCCTTGCTATAAAGCAAGTTTAGGAGAGGAGAAGGAGTCTTGTTGATTTTACATAATAACCTTGCTGACTAGTCATAACATTGAAATTGCTGCCACTAAAACAGCTCTTCTGTAGTTAACCTAACCAAAACAGCTGGTTGCCACTATGTATACTATGAAACAGCTGAATTAAAAAACCTGTTGGTTTTTTAAAATGTGGAAGGAGAAAATATGGAATATTTAATTTTAAAGAAATGCTGCTGTGTGCTCAGTTGAAGAGTTTATTTCAGGGATACAGCAATTCTAATGCAATATCTTTTGCAGAGCTAGAACTTTATCTGGTTGCACACAATTCCTGGTGCAACATGGAGCACTTGGAGACATTGCAAATCTCAAGAGATAAAATCTGTGTCTCTGCTAATAGTAAGACACTATTCTCAAATTACCGATACTTGTGTAATGTGTGTTTTAAAAAATCCAGATTTATTTCCAAGGCTATCCGTGTCCTATTAACACAACCATTTTACACTGCCCTAATGGAGGTTCTTGGAAAGAATTTAGAGGTTATTAAAGTTCTTCAGTGTAAGTCATCTATTCCAAGAACAGGCACCAGGGGGAAAAAAAGCCAATGCCCTTGTTTGTGAAAGAAACAAGTCATAATAGAGGACAGAATTGTGTTTCTTCTGCAACATGTGATGTTCTTAGCTTAAGACTCAGTAACAGAGAATCTTATTTCACAGAACTTCATTCTGATGACTGGGAAATGCTCAGTCTCCAAAACATTTTTTCGTGTCTTGGTGGAATTTCCGAACTTGCACTTTGTTTTTGCTTTATTTGACACAAACATGTAATTAGTTACATTATTAAATAATTGAACAGATGACAGTAATCTGTTTGTTTTTCTCAATCAGGTTGTAGACAGACATTTCAAGCTGCCACATGTTTCTAGCAAACCTCCCCGGATTTCAGGGAGTCTGGTGGACACATCCTACAAAACACTACGATTTGCACTTAGAGCATCTCTGAAAACAGCCCTGTACCGGATAACTACTGTCTTTGGACAACACTTGAAGTAAGAGCTTCCTCACAATTGCTTCCTTAAGCAGTTGAATTTAGTTAAATTTAGTTTAATTAACGTTATTAATTTGTAGGACCTGTGAAAAGCAAAGTTTAGGGGAAAAAATCCCTTCTGGTCATTATTATAACATGGTATTTTAGTATTTTTTGATTTGTGGAACCTTAAAAAGTTCCTGTGTAGATATATGGTCCCCCTTCAAAATTTATTATTCATAGATTTTTGGGCAATTTTTCCTAGTGACTTTTCATGAACTCCTTAGAAGCAGTTCATGAATACCACTTGTTTAATAAATCTGAGTTGCTGAAAAGAAAATAAATCAAATAGAGGCAATTGTTCTGCAGAGAGAAAATCCTATGAAGGGTCCAAATAATGAAATTCCATTGCTGCCTGGTTGTCCAACAGCTCTTCCTCAGCCACTCTCCCAGCAGGCAAACTTCCATACTTGGATTTAGAATATGTGGGACTGAAACTTCCTTGTAGCTACCCATCTCTCCCTCTGGGGATGAGATGTCCCTCAGTTTTGAAGTGCTGAATATACAGGAGAGATCATTTTAGGAGATTCTTTCTTACCGAAATCATCCTTGCAAGTTAATTAGTTGCTGTTTAGAGGTAAGGAAATGGGCAAGGTTTCCTGATACAGGTATTTTTTAGAAGCTGTTGAGAGTAAGAATTGACAGTTTCAGGGGTTAATATGCTTCTTTGTCTTGGAACATTGATGGTTTTTCATAAAATTTAGCTTCAGTGTAATTGATTTCAATGTACACTCAGTTTTGGCATGAGACTTTATTTTTGTGCTGTATTACTTCTAATGTAAAATATTCTGCATTTGTTTCTAGTGCTGTACAAGTGTCTACAGAACATAAGAAAAGACTTCAGCAATTCCTGGACTACAAAGAATAAATTTTGATGCAGCTACGGTTGGTTTTTTCAAGACTATCGCTGAGAAGAAACTGGGACTAATGAGGCTTTTTACCTTGGCTTTTTGGAAAAGCATATGGAAGTATAAGTTGCAGAACAAAACTTTTAGAAATGTAGAAGAGTTCCTATGGGTTTGGATAATTTTTTGTATAATAAAACTTGTAAAATTAATCTTGCCTTCTTTTAATATCACAAGTGAGAAAGTGCCAGTTCTTCTTTCTAGGTAAGACTATGACATTTAAGATTGCCAGAGTTATTTTGACACTCAGATCTTTCATTGTTTTTCACACTGTGTTCTTTCCCTACTCTCTTCTGTTAAGGGGCTGAGGAGAGAATCACTTAGTGCTTAAGTGCTTCATAAATTTAGTTGATAACACTTTTAGATCAAGAGTGTAGTTTAAGTGTAGGAAACAGATGTGCTCAAGAATAAAATTTGCTGCTCCTCCGTAAGCTGGAAATACTCCTTCAGAATAAAATGGGTGTGCAGAAAGGCACATTATTAGCACACAAATACTGCCTGGAAAGCGAGCAGCTCAGATTTTATCTTTAAGGTGACTTAGCAAACCAAGTTCTGATCTATATAGAAACTTACAGGATACAATACTGCATTTAGTAAAACTACCAAGTAATGATACAGGGAATTAAAGTTTAGATCAACAGCTTTCTGTTCGGGGCGTAGGAAGGATGTTTGCAGCACATCCAAATTTTTCAAAATGGTATACATTATTGGTAGATTCTGGTGAAAAATACTGCTTTTTTAAAGCTTTTTATCTGAAAACCTATCTAAATAATTTGAAAATTAATTACTCAATTTTTAAATGGACTCCAGTTACTGTGATACCTATATTGGAAAATGTGTGGAGTATGAAGATGAGAACAGTAAGCTAAATGGTCTTGCAAATGAATTTAGTTTGATAAGGGGAAACGAAACTATAATCTTCCTATCTTCCTTCAGTGCTGTTAATCCTGTGGTTTTTGTTGTGGTTTTTTTTTTTTTTTTTTTAATAGAGGGCCCAAGATTTGAGGTTGGCCATGGTTAGTTATGTTGGTGTGATGTGGCTGTGTAGTAATAGGGTGTCTGTAAGGCTTGGGTAAAACAGAAACCCCTGAATCTCCAGTGAGAACTGCATATTGCTTTCTTCAGTGCAGAGAGGTAATTTTTTTGTAATGCAGACATTTGTAATGCAGACACTGCAGATGTTAGATTTGGTAGTGGAAATGAGAATTATATTGTTCTTTTTGCGTAGGAAACACAGGTGATAGCCTTTCACAATGTTTAAAGGTTAAGCTAAAGTTTCCCCATGCTTGCCTTCTACCACAGGTCTGACAGGCCTCTTGCCTGTCGGACTTATTGAATAATGTAATTTGCATATTTTTTGGCATTGCAATGTGCACCTGGTGCTTTAGCTGGTACCTCAGGTGTAACTGGCAACCCAAATACCGCAGATGAAAGTTTCCAATAATTTTTTCACACTTTTGAACAGGTACAGGTTTTTTTTTTTGTTGCTGTGGTATTTTCTGCAACATTCCCACAGCCATAATCTGCAAGTTCTAATTAAGTGTTAACAGTTCTGAACAACAGGCTTAAAATGTAGATGAGTTTTTGATGGCAAAGTGGTGGAGGTCTGTTCTTGTGTTGCAGCAGAGATTTGCACATATCTGCCAATGTGTGTGTGATTCATGGCATTCTCCCTATGACAGAAAAGTTTTCAAAAGCTGATTGCTTTTGTGGTTTCTTTAAGAGCTCCAGTATTTAAAGAGCTGAAGACTTTTTTTTTTTAAGCCTTAACTTAAAAGTGCATCTTTAACAGTATCTCATGCCTGTGAATCACAGTGTACAAGAATATGAAGTGTATGTTGGGTGCGCTTTGAAGTTGAGTAACTGATAACATCTTACTTAGGTTTTGGCTTTGGGAATAATTCTCTTCCCCTGGCAAACTGTGGTGGTGTTCCAAGTCCTTTTGTCTTAACATAAGAATCAGTCTGTGAAGCCTCTGTGAGGTAGGGGAAGAGTCTCCCGAGTTCAATTCTTCATTCTGGGTACTGAGAAAAAAAAATAAAGCCTTTTTACAGTTGGTTTCTGTGTAGTTGCAACTAAACTGGATCCCTGAAGCCTGATATTTTTCATCTATTTATTCATCTCAAAGCTGAGCTGCATCTTGTTGCTGGATTGCCTGCTGCATGCACAGGTGGAAGAGCATTCTGGTAACCTTGTGAACAACCTGCCCCTCCCATAAGTGAGCTACAATCAAGAGTACCTGAAATAATACCCACTGCAAATCTGAAGAGGTATGTGGTTGATGGTTCAGATCTGTGTTCCTGTTACAGTGGAGTCATGAAATAGAGGCTTAAGCTCCTAAGCATTCAATTATAAATCTGAAAAAGAACTATCTTCCTTCATTTTCTGAGACACAGCTTTGAAAAGTCAGACTGTGGGTGGACAAATGCAGAGGCCCTGGTCCTTGAAGCTCTTGCACGCTGCTGTATCCACGGGAGGCAGGCAGGACTCACTCCTTCAACAGGAGCTCTGCCACTTTGGAGAATTGTCCCAGTGCCAGTCGCGGCTCCAGGCCTGAATGCCCCTTGAAATGAAGTGGTTTCAATTCTGTTGCTGCGTGCTTTGAACAGAGGCTCCATTGTGTGTGCTGTGCTCGGTGTCCTGCGGCCTGCAGCAGCCATCTTCCCACCTCCCACCACGCTCCTCCGGCTCCCAGGGCAGCGCCAGGCTCCTGCTGATGAATGCTCTGGTACCTGTTCAGTCACAGGCAAGTGCTGCAGTCTGCAGGCTCTGTGCTTGCCAGGCCTCCCCCAGCTCCTGTACATGCCCACCTGCGGGATGGGTGCTCTGCCTGGGGAGGGCCTGATGCACTGGGGATGGGTGGATGTATGGAATCCATAAGAGGTGGCCTCAGGAGCACCCTTGGCTGTGGAGGTGCTTTGCCACATAGAGTGCTCTCCCCTTTCCCTGTGGGATGAATGGTGGCAGCTTGCAGTGCTTTCCCTGTTCAAGCAGGTGTGATGTAGCTGCAGGGTTTCACACACCGACGACAGCCACGTTCCCACCACTCCCATCACCACTTCTCCCCAAAGATGCAATAAACCAGTGAAGGTCTGTGTGGAATAATCACAGACACTACACTTCAAGTTGAGAATCCTCCCCACTATCCCCATACCCTCCTCCCTCTGTGGTCTTTGATATTTTCCATCACCTGTACTGTGTTAATGTATTTGCTGTGTGGATTAAATGCATTTGGATGCTGTGGACTTGCCTGGAATGTGGTTTGCCAAGCTCTTGTGTTGTAAGGGGATGTAGAATGTTGCTTTCTTTTGCTGCAGACTCATGGTAGAGATTTGCATCTGCCAGATTGGCTTTGCACAAATGGTGCAGAATAAACAAACAGTGCAGCTTCCTCATGTCTGAGGGAGCAAAGCCTGCACCATGCTCAGATTTCAGAAAATAAAAAAATAACCTAGAGATGATCTCACCTTTCTGTCCTTAAAAAAATCTTGGGACTACAGTAGACCTAGTCAGTCAGGAGACAGGTGAACATGGGGTTTCTGGAGCCTGCCATGAGAACAAAACACAAATTCAAGTGGGAATAATTCCCTGTAGGAAATCATGCAAGCTGATTCATCAAATAAATGGTGATGGCTCAGGAATTTCCTCTACAGTTTCTTTTTCTGTCTCCCTAAAGAGTCAGTTCCTACAGTAAGAATTGCAGAGAAAACTAGGGCTGAAGCCACATGTATGTACTCATTCAATCATCAAAGGAACCCAGTGCTGACTGTACTCTTGAGTTCCTCTCTACTCCTGCCCAAAACACACAAAAAATTACAGGCTTTGCCTTTCACTTCTTGAATATCTCCACTTTTAAATCTGACTCCTAAAACACAGGGCTGGGGTGGGCTGTTGTATATAACTGCATCTTGTCTGAAAAGGTATGACAAGAGCCCTGGAGGAATTTTGCTGGAATTAGGAATGGAAATATATAACTGCCTGTGAGTCAAAGATTGTTGAGGGTTATGTGTAAGCATCGTTCTCTGCTCTTGCTAAGCAAATTCCAGTTGTGGGCTTACTAGTGTTTGAAGTTTCAGTTCAAGAGACAGACTATGTGCCCACCTCCAGGGCAAGCTCTGAGGAGCAGGGAGATGGGGCAGTAGCTCTGTAAGGCACTGGGTTTCCTGTCTGCTCACTGCCAGAGGTCACTGCTCAGAGCAGGTACAGACTGTGGACCTTGTCAGGGGTGGTAAAAGTTTTGGGTTGAGCATGGCTGCATCTCAAAGTTGGGTACTGAGGGACTTTTGTCTTTGCACACACTTGGAATCGGTTCTGGGAAAGCATTATCAGCAACCACAGTGTGTTTTAGGAAGAGAAAGTCCACTCTTGTAATTACTGCAAGCTGAAAACTGCCAGGGAAATGTGGGTTTGTCTTTTTTGTGCTTTGCATTGAGATCCTGTGCAGCACTTCAGCTCTTCATATGTGGCCACTTTGCAAGTCTCCCAAATTCTGCATGTTCTGTTTGGGGCACCAAGGGTTGAATTTAACCAATGGAACTGGAAATGAGTTTTACCATAGACAATTATGGGAAATGCTAAATAACCTGGAGTGATGGGGGAGGGAAGCAGTCACTCTTTGTCACAAATTTAGCACTCAAACTGAAGATTTTGGCTTCTGGGCCCCTGTTGTAAAATGGGGTTTAGCTTGACCCCACCCTTCCTCACCTCCAGTGATGATAATGAAATGTTGGTGTCCAAATCAGTAGGCTGTTGCAGTGATGGACACCAAAGTAATGCTCTGGAGTAAATGAATAATTCTGTATTCTGCACAGGGCTTGGCTGGTGTTCAGCAAATACATTCACTGTGTGGCCCAGACACTGTGCCAATGAAGAGAAAACAGAAAGATGAGTGACGCTGCTCATTCAGCAATCACTGTCTTCAGTGCATTGAATATATGGAACCCCAGGCAAAATAACTGGAGGTCATGCTATAACTCCAGTTCTGTAACTCATTTAGAGTAGGCATGAGTCAAGTTTGTACCAGCAATTCTAATCCTGGCACATCCCAGTGCCAAGGACTGGGTTTTACAAGCTGAACATCTTAAGTTGTGCTGTTCTGAGGGGATTTTGTTTGTTTGTTTATGATTGAAGTTTATTTTACTACCTATGTTGTGTGTACATGGTGTGAGAGATTAATCTATTTATAGACTGATGCAGAGAAATAGTACAGATGAATGTTAAAGGAAACTAACTGCAGGTATAAACAACCATATCCTGAATGGAGCCTGGTTGGACCCTTCTTTAGAGGTGTTTTCCTCAAAACTCACAAGAATGATCTGCCAATTAACTGGAGAGGCAGGAGGGATCTGTAGTGTTCCAGTGGCTTTTGGAGATGACGGTTGTTTCTTGCAGTTCCTGCAAGACAAAGGTGGATTCAAGATTACCATGTAATTTTCCCAAAATACGCTGTTGTAAAGAGGTTTGTTTTTAAAAGATAAATCAGCATGATCTGAGGAATTTATTTTTTCTAACTACAAGAACTATAAACAAATCTCTTAAGTTATGAGGCAATAGTTGAGTCCATCACTAGATAATGTGTGGTCAGTTTGACCCTGCTGCCTTAATTTAGGAGGTCATTTTCAAACCACTATAAAGAAGGGCTTTGTGCTGTCTTAAAGGGATATGGGCAATCTCTAAGAAACGGGCATACTCGCAAAGACAGTTCTTTTGGCTCAGTTTTTGCCTGGTTGTTTCTCTTTTGCTATCTGTGGTGCAGTAAATTAAAACAAAAACAAGTCTGGGCTTGGCATGTCTTTGTAAATAAACTGCTGTGTGTAAATTGACAGTTCCTTTGCAACCAGGTTATTTATAATAAATCCCACCAGAGAGCTTGTTTTGCCCAGTATTAAGAGAATGCTTATGGTAACACCTTCCACCTCTGTCTGCACTGCAGCAGTTACACAAAGTTCTCACAATTTCAATTGTGTCCTTTTAAAATCTCGTTTTGTTGCCTGCTGGAATAGATGACTTCAATATGTGAACTAGAGATTAATACTTCACCTCTGCTTGTTTGCTCTGCGCAGCTCACCTTAACTGTATCCGTTCTGCTTCATTCCTCTCCTCCCATAGAACTGCTGGGGGAACAGGAGGTTTCAGCTGCTCCGAGTTTCTCAAAGATCCGGTTTGTGGCGGCGGCTGGTTACAGCCGTTGCCTCCTGACAAAGGTAAAGAGCTTTGAAGGCTGCATTTGGTGAACTGGAGTCTCCTTCATGCAGTGTCCTTTCCCCCTC
Organism: Lonchura striata; assembly: GCF_050655825.1. NCBI lineage: Eukaryota > Metazoa > Chordata > Aves > Passeriformes > Estrildidae > Lonchura > Lonchura striata. The sequence continues at coordinate 5,337,803 of NC_140710.1, forward strand.
CTGTTACAGATGATCTCTCACTGTCCTCCTGTGTATCCAGCTCTCGAGGCAGGAAACTGTCTCTGTGCAGCTGTGAGCACAGGGACAGTTCAGAGCAAAGAGGTTGTTGAGCATCTGCAAAAGCACCTGTAGGTCCTGAAAACACTGTCATGGCAATGATCTGATCATGGCTGGTGTCAGTAGGGAAAAGGTATCAAACTTTTTCAAACTTGTTCTCCTTACTAGTACAATTTCACTCTGGCCCAAGCTAGCCTTAGACTACTCTCTGTTTTCTCTTTCTTTGGTCACCAGCTGGGAGTGAATGGGCAGATGGTCAAATCTCTAATTACTCAGCACCTGTGTCCTACCCACTTGACCTAGTGAGAGGATATTCAGGTGAGCAGTTTCATTCCCCTGGATGTCTTTTATACCAAATTGCAACCCCACTTTTCATATGTGACTCAGAATGAAGCAGGGACTAGTTCCAGGGAATGAAGATGGCCTGTCTGCCTCAACTGAAAGGTTTGCTTTGTTGATGGTGACATCATTAACAGAGAGAACAGCAAAGTGGCCGAACTGTGGGCTATGCCATGACCAACAACCACAGCCCTTGGCAACCAGGAATTTTGAACAAGAAGGCTAATACAGAGAAATCTTCCCCCTATTTTCCTAAGGGCATACTATTGCTGTGATGGGAGAGAGAGGCCAATGACTGGTTTTCCTAAGGACACAAGAAGGGGGATACCCATCTAGCTCATGGACGTAGTGACAACATTGGGTGAATCAGAGTGTGCTGTACAGCTCCTGCATGCAGCAAAGTTGTGGTGACCCAGGGTATGGAATAGTCTCAGCAGCCATGACTGCACTTGCTTGACCTTTGTTCCAGAACCAAAACATAAAGTGTCTTCTGATTCAGCAGGGAGAAAAAAGGGACTACTTAACCCTTTCATTAGTACAGTTATTCAAGGAGCATTTGTTTATCCCAGAACTTGTTCCTCCACATCTGTGGGCTCGCCAGAGGGGCCAAGTCGTTGCTTTGCAACAGCTCTAGGAGTCAAGTCTCTATCAGACACATCCAGGTCTGGAAGAGAGTGTCCATCCACCACCTGTTTCTCTTGCTCAGGGCCAGGGCTGGGCATCCTCAGCTGTACAGTCCCACTAAAGACAGGGCAGCTGCCAAATGCCTTACTCGAACTGAGGAAACAGTGCTGTGAGCACAGGTTTGAGTCCATGGGGCCTCATTTCCTGTGGAAAGAATATGGGGACCTGCAGCTTGAGCTATGAGGTCTGTAGTTCTGTGACATGGTCTGCCACAGAGAAATTCATCTCGGTGTGAAGGGCCTTCACCCTCTGTGCTGTTGGAGCTTGGAGCGGTGATGTGCTTCAGTTTAAACCTTTCCTGGCTTGTAGAGGGTGCCCAGCACATGGAGGAGGCTCCGTGCCCGCTCCTGCCCATGGAACAGCCCAGCCGTGGGCGATTGCTGAGCCAGTGGCGGCACCTGCCGGTATTTTGCAGAAAGTTCTGGGTATTTGTGATAGAAAGCGGCGGTTCAGAGCAGGACACACACGACCTCAGGTACAGAATGCAGTGATGAGGGTTAACGAGCTTCTCCCTGCTTGCTGTAGGAAAATCCCTAACCACAAAAGAAAATCCCTCCAGGAAGGTACACAATATATCCAAAACTCCCTGTTTTCTAGGAAACTCCCTCTAGATATTTGGGCAGCATGAATCAATATAGCTGTGATAATTTGCACAAGATGAGCCCACATTCAGAATGCACCTAAATGGTATTTATTTCCGGTACTGGAAGCTGTGGGATTTCTCTGGTTACACTGCGTTCTGGAATAATATTTCCCTCTAAATTTTACTGCCTCTTCGTGTCAACTGAGGTTTAGGCCGTCGCCATGGTGTATTTCTGTCTTAAATAATTACTGTTTGTGGTAGTACTGCCAGGTGCCTTTAGCATTTCCAAATCAAAGAAAAAGAACAGCCTGATCCTGAGAGCCCCATGGATAGATGGGACATGGGGATGGGGGCATAGGTTAGCAGAGCACTAAGAGGTGGTGTGATAATGAAAATTTTTACTTTGTTTTCATAAATCCCTAGGATATTACCATCCAATTCAGTATTTGTGCCAGCTAGTTGATATTCAGTTTTATTTCCCATAGGGGCAAAGTGAGGATTTTCTCTCTTTTTGTAGCTTCTTGTTCCACTAAGATATTCAGAAGACATTTAGCAATCTTCAACCGCTATTAAATTCTGACAATTTAAGGTGTGGACTTACAAAAGAAAAAGACCCTATTACTGCCATTATTGAGGGGAAAGTTCCTTGCTTGGTAGACCTCGGGTCATCCATGCTAAGCAGGAATGAGGAGAGGCATTGCAAATGAGAGTGATTAGTACTGCTTCTCCCAGAACTACTTGTTCTATCTCAAGATCTTGTATCTTTTATTGAGAGTTGCTTCCCTCCCACTAAATCCACAACATTCATAGCATTTGCCAAGAAAAAGTCATGCCCTGCTGTCCTGACCATTCCTGTATTCATACACTGCAGCATGGCAGACATTATTAAGGGTTGCATAAAACTGTGAGTGAGGCTCTCTGTGCAGCATCTGTGCTACAAGAAGATGACGATCTCTTGCCTCGCTGCGGGACTCTCCTCAGGAGGGGTGTAGCAAGATGCCAGTTCAGTAGCTGTCCCTCCTCCTTGTGCTAAATCTCCCAAGCCTCTCCTTTAGGTTTGCTGTGAACAAGCAAGATTTCCAGCCAGATGTCTGTCTGATTTACACCCATGTAAATCAGGGCTGATTCCGAGTCTCTCCTATCTTCAAGCTGTCCCGGTGTGTTACAGACCTGCTGTGCTGCACCTGTGCTGACAGCAGCATGTAGGGCAGGAGGGTGCAGACATCCCTGAGCCAGGAAAGTGTAGGCTAGTACAGCTCTCTGGTGCAAAGCTGCACATCATGGCTCAGCCTGCATTTGCTTGGAACCAGGCCCAAGCTAATAAACCCAACCAGATTGCTTCCAGACCCAAGTTGGCCCAGGAGGAGCCAGTGCAAATGTCACTATGCTGTGGTGCTTGCTCTGAGATAGTTAATTGTCTCTGTGGGCACGGGCCAGCACCTGCACCTGTAGCCCAGGCAGGGAAAGATTCATATCCATAGACTGAAGGGTTGAATGCAGCTCAAACTGCATCACCAGAGAGATACCTTGGCCAGGTTGTATCTACCTCCAACACATCTCCTGCTTTCCAGTCCCTGTCCTTGGCAAGGCTTTGCTCTCTCCTGCTGCTCTGCTGTGACATGCTGCAGCGGCTGTGGCTTTTGCACACAAGTTGTTTATAGGGCACTGCCAGCTGCTCAGTGGCGGGTTGGCTTGTGGCTGTGTAGTGCCGGGGCAGCCGCACGCCTGAGCAGATTGCCTGGGGACAGGCACAAGGATCCTCGACGACCGCGGGAAAAGCAAAAGGGTCCAGGCCCATGGCAGCGGGAGGGAAAATCATGGACCTTTCGGGAGGCAAGTGGGCAACTGCAGGGACTCTCCGTACCGGGCGGGCACCAGGAAGGTGCGCACCCAGGGCACACCTATTCCCAGCCTGACCTTGGCCCACTGACCCCCGCAAGCACGGGGTACCCGCTGTCCCCCTGCCGCGTTTCTGGACGCGCAGCCGGACCGGGCCCGCGGGCGTACCCCGCTGCCAAACCCCGAGGGGCGGCCCCGGCGGCACAGCCCTCCCCCTGCCCGCCCCGACTGGCCCCGCCGCCGCGCCAGGGTAGTGGCCCGGGCCGCCTGCGCTCTGGCAGCCGGCCCTGCGGCGGGGGAGTGGGGCTGAGCCCGTGCGCCCGGCGCGGCGGCGGCTGCCGGCGGTGCCGGCGGGCAGCGCGTCCCCCGGGCGGCCCCTCCCAGGTAGGAGCGCGGGGGCGCGGCTGTCACCGCGCCCGGCCGGGCTCTCCCCCCCGCCCCCCTTCCCCGGGGACCGGTGGCTCGGGGGCCGCGGCGAGCCCGGCGGTGGCGAGCCCGCTTTGCCACCGCGTCCGTGGTTGCCGGGGCGGCCGCTGTTCGGATGCCTCAGCTGAAAGGCACCGGCCGCCAAACAACCCGCCCGTGTGCCGGGTCCCCTCCCCGCCCCTCCCGGCCGCGCTCGCCTTCCCGGGAGCGGCTACGAGCAGCCCGGCAGTGTTGCCTAGAGAGGGAGCGAAGCCGACGCGCGGCATCGGCCGCCCCGTCCCTCACGGACGAGCCGCCGCCGGGGTTCGAGCGCCCCGCGTCTTCCCCCGTCCGGCCGGTGTGTGTGGGACAGCGGGGTTGGGGAGCGGGCTGGGGGCAGCGGGCTGAGGGCAGCGAGTGGGGGGAACGGGCTGAGGGCAGCGGGCTGGGGGCAGCGAGCTGAGGGCAGTGGGCTGAGGGCAGCGAGTGGGGGGAACGGGCTGAGGGCAGCGGGCTGGGGGCTGAGGTTTGCAGGCTGAGGGCAGCGGGCTGGGGGCTGAGGTTTGCGGGCTGGGGGCAGCGGGCTGGGGGCTGAGGTTTGCGGGCTGGGGGCAGCGGGCTGGGGGCTGAGGTTTGCGGGCTGGGGGCAGCGGGCTGGGGGCTGAGGTTTGCGGGCTGGGGGCAGCGGGCTGGGGGCTGAGGTTTGCGGGCTGCGCCGCCTCACGCGCGGCCGTTGGCGGCCGTTGGCGGCGCGGGGCTGAGGCGGGAGGCGGCGGGACGGAGGGCACAGGGCTGAGGGCTGAGGCGGGTCCGCGGCGGCGCCCGCGCTGACAGCCCGTGTGCCGCTCGGTGCAGGAGAGCGGCGGGGGCCCTGGCAGCGGCAGCAGGCGGACATGCACTGTGAGCTCGCCGCGGGTCAGAAAGGCAGCGCCCGCATCGAGGTGAGCGACAAATGCCACGGAGCGTCTCAGAAGGATCTGCCGCGGGTGACTCGTCCCGGCGCTGGTAAAGCTCACTTGAACCCTCAGATGTCCTTTAAAGTATCTGTCAGTAACGGCAGTGACCACACGGAGCCTCAGCAGAGCCCCCCTGAAATGTCAGCACCTCTGCTAGATTTCATCCCCAAACGACCCAGCATATTTGAGAGGATTCCGATTCTGCCCAGGGCGCAGGAGCTGCGATGCACTAGAGGCTCGAAAGATTATTTCCAGCAGCAGAAACATCAAAGCGTGAAGGGTGAGTTTGAAAATGCATGAACTAAACACTGCCATCACCAAAAACCTATTCACCACACAAATAAAAAGGTAACAAGCTTTTTTTCCCCCCTCCCTTCTCCCTTTCTGGTCTTTAGTGTGTTTTCTAACTTGTTTATTTAACTTCAAGCTGTAAAACTTTTTTTCCTGAGCACCTTGGAGGGGCAAGATAAACCAGACTGCTTTTCCAGTGTTAAGCTAAGTGTCTCTCAATAGAATTTTAAAAAATCTTGAGATCAGCATCTTCTTTAGTTGTCCTGAGTGGGTGCTGCTCATCATGTGGTCGTGTCTCAAAGGTGGTTGTTTTGGGCTTGGTGCTGAAGACTGGGCTGGTTTGTCCTGCACCAGAGAGTTCATGTGGGGTGTTTGTTTGTGAGCGTGCCTGACAATAAATGCCTGGTTCTTATTCAGCAGTTTCACCACGGTTGCTTGGATTTTATAGTTTGTATTTCAAATAGATGTTACAAATGCTGGATTCAGGCGGTGAATCCTCAGTCTTAGGAACTCCTGGTGCCGGAAAGGTCAAATTCTGCTAGTTAACAAATCCCTGATTTTCAGCTGTCCATCGTTAAAGAAGTGGCACTGAAGTATGATTAGGAGTTGCCTGCTAAAAATCTGTTAATTACATTTTTCACCTAGAACTGGTTAACTCAGCTGAAATTTGTTAATCAAAATTCAGTTTTAAAATAATCCCTCTAAGGTATCACTGGATGGGCTCAGAACGAATTGGAACATTTCTTCATGCTACAAAGTCGCTTGCAGAGACATATATACACCTAACGTTATTACATTAAGACAATGTTTTCTCTAATGTTAAAAGGTAATTATCTTTTTATCAGTCTATTCCCATTCTCTATTTTAGATATGTAAGTGCAGTTATCTTGTTGCTGCAAGACTGTTCTCACTGGGATTTTTTCCAGTTCTGTCCATTCTTCTGAAAATTAAAAGTAGGCTTCATGCCCTTGGACTAGTGACATTTTCTTTTGTGTGCTTGTTACCTAGGGTGATGGCACCTTTCATTGCCACAAAGTTATGTTAATGAACACCTCGATCTGTGCTAGGTCTGTCCTACAGCCTCTAGGATGTGTTTGTTCATCACCACTGAATACAGAGTGGACCAGTAGGTTATAAATTACCTTTTTTATTTTTTCTGTTTGTTAATGCTGCAATTCTTCTCTCCTGATTAAAAAAAAAAGAAAAAAAAAAGAGGTTGTTAATGTTTGGCAGGAATGAAATGAAGGTCTGTTACACAGACTCCTGTTTGGAGGGGGGAGAAGGAGGATTCATGTAGTAAAAGGGAGAGCTACATCTCTTGTGCCGTTGTGCTGCTGCAACTGCTGCCTGTGGAAGGGACTCGGGGTGTTCTAGTTTCTTGCAGTCCCATGGGTGAGGTTGGTGCCACTTGACAGGGTTCATACTAGCTTAAAATCCTGCCCATGCATTGCCTTGTCCAGGCAGACTGTTGAAATACTTTTAAAGTATTTTTTCCTTTGAGCTGTTTAGCCCTCTTTCCATGCATAACACTCTTGCTGTTGCAGAGGGCAGGAGTGTAGGGAGGGAAAAGGAAGAATTTAACTTTGCATTCACTTGGGACTTTTACAGTACATGTAGGTGTGCATGGGAGAAGGTTCCCATTTCATCTTTCCTGACTGATCAATTTCCCATTTTCACTACTGAGGAAAAAAAAAAAAAGTGTTTTACATTTTGTTGCTGTTTTTGTTTAGTATGTTTTCTGTCCAGGGTGTCACTTGTGATTGCTTCAGTGTATGGGGGACTTGAGTCATGGGAGTAAGTAGGAGGTGTCCATGGGCAGGATAGGGCTCATCTAACTGAGCAGGAGGATTTGATGGATAATATTGGATTTTTCCAAAGATGGCGACACTGAGTTTTTTGGGTGGCTTCCTGTTGTTTGTTTGTTGAGGTTTTTTGTTTGGTTTTGTGTTTTTTTCCCCCCCAAGAAGACATTTTCAGGAGGAGCTAGGGAAAGTAAAATTTGAAGTAAAATTCTGAGTCTGATTTAAAATGTGTGGGATGTGCTGCTCCTTCTGACCTGGGCAGTGTCAGCAAGTGCTTTAATGCCCACTGGAGCATTCTGGAGTGCTCACTGTGCTCCAGCTCACAAATCAGTGTATCTAAAGTGGGCTGTGCTGCAGAGAGGAGAGCTGCTGCTCTTTCAAGGAGCAGTGCAAACCATCTCCCACCAGCCCTGGTTCTCTCAGGAAGCTGAAGGACTGGGATAGCTGCATGTGGATGTGATATACCAAGATAAAGCTAAGATGTGGAAGTGAGGGAAATACTCAGATTTACCCAGTGAAAGGTTTTGGGAAGGAAACTGATGACAGCTTGATTTCAGACCATCGTGCCGTGCGTCTCCTGTTCTCCAGCCCCAGAGTGCCATGTACCCAGTAATTCCCTCTGCAGTCTGGGTTAGATTACAGAATGTGCCTCCTGGTTTTGGTTTATCCACAGTTGAAAGCTGCAAGTAGGGAGTGTAAAAGATGCTCTCTAACAAGAGCAAAACTGATTTTTATACTTGCCTGTATGGTCTTTTTTTCCCTAAACAAGTCTTAATTTTTTTTTTCCAAAGAGAATGAATCAAAATGATACACTGCTCTACTAATAAAAAGGGCAGCTTTGAAGTAATCACAATGGGGAAGAAGTATCCTGCTGTTGCAATGTCTCTGTGGTGTTACTCTGCTGCTTCACAGTGTTTAAGTTATGATCCTGCAAAATGCTTCTGTGCCTGAGCAAGTCTTTTGGACTTTCTGAAGAGCCAAACAAAAACTTAGGGCTTGTGGTGAGGATTATTTCTGGGAATCGGATCATTTAGGTCTAAACTTTTCAGGATGGAGCTGTTGGTTGTTTGCTGAAAATACCACTGTTTTTGACTTCTGCCTCATATTTTGTTCTGTTTGGGAGCTGTTTAAAATAAATGCCCAGTTTTCACCCAGCCAACCCCTTCTGATGTGGCTGGCTGCGATAGGCACCACACTTTTCTTGGTCATTGAGTTCCCTGTGTGTAACAAGGCAGAGTATTTGCATACAGATACTGCTTTTTAGCGGCATTTGACACAGAATAACAGTACCATAAGGTATCAAGTCCATTTTACAGTGTTTTCCTGGAATTCTGTGTGTTTTGTTCCATGTCGTTGAATTTCATGCTACGGTATTACAGTTTTGAAAGTAGCATGGCAAAATACTTATTGTCTACAGGGAAGAAGCTTTGGGGAGGCTTTAGTGGTGAAAAAAGAGTAATCTATAAAGATGCCAAATATCTCAGTTTCTAAATGACATTGATTATGGTTGTTACCAGGAAACACTTCTCCTTTTCATTCTTTTCCAGTTTTGTTCAGTGTACCTAATTCATGACTCAGTAGAAATGACGAGATTTATCCTGTTAGCTGTGCCACTGGGAAATCATCCAAATGGCCCGGACCTTTGCAGCAACCACTTCAGATATTAACTTACAGTGGGCAAAACAATAAGCTGGTCGAGTTGCAGTAGTTGGATGTTTCCTTGTTGAGAGTATGTTTTATTCAGACAAGGAGAAAACGGCTTGGATTTTTTTCTTGTTTGCTGTTAACTGTAGCTGCTTTCAGCAAACACACAACCAATGTATTGAAATGTATTAATTTCCTTCTACTCTTGAGAAGGAGGGGTAAATCTTGCCATTTAATCCCCCTGTGACTGTTTCCCTGGTTGTTGGGACTGTCCTTGTGAAAGTAACAGCTTATACTGTTGGGCTCTTAAGCAAAAGTGTATACTTTGGGTCAGGTGAATTGACTGGTCTTGGGCCTGATGTTGCCATTTTCTTTCTTACATCAGTTATCTGTGTTCACCTGAATTATCCCACTGGAGCAAGTGTGACTACCTAGAGCTGATAAATACGTTATGAACTGATAAGGAGACAGGGACAGGTTCACTGGTATGGTGGTCTATAAAACTCTCAGTTTTATATAGAGCTGCAGTAATAATTATTTCTTGTTTTCACTCTAGTTCCCTATCTGCATTTGAACTCTGCTACAAAAAGGAATTGAAAGGTTTGTCTGAACAGAATGGTTAGTTACAGAGCTATATTTTTATTTCATGGTCTTTTTTTTTTTTTTTTTTTTTGCCTAATTTTGTTTTGTAAGGTGAGAAAGGAGAAGAAACTGCAAATTGGAGAATGTGTTCATAAATTCATTTGGAATAAATTGTGACTGTTCTCTCCTCCCTTAAATTATCTATAATGCTTACTTGTCTTGAATAGGCAAATAACTTTCAGTTACTTGCAGCTGAAGGAAGTTCTTCTAATGATTTGTGTTGCAAAATCAGTCACTGACTTGAAGATGGGAATTTCATGGGTTTAATTTAGAAGAGGTTTAATTGTATCTAATCATTAAATCCATTGTAATTTAAGAATCGTTAGTGGAGAATGTTTAGCAAATACAAACCAGGAAATCTAATGATCAGCCAATCATATAAAGGCATTCAGTACTTGTAAAAGCAAAAAAACCTCTTTTCTGCTTCATGACAAAAACCACAGCTACTGGAAAAACTGAAGAGAATAAATGTTGTATCTATTTTAATATTTTTTAGAATTATATGGAATAACAGATGTCATATTATTCTCAACAAGAAAATAAGTCAGGTAATTGGAAGAAAATTTTTTATTTGCTTTGAGTTTTGTTTGAAGGAATAGAACTTAAAAGTAAGAAATCACTTGTTCTGTCTTTAAAATGTTGCTGTAATGGAGGTTATTATATACTGGGCTAAGTGGAGTGAGAAGAAAAATAGCCTTTTTTCTTTTACAGTAAGAAAAAAATTAACGTCTACATTTTGCAAGTGGTTAAGTATGTACATTACTGTTCCTGAGAGCAGTCTCAACAGCTACAAATTTTTGGACATAGACCTTTCTAAATTGTCATTTCAATATAACTGAATACATTGTTTGTATCTTTAGAGTTCAACCCTGTACACATATAAACTATTAAGTGTATGCTGAGGATCTTTAGTATATTTGAGATTGTATTTTGGGAGGGCTACAAGATTCTTTTTAGGGAAACTGCTAAATTTAAAGTGAATGTCTTCTATGAGACTGTACTGCTTCATTGCAGTAAAGTGGTTTAGTTTTTTGTTGAATAAGAAGGACAAAATTTTACCCTAAATTATTAATATCAGTAGGAGTCTTGCCACTAACTTCAGCTGGGTCAGTATTTCAATCCTGGTATTACAGAAGTTCTTTTTCCTGTGTACAGGGAAAAGCTTGTAGAGCAAATAACAAGTTTGTATTAAATCCATCTGTAAGCTAGGAAGTGGAATAACGTATGGATTATGAGAGAAATATGTAGTACTGTGAATATAATTTCCATGCTCAGTACCGTAATTACCATTATTTTAGAAATTCTGCTGTTTAGTGATTTTAGAACTGTTGAAGATGTTGATGGCAGCGTAATTGGAAAGGGAAAATAGATGTAAACCACTCCATTTTGCACTCCAGATTTCTATCGTTGTATGTCAACAAGCTTGAACCAGGCGTGCAATCTAGTAATCATTTCACAGTTCCTGAAATGGCTTTTAATAGACTGGGTTTGTTTGCTACTTTTTTTTCCCTAGCCACCCAACGCTGTTTCCCAGCACATTGCTGTAACTCAGAATACAGGGTTCCAAAGCAAGGGCAGTGCTCACTGGCTGTGGTACAGCACAATCTTGCCCCACAAATGTGCAAACAATAGCAAAAGTATGTGTTTGGGAATATGGCACAGCTGTTATCTTCTGCCGGGAGCAGGGAGCGTTACAGTGACATAGAACGACCAGTTAAAACCACTCCGGCCGTTTTATTGCCTGTAAATGGGGCGTGTAAAGAAAAGCAAGGGCCGGTCCTTCCATTCAGATAACCATCGGTGCACACTAGCGGCACTGCCTTTCTGCACAGGCTTTGAAGAATAGAGGCAAAGAGTTCCCCTTTTTCCTTGCCCTCCTATTACATTTCTGGCACCCTATATGTGAAATCTTGGTTGGAGCCTGAACTTTCTGTTCTGAGAATCTGTGCTTCACTGGTTACCTGGAACAAGGGCTTCTTTTTTTATTATTATTACAGTTATTAGCTTGACTATATGAAATGATTGTTAATGAGTATTTGTAGATGGGGGACTGCTTGTAAAACAGATGAGACATTTCCAGAGCTGCAGTAGGGAATTGATCCAAATTCTGTATTTTACATTATTTTAAGCTTTTGAGCTTTACAAGGCTGATCTCAGTCAACTCGGAGTGCTTAAGGTATTTTTCTTTAAAGCAACTGTTTTGCTTTAATAATTATGTTTGACTTCTCCATCATTATGTTTGAATGTATATGTGATTATCTTACTGAATGGATTGGTAAGGAGCACTGCAATTGAATTTACAGCACCAAATTTATTCTAAGGGTTAAATGAATGTAAAACATCATAAACTACACTTAATTCAGGCATTTACATGGGTGATAAGAGGGCTTTGTGAGAGCTATAGAGCTGTTAGTTGTTTTACAATGAGGAGAAAGCAAATTCATTCTTACATATTGTTTGCGTATTAGCCAGAGGGAAAAATGACACTGAGGCGACATCATCAAATACAGTAAAAAACTAACTTTTTAATACAGATGTCCATTGTTGTTTTAAGTGCTTAGGGGGTTGGTGGTTTGGTTTATTTTGGAACTTGCTGAACTATATGAAGTGTGTCTCCAGGGGCCTGGTATTTTAATACCTTGTAGAAGGTTGTATAACAGTAGATGATGTATTTTGCCTGCCTTCCAGTGCTGTAAATAAATTACATGTGCTGGCTTGGGAGAACGTATGTGAGGTGTAAATCAAAGGCTAATATAAGAGGAAAAATACCAATTAGTGATGTCTTGCTACAGGTTAGAGTTTCTTTTCTCATTTATATATATTCAAGAGGTATAAGAGCAGTAATATGTATAAAAATGTTAACATGAGGCTCTTCCTTAGAAGGGGTAGAAGGTCTAGGATTATTTAAAATAAGTGCTGTGATTCAATGCTTTTTCACAATTTGCTATGGTTAAGTCACTTAAATACTGAAGTCAAGAATCCCCTAGGCAAAGAAAGATAATATAATTTTAAGTGTATTGTTAAAATTGAAATTTGATAGCTTCCACTCTCTAATCCTATCTAAGTCTTTGTTGTATTAAAAGGAAGATAGATACATGTGGCAGTTTTGGAGCATAATCTTTCTTTTGAGTTTAAAGGATGATAAATGTGCTTCAGACAAGCAACACAGCAGTTTATTGGTATGAATGTTTTGCTAAATACTGCATGCTTAACGCAATCCCCATTCCTTTATAATAAGTTTAAATATTAATTCTTTGGAATGCTAGATGCCTAAAGCTAGATAGAAATGCTGTGCAGTTTCAGATATCTAGGAGTGGGCTTGTGAAACAGGATATTTAACTGGGAGAGATGAGTAGCACATTTCAGAGTTATTAGGGCAGAACAACAATGCAAGAGGATGACTTAAAAAGTTACAAAATTGTTTTCTGTGCATGAGGCTCAAATACCTTAGAGTTATTTATTTGAACCGCAAGAGCAGATTTCCTATCTATGTAGGTTCTAGACTGCAGTTTTTATTATTATTTTGTTTAACTTCTTAGCTGCCTGGCCCTCTCTAAAGCAGCTGGCTTTGATTTAACCTGAATCCTTCACAGAGAGAGAGTGCTCAGTCACAATGACTGCGAGTTGTGCTCTTGGATGGAACATCTCTGTAGTGACTGAAGAGAGAAGACTAAATAGGTCAGGAACTTCAGAAGAACTCACTTCACTCTATGTCAGCGCTTAGTGTTCCTTATGTAAGTCCTGCCTACCTCCCAACCCCCATCTGTGCTGGACAGAGAAGAGAGAGTTAAAGTGGGAACAGATAAAAGAGGAAATTTCTTGTTTATTACCCAGTACTTTCTGGGAAAATCCCAGAAAGGATTTAACATAACGTTTCATAACTCTCGCTTTGCCCTGCTGTTCCTGCTGAAATAGCAGGGAGTGGACTTCAGGAGGAGGCCAGTATTGAGTATTTTTGAAAACTCTTCCATGCTCCTTTAAGACACAGAAGATCCAAGTGTTAAATACTCTCCTGGAGAAAAGCAAGCACTTGTAGACCAGTAGCTCAGGTGCCAAGGTCAGTTAGCACAGCACGTTCAGCTTCAATTTTTCTTGTGTTCAAGATCATGTATGGGTGTAAAGCTGGTGTGATCAGCCATTGTATGTGAAATAGGCAAAAGTGGTGAAGGATTGTGCCAGCAGCCAACATGGCTAAGTATATAAATAATTATATAGGGTGCTTGAACTCTGTTCTAAGCTGTACTGTTTTTATAATTTTGGGGCAATGATATGTACTGCTCATGATATTTCTACAGTGAGAGCGTAGCAGAGTATGGTGTAGAGAAGGACAAGCCAGTTTAGGAACTAGAAACAGGGCAGTTGTTTGGGTAAACTCTCAGGGCCAGCTTAATTTTCTGTGCTTAGAGACAGAGTTTGTTAGTTCAGGTGCAGAGTTGGGATGATGTGGCTGTGCTCTGTTTGAGATCTGATCTGGTGGTGGGGCAGGACGTGGCATTGCAGCTTGTGGCTGTATCAGCCCCGGGTGGCACATGCTGCAGTGTGGCTGCAGCCCCTCTGCACAGCGTGTGCATGGACTGGGTTTCTCTCCTGGCTATGTGAAGGTCCTGGTGTTTGGCCTTGTTGATGAGTCTCTGAGCATGAGTGGTGAAAAGTGCAAAATCCATCTTTGTTATCTTGGGGAGAATAACATTTTTGAAGCAGCATTTTAGCTGGACTTGTTGCTGCTTGGCATCTGGATTGTGCTGCCAGTTGAAGAATTGTTGCAGAGGAACAAAATCTCTCATTTATTTTAGTGCTTGATGTGCTGAGGTGAGAGAAAGGAGGCTACATGAAGGGAGCTGTGTTGGGCACAGCCCAGAATAAAGCATTTGCTGCGAGGGAAATTTCTGCCCCCCACCCCCAGTTTTCTGGGTTGCTCTTGCTTCCCAACAGATGGCAAAGTCTCACAAGGTGCATTGTTCTTGAGGCAGAATCACCTGATGGACTGTGGTTTTTGGGCTTTTGAGGTGCAGGTGGCTACTACAAGGTTCCCAAGGTCCTCATCACTCTGGTAGAACAGATTTTGCATGCAGCTAAGACTGTCTCCAGGATTTGAACAGGAAAAAGCAACATTAAATTCCTTCTTTCTGGATATCTGATTGTTGTAATGTTCAGTTTCCTTGAAGTTATCAGAGCTGGTTTATGTTCAACTGAAACTGAACTGGCCTGATCCCACTGTCCCTAACTCTGGTGCAAATCTGAAGTGATGCCATTTTAAATCTAAAAGTGGATAAAAAGGAGGGAGACTTGTGCTCTGGAGGGCTTGTGCATAAAAAATTGTCCTCCAAGTATGGACTCAGTTCACTTGGCAAAAGAAAAAGACATCTCATGCTTTTAATCTTAACAGTTTGCTTCTTATTTTTCCTCTTGCCAACTTACCACAAATCGGCTTTTATTCCTTTTCTTTGAGATCTTGAGTTATCCAAGGTTTGCTGACTTGTTATAGTTCTGTGGGGATAAGCTACAAACAGTGTGTGGATGGTTCTCCTTGCAGAACAAAGATCCCCATGCCTTTCAGCATCTCCCTGATTTGGATAGATATGATGGAAATTTAAGGGGATATTTACTCCTAGAGCCCACTTGCTCTTTCCCTGCTCTTGAGTCTTAGTGACCTTTCCTTTCTAATCTCTTGGCCTCCTTATTGAGCCACTGTGCTGTTAATTTATTTTTAAATGTATATATAAAGGGTTGTAACTGACTTGATTTGTGGGCTAAATGAGTGGAAGCATGGCAACTGGTATAAATAGCTTTTGGTCTGCTGGAAGTGTAAATACTCAAAATCTGTCAGGGTGATTTGACTGGCTTTTATTGGAATCATTATTCATATGAGATCTCCTTTCTCTTATACTGCATCCTTCAGACGCTATCAGGCAGAGATTGCTGTCATAAGTACTCAAACTGCTTTGTCAAAATGCACTTTTATACCTGTTTGCCAGTTCCATAGATACTTTTACAAGTAGATATGTTCTGCAAGATTAGTCATAGAAGGCTAATATAAAGGGACCAAAACCTAGAAGATGAGAGCAAACCACTGGGATAATTAATCATCACCAGTGTTTTGAGCTCAAATATATGATAGCATTGGGCTAAAAGTGCAGCTTATTTGACAAGTTGGAACGAAAACACTGGTGTGTTGCAGCCTCAGCGGTACCCATCCTGAGTTTCTCAAAATGAGACTAACCTGCTTGGGGAGCTTTCTTTGCTAAGGGCTAGTGTTAATGCCAACAAAAGATTTTTTTATTAGCTGCTGGAGAAGTTTCTGGAAAACTTGAAAATTAAGAACAGTAAGAATCAGAGGTGATAAAGAAGTTTTATGCATTGGGCAGATATTTCGGCAGCAAGCAGTCACTCTGAAGAGACAGGGGGGTAGTTTTGGATCCTAGATAATAAGACTTGAGAGAAAACTTGGTGAAAAATTTCCTCATAGCCAGCTAGAATTTAGATAAAAATGAATTACGACACTCCCTACCACTAGAGAAAATAATCTGGGAGATTGAATACAGGTTCCAGTGTGAAGGCTGCTGATAGCAGCATTTGCTAGTTTGATGAGCATCCCTGATTCAAAATATGTTATATATGGGAAGGAGCTTCTACACAGAGTGATTTGGAGATCAGAGTTACAGTTCATGTGTATGGTGCCCACACATCTGTCAGAGGCACTGGTCTTGTTCTGCTGCTCCAGAAGGAAATCTCCTGTTGCATCCTTTCTGAGCTGAGTGTAGCTGTAAGTTTTCTCTGTTGGTTACTAAATATTTTGTAAAATGAACCTGATCTGCAACATCTTCTGTGTCTTCTAGTTGGTTTATTCTTCCACAGGGATTATGTGGGCTTGAAAGAGACCTTCTATGACTATATTAATTTTCTGACATACGGTGCCCAAGGATGGCATAAGTTGTTTATCACTGGAGTTTTTAAAGAGGCTGGATGGAAATCCTACTGTGGAATGCAATTCTTTGGGCCCAGCTGTCTTTCCTGTGACATTTTTAATTCCCACACTCAACCGCTTAGGCATTAGAGAGTTAGAAGAGGTCTCTCAAGCTGTAATAGTCCAGGCTTCTATCCTCTTTGACTTGCTGAACAAAGTTCAAATCCCTCCTTGTCTAACATTGGTGTTTCTGGCCACTCATTTGTTTGTCAAGAAAACACTGAGAAGGCATACAATAAAAACCAGGCTGAGTGAAGGCTCGAAGAACACCAGTTGGGAGAACCAGTGGTGGGACAACTGGGCACGGAAAATGATTGATTTTATGTGCAAAGCAGTTGTGAAATGTTCTGTGGCATTCTGGGGACATGCCATTGCTAACAAATGATTGTCTGTTGGGGATAGAAAATGCCAGCCATTGTTCTGAAGAAGGAAATAGCCTTATTGATACTGAATTAGGCTCACATTGAATTATTATTCATTTGCAGTGCATCCTGTTTTCCAAATACAAAAATTAACTGAAGGCCTGCAGCACTATTGACCTTCAGTTATTGGTTGTATCTAACATCCTTATGGTCCAGGTGGAGTTTAGACTGTTTATATCTGGGGATGGATTGTGGCAGAAATTGGCATTAACGGAGCAGCTGAAGAAAGCTGTTCTTTTTAAAAGTTCATCAAATTAGTTCTTGTTTTATATGAGAGTGAAGCTGGCAGAGGTAAATGTGTTGGTAGATAAGACTTCACTTCTGGTATGCATTTTGTATTGTCAGATTCAATGTTGATGGCAGAAAAATAGTGGTATAGAAAACAATGTTGTTGCCTTTTGAAAAGAATAGAAACTGACTTCTATAGAAATTGAGATGCACACCAGATATAAATATTTTGTGCAGTGACAGTGTTTTGTATACAGCTCTGAAAGTTTGGGTTTTGTTCCCAGTGTTATTGAATAGTTTCTCCTGAAATCCTAACAGACTGTAGAATGCCACTACCAGTAAAGTTTACTCATTCAGTTTAAAGGAAGATTTTTATTTAATAAAAATCAGGAAGTGACTGGCATTAGACATGGATTTCTTGAGCAATCATCAGGAACTGGACAACAGGTATTTTGTTGTATCATACATATGAGGCAGTACCTTGGCATGGAGGATATAAACTGTTTTTATAGGTGAGAGGCTGTATGCTCTGGAAAGCAGTGATACTGAAAAGGATTGGCATGTCACATCCATCTAAAAGGGTATGAGGTGATATGATACATTATTAAAAAGCTTAGGGAGAGATGTAATTCTTCTGTAAATTATCAGTCTGGTTGCAGGAAGATAAGTTAATGCTCAGACTTTCTTAAATGGCTTTGAAAAATCAGAGGATTTGGAGAAGAACTGGAAGATGCTGACCTATGTGTTGTACCCATGGACTAATGGAAGATTACAGGGAATCTGGTCTGTTCCAGAGATGCAATGGAGAAGTAAATAAGTGATACTTAAGGGTTCTTTTTAGTGCAGAATGGTATCTCATGGCTGGAAACTGAGAAGGATAAAACAAGAAGGAAGATGGGTTTTTGTCTGCAAGGGTAATCGAACCTGGCACAGTTTAGTCAAGGATAAATCTTCTGGTATTGGGTGCAAGTAAATGTTCCTATGGAAGAAATTATTAATATTAACCACAGACAATTGCATTCAGTGGCAGAATCACTAGATGGACAAGCTGGACCATGCCAAGGGCTTTCACTTGCAATCTGTAAAAGACTGGATGCCAGGCCATCTCCTTCTTCCAGAGCTGGTGCTGCAGTTCCTTCATGTGCCTTCTGCATTGCAGTCCATAGGCCTGGCATCCAGATGAGGCCAAAGTTGTGCCCTCATTCTGGGTTTTGTGACAAAGAGTGAGGGACAGACAGGGAAGGAGGAGCATTGCCACAACCACAGTCACACAGTTTGGACAGTAGTTGTGGCAAGGGAATCACTAGCAGCTAATGTTTTCTCCAAACCCACCCTTTCTTTTCTCTTGTTATGTCTCTCCCTTCAGCAAACAACACCACTCCTCCTGGACTAAACAAGTCTGTCCAGAGATGTGTGGAACCTGCTGTCTGCCAGGGCCTGGGCTGAGACCAACTAAAAAGAAGTGCTGGGTTTAAAACCTGGACACGTGGAGAAAGGATAACGGTTGTGATAGTATCTTGCTAGGCACTGATGATTTTCTACATTAATGTCTTCCCTTTACTTGTTTTTTGAAATGAAAACAAAGGTTTAGCCTCCTTCCTAGCCCAGCAATAGTGACATACTAACACAGTTATTACAGCAAACATTTTGGCCCTCTCTGGTCATGATGTTTTCTTTCTGTGGGGAGACTGAAATACTAACTCACAAATAATGTCTTTAGAAGTCATATTAGTCACACATTTTTAAGACATTCCAAAATCATACCAACCTCCTTCTGAGCTTGTCTGTTGCTACCAATGATTCAAAGTTTTGAAAACTCTCCTTTAGTTTTGATTTACATTTTGGTCTTGGGCACTTGTTATTTCTGGCAAATGCCAGCTCAGTTTCATTAAAGAAAAATCTGTTTCACAGCCACGCAGCTCAGATCTGCTGCGCTTCTAATAATTGATGGCTGGTTTCCTTATTTCCTGCATTGTAGAAAAATAAGGACCTTGTTAGATCCAAACAAGCCTGCATAAAGTCACAGTGTGAAACATCAGGTTGGGGGTGAGCAGAGCAGCTGTGGGCAGGTTTTACAACTTTGGGCTACAGTTGATCGAGGCAGCCAAGGGAAACTGAGAGATACCCATGTGACTAAAATTCAGCGGAGTTCTTTGGCTCCCTGGCCTGAGATTTATATTTGTGACACCTTCCCCTCTGTCAGTCCCTGGGCCAGACACAAGTCTGTCTGTCTGTGTACCTAGGACTCTGCACACCCTGTGGAGTGGCTGCTGTGCCTGTTCCTTGCTGTGCCACCACGGGACGTGTCTATTCCCAGTGTTGGCTGTCATGCTCCTACAGCCCACAACAGTGTGAGTGTGTGCCCTGGGAGAAAGCAGCTGCCATGTGGTGGAGATGAAAAATCAAGAGCAAACACTTACTGAATTTCTGCAAGTGGGCAAATTAATTTCAATCTGAACTGTCATCACAAGCTCCTTTTTTTCCTTCCCCTTTGCTTTGGGTGGTATCTTTGATTTATATTTCTGCATGAGGCAAGTGATCGTCTTTTGGTGCTAAATTCAGTTTCTTTATAGATTTCCAGTTGCAGAACCCTGTCAGTTTGTTTGTTAATGTGGTACCTTTTTTTGGATTTACTTGGGGTTTTTGTTTTATATTTTAAGAACTAGTGAAATTAAATGGTGTCTCTGTTAATTGAAAGCAATCTATTAGTTTTAAGGAGCAGCTAATGTCTATCAGGTATTCTTCTACAATGCAATACCTGTCAGATGCTTCCTTGGCACTCTATAAGCTGTAAGTAGAGACAGGATCCAGACTGAGAAATTAATGGAATTAAATGGCTCCTAGGAAGCCAAGCACCTGAACAATGTCGTAAAAGGTGATGTTTAATTTTTTATTTCCGTGCATTTATCAGCTCCAGCCTGTTTTCTTTGAGAACTGGGTAGTTACTTTCAGGAAAGACAAATGTATGATGACTCTCCTAGACACTTTTGAAAGACTTTCTCCTTAAAGAAGGTGAAGAAGAATTTGTAGGAATTGTAGAACTATTGGAAAATCAAGACTTACAGTTTGCTTTACTAAAGGCATGATGCTGAGAGGTATTCAAGCACCTAACTCCCATTGATATCTGTGGAAATTCAGTGCCTAAACAGTTCTCTGGATCTGGTGCTTGATCTTCTGGCATTGAATGTTACACAGTTCTTGCTTTCTGTGGGTCTCCTTTTAAGGCATCTTCTGTGAGTGGTGCTATAGTTTTAATTTTGAATTCTTCCTGTCGCGAGTTCCAGCACATGATGCAGACAGCTGCCTAGAAAGCTGTGCCATGTGATAGATAATCTATTGTTCCACCAAGGAGTTGAGGCCTAGTAGACAAGCAGTGGGGTGGGAGAGTGAGTCAGACAAAATACACAGCACTTTCATTAATTGTTGCTGAGGGAGGATGGGGCCAACCTTCAGGCACCGTGACTTTGTTGAGTGGGGAACTAGAGTGACATACTCGTTTGAGTGAAAATCCAGGGAAAAGTGGGAGATTTTTGTTGGCATTTCCTCCACTCAGCACTGATCTTATCATGCCGGTTTAGTAGCAGAGCTCTTTTGGCTCCTTGCCAGGTGATACCATTGGAGTCTGTCTGAGATGTGCAAGATAAAAGATCTCAGGGAATTACAAGTATTATGACTTTCCTATCAAACTCTTCTAATGTGTAGACTCCTAGAGTCTTCTGACCTAGAAAACTGCCTTTCTTTTAAAAATCCTGTTACTGAAGAAAAAGGAAACACAAGAGCTGGGAAGTGGGACTTGATGTTTATAAGGGCCCTGAGAGCAGTCGTAATTAGAGTGGGTTTTTGGAAGAGGCTTGTTCCTTTGCCAGCAAAGGGCCTTGGTGTTCAGCCAGGTTAGATGTAGCCTGAGAGTAAGCACTTGGGAATTGCCTGCCATACACTGGTTCTGTGTCTGGCAACGAGAACATGAAGTGTCCTCTCACTTAAAATACTTTGTGTACTCCCAGAGTGCCCTGTGAAACACTGCGGAGGGCTGAGTCACTGCCCAGCCATTTGGGCTGGTTCTTTAATCCCTTACTTGTGAAGGGCTGCACTGCACCAGGGTGCTGTGATGGTGATCCGTCCTCTCAGTGCTGTCTCACTCTTGTGGTACTGTGCAATTGGCAGTTTCAATATGGGCCCACAGTTGTGGCAGTAAGGCCAACTGAGTGATGGGAGAGCCAGGAAGTTCCTGGAATCCCCATTGTAAACCTCTTCCTTACGTTCACAGATTTACAACTGCTTTGGACATGAATACAGGCCCATCTGCACAAAGAGGTAAATGGGACTTTCAGAATGTAAGTGTGTGGGTGATCAAAGTAGTCATTAAGGAAAAAGACCTAGATAGTCTTTATTTTCTTTATTTTCTTTGTAAAGCTTCAAAATTGAACTCTTGAGTTGTGAACTTGTTTCTCAGATTTCACAGTGTATGAGAGGAAAACATTCGACTTCCTATCCCAAGGCCTCTAGAGCTGTTGTCAGTCCAATTTCCTTGGTTTTAGACAGGATCAGAGCTGTCCACCATATTGCATATCCTACAGAAGTCAGTGGGACCTCAGGAAAAGATGATTGCTTCTGGTAGAGCTACATTTGAGTGAGTCCCCTAGGACTTAGTGGGAGCTGCAGAGAAAGGTGCTGGGGCATGAATAAGGGACCCCAGTGAAGTCTCTGGCCCTTGTTTGTGCTGCTGTAGCACAGAGGGCCAGGCAGGGAGGGTATCCAAGGCAAAGCCCACTGGCTGCTAGGAGCAAGAGACTGGGAAGGAGTATTTGACCCCTGTGGAGGATCAAACCTCATTTTTGGCTATTGGAGGCGGTTGGTGCTCAGTGCAGGGAGCATCTGTCCCATGCCACCCACAAAGCCTGTAACAAACTGAGATCAGTAGTGGAAAACACCAAAAGCCACAAGCTGCTGTGTGCCTTAAAGAGCAGGAGAGATTGAAAGCACTGACTGCTGCCTGCAGCCCTGGAAAGGCTGGGAATTTCCTTAAGTAAAAATTCCCAGATGACCCAAGCATCAAATTTTGATCATTACTGTAAGTACCAAAACTATGTAGCTCATGTTATTTGTGTGCTTGGACAATTGGAGAAGTGGTGACAATGTGGTGCCCACCAGTGCTGGAGTGGAGGGGCTAGGGAGAGCTCCCAGGAATCCTTTGGCCTTGCTGGTGCTTACAGCAGCCAAATTTCCATGCAGTGCACAGGAGAAGGTGCTGCTTTTTTTCTTTTCTCTCCCCCCCTTTTCCTTTCTTCCCCTCTCTCTATTAATAACTGAAGCCAATGGCTGCTCTGAGTTACGAGGGGGTTTTATTGCCCAGTTGCATGGTGGAGGGGCCTGGTTTTCATTGTGCAGTGCGGGATATCAGTTTTAACCCAGAGGCAGTGATGTTATTTAACAGGTGCCTTAAAGGCATAGTGCTTATTTAATCACCGTCTCCAGATCAACATTATGTAAATTGAAATTGCTTAGGTACGCAATTAATTGTGAATGCTTTAGACATTTTTAAAGGCATAAGACAATACCTGAAGTTCCATTTTAAGAATATCCAGGTCAAAGGACACACATGTTTTTATTTTCTTATTTGAGGTATAATGTGTTCAAGGCAGATTTATGGCACAACCTTTGTTTATTGACTTGTACTTTTCCACATGAAACTAATGGAACATGACAGATGATATTTATGAGGCATGTGTTCTTGATTAAATCATGTTAGACATTAAAACCTGATAAAAGAACGTATTTTAAAGGGTGGATTAATAGAAAAGGAGGCAACATTGATTGGGGAGTTTACACGGAACAAGACATATTGGTCTTAGACTAAGTATTTATAAGTGAGATATGTGGTTATAAAACTTTAGAAGCTGAACAGAAAAAGATTAATAAGCTCTGGCACTTTGGAAAGTTCTAGTTTTTTGTTTTTCTCCCTTTGTAAGCCACTGGCCACCTTGTATTTTTGGTCTTTCAAGTGAATTTATTCAGTTCTGCATAAGAACTGGTGACCCTTTGTGGCCTACTGCTTGTAATGTTGGTCCTATGTGCATTCTGTATTCTTTGGGATTCCCAGTCTGTGCAAGCAGCCTGTGCCTCTGCTAAAACCTGCTCTGTAAACATGCTCTAAATTCTGTTTAGAGGGGTGCAAATGAGGTGAATCAGCAACAGTCAGATGGGGCTGTGTGTCCCCACCGTGATACCTGGGGCTTTGCACAGAATTCTGAGTAACAGGTTAGTAGGGAATCACCCCGAGTAGTGTTTTGCTTGTCAGTTTAAGAGTATCCTCTTAAGTATTTCCTGTGGAGAGCAATTGGAGGATTTTCATAAATGTAGCAAGTGGGAGCACATTTAATTTGTTTCTGTGGCTTATAAGAGTAAAAGGAAAGCAGATACCTGCATTCTGCTTTCAGTTTGTTTCTGTGGCTTATAAGAGTAAAAGGAAAGCAGATACCTGCATTCTGCTTTCAGTTACACAGGTGCAAAAGTGGAATATTTCCTATCTCAGCTATGCAGATGGATCTGAGGACATACTCTGGCTTGCTGCAGTATTTTCTTTGCTGAGTTTTAACTTCTGTAGCTGAATTTGTTCTAACCTGGATCCTTAAAGCTGCATTTAGTCTGGAACAGAAAAACTGCTGCAAGAGAAGATAACTTTGAGTTCTTAAAGCTCCTAACAGTTTAGATTTGCAGAAGTAATGTTCACTGCAAATTCAAGAAAAAATTAAGTTCTATAAGTTTTTATTACAGCAAAGTAATTTCATGCTGTGGTGCAGTATTTATCTCCTCTTTGTAACCTCCTTCTTGTAACCGAAAGACTTGTGCCAAATTAATAGTTCTTCTCATCTGAAAGCATTGTCTTTGCTAGATGAGGTACGGTAAAATGTGTTAAAGTGACAGGATTCAAATATTTCAATGAGTAAATTGCTTCAATATCTTCCACAGGGAAGGAATGCAAATTATAGGCAAATTTATAGTTTGCTTTTGTTTGGACTTGTCAGGGTAGAAACTAAAAATACTTGCAAAATGAGAAAACTGTATAAAAAATACAGTTTTCTGTGAGTGGAAATGCTTTTATGAAGTGTTGTGTGATTTAATTTCAGTTAAAGTATGACCTTGCATCTCATATCATCACCATGAGTTGTGTTTGAAAAGCTGTTAGCTAAACTGCACTTCTGCTTTTCACAAATCCAGTGGTAATTATTTTTCTTTTTTTCTTTTTGTTTTCCCCAGCTTGTTCACTAAAACATCCCTACCTACCTGAGATTTTAGAATAAGCATTCTCTCCCATTAGGAAGTGAAAATCTTCATAATGCAGTTGTTTCCCTATAGAGATTTCAGCCCTCCTTCCTCATGTGTATGGTCTAAGCCAAAACAGCAGATGTTAGAGAATAAAAAGAAGAGAATAGAAAATAGCCCTGGAAGTAATATGATGTTGTTACATTAGTATTTTGCCTCCTAAAAGATTTAGCAGAATTTAAAAAGCTTCAGAGATGGATTGAATAATAGATCAGAGACTTAAAAAAAGTGCATTGAGGCTGAAAAGAAGGGGAATAATTTTGTTGAGAATTGATATAGATCAAAGATGCAGTGTTTGGACAAATAAAAGAAAGAAAAGGGAAAGTGTGGTTTTGGAAAAAAGCAGCTTAGCTCTCAGTCCTATAAAAAGTGTAAAAATTGCTCACATTTAGAAACATGGAATCTTAAGTGACAAAATGGATACTGAATGTGAAGGGAAGGTAGGAGCATGTTTATTGTGTTTTGGCTCATGCTGTTAATCATACCCCTAAGCTTTGCCCTCTAAGCTGGGTTCAGGTTCTCCTGGAAAAAAAGCACTTCTAGTCACCAGTGAAAATGTCTGGGGATGATGACCATCACTCAAGAGATGATGGAGATTAGAGAGAAACTCTTTCCTGTGCAAGTGGTGAGGCCCTGGCACAGGTTCCCAGAGAAGCTGTGGCTGCCCCATCCCTGGAAGTGTCCAAGGCCAGGTTGGACAGGGCTTGGAGCAACCTGGGATAGTGGAAAGTGTCTCTGTGCATGACATGGGGTGGAACTGGGTGAACTTCAATGTCCCTTCCAGCCCAAGACCTTGTATGTTTCTATAATTCTTTTCCCACAAGAATGCTTACCACACCATTTTTGGTAGTTCTTTGCCAAGCCTGTTCTTACACACCATGAAGAACAGATATGCTGTGTCCCTTCTGTCCTCATGCTTAGCTGTCTTTCACAGCCCTCTCCTTGATGTTCAAACTATGTCTTGTTTGCTAAGCTTCACTTCTCTCGGCAAAATCCATTCAGAGTTTCATGTTGTTGTGGTAGTGGTAGAATTGGATCCAGAAATCCACCTCTTGACTTTGATTTTTCTAAATCTGTGTAAATTGAAGGAAAACTGAATTCCTTTAGCTCCAACAGGTAATTGCTTCACTAGGAAAATTAGTTGCACTATTAATGATTTTATGTACCATAAAGGAATTGTCCTTGGAGTCAAAAATGTTGGTACTAGGCCACCAGGGAGGAAGCCCTGAAATTAAAACTTCTCTCTCAGCATGCTTCATACTGAACAGGTTCTTGCTGAGTTCTCCCAGAATGTCTCCTTCCTTGCTCTGTCCTGCCATGCTTTCCCAGTGCCTGTTCCTATTTCACTTGTTGCTTTTTCTTTGCCTGTATTTTTGCTTACTGCTGGTTTGTGTTTCTACATCTCCTTGCTGTGGAGGATGCAGACTGGTGGTGCTGAGGCACTGCTGAAGGAAGCTAAACAGGCCAGGCAGGAGGCCTTTAGGAGGTGCTGTAGTGGCCGAATCATGCATCAGGATCTCCCTGCCCAGTGCTTGAGAAACAAGGATGACCTATTGGCTGTAGTGTTGCTTTGTAAAGACAGCTCTGGTGCTGCTGGGAGGCAGCAGATTCCCATTTCCCGGCATCAGGGCTCACTGAGAGAATGTCATGTCCAAAAAAGTTTGTGTTTAATCTGCATTTCTAATATAAATGGAAAGGAAAACACGTATCAGCTAATACTGATTAATTATATCCCTGTGCTGGTGGCCAAGAATGGGGGTGTCATGCCATATAGATTATATGCAACATGTTCATTTTTTGAATCAGCCAGGGAAGGCATCCAAGCTCTTTAAGTGGGTAGGTAAAAGGTTTGGCTAGTTTTCAGGGTTTGAAGCCATCTGGAAAAATTTAACCAAAATTATCTGCTTCACAGTCCCAAGATAAATCATTTTCCCACTTACACAATTGTTCCTCATTAGGCTAGTGGGGTTAGGGCTGATTAAACCCTGATATTATAACTCAGGCTTTTACAGAGCATTTTGTAGATAGCGTTTTCGTGGTGACAGTGGTACCACTCTCAGCCCCAGCTGAGAACAAGAGAAATAAGTTTCATGGAATGGAATAAATACTCCATGAAACAGAAACAATTTTGTTTAGCTCTGTGTGGTTTAAGACATTGTCCTTTCTGACAAATGTTTTATCTAAACAGTTCAATGTGTACTGTACTTGCATATTAATATAATACTTACATATTAATATAAGCTAAATATATATTATATATAGTATGAATAGCCTTTTTTTGTGGATCAAAGATACCGATATGTCCTACATGTGACTGCAACCATACCAACTTTGAAAAGCAGCAGCAAATAATTCTCTCATAGAAACCAGCTTCATTTTAATGTCTTCTCTGCATTCCTAAGCAAACATTTGTAACTGAGAAGCAGAGGGAAGAAAAAAAATTAATGAATTTGGGGCTCTGCCTTGGTTCATCATTAGAATCTCCAGTGAGCCAGAAACCCTCTTGGTGCCTTGGGCTTGCTGCCTGCAGAATCAGGCTGGTGATACCTGCTTTTCTACAGTGCCTCTTCACTGGGGGGAGGATATGTGGTCCAAGAGCACTGCATATAAGTAATTAGTGCAACTCAAAGGTCGTTAGAGCTTTGCTTTCTGGAAGAATGGTCAGAAGTAGAATTTCACTTAATGTGGAACTGGTGAAGCTCTTGAATGCAGCATCCTGTACATGCAAATAAAAACTATTTGCAGGGAGAAAGAAAGAAAATTTTGGTTCCCAGTTGTACTCATGCCAACTGCTACCCATCCTTTTTTTTTCTCTTTGTTTTTAAACTTTGTTATTCTTCTCCTTTGGAATGAGGTTTTTGAATGCTAAGAATTACTCAAAGCTCATAAAGTGCCAGGCTTAGAGCTAGTATTAGTAACTAGTATTGCCAGGGCACACATCATTATTACTGAAGATGGTAGTGGTGTGTGTGGGTGTCAGGGCACGTGTGTCATTGTGAAATACCAGGGAGTCTTACCAGACAGAAGAGGTCTGCAGCAAAGCTAAGCTGGTTAACATACACTCACTTCAGGCATGTACTTTAAACATCTGCCAACACTGAAAAACTTCATTTTTTCATTAAGTTGGTGCCTTAGGATCTGTACCCCACTGCAGTTTCTCTGAAATGTGAATGTAGACTCTTTTCTTCTCAGTGCTGTTTATGCTTTCACAAGTGTGTGGTTTTCACATGCTCCAGCAAAGGTAATGTGTCAGGTTAAAAAAAGAAACCTAGCCAAACCCTTTTATTCCCATCCCATTTTGACCTGTGATAATGGTCTTTGTACAGTATTGGAGAGTTAATATTTCCTTATAACTGATGTGCCCTATTTTGGAAGAGCAGTGATACATTGCACAGTTTCTGTGCATCTTGATGATGCAGGTTCTGTAACATCAGGGTTACATTATGCAGGAGATCTGCAGCCCAGGTGGCATGAGAGGCCATTTCTCATAGCAGTGTGTGTCCCTGGTGGGGACAGTAAATGAGATCAGGTGCTCCTGCCCAGGAAAAACACAGCTCAGGAGGGACAGGCTGTAGTGGCTGGTAGAAGAGCTCTGAAGGATGGTGTGGTGAAAGCAGAACCCCCAGCCTGCACTGCCTTTGGGTTCAACAGTTTCTGAGCTAATTCTCACAGCTCTTATAAACCAGAAAGAGCACTTGGTTGAACTGGAAGGTTTCTCATCCTCTTTTAGCCCTTTGAAGCTTTTCCCATCTTACCTTCTTAAGTCCCTTTTTTATTTCAACTCAAGGTACAGATTCTTTCTCTTGCCTGAGGTCCCTGTGCAAAGCCTCTTGTGATGGTTGCATGTTTTGAGGTTTCCCTTTTGTTCTCTGTACATTATACTTTCATTACTCTCTGTACATTATTCTTTGTTCTCTGTACATTATTCAGTCTTGCAGATGCTTAGAAATTACTTCATAGAGTTGAGAAGCTGTTTTGCCCAGAGATTTCTGACACCTGAATGTAGCTCCCATCCATTATGTGCATAAAAACATTTAGAAGAGGGCTCTATCTGTTGATACAGCACCCAGCACTGAAGGACTGATCTTGCCTAGATCCTCTACAGCTTCTCCAGTAGTAGATTAAGTGAAGTTCCAGATTATGTTGAAGTTGCAGGTTTGAGGTGGTTTCTTTCATTCCATGGAGGTTATTCAGGGTCTGATTTAGAAATCATTATAATATCATAGTCTACTTACGTCTAAATGCTTATTGAACCCTCTCTTCTAACATAATCCCTTTCTTGTCTGCTGCTAGTAGTTCTTTGTAAAAGTAAGCTGGGAAGTTACTTGCATTTGGAAGGGAACGTATAAAAACAAACTAACGAACGAACAAAGGTGTGATTGCAAAATGTTGCAACCTCTTTGAATGTTGGGTGCTTGCTTATTTTGGAGTGTTTGCTGGGCTAAATGTAACATGGATTTGTCTGTGATGTGTCATAGACTTATCAAAGCCAAATTACTCATTAAAATAATGCTGAATTGGAAATATAAAGTAATAAACCAGCGGATAAATAAAA
This sequence comes from Lonchura striata, assembly GCF_050655825.1. Taxonomy (NCBI): domain Eukaryota; kingdom Metazoa; phylum Chordata; class Aves; order Passeriformes; family Estrildidae; genus Lonchura; species Lonchura striata. The sequence goes on from NC_140710.1 coordinate 5,366,537, forward strand.
GGTTAGCAGAAAGGTAACTTGATATATGAAACCATAAAAGGGATTTCAGAATTAATGAGGGAGACAATATTTCTCCTGTAGAGACTTTAAGACTTGGTTGAAGTAGTGTAACAGCAACACATTATTTATTTCTTATGTTGCCTTATTCTTAGGCCCATGGGACCAGACAGGAAGGAATTAGAGAGCCCTATATTACAATTTAATTGCTTGAAGAAAAAATATTATTTTTTATTGTTAACCATTAGCTGCTTCTAGTTTTATTAAAGTCATAATGTCCATGCTGTAGCACCAATGTTTGCAGCATGCAATGAAGACTGGGAAAATTATTCAGTTGCTATAAAATCAGCTTAGTGTGGAGAAAAAAAAAAGAAAAAATAAAAAATTGAGAGCCTGAACTAGACCAGTGGCTGTTCAGCTGTTACAGATGTCTAAGAGATGTGTTTTCTTCCTTTAGAGCTGTGAAGAAGTGTTCTGATCTTTCACTGAAGAAGTGTTCACATATACCCACAGTTTTCATTGAGCTGAGCCATTGGCAGCAGCTAGTGCTCACAGGTTGTTGTTTTCTCTTCTTCATGTTGGCTTGAGATTTCTGTATAATGTCCTGGGCTTGGTCACTAAAAGTGTTCTTGGTTTTTGGCTTTTCTTTTTTTTTTTAAACCACAAGTTAAAATTGAGACATTATTTGACACCCATGTTTAATGTACAAGTTCAGGGTTTAGACAGGTTTGGGGTTTATTTTCTTTTTCTGCAGAGACAATGGACAATGTCTTCTGCTTTTCTAACTGTTGTTCATCTTTCAAAATCAAAATTCTCATGTGACAGCTACACTGTGATGGCTGTCCCCTACTGTGTTCTTGGCCTGTGGGAAAGGAAAGACAATGTAACTGAGTTTGGCTCACCATGGCAAAAATATTTGGAGGAATGATCTCACACCTGCTTCAGGCTAAAAATGCTTCTTCCATGAGCAGCCAGAATGGCTCAGCTGTTGAGCCGTGGTGATCTGACCACATGGACAGATGAGCAAATCTGAGACATGTTTGTAATGCACAGAACACGTTGGTAATGGCAGCACAGCAGCTCAGCCCTGCATGGATTCACATGGAAGGGCTCACAGATCTGGACAATAATCCATTGCATTTTTGCACAGACTCAGAACATCTTCTTTCCCTCTGAAGCAGGCCAGCAGATTTTTTTTTTCATAGAATGTCTCAATCCTTGATCCTTTGCTTCAGTTTCCAAGAGCAGCTTCTTGGTGTGATGCAGGGAACCGGGTCCTTTCACAGAAGTCTCCAGCTAGGAAGGGACCACAGTATTCCACCATCTGATCAGCTCTGTCTGACATGGGCTTAGCTCTTCTGATGACTGGGAAGTGAATGGCTTTCCTACCCACAGGTAACAAACACACTTGCAGCAGTGCCTGCAGAAGTGTTGTACTTTCCTGTAAATTCAGAAAATTGTGGTTGTCTTTCTTCCCTTTCCTTGTTAAGTTCATCCTCATTGAGTAGTATTTTTACCATCTGTGGTTAAACCACAGTGTGAAAGGAGCTGGCTTCATTACTGAGATGATGGAGCTGTTGCAGCTGGGAGCTGCTGATGTTACCTACAACTGGCTTGGATTCTGTTTTAAACCAAGGGTATCTTCCAATCCAAGAGATTCTTGTGTGGGAAATCCAAATCATTCCCATGTTATTACAAAGACAGCAACAAGATGCAAGACCCTCTCAGGAGGTTTCAAGGACCTGTAGATCCCCAGGGCAGTTGTGATAAGCTGCTATCTACTGCTCCAGCAGTGGCCCAGGGCTGTAGTGTGTACTCCTTCCTAGAGCTGGGGTTTGTGGGCTTTGGCTCACGTTGGCAGCTGTTGGTATGTGTGCAGGTCTCCTGAAAGCCTTGGAAATCTGCTTTAGGGATGTCTGTGTGTGTATACATGGATATATGTGAAACCCTCAGGTGCTACCTTCTGCAAGAGCTGCCTTGGAAGCCTGTAAGCCAACTTTGATTGTTCAGGAAACATGATCTGCCTGATTTTTTGAAGGACAGCTGAAATTTGAAATGCATTGTGGCCAGTGTGACTGACTCTAATACTCTGTAATTTTTTCTAAGACAGAGTTGGCCTATTGATACCAGGACCAGCTCTGCTTTTCTGCGTTCTTACAAACATTCAGCGGGGAAGGTGCACTACTTCTGATGAATACTTCCATTGTTTGCCATAGACCCTGGGCAGTAACTTTGGCCTTACTGGGAAAGATTCCCATTCTTTGATGCTCTGATTCTTCAGCCAACTCCATTCTGTTTGATATAATTTTTAATCAAGTTTTCCTTTTAACTTGTAATGTAACAAGTCCCTAAATGTGTTACTATCCACCAAAGAGGGTTTCTTGGCAGGATTTCCAAACAAAAACAAAACAAAAAACCTCTATTCAGCCAAAATACTCTTTAACGGATGAAGCAACAATTACTTGTGGCTTTGTGAAAATAGACTATATATTGTATATACTGTGGAGCAAGAGACCATGATGTGCGTAGTGATGATTTGAGGTATTGGGAAATTAAGTGATCCATCAGTATTGATGCTTGGTGCCAAGTATTAGTTCAATGCTCCAATTTCCTGTGCAATTGAAAGTGGGAGTAAGCTTTCACGAAAGAGGGTCTAGTGGTTAATGCACTGGGCTGGGCCCTGGGAGGTCTGGCTTTAATTCCCAACTCTCTCCAGGCTTGCTGTTCAACTGTGAACACGTTACTTGAACTCCCAGTGCCTCAGTTCTCTTTCCCTCCCTCACCCACTTCTTTTTGAAATTCCCTTGGGAGGAACTGTCTTTAAGCTTGTGTGTGCTATCTAAACAAAGGGCACTGCATCTCAGTAGGGGCCTGGAGATACTTTGACTATAGAAAGATTTGTAAGTGTTCTGGCAAATAGAAAACTGTCATGTACACACGCATGTCAGGCAGGCTGAGTTATGAATGCAGTAACAGGGGAAAAATTAGCAGGCAGAAATGGCAGCCGTTACAACCGCATGTTTTCCTTTGGATATCTTGATTATGTGAATATATGGAGCAGCTGCTCCCATCCCGGTCCCTAGCAGTACTGTTCCACTTCTGCACAAGTCGGGATGAAGACATACTTGCTTAAGAACAAAGTTGTCCTTTCTTCTGTACATTCTGAGGCATAACACAGGGAGGGGTAGCTAAAGAGAACTGTGAACTTGAGGGAAAGCAGTACTCTGAACACAGTCCTGCAGCCTGCCCTGGATGGATTTCCTAAGCTTCTCGGCTTCCAGCACCTGTAAAAGACAGGAAGTCATAGCTACCATGATACTTCCCTAGACTGTGCAGATTCATTGCTATCTCTGGAGCTGGTGTTTCCCGTGAAGTCTAACTTAATATTAGCAGTTTTGTTCAGTGGAAGTTGGGAGCTTGAGTAATAAAGGCTTCTGGGTGGGTCAGTAGTGAAGTGCATTTGCAGAAGTTACTCCATCTGACTTACTCCAGCCCAGGGCTCAGGTTACTCAGCAAAGCCTAAAGCCTGGCAAGGAGCTCCCAGAGGCCCTGCCTGCTCTGCTTGCTGAAAGGTTTTGGTTTGAGGACAACAGGGAACAGCTGTGTTGGCCTGACAAAAAGAGGATGAATTTCCTTCCTGCCACCTTATGTTCATTTAAAAGTAGAAAATGTTCCGTAATTCTGTAATAGTTGTTTCTGAGGATGAGTCCTATAACATTACCCAGTATGAGAGCACCAGTTCTGTGTCTATGCTAATTTTGGCTTTTCCAATGAGTGTCTGATTTAACATTGCAGCCTAATAAAGACAAATCTCCTCTCTGAACATGAGTGACACAAGAGTGATTAATTTCATTCAAACCAAGGGATTAGTTTTTGGAATCAAACTCTCATTTTGTCGTGACTAAAATGGTGTTAATAACTATTTTGCAAAGCAGTGTTTCACTCTCAGCCTGTGGGAAGGCAGGACTGAGTGTCATGTTTTGTTTTCATTAGCAGAATGTTTTGTCATTGGACCTAGGCCTAAACAAGGCAGTGACAGGAGAGCTGTTTTGTGCGAGTAGGTTGGGCACACGTTGCTGGCTGTGTGCATTCTGCAAGCTGCTTTTTACAGAGAGATTTGGCTGCTGGGGTCTGGCCCAAGTGCCATGCCCCTGGATCACACCTATGGAAGATCACACCAGCAGACACCTTTGGGGCTAAGGAGATTAGACTGCCTGTATATGGTTCCTTCTACTACAGAAGAGAGTTTTACTTTATTTTGTTTGCAATAATGGATAATAAGAGCTCTTACTGTGACTCCTGTTTCTGGAGATCTGAATAGCAAACAGTGACCATTCATGAAGATCACATGAAATTATTTTAAGAGTAACCTGACAATCTTAAACCAGACATGCTGTGTAAACAAATGATACTATGCTGGAGTGAGCTTTACTGACCTACCATAAAGAGAATCTTTCTGCCCTCCTGATAGACTTTTACTATAGATTATCAGCTCCATCCCTATCTCTGAAGTATAAGGAGATGTCCTGGTTAGACCCGCTGAGTGTTTGTTCTCCTTCCTACTACTCCTGGTAGAGTTAAATAGAGTTTTGGCTCACAGAAGGCATGGAGCTGCACAAAAAAGGAAAGGTGTGGAAAGCAGTATTTTTTTTTTTACTTCTTGATAGTTACAGGAATTCCTAGTTCTCATCCTTATGTTTCATTCAGTTATGTAAGCAAGTAAATATATAAGCCAAATTTAAAAGAGTGTGACTCCAAGGTATCCTAGGACTCTAAAGGTAGATTCTGTGGTGATTATAGAAGCCCTGCTTTTCTAGAAGAATATTGTATCAGCATCCAGAGTCATGCATGCAACTTCCTACCTGTATTTAAAAATAATAACTTGCAAATAAATACTTCAAATTATTGCTGACATACAGACGTAAAAGTGGGAATAGAAGAAATGGCTGTTTTGCAAAGTAAACATTTGCAAAATCTTTTTTCAGATGCAAGCACAGTATGTATACTTTCTTTGCCAACAAATGTCTTTAAGGTTTTAGAATAGAGTCAATTTACTTTGTTTTAAATCTCTATGGGGGTTATCTTGATTTCCAGCCAATAGGATCTGTCTGGTCCACAGACTCTTCCTGATGGACAAGAGTGCTACTGTTTGCTTATAGCTGTTGAAAGAATTGTAGAATTGGAAAAAATGCTTAGTGCTAGAACTTTCATCTGCTCATTTGACACTGCAGTTAATGAATGTCTCATGTCTTGCCATCCAGAGGAATGATATTTGAAAATCTAACCTGAATGCTGTGGAAAGTTTCTCACAATTAAGGCAAAAGCATTATCTCATTGAGGACTGAATTCTCCCACCTTGACAAATATGACAGAGGACTGTAGTCAGTTTGTAAACACCCAAGTAGACTGCTCCCTCCTAAGTATTCAGTCTTCATCCTCACCTGGCACACGCACAGATGTGAATGCAGTGACAGGTTCTGTGTCTGGCCCTCAGTTTTGTCCTTGGAACAGGACAAATCTGACCTTGTAGGAGAGAGACTCGAATTGAAGCTTTTAGAATTGAAGATGCCTTTTAGGAGAGGCGTGGTCTACCTCTAGAAAGCCCTGGAGGGTTGATCTTACAGATGGGTCAGGTGTCATAAACCAGATGATGTGAAATTTCTCTTCTCCATTGCACTGTAGCTGTGAAAATGCCAGCAATATCCACATGGTTACACACTCAGCGCACACTTCTTTGGGTGGTTGGAAGCACCTGATCTGTACCTTGGGTAATACCTGATTTAAACACATTCCAAACTGCAGGTTATGGCACCAACTCAGTCTGCAGCTAGGGTTGTATAGACTGGGTTTTTGGCAGGAGCTGTCTAACTTTTGTCTGCAATATATAATAAGTCTTTATAGTGTTTAAGACACATAAATCTGATCTCCCCCCAAACTGTCTGTAGTTCATTTCCTCCAGGGTTGGGAGCAGGGGGAAATCCAGGTAAATGGAAGGACAATTTGAAGAAGAGAAAGATCCTGTGAAATCATTTAGGCATGAAATGTTGGATTTAAACAATGAAGTAGCTTCCTTTCCTATTCTATTTATCATTTTAATTGCTTAAAGCATATTTCTTAGAAATAGTCAAAATACAGACTCAGACATATTTATATTTTATGCATCCCTGCTGTTACGATTTTTTGGATGTAAAATGGATCGACAAAACCCATGGAGATGTTTATACAGAAAACATAGTATAATGAAAGTCTTACTGTGAATTTTGTGTTGATAGCATTTGTAATAAATCAGAAGAGTCAATTACTTTACTCTGCTATACACACAGTAACTACTGTCACATTGCATGAAAACATTACTTATCTACTCACTGTAAAGATGCCAACTATCTCTGGATCAAACTGTGCTGAACTATGAAGTCAGACTTCTTATAAGGAAGAAATACTTGCAAATCATACAAATACATGTTCTGATGATAAAGCCAAAGGTTTTTGACAAACTACTTGATGAGGATTTTTCTTATTTGTTGTTTTCTGTACTGAGAGGGGGGAGGGAACCCAAATAAGTTCCTTGAGTTGTTAATGTTGAAATAGCTCCTTGGGGTCACAGAGGGATCAAGCACTTCGTATCTTAAACAGTTCCAGTTTGGCAAGGAGAGTCAAGGCATCAGTGCAGGGGGATGTCCTACAGGGACAGAATTACAGGGTGTGTAATGGATGCTCTTATTTTTGGAAGACTGGCCCTTTCTCAGGGTTTCCTCTGGTGTCAGGCTGAGCAGGGAATTAGGGACTCCAGACCAGTATTTTTAAACTAAAAATGCCTCGAAAGATGTTCCAGTCTTAGCTCTGAGTAGTTACTGTGGCTCTAAAACCAGTAATGCATGGCCTGTAGACCAAGTTGAACATCTCAGTGCAAAATTTAGGCTGTTAGTAACTCTCAGTTTTATAAGAATTGAAGCAATATCCCTTTCATGGTATGTGTGAACTTCATAGGCTTTAGCTCCAGAACCACCAGAGGCACAAATAAATTGAGGTTCTGGGGCTTTTAATCCCTTTGAAAAAGGGATTATTATTATTACTATAATTATAACCCAAAATTCTAGTCACCCCTATTTGCCCAGTTTCTTGATACGAGTTCTTCCAAAATACCTGTAAGCTCCAAGTCATGAATTTTATTCTCATTTTCAAAACCACAAAACCCTGGAGAATTAAGTGTTTCAGCCTGGATTGTCACTCAGTTTTTAGTATGATAGTGTTAGAACTGTGCTTGCTTACAGCACTGACAGCTGGTAACACCAAAATTAGCAGTTGTGCTGTTCTGGACTCCAGCCTTGGCAGAGCCAGCTTAGGTACTGCTGAACAGACTACAAGGACCTTCCTGTGAGCTTACAGTTGGCTTGCAGCAGAGGACTCTGAGTAATCAAGCAATTACAGCTGAAATCAGAATCAGCCACTTGAAGGCTTTTTTGTTTTTTCATTTTTGTTTTGTTTGGAGTTGTTATGTGAGTTTAAAGATCTTGAATCATTTTCTAAGCCTCTGCATTCAAATTGATTGAATACTGGGTGCTATAAAAACATTACTTCAGCACAGATACACTTAGACAACTCCCTTCTAATTTTCTGTAACTGGGTTCGGGCACTCCAGCAATCTTTGGTGAAAAGCCATTGGATACAAACAAGTTGCAACTTTTATCCCAATTGGATGGCTGAAGGCATTTCATGTCTTTGTGTAAGAAAGTGGCCTTTTTAAATAATATATCCAAGCCGTGCAGGGCTGTGAAAAGGTTACTTGTTTACCATAGCCAGGACTCTGTTAATTCTGTGCCAAAGGGGGTATTAGGCTTTCCCATTTGAGCTGCTGTGCTATTAATGCAGGATCTTTCACTGTACTTCTTACATCTTCCCAAATTTCATGTGTGCCAAGTTCTCAGAATGTGATTCCTCTTGCCAGATAGAGGACACAGAGGCAAGGTGATGTCTGCAACAAATCCTTGTGAATTTGCTTCACCCCTTTTGGGAATTTCCAAAAAAGATAAGTGTTTTCAGAAATGTCTGTTTAGATAAGGGAAAATTCCTATGCAGTGAGTATTAATTACTTACAGTTCTTCCTTCTGTAGTCAGACTCTTGCAAAGATTGCCATTTTAACAGCACCCTTGCAGCATTATCCATACCACTGGATCCACACACAACAGTCTAATTATTGATGAGATGTCATCACAAGTATAGCAGGATCTGGCGAACTCTGTATGAATGTTCATATGTTGTCATCCACATACTGCAGACATAAAACCACTAGCTGTCTTTTGGAGAAATCCATTGTTTCATCATCTGTAATTGTACAGCACTTTCCAGAAATTTTCTGAGAAGCATCCCTTATGAGTTAAAGAGCCATAATTTCCATTATCTCATGTTGAGTAACTGGATTTGTGAATTTGTCTTGAGTCATTTTCAGCTACTTTGAAATATGAGGATCAGATTCTGTTTGCAACCAAGACAGTTAAGATTGAGTTCAACTTTATTCTTTGCTAAAGGGTTTATTTTCAGTTTCTTTAGTTTAGTGGTCTTGCAGTGCAAGCCTTTGTCAGGCAAGATAATATCTCCCACTTAGTGTTTTCATAAGGATCTTCCTGTTTTCTTTTTTCTTTAAAGAGCATTGAAAATTTAGCATTTCACCCACATGTTTGTGGTCTTCTGAACGGTATCAGCTGGTTTACAATGATCTCAGATAGATTTTAAGATTATTTTTTCTCCCAGCTGGAAAACATGGATGGCATAACAGCTTCATTTGTGCAGTTAGTCAAAAGTGCAGTTCTTTGGTGCAGGCTACAACAGTAGAAGCCCTGTGTGCCTTGACCACCTTGCAAACCAGAGAACTGTTAAAAATCCTCAAATTAGGGATCTGAGCACCCAGTCAAGTAAAGAAATTATATTTTTCTTGATGAGCTGTAGTAGAACTCTGCTGCAGAAAGCATTGGATAGAGCTTTAACCACCAAAAGCTGAATATTGCTGAAAGTTTGGTGGGGGTTTTGTTTGTTTGTTTGTTTTGTTTGTTTGATTTTTTTTTTTTCCCAGCAATCAGAAAGCTTAAGTGATTTTCATTTTGGCATCTGGAAGTTATACTGTGTGATTTTGTGCTTGTTCAATCACTACTAGCATGGTGATACAGCACAATAGTGGTTTTTTTATCCATTAGGTAATCCTGTCTGGAAAAATGAAAGTTTTATAGAACTACTGTAGCATTTGTAGAAGAGCAATACCTTCCAAAAGAAAACTAAAACATGTATAAGGGAAGAAGGAAATCCTTTAACTTCATGGGTGTGGGGTTTCAGGCTCAGAAGGTCACTAAAAAGATGATGGTCTTGCCATTGCCTGGCTGATCACTCCTCATGCAGAGGTAATTTTTGGAGCTTGGTGACAGAAGGGAAAAAATGGGCAGAGCAGAGGAAGTTGGCCAGACCTACAGCACACACTGGATATCCTGGGGAACACAGAGAAAACAGAAAGCCATTTTTGAGAGAAGGAGGACAATAGTATAGAAGAAACAGGACGCATGGACAGTAAACTTCAGCCAGGCTTAAGTTGAAAGTCCATGTTGGATTGTTCTTCCAGTTGGGAAAAAGAGAGGCCTCTAGACGAGATTACAGAAAGGGCCCATCCACTCGTGAGGGTTTTTCAAGAGCCCTTGGCTCCATGGGAGAAGAAACAGCAGATGACATTGAAAACTTGCTCATTTGAATTAAAGAAAACAGCAAAGTGCATACCCAAGGGACTGATCTTGGTGACTGTAATTCATAGAGAAAACGGTTTATCAGCTTTCCTACTAAATCTATCTCTTCCCATTGCCCTCCTTCACAATTTCACATAGAAGCAAATGTCTGCCCCCATGGCAAATCACATGCATCAAAAGAAACACATGAGGACCTCTGCAGCACTGCTCACTCAGGCAAATCCTGAGTCCAGCTGTAAGAAAAATGCTGATGCACCCAACATGCCTTTTGTAGAATTTAGGAGCTGATGCAAGAAGGCTTTATTGGCTGACTGCTTAAGTCTTCAGAGCTTGGAATTACAGAAAAGCCAGGAAGAAATGTGCTTTTGGAGTGCTTTCAGTGCACTTTGACTCTCTTGAGGTGCATAGTATCAATAGTGCAAACTACAGAATTCTTGCTCAGAACTGACTGTTCTATTGTACAAACTTCTTCATGCCTTGAAATGGCACATGCTGATCCCAGATGTTAGAAATAATCAAAGCAATGTGACAACTAGAAAACTTAGTATCAAAAGACACAATCTGATCTGCATTTTAAGTACCTTTTGAAAATGCAGAATCAGAGAAAAAAGTTCTAAGAAAATTGAGGTAACTTTTCAAAGGTGTAGTTAAAAAAGGAAAACTATAAAATTACAAATAGTTAAAAGATTAATGAGAGATTGATTTGTTTTATGCAGTTAATGCAGAAAGTAGACTATTTTTAGTCTTACTGTGTATTGGCTAAAACTGTTATCTTCATGAGTGTGGAAAAATGCAAATTGTCTGAGAACCAAAGGAAAAGAGCACATCCTTCAAGCAGAGGACTTGTTCTCTGGTGACATAACTCTGTCATGACTTCTGTAACACCCATGGTCTTGCAGTGATGGATAGTACATTGCTGAAGTACTATCACACATTGTTGAAGTTGCAAATAGACCCTATTGATTGCAAAAAGTAATACTGTTTTCCCACCTGTACTTGATAGGATTATTTTCCAGCAGAAAATTTCAACTCAGCTGTTTATTTTTGCATTCCATGATTCCATGATAGAGAGGCTTCAAATCTATATTTGTGATGTATCTAGATAACACAGTGGTTTAGGCCTTTGTGTGAAAGGAGACTATAAAGATGTTTGTATAGAAGTCCTGTTCTTTTCCTCTGCGAGATGTATGTATTGGGAATACATTTTTAGGAAAAACTCTGAAATCTGGGTTCAGAACTTTGTTTTTCTTGCTGTAGTAAAGGCAAAGATAAGCCTTACCTAAAATTGTTGAGAAGCTTTTAGGCTTCTGGACAATTGATATTAGATCTCTGATTGACTGGAGGCTGATGCAGCTCAAATACATCTGTTAGTCTTCCACAACACCAAGTGATTAGTAATGCTTTACTTCAAGATGAAGGCTTGGGATCATGGAAATGTGGTTTAGCACTTGGTGTGTCCTTGGTGTGAGTGGGTCATGAAATTGTCCATGAAATGACTGTGCCTGTTCCTTGTATGTTACAGAGCAGAACGAGGTGGGATCTGATTTAGAGCCAGCACAGCCATTTAGTGCTATGCTGCTACAATATTTCCCCCTGATCTAAAAGGTGAATTCAGGGATGTGTCTGGCAGTAAACATGACTGCCACTCACAATTACTTTTAGTAATAATAATAATTTTAAAATAAACTGGTGAGGAGAATATTTCCTGATTCCTGTATGCACAAGGTTTGACTGCAGCTTTACTTGTTAGGAGTCAAGGCTGAGCTAAGTAAGAGGTGATAGACCTGGATTTACTTGGGAAGGAAAGACAGTAGCAAGCCTGGCTCTTAGCATCATGAGATGACATGGTTGGGACTGTCACACACAACTGGATCAACCCTTGTAGATCAGTGTGAGAGCTTGAGGTATTGAAGGGCAGGGAGTTTATGAAATCATCACCTGCCCGGGAAGATTTCTGCTGGGGAAGAGTTGGACATAATTTACTCTGATTTGAGGCAGAGTTGTAAAGATAATATCTTAGGGATCCTTCTAATCACTTTTCCTGAGACAGATAAATTTGATTGATGCTCCTTGATGTATAAACACCCATAGTGGATGAAAGTTCAATATTCTGTATATTAATGGAAGTGGCAGCAAATGCTGAAGGAAGAGCAGAAGGAGTCAGGCTTGTAGTCAAACTTCCTGCCACTAATAGTGTGCAGCCTGGGGACTTCTTGAATTAGTGCTCATGTTTTATAGACCTTCACCTGTCTGGCTACCATAGTTTTTTCTAGGCAGCTATTTTAACATATGCATTTACAATATTCACAATATTCTCTGATGGTTTTTCATAGCTTGTATTTTAGTGAAACTCCCCATGAAAAGCTGAACCATTGTGATTACAAAAAAACTGCCGTGTGATTTGGTGCCTCCTCTCCTTTGCACCTTACAGGAATGTGAGTGAAGTGGTCAATAATCCATGTGCTTCTTAGTAGTATTTTACTGCTTGGATTGCACAATCTATAATGACATGTTAGGGAAGGAAATTTTGTCATTTCTTGTCCTGAAGGAAAGTTGTCAGAGGATTGAAATCAGTTTGCTGGTATAAAACTCAAACTTGAGTTTTATAGCATGACCTTTAGGGTAGGATGAGATAATTTTAAGAGGCCATCATGCTCCAGTGAAGTCAAAATGGAATGAGAAGTGGGGAGGAATCATTAAAAATATGAGTACTAAATTGTTTTTGCACTGTGTTAGGTTCAGATATTTGTCCTAACATCTGGTTTCTCTACCACTTTCATCTTAAATCTAAGCTGGATTTTCTTAGTAAACAAGCAGCAAATTCATCACAGTGAGCTTTCCAAAAAGCTTTACAAGTTATTTTAAAGATCTTTTTGGATCTTTTACTTTTATTGCACAATAAGCTTCCATTCATGACTAAAGATGCCTGCTTGAGGTGTCAACAACCATTTTTCTTTCCTGCATTTCAGCCGTATTCTGTGGTATTTGGTCCATAAACTGGACCAAAAAATCTATTAAATTAGATACACCAATAGAAATTGATTTTGAAATGGAGAAAAAAATAAATTATTATTCCTTCTGATATCCATACAGCTGTGAATACATCTTGATTCAATTTGTACCAAGCGGTGGGAAAACACTTTTTGAACAGTTTGAAAGTATTTAATAGTCCTGTGATGCACAGTTGATTTACAGTTGAGCTGTACTGGATTTCAGTGCCATGTGTCTGAAAGTTTGAAGGTATGATATGGAAAATTATTACCTTCCCTGTTATTCTGAGTAATTGCTCTCTAATGGACTCTTCCAGCTTTGAGACTGTTTTATTGCTTGAGGTAACTGTTAGCTGATGCCAGTTAATACAGCTGTGATTATTGACCAGCCCCTGGGAGAATATTGTCTGTTCCTGGGTGACAGGAGCCCTGTGTGCTCTATCCCTCTTAGCTTCTAAACAAACTCAGAAAATGGGGGGGGGGGAAGCCCTTTTCCTCTAGGAGTGATAACTCAGGATAGCAGAAATAAAGGCCTTGTCAAAGTGGCTTGGACCATTGAGCCATCTAATTGAGAATCCCATCTCAGCCTGCAGTGATCCTGGATGTCTCGGGAGGTGCTGCAATGCTGTAGTTATGGGGTGGTTCCTTTCTGCTGAAGTCTTGTTGCTCATCTTCTTGTGATACAAAAAGGTGAGAATTATTCTCTGCTTACCTTTATACCATTCATCATGTAGCTTGGTCACCTCTTGTTATCTCTGGGTTTGAAATAAAGTTCCAGATCTCTGTGGGATCTCTTACTCTGAGGTACATTCTCTGCCTTCACTTATGTCTGCTGTCCCCTTGCTTGTGCAGTGTTCCTTTTGGCTGGAGTTTAACTGCAATGCTGAGAAAGGGTAACCATGGATACACTGAACAGAGTTATTTTGCTATTTCCATTTCTTTGCAGCCCTTGAGTGCTCTTCCACTGATTTTGTAGCATAGGCATGTGCCATCTGAGGTTCCACGGACTGAAACAGTCCATAGTCCATGACCAAAATGAGTACTTTTAGGTATTTGACAAATGAATGGCTTGGGGGGCAAATCACAGTGTTTTCCTGACTGGAAGTAGAGCCTGTTCACCAGCCACAAATGTTAGAAAATCATGGGTGCAGCTCGTGGCCTTGGATGAACAAGTACCCATCTGAATAAGTACTTCATTCAGTCAGGCATGCTTTTGTGCATTTATTCCATTCATACCTTATCCACTCTGATCCATTTTTAGTCTGAGTGTGGAATCAGATTCTTTGACATTGAAGCTTCATGGGAAGAGAAAGGAAATATTTTAAATAATTGAGAAATAAGGTTGCTGCAGCAAGGCTATGAATTACTGAATACTGTATCAAGTGCTGAAAGAAAGTAGAATATACTGAGACTTTTAAAATCACACAAAAGTATTGGGAAGAGGAGCTTTATTTCTTTGTAATGTGCTGGGTAGCTATGGAGGGCAGGTGGCAGTGAAAATTTATGAACATCAGCAAAAAGCTGGGCTCTGAAAATACTGTAATTATCCATATCTCTTTGAATTTGAACAGGCTTGAGCTTGGCAAAAAGTATTTAAAAGTGTCTCCAGCTGATGCTTTTAGCCCCACTTGTTCCCTGTTCTTTTCTAGGACATTCTGCCCAGGTAAAAGAGGGGAGACATCTCTGAGGTTTCCTGAGTGCTGTTGGCTGTTCAGATGTGCAGACATGTTCAGGGAGGTATTACAGGGCATGGAGTCAGCTTGTCCCACCTTGTGCATATCAGACTTACTGTGAGTTAATGTTCTGGTACTGGCTGCTGTGCAGGCACACTGGGCATAATCACAGGTGGCCTTTTGCTGAATAAATGAAAGAGGAACCAATAATTCTTCTATAGAGGTACACAACTGCCCAGGAGCTTTGTTGTGGGTTATTCATGCCCTAGCATAAGACTTTGTCTCCTAGATAACTTAATTTACACCAAGGCAATTCAATGGCCTTCCTGAGGGGAGGAGATACAAGTGATGTTCAGGTTGGGAGGCAAAGAAATGAAACTGCAGGGAAGGAGCTGCATCATGCCAAAGGACATAAAGACAGAAGATGTTTTGAAATATGGTGATCCCCATCTATAGTCTGATGCTGAGAACAGAGAGGAGTGTAGTGGGAGGGCAGGGCTGTTACTGAATGATCCAAGCCATAGGAGACCTGTCTAGTTAACAGAGCAGTAAATCTGAGCTTTCCTGTGTATATTTATTTTCACATCACAATCTGTTTAAGCAAGAAAAGCACATTCTAATTGCACTCTAAACAAGGATTTCTCCTTCAGCCTTTTACAGCTGTTTCTTGTATGCAGTGCCAAGCTGATCTTGGTGATGAGATGTTCTAGCACAGCATGGACAGGAGCCCAGTGGGCAGATGTTTCTTCTGCTGCGTTTTCATTCACCGTTTCAAGGGGCAGTTGAGAGACTGTTTTGCTCCTTCACAAAGGTTTATAATTCATGAAGCCCATTACTGTGTACAGAGCTGCACATCTGGCATAAAGACTCCGGTGGCCCAAAGAATGTGCTCACAAGAAATAAGATGCTTTTATAGTAAATTCTGCAGTCTGACTGGAATTAACTTCATTTAAGACTAAAGAGCAAAGATAAATAGATAAGATAATGGATGCTGGAAAGGTGATACCGGGGAGCTGCGTTGAGTTACAGTACCTGTGACATCTCAGAGCAGCGTGAAACGCTTTGGGCTGTAAAGCTGCAGCCTGCAGTTATCAGATCGTGTACACA
Organism: Lonchura striata; assembly: GCF_050655825.1. Classification (NCBI taxonomy): domain Eukaryota; kingdom Metazoa; phylum Chordata; class Aves; order Passeriformes; family Estrildidae; genus Lonchura; species Lonchura striata. The sequence goes on from NC_140710.1 coordinate 5,382,027, forward strand.
GCGACCTAAGGATTTGATCCCGGCAGTTCGGGTAACGCGGACAGCGTGAGCAGCAGAGCAAGGGCCGTTCGCTCCCTATGGCAGAACGTGGATAGAAAACAAACCTTTTATTCCTTTTTCTGTCGGTGGCTCCGAGACGCGCGCGGAGCCGGTTCGGCCACCGCGGCTCGGCCACCGCGGCTCGGCCACCGCGGTTCCGCCACCGCGGCACGGCCACCGCGGTTCCGCCACCGCGGCTCGGCCACCGCGGTTCCGCCACCGCGGTTCCGCCACCGCGGTTCCGCCACCGCGGCACGGCCACCGCGGTTCCGCCACCGCGGCACGGCGCTGCTCTCGGGCCGCTCCGCTTCCCCGGCACAGCCTCCGCCCCAGCAGTGTCACTGCCGGCAGCACCGCCGCGCCGAAACGCACCCGGCTCCCTCTCCTCGTCTTCATTCATCCGCTTAGCAGCAAAAGCCAGCTTCGAAAAAAAGCAAAATTCTTCCCCTTTAGATGCCTGCTGCAAAACGTGCGTTTGAAAGCTGTAGCCTGTGTTTACTAATTAAAAAACAAAACAAAACGAGCCAATGATTGTGGAGATAAAAATATTCCAGTTGAATAATCAAATGTACCATAAAGTCCCTCTGGACTAAGACATCTTACTAGTGGCATCCCGGCTAAATTTAGACTTCAAAATTAAAACCATTTCTGCTGAGAGGCCAGATCTGTGGGCATGTTCTGCAGTTAGTGAAAAGACAAAGATACTTCCCTAAGGTTAATTCAGACACTTAAGATCTGAAGTTGTGGGTGTCTTTCCTGACTCTTGTAAAAGGCTCTTGTGCTCCCAAATTAGACAGAATGAGTGCAGGATTGAATTTAAGTGTAAAGTTTAGGGTAGGCTGTAGTGAATTCAGGCACAGATTTTGATTAGCTTTCAAAGGAGCTGAAGCCAAGCTGGTACTTTTTGTACAAAGGGCTGGATAAAGAGTTTTTATGGACATGGTGAATCTCTGTAGAGGCTGACAGTACACGTTAATCAAAACTACTCCAAAAATGATATTTCTTAAATGGTACAGTACGAATCCTGCTGACTTTTAATGGACTTTATATTCCAATTTGTTCTGTGATCCACTGGCCACAGTACACCACAGTCACTGTATTTGTGAAATGTACTCTTGATCAGTTGGTTACTACAGAGTGTCTGTGAGAGCCTTGCTGACTTGGTAATAATCTGTGCCAAGCAGGTGAATGACAGCTCAAGGGAGGGATGAGTTTGATATTACATTTATCTTGGAGCATTTGGAGATCCACAGTCTAGCTGCAGTGCTGGTTAATATAGTGAAGTTTTCAGCTCACAATAAGTCTGAAGAAGTGCTGCATGCTTTTCCCTCACTTCTCTAGGAAGAATAGGGATTCGTATCAGAATGTGATAAGAGATCCCCAACAGAAGCTTTGGAGTATTCATTATTAGAGAGCAAAAATTGCACAGTTATTTTAACAGGTTGTCATCAAAATCATATCAGGGACATCATTGTCTGCCAGCTCCATTTGAGGAGTTGTAAGAAATGAGCCTAGAGAAGACCAAGGGGAAAGAAAGCACACTTGAGTGGAATCAGTTCATAATTCCAATTTATGGATGTGGAAAAGCATCCCATTTGCTAAACAAAGTATATTCTTGCTTTGATTATTTTCAAGTTCCCACACCAGTTACCTACTGATCTGTTCCTTATACAAAATTGTAGGGTAAAAATCTCTCTTAATTTGCTCTCATAGCATGCACTGTATTTACTCTATTTATTCAGTTAGAGTGAGAACGGAATTTGGCTGTTCTATTCTGGAACAATCAGTGTTCTCTATTTCAGCCTAATAAGTACTCATTTAGCTTTAATTAAATATTATAATTTTCTACTTCTCTGAAAAAATGAGGGGAAAAATTCTTCTAAAATTTCGACTCACACCCCAGGGCTTTGTAAAACTGGAATGTGCAATTAACATAAAACCAATTCTTCGGTATCTGAAATTGTGGGGGAAAAGGCAGAACTGATTCTTGATGCCTCTCTTGTGCAACCCAGCATTCCTTCAGACTAGAAAGATTCCAGTATTAGTGGAAAGCGTTTTTGTAAGACATCTCAGCCTGTGCCAGCACGGCATGTAATGCACACCAAGCAGCCAGCTCATGAAGAAAAACATGTTTACAGAAACTGAAATGACTTCTTTGTTGTTTACTCGTGCAGAGGAGAATGGCGTCAGGAGTACTTCGAGAGAGAATGTTGCTTTTAAATTGCTACTGAACCAGCACTGTGGTGTGACCAGGCAGAATTTCTGTGACCTTGAGACCCTTCCAGGGGCTGCTGAGCAGACGCCCCATCAAACAGTTGCTGTGTGGCACAGAGAGGGACATTGTCACCAGAGACACGGCTGTAGGCTGGACTTAACCCTCCCTGTCACCCCAGGGAGAGTGACTCAGTGCTCGGTCACAGCAAACGCTGCTGGTGACGTGCTGCCAGACTCTGCCATCTGCCTGTGCTGGTGGATCCAGCTCACCTGAGCAGTTCGGAGCTCCGGCATGTGATTGAGACATCAGAGATGTGTGAAGGTTTAAATGCAGCTGTGCTGCTTGTGCTGGTTCATGCTGACCTTCGATCAGCACATTGTAGAAATCTTCCTCCCGGTTACAGGATTTCGGAATTCCTCTGGTTATTTCCTGTTAACTTTAATCTGCTCCCCTCTAGGGATCTGTAATTGCCTCTAAATTTTTTTTACCTCTGATAGATATGCATCATCAGTACTTGTTAAAGGTGGGGTTTGTTTTGTTTTCTTCTCCCTAAAGAGCAATTTGTAATTCATGCAGTGGATGTATCTTTTGGCTCCGGGCTTGAGATCTTGGAGATCCCACCCACTGTGGGCACAGGCGCTGTTGCAATTCTGTTCACCCGGGTGTGGAAGGTGCTTTGTGTATTGCCTGTGCAATCAGTCAGATTAGTTACTTGTATCCTTCTTTTTAGTAATAGCTGAGTGTTTGCCAGGGTTCCCAAGATCCATCAGTGTGCTGTGCCGGGCAGGGGAGCAGCTCGAGGCAGGAGAAGGAAAAAACGTGGCTAAATCAAAACCACTGACTGTAGAGGATAATTTTACCTTCACCTTTCCTGGTAGAACAGCTGCCCCACAGGGCTTCTAGCTAGATGCTGAATGGGTTGTCACCAGGAGCAACATTAGTGGAAAGTATTTGTGTTGTGAATATCCAGCCAGCACAGCTCTGAGTGGATAGTTTGTGTGAAGAGCATGACAGAAGTATGCACCTTTTTTTTTTTTTTTTTTTTTTTTTTTTTTTTTTTTTTTTTTTTTGCTACAAGGAGCAGGTAATGGAGAGGGGGGTGATTCACACAGGAGTTAGACTAGATATCACTTACAGTAAGTGTGTTGCCCTTGAAGAGTTTAATCAGGCAATTCTGCAAACACAGCAGAGCTCTTGTAAGGCTTGTCATGATTTTTTAGTCCTTACCCTTTTCATTTTCTTTCTGCTCCTGGGTGGTACTTCTTGTCTTTGCTCCACTAGATTTCCTCCCATTTTAGCAATAGTATTCTCTACTCTTTGCAGCATCTTGTATTGCAGGCTCTTCTGGTTCATTTTCATCTTTACATTGCCCTTGTGGCATGAACTTACCCTGTTTGCAAGTGGGGAAACAGAAGCTGAGTCCCCAGATCCTTTGTCCATTCCTATTGATGCTTATATACAGAAGTGTTGTATGATATGATGTTCTCTATCCTAAATTCTAAAAAGTGTTGTTTGACTAAATGCTCCTTCTGCCACTGTGAGGTTTCTCTCTACTGCAGGTTCACTAGTGATTTCTCCGTATGACCAAGGATTGTATTTTCTGGAGAATGTAACAGAATAGATCTCCCTGATCAGACTGTGTTTTCCTGCTTTCTGTCCTTAATTTAATCCTGTGCATTTACACTCGTGCTTCCCTTTTTAAACAACAAATTACAGTGTATTCTGTAGGATCATTGCTGTTTACTTGCCTTCCGCTCTCTACAACCACCTTCCTAGGATGCATCTCCCATTCTTTCTCCCCAGATTAATGGAACTTTGCTTTTCAAGACCTAATGTCAGTTTTTCCCTTTATAGGCCTTTCCTCTCCATACTTACTGTTTCTCTGACTAGCTGGAGTGATCCCCTCCTTCTCCTGGTGGCTGTTCTGGTGCTTCTTCAGCAGTGGGAGGTGAGTGACTGGACAACCATTGCCACATAGATGTCTTGTGCTGCCCTCAGCATGGCCTGGAGACAGACTGGGACAAAGAAACTACAGGGATAAGAGGGGAACGTGGGGGTGAGTCACATGGGATCAGAAGTGTGACACAAATCAATGTTGCAGCAGTAGCAGCTGCTTCATCCTCAAAAGCTGATGGCTCTGTGGGAAGCAGATTGCCTATGACTCAGTTGGCTTTGCTGACTCCTGCACAAGTTTGAATGAAGCCCAGGGTGACCCCAGAGGTCTGCAGTGAGTTCATCCTCTTGATGCACACAGCTGGGAGATGTCTAATTCTGTCTCCAGTTGCAGTGCTGGCAGGAGTTGAGATTGCTACCCTGTGCTCAGAGCTGAGCATGGGAGGAGGAATCACAAGGCTCACTGTGAAACTGAAACGGTGCTTCAGAGAAATAAATTAAAGGGTAATGAGGATCTCAGAGATCTTCTTATCTCTTAAAATGAATCATACTACTAAAACCATAGGATAGCTTTCCTGAGGTGTTTTAATAGCCCTGAGAGGTTCTGACAGCCCCAGCTGCTCTGCAGTGTGTTCCTTGGATATAGAGCAGCTACTGAGACTGCCTGTGAGCAGGGCACACTCTACTACTTCTCCTTTCCTCCACCTCACTCAATTTCTGCTGTCTTTCTGTTTGATCACTGTGTAAAAAGCCAGTGGGTGTCTGTTTTGTTTCTGGCACTAAGGAGCTATGACTTCTGTGACTGTTGTTGGACACTGCTGCTAATATGTCACATCACTAGAGTGGCTCTTTTCCTTACGCCTCAAAGTTTACTGATGGCATCACTGTGAAAAGTAGCATGAAATTGATTTTGGACCAAAGCATATAAAAATGAACACATGGGGTGCTGTTGAGCCAGTTAATGGCACTTCATATTTGGCAATATCATGGTTTGATGAAGTATTGAAGAACAGGCATGCAGTTAGTTTAGCGTGGTTGTAAGGAAAGTGCGTCTTATCCAATAAATCTGATGTCAGATTTCCTTGAGGTTATGAGGTTAATGGCTTGAGGTTTTCTTAAAAAAACCTTCAAACAATCAAAACCCATAAAAGCTCCAACACGTATCATGTGATATTGCTGAAACATTTGCTAAGCAGATAAAAGTGCTGGCTCAGAGTAATTGACAGTAGCAAGTCCAGAGTAGGTGGATCCAGTGGGTTTGCATATGCAATGGTCAAGCCCTTTAACACTTGAGGCTAGAGCTCCTAAACCATTGCTGATAGAACTTCCTGCAGGATGTGGAGGTGGATTCAGTGCTGAATCATGACAAGAACAGAGTAGTTTAACAGGTACATTTTCAGTCGTTTGACAAGTTGGAACCCATTGAGAAAAAATTATTTTAACACAGCCTGGTATTGTATAGTGCTGGGGCAGTAGGAGAGACTCTGTCCTGCAAAGCCTGAACTCCTGAGGTGGTTCTGAATTCTGGGCAGCAGTGGCAGTACATACACCGAGATGTTAGAGAGTTTTATGCTGCTCCCAGTAGAACATTACAAGTTGGAAAAAATGCATTAAAGAGGAAGAAACCTTCCTCTACCTGAGTGCTTAACTTTTCTGATAAGCTAGAAGGTAGAGTGACTTGATGACAATAAAGTTCTGTACATTAAAGTATTCTTAATGTAGCAGAAGAAAAGCATAGCAAAAACTGGGGACTGGAAACAGAGTTCAAACAAATAAAATGAAAAAAGTAATAAATTCTTAATAAGAGATGTAAAGCATCCCTAGAATATATGAAGACTCTTTATCTCCTCAAATTAAGACTGCATCCTTTTTTGGCAGTTGAGTTCAGCTAGAGCATGAGTTTACAGGATCAGAGTAACTGAGAGAAATTCAGGGCCAGGCAATGGGATTCAGTAGGTCCAGCAGTCTTCAAAAAAACAAAAGTCTTGAGAAATTGTATCACCTAAAGCACAGGGTCAGGCACAGAGCCAGTTTTCTCTCATGGATGCTAAAGGCAGATGTTAATCATATCACATTCCTGCCAACCTTCACCAGATTTTATTTGTCATCCTTAAAAGGGTATGATTTTGCTCAGTGGGAGGGTTTTCATTGGCTTCAGTGAACATGAGTGAGTCAAAATAGCATTACTTTTACTCCCAGATCAGTGCTCTGGTTTGGTAGTGTTCAGATATCAAATGTGACGGATTCACTAACACCTTTTTATACAGGCATCCCTTCTGATGCACTTTTAAAGCATTGAAATGGAGTTATTTGACAGATTATCCTTCCAAGAACTGATATAGAAATTAGAATGTGGATATTGCATTTTCAACTGTCATTTGGTAACAATTGCAATAAATTTGATGTATTTCTACCCATATAAATTTACTGAAAATCAGCCTTGTTTATATTTTCATGATTGAGTCATAATTGCTTTCATGTCTTTGCTGTTCTTTCCATTGATATCTCCTCTTGCTTTTGAGTTTCAAGAATTATTTTGAAAAAGAAAATGCGGGGAGAAGGTTGAGGATAAAGGCAGAGAGAGAGAAAGCTTGTCTGCAAGGCAGATTGTTTTCCAGGCTCTCATAGCTATATTAAAAGGTACCTGGAGACGAGTTAAAGAAGAGGTATTCCTAGCCCCAGCACAGAGCTTACTGTTACTCATAAAATCAGCATAGCTGGTGGTGCCTAAAAACATCTTTGGGCAGCTCATACTTGAGCAATTTGCCAGGTTTTTGTAAAACAGATTATCCACACTATCTCCTTCTGCCCAGAGGAGAGGCTGCCAAGCCCTCATCAGGGCCCAAAAGCTGCCTTTACTACCTGTTTCCCAGTGACTGGGAGAGGAGATGGTCTTTAATTTGAGAATAGGTTGTGTTTGTTTCGTGTGCTATTAGACAAGTATCCTTTGCAGGCTCAGCAAGGATCTCTGCTTCCCGTTGGCTGCGCGGGCAGAATGCCGTGAGCGCTGATGGATGTGCCGTGGAAGAGGCCGGGGAGGGCTTTGGGGGTCGGTGCAGAGAGTGAAGGGGCTGCCAGGATTCTGTCTGCTGCTGTGTGTACAACACAGTCTGTGGCCAGGACACAGCCTCTGCCTGCCACGAGGGCCAGCAGGAAGGCTCTGCTGCCTGTCTTGTCCTAGCAAGAGCTGCGGTAAGGAATGGAGGGGAAGGAGCTGAATTCCTCCTGGTGGTCAGAAAGAAAGCAGGACTAGGGGCAGTGAGTGGTAGCCAATGGGATACTCATTTGTAGCCTCCAGCCTTATCCCTGCTCTCCTCAGCCAGGTATTCCCATGTTTCCTGGTATTGCTAAGCTGCTTGATAACATTTCTGTCTCTAGTTAGCTAACCAGAGTGCCCACAACTGGAGGGCAAGTAATTAATTTGTGTACTGACACAAACCATAATAATCCTGAAAATTTGCTAGAACTACACAAAAACAAGTGGTAGCAGAAATGTAACATGTGAATGCTGCCCTTCAAAATTCCCTGGTCACCTGGATTTGAGGCAAAGCTAAAGGAAAGAAGATGGCTGTTCTGTCTCTTGTGATGCAGGTTGGTGGGATTTGTCTGATATCAGACCCAGCCTTTCTGTCCTCAGGTTGCCAGAGAGTTTTACAGCAGACACAGAGAGAAGTACACATTCCTGGTGTTTCAGTGATTTCCAGATTTAGTCCAGCCACCAGTATGTAGCTGGTCTCTTTGGCATAGAAACTACATCATCTTCCTATCTTCCTCCTCATATGAGTTTGAAGCATGACTAGTTTGTCCAGCCTCCATCTGCAGGTTGCCATGTGTGTAGCACCTTTTAAAATTTTTTTAAAGACACAAAATGATTAAGATAGCTATTAAGTCACAAAAAAGATGGAAAGCTTCTGTTGATGAAAGACTTAAGTTATGATAGTACAAATAATATTTCTCAAGTCTAGTTTTTTGATACAGTGACAAAAAATTTGAGTCAATCCTTTTAATTACACTTAACAAATCCATGCACAGTGGGATGCAGTGCAAAATTAAACAAGCTACAGTCTTACGGGCAACCTAGAAATGCATTCCTCAGTGTCAGAGCCATCCACTGGTTCCTCCAACCTATTTTTCAACCACATAAGATTTAATTGTTGCAAATGGAATACTTGTTCTACAGAAGTCCAATAAATCTGCAGTCTGTCTTCCCAGTAATCAATCACAGATTGTGAATTGCATGAGGAAAAATCTATAAGATATGTTCTTCATGTCTAGTACGTTGGGTTATTTTCATGTCTTGTGGTTTGAATTTGGCCACTGTCATTTTAGAGGAATTTCCTGCCATCTGCGTTCAATTGAATTTTCTCACAGATTTGGGCTTGCTTGTAAATACTGGGATCTGGCAAAAGGAGTATCTTTGTTCTTCAGGGGCATATTCAAAAACCGTTAACATGGTGTTGGCAATGTGCTGGGTTAGGGAAGATCCAGGAGATAAAAAAGGTATAAATTCCCCCCTGCCCCTAACAGCTGATGATTTATCAGTGAAAGAAAAAGAACAACGAGTGCATGAGTGTGTGGTAGAGTTTTATCTCAAGCTATCATGGCATTTCATATTTTGCTTATTATTAGGGTGTTGGTCTGACTGTCTGCTTGTGACCACGTACACAGGCAGCAGGCTTAAGAGTAGCCAAAATATTACAGCGAATTCCTGGGGGATCTCATTGCACGATCCCAAACAGATTGGGAGTTGGTTTACCACCAGCTCTAATTTGTGTTTTGGCTGCTGAATTTGCATTGAGTTAATATCCAAACAGTGATATTGGCATATGTAGATTCTTAGAAATCACACATACCTGGGGCAAAGGGTACTCTATCTTCAGTTTAACATATCAGCTGCAGTGTTACAAAATTCAAGGTAATCTCATCATCCTAACTGAAAGTTGGAGAGCCCTCTGCATTCCTTCCTGAAAGAGTGTGTATAATCAAATAAAAAAAAAATTCAAGCATTGAGGATCAAGTTTAAACCAACAAAATCAAAACAATTCAGAAGGGAGTTTATTGCTGTCTTGAGCTTAACCTCACAATGAGAAAGAGCAGATAAAATGGATTTACATGTGTGCTCAACTGTGTTACTCACTAGAGATGGAAGACATGTCCCAACTCAGAAGGAACCTGCTTCAATTTATCTCATTTTGCATATTTCAATTTGTAAATCAAGGGCCGTTACAGCCTTACTGTGAAATGTAGGCCTGTGAAAACGATGGCAAGGACTTTTAGATTTACCATATCTCTGGTTTCTTAACAGCTTATTCTGTTTGTAGGTGGAAAGCTGTGTTTTCTGACTGCCAGTTTCTCAAACACACTTTGGTCTTTAGGAACGGGTTACTTCACCCTGTATGTCACTGGGCCAAGATTAGATCTTCCCCAGCTCCTTTAAACTTGAATTGTGCATTTAAATATGTGCAACTGCCTGGAGTTCAGCACAGTGATCTGTTGATAATGCAGCAGAAGGAATGCTGCTCCTGCTCCCTTAGTTCTGCAGGAAGGGGAGAAACAAGTGTTTTGGCCAGCAATGTCCTTGGAGTATCTGTGTTGTTTAGCCTTTGGTTTCTGTAGCAAGCATTTTCCAAATTCTGTCAGTACCTGACAGCAGTCTCATCTAAGATGTTAAACAACAGCTCGGTCCAGGCAGCCAGAGGGTGTCATTTTTGCTTAATTTATTTTTTGGAAGAACTGCAGCATGAGAATCAACGAGTTGTTTTCAGTATTGCATTTTCCATGGTCTGGAAATAGTCAGTGCCTGGGAAGCACTGACTTGCTCCTTGCAATAGCCTCAGACACACTCAAAATTCATGGGCTTTGTCACTGCAGCCTCTGCTCTGCCCAGGGGTGCTGAGAGCTGGGCAGAGCAAAGCAGTTTACTCTTACTGGCATGAGCAGCTGCATTTGCATTTCTGTCTCTGGCTGCTTTCAGGAGAGGCAGCTTTACCAGCAAGGAGCAGTGTTTGCCTGGATCCACAGGGAAATTGCTGCTTCACGTGAATCCTGGGGAATATCTGCACTCCTGCTCCAGGCAGGCTGGCAGTGAGTAAATGGGCACATTCAGCTGGAGCAGGGTGATGCCGTGTGGTTCTGCCTTTTGGGCTGCCAGTGTGTCACTGGCTTCTATGGACCTGTTCACTGCTTGGAAGGAACCTCTCACATGGAATATTCCCCCAAGGTTCACATATGTCTTAGGTTATCTTTCCAAAGATTCCAAATCTTAGCAATATTTTGGAGGGATTATCCAGTTCTCGCTGAGCATACTTTTCTTTCCTCTTTCTGTTTCTTTATTTTTTTATATTAGTCTTGCTATCATAACATTGGTATAGATACTTGTCATTTTTTTCACAGAGTATTTCTAGTGATGTAATTATTTAAGTTATAATACATCAGACAGCACTATTCTGGCTTCATAAGGAGCTGAGGCTGTTTCTTTATTAATAAATAGGTGTTTATTCACTGTTTTTATTTTTCATATGGCATGACTATATTAACAAAGATTTGACTTATTGGATCTTGACAGCAAAGGCCATGATAATCTGGAAACACACCTTCCAACTTTAAGCCATGACTCTGAGAGAGGGAGGCTCCTTTATTTAAGTAAAGTTTCCAAGATTCTCTGGATCACCAGTTTAATTTGCTTGTTTACCAAACAAAGGGTTGCATTTTACACAAGCCAAATGAGCCTGGCACTGCAAATAAAAAACAGATTACATTCGTTGCCATTAGTCACTCAGACTTAAAGGGCAGCTCCTCCCTGAAAAGCAGCTCTAAAAACAGCATTGAAGATTTCCATGGGTTTTGTCCTTTAGTATTTCCAAAGCATAAACACTAAAGCAATACTTCTATTTCCTTGTGTGAATCTTGCACAAATTAATTTTGTTGACTGACCTTCTACTAATAAAGTGTTTCACATTTGACAGGCCGTTCTCCTGTTCACTTATGCAGTTTGTACTGTGCAGGTTTTGTCTCTGATTATTCTGAGACAAATCTGAGTTTTCTTGTAGTCAAGAAGAGCTGAAACTCTTTATTTCTTAATGATTTTTTTTTGAGTGGATAGATGATGGATGGGATAAATCTTCAGCATTTTCTTCCAGTGATAAGATCACATCATGTCCTGAATAAATCCTGTTGTTTGCTCCAATGTTCCTTTGCTTTGGGTATTAAATTTCTTGCTTTGTCTTCAGGAAAGTTGATAATTTGCTTTGTCCCTGATCCTTTGTCGCTTTATCACTTTATCCTGTTATCCTCTTGTTCCCTCTGTTGTGCCTTCACACACTGTAATTTTCCTCTCTCAAACAACTATCTCCCTTCCTTCTGCTGGATTTCCCAAACACATGCCAGCTCACTGAGTTCATCTGCATGATGCTCTTCATCTAAGGCTCTATTGGAGACCAATAAAACCTGTAGGGAATTAGCTGACAAAGCCAATTGTTCCTGTTATTTTATAAGAAAACATGCTTGAATTTTATTTCTCTTTCTCTGAATAGCTAAAGATCTTAACAATAGTTCTCTTGTTCTTTCTCCTTTATTTGCTTCTCCCTGCCATTTTGTATCATGAAGTTAAACTACTGATATATCTTGTGTGCTGAAGGACATCTCTCAGGTTTGGCACACGTGGTTACTGCAAAAAAAAGAGCATCGCTTAAAATGCTGTATGATTTTGATAAGAACAGGATGCTTATCCTGTGGGTAGTGAAAAATTCCTAATGGTCTTACTGATCTAGTCTGGCTTTCAAATGCTTGGGCTTTGTTGTAATTTTGGTGAGTAAATCTGTTGTTGCTGGAAGCTTCCCTGGATGTGCTAATTCAGTTTTATTTGGATCCTGAGCTGTATCTCAGTAAGAACACAGACAATCTATGCTGAAACACCGTGTGATTGTGCATATGCATGACTTAGAAATTTCTGGAGTCAAGGTGTTCCAGCAAGATGGAGCAAAATAACCTGGAGTCTTGCCTTGATCTCCCACTGTACACCTGAGAATTGCAGGTGTTCATGTCACCGTGAGAGCTCCTGAACTACTGATGAAATCAGATGAGCTGAATACAAATTTGCAGTTACCTAAATGTTGCATTTGCTCAAGCCAATTGGATTAAAATCATATCCTGCTGCTTTTAATGTGACTACACAGAAAGGTTGCTGAGTTGTCATTAAAGATATTCATTTAGTCTGAGCTTCAAAATACATGATGGAAGATGGCTGTGCTAAAAGCTCTGTTAGATAAAGCCAGGAGTAAAAACTAACATCTCTATTAGAGGTTTTCACAGATCTTCACCAAATTGTTCTGTTAAAGGTGGCATAAATCTGTGTGCTTGAATTGTGTTTACCCAGCTGAGATTTTGACAGGGATGGCATTAATCATTGGAAAGTACATTTGCATTTCACTTACCTATAATTTTATAGAAGCCAAACGTTTAAGTGCAAGCAGGTGAGTAATTTAAACCATTGTGAACTATACACAATCCAGAGAGTAAACAGGTCATTAGAGTAAATTAGTGATGAAGCTGTAGAATAAAACATGCCAGCTAAAATATTTGAGACCTTATCCTTACAGTTCTCAAAGACATGCATAATTATCATCCTGATACAAGTGTCTAATTTAAGTCAGAATTTGTATCTGGAGTTAGTATGAAGCTCTGAGAGATATAGGAGCCATGGGAAGTAACATCTGAGAGAGTGAAAAGCTCCACAGTAGGGTAGCTGTGAGTGGTGTAGGGATCTCTGACTCCAGCCATGTTATGATTACTTTTATGATGTGTGACTTGTGCTGTGACAGATTAGAAATATGTTGTTGGAAGCTCGGAGAAACATAGATACAAAAAGTTCTATGAAAGTGTTTTAGAAACCAGTGATGTTTCCTAATTATATGCATTATTTTTTCTAATATTTTTTCCTGTTGCTTTGGTTTGTGGTTCTTGATAAACAATAGGCTTTATTTTAACTGAAATTCTCTTCTCATCAAATCCTCAACTTTCTTGTGAGTTGGATGCTCAACCCATCATTTGTGGCCTCACCCAGTTGCTGTGGGGATGTTTAGGACTAATGTTATCAGACATCTTGCTTGTTGTTAAGTAGAAAAACTGAAGAGGTGGTTGAGGATAAAAACAGAGTCTGTAATCACAGAGGGAAATTACACCTTAGAGCCAGCACCTTTGCTTTTGGAAAGTTGAGAACCTTGGGGAAGGAGCAGTTTTAAAATTCTTGGTTAGGTTTGTGTTGTAAGCTCACAACGGGCTGCAGAAGGCGTGGGGCTGTCAGGTTGTTCTCAGCTCAGGACAAAAGCTCAGCTGCCCTGAAACCAGCAAAGGGAGCTGAAGTCAAGGCAAAGCCCAGTACAGACAAGCTCTCAGAAATCACTCCTTTGCCAGAAGTCTGCACTAATCCCCAAAGTGATGCTGATACTGCCAAGAGACAAGAGGGCTGTGGCTGTTCCTCCTCAGCTATTAGTATTAAACCAACATGACTATAGGGGAGATCAAATTGCATCTGCTGGCAGAAAACGCCGCTGGCTTATCCTGCCTTTGTGCCTGCTGGAAGATGTGGCAGGGCTGCAGTATTTGGGTAATGAATGTTGCTGTGCCATCTCACTTGGAGCTCTTCTCTTGCAGAACTCCTTGGGAATGATATGGTTAACAGTGTATTTGTTTAAGAGGCAAGGGGGGAGGGAAATTAGTATCAGGTAAAAATGTATATGTCTGTGTGTATATATAAATTCCCAAAGCATTCGCAGCCAGCTACTTAATAGTTTTCATTGAATTAATTTTAAAACGTGAACCTTGTTTCCTTTATTTAATAGAACAAAACGGTTTCCATATTCTTGCCTGTAACTAGCAGGGTTTATATAGCATTCTGCAAACAAAGTAAGCATTAAAGTCCCTTTTGTCCATCTGTGGAATGAATAATTTTGTGCAAAGTATTTATTATAAGCACACGATACACTTAAACTTTTTACTGTAGTGGTGACAGATCCAGCACAGAACTGGATTGTTAAGTAGCAAGCACACCACGCTTCTATACTGTATAAAAATTTACTGACCTTTCTAAAGGCTCCTGGGTTCAAAGGAAAATGTTAGCTCACTTGGCTAACTTTTGGGTGCTACTTAAAATGATTCTGGATGTTGGAAGCAGTGCACAAGAGGCTGTGCTGAATTTCAGTCAGAATTGCACAACTTCAGGAAGGTGAAAATAAAGCTGGGTTGGGTACATGTGGGCACTGCCTGCCTACTCCCTGGGACTGCACGAGGCAGCAGCTGGGTTCCCCTGGGTAAGGTACCAAAATGTCCTTGGGAATCACCTCAGAAAAACTTCAGGATTTCCCTGTTACTTGGCAGAAGTTGGGACTAACCCAGAGGTAACATGTCACAAGTACCTCTCACTACTGTAGCTGCTTTTAGGATGATTTATAGTAGGTTCTATAATGTACTAATGTACACACACACTAGTCCTATTTGCTGTAAGTGAAGCAGTCCCTTCCCTTCTGGGAGTTACACTCTTGTACATGGCAGTTAATTGCTCCCAGAGTCACACTGTTCCCCCTCTGGGATTCAGTACGTGTTTAACATTCAGCTGTCTTGTCAGAACCCAGACTCTGGGCTCCCCAAAACATCCTTCACTTGGGTCTGTATGCAGAGAGTCAAATTCAGGCAGGGCGTGAGGAGATGAGATTTATGGATTAGCCACAGGCACAGAGAAGCACACACCAGGCTGGAGGGAGTCTCGGTGGGGATGACACACAGGCCCAGGGCTCTTGGAGGTGGCCTAAATCACACCATTGTAGGTTTCCTGTAACCTTGGTTGTGCTCACCTCTAGATTTGGCCCATGGGCTCTGCAGAATGTCTTGGACATGGCAGTAGGGGCAGCTGGTTTAGTTTGTCTCTCATTGTACTGGTATTACTTGTTGGAGGAAAAAAAAGAGACAACTTTTACGAAGATGTATTGCCAATGTGTACTGGCAGACAAAGCAACAGATTCCTTTCTGTTGATCCCTTCCAATCTGCTGCCCACCCTTTGGGATTAGCTGCCTGCCATGCCTTTACAACCAGTTGCAGGGCCAGTCTTGTCTCCAGCAAAGCCTCTCCCCATTTATTTGAATTTCCTAGGGATGAGCATTCAGGGACGGCATCTCAGCTGATGCCTGAATATCTGCATTTCTCCATCTATCTGTTCCTCTTTCCAAGGGCTATTTTCTTTGCTTGAATTGTATTTGCAGTCAGTGGTAATGAATTAATGCCCAAAACCATTGTACATCATGTTCTTTATTGTCTTGATAGAGTTGCTGCAGTTCGGTGTCTATTCTGCCCTCTTAAGTGAGGTTGTTTGTCACTGACATTTCATCGGTGAGGGAAATGTCTTCAGCTGCTGTGCTGGTATGTTCTGAGTTTTATGCTTGAAAAGTTCTTCAGGTTTTGCAGTGGTTGGGTTATGTCTAATGTGTAGAATGGCATCTGAAGTGGACTCAGAATTCATCCCCTTTTCCAGCTGTAGCACTATCCTTAAAGCTTATGATGGGTTGTCTGTACAGCTGTTCTGGAAAGAAACTTTCTGGACACAGAGCTTGTGGAGCAACTCTCAGAATAAACATTAAATTCCTTTCTGCATCTTTGAAATAGACCTGAAGATCAGAGTGGGGGTACTCATGTGTAATAGAGGATATTGTCATTTATATGCAACTGCATTCTCTCTTAGGTTGCTTTTCCCCTCAGGCTTATGGTTAGTGAAGAAAGATCCCTGGATCTCTTTCTCACTGTTCAGCAGGAATGCTGCGTTCCCTTTCTAGCTTTGCTTCATGGAGCATTACTCTGTCATCACAGTGTTTATAATACTGCTTTCAGGAGAGATTTGCTCTTGTGCTTGCCCAAATCCCAGAGGGATCTGTAAGAAAGGTACAAAACCAGAGGAGCACCAAGTTCCTGTACTGCTTTTGTGGATCAGGAAGGTGGAGAAGATATTCCTAAATGCAGATCTTTTCATTAGGTTTCTGTTGCTTCCAATTCTTTGAGCTTGTGTAGGTGCCAGTTGAGCTAATGCAGCAGAGGGCAGCTACTTCCCAGCACGTGCCATTTGTCACATCCTTGAAATCTCATGCTCAGTCTTGGGAAGATTGGAAATCTCAGCTCTTTTGGTATGCCTTTTCCAAAATGGTCCTCAGTGTTATACCCTGCAAGGCTAAAGGTGTGGACAAACACAAGGAGGGAGGAGCAGTGGGAATGTTTCATGTTATTTTGAGTTTGGGAAAATGTCTTTGGTGTGTAGTTGGAATGTATTGTTGTAACCAAGAACAATAAACATAATAGCTGACAATACATAGAAGTATTTCAGGATGTTAAGAAGTGACCAGAAAAAAAAAAAAATATCCTGTAAAAGCCCATTTTTTCCGTTGGATAGTGATGTAAACCTTGTTTATTTCCAAGCAGGCAATTTGCACATCTGTTCTGATATCACCGTCCAGGTTTGTTTGGTATTATTCTTTGATGGGAACACCTAAATTGTTTACAGTTCACAGCAAGACCTATTTAGTTGGGTCAGTTGGTTTCTTCATGCATATAAGACAATCAGGGTGTTGTTTGATATGCAGATAGGAGGAATCTAATGAAAAAAAATGCAGAAATGGTGAAGGTGATTTTGATTTTATTGAATCCTGCACCTGACCCAGCATTAGCTATAGTTTTAAATTTAATGCTTGTGTCAAGGAGAAATAGAAAATAAGTCATGTTTTATAGTTTTGATAATGTGGTGTCTATTCCAGCTGATACTTTATTTCTTCAGTCATTTGATTCTTTCCATATGAAGGCAGCAAATACTTCCATCAGGTTGATACAGCTTTTTCTTTCCTTAGAAGTTGGATACCTTTAAAATGTCTCAAGCAATTGCATCTCTAAAATTTGCATAAATAAATCAACTGTGTACTGTGGCTTTTGTG
This sequence comes from Lonchura striata, assembly GCF_050655825.1. Taxonomy (NCBI): domain Eukaryota; kingdom Metazoa; phylum Chordata; class Aves; order Passeriformes; family Estrildidae; genus Lonchura; species Lonchura striata. Next base: position 5,399,137 of record NC_140710.1, read on the forward strand.
ATGTTCAGTGTCTTTATTATTTGATGATTAAACCTAATGCAATTTACTAATGAAGAGATGTATTTTGGAGAGCAAAGGTCAGGGCCAGATTTGAAAACTTCCATTGCCTGAAATGTCTAAAGTAATTTTAATCAGGGAATTTACTTGCAATCATCAAAGCACTTTTCCTTTCATGATTTGAAAAAGTCTTGCTGCTGATGTTTATAATTATGGAACACCACCATCAAACTCTTTGCTCATCAAACTTCATTACAATGATTTATTTGACATGCAGTAATACTTGTAATGCAGAACAGAAACAGAGCTATTGATTTACCAGCAAATTCATTAAAATTGTGTAAGTATTATTGCCAATAGATACACAAGGAACATAAATTATTTTATTCTGTTTTTTGAGTTACAGAGGGTCTGTCTAGGAGTTCCATATAAAGCCGGGCAGAACGCTGATATTTCTGCACATTAGCAGACTTTGCTGGAATAGCTTTTCATCTGTAGAGATCTCATACATTCACATTTTGCTTACAAAAGCATTTTGGTTGGTCCAGTTCTGTCTTGGAAGGAAATATATTTTATGACCTGTAATGAAGTCAAGAGTATGGTGAGTGAGATATCAAGACTGTTTTTTAGATACTAAATACATTACTTAATGGGGAGGGAAGATGGTTTGCATTTTTCTTCATCACAAGTTTCAAATTCATCCATGAATTTGTTTAAAATATTTTGCTGATATCAATAACTCTTTAACTTGTTTTTATTTATATTAAAATGATTGTAGAAGTGCAGAGGAAGGCATTTGCTGGTATTGTATCCCCAGACTATTTTTTTGTGTCATATCTCTTAGATTTTGTAGGATGTTCTACAGCACCTGCTCCAGTGGAGCTGCAGGATTTGCCACAAGGTGGTAGTGACTTTGCTGTTGTCATTTGTGAGTGCTGTGAATTGTTGGTACTGTGCAGGAAGGAAAGCACCATCCTGTTACATCAGTGATGGAACTCTCTGGAGAAGTGGGAAAACTGATTTGGGCTCTGGGGTGAGTTTGTCTCTCTGGGATTTACTCTTGGAAGACTAGATGTTAGAAGAATCTCCTGGAGTACTTAAACTGTGCTGAGTTCAAGCACATTTTGTTCTGCGTGTGTTTTAGTGCTTTCCCAGGAGGGTTTGGAATTTTTTTTCCCTTTGCTCTTTTCTCTAGGCAGTTCCATTCTGTGCTTATCAAGGCTCTGCCAGATGCCACGCTGAACAGTGTGCTTTTTTCCCCCAGAACAGAGCATCTACTCCACTGTTTTTTCGTTTCCTTGCCTAGCCTCAGGCAGGGTTTGTTTTTTTAATTACAAAGTTAATTTTTTTCTTTGGACACAATTCAAACAGCTAACAGTAACGCTCATATATCCCATAATCCTTATGACAGGTTTTCCATGTAAACAAAAATTGCATCTGTCCTCAGGGACTAACTTCTGTGAGTATATATCATGAAATGTTGGCTATTTTTATAAGGTATGTAAATGAAAATGGAAAATACTGAGAGGTTGTCCTGGAATGTGAAGAGCTTTTATTTCTGTCTGAACTTGGATAAGCAAACCTGTCCTTGCTTTTAAAAATGGTTGTTTAATTTGATTCAGGGCTTTGGTTTTGGCTGATTGGTAGTGTATCAGGTCAGTCATGGATCTAATGGAGATTCCAGTGAAATTGCAAAATTGAGCAGTTAGGAGCCACATGAAGCTGCAACAAGCAGATAGGAGATGAAAGCTGAGTTATTCATTGGACCTAAAATTGAGTGGTTTTGCAAAAGGAACTGGAGTCAATGCTGGAGTGCAGGGAATTTTGGTGATTGGTGTGAGCTGAGAATTGCCCCATGATCTCCCAGCAGCAGGATTGACTGGGCTGTGCTGTGTGTCAGTAGATGGAGGCACAAGCACAAGTTCTGGGGATCTGTGTTCTGATCAGCTGGATCCACAGAACCATCCTGGGTAAGTCAGGCAGTCTCACACAGCATACATGAGAATGGCTGGACAGACAGTATTTCCTTCCCAAGATTTTCTCTGAACTTTACAGGTTTTCCAAGAATATCCATTCCATGTGTACAGTCATTGCTCCTGAGGTGCATAAATGTCTCTGATTCTGCTAGGAGACAAATTACTATTGTGTTGATGTTTCGGCTCTTTTAAAGAGCCTGTGGATAGGAGCAGATGTGTTCATGGAGGCACTGGGCCTCAGGGCTTTGGCATCAGGATAAATTACTAGAGAGTAACAAATCACCTCGTGTCAGTTGCTCACTTGTGAGTAACCACATGTACAGTCTTTCCCTGCAGCACCTCCTTCTCCGTGAAAGGTACTTCAGCTCTTTTCTGAAAGGACAGCTACCTTAAATTAGGTTGCACTTACTTCAGGAAAGTCCTGTACGAGACATTATGAAATGGTTGATAAGTAGAAAATTACCACCTTGCAGTGTGGGAGAATTCTGGATCTTTTGAGTTTTCTTTAAATATAGTAATTTTTTTTTCTAGTTCAAAAAGAAATCGAAACCAGTTTAATCTTCTTCATCTATTTCTGACTTCAGAGCATTTTGGTATCTCCCTGTTAGTTTCCTGGGACATTCAAAACTGCCTTTGCTGTTCTATTGAAGAAATACCCTTCTTGGGAGAATTTCTGGTAGCATAAAAATTTGGCAATTTTATTTCCATGCTCAAATTACAGCATTCCCCTCAGACAAGTCATCTCTTTTCCTTTCCTGAGTGCTCAAAAAGAAGAAGAAAAAAATCAGCAAATTCTCTTTCGATATGGGTTCTGTTGATTCAATTGGCTGATTTCCTTATGGTGTTTCTCCAAAAGAACATAGGATCTGAAACTCTGTGTTGATCCCAAAATCACGTAAGTCCTCTAAACTGGACGAAGCAGAAGGAAGGGAACTGAAATGGGAAGAAAGGTGCCTTCCTTTTTAAGGAAGTATTTTCTTTCAGCTGTTTGTATTCCATGAGCACTCCCAAATCTTCAGTGGAGACTGGAGTCTGGAGAAAGTTCTCTTCCCACCTACTCTAGTGTTGAAGATCTCTACACCCAGTCCTGGCCAAAGACTGTGTTTGAATGAGGTTGTTTGGCCTTCTGAGCTGTAATCCAGAGCAATAAAGGATTGTTGGCAGCTTCATGACGAGAGACCCTGGCCTGGGCATATCCTTAGTCTTGGAGCAGGGTGTATCCTACAGCCATTCCTGCTTCCTGTGAGGGTCTGCTGGCAGCAGTCATTGGGATGGATGTGGAAACTGCAAACATCCCAGATTCCCAAGGCAGGCTGGAGGGAGGGATGTGCCTGTTTTCCTCCCTGGTGATGACAGGCCTTGAGGCCTTGGAAAGAAGGGTGTGAGGGCTGGGATGGCCCAATAGCAAACAGGCTGAGGAAAAGGGAGAGAGAAAGTGGTGACAGGAACTCCAGGGCTCCATTTAGTTTTTTTGCTTTTGTCCCTTTCTGTTGTTTTTCTCTGTCAATGCAATGGTGAAAATGTGACTAGGCCACAACTTAAGGTGAATGGGCAGTGACTGAAATCTGATACTGCAAGAAAATATGTTAAATTATTGTCTTAAGCTGGACTTTTGCATAGAGCCAGAGTTCAGATTTGATTGAGCCTTGGGCTAACTGCACTGTACCTGATTTCTGGCTGCTCCTTGCCTTAAGCTATTACTTTATTTTCATCAAAACCCTAATTCTCAGAAAGCATTTTTCAGTCTTTTTATTCTCTGAGTGCTAAATTCCACTTACTTGCCCCAGAAAGCTTCACTGAAATGTTCTCTGGCAATGCTCTGGCTACCTCTCCTTTCTCCAGTGGGTGATCTGTTGGGGAATGGGCCTTGCCGTGCAGTCTGACCTAGAAACGAAGACAGATTGTAATTTGCCAGAAATGAAGACAGATTGTAAAAGGTACAGCAGTCTACTCAAAAAAGCTTTCTTTCTCCCTTTCCCATTGCACCAGTTGATTTGTTATAGGAGGCATGTCTGTGAGGGACACTTGAATTGATGATTCCTTGGATTGCTTCTGAAGATCCTGTCCTGTGCTCTGAAATCAACCATGAAGGTTCCTCCTATCTGGCAGTGTCAGCAGAGGCTTAGGAGGTTTAGAGTTCAGGCTTAGCTCCAGTGAGTATCCCAAAACATATATGTCTCTGCAATTCTGGAGCCTGTTTGAATTATTCAGACTTCTTCCTGACAAAGCTCATGCAATTCCCTGTGTGCTCTCTGGCTATATTTTAAGATACTTTTGGTGAAGGCTTCCTATTAGGTCTTTCCAACAAATACATAAAGCATTGAAATGGGAGTGGCCAGACAGCAATGTTTTGACAATAACTTCTTGATGTAGGGTGACTGTATGGTCCTGCAGAACTCGGGTATCTCTGTCTTTAATATATTTATTTTGTTAGTATCCCTGTGAGATGCAGAAATGCGGTTACTCCCATTTTACTAGAAAACCATAAAGTGCAGGCTGAATTCAATGACTTGCCTGAGGGCTATCTAAAATGTGAATTATCAGCTCCAGTGTTTCAGTCTTTGCTCTAGTCCAAGGACCATCTACATTCCAGGCCTTGAAGTAGACATAGGCACCACAGTCTTTGAAGATAATAATATACTGTTGAAGGAAAAGCTAAAGGTGTTCTAACCTTACCTTAGGTAAGGTGTCCTAAGAAAATTACAGTAAAATACATCAGCTGTGATGGAAGTGTTGAACTTGATAGGGAGGCCTAAAGATTCAGACAGTAAAGAGCTGTTGTTCAAAGGATAGTAAAATATATGGGCTACATGGAAGATGAGTTCCATTAACCACTGAAAATATATCAGTCCTATCTGTCATTTTTGTTAATTCACATATGTGAGTATTTCCTGCATTGAGGTGATGCAGTAAAACTTAGAGGAATTTGTACAGTTTATTTCATGTTGCTGGAATCTGTCTATGCTGGAGTTTGTACTGGACAGTCACATTTACAAAATTCGGAGTTTGAATAGCCTGTGATGCCTTTTGCTTTCCTTGTTCTTTTGGGCATAGTTCACCAAGAGAGAGGTTGTTTATTGCTCCTGTAATGTCATGAATTAAAGTTTTATTTGTTTCTTCTTATAAAAGAAGAACTCTTCCAGAATTGCAGTTAGTAGTTGTTGTTTAAAAGCTAATTTTTGAAAATAGTACTTAATTGTGTTTTCATGTGCATGAAATCTGTATAAGCAGGACCTCTGTTAGCTATTTAGGTCAAGAATTGTTATCCTGCCATCTAATACCACTAATTCCATCTGGGAGCATCCAAAAGGCACCAATAGCAGTGGAACATGGAGCTTGCTGAGTGTCAGAGCCACTTGCCAGTGCCTGAGACTTTAATTTTACACCAAACCTGACTGTTCAATGTTGATGTGCTTGCAAGTCCTGTCAAGTTCAAAGCATAAGTTAGGACAGCGACAGTACTGATGCATCTGAGGAACTTCTGGCTCCATTGACTTTGGCAAAGAATTGAGTGTGTTTGAAGATTTTAAAAATATTTAGGGAATTAGCAATCATTTTTCTCCACATAAAAGTATCTTTTCAAGAAAATTTGACTGTGTTAAAAAACTTAGTCTCTGCTAAACTTCAACTGAGTTAACAAAAAATAAATCTTCAGATTTAGCCAAGCTACTAAAAAGTTGGCAGGGTGAAAACCTAAGGAAAAAGAAATAATTTCTGGCACAATGCATTCTTTTTATTTTGCATTTCGTTATATTTATATATGAGTCCATTGTTGCTACTTGATTTCAAGAAAAGGCAATCATTACACAAACGCTTATTCTGTTCACTGAGCCAATCTGCAATCTTAACAAAAATATTAGCTTCAGATAACTCGGTTGACCTTTCTCAGAAATGTGGTCTGATAATATTTAAGGACTGCGTTGGCTGATTGTAAATTTATCTACCAATTTCCTTATTAAAGAATCAACAGAGAGGTCTCAAGCATGTCACCAGTAGAGAGAGAGAACTAAAACCCCACAGTGGTGATGACTGTTGCTGCAGCAGAACGAAGACAGATTTTGTCTTGCAGATTTTTTTTTTTTTTGCATTGTTCTGTTCATGTAAACACGAGCATTTCAGTGGAGAATCGTTAAGAAACTTTCAGCGGTGAAACGCTCAGAAATGTCTGTGGCACACTATACACTCATGTAAAGTAAGAGCCCCTGTGCTAAACACTCTAAACAATATGTAGAAGAGTATTGTTTTGTTTAAGCTGAGGCCCCACCATTGATTTCAGGGTACGTCACATTGCAATAAAACCGTGGCCTTCGGTATCTCCTGCAAGCATCACTGTTCTGTGAATTACACAAGAGACATTAAAACTTGATGGCTGGAGAACAAGATGTAACATGCCTTAGAGGGTCAGGGTCGTAGTCAGTGTCAGCTTGGAGACGTAATGTTTTTCTGGCAAGACAGCAGCTTTGCCATCCCTTTGGATTAGGAGGAGAAGGGACATTTATAGGTAGAGCTGAGTTTATCCTTGTGAGAACGGTGCATCCTTTAGGGCTGGGAATGGTAAATTGTACACATTCTATAGCACAGCCTGACCTGCTGCATGAAGAGTTACAGGCGGTGAAATGTTGCAGGGATGTGACCAAAGGTCTGTGGTGGGTGGTAGTGCCCGAGGGAAAATAGGGATAATTAAAATAGGTGCAGTCAAGGTAAAATTCAAAGAACGAAAGCCCAATCCCTGTAGTTCTTACTGATTTTGTTGTTTCTTAGATAAACTCACAGACTTCAGATAAGGTTTTGGTTGCAAGGTCAGGATTTGATTTGCTAAGTATTTTAAATTACTGTTCCTAATTAGTTTATAATAAAAACCATGGAGATTAAGTCACTGAGAGCTGAGAATTAATGTCTTTATTCTGCCTCACATTCTTGTTTTTCAGAGGGAACTTTGTCCTATGTTTCTCTTTTACAAAAATTCATTCTCAATGAATAAGTAAGTAAGTCTCATCTCCAGATGTTTGCATATCTCAGTAAAAATACTGTTGTTTTGGAGAAACGATGTTTAATTTTATAAAAATCACTTTTTCCTTAGTGCAATCCAGACTACTTGAATTGAAGGGTCTTCTAAATAAGAAAACTTGTAGACTGTAAAAACCTAAGAGGCAAGGAAGCAGTGCAGCAGGATGGAGATAATAAAACACAACATAGACACTACAAACAGATGTGTCTGTGCTTCAGCAGCATCCTGTGAGCTGTCAGGTATGACTTAGCAGAGTGTAGTTAAGTGTAATTTGTGCCATTTGTTTTTTCCAAGAACAAAGGATGTATTTCAAGCAAGTTGTTCTAGCAAAACCAAATAACTGCTGTATATTTTTGGTTAATTTTATTATTTATTTAATGCTTTAAGTTTTGTGCTTATGTTATTTTTCAAGTGCATTTTCCTTTGTATCCTTTTTAGTCTCTTATTCTGTACATTGTGTGAGGTTAAGGCTTGTCTTGTTTTGTTTGCACAGCACTAGAAAAAGAAATTTGACTTTATGGTAGAGATGAATAATGAACAAGTACTCAGTTTCCTGTTTCCTTTTCCCAATTGATAGTGTCACTGTATTGCTATGAAAAAGAACTCTGTATATGGTACAGTGCAAATTAGGAAACTGGCCTCAGAATACCTTCATGTTTTGTGCTGAAATCCCATCCTGACAGGCAATGCTGAATTTAGAGTGCTAGGATTTTAAAAATACAGGGTTTCTAAGCAACAGTGTTTAGAGAGGGAACACTTCTTGTTCCCGGTTTTGCCTTTGACTGCTGTATCTATAAAATAGCCTAACCAACAGGTCTCCATGTTGCAGTGATTAATTTTGATACTAATGAAATGGGGCCCTGCTGCCTTCCACATGCTCCTATGTACTTGCAGTGTTTTGTGGGCAAGGTTCAGGATCTTGTGATGAATGGGTTGCTTTGGGTGTTCTCTTCATTTGACAAAGCAAATTGTTCAGGGCTCGTTTTGTGAGCAGCAGCTCAGCGATCCATTAAATACCATAAATTGTAGGATAAGAACTTGCAAGGGAAAACCTGGCATTGGCAAAAATCTTAGCTGTATTTTAAACATAATACCTAAAGGAACGGGAGCATGTGGTACCACAAACTATGGAAAATGCTGTTTTACTAAGAAAACAAGTTTTGCTTGTCCCTGTGTTGAGTTCTTCCCCCCTCTTCCAGATGATTTATGTATTGACTTTCATGAGCCTCATGGCAGTTTTGTTGAATTCCAAAGGAGCTGACATAGAGATGTGTGTGATAGGATTAAAACTCAAGCATCTGTCATTTAAATGCTAATCTCTGTGGATTAGGAAAATTTGGCAGTAATTACCAGAGCCAGTGATGGTACATACTGATTTGAGGTAATTCCTGAGGTCCATTGCCCTGTGCTAGGAGAAGAACCAACAACACCTTGTGTCAGGGCCAAAGCAAGGAGAGATAATAGATATTGTAATAGATACTGGTCATGGATGGCCTTTCAGAGGATGCAGAGTACTTTTGCAAAGGATGGCTGTTTGTTAAACCCAGCTGCTGGTGAAAGGCTCCTCACTGCCTCGTGTGGCTGGGTGCTTATAAAAAGCAGTTTAGAGTAACTAATGCATAAAATCACTTAAAAGGAGTGCTGGGATCTTAAGCAGCTAAAAGAAAATACTGCCTGTTTTAATTCAAAATCTTGATTTCAAAGATAGTCTGATAAGATTTAATGATTAGTCCTGATTTTATTGTTTTGCAGATGATCTAAAACTTGCAATTGTGATTTGAGGCAAATTGCAGAACCATTTTAATGTATCAGTATCAAGTTTATTTGAAGAGAGTCTTACTTTCCTGTTTGTCTAGATTGTTGTAATGGTATTAATCTCTACAGATTGTCCTGAATTAGTATTCCCACATACTAATGTTTGCATTGGCACATTCATATTGATGGATTTATGTGCAAATCCAGGCTTTTCCCTCCTGATTTGACAATTTAGGAGGCTGCTGTGACAGCTATTTCTCCTGCAGCCTTTGGAGATTTCCTCATTAAAATCTTGGTGAGTTTACTATCAGATGCTGCATTTTGAGTCATGGAATACCAGGGTGGAAGGAACATAATGGATCATCTGGTCCAACCATTTTTGGCAAGGGCATGCTCCAAGAATCATAGGATTGTTTAGGTTGGAAAAGACTTATCTTAAGATCCAACTTCTAACCCAGCCCTACTGAGTCCACCATTAACCCATGTCCCTAAGGACCACATCTACACACCTTTTAAATTCCTCCAGGTGTGGTGACTCCAGTGCTTTCTCGGGCATCCTGTTCAATGCTTGCCACCCCTTTTGCTGAAGGAATTTTTCCTGATATCCAATATAGACAGGATGGCCTAGCACCAGCTGCATCTTAAAAGTGACTGATTTTGGGGAATCCATTTTGAGAGACCTCACTCTCTTTAGGGAGTTCATCGGTGTCCAAACAGAATGTGTGGCAGCAGATTGAGAGTATAATTTATAACTAAAAAAAAAAAAAAAAAAAAAAAAAAAAAGCCAGGAGGTGAAAGTTATTTTTCAGTGCACTAATTTCTTGGGCCTTTGTTTATTATGTATTATTTAGTAACTAATTCCTCCAGGACAGTTTATATCAAGATTTCTTTGGCTTCAGAAGGAGCATGTTGAGTGAGCATGGAGTGGAGTGCACAACACACAAGATCTAATCTAGCAGTGGCATGAGTGCAAGTAAAAGTCTGTATTCATGCATTGTCCCTGGGATTTCACTGGGGCTCTGCCTGGGCACCCAGTTCGGCCTCCATGGGATCAATGGCAAATAGGAGTCATGTGTCTGAAAGCAGCACAGAGTTGTCAGATGCTTGTTTTAGCCAGACTTTACTATTTGTATAAACACTGTAAGCACTCTATTGCAGAACTTGGAAAACATTTTTCTTTGCCTTCTCTGTTTTGGTTTGGTTTTATTTGCATGCATCATTTTACATGTGAAGAGATTGACCCAGTATAACCAACCAGAAAAAGGTTTTACAAGCAGAATTTGTTTCCTTGTGTCCTTTCTTTCCTGGAACATAAGTTCACAAAAAAAAAAAAAAAAAAAAAAAAAAAAAACCAAACCCAAAAAAAAACCCAAAAAAACCCTATTTGAAACAGTCAATGATTTGCTCATAATTAATGTTAAAAAATATAATCCAGATATCTGCTGGTTTGTGAATGTGGGTTTGCGCTTTATGGAAAGTGGATCAGGCTGAAATGTTTATTTTAGACAATGATTCTGAATACTGAGATGTACAAATATTAGTTTTTCATCTGTCTTCGCAACAGGCAAATATTGGGAGATGAACTTGTTCATACTTCAATGGCCACTTGGGTAAAGTGTTTTAGATATTGAGGTACAGATTTGCTTTTTGCTGTCAACTTGTTTTTCTGTATATTTTCAGGATAATAAATATAGAGAAAAGATACATCATTATTGACTTCCTAGAGACTGGCCATCTGATTTATGGCTTCAAAGTATCTCCATTTTATCTGTCAAAACTGATTTTAAACTTCATTTGTCTTCTGGTTTTGGCAGCGCATTTTACCTTGAATTCAACTGTTTGACATGCATTGTACCAAGTCACATTTTAAAAACATTTACAGTATGTTGCAGAAAAAAAGGTTCAAGTTGGTACATCTGCTTTCAATATTGTACATCTCTCAAAGTGAAAACAATTTGAGAGCTGGCAATGGGAATGTTCTTGTTGTAGCTGTAAGCACAGCATTTAGGTAACTTGGAAGAATAGAGTAATAATTACAGAAAATGAATTGTCACAGAGTAACATTCTCCTGTGATTATTACCAATTACAGTTAGCAGCTCCAGCGGCCTTGGTGATTAGATGCAGAACACAACTGAAAGAGAGACCATTTCTCTAAAGATTTTGTTAAAAATTACTCTGAGAAGTTGAATTCCTTCACATGGGACATTAACAGCTGCCTCAGGCTTGGCACAGACATCTCACAGTGCAGAGCGACTCAGCATCTTTGGGGCTGGTAGAACTTCCTGCTCTCCCTTTGCCCAAGCAGAGCCTCAGCCCGGGGCTTCTCTCCAGTCTCTCTTTCAGGCACTGAGCACTGCTCCTTTCCTGACTCCAGCCTGGGCTGGAATAGTGGGAAGAGAAGAGATTGCATTGCAGGTGGAGGTGTGGTCCAGCACGATGGAACTTGGCACGAGGCAAGACCTTCAGCAGTGGTGCAGCTCTGATGGAGGGCAAGAGAGAAATCTTGGCCAAGTACACACAGCTCCAGGGCCCCTGTAGTGCCTGTGGCTTTTAATCACAGCTGCATAGGCTCGTTTTTATCACAACTCCCTTCATCAGCCTTTCCCCATCTTGCATGTTTTCACCTTACTGTCACCTGTGTATTTATTCTTTCCTGCACTGGTCTCGATGATTATAAGTAAGGGAATATTGCATGAGTAAAGCTGATATGAGAGGATGTATTAGAAAAAAAAATCCACAGGGTAAGGGAAGCTGGGTGGACGGTGCAGGTATATCAGAAAGGCCTTAGGAATAGCCTGCAGAAAGGCCTGGAAGGTGGAGTGAGGGTCGTGAGTTCCAAGTCAGAGGTGGAGCCTCTGTTATGAAGACCTCCTGGCAGGGGCTGTTCAAACTAAGAGTGAAAGAAGGCAAACTGAAGGTGCAGCTGGTGGGAGCTGCCTGTGATGATTCACCATCCATTAAGCAATGCCAGAGACTGAATATTTTACATGCTGGTAGGCAAACACTTGTCAGTAGAAGCAGCATGATTGTTATGTTTGGATTTGTAATTGAGATTGCAAACCAGATTGAGTGTGAAGGTGAGGAGACACAGAGAAAGAACTAAGCTCTTTGAAATTAAGAGAGAAATGAGCAGGATCCATCCTCTGTACAGTTCAGTGGAGTACCTTCTCCCTGTGACAGGGTTTGTCATGATTCCACTGCTTAGAGCAGAATAACCTGGTGTTGGTGTGTGCAACCACCAGTTCAGAGGAGCCTGCTGAGGCTGACAGTCCTGGTCTACACTTGCCTCAGACTGCATTGATGTGGTCTTGGGGGATTATTGCCTGTGCTCTCATCAGTGTAAGGAAGGATTTAAGCAGTTTCATTTGTTTCTGCATGTGTCTGATGCTGAGCCTGGGGTTTTTATTCTTTCAATTATGCTCTGTAGCTTGGAATGCTTATAACAGAGCCAGGCACAGGCAAGGCACAGGGATGAGAGCACTGAAATAGAAAAATAAACAGTGGAAACCCACAGCTGAACTACCAGATGCTGGGGTTTGTTGAGACTTTTTTAGAAGAACACAAGGACTCTGACTGGGGTCATTATACCCACCACCAACTTGTCAGTGTAAGTCTCTCTTTCTCTTTTTTTTTTTTTTTTCTTCCCCCTCACTCCTCCCTGTAGAATGTCCCAGTCCAACTGTGAGTGAAATAACTGATTAGCTACTACTTCCCTGGAAGAGAGGGATGGGCTCAATGCCCATCCAGGCAGGGTTGTGCAGGCCACTATGTCACCTCTGGAGACATTGCTGTGGCACTGGGCTTGCCTTAGACTACAGAGAAGCAGGTCACTGCACAGTAGGATGTTTAGGCAGAACTTCCCTTCTTTACTGACAGCGCTGAGGGAAGTGTGAGAGGTTCCCTCTTGTAGGGGTAGACCATGGGCTGTGTGTGTGTGATCTCTCCCTGCCTCTTCCCAAGGTCCCTTTCCTACTTTCTGTCCTGCCAGCCATTAACTGCTGGTCCTCACTACCAGGCCTGAGCTCACCATTGTCTCCTGCATTTGGAGAGGTTGGATGTGCTGTGTTTGGCCTGTGATGCAGACAAAAGATGGAGACACCTTTAGCTACAGTTGTGCCAAGGCCATTGCTGCTCTGCTGAGTAGCATTGCCTCACTATTCCCTTGTGCTCTGCTGCCTGCATCTGTCAGTCTCTTAGGCTGTGAAATTTCTGAGGCAGGAGCCACAGTTTTGGTCATTCCTGTGCAGAGTAAACTGCATTATAATCCTTTGTGCTTTGCCAATATTAATAAATAACAGGATGTGGTGTAGAAAGTTCTCATTGAATGTACAAAGAATGGTCCCCTCTCTGGTGCCTTGGGGAAGGAGGACACAAGGTTCCCTCACACCTCTGCCATGGTGTGTCTGTGTGCTTTGGACAAACACTGCCTGTGTCTCAGAAGGAAAAGCTGGGCATGGGTCCTTTGATGTGATTGCACTTCAGTCAGGTGAGAGTAGAGAGGCCATGGATGATCCTGAGCTGACTGCAGTCATTCCAGTGCTCTGGCCTCTGCTGGATGGATGTTCTGCAGCAGAGAGTGGAGAAATATCAATGGCTTTAAAGGGAAACCAAACCTGAAGCAGGTGCTACATGTGACTGTAGTACATAGCAGTTATGAAGGATCTGAGTCCAGAAGGAAGGTCAAGAGAGATTCCCAGCAAAGCCAGTAATTGTTTTCTTTTTTAGCTTGTTTATTTTCTGTGCAGTTAGCAAAACGTGACTCTTCATTATGGGTGGTGTAACCAGTCATTAGCTGTATACACATGGCTGGGGTTCAGTTTCACAGAAACAGGATACTTGGCTTTTCCACACTGACTGAGAAGAGGGAAATGCACTGACGTACAGGGCATGTAGGCTTGAGCTTTGGGAAGCCACTCTTGCTTGTATGGTCTGGTTTCTGCAGCACAAGAGCTGGTTCAGTAGAGTTTTGTGCTTTCTAAGCATCTCCCCTGTGAAAGTGCCAGTGGCTGACAATGCAGTGCCTGACCTGGGCTGGCCTGTGAACCACTCTGAGAGCAGTTGTGCCAGCCTAGCCCAGGCTGATACAGCCACTGGACAGGCTTGGATCCCCCCTTGCACCAGGACTTGGGAGCAAGTCCCACCAGTTTAGACATCCCTGCAGCATGCTGTGAGGAGCCCCAGCTTGGCTGATGCTCACATCTTCTTTCCTTGCTTTGCTTACTGGAAAGCTGCTTCTGATGATCTGCAAATAATGCATGAGACTTGCTTCTGTCATATCACAAGGAGTGATTTTGGAGCTGTGCTCTTCTCATGTTTTCCCTCTTGCTGCCTTGCTGACAGTGAGAAGGAAAAAATTCTTGGTTTTCTCTTTTTGGGAACTTCCAGAGGTTGCATTCCTCCCCCTTAATCTCAGCTAATTTCTTAGTCAGCGTGCTCAGGATGACATGGATTTCTGCCAGGTAAGTAGGGATTTTTGTGAGCTGTAGTCTGTTCAGTCAGCAATCATTTTAGCTGTAAAAGGCCATGGCTTAGCATGAGGCTCAGATGACACACACATTCAGCTTTCAGCTCCTTTATTTTTTAAATGGTTTTAGTTACTCCCTCTCTGCTTTTTTTTTTTTTTTTTTTTTTTGCAACCTAGCCATAGGGTTTAGATCTATTCTGTAAAACTAGTGCTAAACCAAACAAGGCAAACTTAAGAAAGGCTTCATTAAAATAACAGAAACCTCACATTCACTGAATCTATTATCTATTGCTGGAGCTCTTTTTGCCTGTAAACAAAAAATTCAAATAGCTCTTTTCCCCCCTCTCCCCGCCCCCGAGTTTCATAAGTGGTTACTGAGCTTCTGCAGTTGCTACATTCCTTAAAAAGTTGTTATTTCTTTTTTGGTCACACACTAGGGGACTCCATTGTTTTCAGTGGTGCCTATTGAGTTAGGCCCATCGACAGCAGAACTCATTCTGGGTCATTAACTTTGGAGGCACAGTAGTATAATTTGGTGACTTTATTCTGTTTTTTAGCAGACACTTGTATTAAAGTCACGCACACACAAAACCAGAATAACCATCCTTTTCCCTTCCTTGAAAACACTGAGAGTCTGAAAGGACCTCTTAAAGATCCTCTAAAGGACCCGTTAAAAGACCATTAGAATTCGAAAAGTTGTGTTTAGGCACATATGAAGCAGAAGTAGCAAAACAATGCTTCTGTCTTATGTTATTGGTTCTAGTGCTGTGCTGTTCTAGTGTTGACAATTTAACAAGGTTCCTTGGAAAAACTTGCTGTGTTTAAGAGAAGATTCACACAAACGATTCATGATCTGGAGAATATACTGTAGTGTGAGAAAATGAAGAAAGCAGACAGTTAATCAGTGAAGGTAGGAGCCAAGGCTGAAGTTCTCTACAGAGGGAGAGAGAGTACCAGGTATGTTATGTGTTTTCAGCTAGCACACAAAAGTCAAAATGTGAGTCCCAATGTCTGAACTGAAGTCAAACAAGCTGAAGCTATTTAAAATTCATGCTGAGAGCCATGGAACAAACTGCTACTGAAGCAATTCTCCATCATTTAAAAATTCCACTATGAGATTTGATGTCTTGTTAAAAGATGCACTCAAACTGTGGCTAAACTAGATGGAGATATCCCAGAGGAAATACAATGCACCAGGCACACAGGCATTCTTTCTGGGCTCAGCCTGTAAACTGTGTGGTCTTTGGAAGTTTCGCACTATTCCTGTGCTATACTTGCTATTCACAAACTCAGTCACTTCACCCTCGAGGTCTGTTTCCCACTTAGAAATAGTTCTTACAAACTTACTTGGTCCTGACACTTAGGGAACCTCATACACCTTTTGGCCACACTTCGCGTGCAGTGAACATTTTCATCTCCATAGCTCTTAATTGGCCTATTTTTCCCAGCACGGAAGTCATAGAAAAATGCACATGATCAAGGTTAGCAGTGTGCTACGGTGATGGTAAAGAGGAAAGGAAAGGAACAGAGTGTTTGCCCAGACTTGTAACAAGCTGAACTTCCTCTGTGACTCTCAAATCTAGTCTGAGTAGAAGTTTGTTCTGTCCATGGCTCTCTGCTCACTTTGTTTAGTCAACAGTATTTACTGAGTTCCTGGCTGCACTCCTTGTATCTCGAATTGAGCACTGTTATTAAAATGCAGATGTCAGAATTCTGTGTGCGTCTTTGGATACGCAGTTCTGGAAGACTTCCTAACTCTGATCTTGCTTTTACTAGTTTTGTAGTGCTGTTCATTTCACTGCCTGTGGCAGAGACTCCTGACTGACACCCAGACAGGAACAGAACTGGGCTCAGAGACAATATGATTAATGAATTACTCTCAGTTCCATGGGATGGGTTGGATCAGCATGCTAGAATGACTTCATGCCTTTCATGTATTCTTGATGGCAGGGATGGTCAGCAGAAAAAGTGCTGTACATCTGAGGAGTCAACCCTAATTAGAGTTTTGAGACTTCTCGTAACACCAGAGTCTGGACGTTGTGCAAATATGTTCACGTTCCTGAGAGTTTTGTTTAGTGTTTTATGCTGCTAAATTGTGTTTTGGTATGAGGGGACCTTGGTGGAGGCAACCTTTGCCTCTGCATGTGTGCATTTGCTAAGTTCCATTCTGGGCTTTCAAGGCATTTTTCAAAGGGCAGTTTGATGCACCAGTAAAAACCAGCAGCGAAACTGGATCATGCCAAAGGTTCATTAATCTCACTATTCTCTGTCTTACCCAAGAAAAAAGATAAATTAATCCAGATAAGATTTAACTGCTGGATCTGCCTGCCATTGGCTCTCAGGGAAAGAAGTCTCGGTCTGCTACCAGCTTTAAAGAACAGGATCTGATAGTAAAAAGTGTGGAGAAACAAGGTGTATAAAGTACAGAAAAAGGACTGCTGGAGACAGGTCAGAACAGAGACAGAGGGAAGAGATCAGAGCTCTGAAAAACATGATTTATGAGAAAAAACTTGAATAATGAGAGCTGTGTAACACTGGCGAGAGAAGACTGAGTGGAGACAGCCTGCAAAAACATAAAAGGTTGCTATGGAGGGCAAGAGAACAGACTCCTCTCCGTGTCCAGTTTGGACAGGACAATCTGTAACAGACTAAGTTGTGCTAAGGGGCTTTTAAGTTAGACATAAAGAAAAGAATTCCTAAGTCAAGTGAAATGACTGAATAGTTTGCTGGAAATGCTGGGGAATTGCTGGAGCTTGTGAAGTAGAGTGGTCAAATACCCTCTTAAGTTTGTGAGGCTAGATTATGATGTAGGGACACAGGAGAGAGTAAATAATATTCTGAAGACTCTTTCAGCCCTGTTTTTCATGATTGCATAATGTGTTTGTCAGGGCAAAGGGTTTCTCATGGCTACAGCGATCCTTCTGTATCTGTTTCTTCACTGGCATATCCAGCTTCATGGAATCCCTGAGATACCTTGTTCACAGGGCTTGTGTGGAAAGTGCCGACCCAGTTTATGGAAGGCAGCATTGCTAAATAAAAACAGAGTACTCCACATACCTCCTAATCCATAGCAACTGCCCACTGTCATCACTGGAAAATTCACAGAGGATAAACTTCTCATTGTTGTTTACTCAGTGTTCATGTAAGACAGCACCCTTCAATTAGAATATTTTCCCTTTTTATAGCCTTCTGTGTATTCTTTAATTTTTCTTCAACCTCATATTTCTGCTTTTCTTCTCTGTGCCTTCACCTCTTCACAGCAGCTTCCACAATAGCCTTGTTCTTGCCCTGTTCCACAGTCTGCTAAAAAACCCCATAGCAGAGCAGTTGCTGGTGGGGGTGCCTTGCTTAACCCCAGAATCTGACATTTGGAAGAGATGGGTGTAATCAGGATGTTCAGTTCTCCCAGCTGTTGTCCGAAGCTGCCCCATTTTGGATAGACACCTGAACTAGTTACATTTAAGTCACAGAGTAGAGGTTTTTTTTTCTGTTACATGGCATATAGATATTTATTGCACCAAGAACTTTTCTGTTTGACACTATCCTTCAGCAGACTGTGTTTGCTGGTGGTACATTAAGTTGTGTGTTTAACAGGCACTGCATATGTCTACAGCCCTAAAACTGCAGTCAGATGAGAGTCTGCAAGAGGCCCATTCATTGGCACTGAGTGCAGAAGGGTAAATTCAATTTGAGTAGAATTAATCCCAAGCATAGTTCTGGTAAAATAGAAAATGACATTGCAAATCACTTGATGTTAAATATATTTCAAATAAAGCCATGAAATAATGCCAAAATCCTGGCAGAAAGAAATGTCAAACAATGAAAACAGCAAATGAAAAGTAGCAGGGGTAGACTGTTGCTCTTTTCAACATATGTTGTGGAAACTGTTTGTTTGTCTTGAATTTTCTTTCTGGCATTGTTAATTCTAAGCTGCAAAGAGGCCATTACTGTATTAGGTATCAAGTGTTAAATGATCAAGGAGATGGTGTAGGTGGAATGTGGTAGCAATTTGAGTTTTCATTGTAAAAAGTTATTCTGTGTAAGAGTACAAAGATGGGGATGTGGGTTCCTTGTTAAGTGTGAGAGGTCTCCAGTGAGTCTTGGTGGAGGTTGTATGTATGAGGATATCTCCTTTTTGCTAAGAGCATAGAGGAGCCAATGCAAGTGTTATAGGAGAATGAGTAATCTTCAGCAACCAAATGCATTTTGGCTGTAGCTTTTCATCCCTGATACCTAAAGGACCAGAAAACAATGTGTGGAAGCTCTTGTAACAAGTGAGCTTACAGCAAAGATAGCAATGGAAAGGAGAGATCCTTGAAGTGTCTCACAGGAAAGGAACCTAATTCACACTTCTTGGAGGACCAGCAAATGGGAGACAATCCATAGCTGGCAGTGATGTGCAGGTTTACTGACTCCCCTCCACTGAATTCCCTGGAGTGCCTGTTGGAGCATTTCTATCATATAGCAACATGGCAGGTTCTTGTAGACTCCAGTACATTTTGATTCCTATTATGACTGATTTTCTGTCTCCTTTGCCTGTGAGTAGACTGGTTTCCAAAAATACGTATCAGAATTACATTCACAAGACTAAATGCACATCCACATCCTACCAGACCTTTTCCTGCACCCAGCTTGGATTGAAAAGAACAAAATGTTTTCTAGTTACCAGTTTCCTCCATTTTTCAAGGTTTATTTTTCTATGTAACCCCAGGTGATTCTGTCTTTGTGGCTCTTACTGACTTAGTGACACTTCAGGCTCCTAAAAATTTGAGCCCAACATCTTGATGGAAATATTTTTGTTGTGTTGTTTTTTTTTTCCTTTTGAATATATTTAGTGTACTGCTGAGCCAGGCAGACATGAAATTCCTTCTTGGAATATGTTTATATAAGACATATGCAAGGTGCCATATGGCAAAACCCCAGCTTTCATTCCCTGCACATCCTTGTGTTTCAAATGTTTGGGAGAGCCTATACCCCTGTGGAGTCTTTACATGGTCTGCTGGCTGGAACTTCCATGGAAAAGAGAGACTAAATGGGCTAAGTAAAATATTGGGGAGTGGAGATCTGGGAGTTTAAAAGTTCAGGGCTTAGTAAGTAAATGGGAAAGCAATAACCCACATGCAGTTATAGTAGGCATGCTCTGGCTTTTAGGGAATTAAATGACTTAGAGGACAGAAGAAAAGGAATAGATTTTCTCATTCTGTGCGTGTATGGAAAGATCCTGATTCCCAATGGAATCACATAATCAATTATGAAAGCATCTTTACAAGGGGAACAACTCAAGGACCTCATCTCAAAGTGTGTGACCTTCTGTCTTGAAAAAGTTGCTGGATTTCTTTCAGCCTACAAGCTCTAATGACAGGGTGCTGTGAAAACCCTGGTGTGTCCTTTTAGAGCAACAAAAAAGACAAACCAAGGGGCCAAGGTAGTGAGAGTGTACATTACCCTAAACAGTTATAGTTGTCTTAAAGCTCACACCAAAAGCACAGAGGCATTTATTTGGGGGGTGTTGATATCCCACCTATCAGAAATACTGAGAATTAAACCTATTCCAAACTTGGTCTTCTTGGAAAAAAAAAAAAAAGAAAAAGTAACACATCAACTTTCATTACATTGAGCTTATATTCTCCAAGTGCCCATTAGGACGGTTTGGGGATTTCCTTTTAATTAAAATAATGTTTGTTGAGTTTAATTTTTTTCTTAAAAGATATATTTTTTAATGTCTTTTCCCCCATTACTAAAATCCAAATATTGAGGAAAGATAACTGACCACAAAAAAGGCCAGATGTGCTGAGAACAATATTTTTCAAATTGCCTGGCAACAGGAAAAGGGTGCTTCGAAGCCGAAGAGACTCTGTAACAATGAATGTAATAACAAGACCTGTGTTTCATCCAGTTATGAAAGGTTTTGTCCTAATTGTTACAAAAGGGGCCAATGGTCATGTTCAGTCTGCTTTTACCTCTGCGTGTATAATTTAAAGGTCTGTGATCTAAATAGAAGCCAAGAATGTTGAGTTTCAAACCTGCTTGTAGGGAAAGACTCCTTTTGATAGTAGACAGTGTATTTCTCTATTCTTCTGAGAATCTATTCACTATTGGCTAGAACAGTTCTGTCCTTACACATCTAGAGTCTAACTCAGAACATCAGCTGAGGCTGTGAGGTCACTGGAACTAAAGCTCATGGCGTGTGTTTCTTGAATCTTGGCTGTACTTGCTAAGTTTAAAAAGTGTTGTGCAGGTCTCAGATGGAAATCTAAACTTTGTAACATTGCAGCTGATTTAGCAATGAAAGGTGTAGTAGATTATGATGTGTTCTTTGCTGCCTTTAAAAGATCATGGTAAAGTCAAATATGGGAGCCAAATCTATCCACATGCTTGAAAGTGAAAAGGTTACAGATCTGCAAACTACTGAACTGTTTTCAAATTGTGTTAAGCTGGACTGATATATGTTGCTTTATTCAGTAGTGCTGACCGTACACATTCGCTCTCCTAAAATACTGTGTGTAGTCTGCAAAAATAAATTCCCCAGAACAGAAATATAATGCAATCCAAATAACTAGTTTTAAAAATAAATTGAACATGAAATAACAAATATGGATGTAGCCAACACTTAGGGCCCAGAATTTACTAGAAAGACACACATGGCTTGTATTTATCTTCCATAAGTTTTCAAGATTGATACTCGACAAATTATTTCTCTATCTGGGTTGTTTTAGTTTACAAGGATTTTCTTAGCCCTTCTGTCTTCACTCATACATCAATGTGAAAGTAAAGAAATAAGTATTTCTGTTGTAGGATTTTATTGCATGGTTCATAAAAACTTGGAGGAAAGAGACCCTTCTTTTTTATTCTAATCTTATTAATGCTACTGCTTTTAATCCTAATCCTTTATAGATTGTTGTCATCTGTATCTATTTGGAAATAGGCAGAGGATCTGCTACTCCTGTTTTGAAACACCAATGTAGGACAATTTTGGTCTTCACTTAACTTTCACTGTATAGTATGGTCTGTTCTGTGATAAAGAATGTTTTGGCTTTCACCGTGGTTTTATTAAAGTAGTGTATAAGCATTATAAATAAATAGAGCCATGTCTCTATCAGCTGTATGAAATGGACCTTAAAATGTGAACAGGTTATAACTGATAGAGAGATCCACAATGAACTTGGGGTGTGGTGTGAGCTGCTTTGTTCCTCTTTGGCATAGGAACTCTTGAATGCAGCAGTAAAAATTTAGTGCTGCTACTGTTAACTGTTTCAGTCCTCAAAGAATGGCAAACAGCAACAAAAGAGACTCAGAGTGCAGAATTTGTGAAGGAGTGAAAAGCCCAAATGTCTAGAGGTTTATTGTGTATGAGATGGTGCAAATGACTGTGAAGAAACTGGCCAAGAAAAAATCTGAGCATTCCTTCTTTTTTGATATGGAAGTCCTTGTTTAGGATGTCTCATTCTAAGATCTGTCTGAAAATACCAGTTTTACACTTGGGTGAAGTCTGCTAAGACTCTAATGGTGTCTGTGGCTAATCACTCCAGCTACTTCTAAAATATTTTTCCTTCTCTTAAGTTGTGTCCATAATAGAAAAATTTAGACCCAGATTCATATTCCTGCTAATAGTGGGTCACTGAAATAAATGAGAAGCCATGTTTTTTCACAAGGCATAGAAATTCTGTTGCCACAGTCACACAGTTGGGCCTGCCTTGTAAGGGGTATAAGAACAGCTCTAATATCTATTTTCCATCCTTTGCTTTCTTTTCCTTTGCTGCTTTTCTGCCCCTGAGGCTTGGGGTCACAGGATTAAGACAATTCCTCCCATTCACCATAGAGAATGGCATGACAGGCATAAAAAACTTCGGCAAAGTGTTGATTTTGTTGTTATTGTTGAAAATGTCAAAAATGGCCTATTTCATGAATCACTTTGAAGATTCTGTGTTTTGAAGCACTCAGTTTGTTCATTAGAGCTTTCAGTCAGCAGTGCAATATTGTATCTCACTGTATGGGCTTAAATTACTGACTTTGTAGGAGTTGTGGCAGTCACGCCAAACATTCAGGGCTGTGGATTATTCAGGACTCATCTTATGGAATGAGGTGCTGAGTTTGGGTACGGCACCTTCTCTCCCATGGCTTTGTTACAATGGCAGCTTCCGAGTTAATAATTTCCTCTCATTGGAGGGATATGAGGGATGTGGCCTCTTCCATCGTGGATGATTTTCACTTGTATGAGAAAATCTGGTAGTGTTTGGTCTTTCACTTGTCTCACGTGACTCATCCAGCTGCCAGTAACAGCGTTCCATTTCTCAGTGTTGTCGTGGTAAATTTTGGACATCACATCCAAACAAAACCAAGAATGGCAATTTTTTTTTTTTTTAACAAGAAGTAATTAAATAGAATGAACAGTAAGGAAAAAAAAAAGGCAAATGACCTAGTTTGGGCTTTGCCACAAAACCCACAACTCTCTGGGGATATCTAGTATGTTAGGCAAATATTTCAACTCTGTCTCTATTTCGAATGTGAGTCATTTCAATTAGACATCTTTCAGTTATTTGTTCATTGGTCTTAATTAGGTAAACTCCAAAGCACTGCAACATGTGTTTATTGTTGAATAATTACCCTTTTGGTAAGTTTTCTTCTCTTATCTTCTTAGCCTTAATAGCTAATTTTGTCAGTAAGGGTGAAGCCTTCCTTAATGGTAAACAAGGTGTTCCCTAGGGAAGAAAGAGAGCTATTGCCTTTTAGTGGGTGTTTTAAATGTTGATCTCATTGTTGGACAGACAGGTAAGGAAATGTTTTGTTTCCTTCTAGGAGAATTTACCCCTAACAAGAAAAATGTAGGGCTGACTGTACAGGTCCTGAGCAGTCTGAGCTGTCCTTCCCAAGGTGTGTAGCCTCTTCACAGTCCATGGGACCAATTGTCACATGACTTAATCTGGATAAATCAAGAAAAAACTCTCCCAAAGTCAGTTGCCCCGAAGTGAAAGAAGCAAGATATCCAAAACTGAACTAACTTGAATACTCATATGGAAGGAATTGCCTGATTGCAGCCTTTGCACACTACTGTATCAACTCCTTCTGTTCCCTTGTGAACACTTAAATGTGAAGATATAAATCAAAACTGCAGGACGCAAAAAGACAAAAGTTACCTTGATGGATTCCACTTCTATGAGATCCTTCTGGAAACCATTCTGCTTTTATTAGATTTACTCTCTGTAAATTAGGATTCATTTTTTTATATGGATTTATGGAATGGCTGTGGTATAGGGCAAGCAGGGTGAACCCTCTGGTCCAAGGCATGGGAGTGTGTGCTCTTTTCATCTGTTACTGGTAAGTTACCGAATATAGGTTAAAGGCCCCTCAATACCAGTGAAAGCAGAGATCTGGTTCCAGACATGGAAAGTACTTAAATCTTGTGTGCCAGCCAGTGATATTAATATTATTATTATTAATATAGAACAGCCAGTTGTCAAAGGGCCAGATTCTGTTCTCAGTTAAAGTGGTGTAAAGTGGATTTTTTCCCTTTTTTTCAGAGGTAATGAATTTGCTTTCACATGTGCTTGGACACTTGAACACTTGGGTTGTCTGTGTTTGGAGATAATCTCACAGTTCTTTTTTTAGTTGCTTTGGGGGAAAAAACCCATGAGCTGCTGGTTGTTCCTTGTCCATCGTTGTTCCAGCTCACATGTGGCAAGCACATTTCAGAGGCTTTGATGCAAGTGCAACTGCATTCAGGGCACTGTTGCGCAAGAAATTTTTAGCTCTTACTAATTAATCTGTAAGGTACTTTGAGAAGGCAAAGGGATTGGCTGAAACACAGAATTTCATGGATTTAGCATAAGTGTTCTGTTCCTTTGCAGGGAGCAAATGTGTTCTCTGATTTGACAGCTACAAGGGAAGATAATTATTTTTGACAGCACAGGGATAGTGTTCATGTTATTCTAGGAAATCTCTGTCTTCACACAAACGGGTATCAGTGTGCGCTACAGTTGGTATGGCTGAGCTTTGGTGGAAGCTTCAAGTTTCTATGTTTTGATAATATCATAAAATTGGTAAAGTACATATTTAGAAAGCCCTAATGAATTTCAGACTTGTGTCATTTGGGGAATGAAAGAAAGTGTTTTATTACAAGTCCGGTATAAATCTTAAACACTTAAAAAGGATCTACAGTGTTTTGGAGGGAAG
The DNA here is from genome assembly GCF_050655825.1 of Lonchura striata. Lineage (NCBI taxonomy): Eukaryota > Metazoa > Chordata > Aves > Passeriformes > Estrildidae > Lonchura > Lonchura striata. The sequence goes on from NC_140710.1 coordinate 5,423,508, forward strand.
ATACATCTTGACTGTATTCCAGGTAATTCTGCTGTTGGAAAGAGAGGAACTGTGAATTGGGTATTGTAGTATGATTGATTTACCGTCTTTTCTTAGTGGTGTGGCCTTTAAAAACTTATTCACAGTGTTCAACAGTGTATTTAGATACCCTTCAAATGTGATTCATCTACCCCAGTTAACAGTCAGAAGTCCTGCTAAGGTAGGTATTGACCCTGAAGTGAGTTAAGTTATGATACGATAAAGCCAGAATAGGAATGGAATAAAGCCTGATGGAGCTGTAGACTCCAGAGGATATAAGGATAATTTATATCATGGTTACAAGCAGGGCAGAGCTGATAGTCAGAAAGACCCACTAGAAGCTGAAAGGCATCCAAAGTGGTCTTGAATACCTCAGTCCAAACCCACCAAATACAATTGACTGTGCAGGCCAGAAGATGCTTCATTTCTGTACAATGAGAAATAAACAACCACAGATCCAAATTCCTTGGCAATTAATTTTTGCTTCTGTGTGAAACTTTTCATTTCCACTGCCTTGTTGTAAATTTGAGAATTTTGCAAGCAAATCCAAAATGAGTTTACAAAGTTGTCAGTGGAGAGAATTCTTAGTCAAAGCCTTATCTTTTTTTTACGTTTTTTTTTTGACAGTGAACGGTGGCTACAGTCACTGCAGTTTGATCTCTGAGAAGAAGAACATGATGGACATGGAGATGACGAGTGGCTCGGTGCCTGTGTGCAGGCAGGGTCTGTTCCTGCACACGGGGAACTCCCTGGCGCGAGACCACGTGCTGTCCCGGGAGAGGCTGCTGCACGTGGGCCAGCTCAACTTGGCGCACTCGGATCTCAGGTACCACTCCAGGTGTTACCAGCTCCTTCCCTTGGCTCCACCCCAATGCCATGGTGTCACCAAATTACTGCCTGGGAGGCAGGCATGATACTTACACCCAACCTAGTGTCCCCCACACGGTGATTTGGCATGCCACCATCAAACCTACAGGAAGCCAGTGCCACTTCTATTTCTACAGCATTTCCCTTAATGAAGTATTTGCAGAGTTCCCATACAGCCACATCCTTGGTTGTTGCTTTTAAGGCCATAATGTGAAAATCTGGTCTCTGGTTTTGATATATACACTGTAGTTGGATATACTATGAACAGAATCTCTATTTAAACATTTGCTGTAAATTAATTATATGAAAACACAGAACTGCATTATTTTTTGTTGTTGTTACAAATTTAACATTACCAGATTTTAAACAAGTACCCTAAACAGACATCCATTGTGAATAGAAACCTGCTACAAATTAAAATCTATCCATCTATTTTAATTATGTTGCTTTTTGACAATGGATGTAATAGGAATAATCTTGACCTTTTTGAAGAGCTGTAGAAAAGAAAAACCTTAATAAAGTTGCAGCCTTTATCTTAGGTAGTTGGAATATTTGGCACTCTGTGGATGGACCTATCAGGCTGAAGTTTCCATAGTCATAGCAAGGGGAAATACGGCCTACAGCTTGGTCTTGAAAAGCGGACGTTCCTGATTTTATTATACATATTCATGCCTTTTCTTCCCCTTTTCAGTTTTCTGGTGGGTTAAGAACATCTGTGTTTTCAGGAGGAGGAGGAAGCACCATGGTGTGGCAAGCAAGTGGAAAGACTTTTTTGTATGTTTGTTTACTTGTTTGTTTGAAAAGGATAAATAACATCCATGCCACAACAAAATAATCCACTATTGCCACAAGGATTAGTAGATGTCTTTGCAGCTGGATGTAAATGTGCTTGCTCCTGGTTTCTTTATGGTTCAACGTGGGACTGGCAGTTATCAACCTTTTTTTTCTCATTCTGTCAGTGAGGACAATTATGAAACAAAGATAATTAGGGCAGGAGCAAACAAAAGGAGGAAGAGAATACTCTGCTTAGATCTTTTTGAACCTTTTTGTAAATTTTATAATGATGAAATGACAGATACCTTCATACCTGGCTTCACAGTACCCATCCTCAGAAATATGAACCCCTTCCAGCCCCTATTTGGAAGAGGATTCCCAGAACAACATAAAGGATTGTTGACTGCATAACATGAGAAAGTAGCAGGTGATAGCCCTGATTCCCTCCCTCTGCTTTGTGGCATGGTCTAAAGCCTTGAAGCTCTGCTGCCTCTCAGTTTGGAAATGTTTGGAGAATATCCTGAAGGACATTACAGATTGTTTTGTATCCCATTGGTCATGCTCTGCTTCTGTGCCCACCTAGCTAATAGTGCATTTGTGTGCATGGGATTTGCAAGATGAAGCCAATGCCCAGCTCTGCTCTGTGATCCTCACAGACACAGTGTCTCCTTGTATCACAGTGCTTTTCATGAGACACATGGCACAGGGCCAAAACCTCGGCATTTGAGAGAAGGTGGACAACATTTCAGACAGTTTCTTTTTGTGTTGTTTGTGATGCTGAAGATTCTTGACAAGCAAGCAACAGAAAACACGGTCTTTCCCTGAAGAACTGAAAACAGAATGAGTGACTCAGAAGTGACTGAGCTGGGAGTGAGGCCCAGGAGAGGAGTGAAGTCAGTGGGAGCCAAGGGTGCTCTGTGCCTCCCCAGATCTCAGCCTTCATCAGAAAATGGATGAGAGGAGTAGGGCTGGAATTGTCAGATATTGGAGCACATGGACATCAGGGCAAACTCTCTTTGCTTGTTCTGCCCAGCTCTAATGGCCAGCACAGAAATAAAGGGAGGCATAAATTCAAACATTATCTCTGGCTAGAACTTTGAACCACTTTGCATTTCTAGGTTATGGAACATCCAAGGAAAAACCAAACAAACCAGGGTGTACCTTCCCTAGCAATCAAAAATCTTATTTTAGGGTTTGTGGTTTTGATTGTCTTTGTCCTTTTTTTTTGCTTGAATGCATTGAAACTTGTTATCCCCTTCAGCTTCTCCCTGAAATTGTTCTCCCTTGGAAACTGTATTCTAGGGATGACTGCTTTAGTCCAAGAACCATGATCCCTCTTCTTCCTGGCCCCTTTTCCCCACTCAGTTAATAACATTTAAGCTGTGCAGCATAATTGCTGCTACATTCTATCTGTGAATGCAATGTGTGTGGGACTGGAAAAGTCCCAATACCTTCTTCACCACAACTGGAGGCAGCACACAGCTAATGTTGGCCTCTTGTCAAATAATCCATTATCAGCTACGGCAAACCCGCCCACACTGCGCTCCGTGCTCGGCGTGTAAAACCCAGGGAAGACATCAGAGCGCTCGGATAGTGTTGCATGGGGTCCCTGGATGTGCAGCAGAACAATCCCCTCCAGCTTCTTAAAACTGTCAGTTATCACCGGGTGCTCATTTCCAGTGGCAGTTGAAGGCATGTATGTTTTGTAAATAATCCGGAGATTTCAGATACAGTCATCTTTTCCTCTGAGGGCAGTTGGGAACTGCTGCGCTTCTGGCATGGTGCTACTGGCCTCGTGCTCTGGCTCCAATTACCACGTAAGGGAGTCTCTTAGGAAACACTGCCTCAGTATCCTCTGAGAGGCTGCTGTTACTCTTCAAAGGCCTTACACTCCACTTTCATGAGCTTAAGAGGCAATTTTGTTCCCTTAGACTGTCCATCCCTGGTGCATGGATGCTTCCTTTGAAGGGAGGTCTGTGGAGTATATTCTTTTGCTGACCCCACTGTCTTTCCGGGGTTGCTTATCTGGAAGCCCCCCTACAGCTGTTCATGCTGATCTGTGTATCTGCGGTGGTCCCTGCCCTGCTCTCCTTCGTCCCTCTCAACTTACCTGTTTATTTCATATGCATTTATATTTGGCTACTGTCCAGAGATTGTGAAATCCTGTGGGTACCAGGCCTGGAATCTGCTCCATGGCTGTAAGAACAAGATGCCAGGGGCAAAGAGTCAATGGGTATAAGGGAAGCCACCCTGCAAGCTGGCTGCTAGACACCTTATGTTACTCCTGCATTGGTTTTGTTTCTGTGCCCCTTCTCCCTTCAACACCCCCAGGACAGGGAGGAATGAGCAGGGCTTTCCCTAGAAGAGTGATGGCAGAGCTCTGCCAGGAGTACAGGAATTTTGTATTAATGCACCTTGACATCAGGTACCCCAACATTCAAACATCAGGAAATTGAAAAGATGTCATATTTCTCCCAGTAGAGTTAACTAACATGGGAAGACTACAGATCCTGGAGAGGACTTGGTTCTGACCTGCACAAGCAGCCTGTGCTTATCATTTTGTAGGCAGAGAATGAGTAAGACTCATCTGTGGCAATAGGAAGCATTACTTTAGTGCCCTCATCTCATTTGCTTTTGAAATAAGGCATTCCAGCTTGCCTTGTGGTTCAAAACTCTTTTGTGTGTCACAGAATCTGAACTGTAACATCATACCAATACAGTCTTGACTCTGAGTAAGATCTTGTGCTGAAAAGGTCACAGTTCCTGAGGATTTTGGAAACCTAGAGTTTCTCAGGGCAGGGATGTTTGTATCCATCCTGCAGGTACTCTGCACTGACTCCAGCTTAATCACAAAACAAACTTCTCTCATGGATTTCTGGCAAGATGGGAGCTTTACATAAAGCTTAATAATACAACGCCAATTATCACAGGCTGAAATGTAAGGCTTGGGTTAGCTTTATATGATGTAGGAAATGAGTTGAGTTTACTTTAGCCTGAGGCTTTGGGACTACTAAACTGTGATACAAACTGAATTATTTAGAACAGTTTTTGTACAGCAGAAACCAAGTAATAGGAAATGCTGTGCCTGGCATGGCATGCTGTAAAGCCTTTCTCAGAATGAGTTTAAAACACCACTTTCACTGAGCAAACAGAGCAGGGTTTCCCAAACATGTGCAATAAAAGTATACTTATGCTGCATATTTTGCAGACATATGGTTCTGTAAATGTTAAAAAGTAATGTATGAATTCTGTTTGGTTTGGTTTTTTAAAATATAAATTTGCCATCTGCAGAAACAGGTGCTTTACGTTTATCCTGAGACCAACTGTGCAAACCTAAAGGGAGAAATTATAAACAATGGTTTATAGAAAAACCTCTAAAATTTTTTAATGTCCTGTTTTAGACTTTCTGGTGGAAAACGAATTATCTGATTGTTCTGTCTCAGTGAATGGTGGGGAGTTTAACATCTCTCATTATCTTAAAGGGTTTTTTTATGTTAAGCCTTATTGGAACTTAGAAACCTGTCAGTAGTTAATGCAGTGTTCCTAGTTGTATACCTCAGACAGGTGCTAATTTTTGACAACCTTAATTTCATGGGAAGGAAGTATTTTTTAAGCTTTTGGTTGTTGTTATTTTTTCCCACCCCTTTTTGTTCTTTTGAGAGCTATTACCAAGGAAGTTTTAGAAATTATCCCAGCTTCGCATCTTAATATTAGTGATGGATTAATGGAAATAACAGTGATAAAATCATCTAAAGTGTAAAATAAATGGAGTTTGTTCAGCAGGTTCATAGTTTAGTGTCTGAATGTCCAAATTACTTTCATGTGCATGTGTTTCATGCTTTAAAATGTGTCAGACCTGCCTTAGCTGTGGTGTCACACATAAGCTGCCAAATGGCTGTGTTTTCTTCAGCTTTTGTGATGCTAGCATCATAAAAGTATAAAATTCATTTAAGTGGAACATGTCAGCTTAAGAGCCTTGGGGCACTTCTCTGGAGGGTTTATTAGCTCAGGTACAGCTTTCCTGCACACAGATGTACTGTTTCCTCTCCTTGGTCTGGCACAATGAAGCCATAGGTTAAACCCTCCCATGCTTTAGGGATATGTAAGGAACACCCTCTGCTACTAAGAAAAAGCACACTGTTGGATCATCCACAGTAAATGTTTATAGCTGAGATAAAATGTTTTATTTTAAGCCATAAACCAGTTGCTAACTGCTTGGAAGAAAATGTTAGGAGGAAATGTTTCTTAATGCAGTGCTTTTCTGAAAAGTCTTTTGTGGAGTCCCTCAAGGTTCTGCTTTCTCAATGAATGGATTCAACACACTTCAAAAATGATAAAAAATCACTTCTGCAAAACAGACTGTGATTTACAGTCCCATGCACTTTTTATTATGAAAAATGGAGATGGGAGTACATAGGCTGCCATTTAAAATTTACTGGCTGTGAACTTTTTATTTTGTGGAAGTAAATACTCAACTGATCTCTCATTGATTCTGGAGTGCTTGTTGAAAGCAAGCAGCTCTTTTGCTGTATTCCTTTCTTCTTCAGTGACCTGGCTTCTTTTTTAATTTAGTGAAGGAAGGCATGTCTCTGACATGTAAGCAAAGCTCAGCTAGCCTTTTTTGTGTCAACAAGAATGCCAAGGCATTTTCCCAGTATGCTCTGAGAAAAATGACAATATTTGAATAATTCAAAAATGCCCAAAGTTCTCAAACTTAATTCTCAGCTATTGTTTTGCCCAATCTATTATGCACTGAAAGCCTTGATCGTGATTGATGAACTGCCTGTAGCAGTGAAGATTCTCTGTTCCGTATGATACTCAGTGTGTCAAATTAATGCTGTGTAAAATGATTCTGTCTTTACACAGATTGGAGAGGAAGCATTGCAGATTTTTTCGGTGTAATTGCTGCATTAGGCAGGCAACATCCAGCAGAGAGCAAGTGTTTCCATTCTGCAGGGCTTAACAAGTGTTGTGTCTTGTACAAAAATCATAAACCCTGTGGTGGTTACTGATGCTTAATGAAAACTGTATTGCAGGTCACCCAGGTTTCAAGACTCAGTAGATTCTGCTGCTCCATGCCTGAATGGAAGTCACCCGGCTCAGCACATTAAACAAGAATGCCCCAGTGATTATAAGGTTCTGTCTGAGGCTTCCACACATAGGAGGATTACAGATGGGATGGAGCTGAGAGCCTCCAGTAGTCTGCATCCTGAACTAGACCTAATGAATAATAGCTTTACAAATTCACTTTCATCCTACTTGTTTAATAATGAACACAGCTCCTCCCTGGGTCCTTTGTCACTTGGCACCCCTCAGCACTCGGCCAGGCTACAAACGAGCAGCCTGAAGAAGAGATGCATCTCTGTTGTGCCGTCTTCAGCCGAAGGAATCGATATTACAGCGATCATCCGCACGTCGCAGACGTCACGGGTCACCTGTGTGAATGGACTGCGAGCTAACTCAGCTGGCATTTCCTCTCATCCTGTGGAGATCAGTCATCACAGTGCTCAAAAATCCTCTCAGCCCCACTCTTGCTCTCAGCCTGCAAACCCTTGCAGTATTCCCTCCCCTCCAGCATGTCTTGTACCTCTTTCCACTGAATGTGACAGAGGTGAGTGTGAGCAGATACAAATGCAGCAAGTTGAGGAGAATGGCAGCCTCAGTCTTATGATGAATGGTACGAGCCTTCCTCACCAGAACTCCTCTCACAGCACCCAGAAGGTGAGTTTCTTAAAACAAGAACCGGCTGACGATTATTCCTCCACTGCTGATCTTTTTCGCCATCACCAGGGGCTGCCTCCCCCTTACCACCTCCACCAGCAGCTCAGCCAGACCCCGGGGCCGTTGCCTCACCTCAACAGCTCCATGTCTCCCAAGTCCCTGCAGCCCAGCGACGGCGATGAGCAGGACCTCAGCAGTGGCAAGCAGGTCTGTCAGTGGATTGACTGCAGTGCCACTTACGACCAACAAGACGAACTGGTCAGACACATAGAAAAGACTCACATTGACCAGAGGAAAGGAGAGGACTTCACTTGCTTCTGGGCAGGCTGTGTCCGCCGCTATAAACCCTTCAATGCTCGTTACAAACTGCTGATTCATATGAGGGTTCACTCTGGAGAAAAACCAAACAAGTGCATGGTAAGTCTGGATTATATTTGTTTGAATAGAAACATAACTGCTCTTCTCTCTTTTTTGCTCTCGCTTCGATCTTATTCCAATATAATTGTTGTGCTTTCCTGTAACTTAGTCTGTAGCAGGTTAAAGGGGAATTGGAGAAAACCTTAATCTAGAAGGAAATGATTGAGTAAGAAATACTGTAGTTCTTGGAAAAGGGATTCGGTTTCCTTATATGAGAGCTTAACTTTTAATACAGTGCTTTGTTTTTTTAATATTCATTAAACCACTAATAAAGTGATGATCAAAGCACTCAGCCGTCATTTAACGTAAAACAAAGTCACTGAGCCTCGGGTGACATTTTTAATCAAGAAACATAAAACACATCTAATGAAATTCTTTTCATTCCTTCAGCTGAACAATAACCCATAGAGTTGTGAGTGCAAAAGCTTCAAATGTAGTTTAGACAAAAGAAAGAAACTTGTTAAAAGGTTTTAAACAGTTAAAAGACTAAAAAGAATATATTTAATTACATTTTCAAAGGTTGTTAGGGGCTTTTTTAATTTGCAAAACAGAGCTTTAAAAATAAGTAAAAACCATTGTTCTCTTCTGATCAAGAAGATGTAAACAAGAGCAGTGTTCCAAAAAGAGGATCTTGGGAATAACACCATCTCTGCATCTGCCCACCATGATGACAATATGGCCAAACTAAAATAAAAGTTAATGACTTCCATTAAGCTTTCCACATGTTTGAAACAACAATGATATAAGACCCTTACTGAAACAGATGAAGCAAAACAAGTTTGACATAAGCTTCCAGATTGGACCATGAAATTTGGAAAGTCTCATTTGTAACACCCACATGCGTGTGCACGCACACACATGCACAAAAAAGTGCAGACAAAGGGAATGGTTATGGCAGCAGGTTGTGGCTCCTGATAGGCAGAATTTTCAGCTGTATGTCTATTTTATTGTTTTGATCAGAGCATGATGCAATGGAAAATGCTTGTAAGGTTGTTAGATCATGACAAACTTTTCCATGGTAAGCTGTAGCTTTCTGTGGAGGAATAGGAAAGAATATTTGTAGAAAACACTTTCAGGCCTACGATGCTTATGGTAGGGACAAAGAAGAAAACAAGAGTATTCAAGATATATTGCAGAGAAAAGTTTTTTCTGTAAGTGATTGTCCTAATTATCTTTTTACTTCCATTTGATAAATGAAAAATATTATCTTAATGTCTGCACTGTTTAGTGGGTATTCCCTAAGATAATACTGGAAACAGTGCACATACTTAGAGAATACCATCAAATTGTCCAAGATAAAATGGAAACACTCTTAAGACTTATGTGTGTTTCTTCTTGCTTTGAAAACAAGAACTGAGTGGTTCTATTCTAGAAGTAGCTCAATGACATTTTCTAAATGTACAAATTAATTTAACTTCCCCTGAATAGATCTCTTTAGTTACAAATTATATAAATTATCAAAGGATAATGGAAGTTTGCCTCTTTCCAAATAAAAGTGTAGGTAAGTAAATTGAAAGCATACTTAAAACATGAAGCCCTGATTAGTTTCCTGTGGTGCTGAAAGATCAGTAGACTCTGTGGATAAGGGAACTTGTCTCTTTTCCTGAGAAATGCATATTTAACAGGTATTGTATGACAGATTTCTAATGTTACATTTCCATTCCTACAGAAAACTTGGTAAACCAGAGAAATGCTGTAATATCTTAGCAAATGCTAAAAATGTCCTACTTTCAATTAATTTCATCTGCAGTAAAGTACCAACTATTGATAACACATCAAGGTTTTGTGAATAGGTTGGGAAAACCTCTGCATCTGATATTGCAGACAGCCTTTATGTCATATTTATATAGCCTTGCCATGTAAGTATTTTAAAGATGTCTTTTACTGGAGCAGATACTGTAGTTGTTCCCATACATGGAATGGCCCAATCAGGACTGGGAGCTTCACATTGCTCAACTTGGAGTTAACTCTTCTCTTCCCACAATAAGAGCTGTCCACTGTCAGCAGAGGTATTGTGTGTTAAATGTTGCAGTCTGGAATTCTGCAGGGAGGGAAGTGGATCCAAGAGAATACACAGAAACCATGTCTTCTTTGCAAATTTAGTTTTCTACCCTGAAAAGAGCTTGATCTAGCAGGGGCAGGATCCAAAGCTGCAGCACAGCTCCTTGAAGTTACTAATATCAAGTGGGGATTACTTGCCCAGTGAATTCCATTCCACATGAAACAGGGGTTGCTGTGCAGTGTTGTGTTGTGCAGTGATGTCATGTCATTTTAAATGATGACTTTGCTTTAGATGTGGTAATAGTTTTGCTGTTATTCCTGCAATTTAAGAAGGCAGATAATTCTCTGTCTATAAAAGTCTGAGATTTTGTTTTGTTTTTTCTGTAGCTCTGTTAAAGTAACTTTGCATCTCGATATTTATAGTGGAGATTTTCTTTCCCTGTTCACAATTACCCATTGTGCTTTCTTTTTAAGCCCTCGATTTCTCTCTTGCCTGTAAGATTACTGCCTGACTAAGTATTGAACTGCTCAGGAGAAGCTAACAGTGAACAGCACCCCACCATCATGCATAAAAGTACTTTTCCATGTAAAATTATTAATTTCTTATGACAGGCTTTGCTACTATGTACTGTAATAGACAAAGGAATTTTGGAATTCAAGCTACTTGAGAACAGGAAATACATGAGACATTTTGATTGAAAAGTAAATGGTTCACTAAAACTGCAGTTAATCCTTTTATTATCTTTCCAACAGCAGTTTCCACAATACTTTCATGAGGTAAGCTTCCTTCAGTCCAACTGTAACACTCTCATCGTTGCAGCTGGTTTGAATTTAGCGAGCCTGCTTCTTTCTTTACTCCAGGCAGACGACAGGCAAAACAGGATCTGGTGTGGAGCACTGCTGATGTTTTGGGTCCATATTCTGCTCACTGTGTTCCATTGCCAGAGCTGGTACTATGAGTATTCTGTTTTTATATTCTGTTAAATATTCTAATTAAGTGGTGCCTTCTCATCATTGTGTCCTTCAGTTTGGTTTTTCCTTGGGCTCTGCAAGTAGTCTAAAGGAAACTACCTAATCTCTTTGCAATATCCTGTTATGTTTCATACTTAACTCATGTTATTTTAGTTTTATTAAATTTGGGGTTCATCTGCATTATAATCAAAAATATATCCAACAAAAATAATGATGCAATGCATTTAAGACTCTAACTTCTGAAGATTAATTTCATGCTTTTTTAGATTTGATGTCCCAGACAATTGGAATTTTGATTGTCTGAGACAGCAAAAATTAGCAAGCTTAAATGGTTTTTATTTAAAAAAAAAGGAAGAGAGAAAGTTTCTCATAACTGCATCTTTTGCTGCCTTTCAGTTCTTTGAATACTTTGGTGAGTAGAAGCATACTGATCTCCAGATATTGCATCCTTGGTTTAAACCTCTGCTTGCAAATCTAAATACAGAGTTGCTCATTTAGTTGTCTAGAATTGTTTGATTTGGACAAATCTGTACTTGGCTTATTAGTTTACCCTCTTGTAGTCTTGTGGCTTCATAATGAGTAGAAAATATGTTCCCATCACTGCATTTGTGTGTGCTCAGGGGCCTCCCCAGACAGGATCAAGGTAAATTAACCTTCATGTGATTTCTACAGGTGTAATTAGGGTTTATAGAAATTGGCTATCATAACGTATGTGATATCCATGAAATGAGTTGGACAAGGATAATATTTATGGGTAATGTCTTTAGCTTTTGTATTTCAAAGAAACAAATGCCTCCTCTGTGTGTTCTAAACCTGTTTCTCTGTGTTTGCCTAGAGAGTTAAAGCTTTGAAGCAGAATCTTCTTTTCATGTATATATTCAACATACTCAGTTTGGGAGGAATCTGAATGGAATGATTTGGGTGCTGTATTGTACACAGTGAAATTCAGCACCTGTGCTGCTTGTAGTCAGTTCTTTTGAATCCCTAAGGCTGAGACACCGCAGGTACTGCATTAAACATGGGGAAATTGAGACAGAAAAGATAAGTAACTTGCCTAAGGGTGTCTTTAGGCAATTCCAGCATTCCAGGGCAGATCTTGTGTTCCAATCACCATTTCACACAAACTAACAATTTGCAATTTACTGGTGAAACAGATTTTTGTACAGATTGCACAAAAGATTGTGCTCTGGCTGAACTTCTTGTTAATTTTTTGCTGCACGTCTCTGACGTAGGTGGTTTGACACGATGTGAGTGTGTGAGAGCTTTCATCAGAAGGCTTGGCTGCATCTGTAACATTTCATGGGCAGCAACCTGGTTATTGGGAATATAGGAGAATGCCTGTGGAGCAGATTAGTATTATTGCTTCTGTTTCTGAGGAAACCAGTGTGGCATCTCTGTTCTCAGTAGATGGTGAGTCTGATGCTGTCTGCAGTCCATGGGGAGTGTGTGTCCAGCAATGCAGTGTGAGAAATGAGATCTTTACAGGCCTACAGCTACAGAGGAGTCTCAGGGACAGCCCTGCATCAGTGGGGAGAATGGGTCTGCATGCAGCAGCTTACCCGCTTGTGAGTTACTTCACCTGAACAATGCGTATCCATGCCTGACTCGAGGGAATGTTGTGGAAGTCTGGAAAGTGTTTTCAGCTTTTGGAGTGGAGGGTGTCATGCACTGATGCCAAAGGAGTGCTTTAAAAGAACAACAATAATATTAGGCTCACTTTCTTTCCTTTGAAGTCAGTAGTAGGAAACATCCATTCTATCAAAGCTGCCTCACCAGAGATCTCTCTTTTTATTAGGTCTCTGATGGCATTTCCCGATACTGTCAAGGAACATCAGCATTCAAAACACTCTGATTAGAGGAGTAGGCAGCAATTCAGTGGTTTTGTGGAAACACAATATTTGTTTGTTTACAAAGCCCACTGCAGATTCCAGGGCAGTACAGATGGGTTTAAGCATGCCCCAGCACTGGAGGGCAGGCCAACAACTGGCTTTAGGCTTGGCTCTCTCTCAGCTCATGGCCAACCAGCTGGTGAATTTGAACTTGTGTCTGCCCCCAGGAAAGCTCCACACTAGCAGATCTTGCAGAGCAAAAGCAGCAGAAATTACTGGGCCCAGATTCCATTGTGAATGGGATTGTCCCGTGTTGCAGTGCAGCAGGACAGAACTGCAAATGAGTACAGTGCAATGGCCCTGCACTACCCCTGGGGGCTTGAGATCTTGCTTTGAGCTGGGCTGCAGAGGGAGAAGCTGCAAGGATTTTCCTGAAAGATTACCAGCCTTCCAGTTTGGTCCTGGGTTTGTTGGGCTTCAGGACATTCTATGATGTGCATCTGCTTTATCAGGCTGATAGAAGAATGATACAGGATGCTGGACCTGGTGGAATTGTGCTCTGACAAAGCTGGACTGGCTGCCTTTTCTGTTACTTTCCAGCAGTCTGATACGGGTTAGGTCTGGCTGGCATACTGACAGAGGTTCTTTTTATGTAAATCTGAATAAATTAAAATGAAGTAAATTCCAAGTGTTGCTGCCAGAATCCAGAATGGTTTTCAAGTTCATTTTTGTGCCTTAAAAATGTTATACAGGACACTGAAGAGATCTGAGAAATGGAATGTGGTGGTTAGAGGTATAGCATGAAAGTTCATGGAGAAGGCTTTCAGATGCATACTTTTTTTATCCTATGAGAATGATTAATTCCACAAGGTTTAATTTCATTTGACCTGATAAGTTATTAAGTGATTTGAGACCTGTTTAAAACATACTAATCCTGAAGATTTCCTGATACATTTGTGCAGATCTGGTGACTGTGTGTAGGTATTGCTGTTGAGTGTGTTAAATAAGCAACGAAGTGGGGTATTAACAGTAATATCACTGCAACATAATGGGCACTCCCCCCGTGAAACTCCCTGCCACAGGATATAGTAATTAATTGCCACTATTATGGTTCTCACAGTGTTGGATAATTTCCTCTAACAATACTTGGTATCTGCTGAAGGTAAGGTGATAGGTAGCTAGTGGTTTAGGGAACAGATAGCCTTGTGACAAAAGCATGGATATTCATTTCCATCCTCCATGATAGAAATTTTATTAGATATTCCACTAGTTTTTTTCAACCAGCAGTAGGATCACAGTAGAGCTTTGAGGAAAAAAAAAACATTAGTGAATCTGGGTCACCATTTTAGAAAAGAAGTGATGGAGGACAGAGAACAGGACTAGAGGATTTTGTTACTATTGACATTTTATGGACAATGTACTATTTTGGAAATGTTTCAATATTTCAACCCATCATTTTTTACTTTCTGTTTCAGGATGAATAAGGTTTAAAGAAAGACACTTCTTTTTGTTGTTGTTTAAAAGCTTTTCCCATTTGATTTATTCAGTGATTATATTTTGTTAGTAAAGTCCCCTAAACAATTATATTTCAGCTAATCCTGGACTGATTTATCTTCTCTTCATTCTTCAGTGTTCTGATTTGGCTACTGAAACACATATTTTTCACCACAATTCCAACTGTGACCTGATTTGAATACAAGGAAAATGATCCATTTGCCTGCAAAGCCACAAATATTTGTCAGAATACTAAACACTGAGCTTTTGACAAATACCTGACAGTGCTCTCTGATTGAAAGAGAAAATCTTCCAGGAAGGGAACAGTTTTGTATTAAAAGTGGTTCTCCACAGGGACTGTGCTGCTGGCACCCTTGTGGCATACAGGATGGGTAATTGTACCAGAACTCCTCCACACCAAGCAAAGTCATTCATGTTCTTTGTCAAATAATATGGGCTGAAGAATGCCCAGCTTCGAAAAGTGAAATTTATTAGTTGTGACCTGCCGTGTCTGGCCGCCAGACGAACTTCTAGGCATGTCTCCCAGGTCTTTTTTGGAAGACTTCTTCTGGGCTCCTTTCCCTTCCTTTTGCCCAGTTTGCATACAAAAATGACATTTTGATACCATGTTTTTATCTTTATCCTCTTGTCCCACAAGACTCAGCAAGTAGTGATTCTTTCTCATATTAAGACACTTAGAATTCTTTCCAGCTCTGCTGTGGCCTGGCTCTGCATGTAGATTTATTCAAACCCCAGCCTCGGCACAGACCTATAAACCTCTCATGAGGCATCACCTTTTGAAGATATTTTGCAAACAGCCTCCTAACTCCCAATTCATTCCAGCTGCACCACAAGATCACTTTCTTAGCCATGCAGATCAATGGATTTTATCAAATAATCACATCTGAAGAGCAAAAAGGGAGAAAAGCTTTCCAGCCTCTAAGTACTGCATTTGCAATAACTCTTCAGGATTTCTGTAGCTCACCATTTCCCATGCATCAGAAGTGTGATAAGGTTTCTTTCTCACTGTCTCCCCTGCCTTGGAGCGAATAATCCATGGGTTTCACTGTTTAAATCTGCTCAGTAGTAAAGATAAGTGATACACCCTCAACTAGTCAGATACATTCTCCAGTCTAGTAATAATTTTTACAGAGCAGGAAATGTAATTGTGAAATACCTATTTCCTGTAGGAATACCTTAGTACATTTCAAGAGTACCTCAAAGATGTGTCCAGCAGTTGTGTCCTAAAATCATAATTTTGCTGGATTCAGCATAATTTTGTGAGGGTGAGTTGTCTCCAGAACATCTGAGGAAACAGGGTGCATTCAGTGATTTGAGTAATATCTACAAGCAATGAGAGAGGAATTTTCTTTTTACTCCCTGAAATTTAATTTATAAAACCCAACTTGCATCTGAATATTATTAATCCTGTAATTTGGTGGACAACTTGTCTGCTTGATGCAAAGCATGTAATTTCTAAAATTTTAAAGAAAGTATTTGTGCTTGTGTTCTTGAGGTTAAGTGCTTGGCTTTATTTTATTCCTTTGTATGTGTTCTGTGGGGATTATTAAAAGTGGTAGGAATTGTTCAGAAGTCTCAGTGATTTAGCCTCTCTGAACAGTGATTAACCTCAAGAAGGAAAAATAGTTTGTATCACCTGGCAGAAGGCTTGGTCAAATTAAAAAGCTATAAAATTAAATATTGTTTAAAACCTGTGCCAACAATATGCTTAATAATATTTCTTATTAGGCCAATATGTTTTAATGCTCCATATTAGTGCAACCTATGTAATTTAATAAAAATGTTAATCTGCATTTGTAGGCAACAGAGAAGCTGTATAGTGTAGTCTCGAGGGAGAAGGAGGAATTTAGTGCACATTAAAAACTTTATACAGTCATTTATGCAGTTTTATCTCAGTTCTCAATATGATGCATTTGTTTGTTACTTTGGGGCAAGCCAGCAGCACTTGGCCGTTAACATCAGATGAGAAATGAAAAGCCACCATTGCGCAGTGCAGGCTCACATTCTGAAGCCTCCACTCGCTCATTTAGCAAGTAGTCCAGTGGGCCTGGTAAAAAAACAATGTCCTGGTTAAGCTAAATATATCAAAATGTGACTTGCTGGCATCTGACAGCTCACTCAGAGCTATTTCCAAAAGCAGGCCTGGTTTTAGATAGGTTTGTTTTGGAGGTGCCCTGCTCTGCATCCCTGAGGTTGAGATCCTTTTCCTCTCAGACCAGGAACTGAGTTACTGAAATGCCGTGAACACTTTGGGATATTGTCACCTTGGAGCTCCTTTTCCTTACGAGTACAATGAAATAAATTTCTTTGGGGCACAATGGGGGTGAATTATCACAGTGAGGTACTGAGGCCAATAACCTACTGTGCCCATAATGCTATTTTGCTTCTCTAATCATTCCTTCTGCTGAGAATCTCAAAGCTCTTTCAAGCTTTTGTCTGCCAGTGGCGTTTCCTGTGTGATGAAAACTCTTGTGCCCAAGTTCTGGACACAGCTGAATTAAGACAAATTACTTTGCTGCTTTCTCTCCCTGTTTAAACTGCTGTCATTGTAAAGAACACATTAAGTGCCTGGCAGAAAAGGGAAGGAAAAGATATCCTCCTTCACAAAGTATGTTCTCTTTCATGTATTTTGTAAAGTTGGTGTAAGACTGTGCAACTTCACTGACCAGAAAGACCCTTCTACTTCAGGATATTATTCACCTGTGTAGAGGTGTGCAAGACAGTGGTTTTATTTAGCTGTACTGTGGCTTTCAAAGAAAAAGTCACCATTGTAGAGAATTTGGTGCCCTGTGTTCTGTCTTCAAAACACCTGTATTTTATGTATTTGGGGAAGTCAGAAATGGTTGCATTTCAAATAGCTGTGCATTTAATCACAGACATTTGTCAGTGCCTGACTTTTCTGTTTACATCCCTGGCTGATTGTGGAGTCAAGGAACAATAGGAGTTCTATTTCAAAGTCTGTTGTAGCTGTCTCTATCAGTGTCTTCCCTCCATCTCCTTCTTTTATTGTTGTGTACAGATAACATATGTGTGAAGAGATCCTCTGCTCAGGTACAGTGGAGCTGCAGTGTTAAATAATTGATCTTGATCTGTCTTTTGAAACTGCATCCAGGGCATTTAAAAGTGGGAAATGGAAAAAGCATGTTCTCATAATCCAGCTCAGTAAAGTTTGCACAACTGCTCTTTGTTTCATCATGCCTACAATAAATCTTTCATTTTTGCCAATTGAGAATGCCTACTAAATCTGCAAATGATTACTTCCCTGAATTGTGTTGGGATTCTTGCAATACATTTTTCTTACATGGGTAATGATAAAATAAGAGTCCATCAAAAAATATTTTATTGCCTGGCAGAGAGCCTTTTATGAAATGGTTTTGATTCAAGGAGATTCTTCCAAGTGTTTGAGAACCGTTGCTTACAACTTCCCTTTAACCCTTGCACGGAGGGCTGCCAGGCCCTGGGAATGTCAGGAACAGGGTCAGTCAATCAGCAGCTGGTGGAATGCAGGACCTGGGTATCAGTTTAACCTGCAGCCCTCGGCCTGAGAGCGCGAGCGCGTACTTGTAAAGGGGATTGTGTTACCACGAGATTAGAAAGCTGATGAATGTCAGACTGGTGGGAACCTTGTAAAACTAATCTGCTGTATCCATGTTGATATGATTGCACCCTGCTTCAGTGAGAGAGTGAGGAAGATGGAGTATTACAAAAAGGAAAGCACAAGGCAGAGCTGGTGGGGCCATCTGGGTCACTGAGCCCAGGCACCACCTTACAATAATCCTTCAGTACACCCAGAGGCACAGAGCGCCTCTCTGTCCATGCTTTCAGGAAAGGTGTATTGTCAACATTGTGGCTTGTAAGTCAGGACCTTTCAGTCATGTGAAACAAATCCTGCCCTTTTTCCCTTGATTTCAAATTGGGTACAACTGCGTTTGTCTGCCTGTGCTCAGGAGCTGGCCAGCTGTAGAAATTACCCTGCTTTCCTTACAAAGAGACACAGTCTCAACCCAGTTCCCTGTGGACCTCGAGCAAACTGTCTCTACATAAAACAAGGCCCAGGGGGATGTTCCTGGAATGGTGCAAGTCATGATGCTTGGAAACACATTCAAGTACTGCAGGGAGAAGGGATCTGGCAAGAGATAGATACCTTGTGGTACAAGCTTGCACTCAAAAAACAGCAGTAGACCTGACTCAGTGTGGGGTGCTCTCAACAAAACCACATCTGTTGCTTGACGTGTTGCCCACTTGCCTCCATGTAATAAACTGTCCCCTCAGAAAAGACATGGGAGGTCACAAAAAAAAGCAGGTTGTGTGAAAATATTTTTAAGTATGACATTTACTCGCGGGGTTTTATCTTCCTGCATATCCTCAAGTGTAATGACATTTTTAATTGCATGGTCGTGGTGATCTCGGAGTTCCCTGTTTACAGTACTTTGGTCCAACTGAACATTTTTAGGTCATGCTTTGTCTTCAAGGCCAAGGAGTGAAAAGCTGACAACACTCAGGAACCAGACATGCATCAGATGCACAGAGCATACCAGCTTAGTCAGAGTAGTTCTTTTAGCCAGGTAGCTGAAAAATAGCATGTCTTACAGATGATGGCTTTTCAGATTGGCAAATTTCCTCCTGCATACACCTTGCTTCTGAGCTGAGGTGACAAAGTTATCTCAGCTGACCACTGAACATTTCTGTTCAGGTTTTGAAAGGAGACCCTCAGAATATTTTCAGGTGTGAAGAGATTCTGCTGAATTTGGAGGGAAAGGTATTGGAGTTGACAGTGAATGGGAAAGGCTGGGTGATGGATTCTGCATTGTCCCTTCTCACAGATAGATATTGAAAAGCAGCAAATTTAGGACTTCGTAAAGGAAAGACTTTAACACTGAGCAAAGTGAAATGGATAAGAATGGAAGGAACCTTTGTGAAGCTTGGGTCTTCTTCTCGGGGGACTGTGATACCCCCAGCCTTCCTCAGTACCTCTCAGGCAACTTGTAGCAGGCTGGAATGACAGCACATTTAAAACATGAATATTTGTAATTGCATTACTTCATTTCTAGTGCTGTAAAAATACCATTCACATAAGGGGTAATGGCCTGCAAGTTTTCATGATTTCAACTGTTTTGGAGTTACAGGAGTTCTGTTCCTGTATGGCAAGCGTCCATTTTTCATTTTAACATCTTTGGCACTTGCCTAAAGGATGGGAAATTAAAAAAATGATTAAGGGGACAGAGAGAGAGTCTTTTAAGGAAAGATGAAAGTATTTAAACTGAGGCTAGGGTGGGGAGAAAAGAAAAGGGAGGGATTATTTAGGAAAGAATAGAAAACAAGTAGGGATGATTGGGCAAAATCAGGCAAAGGGGAATTTAATTTTTCACTAAAGGTTTCCCAAAAAGGAGGCCTATTTTAGAGTGGAATAATTTCATAGTGGAAATAGAAGATGCCCAACTATATGAGTAACATAAGCGATCTTAAAAAATTGGAAAATAAATTGTAGGGAATAATTTTGATAGCAGAATTATGTCACATTTTTGCCACTCTCTGAACAGACATTACTGCATTACTGGGTATAAGAGAGGGAAGTGCACAGGGATACAGTTCAAGCGTTCAGATGTCTGCACTCTGAATGTATTATTTATGTATTTTTGTTCTGCTGATGTTGCTATGAGGATGGTCCCCATGCAGAGCACCGGGTGCTCAGCATCCCTGCAGCTGGGGACTCCACTGTCCTGCCAGGCCAGACTCTCAGACCTTTTCACAAAAAG
This sequence comes from Lonchura striata, assembly GCF_050655825.1. Taxonomy (NCBI): domain Eukaryota; kingdom Metazoa; phylum Chordata; class Aves; order Passeriformes; family Estrildidae; genus Lonchura; species Lonchura striata. The sequence goes on from NC_140710.1 coordinate 5,443,378, forward strand.
GTACTTCATTGCACAGTGGCAGGTGTGAAGTGGGGGATGACTGGCTAGAGGGTCCATTTGCTAAGAAAGATACCTTTTGTTGTGCTTTGCCTTTACCAGGTTTCACCTTTATAGAACCAAATGTTTCTCCTCACCATGAAGGAAAGTCTCACTATTGATTCCAGTGAAAGCTAACACGCCTCATACAGCTTTGTGCCAGAAACTGCTGTGCCGTGACACATGGATGCTTTAATTCTGCTGTGAAACAGGGCAAAGAGAGACTGTTGAGCACAGCAGCAGCTTCACCTGCAGCTTCATTGTCCAACTCACTCAAAATCCAGGCAGTGAAGCTCCAAGTGCTGGATCCAGCTTGTTTGGTGTGCAGTGGTGGCTGTCCCAAAGCCCTGGGGCCAGCTCTGTGTTTGGCTGTGGAAAGGAGCCCTGGGCATGTGGGAGCTGCACAGGTACAGGAGCACAGGCAGGTGATGGTGAACAAAACCTGGGGAGAGGGAAAGAAGCCAGATCCTTTGCAGACATCTCTGCTAAATCTGCACCTGGCCCTACATTTGTCAGTTTTTTGCTCCTTGTGTTTGTGCCAGCCATCTTGAATGAGTTGTTCCCTTCAGCAGCTTAAAGCACTGCCATGGAGAATTTATGTGATGGTTATAGGTGGACAGGAGGGTGCAAACTTAGAAGTTTGGGTTGAATATTTCAGCTTGTCAGATATAGCTTCTGATATGTGTCAATTGTTTTATGAAAATCAGGGTTGGAACACATCTCTGAATGGCAAGAGAAATAAATGGGTATTGTGGTCATACCAGATACTTTCAGTTTTGATTGTTTATAGCAACGCTGACAGAAACTAACACTATACACAAAACTGGTTTTGAAACTGCCCTTTTTTCAGAGTTAATGACCCACAGGCTAATGGAAATTTGCCAGTTTTTACCAGCTGGGATCTGGCCTGATTTTGCTGGGAAATAAAAGTGCAAGGCAAAGAAACCATTTGGATTTCTGAAAGTCTGTGATGGTTCTCTTCTCTCATTATAAAACCTTCACTTTTTTTGTATCTTGTGCTTATAATTGACATGTGCTTAGCAGAAATGCTGGTTTTGTCCAAGGACAGAATACCCTGCTCACCTAGGGATTCCTTTTGACAACTGCATTTAGATCCACTGCTGTGCAAACCCAAACCCAGCCCAGGCACTGTGAAAGGAGTTGTGTTAAATCATGGCTTTGGGGATCCACTGACACAGCTCAGCTGCTCTGGCTCCATCCAGTAGAGGGTAGTCATTTTATGCATTTTATGATCTGCTCCTCCATTTATTGCACTCAGGGCTTTCCCAGGTATTACCTGGGGACTTATCACACGATAGACACGGCTGGTTTGGTTCCCATAATTAACCCAGGAAAGGCAGACTCTGTACCTGAGTGCATTTCTTTGTAAAGTCAACAAAGGAGGGAGAGTAAACCATTTGTACTAATTGTATATATAAAAAATAATCCCTAAAGCCAAGACTGTATAAGGTGCATTATGTTCAGGCAAGTGTGGGATCATTAGTGTCATTCATGATAATTTGATTTACCCCCATGGCTTCCAAACAATACATGGCTCGTAGCCTCGTGAATTGGTGTGAGTTAAGAATTGCATGGCAACCCTTCATTTTTAGAAGGAAAGCTCTTAGGTCTTACTATGATGAAGGCTCTTTTGTTGTAAAGTTTTCTTTACTAAGATAGATGTTACTTCAGTTCACACGAAATAAATTGACTCTGGAGTTTTCAGTCTTGGTTTGCCAGAGACAAATTGTGAAAACGTCTCATTGTAGCCTAAATAAAACCATATTTTCCTTAAAAACATGGCAGTGTGTCATTCTAAATCTGTGGTGCTTTGCCCAGGAACCCATTTCAAGCAACAACAACAACAAAAAAAAACCAAACTGGGCAAAATAGACACCTTAGACAAAACACCTTAGACTGTCAAACCTGTATATTAAATTGAGTGGTTTTGGTTGCAATGCTGCACTGAAAATGTTTCATTGTTTCGACTCTGTCCCTCCACGCAGTCAAAGACACTTGTGTATACTTAAGAAAATGGGAAATATGGAATGTTGACAAATGTAGCTTAAAAGAAGTTATGAGTAAACAACAATATCTAGACTGTCAAATTTCTAGGATTTATTGCAGCCAATTTTCACGTAGAGATTATGAGAGATGAAGAGCACTGAATTTTAAAATCCATGTTCCTAGTCCTTTACAACATTTATATGTGTACAGTGGCTTTATTCATGACCTGAGTCTGGTTCTGATAAATTTTGAAAACTGTTTCATTATGTTATTGTAGAAATTATAGATGCATCATTTTGGCCATCAAGTCACGGTGCTTATGTGAGGGAAAGAGAAGTTGATGGGAAGGGCTGAGAGCAAAGGGGCTGATTCTTCTGCTAAAAATCTAGAAATATTTGCTGATCAGCTCTGCTGTTGGGTGTGCAGCTAGTGTCCCTACAGTGACTCCACCTGTGGTCTCCAAGCAGAGCAGGGTCTCCATCCTTCATGCACCTGTGTGGAGCCTTCCCAGGTGCAGACTTCAAGCCTCTGCCAATTCCAAAAGGCAAATTTCAGCTGTGCTGAAAGCAGGGGAAGAACTCCCGTTGACCACAAACAAATGGGAGCACAGCCAGGGCCAGAATGATATGAGCTCAATTACCAATCCCCCTTCCCTAGATCCTGAGTGGTTCTGCTGCAGAGGGGGATGATTTCCCCCTCCTGGGCTGTGCTTTCCACAGCTCCCGTGTGCAGCACCTCTGAGCTGCTCCCCACGCATTTGGAAACAGGGTGATTCAGTCTGGTGATTCAGTTTGGGAGGCTTTGAAGGTTTTAGCTCAGGTTTGGGGAAAGTATGCAGCATGAATCACCCAGGAACTTTGTTTTCTTAGTGAATTCTATGGTAATTGCACGTTAGAGCAATGTTTAAGGCAAAACAGTGTAAGACATTGAAGCCTTTTGTTACAGCCAGCCATATCCCACTGAAAGCCAAGCGTTTCTCCAATTCAGCAGACAGCACATGCCTGGTGGTCATTTGGGAGTTGAGAAGTGACAAGAGGAGAAGGCATGTCTTATCTGAATGTATCAATGTGCAGTGCTGAAAGGAAAAGAAAGGGAACAACTCCTTTATCCTTTCTTCCTTTGTAATCCAGCCCTATCTGTTTCATGATGGATGCAGAATTCTAAGTTTACCACATGGAAATTGTTTTTATTTTTGGTCTTGGGGCAGCTAGGAAATGAAAAATTAGAATAAGAATTAGTGGGGAAAAGATGGTTCATTATATATTGGCACAGTGTATTGGTTAATTCAGCAATTAATACAACTGACAGCGCATAGTGGTGCTAGGGCCCGTGTTTTAGTTGTGTCCCATCAGTATCCTCTGGGTGATACCACCTTAAGCTGGCAGGAAGGCACATGCTATGGGAAAGTGAACATCCATGGGGGCTGTCTGACCCCAGTGACCCTGTGGGGAGACCTTGGCAGCTACTGAGGTCAGCAGAGAGTTCTAATACTCTTTGTTCACCCAGATTTTGTAATGGTCACTTTCTGAGGGGAGCTGGTGGAGAACTGGAAAGGAGCTGTGAAGAGCACTTCCAAATCTTTAGGCTTCAATAAATGTAAGTGCCAGAGATGGGGTAGATAGAGGTGGTGTTTGGCAAGGAGAGGTGATCTTGTTTGGGTTCAGCATATGGGCTCTGTTTCCCTCAGGAAGGCAGAAGGTAGTAGCTGTGTGGGAGTACCATTGCTCAGCCACAGGCCCTGCGTGTGTTTTGTTTGGATATTTCTAATCTTGTCGCCTCCTTGGCTGGTATTTTGGGTTTTAGCAGCAGTGTCCTATGCAGTATTTGTTTTGGAGCTTGGCTTCCTGTGTTTGTTCTGGGTCTGTTAATTAATAATAATGGTGTGTCAGATCCTAGCTCTTGTTTTTTTGAGTTATCAAAACAAATGCAGTATTTGTGACCAGTTCTATTCATTTGTGGCTATATAGATCTCTTGTTACTTAAATATTTGCTCATCACACTACCTTTTTGCTGCCTTTGAGGAATTAAGTTCAGTGACAAAGGAGAGAGTTTCTCCTTTACTTCCAGAATTACTCATTACATGTTTGGAAAGACAAATACAAGGAGAACACAGACGAAATGTGAAGAACACGTATACAAGCTAACGGTCTCACAAAGGGAAAATAAGAAAATCAGAGGTTACATCATATTATTGTAAGAATACATTATTTTGTTTTCAAAACTGTTATTTAACAGTGGGATGAATCCTTTAGTCATTTTGTGTTGGAACTTCCAAAATGGCTTGTGGTTGTTCCAGCGCCCTCCTCACACAATTCCCAAAGACACAGACGTTAGAGGCAGTGATTAATCTTTCTGTATTAGTGGCCTGATCCAGCATTTACTGGTGTCAAGAGAAAGCTCCTCATGTAGTTCAACAGACTTTGGAGCAGGATGGCAATTTTTAAAAAACAGATGTAAGCAGCAAATTAGAAGCAAGTCAGAGAAATCTATCCAAGTCCTGTAGTTTTAAGAAACTGCTGTATTCTGTTGTAAGACTTAAAATGTATGTACAAATACAGAAACACATGGCTTGGAATTCATTGTGATCCTTCCTACCTTTGATCTTTTGCTTTACTTACCCTTACTTGTGTGCATATGTGTGGATGTGAGAGTAAACAAAATAATCTTAATTGTCTGAAAATATACATATACTTCTATAATGCCATAAATGAGCAGAGTGTTGGTATGTAAATTTCCTATGGTATATGTGGCCAGTATAAATAAATTCTTGTCACGGTAGTGGGGTTTATCTATATATTTTCCTTATAAACTAGCAGGTAATAATTTAATTCAAAAGCTCCTTCCAAAAATGCAATTAATGTCTTTTGTTATAGTTTCCCTGGGTTTAATAATCCCCTCTTCCAGATTTATATTGGTTTCTGGAAAGTAATGCTTATTAGAGTGTTTTTCCAAATTGGCCACAATAATCCACTGAAATCTGCCAGCTGAATCATTGCTATGTTTGTGAAATTGCCAGGATCGCCTGACAGTTATTACTGGGGTAGAAGGGGAGGGGGAAAGGGAATGAAAGTTTCATAATATGTCACTGTTATTGATACCTTGGCTATGGCTCTTGGATTTGGATTGATATGTTTACTGAATTCTATATGAAAGATAGAATGCCTGGTGCTGGATTGGTAGTGCTGCTATAAGGGAGAGAAAAATTAGTAATTTTGTCAGACAACTGTATTTTATTGTGGGCATATATTAAAGCATAAATATGTATGTGCATGCATGTGTGTCTATATGTAAGCATACACATGTATATATATGTGTGTGTGTGTCTGCAAACTCCCTCTACCTCCTTCCCCATTCTGGTTCTTGAGAAAGGAAGGGGATGTATATTCCCTGAATTAGGGTCATGCTTCACATGCCAAATTCCACCACCTGTGCAAAACACAACCAAGTCAGAGTTCAATCATTCACCTGCAGCCACATCTTCATGTACTCATTCTCCTCTGTACAATGTAGGTGATGTTGCAGGCAGGGATGAGTCTCCAAAGCTCCAGTAGCTGTTTTTTTCTCCCATATTTCCAAAATAATTGAAAAGGGGTTTTTGCAGTGTCTGAATTAATCATCTTTGTGAAGTCCTGCACAACTGGAGCATAACCCTCATTCTGAGAGGGATTCCTGACACTGGAATGCTGCATCCTGCTGCCTAGATGAAAAGGTACATAAAAGAATAGCAGGGCTCTGGCCTGCCAGGGCTGTGCCAGAGGGAAAAGACAAAATGCCTCTCCCATTATGAGCCCTGGCACCACTGCTGGGACAGACCCATGTAGGAATGACTGCTGCAGGCTCTGGGTGTCTGGGATAAATATTGTGTCCAACAGCCATCCCTGGTGAGACTCTGCTTGGGGCAGTGCCCACCCCCATGCATGGGATTTATATTCTGCTGGTGTACATGAGATTTTGTTGCAGTCATCCTTTTGAATTATGGACAGCTGGGAGGTGTGAGATGGAGCAGCTGCTCGGCCAGCTGGGCAGTGCTGCATGGACGTACCTGGACACACTTGCAGGGAACAATTGGTGTTCTCTGGGGTGCAGGGCTGTTATTGCCCTACTCAGGTCAAAAGTCTTCCTGACACGGGATAAAAGTCATTCTGGCTTGGGTTTTTCTGTTTGTGCTGTTGCAGCTATAGCAGCTTGGTTATGAAAATTTAGACTTTTTTTTTTTTTTTAGTTTATGAGCTGAGATAATGGATGCCCAATTCAGTGTAGCCAGAAGAACAGAAGAATAAGATTCTCAAACATTCTTGCATTCCCCAGTATGCAGTTAATTTCCATCTCAGCAGACATTCATGTGCAAAATGATGCTTCAGAGCAGTATCCCTCCCCTAAGCTTTCCTTGTGAGGAGAAGTTTCCCTTGAGCACCAGCCAGTGCAAGAGGCACATGGCTTTGGAGGTGGCTGTGTGATCCCTTCTGTGCCCTGACATTGCATTTGGGGTCAGCTGGAGTGCTGCACACTTTGGGGGAGCAGCCACATGGTCTTGCTTCCCTCTTTACATTCGTTGTGATCTGTCTGAGCAAGCCTAAGGGACAGGCAGCACGTGAAGAACCCGCAGTGCCGCTTACATTTGAATACCAAACACTAAGTTAGCACAAGCCAACTGAGCTGCAGAACCAGTCATCTTCAATTTTTACAGCCTTATAATTTTAAGACAATTTTTATTGCTCTGATTGGAACAGAGATGATTTTTGTAGTGTCTGTTTATGCCATTTCAAACTTGAACATAAATCTAATTTTTAAGGGGATTGTGTGGTTTTCTTGGCTTTATGATTTTTTTTTTATCCCTCTTTTATACATTCTGCTAAATTAAACCAAAATAAACTCGGGGGAAAAAGTGATTCTTTAAAACAAATATATTATTTTATCCCTTCTTTGGACAGGAATTTTCATCAGGGAGACAAGGATAGAACATTCTATTCAGCCTTTCCCTGCTGATTTATGCTGCCATCATTACAAAAGCCATAATGACGTCCAATAACCAGTAACAGGAACTGTGAGGAGAAGCTTTGTAATACAACCCTGCTCCCCTTTTTCTCCAGCAGCTTTCTTGGTGGTCTAGAAATAATTCCAAAATGTGTTAGAAGGTTCTCAGAGAGAACCGTGCATCTTCTTTCGGTTTAGGAGAATCCAGGTCTGGGGTGGCATCGTGTGGGCTCCTGCAGAGCTCTGAGGTGCAGTGACTCACTGGAAAACCTGCAGGCAAAGAAACAGTAGCTGGTATTTTTCCTACAAAGCAGCCCATGGATTCTGTTGGGGGTGGCTTGTAGGGAATGCTTCTACCATGCTGTGGGATTCTGCCTTAAGTGTTAGGGATAGCATTGAAGATTAGAGTGTCTGCTCAGCAGTGTGTGCCTGTGAGCCTGATGGATTGCTACAAGAAACCAAAGGTATTTGATAAACCCAGCAGTGGTTTATGGTGACTATGTGTGGATGCCAGCAGTTCTGTTTGACATGTATTAGTACTTCTAGGAGGTCACAAGTGCTATCCAGCTGCATGTCTGATACTCAAATGTGTTTGTTGCTGCAAGGTGGTAGGAATCAGTTGTCCCTTGAAGCTGAACTTGATGGTATCTTTCAAAAGGTCCCATTTGAGCTTTGCTGTGATAGTAGAGCCAGTGGCATTAAGAAATGAGCCTCTGCCAGCATCTACCACAGAGCAGCAGGTGAGACATGACTGCTTTTTCCTGTGTTTATACACAGAAAATAACTGTGGTAACCCTGTGGGAATCTGCTAGCAAATACTGATTTGTTAATGTTTCCCAATATAAGTGGTTGATATTTTATCGGCATTACCAAAGCTGCGTTTTAAAATTTTGTTTAATCCTGACATTTTCAGCTGTTCGTTATTATGGTAGTATGTTGTTTATGGAGGTTGTTTCCATGTGGGTAGCTGCAGTTGTGTGTTGGATGAGGGAAAGTTGGCTGTTTTGCCTCTGTAAGTGTGTATATAATACTTGGTTTGGGTTTTTAGGGTTTTTTCAGAGTAAGATTGCTCCCACGGCAAAAAGGGATATTGGCCTACAGGCTTGATCACAAGTGAACTGCACTTGTTAAATGTTAAGTTGAACAAATGACATCTGCAATTAAAAAAATTAACCTCTTATATGGAAAATTTAGGCAAAAATGTTTATGTCTAAAAAGTCTTCTGTCCCTGACTCTCTACTCTGAGTACTATAGCAAGGTCCCTGTGGTTGCTTTGGTACAAGTGGGATCAGAATGCAGCTTTTGTGCCTGGTATCCTTTGATTGACTAAACAATGTAAAAGACACATGCAGCATCACATTGGTTTAGCAACTAATATTTGACAATTTAAAAAAGTTTTCTTTTAGGCTGAGTTTTATGTAAAGCTGTTTACATTAAAGTGACATCCAATTAAAGTGTATCATGTAACCCACATCACAGTTCAGCACACATTTTCTATTTTAACTGACATATGGCCCCATTTATGAAAATAAAAATCATCATGTTTTGATGATATGTTCACATAATTTATGTGGAAAAGCAGAGGGAGCGAAGCAGGGAGAGGGAATGCTTTTGCTGTGTAAAGCTATTATTTTCTGTGATTCATTAAATGTCTTTTAACCCATGTGCACAGGCAAATCCCTCCTCCCCCAATTCCTGCCCAGCCCCCTTCCCTGCAGTGTCCCCTGAACAAAGGGAGTTAATTTCTTCTATGGGCAGAGGCAGCAGACAGAAACATTTTGTGCAGTATCATCCCATCCCACAGACATTTTCACACCAAAGGATTCTTTAGTATTCTGTGGAGATACATTGGTTAACCTAAAAACAGATCTATGGACAGCAGAGCTAATACAGGCCATTTTCCTTTGCTTGTCTTAGGACTGAGAGGATTCTGTGATATCTGGGAAGAGATAGTAATCTGTTGATGTCTTTTCTTCAGTCTCCCCTTTACTTAGCTGCCAACTTTCGTAAAAATGAGTAGGAACTTAATATCTTTGCAGAAATCCTTGGTCATCTTGCCTGGAATTTTCTTTGTGCGTAGAGAAGTCTGTCTCTCTTGCACACCTAAGCATTTCAGGAAAGCCAGGTTGCTTTCATCAAGGTGACCTATTGATAAGATAAATGATTCTTTCTGTAGAGTGGCCATGAATCAGAGACATGTCAGCACAAACTGAGCTATCTCAGGCCATCTACAGCCAAGGCTGGCAGCTGGTATTTCTGTCAGCAACCCGAGTCCTGCTGACACTGACCCTGCAAGAGAGTAGGGTTCTAAGCTGTTTTAAATCTACTTAAGGCAAGACCATGGCAAAGCATTATTTAAATATATATCTTTACATTTTCCCCTTTTAACAACTGTGTATAGCCCCTCAGGCTTTACATTTTTTATGTAGCAGCACATCAGTGGAAGAAAAGCCCCTGCCAGCCAAAAAATCCCCATCTGCAGAGTAATCACCAGTCAGTGTGCACTGGAACCCAATTAATTCCTGACTTTCCCACATATACTGAGGGATAGATCACCTTAAAATGTAAGCAACATAATCTTGAATCTTTTGTCTGTCCCCTGTTTTGGACCAAGCATTGAGGATTACTGTTTAAATGGTAACTGTTGTTGCACATCAGAGGGCAAGACTTGGTGCTGGTGGTATTTGGATTGCCTGAATCAGTTTGCCATCTTCTCCTTTCCAAGGTAAACTGGACTGTACACCTGGATCCTGGTTATTAGCAGCAAATATGAGACTAGCAAATGAAACCTTTAGGCTGTGCAGTTCTGATCAGTAGATGTTTGGCCACTGTCACAGAAGGCCATTGAGTCATGTCCTCTGTGAGTACTACTACAAAAAGCACCAAAGAGAGATCACCCAGACATTATATTTGGACTGTCCTGTTTCTTGATAGATGTGACTGTGAAGCATTACCAGCATTTCTCCTTTGTTGGAGCAGGAACAGAATCCTGTCAATTGTAAAGTATTGTACTCTAATCACTCTGCATTTCCTGCTCACTAATGGCTTTTTAGAACCATCATTCTTGACATAAGTTAATGCATAAAGGAAAAAACCCACTTTCTCATTTGCCTCTAACAATGGGGAAAAAAACCTAATAAATGTTGCTATCTGAAGTCCAGTGGGATCTAAACTTCTGATGATAACATTAAATCCTAAAAAATGTAAGTGTTCCAGTCGAATATGGCAGCCACTGGCAGAACCTTTTTTTTCTAATGAAGTCTGTGCATTATGTTTAGTTGGCTGGTGATCCTAATCAGGGTACTGAGATCTGTGCATTCACTCTGGTTTTGATCATTATTGCCAAGATTAAATAGGCATAGAGCCAAGATGTTGCAGTGTAATAACCTGGGAGTTGAGGAGGAGGGAGGAGAGAGTGAGGGATTATTTATTGGTTGGATAAATGGGGTTAGCAGTTATTGAATGTAACAAACTTCTTTTCCTGAAGTCAGTGGACATTTAAACAGCAAAGCTTATGAATGAAGGATATCTGTCAGTTAAGAAAGTAGAAACAGTATCATGAGTGAAGAAGGCCAAAATCGGACCCTGTTATCCTGAAGTATTTTTGTTTGTAGATTTCTAAAAAAATGGTTCAATAGGATTGCAGACTCTTGAATAGCAAATGTATGTCCACTAGTAATCAGCTTTTTGTAATGGCATTTTATGGCAGTCTTGCAGAGTTAACCTCAACACTCTACAGACCACGGATGGAAGCCCCCAGCATTTTTTTCTGAGGTGGCTGTAGGTTTGTGCATAGAAGTTTATTCAGCAGTAGACAAAAAGAATTATTTTCCATATTTTAAGAATACAGAAATCCATTACATATGCTCATAAGCTTCACTTTCACCAGTTCATTAAATATAAGTAGAAATTCCCTTCTCAGTGCAGAATTGTGCTGTATCCCATCACCTCAGAGAGGCTTTCAGGTTCCCTGGATAGGTAGAGTAAAGCTGGAATTGTGACATCTTCTTCTGTTCTGTAATTTGATTCCTAGAGTTTTGGCAGTTTCTTTAAGGAGAATAATGTTACAGGGTTGGGGTTTGTTGGCTTTTTTGTTTTGTTTTGTTTTTAATTAAAAAAGCCTGAAGCTTTCATCAGAGAAATTTTTGTATCCATCCAAAGGAGAAAAAAAAAAGCTTGCAAAACTACCCTCAAAATCGTTCTAATAAAAATTAAGGAACACTTAGAAGGAACAAAGGTTAATATTTTTAAGATTTTGGCTTGCTCTGATGCAGAAGTTAACAAAAGCTAATGGGAATGTCATGTGTTACTTGGGCATAGCCTACAACATGCACATACACCATGCACATGGCAGATCTAATAGTTGGCTTTCAACCCCTCTTGGCAAAACATTTCACTTTGTTTGGAAAGCAGAGTTAGTGGTCAGTGCTCTCAGGATATTCTGCATAAAGCAGACTTGGCTGTGTTCCTGATGCTTCTCTGCTCTGTCACATGCAGGGCTGCTCCCCCATTTCCCCTGACCCAATCTTGAAGCAATTTTTCCCATTATTTAATGGGAGGTCAGCCTCACTGCTGGGCTCAGGTGGTCTGTAAGAAAAGGAAAATGTTTATTTCAACAGGGACATTTTAATATCTGTGAACAGCCAGTGACTGAACCAAGTGTCAACACAAAGGATAGAGAGGACAGATTTTAACTTGAAAACAAAGTATTCCAAGCTAGCAGAAATATAGTTTGCTTAAAGAGAGAAGGGGTGCCTGATGAAGAACACTTCAGGTTTTTTCAGAGGTTCAAAGCACCTATAAAAACAGACTGCTTCTAAAGGTGTTTAAATAAGGATTTAGGTGAAGAATTTGGTCTAGGTTCAGTTGAAATTAATTACTCACTTCAAGCAGACTTAAACAAAAACATCAAAAGTTTCAGAATAGCAGAACAAAAATAAAAACATAAAATGAAGTTACCTGCAACTTTCAAAATATTCATTGCAGGTAGAGTCTGGAAGGTGCAGTCTGTGGCTGTCTGATTAGGTTTTTTAATACAACGAATTCTGGGCTGTGGAGAAAGGTTATTTGCCAGGTACAGTAAATCTGCCCTCTGCTGCTGAGTTAAGAACTTCTCAGAGAACATTTCCATGTACCCATGAGGTGGCATATGGATGTCAGGTGGATACAGATTGCCTTCCAGTGAGGTTTGAACTGTGTGCTTGCCCCTTGTTCCTGTGTGTCCACTCCCTCCTGCGTTTCTGTCGGTTATGAAGAGCACATGTTGTGCTCAGCTTCACAGGAATGTGTTCTTACTTGAGTTGGTGAATTCTCTTTGGAGACTCTGATTAAGAACTAAAGTTGTCCAGAAGACAATGAGTCATGTCCTGCTGTCTGTTCTAGATGTCCACATCTGACTTTGTCCCTCTTTTCTCTTCTTTTACAATCACACTCTAATGATTCAGTCTAAAGTCTAATGATTTTGCTATACCTCTCCTGTTAAACTTTCCAGTTGACATTTTCTTCTCTTCTCAAAGTACTTACTTCTGTTCCAGAATAATTCCCAGTTCTTCTGGTCAATGAGAAACACCTGCCAACCGGATACTGAGGAAAAGTTTCACAAAGGACCTTTTTCCACACTGTAGTACTTAATCCAGTTGTTCCGTGAGAAATAGAGTATCACCATGCTATCTTCAGTTATCAGGAGTGTCCTAAAAGACTGATTCTAGATATTAAAGGCTTGAGCCAGAACAAGGTGGTCAAAACAACAGAGGTCATCCGAGGTCTCTAGCATTGCAGTGTGATTTTTGTTGTCTTTCATGTCTGACCATCCTAGACATGTAGGTTTTTGGGTAAAGCTGTGCTATGGTGGTGGTGAGAAGGCTCCAAGCCAGTTTCCATGGCCAGTGTGCCTGTAGCACAGTGCTTCTAATCACACATTTTGAGTCATCTACACTCCAAGACTAAGCCTGGATTAACCCTGGATGGAGAAGATTGTGGTTGAATTTGTGACAGAAATTATTTTCAGGTCCTGCATTAAGAAATAGGCACAAACCAAGTGGAGCCTGCAATGTTCTGCTTCCATGCAGACAAGTCTTGTTTGTCAGAGGCATTCACAGTTGTGATTTGAGGTTAGGGAATTTATGGAAAAGGAATTACGGTGGTCATAAAACAGGACTTAGCCATACTTATTCATCTGTAACAGTGCAAGCATGCTGCTTCTGTTTTTTCTTCTGGAATCAAGTTCACTGAACTCACTTTAATAACCTGGCCAGGATGAAAGGTTAAATACATCCACCCTGCAGAGCTGCTGAACTCCAAGACCCTGGAGAATTTTTCAGCCTAGATGAGATCCATAGGTTATCTGGGACTATTAAAGACCCCTTCTTTTCCTGCTGGCTGTAAAGACACCACCATTACTTAGTAGCCTGGTGAGATGTGCCACAACTGTTCCCTGAAGAAGAAGAGTTGGAAACATGCTGAACAGATTAGAAGGCTCATCTGACAGCATGTCCTTGCTGAATGGTGTATCACAAAGTGAATACAGCTTTTAAATCTGGAACACATGGCCTCTGTCTTGATTCTGTGCAGGCTGACATTTGAACAGCATCACCATGCCTAAGTCTACAGTACATTTTTCTTTAATAAATAGGTAGAGAATCAAAAGGAAAAATCAAAATTATTTCCAGAGATTTGTAGCACATTAATGTCTTCACAATAGACTTTGAAAATAGGCATGAATTTTCCTTTCAGTAGGGACAGAATGAAAGGTAGACATCAGACTTGGACATCAGACTTGGAAATGTTGATCTTCCTAGGCCACATTCCATGTTCCAGGAGGTCCAGTTTTTTAAGTTGCCTCCTTCTCATGCCTTTTAATGCACAAGGCTTTTCACTCTGTCTATAGCTGACATGGATAGCACATCTTTAAGGCCATGCTATTCAAACCAGTGTGTTCAGATCATTACCTGAATAATGAACCATCTTCCGTGCACTTTTGGCTGCAGGCTTGGGGTGTAGGGCCTGCCCCCTGTGCATCATAACTTCTCTTCAGTGTTTTCTTCTCTCATGGATTCTCACAGGAGGAGGCTTTAGGAACTCTGTCAGCCCAGCAGAACTCCCAAAGCATCATGTCCCATATTTATTCCTGAGGTCTCTGTCACTCAGCAGCAAGGGCTGTCTCTGCTGCCACAGGTGCGCCAAGAGCGGATCAAGGAGGAAAAGCTGTTTGGAAAAAATAATTTTAAAAAAGAGCCTTGCATAACAGCTCTGGATTCAGGACCTTAACAAGTTCATAAAAGCTTGTTGCTGGTGTTGTAAAACTCTAATACACAAGTTCATTCCACATAAGAACACGGCTGTAAGTTTTTAGCTCCAGATGCCAGAGAGTGATCCCAGCCTGTTTAAAATGTGTTAAGCTGCAACATGCTACATAAGTTAATACCAGCTTTTTACTTCTTACCTTTTCTGCTTGGGGCTGTGCCAGTACTAGTCACTTACATACTCCTTTACCTTGATTCACTGTAGGAGATGAGGCTGCCAAGCCAGATATTTACCTTGGGAACACACATTCTTATCCTGTAACTTTTCATCAGCCACAGCTAAAGAAAAGATTTATGGACTTTGTAACACTAAGATTATTTAAGTCACTTGTTAGCCAAAAATAATGTAAAGACATACAGTGCTTGTTTCAAAAAGTTTGTAATTAGGAGCCCATACTTCGCTCTGATTTACAATGTAAGCTTGGTATCCAATTAGCAATAATAGTGTTCTTTTAACTAAAACACATATCCTTCCAGAATTATGCAGACTTTCCAATTACTGTGCTATGATGAAATTATAGCTAGAGACTCATAAAGTTGTGCATAGTTTATAAATGCAATATATTCTTAACTACCTTGCTGTTCAGTATATACTAGCAGAGCTCATATGTTCTCTGTGTTATGGAGGCTTGTTAAAAGGCACATATAAGGTTATTGAAAAAGTATGTCAGATAATATTTATGTACTTACTTCCATTGTGATAGGCTGTTACTGGTCTTTCTGATTAACACTTCTGCTCAGATACAGCACAATCATGTGACTCAATCTCTAAAATTCAAAAAGCGCTTTAGAAACTTATCTTCAAAGCACATGGAAACTTAAACTCTTGAGGGTTACTGCTTTATTTTCTTACCTTGTCATTATGATATCCCCTTTGGTTTTCATAAAAAGAAAAAAGCTTTTGCTCCTTTTTAAAGTAATTTCTAGTGCCTTACCAGCTCATACACAGCATCTCCTCATGCTGTTCTGTAACCAGAGTTCCAGCTACTTTTGCTAATGTGGGAGCAGATTGATAAAGAGAAACTGTTAAATGTTGTCCTACGGTTAAAATCAACAAGAGAAAAGGCAAAAGTGCAGAACAGCCTTTAGGTGCTGTCCTGCAGTAGGAGAGGGCAGAGAGGAGCTCCTTGCTCTGTTTGTAGCAATTCCTTTCCAGTCCTCTTGCAGAGGGTTATTGATGAGAAAACCATGTCTTTTACAGGAATGGGGGAATGACTAAGGCCTGTCCAACGCTGTGAAAGTGTTGGTAACACTTAATGAGATGACTAAACAGGCTGCTCCAGGGCTTTTGCAATTTATTTATTATTATTTATTACCCAGAGTTTGCTGAGGACTGCCAGTCCCAGAAGGAAACTTCCATTCAGCTTGCAGAAAAATGCTGGGGAAAATGGCATGGATAGACACTAAGAAAAGAGTGTGTGCATTGTATTCTCTGTTCCAAGTATGAATGACTGTATGTGTATAATCTTGCATTATTAGACTAATTCATGTTTAATATTATTGTTCATTAAAAATTATTTCAACTTTGCCAAAACCTTGTGAGCTTTGTATGATATGAGTGGACAGGGAGAGGATTCAGTGAGAATGACTCAGGTTGTTGTCATCTTCACCTCTGTGGCCTGTCCTCTCTCACCCTCTTCTTCTCCAGCCCCTTAGCAAGGCCTGATGTGGGATATGCTCCATGTCAGGTTTTGGGGGAGAGGTTTTTATTCCTGGAGGATGGAAATGGAAAAAGCAGATTGTTAGGTGGGGCCAATGCCAAGCCTCATGTGGTACCTTCCTTATCCTCAAAGAAAGGAAGGAAGAGCAGGCTGCCCTGTCAGCACAAGCTGAAAGGCCCTGCATTAGGGCAGCTACATGGCTTTGCAGTGTAATGTGGATCAAGAGACTAGAATTAAAAGAAAAACTGTAGCCTATGAAACTCCTGAGAGCTTGCTCTTTCTTTAAATCTGTTCTTATTTTTACAATTCTTCTAACTTAATAAATGAGGCATATTCTTTAGTGTGAGTCATTTAGGGGGACAGTTTGAGTTCTTCAAGTTTTGAGGCTATTTTAATTTCTCAGGCTATTCATTGTCTGCATTTACTTTGTTTCATTTTGTTTGGTTTTCATTCAAGCTTTCAGTTCTATATAATATAAAAGCACTCAGAGCTGTATAAATTATGGCCCAAGATGCCTCAGGGGAGTTGGTAGTGAGTTGCAGCACTGTGTGCATACAGTGTCTCAGCTGCTCCGATTTACTGGTCCAAGTGGAAGAGGCTGAGAATCATTCCAGCTTCAGGAGTGCCTGATGGCACTCGGTGCAGTCAGTAAATCCAACCTGTGCAGACAGGGATTCCTGCTGCCAGACTGCCCTGGCATGCCCACCTGAGGTGTAGGGCTGATGGACATGGAAAACTTGATTGCAGTATTTCAGGGTAACCTTAAGATTGTCTGCTTTTTGGCCCTGGGATGGCTGCCTCCAGAGCCATCCTGTGTAATTTCTGGAATTGGCACCCAAAGTCTTGGTTGTTCCCAGTGCCACCCACTGCTCAGCTCCCTCCTTGACCACCCTGGAATTTGTCTCTGACTCTATCTGCAGGTTTGGCTCTACCAAGAAAAGGGACTAATTTGAGAAGAACACACTTGGGTCATGTCTGCTCTACAGCCAGCTGGTCTTGTGCCAAATGAAGTTCTCCAATACCTTGGAATCAGAACAGTGCAAGCAGGATGGAGAAGAGACAGAATATTAAGTGCCAGGGGAGCAGTCAGGACAGGGCAGAGGAAGATTTAGGGTAGGTGGGGTCCACGCTGCATAATGATAGGCATCCAGCAGCTGTGGAAAACAAAAACAAATGGATAAAAGAAGGATTTATGCGAATATGGTGTGTGCAAATTGGGGCATCAGAACTGCATTAGTTCCCATTCCATTATCTGTTGAAAACCTCAACAACACAAGGCAGGCCCTCACTTCAAAGGCCCTAGGTCAGCTGAGGAGCTGTGTCTGGAGAATGGCAGAGGCTCCTCACAGCTGGGAACGGGGCCCTACCAACAGTATGGAAGCACTTTTATATTCCTGCTTGCAAATATTTACACATTAGGTCATGGCAATTAGGAATAATTAGAGTGGAATGTACCTTGTGTTCACAGAGCCAGGAGCTAGGCCCTTGTCATAAACACCGAGTTTATTTCTGTTCAGGCTCGGCAGGGTAGGACCTGGAGCCTGTGGTGCCTTCCCAGGGCTGCTCCCACTGCAGGCATACAGTGCTGGGGTACAGGTGGTGCTGGGAATTGTGCTGGGGATGTAAAGCTCTTATGCAATTTGGGGTCTTGAGCTACGCATTGCAATCCCTCTTCAAGGCTGTTTAACTGCAATTGAATTTTTCATAGTATCAAATAATTTGTAGAGTGATACCAAATACTTCTTCCTAGCTACCCAGGAGCAAGGTTTGTCTTCTCATAGGAATACATAATAAGGAGCCTTTCTGTCAATACTGCTCCTCCCAGCCTTCCTGGAAGAAAAATTGCTACAAATGAAAGTCAGATTTAATAATATCAGTGAGGGGATTTATGCACTGGCTGGCAAAGGGTCCAGAGAATGACAGTGACCAGTTCTAGACCAGCTTTGACAGTGAGGTTGTAAGTGGCACTGAAACTGCTCTGGTGTGGAAAACACATCCTTGATACCTACTGGATGTGCTTTGCAGTTGGATTGCAATGGGAGCTGGAGATGGTACTTAAGGCAAATCTGATTTGTAGGAGCTATGGGCCTCTCTAGCAGTCAGGACTAACAAATGGCTGCTTTTGCTTTGCCTGGACCACAGCTCTATTGTTACTTCATAGTGTTGTGGGGCATCGTTACTCATAATTGTTCATAAATCTGGTGATTAAAAATGACAGTGCACATAAACTGCTTTTTAATACTTTGTATTTATACCAAGCTATTTATTAATTATGTGACTTGCCAACATATTATTACTTCACCTTAATTAGTGCCTGGCAGTGTGTTAATCACTCCTCTGCCACTGCACCTCAGGGCTCTCTTTAATTATCATTGGCTTTCTCCCATGTTTGCTGTTAGCATGTGCTTGGTGATCTCTGGCTCTGGGACCCTGGGGACAGGACATAGTTGAGGAGGTTGAAATGATTTGTTTTGTTGACAGTTTTAGCACAGGAGCTCAGTGCTGGTAGAGCAGTTGTGAAGGTCACCAAACAGGGTGAGATGCAGGGACAGGTCACATCCTCACCTGCACCAGAAGTGCCTGGGCAGCACTGGCAGCCCCAGCCTGTATCTGACTGACCCAGGCAAGTGGATCCCTCACTCCCCAAAGGAATGATGGCCTGGGGCTGTGCAGCTGTGCCTGAAGGGTGACAGTTAACAATAGCATAATCAAAATCAACTGTGCCTCCAAACTGTAAAGTACCTTCCTGGCTTGGGGAATACATTGCCGACTCTTCCTAATGTTAGGTGTGTTTTGAAGTTGGACAGTGATGTGAGTAGACTGTGTAGTTTTAAAGTGAATCCAGTCTTTAGAGACAGTTGAAATCTCCAGCTACCATGAAATATGTTGTCACTTCAATTACAGTTGCAAGTACCTCTCTCTTATTTGTTTCCTGTAATACCAGACAGACTAGGTAAATATATATCTTTTTTAATGAAGCACAATATAGTTTTTAAATGGTTTATATCAAATTGTTTCCAGTTTCTTATAAACTCCTGATTTCTAAATATCTCATTATTTGTTCCATATGTTTCACTGAAGTCATTGTTACCAGTACAGCAAAAAATACATAAATAATCTAGTAATTTAACATAAGTTTGTGATTTTTCTTAAGTTACTGTCAATCAAATATCATTAGTATAAACTGAAATCAAAGCAGAGCCAAAATCTGTAATTAAATCACAGAGGATGTACTGAGACAATGAGAAAATCAGGAGTGCTCTCACAGGCTGTTCCACACACAGCTCTCACTGTGTGTGCTGGGAGAGAGAGCACAGAAGTCTGGAAGGAGGGAGTTTTTCACGACAGTGACTGCACTTTTGTCAAACAGGTTTCTAAGTACAGTCATGACAGCTCGTACTAATCCATTAATTGTGTTTGGTTTTCACTTAAGTTAAATATCTGAAGAAATATGAGGGACCAAAACCAGCTCATTGTGGTGACATAATAGGAAAATTAAAAAATGGTTATGGAAGATGCACCCAACCTGCTATTTGAACCTGATGAGAACGAGAGGCAATGTTGTAGAAGGTCTCTGTTCAGTGAAAAAAAAGGTCACAGAATGGAGCTGGTAAAAGAGTCAAGGTATGCTTCATGAAAAACTAAAGCATTTCCAGAACAAAGAATGTCCTTATTGCCCAATGCAATACACAGCTTTTTTATTGGTTTCTCTCCTCCCTCCTTTATCAGTAATGAAAGAAGGAAAAGGAGAAGCAACAGATGATAAGAAATAAAATATCGAAGAGGAAAATAGGAAGGGCAAACAGCACTGAATATTTAAAAGTTTGTGGAAATCCTTTTACAAACATGTAGAAAAATCTAAAAAGTATAAGCATTTTCACATTTAGGAAAATGTAATTTTACGTCAGAGGTGAAAAAGAAAAATCACACCATTCCAGGAACTAAAAACGTCAGTTTTCACAATGAATGTAAGATATCACTGAGGAGAATTATTTATGTGACCAGTGTTCCTTTTTTCCCATTAAATGCATTTTCCAGGCTTTGAAGGTCTCATGGTTAAGAGCACATCACTTTATCTGAGATGGTTTTCATCCATCTTGGTGTCAATACATCAGGTAACAAACCCAACTGTACTTGTCAATCATATCAGCAGTTCCAGCTGCCTTTAAATCTGCACATTTTCTCCTCACCAGGCTGTGCTGTTGCCCTTGAGCCCATCTTTGATTTCGATCAGTGCAGAGGTGTTTTCAGACAGGGCATGTAAGTAGGGATTATCCTCTGAAGAAACTGAGTTGCTTTCAGTCTGTGGCCAGGAACCCTTTCCCAGTTTTCTGTGATGACAAGATTCTCTACTCAGCTCAGGTGAAAATCCTGAGCAAATTTAGTGTATTCTCATTATAGCTTTTATATTGCCAAGTTCATGAAACAGCCAATTTAATCACATCATGAGCACTCAGCTGTTACTTGGTTATTCTCTGTTATGATTTTTTTCTTTCTGGAATTTTCTGCCTCCTCTGAATCTCCACGTCCCTTCACTGCAAACAATAGATCACAGTCACCCTGTGGGCAGTGAGGAGGGGTGACAGGGAGGGACATTTCTGCTGCCAGGGTGGACAGCCAGAGGCCAACAGTCGGGTTCAGCAGCACAGGGTAGAGCACAGATCTGAGAGGGAGAGAGGTGTTCCCTGAGGGTGAGCACAGAAATCAGAGCAGGGGGCAGGACACAGCATGGGTAATGCAGAGTTCCAGTGCCCAGAGGTGGAGGTGGAAGTGCAACCATTTCAGTGATCCTGCAAGTCCCTCTGGGAAGCCAGAGTGATGCTGAGGAAGAGGAGGAGGGGATGAAGCTGGACTTCACCAGACAAGGGCAAAGCAGCATGTTAGGGCTGCTGCAGTGATGGTTCTTGCAGTGTTTCTGCTGCAAGCTCAATTTTTCAGGGGTTTATAACTTGCTCGTAAAAATTTACTGCAAGCCATAATTTGGCACACAGGGTTCCAGGCTGAGAGCATACTGCTTTCCTTATTTAAACTGCATTTGGTTTATTGACAGGCCTGTTTTCAGATTGCAAAAGAGTGACGAGTGAAATAGAAATCTAATTGTTTCAGAAATGCTTTTTCCCCTTTTTAGGACTCTCTAGCCCCCAAACAGCTTTAAACATCTACTGGTGCCTCTGAGTATTAAAAAGAATTAAAACTAGTTAAGAAATTCATGCTTAAATAGTGGCTACTGTGCATATTGAGCAATTATGCCTACAGTGTATAGCATCTTTCAGCCTGAATAATCCCAGTGCAGCTTTCCAGCCTTCTAAAACACAGCTGAAACAGAAATACAGGCAGGATAAAAGGAAGCAGTTAATAATGTAGACCTGTATAGCAGGGCTGATTGTGATTAGGGCCAGGCTCTTCTATTTAATGCATCTGTTCTTGCAAAAGACACCAGAGATCCTGTGGATTCGATTTTCAGGTACTGCCTTTCTCTTCTGGAAAACACAGGTAGGAATGAAAGTGATTTTGCAGTTGCAGCTTAAGCCATTGCTGTATCAAAGCTTCTGATTTAAAATCCCAGTCATGGATATACATTTTATTCTCTTCAGCACTGATGCTGCAGTGAGGAATTCAGGCTTTGCAGATCATGATCGTGGTGTTTGGTTGAGCATAGGGAGACTTAATTCTGATTACTTCTCCAGCCCTTCCCAACATCCTGGTCCTTCCCTGAGTGTTGGAGTACAAGCTCCATCCTACATTCCCATGTAATTCTGCAGCTTGGAGTTAAATGCTCTGAGCTTTTGAATTCTAGTTTTATAATGAAAGTACCACAAAAATACCTGTGTTTATTTTTGGCAAACCAGTTCACATTTTTAAACCAGCTTTACTTAATTCTGGTAAGTAAAAATATGCTGAATATGTGTCTAGGTTTCCAGATGATCCTTGTTTATGTTTGGGAACTTGGCCTTGAGCAGGTTGATGTTTCACTTACAGGAGAAATGTCTGAACAAGCTAAAGTGTTTTGGGCTGGTTAAGTTGATTTTCAGTATCTAAGCCAATGTGAAAGGATATCTTTCTTGACAAAATACACTTCTGAAAGTATTTTCAGAATGCTTCTGTAATATCTTTCATCCATACTGTGGTAATGTGAGAGGAGGGGAGACTGACATTTTATGAATTCAGCAGGTGGGACCTTTTAGGTGTTTTTCTGGACCTGTTGAAAAGCTGGTTGTTGTTCATCACTGTCGTAGTGGGGACTCAGGGGCTCAGGCTTACTACATAAATCTTATTTCAGACTTGAGTTGTTTGTGTGGAATGTCACAAAAGTGTCAGATCTAAGTCTTCCTCCTTGTACCCAGAATAATGAATTTTACCATCCAAAAGGTGCTTTTGCTGGGTGTTTGTAGGCTCATGAAGCATAAAACTGTACTTCTTATACCTCCCACCCTGACTGCCCTCACTCTTTCGAGATTTGTCTTAGCTAATCCACGACTTCTGTTGTACTCTTGGGGATACAACTCTGAATACTTTTTTAATAGAAAAGATTTGACTACATAGGTGCAGACCAAAAAGACCAAGCAGAGGAATTTTCAGCCTGTGTGTGGTCACAGTACTTGAGCAAATCAAGTGGACAAATTACTCTGCTGCCATATCTGTTTCTCTTGGCAGAACTCTGACAGTCTTCTGGCCTCCCCTGCAAGTGTCCTCCACTGTTTGTGATCAGATTCACTCTGCAGATTGTGTGTGCGTAGGGATTCACCTCCTAATCTGCATGGCTGGCTTTAGAGAGGCTCTCCTTGAAAGGTAATAAATTACAGATGGAGTGGTCTCTGTAGATGCACTGGGGAATATCTGAGTGTTTGCTGTTTGTTCCACTCAGGGACTGCTACTGCAGAGAGGTTATATGGACTGAGCCCTTGGCACTGAGGCACTGGAGAGAACATGGAAGTTGGTGCAACTCAGCACTGTGGGAGGTGAAATGAAAAGCCAGAACTGTTCTCACAGAGCACCCCATGCTCTGCACCATTTCTCTGCCACCTCTCAGCTCCTCTGGTGTCTTTGGGAGGAAGCTGCTCCAGGAGGGAGGGTCAGGCAGCAAAGCAGACAAATGAGACAGAATGGGCATTGTGTGGTTGTGGCTGTCATTGCCCAGGGGTTGAGGGAGTGTAGAGTAAATAAGAGTGATGAGAAATTATTGTTTTAAAAT
The DNA here is from genome assembly GCF_050655825.1 of Lonchura striata. NCBI lineage: Eukaryota > Metazoa > Chordata > Aves > Passeriformes > Estrildidae > Lonchura > Lonchura striata. The sequence goes on from NC_140710.1 coordinate 5,466,549, forward strand.
CAAAGAAATTAAATGGCATAGAATTCTGCTTACAGACTTGAGATTGCCCAGAAGCTAAACTTGCACCTATGAGATTTAAGACATGAGGAATTTTGGTGTCAGTTTTCCAGACCTAGTTCACTCCTTTAAAATAAGAGAGGACAGGGATGTGAAGTTTCTTAGCAGTCTTGATTCTGTAGCCACAGGAGGATTTCACTGCAGATGTACACGTGAGTCTCAGCTGTGCAACACTGAGCAGCTTAGTTCTCTGCTAAGGAACATCCCCTTATTTTATTAACAGAGCAAAACTAAAAACTTGCCAACACGAACCTTAGTTAACCTGCAGCTACACTTGCTTAGTGGCAACTTGCTGTTCTCTTCTGGGATCTCCAGTTCAGGTAGCACAAGCTTCTGAAAACCATGGGAGAAAGAGTTAATGTAAGCTGGGCTGAGAAAGTCCATGGTTCCAGCACAGCCTCAGCTGTCCTGCAGGAGCTTGCAGGAGCCACTGGGCATTGTCTGCCTGCCTTTCCTGTGCACAGCTGGCAGGCTGAGAAGGTCCATTCCACAGTGAAGGGACATGGGCAGTGTTACCTTTGCCAGCCTCGCATCTTCTCCCCAGCCAGCTCCCTGTGGGAGCAGGGCTGTCCCAGCCTCTTCCTTCCTGGGATGCTCAGCAGGGAGTGTGTTCTGTGGGCAGTGTGTTCTGTGCTCCTAGGGTTCATTTACATGGGCAAACCTCATCCTTGGTATACCTCAGTTCATTGTAGCTCAGCTCAGTTGTTTGCTCCAACAGAAAAGCACATTCTGCTTCAGGCGTTCTGCGGGGCCACTGCACAGAGATGGCAGAGATAGGATGGTTTTGCTGAGACATTTTTTCCTGGTTTTCAGGACATGAATTTTTTTCCTCTTGCCTCTGTTCTTCAGGTGATGCTGAGGAGAAAGCACTGAAAGAGTTTATCAGCAAATACTAGGGCCACAAAAAAACTTTTTATTAGCAAAGATTTCTATCAGGATAATGATATGCTCTCTCTCTCTGTGTTACTGTATGGAATGATAAATATTACCAGGACTTTTTTTTTTTTTAATTTAGCAGATATTTCTCATCTGTGCATGCTAGAACATGCCTAATGTCTGTGTACCTGTGAAAATGTAAGGTCTTGAAAATGAATGGAAATTGTAAAAGTAACAATCATTAATATTTGTATCGAGTCTATTTTCAACAGGTCTGAGATTCACCAAGGCACAGGTCAGGAACACTGTCTGGGGAACACTGCAGGGCAGGGAGACTTCTGGTGGTTTAGGGTAGGAAAAGAGAGATCATAGAGAGCTGAGCAAGGATCAGAGTGTTAAGCAGGCTGCAGTTTTACTCTATAATTGGTGTTTATTTAAGAGCCTGGGAAGTGATTCCCTGTGCTTTCGATTAGCACCCTGCAACCTTGGCTGGATTAGGCCATTGCTACTCCAAACTCAGTTTCACAGTGCATGGGCTTTTAGCAGAGTTTAAAAAGTTTTCCCTGGCTGTTTATTCATGCACCAGGGTTTGAATGTTGCTGTCCTTTTTTTCCATTATTTGTCTTATGGGATCCACAGTTTGACTTGAACAGGCGTGATTAAAATTGATGTTCTCTGGTTTTTACTCTGGGAAAGTCACTGGTCTGGTTCACAGCATGACTCTGCAAACACTTGCCATGACTGAGCTGAAGGCATGCAAAACAATGGAGGAATGAGTAAAAAAGGGTAAAAACAGGGGCAAGAATTCCTGAAGTCAGTATTGGTACTGAAGTGCCTGCTTTGTGACACTGGGCGCTGAGTTGTGGTGAGGTGACACCTGCTGAACACACCTACCGTGGATTTTTGTCATCCTCTGGATATGTGACAAATACAGTTGACTTTAGTGCAGTGCAGCTCATCCAAGCTCTGTTTGCTCTGAGAGAAAATTCCACATTCAGCATCATTCAGTGCTGAGTGTGACTTCCAGTATCACACTGGGCAGGGAGGGCAGTGATGGGATGCCCTTGCTGGGCGCTGAAGGTAGAACAGCATTATTTGAAAACATAAAACAGTGTGTAGTGAAGCTCCTACCTCTAGAGGTGGAATGGAAGTGCATCATCTCTCCCCTCTAATTGTGGTGGTTAATGTAAATTCCTGTATCACACTGCATGTGGCAGTCACGAAACAGTGCTGGGCTGCAGCTCCTATTTTGATATTATCTCAAGTAATCAGCCTGATACTCAATATTTAATTAAAAGCAGAAAACTCAATACAACTAAAAGATGGGAATCTGAATGGCATGGTGGCCAGCCTGATATTTCTAACATACTAATTGATAAATCTTGCTTTACAGCTGCATCTGGGATCAGTCCTTGTATGTCCTTTATCTCTAATTCTTTTTGCACGGAACAAAACAAATTGGAAATGAAAAACACTGGCTTATTGTATTCATCTGAGGACATGCTAATTGAAAATGATTGTTGCATGCTGGGCTGGATTCAAAAATATGTACATCTCTCGTTCTCTCTTTTACACATAAATCCATTAATGTGTTGAAATATCAATTGCTAGGGCACAGGGAAGTGAGATAAGTAAACTTAAGAGGTGGCCATACAGTGAGGCAAATTCCTGTGCTAGCTTCCAGATCCTTCGGCACAGAGGTGGTTGCCAGAATCTACATCTTCATTAAAAGCAAAACAAAAAAAAAATTGTTTTGAGCTTTTAGGTCCACAGAGATAATTTGGAAAACATGAACAAGAAAATATATATTTTTTTAAATAAAACTTTAGATTTTCTTAAGCACACTTAGAGCTACTAGAGAAGAAGTGTGGTTTTAGATTAATCTGGAAGAGGATTTGATGGAAAGTGGCTTATACTCTCTTTATCCAGTTTCAGTTTATTTCTCAAATGTACATGGAGTTGTAAAGAAGTTAATGAGGAAACTTAATAAGGACTTATTTTTTAAAAAGTTATTATTTTTAATAATTAAAATAATTGTCAAAATTTTTATCTAAATTCTAATGGGATTTCTTCCACATTGTATTACCTTAGTAGAATGACATTCAGATTACTTGGAGTTTAGGATTTTTTGAGGGGGGAAGATTGCTACCAGGTAAAATGTGTATCATGGATATTGCATGCTGATAGTGTCAGTTTGGAGGATTAGAGTAAAATAAAAGACCAGTTAATATTCTAAACGAACCAGAGTACTACAGCACAGAGTGTATGGCCCTTGTGTTAGAAGAGCACACACTTTTCCAGTTGGGATTCCTGTGCACACAGCCAGAGTATAACATCCCATACACAAGGGCAGATCAAAGAAGAGCAGTCACTGTGTGTTTCAGCTGAGAACTGTCCCTGACACATCCATGGGCTCCTTCGTGGCTCAGTTGCCAGTTACTGAACAGTGGCCAACAGTAAAACATGAGTCATAATGACTTCTCTTTGCTCTGCAGGATTACATGTTTTTATCTTGTTTATCTTCACCATTATTATATTGCCATTTACATCCTAGATCACCTACCCAGCACTGAAAGGGCATGAAATCTGGACAGCATTGTGCTGTGCCTAGAGGTTTTTTAGTATTTTCCAGTTTTACTTAATTTCCCAGCTGGCATTAAAAGAAAAAAACTTCTAATTTTTTTTTTTCATTTACTGTGATCCCTGCCTCCAGATCCCAAATCCTCCCATCAATGTTAGCATGTATTTGGAGCTGGACTATTGTGTTTGGCATGAAAACTTTTTGGATTTATTTGTTTGTTGTCACTCTAAGATATCAGATGAAGTGCCAGTGGGTTTGTATCTTGGTCAGCTGTGTCAGCTTTTTACTAACAGTTCAAGCCCACAGCTTCAGGGGAGAAAGGCAGGATATCCCAGGTGAACTGGTGAGAGCCTGGATTTGTTGACATTGTGTGTGGACCATTGTGCATTTTTTATGTACTGGGCTGTTTGTCAGTGGGATTCCAGACAGAGAAGAGGCCAGTCCTGTGAGTTAGCACCCAATTCATCCTTGTCTGTGGGTAATGGGAGAGCTGAGTAACTTGACTGTTTGAACAAGAAAGGTTTCACAAAACTTGTTTTGCTAAAAAACAAACCTGACTTTTCAGAACAACCTGCAAACGAACACAATAATTACGTGCTTTTGGTAAAAGCAAACTCATTTCTTCCTACACGTAGACCTGACAGCGCACTCGCTCTGTTGGTTCAGCCATGTGCAGGGAAGGCCAGCCTTGGGAAGAAGATGGTTTTACCCAGAGTTTGCACAGGCCACATCTTCCCTGTGCATGATGGAGGATCATTTACATTGTCACTGGTGTTGTTTACCAGAGATTGCTGCGTGTGGCTTTTAATGGTGAGCTCACAAATGTGTCTGTGGTAATCTGTTGGCGTAATCCTTTGTGGCTCAGCGTGTCCTGCACGTCGTCCTTGTGCCAGGGCATGCTTTTAACTCAGAGCCTGCGGGCTGTACTCTTATGTTTAAGAGCTGTGATTTTGTCATGGTAAGTTTTGGGGGAAAATGATGAGTTAGTTGTGGTGGAAAATATCAATAGAGAACCAAACAAAGAAAAGAAAAATTGGGGTATGTTTTGTACTGCCTGACACAGGGTATTTAGGTGCATGAATTTGACTGGTCCTGAGCAGAACTAGGTTTACACATCAAAATCATTGGCACATTACTCATTGTACACAGGATTCAGGGGCAGAATGAGTATCCTGTACCCTTTTTGTAATTGTTTTTGTTACCATCCTGGGTTCTAATTTTAAAATCTTTTCAGTGGGCACAGTCTGCCTCACAGGTTGCAAATGAACACAGTAGTTATGTGCTTTTGGTAAAAAGCAAGCCCATGGGTTACTCAGCATTTGTTCTGCTTCCTTTGTCTTGCTTTTCTATGCCAATCAGGTTTTCTTAGTGATCCCCCCAGTGAAAGCCAAGATAGTGAGTGCAGTTGACTTGATTGAGAACTGCTCCATTTTCTCAGCTGGAACCCCCCCATGCCCTGCCTTTCCCAGCCCTCCAACCCAGCCAGGCTTTGGTCTTGTCCTCCCAGAGAGATGCCACCATTCTTTTCCTTTGTCCTTATTTCCTCCATGAAATTGAGCTCTTTCACTTTCCTGGTTTGGTGGGAAAATGTGAAGAGATTGATGAGGTGGATTATTTGGCTGTGTACAGGTACTGGTTCCTGGCGAGGATTAGGAAAAGGTGTTCTAATGATGATGAGCCATTCTCAATTTAAGGAGTCCATCCCTCTGGCTGTGCTGGCAGACAAACCTAGGTGCCAGAGCTGAACCAGTGATTTTGAACACCTGTAGCACTGTGTCTCAGCAGGGGATAAAGTTGGTGCTGGCTTGAACCCCAGCTCTCTGTGTTGCTGTAGCAGACTGCCAGCCCGTAGCTCGAGACTCAGCTTTTAGAGCAGATCTCTGCATGTTTTCTGCTGAAAGAGGCAAGTTCAAGAGATTTATTTAATGCTGCATCAGTAGTGGTGTGTGTGGTCGCACATACAAGGGCTCTGTAAGCAGTTATGCTTCTCATCATATGACAGAAGCACGGCTGTGCAGTCCCTGTTTCAAGATATGCAAAAGATTGATGCTAGTGGGTGGTTTCAGAGATAAATTTCTCTGGCCAGGAATGTTTTGAAGACATTCAGTGCAGAGAGAATGGCCCTGTTGATGTCATATTGTGTAATTGGTGAGATCATGTGTATATAAAAGTCATGAGAACAGGAAAGGCTAGTAGGTTGGTCACTCTTGCCCCTTTTATTTTCCTTGCATACGTTTTCCAATTGCAACTTGCCTGTCTGCTCTTTAGCTTCTCTGTAAGGACTAATTAAAAAGGCACCAGCCTCCAGTATGAAATTTAAAAGAGTTTTTGCTTCATAGGTTCATGTTTGGCAGTGAGAAAAAAAACACTTAAAGCTCGTAAGAAAGAAGGTGAAGGTTTTTGTCCACACAAAATATTGATCTGGGATTGTTTGGACAGAAAGAAAGGCTGCATCCCTCCATTCTTATGGGCCCTGGCATTTCCAAATTTGCAGTCATGGGAGAGGAGTTGGTGTTAGGAGGGATCCAAAAAACCATGCCAAGGGTAAAAAGTGAAAAACAGAGTGGAGCAATCCTAGGCAGAGGCAGTTTTACATGGCCTGCTCTGTCCAAAGCAAGGCATTCCCTCTCTACCCCTGAGGATGGCTGCCAGCAGCCCTTTCCCTGGGTCCATGGTGTGCCTCTGCACTAGGTGGTGCCCATTTGGGAAGCTTGGCACTGCCTGCTGCACAGCTGGAAGCTCACAATCCCAGCTGTGGTGTCCTGAGTCTGGATTAATGAGTTGTTTGGAAAGGCAGAAGGGAGCTCTGCCACTTTGCTCAGGCCAGTGTGGAAATGCCCCCAACACCCCTGTGCCCATCAGACCTCTCTTTGCAGAACAGTGTGGAAGTTGCATGCATCTGTCTTTTCTTTCTATGGCTACAATTCCTTGCAATCAGTCTGGAGAGAGTTTGACATGGAATCACAGAATGGTTTGGGTTGGAAGTAAAGATCATCTCCAAAGAAAGGCTTTTATGCTGAGAGCCTCTCTGTCTTTTTCAGCTATATTAGCTGGGCTAATAAAAGGTACTGTTTCTCCCAGCAAGCCTTTCCTCACTGTCATTAAAATATGTGTTTGCTTGCTATGGAGAGTTGAGGTTGTTTTGGATATTCTTCTGGGGAAGGAGAAAAAGACAACGGCTTTTTAAAAAAATGTTGGCAGCTTTTGGGAAAGGTCTAATCATTCATTAAATGAAAAAGTTCATTCTCCTTTTCAAAGAACGCATTGTAGTCACAAAGATCACCGTGAAATCAAAACAAGTTTGCTGCAGAACTCATTTCTTACACAGAAAATTAAACTTTTAAAAGGTTTTTTCTCAATTATGAGGTGACTGAAGAAGAGAGAGGACAGGTAGGGTTTTGAAAAGACATACTGTAGATTAATTCAGAGTTTTAGCCTTAATTCACATAGTCTGTAATTGTAAAAAGTTTATCAGAATTCTTTCTGAGTAAATGATGGGCCAAAATGGATCAAAATTTTGAAACCAGAAATGAGCTGTGAGGTTCTTCTGTGAAAGTGCTGGTAGAATAGGAATAAAAGAATCCTTTTAGTATTTCAAAAGAGAATAATGGAAAGAAAGTGCTCTGCAGAAGAATCACAAAGCAATGTGGCCTAAAACTGATGAAAATGAGCCTTTCCTGGGCAGCTGTGTGAAGAACAAACCTAGAACTGTCCTTACCTGAGGAGTGCTCACCTCGTGCAGAGATCTCAAGGTGCTTTACATAATTAAAGCCCCAGTGAATTAGAGCTCTGTACAAGCCAGAGAGACCCAAATATATTTATTTCCAAATTTAGTAGTTGATTAATGAGTCACAGAGAGGACACATTTAGAAGAGTTGCTTTGAGTTTGGAAATACAGTATTGTACAAACTCAGACTGGAGGCTGTACATTGCCCGTGCCCTTGAAATAACCTTATTCATCGGCACCTGGAAGTTGTTCTCCATCCACAAAACCCAGTGGGGCTGTTTAAGGCCAATTCACAGGTGTCTGAAATTTTACATATAGAGGTGTGAGGCTATTTAAAACATATGTGCAGGTATTTACATTGCAGAGTGCAGGAGCAAGGCTGTGCACATCCAATTTAGGTTTCATGTTGAAAGACAGGGCTACCTTAAAGGAAGTCCAGGAACAGGTGGCAAGGTTAGCATGTTCCTAACAGTGTTAGAAATGAGATAATCCATGCTATAAAGAGTTCATTTTTATGCTATATAAACTCTTTGCTGGTTGCTTGTTTGATGCCATTTTTAAGTATCAAGGAGAGTATTCGAGAGCATAAAAGCGCAGTAAAAACTACCTGAAGATGTTGATACGTCCAGCATTCTCTCCGGTGTAATGGTTATACATCTTCTGCCGGAAGTCCTGATTCTCCAGAGCTCTGCTCCTGGGTCAGAGGCTTTACCCCAGTGACTGATAAGGTCAGGATACTCAAAAAATCCTCACAAAGTGGTGATGCAGTCCCTGCTGAGGAGGTGTTTGAGTACAGAGCACATGAAGGACTCAACTCTGCCGAGGCGTTGAAGTGATTTGCTCAGGGTCTCCCACTGACTTGGCATGACACCAGTTGCAAGAACAGCTCCTGGATCAGGTGTGAGTTGTTCAGAAGTGTCCTGGCTGCTGATGGCTTCTGCCTTTCAGAAATACTGCTGCTAGTGGCTGTTTTGTCTAGTCGGGGATGAGCAATTTTATAAGGCAATAAATTGTGGAAAGCTGTTTGGAGCAGAGTGCTGAAATTGGAAATCTTGAAAGATGTCCAAGAGAAAAGTTAGGTCTTCCCAAAGTTTGTGGTCTTGTCAAGGCTGGCACCCCAAGGAAGCAGAAATGTTCCTTTTTCCTGTTTCAGAGCCCAAGTGGACAGGCCAGGCAGGTATTGAGGTATAGCAAGTCCAAGACTGCAGGCAGCTCAAGTGGCACAAAGGACCCAGGTGGGGAAGAGAGTGATTATAGGGAATTATATCCCATACACTTCCTTTATCCCAGTTAATCTCTCCAGGAAGTGAAAGCAGAAGTACAAATGCTCACTTGTCTTAAGCACCTGGAGTTTGCACACAGAATTGACAGGAATTGGAACAGAAGCTTCATTTGGGTGTGGAAGTAGCTTTGCAATAGCCACTGTCCCTGAAGCAATTAGGGCAGATCCCACCAGGAGCAGAGGCTTCTCTCCCTCACCTCAGTAGGAGCTGGGAGATCTCCTGTGGGTTGTTCTGCCAAACCTCACATGAACTGAGCGGCACCAGCAGCCAGGAGAAGCTCAGCAAATTTTAAGAGGGGCTGCAGAAGGGCTTGAAGTCACCCAGCACCTTCAGCACGTGGACCTCTCCAGGACCAGGAGGTGCAGAGTCAACATGCAAAGGTAAAAATGAACCATTCCGTTCCTGGGAGGTTTGGCTGGGGTGTGGTCCAAGTTCTGCCTGTAGCTTTGGGTCATTTCTTCTTGATTTACCCAAGTTTCTCTGGCCCATGCTTGGCCTCCAACTCCTCATTCTGAACCCCTAGAAGAGGACTTGGCAGCACGTTGTGAGACACAGCTCTTGTGCCTGGTGCTTTTTGCAGAGGTGGTACCTGGGAGCATCAAGGCTCCCAGGACAGTGATAGGAGGAATAAACAACTTGAAAAACAAAATAAACTCTTGCTATCAGAGTTACAAGACAAGCTGTCCAACACAACAGTGGTCTCTGATTTTATATTTAATTTTAGAAGCTGAAACTAAATGTTTTAATTTTATATTATTCTCAACATAATGCTAATTTGCTCCAGATGTCCACTCTGAGCTGAACACTGCCATTTTGCATAGAAAGCATGTGCGTCAGTGATTTATTCCAAATAGCTTCTATTTTACTGCATTTCATTTTATTCTGAATGAAGTACTTAACAACATGTTTCTCTTTAAGAATCTTACTTAATCATATGGATATAATTTCTTCAATTTACGTTTTCAGTTCTTTAGTGTGGTGGCCACGGGGTGTTTCTTAACCTAGGAAGATTAAATGCACATGTTGAAAGCTGCTTATATTTGATTTTGAGGCACTTTCATTTCAAAGTCCTTCATGTAAGGTACAGAAGTGATTGTGGTTTCCTGCTAGGTTCTGGGATAGAGGGATAACTCTCAGGAAAACCTTGCAGATACCTTCTAATAATCATCCATGACAATAACATAATTTCACTTCTTTCAAAACTGTGGTCCACCGAGAGTGTTTAAGACTTTTTTTATTGGGGTTCAGAAGAAAAAGAGATTTAATTTTCTTGTCATTTCTGGGCTACAGTTCAACTTTTCAATTTAAAACCTATTTCCGTTGATCTCCTTTCCCAGTTTTCCCTCAAAATATTATCATAGAAAATGTCTTTTATTTAGTTATTTTTTTATTTATTTAGCAGCATATTAAAAATTATGTGAGACAGCTCAATATGAACCTTTGTTATTTGAGCCTGGCTCGCTCAGCCATTCCTGTACATGGGCTGCCATTGGTCAAGTATGTCAGGAATGTCCTTTGGCAGTGGCCTTGGAGCTGCGTCATGTGTGTGAGGCAGCTCCTATGAACTGCTCAGCGTGGATGGGAAGCTGCTCTCAACCTTGGAATAAAGTCCAGGGAGGATTTTTATTCTTTCATTTTAAAGCTGACCCAGGGTGTGTAGTTTGTAGTAAGATGGGATGCTTCTGCAATGGTCACACAAAATGTAATATATCAGATTGCTCAGATACTAAAACCTACTCTTTGTCCCTTTAAAAAATAATTTCCCTCATATAATCCCTTTTCCTCTTAGGCTTTTACACTGCAGCCTATGCCATGGGATATAAATTCCATTAGGTCCCATCATTTGCGAGGCAAGTTTTTCCCACCTGAAATAATGTTCATCTGTATTCATTTACATATTTTTGCATTTCTTTTTCAATCTTAGCTTCTAATTTTCAGAACTAACCTTGCTGTTATTCTACAATTGTATTAGTTTATTATACTGAATTGTTGACACAGCTGGTAGGGAGCTAAGTGCTGTGGTTTCACACAATAAAATTTTAGACAATATATGTAGCACTTCTTTTTCATACATATCATTTGAAAGCCATATGATTCACCAATATGTGTTATTGTTATCCACCCATGTGGGACACAATCTATTTTAAATTAGTGAAGTGACTTGCTAAACTCCCTGTAAACAATAAGACTGTGGGAAAACATTAAGTGCTATTCAGAAAAGAACATTGCTATACAGTCTTTTATCCAGAGGATCCCACAGTGCTGTAGAGAATGGCGGGACCTGGCACTGCTCTTCAGCAGAGCTCATCTTCTCAACAGGCTTCAGGAGGCAGCTCCAGCACTTGAATCTGGAGCAGGGGCTGGTGGAGGGTGTCAATGCCCACACCAGTTCAGCGGGTGTGGTAAATCACCCTGAGTGAAGAGTAGCAATAGGCTGTTCATTAGGAAAATTTTGATTTAGCATCTCCTTTGGAGAGAAAACTGACTTCATTTAAAGCAGGTTGAGGTCTTGAAGCCATTTTCCTAGGAATAAGTCTCTCAGATTTCACTTCATGTACTGAACATGGCCAAGCAAGACAAAATGCAAACACTGCCAGACTAGACAGTGACTTAGGGCAAAGTGAGGGTGAGTTCTTTATTTGTAGGGGAGAAAGGTTCTCTCAGATTATCCTTCTCCGTGTGTTACCCTGAGCTCTGTGGGATTCTGCTGTAGTGTGATGAGCAGATCCATGGGTGAAGGAGAGTTGTGTCTCTTGGGGTTGCTTTTTTAAAAAATAATTATCTTTTAAAGACAAATGCTTCAAGCTTGAAGATTCCATTGATTTCATATTTTAGAGACAGATAGTGCTGTTTTGGAAGACAAATAATAAAAAGTACAAGCATTTTTACCCAAGAGCTCCTCGGATTGGCCCAGCATGGCACAGAAAGAGCAGGAGCCCATCTGAGCACTGAAAGTCCCCCTGGCTTTTCTACTCCACTGCCAAGAACAGCCTTGGAGAAGATTGAGAAGATTGTGTGTTGTCCTCATTGCTTTGTGCAGATTCATCCAGTGTTGGCAAGTTGATGTCGTTTGTCAGTTTGCAGGGAAACTTTACTCTTCTGAGCTGAATTTCAAGTTAAAATAACAACTTGAGATAAAAGCTCCATTATGTGCTTGTGGAAATGAGCACAGGTAGGGTATAAAAAGGACAGTAGGTTTTAAGATTAAAAAAATCCATCCTAACTAAAATGGGAGAAAACCCCAGCAATAAAAATTCCTGACTTTGTGAAGAATTTAGTAGGAAAATGAACAAGCTGTGTTGAACCACTTACCAAAAGTTGTATTTGCAACAGAAAACCTACATTGATGGGCAGAGTTACCTTGCTGCTATTTTTCACCTTTCCTAAGAGAATTTGCTTGTGCCGGAGTAGTTTAGTCAGCTGCAGCCAGCGATTTCCCACTGTAGATCAGATTTCATCCTCAGGATCCTCCTCTTGTTTGATCTGCCAAGGGCAGGAGCCACTTCGTAAGCTGTGATGACATGTGACAAGCTATGACTGTAAAACATATTTATTTATTAGTCTTGACAAAGGTAGGAGCTGGGTTTTCTAGAATTATAAAAAAATAGGAGTCCAGGGGGAAATGAGTGGGAAGTTAGGATGGACACTCACTGTTGCCAGATGACACTGTGTTTGTGACACACAGGTTTGTCACACGCTGGACTCAGACCTTCCTGTGACTGGGGACAGACACAGCACAGACCTAACGCAGGCTGCTCTGTCTGTGGTGCACTGGAAAATCCTCCTGTTCCTAGACACACTCTTGGCATGTTACAAAGGCAGACTGGACTATGAGAGGATCTTTTTGTTCCTTTACTGGTTCATTAAAAATAAAGGAAAATATGAAATAAAGAGGGAAGCTTTTCATTTTGTTTTTTTCCATGTGTTTGTTAGTGAATACATTCAGAGTATTTCAATAGTGTCTGATGCCAGTATAACAGCTTAAGACTGTTTGCTTAATTCCTGAATGTACACATTGTTTTTAGCAAACATTCTTAATTTATGTTTGTCCTGCCTCTCTTCCAATCTCCCATTGGATTCAGAATGCAAACCAGCACAGGCAGCTTCTCTGCTGTCCTCTTTGCAGATGTCTGTCCCAGACCCAGGGGTGAGAAGTGCCCTGTGCTGGGCACAGAAGGGTTGCTGAGTTCCCCAGCGTGCTGAATGTCCTATGCTGAAAGAGAGCGCTCAACACATCACAGGAACAGCTTACAGAAGCAGGGTGTGTAATTTTTAATAACTGGGATAAAAACCCTCAGTGACATCTTTAAAATATAAATGCCTTTTCTTGTTTCTTTTATTTCTTTGTCCCCCCTTATTTTGCCTTTTCATCTCTTCTCCTTTCAATTCCATTAAGCTTCATTGTACAATAATGTATCGCAGTGGACTTTTTTCAATTATGTTTTTGATTTTTTCCTCCTTGTTACTATAAAACTCCAGATGTTTTGAGACTTCATGGTTCTCTGGATTATTTTTTCCTTTATTTTAATCTTCTTTTGTAACATGCCACACATGTGGTATTTTGGCCTTTTAAGATGCTAGGCTATGCTAATCAGCCATAAGTTTTGGGGTAGGATTCTTTCTTTTCTTTTTATAACTACTTTTTTCCCCCCTTCTTTCTGCAGTTGTCTCTTTAATTATTTTCTTTTTTCTATTTGTTTTATTTTTTGTTACCCCAGCTGGTTAGTCCACATCAATCGTAATGGATTCTCCCTTTGCTCTGAGGCTGCATTCTTTATGTTAAGCAAATTAATTCTTCACTCCAAACTTTCCAACTCTCATACCTGAAAGTAGATGATGAGCACCTTTTTCACCTTGCTTGTCAAGACAGAACTGTTTGCACTCAAATTGCCCCCCCCCCCAGACCAAGAGCACAGACTGTTCTTTCAAGATTGAGATGGGTGCAAATAGATTCTAGTTTGGATGCAAACTGGAATGGAAATGTTTCCTTGGAAATTCAAACAATGAATTACTGATCCAGAGAAACAAGTTTTTGAAGTACATGTAGGAAACTATACTTTTTATTTAAAAAAATCTAAAAATACTGGAGGGAAGCATTTTAATTTATTTGTGGTTCTTTGCTGGCATGGATGGAGAGGGTTTTTAATTGATTTTGTTCAATCTTAATTTTGTCAAAAGAAGCAGATCTGGCTTCAGATATTAGAACAGCAAATCTTGGACTGTGTGCTGTCCTTTAATTTCAAATAGCTTGTAAGCTATTAAAAAAATCCCAAATAGAATAGTGTCCCAGTTACATCTGAGGAAATAAAGGGACTGACATGGGGTGTCTTCTTTGTTTATTACATGACCGTATGAATTTTGCATTTTGTTCTTTAAAATGTTGCCTCATGTAATGTTATTTTTGCCTGCAAGCCATAATACTGCATTCAGTCCAACTGTAATGAGGTTTCAGAAAATTGTTTGCTTTCCAAATGACATATTTAGCAAAACCTTATGGCAAAATCTGTGGCTGTCAAGCTGCTGATAGTAAAATATTCCCAACTTTCCTGGTTCGTTCTCATATGTTGCAGCAAACAAATGCAACTACCCCTGTTTTGACAAATGTTTATACTTCTTCCTGATTAAAGAAGGATTACTAAAAAGAGTTTTAATACTAGAAATTGGGTCTTGTGAAAAGGATAGGATGCTCTGATAACTTCCCAGATATTTTGGGTTTGCTGGAAAATACATTGAACGTTCTTTTGCTCACTGAAGTGTGTGACCTACTGGCACTAGAAGAAATAAATATATGAATATTCCAGTGCTGGAAGGAACATTTGCCCTGTGTAGGGGATGCTGGCGGGCAGGTGGCTGGGTCTGCAGTCAGAGGGGTCTCTTTGTGTGGGAGTCACCTCGTGGGCAGAGTCAGACCTGGTCACTCTCTGAAACTCAACAGCTTAAAGGAGTTCTTCATGGGCCAGGTCTGCATTCCTCATGGATCCATCACTCCTGGTACTGCCCGAGGGGGTTCAGGAATGCAGGCTCAGGGGCTTATAAAATTCATAAAATTGAAATAAAAGGGACAGCCCAAAGTCTCATTTAAGTCAGAGAGGTTCAAGCACCTCCTCCAGGGATTCTCAGTGTATTAGTATTTCCCAGTTTCATGGTAATTAGGAAATACGCAATCTGTCTTAACAGCATAAAGAAAAATGAACTATTGGTGGACAGTGTGTGGATGTCAAATGGTTGACCACAACTACCCTAAACCCCTACAATGTGAAGGATGAATTGCATTTATACTGTGGCTCACTTTCCTTCCTTCTTCCTGTTCCGAACTTTTTAAGCTTCTCTTCTCTTACACACCAGCAGCTGTACAATACTCTGGCTAAAGCCCTAAATGCTCTATTTAAAGACAGATAATTAAAAGTACAAGCATTTTTGCCCAGGACTCAAATGAAATAGAATGTAGTGTCACTTTGTAAAGATATATTGTACAAGCTTCAGTAATAAAACCAAACCCAGAAATTGGCAAGTCTTTTTATGTTACAGTTACCTTCCACTGTATTGTAATCACAAAGGAAAAAAAAAAAAAACAGCTTCAACAATTTAAATCTGTAAGTTTGAGTCTGGCTAAATAAATTGGGATTCTTCAGTATGTTAAAGTCTCTCTCCTATGGGTGACTTTTTATGTACTCAAATAATTCTGTTGAGTTTAGTAAAACTCCTTGTATGAGCCGTTACTCGTGCACAACTATTTGCAGGATCAGGGCTTTGCATTGTAGCTACAACAGCGAATTAAACATTAATCTAATCAGGAGTTAGCTGGGAAAAACAAAGCACCAAAGCAGATACTTTGATTGTGGCGTGGGGTGGAACAATTCAAGTGTTTTAAGTTCCTGAGGTTCATAACAGTTCGGAGCCCTGTGTGCTTCCAGCCACGGCCCCAACATTGGCCTCAGTGTGCTGTTAAACATTGATGCTATTTAAAGAGTGGTGTGGCTGTTCCCTCCCCTCCAGAAGGGATACACAGCCTCACAGGATCCTTTTTCTCACAGTGTGTTTTTCAGTAAAACTTTCCCAATTTTGTAATCAGTTGGGAAGAAAGAACATTTCACAATGTTCATAAGGCTCATGGATGTTTTGACCAGACATCAGATTTCCTATTGATAGCATTAAATGCTTTGGAATGAAATGTTTTGGGTTTTCCATCTGTAGGCTGTCTGAGATGTCAGCAGCCAATATGACCTGCTCTTTCCCTTTTAGGTCTATAAATAAAAGGCAGCTTGTTTAACTGATCTTGCAGCAGAGAGCAGAGGTGTATATTAATGAGCTTGCTCTAATGGCACACTGGACCTATTTAGCACTATGACTGTGAAGGCTTCTCTTTTTCAGTCATAACTCATTTCCTAAGAAAATGTCAGTTACTGCTTCACCCTATGGTCTGAGCTGGTTAGTTTATAGTTTATTTCTTCTGATCTGTACCACTGACAGATATGCTAGACATGACCGTGATTAAATACGCTTACGAAAATGGTAAACATTTGATAATATAAACCCCCTTGGGAACATGCTGTTATTTCTGCATGGCAGCATTCTCAGGTGCATTCAAAGTATAATCTGGAAGCAAAGAAAAAACATTTTAAGCAATTACAGTTATTAGATTAAACTGTTTTGTTGGGAAAATTGTGATGCGTTTAGATCACTGTGAGATAATTCAGTGTTTTTATAAATATGACTTTTGAATGTATGATATTGCAACAGTGACACTGCAGTGAGATTTTAGTGTGAAATAAAAATAAAATATGTATTTCCATATGTTAACAAACTAGTTTAGTCCCATAAATTTCTACAAGGTACTTTTTCCTGGTAGAAGCCCTGTTCTGAAAGCAGCAGTAGTTATAAAACCCAATAACTGCATTGTGTTCTTCCTGTAATCATGTGGCATTGTTTTGTGTCTGTGCTTGGGTGTGCACAGCATTAACGATCTCACAGCAAAGACAAAAGCAGTAATTGCAATATAATTATTATTTTTATTGATGAAACTTGTTTAAGAGCTCTGTTGACATTTACAGACTTTGAGGATCATGCAGCATTTGTTACAGTTATCCCAGGCATCAAACGTCCACAAAATGTTTAGGATTGTAGGATTAAGCAGTGACAGATTGGGGCCAGATGTCTGGGAGATCCTGTAAGTGGCCTTCTCAGTGGATAAAATAGCTCTTGCCATCCTGAAACTCTTTCAAAAGTGAACATTTGTTCTTTGTAGTAGAAGCTGAGACACTTGTGGGATGGCTGGATCTTCCTAGAGGGTATTTAAGAAGGAGAATGAGACACCCACTTTTCCTAGAGTAGTTTTATATAGTGTAAATGTAAATGTTAATAAACTCCAAGTAGTAAGAGTAGGTGGAAGGGTTAAAAGAGTTGGTGAGTAGCAGTTAAACCCAAGAACTACCTTACAAAATTGTCTTAACAGCAGCCCAGTTGAAGTTGTTGCACCACTTCAGGGAAGCTGTTTCCATATGTGCACTTTTGTTGGGGCAAACTGTGAGAGATACAATCAGCAGATCCAGAAATCAGAGAGCTGAAAAAGGTGTCCTTCAAAGTGAACTCTTCCTGCAGCTCTGAGTGGATTCTCAGTCCCACCCTGCTCAGCTCTTTGCACCAACTCCATTCCTCTCTTCCTTTGAGACCTTTCCTCTTCAGCTTCCTCTCATCACTTCTGGCAAGGTTCTTGTCCCCAGTGCTTTTCTCTTGAACAGAATTACTATTTCACCAACCCAGCCTTTGCCAGCTTGAAAATCTGAGTACTGCAGTCACATCATTCTCTTTGCTGGTGTATTTTTCCACCTGACATGTTTATCCTGAGTTTATCACAGCATTGGGACCATCCCATTGTCTGTTACCTAGTTTAATAGACTTGGGTAATACAAATACTGTGAATTAGGAAATAATAACATAACTAAGAAAAGCTCTGAATGTCATAACATAAATAAGAAAAGCATATGTGGTGATGGAGGAACCTTACTGCTGAAGGCATTGGACATTCTTACCAGGAAAAGGCAGCTGACACAGAGGAAGGGTCTGTAAATAAGACCATATTTGTTTGAGTGTTGCTGCTAACACTACATCTCTGAGTATTTCTGGTAGGGCCTGCTCCTTCTCTCCCTGAAGTGTCGATCCAGCAAACTCTTAAACATATGTGCTTTCATGTGTTTTAAATTAAGCTTGTGTTTAGATGCTTTAGGACATTTGCTGTTGGAATTTTTGCTACTGGCATCGATGAGAGTGGAGCTGGACCTTTAATGAGTTTGGAGTATTCTGCATGCCTTGCTACTTCTCATTGAGCTCTAGGTATGGAACTGAAGACTGGTATAATCCCTTAGAAATCATTCTGAGGGTCAAGATCCTTCTCTCTAAATTGGAGAGAGGTGGATTTGATGGCTGGAGTGCTCAGTGGATGAGGAATGATAGTAACATCCAGAGTGGTGGGAGACTCAGTGTTCAGATGGGACATTGGTGACAGGTGGTGTCCCCTGGGGGTCTGTAGTGGGACCAAGTGCAGGCTCAGCAAATTTGCAGGTGACACCAAGCTGAGTGGTGCAGTGACACTCCTGAGGGATGAGGTGGCATCCAGAGGCGCCTGGACAAGCTCCAGAAGTGGCCCATGGGGTGTCAATAAAGCCAAGTCCAGGTCCTGCAGCTGGTCCAGGGCAACCCCTGGTATCAACACAGGCTGGGGGATGAAAGAACACAAAAATGTTCCAAGGGATGGAACACCTTTTCTGAGAAGAAAAGCTGAGAGAGTTGGGCTTGTTCAGCCTGGAGAAGGCTTCCAGGGAGACTTAGTGCAGCCTCTCAGTGCTTGAAGGTGACCTGCAAGAGAGATGAAAAGGATAGTACTTCAAAGGGATGCCACACTGTGGGCACACTAATCAAAGGAGGCTGGAAAGGAGGAAGATTGGGAACAAAAAGGAAAAAAAGTGAAGTTTAGGACCTCAGAACATTCACTCAACTTCATGGAATGTCCTATGAGAAGTATGAATTTGCTGAACACTGCTCTATTTTTCATAGACTTAAGCAATTTTGCACATTTCAAATTGCTCCATCCTGAATCTTAGTCAGATTTTTAGTGATGACTGTGAAGAAAGTTTGTCTCTTTTGAAGCCTTGGTGGCTTTGGTCTTTTCTGAACCCCCCCGCCTCCTTAGACCAGCTCAGGTGTTCAGAGGTGGGCTGTGGCCAAACAAAGCTTCTGGACTCATGAACTGCATGTCTCCAGGTGATTTTGTGTATCTGTCACAATGGCTGTGATGGGAAAAGATGGGAAATACATACACATCAGGTAGTTGTCTGCACACATACCCAGTATGCCATTCAGACAGGGTACTGCTCAGGGCACTAAAATATTTATGGCAGTAAGGGCCACATTGATCCTTTGATGTGTGAGTGGCTGGGACAGGCAGAGGAGTGCCAGAAACCCCTCTGCTGTAGTGTGCAGAGCTGATCTGCATCCAGTGCCAGGACACAGCCTGCAACGTGAAGTGCTGGCTCAGGAATCACTTTGGTTGCTCTGCTGAGGTATTTAGAAAACACTCTGGGATGAGGAGAATGTGGTGGGCCTTCCTCCATCACCTTTGGCAGGGTGGTGAATTCTGTGATGCCATCTGAGGAGCCACAGGTTCCTGGAAAGCTGCTGAACAAAATCTTGACTCAGCAAAAGGAAGTGACAAAACATTTGCTGATTTTGTGAGAGTCAGGATTTCACTATTTGTGAGCAAGAATCATATAAAAAGTTGTGGCTTCTGGAAAAAGTGGTTGGAACAGATTGCTCAGAGAAGCTGTGCCTGCCCATCCCTGGAATTGGTCAAGGCCAGGTTGCACAGAGCTTGGAGCAACCTGGGACAGTGGCAGGTGTCCCTTGCTCACAGCAGGGCTTGGAACTAGGTGACCCTTAAGGTCCCTTTCAAACCATTCTGTGAAGATACACCTACTATATTTCAGAATTGCTCTTAGTGTTGATAGGAAGGTGGATTGAGTTGTGTTTTTCAAATACTTTCCTTGAGATCACAATTCCTTGAGGAACCAGGTTTTTATCTGTGTAGAGGCAGAGATGTACAGTGCCATGAAACAGCAATATGTGCAGAGTGGGCAAAAAAATGCATTCCATCACTTCAGTATTTGCATGCAAGTATTTGAACATGTGCAAGTATCTGAGTGCATTTTGTGGGTGTGCAGGTGCACAAATGTGCACACACAAGTATTTGTGCTCACCTGGGAGAGCTCCCATCCTACAGACAGTGCCTCCACTGCCTGTTGTCCGTGACACTGAAACTTCAATGCAAAACACCCTTCCCTTGGCCTAGTAGCTGGAAATTTTACTTATCTATTTATTCAGATTTAATTTGAAACAACGACTTCTGTTATGAAGGCTATGCAGCATTTTATTGCAGCTCCCTAACGAAACGGGTGCTTAAGAAGTCAGAATTGCTCAGGTTACTGCTTATATAAATGTTGAGAACAGCTCTGAATGATACAGCTAGTGAAGAAAAGGGTGCAGAATAACAGCAGAGTTCCTTTGGATTGATCTTCAAATGGATCAGGTCTTCCTGTAATAGTCTGTGCTCATCTGCTCCAGTGTATAGTATTTCAGACACCTGAAACCAGGTTCTAACCCGCCAGCTTCTCTTACTCTCTGTCTGTAGCAGCTAATTGTTACTGCCCACAGTGGTTCCTGTGCCAGTTAACATCCCAGAGGACTCCTCAGAACACTTGTTCTTTCTTTAAATTTTCTGCTCTGACATTGTGTTTTTAGGTGTTCAGCTCAGACAGAATGTGTGAGATATTTATAACCCTTGTATTATTACTGAGCTGCACACCGTGTCTTCAGTGACAGATTAAATGGATAGCACA
Organism: Lonchura striata; assembly: GCF_050655825.1. Taxonomy (NCBI): domain Eukaryota; kingdom Metazoa; phylum Chordata; class Aves; order Passeriformes; family Estrildidae; genus Lonchura; species Lonchura striata. The sequence goes on from NC_140710.1 coordinate 5,486,961, forward strand.
ATATGTTGTGTTTCATCCATAAATTTCAACAGATGTTTGAATGTTGGTTGATTTATTGCATGTCCAACTTGGTTCTTACACTCTCCTCATTGTGGCTGCACGTGGTTTATTTAATAGAACCTTACAATGATTTTTTTATGACGTTTTTCAGTTTGAAGGGTGCAACAAGGCATTTTCTAGGCTTGAGAACCTCAAGATTCACCTTCGGAGTCATACTGGGGAGAAGCCATACCTGTGTCAGCATCCTGGCTGCCAGAAAGCTTTCAGCAACTCCAGCGACCGGGCGAAGCACCAGCGGACACACCTGGATACCGTAAGCATGATTTCATACTGGGAGCTGCTCCGAGTTTTCCAGTGCTCCTGGTACACAATCGGTTCTGCCACTGCAGGGGGACTTGGCCTTTTCATGAGGAGAGTCTTAGAAAACTCAGCTATCAGCAAGTGTGTTCGGTTTTGGACTGTATGTGCTTTTAGAAGTGAAAAAGTCTTGATCACAGAGAGGCAATTATGTTGTGTTACTCATGCCGAGGAGTGAGTTACTCAGCAAACTCTGCCATTGTTCCTGTTCCAGTAAGAGCAGGCAGCAGCTCAATAAGGTGTAGCTGAGTGAAAGCTGAGTCACGGCTGCTGCACCAAATGTGTGTCATTGTCCCACTTCCTGTCCCCTTCAGTGAGTGTTCTGAGTGAAGGCAAAAGCTGTTCAGACTTCTCAGTGTAAGGTACACGCACCTCAGTTTTGGACAGTAATTTTGTAAAAAGTGAAAATAAACCTGTCTCATAACTCTGTGGAATGGGTCAGAATTACTGTGAGAAACACACCCTTTTATTCTCTACAGCTGGTAGATTTGGCTTGACTCTGCAGCTCTTCTCACTTGTCTCATAGAGAGGATGGGAGCCTGTCAAGTGTCTTGGGCTCTACTGAAATGAAATCACCAGGTCATGGGGATAGAAAGCAATGAGACAGCTTTGCAGATCAGTCATGTCCTCAGCATAAAACTTGTAAAGAATAACAGGCAGAGTTGTTCCTTTGTCTTTTTCAAAGAAGCAAATATATGGTGTAGTTTGACCAAGTGTTTATGGGGCAGAACTTTTGAGTTTAATTGATATTTACTTTTAAGCAGTTACACATTTCAGACAGTGCAGCATTAAGGAATGTCTAATGTACATTATGCCTTGCAAAAACAAACAAGTAAGAGAAGCAAGTCAGTCACATTTTCCAAACCAAAGCACACTTAAAATAACAATGTTTTATTTATTTGAAAGTCGACCTGAGATATTTGAATTTGTAATTTTCATCTCTTTTGAAAGTGGATATACTAAATTGCATGCAGTTTTTAAATGTTACTGCCTGAATCTAGTAGATATATATTTTTATTAGCCAAACTCACAAAGGGAATGCCATCTATTAGTTTTAAGAGAGAACTGACATGGTTAGTAAAATGAGCACAAATTCTTTGTATGTGTTGTCTGTGCAATGTTGAAGACAAATGTCTTAACTTTCTATTTTCTTCTCTTCTCCCTTTATCTCTGTCTTTATTATCTGAAATGCTCATAAATCAGGAAAAAGGTACAGTAATCATTTTCTAATAACTTTCTTAAATATCTAAAAACATCCTCCATGCTATTCCACTGCAGGTTCTCTAAAACTATTTCTGGTGTCCTGCACACAATAATTGAGTTCCACTTACTTGATTTAATTGAAGCCCTGTGGTTCAAGCTCAGAGAATTGTGTGCTTATGTGAACATGAAACATAGCAGAGCTACAGGGTGGTGCTGCTGCACCAAACAACTGCCTGGAATGTCAGAGCAAGCAGCCATGAACCTTTGTAAGGGTGATCACATTCTCATCTTGTTTCCCTATGACTGAGATGAATGATTTTATCACTAATTTGAATGACATCAGCAATTTGAAAAATACTCTGCTAGTTTTTCTGCCAAGGGATTTGTTCAAGTTTTCCATAGCTTTTTCTCAGGTGTCAGTTCTCTGTGTTCCAGACACTCTCAATAAATCTCCTTTGCCTTATAACTTTCTGGGTAGCTGCTGTGTTAGCCTGTAAGGTCATGAATTGGTGAATGATTCTATTATTCCTTCAGAAATTTCCTGCTGGCTGGACAGAGCAGCAATACTTGTCCTCTGGAGGTACTTACAAAGAAAGGGGGTTTATATAGGCTGCTTTTTCCTTACTGAGTACATTTGGAATTGGTTTTAAAGCTTCTCAATGTAGGTCACTCCACCATTTATCTTCTCCAAAGAAGAATCTGTAAATCATTTCACTTACTGGTGTATGTTAGTTTGATGGAATCCCCACTAAATCATCTGGAAGTAGGTCCTTCTCCTAGGCAGGTGCAGAACAAAGGGAACCTGTCTGTCCTCGTGGTAAAAAGGGCACATCAGCACTCCTCCAGGAGCACAGCAACTGGGTTTAAAGGACCTCACAGTCACTTCTCACAAAACTGGTGGGATTTTTTCCCTTCTGTGCATCCTCCTTTTGAAACCAAGGGGATTAAAGAATGTGACATCAAGGTCATGGCAAACGAGTTTTCTACCTTTGAGAAGACACCAAAAGGATTTGCTAGTCCTAGTGAGAAGACTGACGTAATGTTGATAGATGAGGCAAGAAAACAGAGGGCAAAAGAATGTTCCATTCAACTTTAAAGCTTTGTGAGCTGTGCCACGCAGCACTATATTGCTGGCACTTAAGCCAGTGGTTACTTAATAAAAAGTGCCTTTGCTCATTTTGGCAGTTGCACCTTCATTTGGAGTTTGTTCTGTAACCCGGAGATAGTGTTCCATTTGTTGGGAATAGGCATAGCCACAGAAGAAATCAGTGAGGATTTCAGTCATTGGGAAGGTCCTTTCTGAGCCTCCTTTTCTGCAGGCTGAGACCCCCCAGCATCCTCAGCCACTCCTTGTTCTTCACTCTTCCCCAACCCCATTGCCCTTCTCTGGACATGCTCCAACCCCTCAATGCTTTTCTTGTTGTGAGGGGCCCAAAACTGCACCCAGGATTCGAGGTGGGGTCTCACCAGTGCCCAGCAATCCTTGTAAAATGTATGTAAATCAGAACTCAAAACCAGAATGTCTTTCTTTATAATTATACTGGGTGATGCCATGATAATTTTGTTTCCTGTAAAGGCTAGGGAATAAAAAAATGCTCTCAAAACCCATTCAGTTCTACTTCACTGGCATTTAGCTCAGCCCAGTAAACCATATCCAGTGTGGCAGGGCAGAATCACTTCTGTTTGCATCGTGCCTGGTTGTGAGCTCAGACAAAAGCAAACGTGGGCCCAGCAAAGAGGGGGAAGAGCTCAGGTTCAGCACTGTGTGTGCCCGTCCTGCAGCGCTCCCTGTGCTGGCTGGGGCGGGCACAGGGGTGTGACATCTGTCCCTTTGCTCCGTCCCCAGAAGCCGTACGCCTGCCAGATTCCCGGCTGCTCCAAGCGCTACACCGACCCCAGCTCCCTGCGCAAGCACGTCAAGGCTCACTCGGCCAAAGAGCAGCAGGTGCGTAAGAAGGTAAGAGCAGGCAAGGAGTGACACGTCCCCAGAGCTCTTCAGTGCAGTCATTTTTAATTCACCTCTAATTCATATATTTTCAGATCGCTTTTTCTGCAATATCACAGACGAAAACTTAAATGGAGCTGATTTTCCTGGGTTTTAATCACTGTTGTTAAATAAACCACCTTATATATGTGTACTTTCAAAGGCTGCCACCCTCTAATTTCAGTTTTCCCCATGCTTTCCATCCTAGCATTTGTTTTCCTGTTCATCTTTTATACACAAGCCCAAATTGTGCTGTCATTCACATAAAATGTCCGTGCACCGAGTCTCTGCAATCAGCACTAACTGATGGTATTTACTAAAGTACATGTTGGTAGATCATCTAAAACACAAATGAAACTAAGCCAGGGTACAGTGGAAAGGTAGGAGGACTTGGAATAGAGAGGTGTCCTTGTGTCAGCCATGCCCCCTTCCCTCCTGCTGCTCCTCTTGTAGAGTTTTCAGCAGTTTGTCCCTTTCCCAGGACATCTGTGTGTCCCCACATTCTCCCTGTAACACTTCTCTCTGCCAGATGTGTGCAGTCTGAGTAGCAGTTCCCAGCACATCAGTGGCCAGAGCTCTGCACACTGTGTCAGATACTCGTGGATCTCTCATTGCTTGGTGAGCTTTGTGCCTGGGAGACACACGGGCCCAGCACCATCCAGGTGTTCATGTTCAAGTCTTTGCACATATCAGCTCTACTCAGAACTTTTATCTAGCCTGGCCACTGCCTAGTTTTCCAGTTTTGAATTACCAGGCCCTGTGGTTTCCCTACAGCTCTCAGCTTTAGAAGGTTCCACAGGATGTGCTCTGCATGTGTGTCCCACAGGTCACAAAATCCCAACACTTCCCTAGATTGAACTTCTGGCTCGTAATGATAGTAAGAGTCAGAGTGCCATGGCAGTAATTGATTAATTCTATGTAATTAATTCTGTGGAATGAGAGTAAGAGTCAGAAGGCCATAGCAGTAATTTGCCACAAAAAAAAGGTGACTGTGACACCAGAGTCTTCTGCAATTGCAAGATCTTTGTAAGAGGAAGGTTTCTTACATGAAATTCTCAGCAGATTGTGGAAAACAACTGTCCTCCCTATTCCAAAGAAGAGAACTTCCTGAAGCACAGAATCAATCCAGGACAAATCTGTTAGCAGCAGCTGCAAACTCAGGCTGCTTGGATGCACCAAGACATCAATATCCAGGGTTTCATATCACTTAATCTCCTGCCTTGAGGAATTTTCCTGTGTACATGTACACAACCTCATATAGACTTATCAAATCTATCTTAAAATAATGTTAGTAACTTGCCTCCCACACCTTATTTGGTAGACTAGTCTAAATCTGCACTCCTCCAGTGGTTTGAAATCATCTTCAGATTTCCTGCCTCATTTATCCATGATAACTTTATGAATACTTGATCCTGTGACTTTTTTTCCTCAAATGTAAAGGCAACTGAAAAAGTAGGAGATTTTTGGTCAGGCTGTCTTAAAAAGGATCAAAGCAAACCTGGCTGATAAAGAAACAAGAACCTCCTCTAAGTATTTAATCTAAATATATTAAAAAAAACCCACCTTTCACTACTAAATAAATCCCAGTGTTACTGAATAGCCTACTTTGGATTTCAGAGGTAGGAAAAAAGGGGAAAGACTGTTTATACTCACTTGCTCGTTTTTGGTTATAACTCAGCAAAGGCAGTTGTCTGTTGGTATCAACTTCCCAAGAGTTCTGAGTGGAAATGACCTAGCCAAGAAAGAAAAATTAACAAGCTGTTCTGCCAACATGTCTTGGTTGAGATATGCTACCAAAATGTGCCATTTCTGATGCAAAACAAAATGCCTGAGCTTAGACTTGTATCAAAGGAATCCTGAGCACTTAGTTCATGGCTTAGAGGATTAGTGCAGTGGTGATATTTGGTTGTTCTGAAAGGCTCTACAGAAACAAAACAGGAGAAAGTTAGCTGTTAATTTAGTAGTAGTTTAATTGGCTGCAGATGCACTTGTGATCCAAATGTCAGATGTTTATCTCGAGCCCACAAATGGTTGTAGAGCAGAATTCTGAGAAGGTTTGCCTGGGCCCTTTATTTAGAATACCCAAGCCCAGGGGAGATGGGTATGTGAGGCTGTACCCATAAGGACAATAACTATTTATTAATGGCTGCAGAATATGATGGCTGTTTGTGTAATGTGATCACTCTGTTATGACAAAAGCTTGGCAGCATCAGCATGTTTGAAAGAGAATTAGAAATGCTTTTCTTTCTTAATTCTCCTCTCCTGCTGTTTTTAATATGATGGACATTGTGGTTTTTGAGAGTTTGCTTCAGACCCTTTTGCCAGAGCTTTAATTTCCATGGAGCACAGCTGACACGTGAGTGGTACCTCTTCCCCATCACCGACAGCGCCTCGCTCTGCCACTTCTAATCTGATCAGCACAAACGCTTTTCTTCCCCTATCAAATGTCTCTCCAAGTGTCACAGTTACAGGGTGATGCAAACCTTTTGCCACAGAATCCAAGAAACTACAGAAAGCCTGAAAATGTGCAGTTCAATTACTCAGGAAGGTTTGAAGGAACCCAGGGTACATTATTTTTTGAAGCAAACTGGTTGTTGATGTAAGATTAGCACACTTAACTTCAGCACTTCAGAAAACTAAAATCATCTCTAATTACAAGTACCAAGTACAACACACATCCTTAATTACACCGAGTTCCTAAGAATGCAATTTATTCCTTCTATAGATAATCCTTAAGAAGATAAGTTAGTTATAAATAATTTGATTTTACTATGTAACACAGTGTTTCTTTTATCTTCCTCTTGTAGCTAAAGTCCTGTACTGATATTGAACAAGATGTACTCAGTGAATGCTTAGCTATCCAACAGCTCCACACACCTTCACAGCACATCCTGGACGGGAAATGTGGCAGATCTGTAGCTCCTCATGATTTAATTACAGGTAAGAATACTCCTAATAAGTGGTGCTAAATATGTCATACAAGTCATACAACAGAGGATTCAAACCAGAAAACATTTGTCACTGTGGAAGGTGGTGGAAACTCCAGACCAACAAATAAGATGAAATAATTATGTGCGTTGTTCACTAAGGTCTTGCTTATTTTGGTTTTTCAGAATTAGTCAGAGAAATAGTGCCTGTTCATTTCATGTGAAGGGGCAGCAATCCTGCTGAGAGTCTGTCTCCATCCATTTATTCTCCTTTCAAAGTGAGCCTTGGCCTGGGCTGAGTGCAGGTGCAGGAGCTGTGTTAAGTCCAGGTGGATGCTCTGGCATTGACTCCTACCAGGAGAGTTTTCTTCAGGAGCTGCAGGAAAGCTGAGGAGGCTGAGTGTTGTGATGCACTCTGCATCTTAACAAAAAATATGGTGATACATGAATGGGAGAAAACTTGAATTTGAAATGTCAAACCTTCTTCTAATAATATTTTCTAGTTTTTAATCTTTCTGTATTTTCATTAATTCTTGTGGTTTGAACAAGAGTTGGTCCTTTTCAGGGACTTTAGACATTTCTATACATTTTATAGGAAAAGAAAAAGAGACTTCCATTCTCTTATGTGGGAAATAAGATCCAGATTCAGAGTTTTTGAACCCCAGCAAAGAATCCTGAATCAGGGATGTGCATTTTGAGGTTATGTGTTAAGGCAGCACAGAGAGGCACTCCCAAAAGCCAGGAGTATAATTGTAATCTGCCTTCTGCAAGAGTCTTCTACGTTTTTTTGATTAGTCCAAATCTTCAAAACAAAAAATGCATTTTACTTAACATCTCCTATCCTCTTCTCTGTCTAGTTCAAGTTGCATTAAAATGTTGGAATGTCACTGGTGAACAGAATGGAGTAGAAAGGGAAATACCCCATCATTCTGACCCTGGGAGTCTGCACTCAGGGCTTATATGTGACTCCTTGAAAACTGGGAGAAAGCTGGAGGGATCTGGGGCTAATTTCTAGTCTCTGCCTGTGCCACCTGCTCTGAATAAGGCCTGTGAGGGCAGCAGTGGTCTGTGCTGTCCCTGTGACAGTCCCGTGTAGCAGGAGCATGGCCTGGCCTCCCCCTTCCAGGCAGGGCAGGAAAGAGCAGTGACATTTTCCTCAGAACAGGCTGCACTTCAGAACCTCAGAAACAGCCTCAGATTTCAAGTGACAACAATAAAACAGGAAAAGAGTTATTAGCTCACAGATAAACATCCCTAACCTCTCAGTGTCATTTCTGAGAATCTCTTGTGAAATGAAGGATTTTATATGTCTGTAACTCTGGCTTTGTCTGATATGATTTCTGTGCTGATTATATCAATCCATCACCAGGATGTTGTAAAAAAACTCTAAATCTTCCCTGATACTTCCATCAGGTCGCTCCATATGAGACCCCATCAATGCACAGTATGAACAAGTGCCAGGGAAAAATAAATCAAGATTTGAAAGACTGTCTTGAAGTGAAACAGAAGTTGCTTCATCTTATGTGCAGTACAATCCACAGACAAAACTGTTCCTCTGTCATTATTTAGGGCATATAAACCAAAGTGCTGATCCTTACAGAATGAAAGCATAAAGACATTCCTGCTGCCACCTATAGTCTGCAGTGATTGCACATTTGCTCTTTCAAATAAGCTGAGGTAATATTTTTTGAGAAATCAGCTATAATTCTGTCTGTAGGCTATACATGGATAAATATAGTGTATGATGTCCTCATATTCCACTTGAAATATGAAAACATTCATGGTTTGGGCTTTTGAGTTTGGTTTTTGTGTTATTTTTTTCAAAGAAACCACATTATTAATGTGCAGAGCTCTGGGCTTTAGGGATCACTTGGATTCCTGGAGAATTTCAGTTTTGTCTTTCTCCAAGTTAAAGCACATTTTAAATATGTCAGGGATGAAAGCCCATCACAGAAAAAACCTGAAATATTAAAAAAGGCCTCATCCCTTGTGTCTGACTTCAAAGTAGGTAAGACAGTGAGCAGAGGAATGTTTCTACAGTCAGAGGAGCCCATTGTTTGTTGAGATCTTCCACCTTTTTCCCTCCTCCTAACTAAGATGCACCATGGCTGCACACATTAATTCTGCCTGTGGACAAGAGCTTGTATCACTCTGGTCCCACTCAGGCATTTTCTCTGGTTTTATTACTGTTTGCCTGCTCTCAGCATAAAGCTGAGGGGGAAAGGGCTGCTGGTCACAGATCTCAGAGCACTGTTTTGGCCACAGATGTTAAGGTTAAAGGCCAAGCCATTTAAAATATTGATGGATGACTTCTATTTACAAGCTGAGATGGTCAGTGTGTGAGGAGGACCAAGGTGCACAGGCCTGGCGTGGGCTGCACTTGCAGGAGTCATTCACAGCAGCTCCAAAGCTTCTGGGTGATTTCAGGTACACAGAATATTAGTGCTCAGTGCTGTAAAAGGAAAGAAATTTTGGAAGAACTGAAAATTATCCTGAGACTGGATTAGCAACTGCTCGTCCCCCCTTGACTTGTTCATCTGTGGGGAGGGAACTGGGCTGAGGCAGCACAGGGTGTGGTGCGGATGGCTCGGGGGGATGTGGGGACAAGGGACACCACATGCCAGACTGGGTGTGAGTGGTGCTGCACAGAGATGTAGGGACAGGGGAGCTCATTGATAACAAACCCTGTGCTGGTGTTTCACCCACCCTCAGTGCAGAGGTCCAAGCAAGGGCCTTTTCCCTGAGGAAGTGTGATCAGGATGTCAAAGGACAGATCTGGGGGAGGATGTCCCCAGCTAGAAACTCTTCAAGCCCAGCAGTGGGCACTGGGTGTCCACCCCAGCAGTTCCACAGATGGGTAAATTCCTCTGCAGAGTGGTTGGGGTGGCAGAAACCAGAGCCAACAGGGATTCTGGTTCCATTTGGTTTTCTGATGTGGTGAGTTTGAGTGCAGGGATCATGTAAGGGCTGCTGCCCATACAAAGTTTCTTGCTCCTCTAGAGGATTATTCTGATTGTAGGTACTCAGCTGCTCTTGGATTTCTCCTCACCTGAAGGAACAGGCCAGGAGAGAGACATCTTCAGCATGCATTAACTGCTCAGGGCTGGGATTGAAAGATAAAACATGGAGTGGGTTTGCTGGTCACCACACTGCTAAGATGACCAGTTTTTAGGGCTTCTGAGCTTTTTGCACAAGTCACTGCTGGGCCAGCAGTGTGGGAGCCTTAGATCATGAACAGCTTGGTTTAGGTTCTGCAGTTTCCTCCAGGCTGTGCTGTCAATATACCTGAACTGGTGGTGTGGGAAATAGAGCTGAAGTGCAAAGTGACATTGAACAGTCCGGGTCAAATTTGGCTCATCTTTGAAGCCTGACAAATGAATGTATGAAAAGTGAGGATCTGAGGGAAATGGAAACTGTTTTATTATGAAATGGACTGAAGCCACCAGTGGAAAAGCATTTCCACAATGTAGCATCCTTGCTACTGACTTACTGTTACCAGAAGAAGCTTTGACAAATAAATCCTCGCATCACCTGGGAACATCTGATTTCTTAAAGCCCCTTCTGTCTGGTGTGCAGTGCAGAAAGCAAGTTGTTTTCACTGGCTGGTTGACAAATGTTCTGTCTAGCTGGAGACAGAGATGATGTGGTTCTGTTTTGTTGCTTTAGATCTGTCAGCAGCTGAGGACTCATTGTTCATGAGGGGTTTTTGACTCATCAGAAGCCCCTGAAAAAGGTGGCTGGAATCTTGCCTCAGTGGTTCTGCTCTTCAGTCACACACAGAAACAGATGCTGACATTCAGCTGTTGCTTCTTCATCCCAAGGGTGTCACACAATCCCCACAGCTCTGGATTTTCATGTTGCCTTCTGCTTGTTCCATGTCACTGGGAGGGTTTGGGAGGGGTGCAGTCCAGAGCCCTGCCAGTGACAGGGGACAGGGCTGAGCATGGCTGGCACATGGCTCTGTCCTGGATGTGCAGCTCTGCAATGCTGAGTGGGAAAGAAGAGATGAATGGTGCAGGAGGAGAGATGGCAAAGACAGGCCCAGAGTGTGGGGTCTCTGTGCTCTAGAGCTGCACACTGGGAGCTGGTGGACCTCACTTGCTGCTCACAGCCTTCAGGTCACAGTGTGAGTGGCAGTTCTGGTCCTCATCCATGTGCACATTCCCGGGAGGGTGGGACAGCACTGTGGCAGATGTGTTGTGGGCAAAACTTGAAGATGAGAAAGGCAGAAAAACTAGGAAGAGAAGGACAAGGACTAGACTCTTCCCAGAGCAGCGTGACAAGGAGCCAGCCCTATCCCCTGCCATAAGGTGGCTTTTGCACACTCCATGCTTGCACTCCTGTGATGTCTGTCACCACAGAGACCTGCCCTCAGTGCAGCCTTCACACCAGAAGTCAGTGTGAGGGCCCTGCAGGCAATGCTTGTCTTAGTGCATGGGGACTTTTCAGAAGGGAGAAAAAAACTTAACTCCAAAAAAACTTAGTTCCAGCATCTTCATCCAAGAGCCCTGGACAAAGCTTCCTCAACAAAGGATGTGCTTGAGGGCATGGTAGGCACTTGGCTGTTGGTGACTTGCTGCCATGGTAGAGTCCTCATAAATGGTGCATCCACACTCTTTCATTAATTCTGTACTAGTGAACCTGTTTTCATGATCTCATTAAAAAATTCATGTTCCTCTTTGCATTTAATTTATTTGGGTTTCCTTTGTATCAATATGTGATATTTGTAAATGGTCTGGGATGTCCAGCAGCTTAGTAATGGAAAGTCAAATTACAGAATTCGAAATGAACAGCAAAACCCCAGGGTGCCATGGTCTGTCTTGCTGTGTGAGCTCCATCCCCTGAGCACTGCAGGTTCTCTCTCACATCTATGGGAAAGGCAGGGTGGGAGTCCCACCAACCCCCATGGCTGTCAGGAGGGTTCTGCAGCTCTGTAGAGTCCAGGAACACCTGGGAGGGTCAGAGAGGAGACACCCACATGGACCATGGCACAGCTGTGAGTGCTGCTCAGGCACAGGGGTATTCACTGACACACAGGGGCTCTGCTGTGGGGCTGTGGCTTGGGGTTGGGTGTGGGATAGGGAAAGAGTTGGAGACTCTGCAGCTCTTATTGATGCTACCTTGTTTATTTTTTTTTTTTTTGCCAACTGCTGTGTGTTCCCAGGCATGTACAGTGGATCCAGCACCAGCCACAACGGCCCCTCCCCAGCTGTGCTTCCACCTCCTCATGACATTCCTTCAAGGCACCTTCCCCTCGACTCTGCCCTGTCCAGCCCACATCACCACCAGTCACCGCTGGAGAGTGCCAGGGATGGGTATGTGTGTGATGTGAAACATGCTGGGCCTCGGTCTGGTATGATAATGCATGATGAATTGTTTGTTTTACTTTGCATGGATGCTGTTCAAAAGAAAACACTGGCCCAAACAAAGCAATTTTGTTTGTTTTAGAATCATGGAACAATTTAGTTTTCAAAGGACCTCAGAAGGTCATGTCATCCATGCCCTGTGCAAAGCAGGGCAAACGTGGACATTGTTATCAAGTTGTTCAGGGCCTTGTCCTTGTCTTTGACAAAACACAATGGGATTTTTTTCTTCACAGCATGCAGTTACATTTAGATTTTAATTTTGTTTTTTAGTTCTTGCTGGATGACTTCTCATAGGTTTGGATAAGCACAGAGAATTTTTCTCAGCTAACATGAGAAACCTCTCAGAGGGTAAAACCCGAACTATGACTCACCCAGGAATCAGGCTGTGTTTGCCTTAGTAAGGCTCACTCAGTGTCAGAGCCACAGGCTTTCTCACTTCCTTGCTCTCTGATAAGGTTTTCTGCAACGCACCTCTCAGCAGCAGGCCAGATCCTAATCAGGGAAGAGTGTTTAATCCCATTGACTGTATGGATTGACTGCTACAGCACAGATGCAATTCCATGGCTACAGGGTGTGATACTTCTAAAGCACTCTGTGTCAAGGCTCTCATACCATCTCAACAGTAAAGAATCTCTGCAGGCCACAAATCTGCTCTAACCTTTTTACTCAGTTTTCTTTGGTGCCTGGCCTCATGCAAATTCAAATTCATACTTACCGTTTTACTTCCCAGTACTTTGGATGGGGAAGGGATTCTGATTTGGCTTTACCAATAGGAATTTAGGATGTAGAGAGATTAAAGAATTTTCTTTCCCTAGAAACATGTTGGTGTCCTTTTAGCAAATACAGCAATTAAATGTAGAGTTTTTCCCATCCTAGTCTAGTGACTGACCTTTTCCTTTTATATGGTGTAAGAAAAGCCCAGAAAGATTTTAAGCATTAAGGGCAGAAGGCAGTTTGTGTGTGGCATGGAAGAGGTGTGGTAAGGAAATTTACACCTGGGGTGGTTGGAGAACAATCTGATTGAGGAAATTAAATTAGGAGCAAACTAGTCCTTCTTATTTTCCTAACTGGGGAATGAATTCTGCAGCAAGCTGAGCTTCTTTACCCTCTGCTCCTTCAGCCTTCTCTTCTGACCCCAGCCGGTAGCAGTACCAGTGTCCCTCTCCCAGTAAGATGGATAGACTTATCCTGTCCTTGTCCCATAAAATACCTGTGCCCAGCCCTTCTCCTTCCCTGCCCTGCCACATTCCCAACCTTGTATTTCCTGTTGGCAGACTCATTCCCATGGCAGAGTCGTGGCCAACAGGAGGCACTGGAAATTTCTCCAGCTAAATAGGAAGTTTTCTGTAGCAGAGACGGCAGTAGATCAAGTAGGAATGGAGACAGACATTCCAAAGTGAAGGTCATCCATGAGCTGTTCTTCCCTGCAGAATGGGACTGCCTGAGTTTGTTGGAGTGGGATCCCTCTCTCTGACTGCTCTCATGTGCTGCTCAGCTGTTTCCTCTTGGAGTTGGTTCCTAGGGGAGTTAAGGCAAAAAATCCCAACCAAGAATTGAAATACAATAAGGATATACTATGGGAAGGGTTTAGCAGGCTGTCAGGAAGGTAGATTTGTTTCTAAGGCACTTTGTGTCCTGGTGCTGCTAATAAGAAATGAAAGCAAAGGCCTGAGCAGGGTGAGGGCAACAGACAAGTTTCCAGTTGGAGGCGTCAGAAGGTCCCGGATGAATTCTCATTCCTGCCCCTGGTGTCTCCGTTCCAGAGCACAGCAGGTCCCTTCCAGCAGGAGCAGCATGGTCAGTGAGCTGAGCCTCTCACGGAGCTCCTGCTACAGACACACCAGAGTTTCCATCAGAATTGTCTCTGCCAATTCCAGCTTCAGTGCAGCGCAGATTCTTTCTCAGAGGAGACAGCAGTGCTGATTTCTTATCTCAGTGTTCATGTACCTAAGTAAAGTCTTTGCCCAAATATCTCGTGACAAAATGTGGGAGTGAGATAACAGATTCCTAACCATGAGCCAAACGTCAGGGAATGGAGACTGGAATGTATTTCTGAATAGTTATTTTAAAACAGGGCATCCAGTTTCATGACATAGTTACTTGGAATTTTTCAGCATCTCAAATACCATTTTCTAAACTCAAAATAATCTTCATTCAGCGCTGTCATTCCCAGTCCAAGATCCTTCTGCTGTATTTAAATCTTTATGCTTACATTATTCATGACCACTGAAATGCAGCCCGTACCTGACATCTTAATTGCAAGTGCCGAAACTTTGTGTGAACTAATTAATAGTCCTTGAGTTTCATTTAGCACAGTTTTCTTTAAAGCATCCATCCATTTAACTGGATAAAATCACTTAATACTCACATGCTGGGAGCCCCTGGATTCCAGGGCTGCTCCCCCCTGGCCAGCTCGTGGCAGTGCCACCCCTCCTGGAAGGTACCTGAGGTTTGCAGTGAGAAGGGAACCCTCCCCCTGCCTCCCTGCATGGCACTGCTGCAGCTCTCTGGCACACACAGAGCATTTGGCCTCATTTGTCAGCTGTCTCAGCATTTGGGTTTGAGCAAACACAGAGAATTCCTGCTCTGGGATCCGGACCATGACAAGGCTGGATCACATCGTGCAGTCTGTGGCAGGAACCAAGTGATTACTATCAAGAAATCTAATTACTGAGTCATCAAATGTGCGAGATGCCAAAAACTACATGAGGCAGAGTACAAATAGTCTACTCAAGTTTGACATGAGATTCAGAATTTGATTTAAAGGCTTTTTCTTTTTTTTTTAACAAAAAAAGCCCTATGTTACACTGTCCTTTGCCAAAGTCAATACCAAGTGCAGCAGTCAATTTTCCCAAATGGTTTGCTGAGACATTTAAATAGTTTGACAAAATTATCTAATTCACTTGAAAATGTTCTAACAAAATCTGACCTCATTACCGAATGTATTTATACTGGCTTTATTCAATATGGAGTACATTTTTTCAAATTCTGGAATGAAGTGTATGCTACACTAAAAAAATCTACTCATATTGATACTAATTTAGCTAAAAGTGGTTGGCTGAGAAATACTTCAGCATGCAGAAAGTGGGCCTGGCATGATCCAGATTAAAATGTATATTTATTTTTTATTTCAGGTAGCAAGGGTTTATTTTAGCATTTCTTGTAGCATTTGCCATGTGTAATGTCAAACTGGGTTTCATTTTGCCCATTGCAAAAATAGTCTATTTTGATTTGTAGCAGAGTGAGGACAGAAAAACAGCTTTTATTATTAAATCTTGGGTGAATGTTGCACTTGGCTTGCTTTCTACTATTTTTTAGCTGTTATTATCCAAGTAATCTAAAAATGTACTTAGCTTCATTTGTAGACAATCTCTGTAAATTGCAATTTAGAATATTTGGTCTGATAAATTATCAGCTTTAATGAAACTGATCTGATTGAAGTTAAGTGACTTTGAGTGGTGGCACCAAGTTTGGGATTTGCACCAACTTAGTGCAATGGCCCAACAAGGTCACTTTGTAGGACCTGAACACGATCCCTGTGTGTGTGACTGCGGCTCTCTGTCATTTGTGCTGCTGTGACAAACAGCACTTCTGTTCCCAACAGGAGCTGGGGCACTGACAAATAAGGACTTGATTGGGAGGCTGATGTGTCTCCAAGGAAAAGGAAAGTGAAACCATTTTTTAATATTCCTGTGGTAATTTAGGTTGTTTCTGCTCTGTAAACACACCAGTAAATGAAGAAGTAGTGGGATTAAGACATCTGTGATGTGCAGAGGTGGTGATTGATGAGGACTCTGAGCCAAATCTGGCGAGCCTTTAATATAAAGGATTAGCTCTAAGCAAGGTTAGAGGGAAGGGCTCACACAACTCCCTTTGCCTGGACTTCTCCCCAGCCAATGCAGCTATCTCAAACCAGGGGCCAGACCTCCCTGAAGTGACACTGACCGCCACAGAAAATCTCAAGAAACAGGATTTAAGATCTATCAAGTGAAAAGAGGCATTTTAATCAGGGCGCTTAAACATCAGAGTTTTTGTTTGCTTGCTTCTTAGCACCTGTTATTTCAAATACCACAGGAATACTTCAGTCCAAAGAGTTCTCTGTTAAAACCTTAGTCCTTCACTTCTTTTTATGTGAAGTTACACGAGGTACACAGAGCCTCCCTTCTGCTCTACCAGGGAGCACCAGATTTGAAATCCTTGATATTTTTAAGCTTGAAACTAAATATGCAGGATAAAATTTTGTCAGTTACATGGGGGAGATTCTTTCCTGTGCTGTATTCTTGAGCTGCCAGGATTCAGGCCAGGTAGAAAAATACATTTGTGCTCCTAATTCTCATTACTTTAAGAGACAATTAGGTGTCTTAGCCACTTACATCTGATTCGTACTAACCTTGTTTGTTGATTAATCTTTTAAATTAAGTTTGTGAGCTCATATAAATCAGTGGACTAGGAATTGCCATGCTGTTAGGATCTTTGTAGGAAAGAAACTTTTACTCTTTAGAAGTACTTTGGAAAGCTAAATACCTGCACAGCTTTTCTAACAGACCAAGGAGATCCATCCCTCATTCTCTGTGGATTCCATTGGAGAATACTCTTCATTTATAACACAATACACAAGTCAGTGGTTTAGTCTTCCCTTCAAAAGCACTAAAACCAGTAACAAGAAACAGATATCTCTGACAGCTGAAAACATTTTCAATGGAGGAAGCCAAGAACCCTTCATCATTTATCTCAGTGTTATGGATCTGAGCACGCAAAAGGGGCATCAGTACATCTGTCCAGAAAGAACAATGTACAGGTGCTGCACTGGGCCCCACCAAACAAAGACAATCAGTAATTAAAAACATCTGCTTTCAAATCCCAAGTCATTTATCTCATTGTAGAAAATGTGATCAGAATTCATTCATAATCATGTCCAGATAGGCTTATACAGGCTGCCCCCTCCCCTTAAAGCAAAATTAGCATTAGCATAGGCTTACTTCAACAGTTACATGCCTAAGGATAACCTGGTGCTGGATCCTGGGGTAAATATTGTTTGTCCATCAGCAGAAATAGGTGGGCAAGTGTTTCATTCGAGTTTCTGAGAGGGCTGGACTGACACTCAGGATCCTGAGAGCCTCCACCAGTGCCTCTCAAAATAAGGGCTGAGGTGGCTGTCCAGAGGAGACGCTGTAAGGAAAACTGAGTGAGAAATCAGAGAGTTACAGGAGAAGGTGGGAGGTTAAAGGAGATGGTCAGAGTAACTCAGAAAACGTTTAAGATTAATTCAGCCAGAGCTCTTCTGCATTATATTAATGATTTTAACCATTACTGGATTTATCTGAAGTTAAATTTACACTTAACATCTGTAAAGCTTTTTTTTCTCTTTTTGTCCAAATTTTGTTTTGTTTTTAAGAAAAACTGCTGCAGTTTGATGATGCAAACCATATACACCAAACACAGGAGTTTATCATGGTGTAACAAGTAATGAAGCTATTTTAACATCTCCTACTATTAGGTAGTGTGTTCTACAAACCTGAAGACAGCAGACATCAGTACCTGTACAGAACCCACTTGGAAGGATCTTGCTGTCTGTTTGCCAGAGAATAATGACCTTAAATGACTGAAATAAGATAGATCAGTCAAGCATGCAGCATATGCCAGATAATCTCGAGTAGACAGTCTCTGTGTTTGATTACATGTCTTTGTAATTGACTTCCTGGCAATCACTTGAACCTAAGGCACTGCTCTTTATTTAAATATGTTTTTATATTTCTTTGACCGTATTAGTAAGGCTTTTCTTTCACTCCAAAATACCTTCTCTTGCTAGATTGTAAGCTAGGATAATTTTTCAAATCTCCCTCATGTAGTGACTTCCCCTGAAGCAATTCATCAGCTTCATTTCAGAGGTTATTAAACAAACCCATACAAATAGAAATATCCTTTGGAGTGGCATAATTCCCATAATGATCCCTGTGAGGAACTGCTCTGCAACAATTGCATGTGTCAGGTCAGAACAATTGTAGAGATACTCATTTGACACAAAATAAGTGTGTTTGTGTAGTTTTGTGAGCTTGTGTAGATGATGAAATGTGTGACAAACACTGAGTTATGTTCTATGCCACACTCAGACATGCACATGTCTTTGTTAGAGCAGACAGGGAGTGTTTCAGTATTTCAGGGGGGCCCTCTGGGCCCAGGAGTAGCCCCACACAGAAAACCCCTGAGTATACCAGGAGAGGACTCTTAGGGCTCATTTGTGATTCTGAACATGAAATTGCTTTTGTATCTCTGTTATTGGTATCAATAAAAATACTCTAAAGCAATTAAATGACCTGTGACTCTTCAGTCACATGAAAGTTCCTGTGGATTGTGTTCTCCATAATATTTATGAAACCCCTCTTACTCCTTAGAGCTGAGCAGCTCCTTCACTTGTGAACTTGGCTCAGAGTGTGGATGAGTGAAGGTGTAGAACTGGATCCAGGTAATCCAAGGCAGCATTTTTAGTGCAAGTAGTATTTTGTATTTGTCTAAAAGCCAGAAGAAGAATGCCATTGCCTCACAGTACTTCAGGATGTCACATGCAGGTGTGTCACAGGCTGCAGCAGAGCAGGGATAGAGCCCCTGGCCATACTGTGGGAAAACCAGAGACACGGTGTTGTACCTTGGAGTACCTTGTGGTACCTGGAGTCACAGCCCTGTGTCACAGCCCTGTGTCACAGCCCTGTGTCACAGCCCTGGGACTTGGGTGCTCATTGTTTATAGGAAAAGGTAAGAAATGCAGTGATGCCCAGCAAGGTGATCTGTGTTGAAGGATTTATTAAATATCAGGGAGAGGGAGGGGGAAGAGGAGAAAGGAAGAAAGAGGGAGAGAAGGAAAAGATTCCTTGCATTCCAGAAACGTAGCCAGAGGCACCTGGCAGTGATTAGTGCAAAGGTTCACCAAACTTCAGATAGAGTCTGTCTTACGGAAAAGTCCAAAAGAGTGAGCGGTGTAACTGTTTCCTGAGCATGTGCTGACAGAAATTCCCGTAGGGCAAGACCCAGAACAGAAACACGTGGCCAGAGATTGGGCTCTATCCAGGGACCTGATTAGCAGAGCTTTACACATCATTTTTAATGTTAAGGGAAAAGATGAAAATCCGTGTTAACTTTTTTTCCCATTAAAAAAAAATAATCTCCTGGTCCTGGAACTGAATTGGACTTTCTCACAGTATCAGTGACTGATGCTTGGGGGAGAGATTTTATGAATGAACTGGTTGGTGTGCTGGGTTTTATGGGAGAACCTCATCTCATGGAAACTCTCAGTTCCTGTAAATGGCTACAGTGCTGCACTTCAGATAAAATGTGGAGCTGCTTTGGTTTGTGCTTCTTACTCTGGTGCTTTATTTGCTATTTTTCTTCATGTTAAGCTGAGTTAAATCATGACTCTCAAAAGTCACAACTGTTCGATCTGGCAGTACTGCTGTGCATGGAACTGTTACAGAACGATCTTACAACCCAAAATATACAAAAAATGATTTGACATAAAGGACGTATTTTTTCAGCCTGGATTTGGTCCCATTTCCACTGAACTCAATGGGATATGGGTTGAGGTTCTTTGTCTAGCTGAGGAATCTGCCAATCAAGCCATCACACCATTAAAAAAAAAACAAATACAGACAGTTTTCATATTGAAAACATCCCTGTCTTACATATTTCCATTTGCAGTTATATTTCATTCCTATTTATAATTCAAAAATCTTATTTTGAATTAATTTTTATTATTTTAAAATTTTAAGTTCCACTCAGTATTTACTAAGTATACTGTATGTAGTATTTGGCAGTCAAGATCTAGTCAAACTCTCTGATCTTGAAAGAAGCTTTATAATTTCTTATTCTGTTAATTATTCTTGGAACTGGTATTGAACAAAGATTAAAGCAGAGGGGTAATCTATTTCTTCCTCAGACTAAGCACTGTGGTTATATAGAAAACACCTATCCAGACATTGTGATGGAAATATCAGAACAATCCATGTCCATCTGTATTTATTTTTTTTGTTCTTTATGTTGCACTGATATTGGAACAGGACATTTGGTGTGCACTGGGAGAAGACAGAGATCCTTAAACACCCCTGCCTGCTTGGGGAGGCTGAGTGCAAGACAGGATCAATAATTCTAAAGCAAAGTCCTGGTACTTGATGCCTTTAGATGTGTTTTCTGTAGGTCACTGCTAGTTCATGGCATGCACAGGTAGTTCCCTCTCACAGGCCTTACTTACAATTTAATATAAACTTTCACCATCCAAAATTTATTGTTGAAGTATGATCACAAGAAAGTTCATAAAAGGTTTTAGTGGGATTTCTGTTTGAGATCCCTAGGGTGTGCACTTAGAAAGTGAGACAAGGGATCAATCTTATCTATGTTTTGACATTTAATTTTCCATTTTAAAAAGTACTTCTGATAGGACCAAGATTTCTCAGTATTCCCATTGATGTGAGTGACAAATGCTTTCCAGTAGAGCTGAGGAACTGCTTTGTTGTCCTTGACTGCCACTTGGTTTCATGATTCTTTGTGGGTAGAATCCCACCTGACTGCAGGAGTTCCTGTGGGAAGGGCTGTGGAGCTGGGCATTTTCAGGCAGTGCTGGTGCAGAAATGTGCACAGTGCCACTGACCACTGAGGTGGTTACTGAGGCAGGCTCAGTTATTCCAAAAGTTTTCTTTTGGCCGTGTGTGTGCATCATGTAAGATTTTTCTGAGTAGTCCTTTCCCTGGACTGCCTGCTGATGCCTCCTCAGAGGACGCGTTGGCCCTGCAATCCCACCTGAAATCCTGGCTCCCTCAGACAGGAACTCCATCTCCAGCACCATCCTCCAGTGGTGCTTCAGGGGGAACTGGAAAAGGCCCCCAGTCCGTGGTCAGTCACCCTGAGCTGTGTGGTTAGTGAAGAGAGCAGAATTCCTCTCTGCCTCCATGGGCGATCACTTTACATCCTGAAGCACAAGATGTGATTACCCCTCGCTTAGCATGGAAATGTTGGTTTTGGCCATTAAATTATTCAGTCCCTTGGTAAAAAAATAGGTATTTTGTTTGATTCTGTGGCTCCTGTGGCTGTGTATGGCATAGGCCAGGGCATGCTGTGTGAGCAAAATGTTCCTTTTGTTTCCAGCCAAGCTCCTTCTCTCTGTGGTGCGTGTCCCGTTGCTCCTGTGTCTTGGACAGGGTGGAGAGGAGGCTCCCCCATCACACCCAAAATATTCCATAGAGCCAGGAGCCCTCAAATGTAATGAATTAAGGAAGGATATGGATTTTTTTCATGCCTGTGAGAGTATTTATATCTCTTTATATATAGCTATATATAGGAACAGATATATATTAAAAGGCCCCAAAGGACCTGCAAATTTACTGAATTATGCAAGTTACAATTAAGGTAAAATATATGGTATATATTTATTATTACTTTCCAAACCAAAGCAAACTGTGGTTGTAGTACAGTATTAACAGGAAATGTGCAGCCTATTAGTTATTGAAACACACATGCCTGAGCTGCTGCCTGGGAATTTTAGTGTATCCAGCTGAGTTCCTGCTGTAAGTCTGTCAGTGTTTTCATCTTCCACACAGAAGGTATCACCTTTTAGTCTCGGATGCATTATCTGTTTAATTTGTATCAGGAATGATTCCTTCTCTTTTAACAACCTGAGTATCACAGCAACCTAATTAGTAGGCAGATACTCAGGAGAGAATTACAAACACGGCACTGGAGACTGGACAGTTTGGCTGATGAAAATCTCCCTTTGGGCGTGCCAGAGCATATTCACACATGCACATACACACACAGGGTAATATTTTAGGGACCAGCTTGAGCTGTAGGGATTATGATTAATATTTTAAGGACACAGATCTCCATGTTGGCCACTTGTGCTAACATAGCCAGATTTTTCTGCTGAACAAAGTTCTTTCCTAGCTGAAAACTGTGCTTTAACTTCCAGGAAACATGCTAAATTCCTTGTTGGGAGAGCTCGAGCAGAACATAGCAGATTTTTATGTTAAACTGCTCAGCTCTGTGAAACTCTTTTGATGCAGAGAAGGCAGCGATGCTCAAGTGTTAGCCGGAGCTGTCAGGGTTTCAGCTCAGGTTCCTGCTCCTAGGATACAGCTGCCCGCAGGCAGCAATGTTTGCTGCGCTCCAGCACCGGGGCAGCCGTGCCCGGCGGGAGCAGCGAGCTGGCAGCTCCACACGCTGCTCAGCATTCCCAGCTGGAGCAGGGCCTGCACCCCTCTGGCCTTGCAGGGGACCTCTCCACCCTTGAACACTCATCTCAAAGGTTTCGAGGCACAAACCCTGTTGAGCTCACTCACAGGAAAAACAGGAATGCAACAGTGTGAGTGGGGACAAGCCTTGCTTTAAAAATAACAATAAAAACTTAAATTCTTCTCCCATGGTTGAGATTTAAGTAGCCTCTGGGAGTAGTTAAACTGGGATTTTCAGTATTCCCACAGCTGGATACCTATGTGTACCATTTTTGTTCGACAAAGCAGCGTGATTGCATAGAATTTAGAAACACGATGGCCCATCCTAACAAAGCACTCGGAGCAGCCCGGCAGGTCTCTATGGGGTGCTGCGTTTCCCAGCAGTAGTCAGGACAAGACATTCCAAGAGCAGGCAGAGGAAACCCAACACAGGCAGTTGCAGAGGACTCGCTCCCCAGCAGCATTTCCCTCCCCTATTCAGAGCGGTTTCTGGCTCATCCCGACATTGGAGTTTTTAGTACGTCTTTTGTTTCTCTTTTAAATGCGTGTGTGGTCATTACCCATATAAATGTCACTATCATGAGCTCTTTTAGCTATTATCTTTCCAACGAAAACAACTGCAATCTTTTAGATCTCCGTTCAGATAGAAGCATTTCCAGGCCTGCAGAGCGTGGCCGGCGCTGGAGCCCGATGCGGCTGTCGCTGTGCCGGCGGAGGGCGGCGGCCGGGCTGCGCTGCGTGCCGCGGCCGGGCTGCGCTGCGTGCCGCGGCCGGGCTGCGCTGCGTGCCGCGGCCGGGCTGCGCTGCGTGCCGCGGCCGGGCTGCGCTGCGTGCCGCGGCCGGGCTGCGCTGCGTGCCGCGGCCGGGCTGCGCTGCGTGCCGCGGCCGGGCTGCGCTGCGTGCCGCGGCCGGGCTGCGCTGCGTGCCGCGGCGGGAGCGCGGTTCTGCACGGACGGACAGAGCCCGCGGCTCACGGCGGCTCCGAGGCCGGCCGGGCCCCGCTGAGCCCGCTGCGGAGAAGCTGCGGCCCCAGGGGAGCTGCCCCTGGCCTTTGGCTGCTGCTGCCGCCCAAATGCACTCGGAGTTTCCCCGCATCGCCTCCTCAGCAGCGCGGGCTCCAGACAGCCTTCGGTCCCTGAGCTGGGCAGAGCACAGAGGCCCCGCCATCCCCGGTCCCTTTTTGGCACCTCTGCAGCCCCGGACCTTTTCCAAACCAGAACAAATAGGATATTTTTCTCCATATTGGTTCCTCTTTATTTTACATATTACTGACTAGCACTTACTGGAGGGGATATCTTTCTCACCAAAAAAAAAAAAAATGTTTTCCAGTTCTTGCTGTTTGACTTGAAAATATCCTTGCCTTCACTCATTTAACAATGCTAGTTTAATTCCTCGGTTTAATCTGGGGAGATTCAGTCTTCTTAGTTTGTATTATAGGTCTTGTTTCCTTGTTTTGAGAGATGGAATTATCTGAGCATAGGATGGGCTTGGACTGGTTTATTTAAAACCCTTCTAATATTTAGAGCATCACTGTGACAGCTTTTGGCAGTGTTCCTGTGCCTCTCATGTTAAATTTGGTTAAGCTGTTGTCACCATTTATTCACAGTTCCCCTCTGTTTACCTCTTGCACACTCTCATGTAGTGCTTAGCCCTCATTGGAGCACAGCCTTGCTCCCAAGGTCAGCGCAACTGCTCCAAGAAGCCGTCATGTGGAATGATGGTTTATGGTGTTTGAACAGCTTGTGCAGGGGTAGAGGAAGACACCAGTGAGAGATTGGAGTTTTTATTTAGTTAATTTTTGTCTGCCTCCAACAGTTGTGCTCAGTATTTTTTTCCAGCTCAGTGACATCTATTACAACCTGCAGAGGTTGTTTTATTTTTTTTCCTCGGGTTCTGTAGCTGGGAAGCCTTCACAGGCTGGCTCTCGCAGAGTGAGGTGGATTTTGCAGCATCTGAAGGTTCTGGTGCTGCTCAAAGAGTTTAGCAAAAGCTCTGGAAGCAGCAGAGAGGGTATTGGGAAGTCCCCGTGCTGTTTGACAGGGCACCACTGGGCTGTGGAGCACAGGCCCCTTGTCCCAGCTGCAGGAGATCCACTCTTTGCTCATCTGCAGAGTGAAACTAACGCTGTTCTTTGTCTCAGCTGCAGCTCGACCCTCTTACAGTTGTACCCCAGTAAGATATGAAGGCACTTAAACCATGTACTTGCATTTACCCATTCCAGCTACATTTTCCATTTCTGTTTCTAGGCATGTATCTCAGCTCACAAAATTCTAAATCAGATGGAGCTATGTTTAACTTGCTCACTGAGGAGTGGTGTCAGTTTGATCCTGTTGTTACGGCAAGTACAGGAAGTCATTGAAAAGGAAC
Organism: Lonchura striata; assembly: GCF_050655825.1. Taxonomy (NCBI): domain Eukaryota; kingdom Metazoa; phylum Chordata; class Aves; order Passeriformes; family Estrildidae; genus Lonchura; species Lonchura striata. The sequence goes on from NC_140710.1 coordinate 5,511,376, forward strand.
AGAATTCCTTGTCTAACTCTTGCCTACTAGCAAATATCTGAAAGTAGCACTACATTGTCGTCCTTTTTTTCAATCTAATTTGTACCTGCAAAACAGACTTCTCTATAGTTTGGCCATTATGGAAATAGTTAATACACGTATATCATCTTGCCATATTATGATGTGATACATGAAGTTTTTCTGTATTTTCTTTTTCTAGGCTTGCTCCCAACATAATCTCTCCGCTTGTCAGCCCCCTGAAAGCTTTAGTTCCACCTTCCCTCTTGCAGAAACACGGCTCTCCATCATCCCACAGCCAGTCACCCAACGGGCAGCAGTTTTCTGGGATACCAAATACACCGTACACTCCATTTCCCAGCCAGTCTGTACAGCAGGGATCTCAAGGTAACTCTTCCCTCTTTTTGTTTTTGCAGCTTTTCTAATTTCTAGTTGGAGAGAAAGAATTTATTTTGTTTTTTCATATTTATCTTGCTTTTTCATAATATTCATAATATTAATATGAAATATTAATTTTTGTATTTAATATTTACTGTAGTTTTTCAGTGGGAACTCCAGTTTTTAAACTGGACTGATGTATATACAGATGGAAATTTTAAGACAGGTCCATGCTGTGATATGTCATCATAATGGGGAATGTTGTCCCAACAGCAGATTTATTGCATTTATTCAGGTCCTTCAGTAGAAGCCTGCTGGCCATGCACCTCCCATGACTGGTCATCCAGCCTGGACTGACCCTGCAAGAGCCACCCAGTCCCAAAATACATGGGCTGAGGCACACCTTGGCAGTGTCCTGCTCTGTCCACTCATAGTGATGCACAAGACATGGAATTTGACAAAGAAAGCAAACATTTTTTCATTTATTATTTGGAAGTTTAGCTTGTTTTATGTTCTATAGTAACATGTAAATGCACTCTCTACAACTGTAGAGTGCCTGTGGGATTCAAGGACAGGAATGGGAGCAGTAAGCAGCTGTCCCACAGCTTAATTTAAAACATTTTTTGTTCTGAATTACTCAGCCTTTTTAATTGCAAGCTTACATACCTATTCTGGAGTTCTGCTGTGGGAACTAATTAATATTCCTGAAATTTTTGAGGTACAAATTAGCAAAAGATATTATTATCACAGATTCTTCCAGTAACAGGAGCTTGCATATTTCAGAAATCTGTTATGCAATCCAGATGGTGAGCTGCTAAAATGTGGTAAATATTCCCAATAAAGAAGTGTGCAGGACATCTGTCTGCTTGCAAGAGCCTGAGCACAAACCCGTGAGCAGCTCCCAGCTAGGATGAGGTTGGGTATCCCAGAAGTTCCCTTCTGCCCCTCGTTCTCTGAGCAGTGTTTTTGCTCTTTGGTTGGACAGGCTTAGTCTGAAAAGTTAAAGTGTATTATATTTAATGATTTGTGCTGAAGGAAAAACTAACTCAACCTGATGCTCAACAGATTATTCAATTTAAAAAGATTAACTCTGTAAGGGAGAAGTGGCAGATTTATGATAGCATATAATGATATATGATTATGTTGCTATAATGAGCTAAATAACTACAAGCCACAAGAGGAAAGTTTAGCAGCTCATTACTACGGCAGAAACAAATGCATAGACAGAACAAGTTTTGAACCACTTAAATAAATTTACTTTATTCCTTAAGAAAACCACATTTCCTTTTGAATGAATTGTTGCTTTCTAAGTGTTATGTCATGTGGTTTTGAAAAAGCAATAATTTTCCACTTTGGCCAAATGTTGAAGTATTATTATAAATTAATTATGGAAATGGTCATTCCAAAATCAGTTTTGATTAGCAGCCTTTGAAACCAATTATCTGTAACCTGTACTTAGCTATACTTGCTCTACTTTTTCTCTTTTTTTGCCTCTCAGTTCATTAATAGCACATTTTTCTAATGGAATCTGTAATAATTTGGGGGTTTTGAATTTTTGCCAAAAAAAAGTACACCACATAAACCTAGTGTAGAACCAGGCATCTGTACAGAAGCACATAAACACTGTGGATGTGGGAGTTTTAGGAGATGGCAGCTTCGTCAGGCTGGTAGCAGAAATATTGATAATGAAAGAACAAGCTGACATTATTTATATGTTTTAACCTAGCTGTAGTAAGATCACATGGAAATCATTACATGCTGAAAGAATTTGGCAGGCAATGGAATACTGTAGTTATTTATACCTGACATGATTTCTTGTCAGAAATTTTATGGAATTTGAAAAGCTGAGATTTATTTGGAAATACATGTAAATGACATGACATAACAAGATGGCATTTAATAGCCATATTCCAATTATTTGCTCATTACATCATTCATTTTAAAGCTGCTTGAAGTTTTCTAGGCTGTGCCTTAGAGAAGCAGAGGCAGCCAGTGCGCTGTGTGAAGTGGCTAAGTGCAGCTTTTCTGCCACAAATTATTTCAAAGCAAAATTTTAACTAAATGTTATGTTTGGAACTCAGTTTATTCCTTTATGGACTGTTATATTTCTACATCTACTGTACATAAAACATTTAAGAGTGATCATTTAAACTGACAGGACATTTAGTAAATTCTTCACTCGAAAATAACCTTAGAAAATTCTTGATTTAAATCAAAACTGAAGGAAAACCTGAAATCCATGTGGCAAAAAAAATATTGGTGAAACACTTATTGCCAAGTTGGTACTCCAGATTTTCACTCTAGAAGGAGAAGGGATGTCTGCAGTGGAGCAGCCTTCTTGCTTGCTTTGTATTTTAACCCCTGAAGGGAGTATTTTTTAAGAACTTGTAAAAAATGCTCCCTGATTAGTTTAATCAGCCATATGTGGTTGTTAACTGAATGCTTGGTAATGGGATTTTAATAATATTTTAATTCCCCATATTTTCTCAGTGAAGCATTTAAAGAAATGTAAAGGAACTACAACTAAATGCAACGAACCTGAAGGGTCAAAAATCCCATTTTTAGTGTGATACTTTGTTCTACCTGACTTGTGTTCCTGCTGCACCCTTCCCCTTCCTCACTCCATGTACTTTCTTTAGTTGCATACCTGCATTTATCCCACCTTGCAGGTAAGTTAGAACAGGGAAGGTGCAGTAGCACCAGGATTTTCCTACAGCCCCCTCTTCACTGGGTGGTTCCAGGAACACTTTTCCCTCTGCCTCTCAGATTGCCTCACAATGGTGCTGAGGGATAAACACTGCAATCCAAAAGAAGATTTCATTGCTTATGGCAGTTCTTTTCCAGACTGATTCTGAGGCAGTTCGCTGCTTCAGGTATTTCCAGACAGTGTAACTTAAAACACTTGAAAACAACCTTTCCCCACAGGTCTTGGGAAAACCCTGGATCCAGCTAGTTTCAGTCCAGTTCTGTCATGCTTGGCTGCTCTCTGCTTTTCTAAGCCAGTGTGCCAGCTCTGTAGATAATGAAGATTTTTAATTGATGTAACAAAGGCAAGCCTGAGAGCACAAGGGAAGGACAGCAGTTACAGGGAGAGAGAAAATACATGTAATGCTTTCCCTAGAAGTGATGTCTGTAGCAGACATTCTAGAAAAGGTTCATTTTTCTTTTTCTCTAGCAGTGCATCTAAGTGCTCTCTGCAACCAGTTGTGCCTCCTTTGAAGCCAAGTGTCTCTTTTTTTTCACTGCTCATCTCAAAAGGATGTATTTTTAGAAGGCTTACAGCAAGGATCTTGTGTTTTGTAAACAGAAAGGATAAGTATCAGAACCAATCAATAACACACTGTACCTAAAACCACATCAAAAGAGGGCTGTGCTACCTCTCATAAGAGCTTCTTGGTTCTTTGAGCCAGACTCTCCAGGCAGTAAAACAGAGGTGGCTAGCTGTTTGTTCCAAGGAAAGACATGCATCATTTAATGCTCAGCTTTCCAAATTTTTGGGCTGCCTTTGCCATAGCAGCAAATACGAGCAGCCTTGGTACAGAGTCTTTATCTAAGAGTCATCCATTAGGACTTCACTAATCATGGACATCAACACTTTAGGTATTTTGTAGTGGATCATACGTTCTTCAAGAAGTTAAGCATCTAATCCTTGCAGATTTTGCCAAAGCACATATTAAACTGGGAAGCTTCAGAGCAAATCTTTCACCACTCAGTGAGTTGATTGCATTTCTACTCAAGAACTGCCTCACTTGACCAGACCCCAAGCTTTGGCTGGTATTGTCTGCTTGGTCAGACTTTGGTAGTAGAGGGGAAAAATAGAGGGAAAAAATAGAGAGATCTTACTGAACAGGAGAGAGCTTGCACACTGCAGGAATTGTAAGGGACACGTTCACCCCATACAGCCCCAGGTGCTCTGGGGACAGGCTCAGGGATTTAATTTCTGAACAAACAGACTGAAGAGCTGCACAGGCAGCCCTGCAGGGCGGGTCTCTGCTGTGAGTGGGGCTGAGCTGTCAGCTGGAAACAGGGAAACGTGGCTGTGAGTGGGATTCGCTGAACTGCCCCGAGCTTCTGCAGGAGTTCCTGAGCAAATGTTTCAGTCTCAGTAAGATTGAGGAAAGAAAGACAACAGCTCCGTATTTTTTCTGGCAGTTAGAGGAAAATCCTGAAGCACATTCTGCTAGACCTTAAGATTAATTTGGTTGACTTCAGTTGCATTTAAGGGAAGGAGAATCATTTCAGAGAAGGCAGGAAAAGGGGGAGCTGATAGGAATGTGCAGTTAGTGTGCATTGCACCCAGAATAAGGAAGAGATTATTGAGACAGGAGGAAAGAAAATAATTAAATCAGGCCATGGTTAGTTTAAATATTGTGACGTACTTTGAGATCATCCTTATGGGAACAAATTACAATTTCTTAGAATGTTGGAACAACTTAAAAATGGCAAAATTTCTTCCTTAGCAATTAATTTGTCTTTTACTGTTACATGTCTTCTTTTTTTGTCTACAACTCATTCACAACTTCTGATGGCAAAACCTAAACTGCTGGGTACTGATAATACAATACTTGGGGAAAAAAAACCCCAGGATCTAAGAAGTGTTGGGTATGTGGAGCATGAAAATCAAATATGCCCCAAAAGCAGAATGACTCAGGCCAGCAGAGACCATACAGATCTATCTCAGCACTTTCCAGAAGCAGAAGAGCCTCTGGTTGAACTCAGTCTTCACCTGACAACTATCTGGAGTCAGCACTTCTAGATCAATTACACCTGCACACTGTGGTCCCTGTGTCAGTGAAAGGGGGTTCATTTGAATCAAGAGCAGTCTGGGAAAGAAGTCTGAGGAACCTGTGAAGGTGTTTTGGATAAACAGCGCTGTCTCCAGCAGTTCACAGCATACACTGGATGGCAAAAGACTTTACTTAACTGAAAACAAAGCAGTGCTATTCATTTAAATACTGCATTATTGTATTTAAATTAACAGTGATTCCTTAAACAGAGATATTCCCTTTGGAGCTGAGCATCCTGGACCTGATCCAGTGGAGGGCTCACTACTTACCTTGGATCCAAGGGTGCTGTTGACTGTGTTCAGCTGATCTGTTGATTGAAATGAAGCCCATCCTTGAGATTTTTGCTTCAGTGGGGATCACATCCACAGCACCTTGTGGGACCAAATCTGATGCAGCTCTTCTGTAACTGCACTTTATAGAACAGGAGAATAATTTTTCCAAAGTTAAAACTGAGGAACTAAACCCCCAACAGTAATGAAATGCTGTGACAGAAGTGGAGGTAGTACCATTGCAGAAGGATTGAATTGTGTGCAATATCTGCTTTCAGGTTACCAAGGCAGCTTTCACTCCATACAAAACTGTTTCCACTACGGAGATTGCTACAGAACAATGGACCAGTCTGTCAGCAGTGATGTGCTCACAGGGGAATCCCATTGCTTCAGTCCTCTGAGGCAGAATGGCTATCACATACTCAATGCACCTTTACCTTCAACAGGTAATTTATTCCACCTATAAGGAATTATCCATATGATATTTGTAGCAGGAGGGGCAAAGAACAAATTTTATTTTCAGTGTTATGACTAAACCATGTTTGTATAAAAAATATCCCTGAAATTAATTTTCATCTATAAAAACCCCAGAAGGAAAGCAAATAGCTTTTTTTTTAATCCTCTGTATTTGACTGATAGACACAGTCTCTTCCATTCTGCTGGATGCCATAGGCAACACCCACCTTCAAGAGAGCTGACAAGGCACTGCCTACATTTTTTGTGTGGTCTGTTTATTGCACATTTCAGTTGTCCTCAGGAAGGCTTTTATAATCAGGTCAAAGTTATAATGGCTGCATTACTATAGTACTTCAGTATTTTAGTATTCTCTTTTTTCTATCTTTAAAATTAATAATTGACAGAATTGCTGAAATCAAACAAAACATGAGTATTGTCAGAGCCATAAAACACAACCATTTGCTGCAATCTTTCCTTACATATCTCCAAGAAAGTTCTCTTCATGTCTGCACTCAGGAGGGCACCTCGGTTAAGAGTGATACTGAAAACATATGTTTAAGTGCTTTTTGAATTGGGGCCTGAGTCAGACCACAAAATTAGAGTTGACTTTCCTGTTTGTTTTGTATTAAAGGAGACTCTGTTCAGAGCAAGTGTGCACGCATTTGTCTGCTGTTCCATTCTGGGAAGTGCATGCATCAGTAACCAACACAAGGGAAACATTTAAGATGAAGTTTCAACTTCAACTTTGAATTCTTTAGTGTTACTCATAAGTTTGATATTACTAAAACATAGGGGTTTTTCATGTTAACATCAAATTTCAAGCTTAGATTGACAGCCTGCAATATTTAAAGAACAGACTAAATAAACTTTCCAAAAGAAATTGTAGCAGTAAAGAATAATACTGTGGCAAGACACCAACTTCAACAACAGTTGATTTTTCTGTCTGGGCCTGAACTATCATGAAATGTTTCTGTTTAGTATTTTTGTTTTTAGAGTGGTTATTGAGGCATGCAAATACTTAAAAGGCTGAAATATAAACATGTATGAAATATATATATCTCATCTCATCTTTTAGTGTGTAAAATAGAACCATTCAGGTTTGCAAGATTCATCAAGGCTATGCATTAATTTTTTTTCAGGCTTTTATAGCACCATTAATATTAAATGAGATCTCATCTCGCAGGAATGCCCAATGTGACTGGCAAACAGCTGTTCCATGAATCACATTAACAGTCAATAAATTTTTATTTTCTGTTCAGGACTTTGGATAGTTTACTCTATCTGGAATTTAATAATGATTTCTGGGGTGTATGCTTATCTTGGGTTTTATCCATCTGTGGTTCTGTATCGACCCTGTATACAGGCTCATCAAATAGAAATTAACATAACATAAACACTCACAAAACTTACCAAAATACTGGTCACTCCTCTTGGCCCAACACAGATAAACACGCCGAGGTCATCCTCCAGAACCTCTGGACATTCACTGTGTGCCGGATTTCTGCAGACAGCAGAATCTGATCTGTAAACCAACAGTAATTAATAAGTCATAGGAAAATGCAGAAATGTAAGTAAGTAGAGAATTTGATCTCAAATAACAAAAACATACTTAACAGTAAAATAGCCCCAATGAAGTGGACAGGTTTTCCTGCAGCCAGGACTGGCTGTGTAGGATGCAGGATCTGTCCCTGGCTGCTGCTGTGGTGCCATTTAGCCCCAAGGCCCCTGTGGAGCCTGGGCAGAGTTTGGTTCAGCCCCACCCAGGCACACCTGCCTGCAGAGGTGGGGGCAGGTGGAAAAGACAAGGGGATGGCTGAAGAGAAGGAACTGCCTCATTTTCTACCAAGGCCCAGAAAAAGTCATTTCCCAATGGCTCCACGGACCTCTCCATGGCGCAGAGGATGGAACCAGGTCTGGTGCTTCAAGCACGAGGATCAGCCCTCCCCAGTGGAGTCCCCACTCTGTGTGAGGGCTCAACGTTCTGTGTCAGGCACAAGCATTTGCTAAACTGCATCTTGTTCCATGTACTCCTTCAGCTGCTGCTGCTTATTCCAGTTATGGTGGGTGGGCTCTGGGGTCCCTGGGTGCTCAGTCTAAGGGTTAGAACATTGTGCTGAAGTTCACACAGATGCTTTTCTAAAGACCCAACCCAAATCAGGTGGTATAAAAGAAACCAGAATATGTATAAAGGATGATGCTGAGGGGGTGAACACAGCAGAGGGGAAGTAAGGAGGAACAGGACTGCAGTAAAATGAACAGGCCCTGACTAGCTAGTTGCAAAAGCAGGCTACAGTGGGTCATAATAGGAAATTTTAATATCCTTTGGAGTAGGCAAGAAATGTTTTTTTAAGACTCCCTGGCACCCCAGCTGCCTAGCATCTGGTAGAATGGCACACCTGCTCCTTTCCACAGGGATGTGCAGCTCAAGAGGTTTGTAATAGCTGTGGAAGTTTGGCACTATGAAAGAAGGACAAAGAAATTCTTCCCTACTGCTGTGGCTTTCTGGTATCTGGGCAAGCAGCAACCAGCTTGGCCTGGTGGGCTTTGGTGGGCTGAGGTTCACAGCTGTTTCCATATGTCATGTGAGCCTGACCTGCCCCAGCCATGCTTCCTCAGACCTGCACTATGTGGAGAGCCAGTAAATGTAGGATCCAGATTTCTTCTGGGTCTTAAGAGCAGCTGGGAACATGTGGAATATTTCTTTGAAGTGCATTAAAAGAAAAGAACCAGACCAAGAGGACTGCATCACTTCTAGTGCACACTTAGTAGGATCTTGGCCCACTCATTGTTTTGATGTCCTATTCAGATAATGACTGAGTGCCAAGAACTTCACTTGCAAGTGCACAGCTTTGCACAGAAACGAATGGGAGCACCAGCCATGATGACACAAACACGTACAGAGAACTGTGCATCTCCTGGCAAGGCCTTGGTGCTGAACACCATTGTCCTTCCATTAACGCTGTGCTGTGCTGTGCTGTGCTGTGCTGTGCTGTGCTGTGCTGTGCTGTGCTGTGCTGTGCTGTGGGTTCCCAGGCCCCCCTGTGCTTCCCTCCTCTCGTGCACCATGGCACTAACTCGTGTCCTTGTCCTTGTCTCTCTTCCAGGCTATGAGGGGATCTCTGATGCCCAGTGTGTATCTGAAGACATGGTCTCCAATGGAACGGATGAAAATGGATTCTTCCAGAACAGTGCCTTTGATCACTGCTTGAATCACATTCCTTCCATCTACACAGATACCTAAGAGCAATGCTGGCCTTATTTCCTTTATTATACCTATAACTGCGTATGTAATAACAAAGGTGTTGTTCAAGTACTTTTATTTAGTCTGTATCCCTATATGTGCTCATTTAAATGCACACCTCACATTTACCAAACCATTTTATACATGAATAGTCTGTATAAGATAATATTGGAACCTGTTCCTTTGCTGTGGCACTTTGAAATTCATGCTTTAAGGGAATGAGGAGCATTTCAAGCAGCTTGTTTTGTAAGTTCTCTCAGTAAAATGTAAATGTAAGTTATATAATAAACTTGTAAAGAAGATGTTTTCCTTCTTGGAAAGTATGCTTCAATTTGAGAATGTTGTTCCCTTTAATCAGTTTTCATTTAACTTGTTGGTTCGGTCTTCCCTTTTTTCTTTTTTTTTTTTTTTTAACTGAAAGGATTTTTTTTAATCAGAGACCTCATGTATATAAAGATCTACATTTTCTCAGCTGGTTTTGTATTTTCAGTTTTACAAGAAAGCATTAAAAACTGGAAACAAGTGTGTTGTCATTTCTTAACACCATTTGGCTCCCTGATACTGCATTTTAAACATGCCTGAGAGGGATTTTAACAAAGCAGTGACATCTCAGTCACTGTGACATGAAAACAGCCCACGTGTATGTGAAGAAAAAGGGGCTTCCTGTGGAACAGAGTCCCCTGGAGTTGTTTGGTTCCCTGTCCCTGTGGTCCTGGCCCCACTGGGCTGCACTCCCAGCATAGTGAGGATTCCTGGGAGAGGGAGACACATCCTGCACGGGGCCAGGTGCCAGTGTGTGCCCAGCAGGCCTGCCAGAGCTGAGCTCCTGGAAGTGTCCCACGGCGCTCCGTGAGAACAGTAAGGGAAAGGTAACTGGAAAAAAAAGTTCACATTTACAAACCACTGCAAGCTGGGCTTAATAAGGGTTGTCCAGACCCTGCATCAATCCATGTTTGCTCACCTACAGTTACCCAGGCTGCCACAGGGCACCACTGAAAAGCCCAAGCTGGGTGGAACCCAGTCTGAGGATGGTACTTTCCTTTTTTCATCTCTTTCCTCCCCAGAAATGTGGGACACAGCTCAGGTCCCACAGGATGCCTGTGTCCCAGTCCCAGGACCCCACAGCATTGCTGCTGTGGGAGCATCAGGATCCCTGGTGCCCCTGTGCCTCTCCTCAGCCCCTGCAGCCTCTGCAAACACAGGAATTGCCCCCTCACTGGGGCTGATCCACAGAGCCTGCACAGTGCACTTGTTTCTCCAGGGCCTGGGTGCACCTTGTTAGTGCATTTGAAGGGGCCTCTGTATCCAATTTAGCTTTCTGTCCTCCAGAAATTTGAATGAAACTGAGACATTCAGGAAGTTTTAGTCACTACAGAACAAGGTTTCTGGGGTTACATGACCTGACCCCCCTGTTTTAGCACGGGTTCCTGAACTCTCTCCTCTCAAGGACACCCAGTGCCAGCTGCAAACCCATTAATTGTGGCTGAGCAGCCCTGGCAGCACTGACTCATCATTCCTCTCCTAGAACCCAAATGCAGAAAGGCCCCAAATTGTGCTCTAAGCCTACACACGTGGCTTTGCTTCTGATCACAGCCACATTTGGCTTTTTGTCCTGTTTGTTTATTCTGATGTCTCAAGAGTTGGGGTTTTTTTGGTCTCAGACGTTAAGTGGGCAGAACTCTCTCCCAGAACATTAAACAAGGAGGCAGGTAGCTTAACAACTGCCAAGCAGGAAGAACTAGGGCTTCTGAAGGAAGACTTAGAAAAATATCCAAAGCCTAACAAAGCTGTAATGTCTGAGACAAAAATCAAAATAATTCCTGTGCTGCAATTAGTTGGAAATACAAAAAGGAAACCATGACTTAAAAACAAGATTAATTCAATTTCCTAAAAATTAAATAAATTATTCTAAAACCAACGTTTTGTTTTTTTTTTTTTTTTTCTAAAAATATAAACCAACCAATTCTAAACATATTTGATCAATTACAAAAATTCTTATGTCACAACAACCAGGCTGTTCAAAACCACACAATGATTCACAAAGGTTTGGGAAACTTAAAGCATAGCAGCTGGGGTGATGATTTAATTCCACAATCTGTGTGAATCAGGTTTTCTGTAAAGTAAAAGGATAGATTCAGAGAAATGCAAAGGCACTTGTTTGAGTCTGTATGGTTTGGAAAGTTATCGTAATAAAGCCAGTAAAATACACAATAGCACAGTTAATGGTGACTCGTGTGCTGTGTACCTTATTATTTCCTTTTATTACATGTAAGTAGGGAAGTATCTCATGTTAGCTTTTCCTAAAGACACAAAGAAACCTTTCAATGGAATTTATTGCTTGGCAAGTTTCTCATTGTGGTGCTGTAAAAACCCCAACAACTAATATGTATAATAACTGGGGTAAGGCTTTATATATAATAGTAGAAAATTATTACCCTGTGGAATTAAAATGGAACTGCTGGTTCCGCTTCACTGTCAGATACTTTTTCAATCTAAGCAACAGAATTCAACTAATAAATTACAACACTACTTGAAAAATAGCTACAAATCATTTCCCCAGTGAATGCAAACCCCATTTTTACCCCTGTGCCTGTACTCTGTATATGCAGGACGCTTTAGGAACAACTGAAATAAGATGACCTTCAATGGCTGATCAAGCTGGGAGAGAGAAAATTAATTTCAAGTTGACACTGAGACAGCAAAGGCACTTCTCTGCACTCTCCACCAGCTGGGCTGGAAGCCAAACATTTAGCAGGACTTCAAAGCTTTTAATAAAATCAAGCTCAGGCTTTCCATTGTGTAGAAAACCAAAACGCTTGTTCTGTTCCCATCCTGCTGCAGCACCTCACAAGCTACAGAGTGATGGTCCTGCCGTGCTCCAGAGGAGCCTTTGCAGGTGAGCTGATGAGAGGTGCACAAGATTCCCAGCACCCTTCAGGCTGGGAAATATCTCTGTGATCATCGTGTCCAACGTGTGGCATTTAATGACAAGAGTCTGGTAATGCCCTCATTCCGATGTGGCAGCGGGGCACAGGAAGGTTCAAGGCCAAAGGCTCACGTGTGCAGCAGGAATGGCCACAGCCTGCTCAGGGCTCGGGTGTGCTCCCAGGGAAAGGGTACAGGCACCCAGGACATTCTCAGATCATTTTCTTTCCTTACATGCACACCCAACAGCAGGAACAGCTGCTGCTGGTGGAAAGGCTCCCCGGTTTCTGAGCTTGTCCTTTCAACTGGATACATTTTCTAAATGGTAAAAGTCCAAAAAGCCAAATTCCAAAGCACATTAAGAGCACCGGTTTGATACTGCAATAGCTCTGAGTTACGCAAGCAGTGCAAAAAAACCCCAGTGCTTAAAACAACAACCAAGTATGTGAAAATAAACAGTGACTGTAAATTGAATTTAAATTGCATAAGAGAAAAAGATTTCAATGGGTTTTGCTATGATCTTATTAAGACCTACATGATTTTAGTTCAGCTCTTCAGTAACGTATTTGTATTAAATTAGGTCAGCACAACAGAAGATGGAAAAATAGCCAGCCTATATAATTTAATTCACTGACAGCACAAAGCCATTGGAATATTCCCTCCTGAGATAAGCCCTTCTGAGATCTGCAGAGTTACACTAAAAGCTCCTCTCTGCTTCAATTTCAAAGCAAACTGCAAACTCCCTGAGGTGATTTGGGAGTCCATGGCCCAGAGTCAGCAGAAGGAAGGCTCTAGCCATAGACTGTCACAGCCTTGCAATGCTGCCTGTCTCAGCTCCATGGGCTGAAATCCACTCAATCATGACAGAATTTTTCTTTAAATCATTGAAACTGTACTAAGTCCCAATCTAGCTAAAGGCTTTATAAAACGGATCTTTCTACTGGATTCCTACTGAGATGAAATTTGCCCATTCCTTTGGCAAAACGATTTCTGTAGTAGTGGTGAACCCAGAAGAAAATAAAATTCTTCTGGGCAAATACAGATTTTCTGGCCAATGCCAGTAACTTTCATTCAAAACCAAGTGACTCAACTTTAAAAGTGCATTTCTGGCCCTGTGTTATAAAGAAGTTCTCTTCAATTCATCAAGGACACCAAGAAAAGCATAATGCTAGTTTTCAAAACTCTTACAAGTTTAGGCCATCTTGATTTCAGAGTTTCTCCCTCCTTTCTGAGAGTCTGCAACTCTCCGAGTGTGCCTGTGTGGCAGACAGCGGACTAGAATGAGCTGCTGGGCACAAGGACAATAGAGACCTGGGCTGTGGAGACACTGGCCTGGGACTGGGCTGGAAGGGAGCACTTTGTGCTCCTTTATCGGAGGTTAGACCCATCTCCCCACACTTTAAGGTTCCCTTCATTTCAGAAGGGCAGCAGGTTGCCCATCCTCAGGGCAGTGGTAACAGAGAGCCCCAGAGCAGCTCTTCCCCTGCCAGCACCCGGGATCAGTGTGTGGGGCACACAGCAGATCCAGGGTTTTCAGTAACTCAGGGAAGGATTCCTTTCCCCCTTCTCCAGGTGTCCATGAGTGGTCAGAGCAGCACCTTGGCTTCCTCTCAGGTACTGAGAAGAAAAAGATGCCTCCAAAGGGGGCATCAGTCTGTCCCAGGAAGGTGTTGAGGAGCCACTGTCTCCACTGATGGACATCAAAATGCAGACATAATAAACACCTCCCAGCCCACCTCCTGTGATAAGGAAGGCTGAGCCTGTGCCAGTATTCCACATCCTTTCCTGAACATTCAGTGCTCCTCTATGAAACAGAGCATGCCCCACACAGCAATCTGAGCAAACCTGGAGACCACTGGGACCAAATGAAATTCTTCTCAACCAGAGTTTGCCCTGAGTAAGTGACCCTGCTGAATTGCAATGGGCTGAGGAACAGATTTTTAAAGGTGTCAGAAAGCCTAAAAAACAAAACAAAAAAAGGACAAGTGGTTTGGGTTTGTTGGTTTGCTTGTTTGTTTTTAACACAACTGCCTTAAATTGCTTTAATTTCATATCCAGCATGGTTTTCCTTCTGGGAAATCCCCTTAGGTATCTATTTCCATCTTTAGGCATATTCTTCAAATCTGGGCTATACTGCATTAAGAGTTTTCTTTCCTATCTCTTTGATTCTCTTCGAGAATCACACATTTGCCTAAGGAATTCTCTGTGGAGCTGAAATTTGTTAGGATTATAAATACAGGCTGAGCTGGGAACAGGCACTGGAAACTGCCATGAAGACCATGTACAGAAAACAGTGATTCTAGTCACACAAGATACCTGATACAGTTGGCAGGAAGGCAAAGCTAAACAAATGCAGGTTTACATTTTACTATTTAAAGAATAAAATATTCAACTTGAGTTCCATTAACACCTGTCAGGACTTTGGTACATACTCAAATCCACATTTCTAATTTTACTGCTAAATAATCCCAAACTTGGCAGTTAGAAGGTAAAGTAAAATACCCAGGCTAAACATCTGAAGCAAATTGTAGCTCTCTGGAAGAGCACTTCTGCTGTATAAATGAAGGTCATATGTATAAATGATTAGAAGCTTAAGGAAATATGTCTTCTGCTTTTCTAAATTGATAACATACATATTGCATTAATATTCCCACATCAATTATTGGACATGTTCCCTGCTGTAAGAAAACGGTTCATTTAAAAAAAAAATAATCCTGTGGAATAACATTCTTATCCTAGCACAATCAACTCTTGCCAAGCAGAGGGAAAAGAGGTTGATTTAATAAACTACATCCTGGAAAAGCAGTGTGTCAGTCCCTGAAGGTGCTATAACCTGGATGCACCCTGGTTTTGGGGGACAATCTGTAAGATGCAAGTGTTGTCCTTTGTCTGATGAAAAAAGGACAGAGGTGACAGGTCCTGGTGGGGATGGGGTGGGAGGAAGCAAACCAAAAACTTCAGCTGTGGTATTAAAGTTATAGCAGCTGCACCAATGGCTAACCCAAGAGCTCTGGTTATTTACCAACAGCTAAATAAACTAACAAACATTGTAGAAGGCTCTTTAGACATTTGTTTTCTCTCTGGAAGGAGCAACTCCTCCTTGGCAGTGGGCATGGGGCAAGTTGTGACCCCAGCAGGAAGGAGGGATGACACCCAATTCCCAGGCTCTCATGATGGATGGGCTGCCCAGGCCCTGCCACAGCTCTCCCCAGTGAAGTCACACTGCTGCTGGTGACTGTCACCCCTTTGGCTGCCACTACATCACACCTGCCAGAAAGAACTTAATCCTAAGGTTCATAAAAATACTTCTGAAACAGATTTTTCCCCTTTGAAGTGTACCAGATCTCACGAAATACCAAGTATTTTCCATAAATGTCCCAAGCTAAAATACACCTAAAGATACCTACAGGGTCTCCAATATCACTCTGCTGGATAATGTAGCCCATTATACCCTGAGCACCCCCTGCATGTCTGGAAACTCCTCCTTTCCCAAGGTAGATGGTCTTGGCACAGACACGAGGGAGCCCAGCTCTGCTGCTCTGTGCTGAGGATGGCAGCAGAGTCACCAATTCACCACAGCTGATGCATGCAAACAGTATTTATCACTTCTGACAGATTCATTTATTTTCTACTTTTTATTAGATGACATAAAGTTAGGCTTTTTTTGCCAGAGACAAAAGTCACTGGGGATTGTGGAACAGAGGAATTATTTCCACTGAAAAATACTCAATATTTTGATCAAACATCAGAACTCTGTGACACATCACAGCTAAGTACAAATTATGGTGCTACTTCCCAATTTTGCAAGTTGGTAGCTTCAAATCTCCTGTTTTCTTGTTCCAGTGATGGAGGTATGTGCAGACTTTCAGGAAAGGCTATGGGGAATTGCTTCCCTGCTGAACAGCACCTTCACTGCATGTTTTCAGTTGACAGTCCTGGATTTTTCTGCTATTTCTTTCTCACAAGAGGGAGCTCTGGCTCTGGCATAACCACATGAAAACGTCCTATCTAGGCCCTGCTGCCTCTGAAAACGCCCATCTCTTGTTCAAGGTCAGGCTTGCAGGGCTCCTTTTGCAGTTAAAAACCCATCAATAAGCACTTGCAAATCAACATGAATTTCAATGCTGAAGAAAGCTCATTTTAAGAAATTTTTGAAGTCAATTGGTGGTTTTGAACAGTGACAGAAACATAGCAATTGTCTGACAACTTCTTTTCCTCATAAGTAAGATGGGTGTTATGGCTGAGCAATAAAATCTGATCAGTAATAAATAATAAAATGGAGTTATGTAAAAAGAATACGAATAATCCTTATAATGTCCATTTAGTATTTTTCTAATGCAAAGACCCCACAGCAAATCCCAGCTAAAGTAATTGTTAGCACAGTTTACCTTAACCCCTCCCTTATCCAAGTTTAATCCTGCTTCTTATCCAGATTTAGGGACAGGTCTGTGGTTAGCCAAACTGGTCACATTTTCATGTCAGCACCAAAGGGTCATATTGGCACACCTTGGATTTCCGTGCTGATCTCATTATTAATAATTTTAAGAAAAAAGTCCCTTCCCCAAAAAGTTCCTATTAGTAAAATCTCTCTCTCTCTAAGCCCTCCTACTTCCAGCACAACCCAGATGGCCCCACGCAGTCGCTGCACAGTTTGGGGCCTTAAAATAAGTTATTGCCACACTCAAAGGCAAAAAGTTTATGTTAGGAACGCTTCAGCACCCAGAAAACTGCGTTGGTCCGAAAAGCGCAGCTGAGACTGCGTCCTTGGGCTCCCTCTGCTGATCCCAGAATTATTTACAGATGCAAACCCATGAAGTGCTCTGCCACCACAGGGATGTCTCAAGAACACAGAAAGGTATTCCCAGGCTGGAACCAGGCACACAGGGCTCCTCTGGGGCAAGGAGCAGGGACACGTGCTGGAGGCTCCTACTTTTTAGGGAAACCGAGTATGATGGGCCCAGGCATGAGCCAGCAGGGGCCAGTGCCCCGCAGGACCTGCAGGAGCGGTGAGCGGGGAAGGTCGTGCAGCCCAAGGCACGGTGCCCTCCCGCAGGACACCGGGGCATCCCACAGGAATTGTCACGCAGAGCATGGACGGGCTGCAAATCCTTTGGATTTATTCTGAACAACAGATCTGTCTCGAACACCTAGGTCTGCCGGGACTTTCTGTGACCAGCAACCCAAAGAATTCCGTATTTGCCCGAGCCTGAGGTACAGGTAAGGGGGTCGCCTCGGCAATTGAAGAGCCGCGTCCCCGTCCTGCGCTCGGCACCGCACACGAGCCGAGCGCGGTGATTAAACGCAGCCCGGATCTGTGACAGAGTGTGAACAGAAATATAAAAAAGATTAAAAGGCGACTGTGGAAAGCTAGCGTGCTCCTCGCCTAATTAAAACAAGTTGTTCAAAGGCTGCTGCTCGCCTGCTAGCGCAGGCTCGGGCAGGTTCGCAGGCTGGGCTCAGCGGCTCCGGGAGCATCTCTGCCTTTCCTCAGCGCAGCCCCAGACCTGACAGTCTGGCTCTGCCTCGGTTTCCCTGCATGCCACACATGGCAAACATGCTCACTCCCGGTTTTAGAAAATTATTTTATATCCGTGGATTAAAGATTTCATATCCATGGATTAAGGGTCTAAAATTATCTCACTGCCTTCCTATTCAGCTCGGCTTTGTTTAATTAAGACTATGATTAATTGAGAGAGGGAATATGAATTTGGTGCTGGCTAAAGGCTTCTTCAGACAATGATAAAGTCTGCCTTTAAAAATACCCACTTTGTTCACAGTCTATGGTAAATACAAATGTAACAGTCTATTTAATACAAAATGGTTTTTGAAGTATTATTAGCACAACATAAAAGCTTTAGCCATGCAGTACATTCCCTCTAATCCTATTTTATTTTTCTAAACATTTTCACTATTTCTGTGGCACATTTATTATACAATAAATACAGAATATTTCACTGCAGCAATGTTTCCCAACTAGCATTTATATTATGCAGTGCCCAACACTATAATCAATATAAATACATTCTTCTATATTATGTAAGAAAAACATTCATTTAAAGGAACTTTTAAAATATTTTTTCTCTTTCTCCCAATAAAACTAATACCCTACTTCCTTTCTCAAATCCATTTTAAATACCCAGCAGATTCCAACAGTTACAAGTTAAACATTTGAAAATGACAGAATTCACCATCTCTCTAAACTTAAGAATATAAAAACCACATGTCGACATCTAAATAAAAACTGTCAAATGTTAAACTTTCTGCCAAAGTGGTTCTAGCAGTTATAGAAAATCAAAGTTTATAGAAAAGGGTAGAGCTCGCTTTGGGGAAAAGAAAAAAAAAAAAAGGAAGTTCTGCAGCTTGTATTGAGTCACTTTATTCCCCTTCCAATTTAAAATTTAGGGGAAGGCTCAGCTGGCTGATTGCATGTGATGAAGCAGCTACCTGAATTCCAGTCAGCTCTGAGCTGAAGTTCCAGTGTATTTTAGCCAGAAAAATTCCCTAGCCAAGAGAGCTTTGTGTCCCTAGCTCAGCAGTTTGCAGGGGTATCTGAACTGCCACACCTGATGTGAGCTGGCTGTTCCAGCACTGCCTGTGCTCCCAGCACACTCTGATCCATGGAAACTGCAGCTGCAGGCCCAGGTAGAGCTGCAACATGGCCAAGCAAATTGCACCATTGTTTACTTAACGATGCAATGAAACTCAAAGGAAAACTGGCAAATCCAGATGTGGTATGCTGGGAAATTAATTATTTTCTAGTATGACTGAAAGTACCTCATTTTTTTATTTAGGGATTACATTGGTGAAAACAACTGCTCCCCAGAAGCAATCAGCAAACCTGCCCGGCCACCTCTGTGGACTTTGTAAGTGGCAGAGCCTGTCGTGCTGGGTCTCCATTTTTTTGCTTTTCCAGAGGTAGAAAATCATAGGCAGGGAATATCAATAGAAAAAGCTGGCAGAATTCAAGTATCATTAGAAACATAGCTACCACCTCTCTGCCATTGGAGCCATTGGTCTTCATTTTTACAGCAAGAAGGAGAAAAGAGCCTGAAACACAGGTAGGTGATGGATTCCAATGCTCTGCTGTCAGGACTAGATTTCTTCATGCCAATGTGCATTTTCCCATCTTGCAAGCTGGCTTGGACTTCACTGCACAATGAGGAACAGGAGGCAGTGCCAAGCATTTCCCTTCCAACCACCATCCTGTGACAGCAGCACTCAACATTTGCACTGGAATTCAGTATTACAGCAAGAATGGAAAAAAACTAACCGGAGAAAGAATTAGCCTATCTGGAGAAATGTCCCTGACCAATTCACTGCACCAAAACAACACAACTTTCCCTCTGATTCTTGGCATACCTGGTCCTCCCATGAAATCTTGTTTGAAAATCAGCCCAAGTGGGACACTGAAGTTCTAATGCTGATGTTTTTCCCTTGAATTGTTTTGCAAAGTAGCTGCTTTTCAGAAACTGGTGGAGCAGAGATGAAGTCAATCACAGAGGCAAATTAGTAAGACAAGTAATTAAAATCATAAATGTACCTTACTAAACATGTGTACTTCTGTATTTATGTTCCTTTTTGTAGCATCTAAAAATTACACCCACCACATGTATCTTAAAATTAAATGCTGCACTACTTTTCCAAAATAAACCATAATGATCTTTTGTAAATAATTTTATCTACTGTTCAGCACTTTACAGTCTTGGTGTGTTATACTACATCATTTATTGTTTTATAAGTGTTAGTGTTCTCTGGTGGGAAATGCTGTAAAAAACATAGAAACTGAAATAATTTTTTTCATCTCCTGGATTTATAATAAACATGGGACTCAACAGACAGTTCTTCAAGCTGGAAGCCATTTGGTTTGTATCAGGGGAAACGCTGGGTAATCAGGACAGCCTGCTGCTCTGCACTGGTTAAACTAAAGGAAACATACACCAAGTTAAACCTCTTTCCCTCTATATATGGGATTTTACAGCTAATGTAGCTTAGCAGATTGCCCAGTGCTCCCCCAAACCTCCTAGCTGAGCCTTTAGGGATTCTATCCCAGGAGATCAAGGGCAACATGCCTGGACAAAAGCAATTCTCATTTCTGGGCATTTGCTCCCAAAGTCTGCAAATTGTTTGGAAGTCAGTCTGGCTCTGCCCCATCCTGCCCTGGCTCTGCCAAGGGATTTGCCAGGACTCTGTGACATCCGTCCCCTTGCCCAGGATGGCCCAGGTTGAACAGTTCAGGGCACTGAACGAGCTCCTGGCACATAATCCCACTCCCAGACTGATGGAGGTGTAAGGCAGCTCAGTGTCAGCTAAATGAGTTTTCATTTTTTCATGCACTTTCAGAGTACTTCAGTGCTAGGCTTTTCTCTTCTTTAAAAAGCAACAGATACTTAAATTTATGAACTGCGGTTCCTTTCCCTGGTATTTTTGGCATATCTGAGTGCTGTACACAGTCAGATGGCTTCCTACTGTTATTTCATCTTTTATTTTCTCATTTCCTCTGGGGTTTTGGGGATTTTTTTTTTTTTTTTTGCCTTTTCCTTGCATTGTGAAGTGACCCACAGGGTCCTAATATTCCTTCACCTTTTGGGCATTTTCTGCCCCTAAGGTGGTGGTGGTTTAAGCTGTACATCAGCAGCAAATATTGCTCTCTGAGTTGTTCAGACTCTGAAAACTGCCTTTAGTAGGAGCATGAGTTTTGTTATTAGCACTTTTAAGGTTCATTGTGCCAGTCACAGTGAACAAAAGTGAAAAACCTCACATCCCATCTCTGCCAGAGTGAAGGATATCTGGAAATACCGGGATATCCCACTTGGAGACACTCATTAACAGCCAGAAAAGCACATTTTATTTTTGGAAGGCTTTTTTTCCCTACTGGATCTTGTAATGAATGCGTTTGGTGAGCCATCTGCCTTGCCTGGAGGCAAGGAACAGGACCAGGGGCCTGAGGAGGGCTCGTTCCCAAACCCAGGGCCCAGCACATCAGAGCAAGCAAATGGGGGACAGGGATTTGGGTAGAGAGCCAGAGGCACAGCCCCAAGCTAGGATTCATTTTTTATCTTGGTCTTTGAAAATCACTCCTAGTCACTCTGCTGCCACAGGGGGATACACCCCCCTCTCTCAGCAGCACGTATTTTCCAACATTTCATCAACTTCCTTCTGAAATAGAAACTGTCATTTTTATATGATTTCTCCCAGTATTGTTAATGAATTACCAACACTGATGTGGTATTTTACTGGGCATGGTGCTCATTACTAAAGATTTCAGATCTCATTTTCAACTGCCTGTTTATGTTTATTTAATTAAAAATGTGATTGATTTCAGGGCAATAATTGTTAAAAGTTATTTTCCAATTCACTTTTAGATATTTTGCTAATGAAAACCATATTACATGGTGTGCTCAGCCTTTGCTTATCCCAAACAAAATACTACATTTACTTCATGTTCATGGTATTTAATCTTCATGTGGCCTACCTGAAGCAGTAGTGGCATTTTGGAAAGTTCAAAACTTGTAACATGAATAAGTCTCCTTCTTTACAGCAGAAGATTAGTGGGGATTTTAGAGAGAAATGGGTAACACTGCAAAGACTGCTTTTCCACATACAATTATTATCAATATAGTCAGTAACTATTAACATAATTAATTGCTTCAGACTACTTCGTCATGTCTTTAAACAGCCACTTAAAAAATAACAGGTAAAGTCAATAACTATTCAAAATATCACAACCAGCAAATTTTGAATGCTCATCTGAGAAGAGACAAGATTTGTACTGGGGGTAACGCAAGAGACAATTACAGGCAATGCAAGAGAGATGGAGGAAGAAAAGGATTATGGATGTGTGGAAGGAAGCCAGGAACTGGTATGTGGGTGTTTATGATGTCTAGCTAACAGCTTTCTTTAATGAATATATTATTAGACAACATATAAACACAGCTTAATAATAGCTGTATGTCAGAAATTACCCTAAAATCAATTGCTTCAGATCTAGCAAGTTAATATTAATTTAAGGCCAAAACAGTGATGCAAGAAGATTCCCAGAGAAGATGTGAAAAAATAAACAATACTGCTGAAGATATTTTAATGTTACGATACTTCTCTACGTTTCTCCTTACTGGAGTCTTTGATATAGTCAGAAATACAATATGACAGCTTAGAAATGCTGCTGTCAGACTGTGCTCCTTCAAACAGAAAGCAAAAGACACAAAGAAACCTTGAAAAAGGTGACAGATGCCTTTGATACTTGTGTCTGTTTTCGTGCTGCTTCTCAAACTACCCAAGCAATAATCACTAGACTAAGTAGAGCTTTACAAGTGCTAGAAGTGGAAGGTATGGAAACCAAAATGAAAGGGAAGACAGTTTATGTCCTCTAGGCAGAGTTAAATCCTGGCAGATTAAATTGGAGTGAAAACATCTTGTCAATTAATTAGTGCCTTTATTATTTTAACTGACGCTCTGCAAGCCCTGAAGGCTTGTAGCTTTTAAACACCAAAACTGAAACGTGAAGCTCCTCCCTGAAAACCCAGTGGGCAAATTCAGAGAAGAAAATGTGATCTGAGATAAAGCCACAGAGGCTGCTGAGCTGATTGACTGGGAAAGGAAGGGACAGGGCAGGATGTGGAGGGGCTGGAAGGAGTGGGATGTGCCAGAGGAGTCCCAGTGAGGAGCTGCTCATCACAGGCAGGGGAAGCTCAAAGCAGCCACGCTGGTGCAGCAAGGTGGGAAAGTAAATTGGAGCAACTGGAGGGAGCCAGAACAAGCAGAAAGGCAGGATCTGCACATGAATTGTCCAAAACCTGGGGGTAACAGAATTAACACTGAGCCATACTGGGCATGATTGGAAGTGTAAGAGCCAGTGTAGCAGCAAGAAAGATACTCCTGCAAAGTGGGCATCTGAGGAACCATCCAGAATGACCCATCCCTGCTTCCAGTCAGCTTGCAGTAGAGAGTTCTGAGCTAAGACTAGAGATTGGGGCTTTTAAAGTTTCTTTAGACTCAAGTCAAGTTTCCTAACTTTGTTCCTAATGTGCACAAAATGCACCCAACTCCATAATCCTCCAGAAAAGAAAAGGCAGGTTCTGCAGGCAGCTTTTCAGAATATTACACTCTCCTCCTATGTTTGTGTTGAACTAATTCCCAGTTTGGTGCTGGTAAAATTGAGCTGCTGGAAAGACAATCTTACTTATAAGAAATACAACCAAAACCTTGACCATTTATTTTTTAGGAATTACATCATGATACTTTAAAAGAAAGTAAGAAAGACGAATTTTAATCTTAAGATCTTGGCCAGCTTGTATTCCTCCTCACCAGAAATTTCAGCAGAAGTGATTCCTCATGGGCTGTTGGATGTGTCAGGAGGGGAGAGCAGCCAGATCCTGGCTGGCAGTGATGCTCTCCTCCCCATGGCTGACAGCAATTTGTCCCATGCTCAGCCATTCTGGGCCTCTAAAATGAAATGAATCAGCTGCAAAACTGGTTTAATAAACTGGATGAACCAGGCTTAGGGCTGCACAGACACCAGCAGCTCCAGCAGTCACCAAGTGGTGACAATGCTGGTAACAGGCTGACAACTGAACAGGACACACGAGAAAGAGACATATCTGAGAGCCAAAGAGAAAATGTAGGTTCTTTGCTGGCATTGGTTCTCCCTGGGATAAGTACTTTGGATGCAGCATTGGTGTTTGGAGCCACTGAAAAGTAGGAACACAACCACAAGCTGCCCCAAATGGCTGCAATGGTGTGAGAAGCTTGGGGGAAAAGGTGGGAAAAGAGACAGAGAGGCCTTACTGAGGGAAAAGCCAAAGGGATGAATCCAAATTACAGGGTAATGCAGTATCAGTACCCTGACCAAGGCTGGCAACAGATTACTGTGTGCATGCTGCCACAAGGAGCAAATGGACTGTTTTTCATTAAAAACAAACTGATGAGCAGCCCTAAGGAAGCCTTAGCCTCTTCATCCCAAAGCAGACTCCACAGAAGTACATGCAGAACAAAGCCCAGAGTGATATCCAGGCTGGCAAAGAGCCGCCCTGGCTCTCAGCATCCTGCTGGGATTTCAGTCTGTTCCAGTTCCTTTCTTCAGTCTTCTGCTGGCTTTGCTAATTTTGCCAATATAATTTTTTAGAACAAAAGGATGGTGGTGTTGTGGCTGTGGCTTAACTGAGTCTTAGATTTGCTCTCACTGCTGTAACACAAATAATCATCTATGATAATGATATGCAAGTGTCTTGTGGATGATCCATTCCTGGCCCCAGATGAGGTGCAAATCTCCATTTTCAGGCTTCCAGATTTCTTCACAGTATCTGCTAACACTGAGTGATGCAATTGTCTCGCCTTCAATATCCCAGAGGGACAATCTCTAGAAAGTCCACAACCAACTCACTTTTTATTATCTGAAAGGGGGTTTGTTTTCTGTTTTGTGGGGTTTTTACTATAGCTAATAGAGGGTAGGGCACATAAGCAGGATGTGCATAAAGGCTGGGCTGCACAGTGCTACAATAAAGTCAGAAGCTCAAAGAAGCTTCAATACATTCAATATCTGAGCCTGGGCTGGTTCAGTGTCTCCTACAGTTGCTACACAAGCAGACAGCCAAGTGTAAACATTAAGCTGTGAAGTGTCTCACTACTTGCCAGGTCTTCCCACTATGCACGAGTTTGCGTTATAGAACATTTAATTACAGTGTTTTGACTAGAACCAGCTTTTTCCTTTCAGCCAAGCAGAAAACTAACAGAGTAATTTAAAAAGTAATGAGAAGTCAGTAAAAATTCCTGAAACCAAGGACTCACATTCAGCTGTGATTTTGAAGAGCATATGTCAGGGAAGACTCCTGCTTCCTGTCATTTAGCAGGTTGTTAAAAACTTTCAAATATGAAATTAAAGGTGATCCAAGTTATGAGGTTAATTCTTTTGTCTGAATTTTCAACGATCTTTTCTATATGGAACACAAGTAGAAAGCAAAACACAAAACACAGTCCAAGTAGTAACTTAGAGAATTTCATCTTATGGCTTACAAAGTTATTTTATGCAAAAAGCCATGTTGGCCTCAATGGCAGAATTTGCACAGCCAGTAAATGTAGGTGGCAGAATTCAGGCCCAAAGCTTTGGAATATTGGTTAACACTTACAGGTCGCTGCTTTGCAGGAAAATCTTCCTAGGAAGTGTGGCTGATATTTCAGTATGCCAGACTCTGCATTGAAAAGCAGTGAAGAAAGCTTCCTTTCATAGCATCAGGAGGTGCTGAAAAGATGATGGAAATTTAAACTATCATCACAAAATGTATCCAGCCTTACTCAGATAGTCATGTGAATTTACTTCTGCTGTCAAAAGCTTGTTTTTAAAATAAGCCTTGACTTAGGATAGCATGTAAAATAACATTTTAGACTGTAACTTTTAGGCAGCAATCAAAGTCCTATTCCTCATTTGCAGTCAAAGTCGTAGTACATCAAAACATTAATTTATTCTTGTGTTTCTTTCTTTTATGGGAATTTAAAAAATATTATATAGGAGAAACAGCAATCAGGCTTAACCCAGAATACAAAGGGCTTTTAGGTCCTCTAATGAGTTGTCTAAGAACAGCGTACTACAAAAAGGCCTGCATGTCATACATCTCTCCCTCATTGTAAAACATTGTTCTTAGCTTTTACTGCAGCCAAAACAACGTCATTTTTCTAATTTAAAAAAAAAAGTATCCAATTTCACTATGCTCGTGCAGGATAAATATGTTCTGAGTTCTTGAAATCACACTGCAACACCAGAGAAATTAGAGTCAGGAGTGCAAGAGTATGGGAAGGACAACATGAGCAAAGCCACTCTGGTCTCACTGGTGCCAACTGATGCTTTCTCACATGTCACAGTCTCAAAATAAAATATTATGTAAAACATACAAAATCTCACCTTTTCTGGAAAAGTCAGCATCATTCAATTCCCTTCCCCCCAGCGTTCCTGGAGGAACATGCTGTGTCCTCAGCATACAGCCCTGCCTGCCTTCCCCTGCCAGTGCTGAGCATCTCTGGAGATGTGGAGCTGACTTTGGCCTTTAGGCATTATTAGAGCACAAAAAAGTGTTTTACTCTCACAACACGGCAGAGCTGCCCAGTTCTAGGTAATGAAGCCACCTCAGTGTCAAACACTCCATGCATAAAGATCTCTCAGCTATCTGGGACACAGGACAGAGAAGTAGCATAAAATAAACAGGACGTGTTTAGAACTCTAAGACTCCCAATTCTAGTAACTACCAAATAAAGAATAATTTCAGGGTTTGGGTTTGCATGTCTTCTTAGAAAATGTGAATATCTACCCATTTTGTTGAGATTTATTCAGTTTTGACTTTCTTAAGATTAAGTGATGCATACAGCAGGTCAGTCTGAAGATACCCACACACCATTCCAAGAAAATGCTATTTCAGTCACTGCCTTTTCTAGCAGGGCAGGCTTCAAACACTGCATACTTGTAACAGGCAAAATCCACCATTAAGAGGTTTAGCCCAGCTATGACTGTCAAAAGCTGTCAATCACAATGGCTCTTTCTCCACCATTCAGAGAATTAACAATTAATATACTTTTTGACACGCTAAATGAGATTTTGGGACACTTGACAAGACTTGGCTCAAAAGTGCCACCTCAAGAAATATAGAATGCCAGCAATGTTGACACTGTATGACAAATTATATGTTCCTTCATACTCTGTGACATTCCATTCAGTTTTATAATTGGCACTGACTGTAGCTGAAATCTGATCCAAAGTATACACGATTAACTGGCATTTGTTTTGTCCCTCAACATTTTCTACACTACAGATCTTGGTAAATATTTACTTAACAGGCTGGCATACTAATTTTTCCCAGTAAATATACATGTTCATATTAACAATATAATTATTCTTTTTCTGTCAGATGATGGGCTAGCTGTGTGCCAGCACAGATTGCAAGGGATGCCTATAGAGTACAAGCAAAGACAAACCTACATAATAAAGATTTTTGTACCCTTTGACTTCTGCCCACTTGATTAAAAACACTGAAATGACAGAGATTAATAGCCAGCCCATACCTGCCCAGCAGAAAGATTTTCAAGGAATCACTGTTCCAGGGAGAACCACCATCAGCATGGGTCACACCAATTAAACTATTTAGTACCCTGAATATTGGTGTGTAATGGCTTTTGTAGGCCTCTCCCCGTTACTTCATCCAATTTCTACTGAAATAATTTCATCTTTTGCCACCCAACAGCATGTACCCTGGGGTTCCCTGACTTTTTGCAACTGAGTTTGTTTTGCATGTGCTGGCTCCTTGGTGATTAGGGTTCTGTAAACCTCTGTTACATCTATTCCCAGCTCTCTGAGGGCTCGAGTCCCAACCAGCTCAATCCCTCCTAGCATGGAAACACTTCCTTTACACTGCCTGCCCCTCATCATCTCCAGCTCCCTGTGCTTTGGGAGGAGGTGCAAGGATGGGCAACAAAGTGCTGAAAATTCCCACGGATATTGAGGGAGCTGAAGTCAGGACTGCAACTCATCACCCCAGTCCCATTCCCTTCCCCCAAACAAATCCACATCTGGACACAAATGACTCACTAATCCTATTAGAAAACAGCATTTCAGACCTGAGCTGCAGTCCAAACTCCATCCACATTCACAGCAATTAACCAGATTTAGAGTAGATAAAACAGTGATGTAATGCTAATGTGAGCTAAGAATTATACCCTCATATGTATATATAAAAATATAAATAAATAAATACATAACATATATACATTTCTTGGAGAACACTGCAAACTCCTCCCATAGCCTCTCGGTAGCAAAATCTAAGCATGTGGTTTGCACTTTTCTGGAACATTAAAACACCATTTCCTTCTTAACAGAAGAAATTCAGACTGTGGTTGGCTTTATTTTCCCCAGAGCTGCTCAGAGTCATTGTGGAAATTTTCAGAAGTCTTGGAAGCACAGAGCTCTCCCTGGCACACCAAGCAGGATCAGTGCTTACAGGTTTGTGTTTGGACATTACTTTTAGAACCATTTCCAAGGGTTTTTTAACTGGGCCTGAGGATGTGCCAAACAAGTGAAACTTATTACAGACTCAAGCTCCTAGCATGAGAATTATTTGAAAGGGGAAAAAAAATCTGCACTGGTTTTAATTTACAAAAAACAGAAACAGCCCTTTGGTTTCATTTTGATTGCAGATATTTTCAGGAGTTATAATTTTATATATTTATATATATATATATGACCTCCAAATAATGTTGGTCTTGTCAATGCAAGTGTGTCTTAAACATCATTTTCTCAGCCAATGTGTGTTTATTTCCTCAACTCTTTCCCATGCAGTTATTTATTGGTTCACTTTCTGTTGGTGCCAAATGCAGTAACATTTTGCGTAGCAGCACGCAGTGATCACCAGAAAGGCAGGGATTATCCAGGCTGGATTATGTGACACCCAGCATGTGCATCAAACCACTTCCAGGACACCCACCCTGACATAAAAGAACGAGTGGAAGATTCCTGAGATGTGCTGAATGCTCACCTCATTCCTACAGTCACACTATGCCATCACTAACTTTATTAATTTATTTTTTATCATAATCACTTGGGCCTCTGGGTAATTGGAACAATTAGGGTGATTAATTGCATGTTTGTAATAAAAACAGAAGAGTAGGGAGGGTTACATTACAGGCTAAATATTTTCAGAAAACTCTATCAGCTGGTAGACATAACAAATGCGATCAGTTCAATGCAACATGAAGCTGAGCATATTGTGCAAACTGGTTTGCTCTGGAACTCGAATCTCCTCAATAGAAGCCAAAGTGTTTAAAAAAATAAACGAAGTCAGAGTGCAGAGGGGGAAAAGAAATATTGACATGTGAGGCTGCTGTACTTCTAACATAAAGAAACACTGTTTTCCCTTTGGTCCTTTTATTGTCTAAACAGAAAGTGCAAAGCACGGGGAAAGCACACAACAAGGCAGAGTGCTCAAGGGAAGGTCAGGAGCTTGTGCTTGGAAGCAAGGAGTTACACTGAAAGGAAAATTGGAAAAGCACACAGCAGGGTACCTACAGAACCAACACAATCCTCACTGGCAGCAAGAGGGCAAACTAACCTGCCTGCCACTGCACTCAAACACCAAGGGTTTTGGAGAGGGAGGTCAAACCCAGCCAAAGAAGAGACTCCCACTGAAAGTTTCATTTGTTGAATCTTCTCTTACAAATGTGGGCTCTCATCTTCTCAACAAGATGCTACTGAAAGGCAGCTTCAACCCATGCTTCTTCTGGTTTTGCTTGCAACCACCTGGTCTTCAAAGACCCATTTTAAATGGGGCGTGAATGCTTACTTACACACACTTCCCAAAGGAGAAACAAAAGTCAAGGAGAGGCACTGCCATCCCTGCCACGAAAGCTGTGCCAGTGTATGGCGAAATGCCAAATTCCCTGTGAGGGAGGGGATCTCCCACAGCAATGCCAGACAGGGCTCAGCTCTCCCAATCTTGTTATTGTGTCCATTCCCCTCCTGCCTGTCTCCTGAAGAATGTGACCACTGCCAGTGTTGTGCAGTTCAGGTGTGCCCTGCAGGAAGGTGCAGGGCTCACAAGGCAGGGCATGGCTGCACACCGAGGCAGGCAGCTCAGGAGCCACAGCTCTGGCCATCACCTGCAGAGAGATGTCTGTCCCATGTTCCAAACCAGTCCTGGACATCAGAGACTACAGCATCTGGACCATGGTGCTCATTAGTTAAGAGTCTTATCTTTGGCTGAGCCTTCACCAGGCTCCTCTGTGAGGTGCATTATCAAATTTCTACATAAATAAAAAGCCAGCTTCTTATATTGCCCACACTCCCACATACCTGCCTGGTTACATGGAGAAAGTGAATAGTGAAAGGTTTCATGTTCCACTTGTATGATTGGAGACTTTGTGCTTTAACACAAGCACAGGGTCACAGGGCAGGAACAAGGTGTTTTCTTTCCAGTCAGCATGAACCTGACATTTATTACATGAGGGTTTTGTTCTATTTGTTTTAAGTCAACTACATTTTAACTCAGTTCAACAATGCTGGAAAACCTGACAAAATATTCCAGAGTGTTTAATCAGCATGAATGGACAAACATCCAAAAGTTAAAACAAAAGTATATTGCAGTTTGTTCTTTATACCAGTAGGTCTTTCTTGTTCCAGTCCCTGACAAGCATTTGTGCCTCTGCCTTTGCGAAATCTGTCTTAAACATTTCTATTTATTTGAGAAAAGTACTTTCAGAGAAATACCAACGTTTCTTGTGATTAATTATTGAAGAAATTGGCTTTTATTTTCAATTTAACTGTGAATTTTTGTCAGGCTCATTGAAGCGCCAAGTCCTCACTTGTTTAAGAGAATAAGCAACATGAATAAGCAACATAAGAGGAGTGGAGGGCAGCGGAGTGCTGAACTACACATCATCAATATTTCTGTACATACCCTTCAGAAGGGGACACTATTTTCAGGCATCATCACATTCAAGTGAAACAAACAATAAATAAATGGGCAAAATTAAAAGACTGACTTCTCTTCAGTCAAATGTGCATCTACTACCAATCCCAAACAGATTAAACTCCAAACTTCTGACGGCATTTTCTTGCATTCTCTCTGGGAGTTTCACTTACGACACAGGGGTAAGGAGAGGGGAAGACTAAATATATATATATATATATATATAAACTACATATTAAAGTTTTGAATTTACTTCCCTTAGCTCCAGGTTGTTACTTTTCAACACAAATAAATTTGTTGCAGATGGGAAGAACCATCCTTCTTCAGCTTAGACCCAACTTTGCATTCAAACACCCAGTTTGTTATGGGGATATTGACTTTGATTTGCTCACTGCAGAAAAGGCAGAGAAATGCTTGGTCCTTTAATGTTTCAGCACTTAACTCAGCAGTTACAGAGAAAAGTGTTCTGAAGGCCGTGGATCTCTGGCTTCATGTAAAACCAAGGTACAGAAAAATTAATATAATCAACTACAACCAGTTCAGTCAGAACTTGAGCAAACATTAGAACCGTCCTGAATATTTTACTAAAATGGCTATTTCTAAAAATGCAAAGCCATTTCAATTCACTTCTCACTTATTATTCAGTACCCTACTCCTAACACATTTATATCTTATAAAATGCTCCTCAGCAAGGAATAGAAAGATAGCTAAAAATTCTGCTTTTCTGGCAAGACAGTTTTGTAAGCTGTAAAATATACAGTAGCTCTGTTTAATGGGTAGCATTCTAAAATAGTGAATTAAATTTGCTACTTGATGTTGCTCACACACATAAAAAATTAACCACCTATTAGAAAAGATCTTATTTTCCAAATCAGGACAATAAAACCAGCCTTTCAAACATGAGCTTAATTATGTAAATATACACGGTACCTGTTCATACAGACACTATTCCCCGAGGAGACATCACTTTGTGGAGAATTAAAAATTAATTTCTGGTGATCCAGAAATTATCCTTAGAGAAGATACCAGTCTGGCCTTTTCGTTTTAGTTACAGCTCAGGTTGAACAATGTGATCACCAGTCACTCAAAAACCTACACATTACCCACTCTAAACACACTTTGATTATTTTACTTGCTCATCAGTCTGGTCTGGTGGAAGATGTCTCTGCCCATGGCAGGAGGGTTGGACTGGATGACCTTTTGAAGGTCCCTTCCAACCCAAACCATTCTAAGATTCTGTGACAAGATGCAGCTCACACAAAGTCAGACACTTCTGACTACATCAGTTCACTGTGTATTCTCCAAAGAGTCTCATTCCTGTTCCTGCTGAGGAACTGCCCCTCACCATCATGCACCTGTGGTTTATGTTTTTACAAGGATTCTATTGAAAATGGTAAATTCTGCTTTGGAATCTTCCTTACAGAGTAACACTGCTGGGAAATTCCAGCTAAACATCACCTCTGTCCTTTGCCAGAGATATTTACAGTTTTGCTTTCAGAATCACACACTGCTCTTCCCCTGGGGAGCAAACATCTTTAAGGTTCTGAGCCTGCGTTCTGGTCATAGCTCAATGTACAGTTTTCCTTGTGTTTTTTTAAGAGCTAGCCTGTGTTTTTCTTGCCTCTCACTGCACATCTCTCTAAAAGGAACTAAACTCACTGGATGAAACACTGGCCATCCAACTGCAGTAATTTGCTTTGCAAGTTTCTGGTTTCTTCACCAAATTTATTTCTCTCAGCTGTGGCTCTCATTTAGTCAGATGTAAAAGATTTTTATTTGCAAGAAGAAAGTCTTGTGTCTAGTATGGATAAAGTCAATCTTGCAGAACTGCTGTGCCTGAATGTATCAGAAGACATAATGTAGGAAATCACACCTGAAATATATTAAGTTGAGAAGTGAACTGTGGCCAATATTAAATACATTTGTGTGACTGCTACAAGGTCCCCATTGGGTCTTTGTAGGTTCTGAGTCCTATTTTCCCTGGTTTTCCCTGCTGGAGATGTGATCCAGTCTAGCTCTGCTTCTGCAAAGATTCTTCATTTCCTCATTCTCTCACTCAACTTTGAAAACACAATGCCCTTTTCTTGGACAAGAGGTTCATACTCAAGCAGAAAAAAAAAATTAAAACTGCCTTTAATTATAACCTGCTGCTCTAGAACACTAACACAAGGGACACCATGCACACCAAGTCTGTACACAGGCTGTGCTTCTACAGGTTTCTGTAATTTAAACAGTTCTCAGACATCTTTATTCTGCAAACATTTCAAGTCCAAAAAAGGTTAAGACCATTGGTCTGACAAAACCAGGACAAGAAGAGAATTAACTGCCTGACTTTACTCAGTAGGACTGAGGTCAGGTATTTAACAAAGCCTTCCTGACTCAGCTTCAACTACTACAGCACCCTGCCTCATGAATCACCCACTAAGAGCTAGATTATTTAACATCTACTTAGAATCTGTATGATTTAAACACTGTAATAATCACTAATCAATTTGACAAGCTTGAGCTTAGAGGGAGAATGCCTGAAACTTGGTATAAAAATATATTTTGACAAATTCTTCTCCTACAATTACAAAAAGAAGTTAATTTCTTTATATTGCTATATAAATATATGTAACTCTCATGCAGAGAGGTCCTCGAAAGCAGAGACCTGAACTGAAGGTAACACAATCATACTGAAACAAATGGACAGTCCTGAAGGCACAGCATTCTCCTGCTTGAAGTGCCATTTCTTACAGCACTGGGTCCTTTCAGCAGGCAGACTAAAAATTGCCTACACTAAAAGGCAAGTGCCTTCTTGAGCTCCAGTCCTTTCTGTGGCTCCAAGAGCAGGTTGGATTATCTATTGCATGAAACACACATTTCACCTCAATTTCTTCAACATAACCCATCCATATGTTTTCTAGAAAAACTTGCTTACTTGGTTTAGAGTAATGGAAAATTCACACCACCCTGTTGGCAATCTGTTCCCCTGGTTAATTCTCTTCCTCTAAAATTTCACTTTTGAACTTGGAAACTGGTGTCAACAAGCCAGATTTGTTTAGCCAGTATGAAGCACTGTAAAGACATAAATTGGTCT
Organism: Lonchura striata; assembly: GCF_050655825.1. Classification (NCBI taxonomy): domain Eukaryota; kingdom Metazoa; phylum Chordata; class Aves; order Passeriformes; family Estrildidae; genus Lonchura; species Lonchura striata. Next base: position 5,544,945 of record NC_140710.1, read on the forward strand.
GAAAGAGTCAGATTTCATTTGGCCTTGAATCTTAGACTGTAAGTTCAACATGAATCAGCACAAGACTCATTAGGGCTAAACATCCATTACAGCTAAATTTAGGTCCAAGGAATCCAAAACTTTGAATAACTGTGTTGAACTACTTAAAAATTAAAAGCATTCTAGGTAAAGTCTTAAATGTTTGTCTTTCCTGTTTTTATGCTACAGGTTTGGTAGTATAAAAAGGTTTTGACTTCTCAAATCGAAATAATAGTGTGAAAGCAGGAACTTTTTAAATGGGTATCAAATGTAAAGCTGTATCAAGTATGGATAAAGTCTTTTGGGCTTGTTTTGTATGTGGAAGTCAATCCCATAAATGCCATGGGATGGCAAGTTTTGACCTGCGTTTACTGTAGTTATCACTCACTGCCATCCTGCCACCATCTCTGGCCAGGCCTGGGCGCACACCTTCCCTGGAGCATTGATGAGGCTGTTTGCTCTGCCCCACTTAACAAACACCAAGGGACCACAGGATAGCCTTTCTGCACGGAAACTTTCCTCTCAGCGCCGCCAAGGCTGCAGAATCACGGAATATTCCCAGTTGGAAGGGGCCCACAAGGACCATGGAGTCCAGTCCAGAAGGGACTGGCCCATGCAGGGACAGACCCTGCTCTGGGCAGCGGAGCTCATAGAGGGGCAGGATCTGAGCGAGCAGTGAAGCCATGGCTGGGCTCTCAACCTCTGCCCACACTGAGGAAATCACAGCAGGGCAGGATGCGAGAGAGCAGCGAAGCCATGGCTGGGCTCTACCCAACCTCTGTCCACACTGAGGAAATCACAGAGGGGCAAGATCTGAGCGAGCAGTGAAGCCATGGCTGGGCTCTCAACCTCTGCCCACACTGAGGAAATCACAGCAGGGCAGGATGCGAGAGAGCAGTGAAGCCATGGTTGGGCTCTACCCAAACCTGTGCCCACACTGAGGAAATCACAGCGGGGCAGGATCTGAGCGAGCAGTGAAGCCATGGCTGGGCTCTCAACCTCTGCCCACACTGAGGAAATCACAGCGGGGCAGGATCTGAGTGAGCAGCAAAGCCATGGTTGGGCTCTACCCATCCTCTGCCCACACTGAGGAGATCACAGCGGGGCAGGATGCGAGCGAGCAGTGAAGCCATGGCTGGGCTCTACCCAACCTCTGCCCACACTGAGGAAATCACAGCGGGGCAGGATGCGAGAGAGCAGCGAAGCCATGGCTGGGCTCTACCCAACCTCTGCCCACACTGAGGAAATCACAGCAGGGCAAGATCTGAGCGAGCAGCAAAACCATGGTTGGGCTCTACCCAACCTCTGCCCACACTGAGGAAATCACAGCAGGGCAAGATCTGAGCGAGCAGCAAAGCCATGGCTGGGCTCTACCCAAACCTCTGCCCACACTGAGGAAATCACAGCAGGGCAAGATCTGAGCGAGCAGCGAAGCCATGGCTGGGCTCTCAACCTCTGCCCACACTGAGGAAAGCCGCACCATGTCTGGTGACCGCGACAGCAAAACTCCACGGGACTCACGACTGAAGCCCCCAGCTGTACTTGCTCGCCCAGCGGCGGGAAGGACGGTGCTTTGCCGCAGAGCCGAGGCGCGGCAGCCCCGGGAGCGCCGGGGACGGGCCGGTCCCTCATGAGGCGGGAGCGCCATGGCCGCGGCCTCGCCCGCGCCCCCTAGCGGAGCGCCGGCCCGCGCCCTCTCCGTGAGGCGCTCCCAAAACTCCAAGGGCACAAATCGGGATTCTGATTTCCCACCTCCCTCCCCAGCGTCCCGTTGGAGTACGCCAGGTGCTTTGCGTGGGAAGGTGAAAATTGTTGTACCTCTTGGCCATTTTTTGCGGTTCGGCTCTGATTCGCGTGTTGCAGCGGCCATGAGAAATGATGATGGGGTGTTCTGAGGGAAAGCGAAGCGCAGCTGCCGGCTGGGACAGCGGGGAAGGGCCCAGGCGGGTGTGGGCTCGGCAAAGCTCTGCAGCCTTGGGAGACGGGCAGGAAGGGTTTGTAACCCCAGGTCTGCAGCCTCGGCATGCCTTGGGAGATGGGCAGGAAGGGTTTGTAATCCCAGGGCTGAGGAACATCGGGGAGCCAAGAGACATCTCACAGCGTGAGGCGCTCCCTGAGGAAGGCGATGTGAAAAATCAGCCATCTGCAGGTACACGAAGCTTTTGAATTTGTGGAATTTAAGTGTGTATTTACTGTTGGAAGAGCATGAGAAAAGTCGATTTGCACCTTGATCAAAAGAATACGTTTCTTAATGAAAAACAAAGCCTTTTGTAAAAAAAAAAAAAAAAAAAAAGGGAAGGTTCTCCAAGGGAACTATGTATATGGCTGTTGTTTAAACCACATTCTCTGTAAAGAAGAAAAATTTTGTAAAAATAAGTGTTTTGTATTTGCTGTAGCTTACGTGGCTTGCGTAACCAGCAGCAAGGTCACCACTAATGTTGCCTGGCTGAGGACAAGATCCAAAAGAACCAGCAAGAAGAAATGAGAAGAATGTCACCTGTTGTAATTAAAAGTAAGGCCAAAATAAATCTGGGTTTTGTGGAGACTCTTTCAGAATTGTTGAAAGCTGAGCTTACTTGTGTATGATAAGATGTACCAGTAAGGATATGCGGAAAAGTCAGTCACAGGGTGGGTGTGTGGACATGGCACTGCCTGGGCATCTGCGGTGGATCTGGAGCTCTCTCTGGGCTGCAGTAAAACAGGCAGGCAGTCCCTCTCCGATTTCAGGAACATTTTCCACAAAGTCTCTCTTTACATTTGGATTTCTCCCTTACATTCTGGCAAGCTAAGCAGAGGCATAACTCTGTGACTAATGCTAATGTTGCAATAGTAAAATATTGGGCAAAAAAATGGGAAAAGCAGACCCACTTGCCTGTAAGAATGATTTAATTAAAGTTTTCACTGTTCTAAAATAGTTATGTTTCACATCGTAAAGAATTTTTCTGTCATGAAAACTATTTTTTTAAGGGGAAGGGGATTTTTCTTTGCTGCAAGCTGACTTTATTGGTAAGCAATTAAATATTTCTTTGGATTGCAGTTCAAAATTAATTACTCATTAATGTGGAAAAAACAGCTTTAGTCTTACTGTGGATTCAGAGGTTTCCAACTGGGTGCATCTAATTCCAAGAAGAAAAAAAAACACCTAGAAAGAGTATTATAATTACTGTCATATGAAAACCTGCTTCAGTCCAGATGTAGAAGCCGATAGCCCGAGGGTGTTAACATTGAGCAGTCTGCTGCAGGGAAATGACAGATGAATCCTACATATGTTTCCAGAATGGACATATAATACTCTCCTTCTAGAATCTCTCTTGGGTTTGTTTTCATTTTTCTAAAGCTCCTACAAAAAAAAACAAAAACCAACAAACCAAAAAAAACCCCAAAACCAACAAAAACCAAAGCCCAACAAAACAAAAAAACCCAACCAACCAAAACAAAAACCAGCAAATCTACAATCTGAGAGGTTTGAGTGTCACAGACACCTCTCCATAAAATCTGGATCCTAAATTTACATACCTAACCAATGCTGTCCACTCTCTCTACCCTCACAAGGAATTCCACTGAAAGTAATGAAATTACTGGTGGGAGTAAATGTTAAAGAGCTGGCTCCTAATTCCAGGTTTTCTCCTTCAAGGAACAAACAAGAGCTTGTGGCCCTGTGAGGACCCAGGGACTTGCAGCAAGGACAGAGAATTGACAGAAGTGTCAGGTGTTAGGAATCACACCTGAAGTTCAGCTCAAGGGAGTGAATCCTCAGAAATCTGAAAACAGCGATGATGACAACTGCATATATGCAGATCTCCTACTGCAACCAGTAGCAGCTTGCATGCAGAAAGATTTCAGAAGCAAAAGGAATCCTTTCCTTTTCTTTCACAAATTTTATTAATTCAACCAAAGTCTGTGTTGCTTCAGCCTTAATAAAAAACAATAAAATTCTGGGATGACTTAGGCTGGAACAACCTCTGAGTGACTTGTCTAATCCAAATCATTCCATTTCAGTCCAAACTGATTTCATTATCCCCAAGTCATTTATTTAAATAAATGAAGTCAGAAGAGATCACAGAGTTTAATTATTAGAAACACTGGTTGGCACTAAGTTTGGAATTACAATTACTCACTTTGAAGTCCTTAAGTGCGCAGTATGACAACACGAGTTGTCAAGAAATGGTTTTTTCCTTGGTTAAAAAGGACAAGCTGAACACAAAGTGGAAGAATGAAACCTTGAATTTTCCATGTAAGATAGTTCAGTTTGTCAGCTGGAGAGTTACCCACTTTTAATTCTCTTACCAAGTCATTTAGATCTCTAGGCAGGGATTGGTGCAAGAAATTGGGGACAAGTTTCCTGAAATGTACAAGTCTGAAATAACACCACACAGAGTTTGACTGATGACACAATTAAGCATATTAAGCAGGATTGGCCTCACTGTTTTCCTACAGCTGTAGGAACACAGACTCTTAAACTGTGCCAAGGGAAATTTAGGCTGGATTGTTAGGAAAAAGTTTTTTACTGAAAGTGTGATAAAGTACTGGGATTTTCTGCCTGGGGAGGTGGTGGAATCACCATCCCTGGACATGTTAAAAAAAAAAAAAATGGATGGGACTCAGTGCCACGGTTCAGTTGAGCTGTTAGGGCATGGGTTGAGCTCGATGATCTTAAAGGACTCTTCCAACCTGATAATTCTGTGATTCTGGGAAAATCACTTGACACTTTGCCCCCAGTCACCTTCTTGTCCTTCAGGTGCATAAAGTAGCAAGGTTTGGTAATGATTTTACAGCTGCTCTACCAAACCTGATATGTTCTAAAACTGACTTTAGACAACCGTCCCCCTGCCTCCCCCCACCCCCACTCCCCCAACAAAATCAACTTCTCCATCTTTTCAGTTTAGTTGCCTTTCTCTGGCTCTTTCTTAAACTACTTCTGTCTGGAGGTACCCACTTATCTGCAGGAATGCAGCAAGGGAGACCCTCGTGGAGTGCCAGACCATCCTTCCAGCAGCCAAAGTAAGGGCTTTGGTTCGCTTGATGATAGTTCAGGAAGATGGGAGTAAAGGAAAATAAGGAGTTTGACTTGGCAGTCTGGAAGCAGTCAATGGCCCAGTAAAACAGAGAGGAAACAGTGCTGTGTGTGCAGTGTATCTACAGTGACTGTGCACTGCAGTCAGTGAAATGGGCTGGAATCCACCTTGCTTTGAGATTTAAGGAGTAATACAACACTGAATATGACTTTAGAAAAGTATCTGGGAAGGAGCTGATTCAAGTATTCATCCTGAACATTGGTATTTTCTTAAATCATTATGATATTAAAACCAAACCCTCCATCCACAGAGGAACCTGCTTTCTGGGCATTGCTGGTATTTATGTTTGTAGATTATTTTATTTTGAAAAGAAAGAGGTATCCAGAGCTTTCCAAGCAGACGGAAGTTCTGGAACACTTTGGGGAGCAAAGATCCTATTGCAAATCTAAACTATAACAAGTTGTACATCGGATTCTTTGCTATAGATAAATTAAGTTTTTCTGGTTTTTTCTCTTGGCAGTTCTAAATTTGCCACTTTCACTTTTTTTGCCAAAACACTGCGCTGTAAAGCATTCCAGCAGATCATCTACTACATTAAACAAAAGATAAATTTTCAGCTTAGCAGAACTTCTTTACTTCTTACAAATACCAGAAAAGAAGTCTGTTTATTTTACTGCACTCACCTTTACAGAAGCAGAAAGATGTAGGAAAAAAATACGGAGGCCTAAATCTCTCTCCAGACAAGTTTGTTACACAGAGCTGTTCAGGGCAACGTATGACATTTGGCTGGAAAAATTACATGCAGACACACATCAAACCATAACAACAGTTTAATGCATCTTTTCTAATTATACAAAAGTCCCACCCCAATTATTCAAACATTAACAACTGATCCACTTGATACAAAACCAATTAATCCAGGAAAAACAGTAGAGGAATAGACCATTCATTTTTAATTAACGATTATCACTGACAAACATAGTATGGATGGATCTGACTAATTATTATTGTAACTGGTGTTTTGTCCTGAGCAAATCTCTCCACACCGTGGCTATGCCACAGTGCACTTGCAGTATGCACGTGTAAAACTGTCTACAAGAGCCCTTTAGAAACAAACAGTACTGCTCAGTTTCAGCTGTCCTGAGTTAAACAACACTGAAATCATATATAAATCATCAAGGACATTCAAAATGTCAGATGTGAAGCCTGTGTGACAAGAGGTGATTCCAAATAACTTTTTCCCCAGCTTACACAGCAAGTGCCTTCTAAAGGACCCAGAAACAACGAGGAGGGCACCAGGCTTTCAACACATTCCTGCTGCGTCCTTCCAGACAGGACCCACCCCTCCCTGCCCTGATCAATCACCTTCTTAGGCAGCCAAGTTCATCAGCAACCCAGGCTGTCTTCTCATCTTCTCTCACACAGTCTTCAGGCTCCACATCACTGAACTATTCTGTAACATTCAGAACCAGATTTCCTTTATAGCAAACTGATACAAACAACATCTTTCTGACTATTGTCATGAACATGAAAATGCTGCAGAGTGCACATGGCTCAGAGACCATGGTCTGGGAGCCAGGTAACCTCAGCAGAAGAACAAATTCAGAGTCATAATCATTCGTTGCTTCCACTGAAAAAACTTTTAAGAACATGGACTTTGTAGTGCTTGGGAGGCAGAGCTGTGAGCCTGGTAGCTCGAACACTGATCATAAAGTGAGGCAGGGGACTAATCCCCTTCTACCTGTTGTGATTGCTCAGTGATTGTCACTCTATCCTCATTAACCAACATTCAGAAATGAAAACAGTGCTGCCTGCTCTCAGCTCTACTCCAGCCCATTTATTGTGTATAATACACAGATTGGTCTCTTGTTTATTCTGGGGAAGAACGAGGTTGGCCACATTCCTGAACCACCCCGGAATCTTCACAGTGAGCTTCAGTATCTAAAATGAAGAATAGAAAAATGTTAGAATTAAACATAAAGAAGCAAAAACCCCAAACCCTCTGTTTCAGTTTTTGTTACACCTAGAATCAATCGTATTTCCACATTTGAAGCTGCACTGGAACAGAAGTATGAGGCAGACACTTCTGTCCACTTACCCACCGTGAATCTATGCCATGCCTTTTTAACTCTCCTGTGAGTTCTCAAAGGACTTCTACAGACTGATTCATGATCCATTTTCAAATCCAATTAGGGATTTTTATTTTATAAAGTATTTACTTGGCAATTTGCATTAAAAGCTCTCTCATCTCCTCACAGGCAACCTGGATTTTGGTTTTCTGTGTGCTCATTTAGAAAGCAGAATATTTGCAACCAGAGTCTCCTATCAGATGCTGTACTGGCTGTTTTACTGGGATGTATCTTGTGTTTACTTTGTCAAATCTCTGTAACAAGACCACTCAATACTGCATGGAATTGTGTAACAACATGTCTATACTTCACACCACCCCTGGGGGCATCTTTTTCAGGTAAGCCTTGAAGTTTTTTTATCTGAGATTTCCTTCCAGGCACAGATCACAGATACTTCTCCTCACCAGCTGTCACCCTGCTAGGGCTTTCTATATCTATCTTCCTGCAACAGTTTTGTCAGTTTTGCCATTTCACCTCAGTTCTGGAGGTTTCTGGAGAAAGGATGTTCCCAACTTTAACTGCAGGTTGGAGTCAGTTCCATTTTGAAAAAAAAAAGACATTATGCAATCTTAACACATCTTTATGCATTACACATTACATCTTTTCTCTTTTTTCAAACATCTTGAATTCCAGAAAGAATTTATTGGTTTCACTCTTCATTTTACATCTGCATCTTCTGCTGCCAGGCTATTTTGAATGACCTCATGCAGAATTATCCCCCCTCACTGGGTTACAATTGCAAATTCCTACATATCCTGGAGCATAAATGCTATGCAGTAGAATTAATTTCTGCTTTCTCCATAGCACTAAGAAAACTGGATTGTTCTCTGAGCAACACAGCCCATGATGCATTGTTTCCTATGGCACTGTGCCTGGGCTGTGATTTCCCTGGTGTGTGTAAGGGCTGAGGTCATTAGATGGTATTTTGCTCCCTGGGGGAGGCTGCTTTACTGGTGTTTCTTCTCTATCCAGTTGCCTGTTTTCATCAGTTTTTGGCCAGTACAACTTCACTCTACCAATGCAGGACTGGATTTCCTCTGTTTTCCTCACACACTACTGTAACTTCACCCATGTCCCCCATGTTTGTGTGCTACTCCCAGTTCCTTCCCTTCCCTCAGAGTCTAACAGAAAAGCTCTCTACATATTCTCTGCCACTGCAGCATCCCCCAGATTTTTGTCCCCTCCAAATCATAAAGCCCATTAATCCTCACACACATTTCCTAATTTGCATGTTTTAATTGCATTCCTAATTTCCCTTGTTTTCCTCTCTCCCCCTCAAACTCAGCCTGTATTACTTCACCTCCAGCACACCAGTACCTCCTAGACACTTGCCTTTATCAGTATCTTGCAGTAATTTTACATTTCTACAATGTCTGCACATCCCTGCCCTGTCATATTCTCCACATTCTCCTTGTCCAGCACATCTCCTGCTTCCTTTTCTTTGGCTTTCCAGCCAGACAAGGAGCAGGGATGCCCCAGTGTCCCCACAGCTGGGCTGACTTGGTGGCTGGCCCAGGGACACACACCCCAGTCAGGAACTGAGTACAAGGTTGATGGCCACCTCTACACCACAACGTGGCTGCAAGCAAATGCTCCAGTGGGAGGCATCTGCTTCCCCTGCACATCAGTATTGTGCAGGCATGTGATCACAACAGATATGTCTGGCTGAAAATAGCTAATGGGTTGAAGAGTTATGAGGGGACTGACATTAACAGAAAAATTATGAGCCTTGTGTTGTTGAGAAATCAGGCCAAAAACCCCAGTTTATAGTTTGTCCCACATCACCACCACCACCATCTTTTCAGTTCAGATGAGATCATTCTATTTCTCTTATATCTCCTCCCTGTTCATTTTTCAGTATTTATTTCATTAGTTCACTTAACGATTTTTTGTCCCCATGTTAAAGAAGAGAAAGGAAGTTGTGTTTATTTATCTGCAGTTGTAAAAATTTTAAATTAAAAAAAATAAAATAAAACTGGGTATTTACACATCCAGTATTAGTGTTTAATTCTCTGAGCAGCTCTACCCTCTTGTGGTCACAGCTTAGATGCAGCCAAATGAAAAACTTGCTAATATAATCACAAATATGTCCACATGTAGGCACAGTACATGAAAAAGACCTAAAATAGAGGGGCATAAAGACTTAATCTGTGACAGAAATTTTAAATCCTGTGGGAGTCAGAGATTCTGAAGAGTCAATCTTTCTTTTCCAGCAATTAAAATCTAGGATTTTCATATGAGCAAGAAATTTCCTATTATTCATGGTATCAGTCCGCATTATTTTTTAACAATTTGTCTAAATATAAATACAGCCAAATAATTTTTAAGATATGCCCTACACACTAGCTATGTAGGAAAGTATTTTCTTTTTGAGAACATCAACAGATAATTTTCTGGCATAGTTCTGAGTCCTGGGGCCTTTGGCATCTGCCTCAGACTGAGGTGCTTGTCAGCTGGAAAGCCCAAGCATGGCAGGCTGCCTCCCCTAGGTCAGCCCTTCCCAGAGCTCTACAATCTGGCCCAGTCCAGTCAGGACTTCAGGCCTGGCTTCAATCACAGAGGTCAAAACTAGCTGGGATCAGGGTCTCTTGGGTTTCCATCTCTGTGCTCAGATATTGAAACCAGGTTAACATGACTCTCTCTTACCATGTACCTCCTTGGTTGTTTCAGCCAGGATGTTCAGTGAAACCGGAGCTGGGATGTAATGAATCCCTGTCAGAAAACCTGGTGGGATGAACTGATGCAGAGGAGTGTAGTATCCTTGAGAGAAATCTCCAGCTCCATCTGGAACCTGTGGAAACACATGACGCAGATCACTTTGTATCTAAAGACTCTCTCCAGCATACATCTGCATTATCAGACCATTTCTGGGTTTTTGTCCATATGCTGCCAAGTCAGTGCACATATTGACACATGGAAAGCCTGTGCACAGGGTAATATGCTGCAACTGAGGAGCAAGAACTTCTCAGACCATGTCAGAGGAAAACTGACCCTTTTAAGTCCTTGTCACCTGTTCTAGCAACTCATTGGAGTAGTTGGTTTAAACCAGGAGCAGCCATCTTCTTTCTCAGTAGCCCCTAAAACGTGACAGGGAATTTCAATACAAGCATCTATTGTTTTTTTTTTGTTTGTTTGTTTTGTTTGTTTGTTTTGTTTATTGTCTTGATTTTTTTCTACCTTAGCATCAACTGATGAACTGTACTGAAAGCAGGTCAGATTATTAACATCATCATTTGCCTATGTATCAATGGTACCAAAATAGTATGAAGTAACTGATAAGGGAAATTACTCTTCATGGTTACTTCAACAGAGAGAAGGCAGCTAAATTAAAGCAGTATTAGCACAGGTAATTAAAAGCATGCTACTCACTGATACAGTGGTTGCATTCCCTGGCACATAGCTGCTAGGAATGTGTCGGAATCCTCTCTGAAGTGATATCCCTGGAGGTGATGGTGCTTCCCCACTGCTTGACTCATTGATGGCAAATCCCAGGGGAAATGGGTGGTAAGGATATACCCCAGAACATCCCGGGTACACTTTTGGGATTTCTCTCTCCAGGTATTCTGGGTTGACAGTGTATTCTGGAGGAAAAGCAGGCTGAGCTAGGAAACAGTGAGAAAAGAACAAATAAAATTATCCATGTTATTTTATGGAGTTATGTAGAAGTAGCTACAGGAAAAAATTGCACTCTCAGACAGGAGAATCTGGTCCTTTGGTTTCATGTTTAGCTCCCCATGAATTGATTTTGTGATTTTTTTAATGAACTAAGGAAAGGTACAGCAGATGACACTGTAATGCAGTTATTCTGCATTATTTTCTGCGTTGTGTGCTTTGAAGTTTGTCCTTAGTAAAGCACTGGCTGCAGAATCTTATTCTTTCAGTACATCAACAGGAGCAAAACAGCCTACCTAAATTTTTGATTCTAGTGGTACTTAAAATTCCACAGAAATAGCCAAGTTCTAACTTTATAGCATTCTAATATCGCAGTCCTATCTGTCACTTCTTAGGTTAATTTACAGCACGCACAGTTTTAGGCTCATACACAAACAAATCTGAAGCAGAAATCAGTTACTTCACTTTTTTTCTTGAATCTTATTTTTATTACAAAACAAAGCTAAAAAGGGTAACAGTATTCTCTTAGGACTACGGATGTCCAAAGTAAGTCTTCTCAGGACAAACATTTTGTCTTGCAGTCTGGCAACTCTCCAGAGTCTCAGATTCATGACTACTGCCATCAGTAAGAATTTCTGCAACATTCTTATAGTAATAGAATGGAGTTACTATAATAAATTAGAAAAGTCACAATAAAGACTCTAAAGGAAGCCATTTAAGAGATGACAGACCATACAACTGCATGCCCTGCTATTAAATACCAAATGCACTTTTACATCAAGTTATCCCAACCAAATTTAGTTTTTGTTACAGGTATGAATTAAGGCAAAAAGGTCTTTTTCTTCTACAGTGCTAGCATGAAATTCTTGCTACAGACAGCTGCAGCAGTTACTGTACCTATTTACATGCCATCACTGAGCTTTTTAGCATTTTTGCTGCTGTAATTTTGTGCCTGTGAGTTTATAAACACTGTGACAGCACTCAAAGAAACAAGCAGAGCAGATCCAGTTTTGCTGTACTCCCAGATCAATCTCCCTCTCAGTGAAAAGCCACTTTGCTTAAGCTTCGAGCTCGCAAGGGGCGGCGAGGCTGAGCACGTTGTTCCCGCCCTGCGCCCCGCGCGAAGCCATCGGGGGCGGACGAGGCTGCAGAACCGACATGCCAGCCCCGTGCCCTCCGGGGAGGGAAAGCGGGACAGAATGCAGGAGCGGCTCCCGGGCAGCCGGAGCCTGAGGAATCAGCGAAATGCACAAGTGGCGCCTTTGACAGGGGAAAGCGAACAGCGGGAGATGCTGGGAAAAGGCTTGGGGACAGGTCCTTACCGTCGTCCCTGAAGGCAGATGGCGGTGGCCCCCAGCATGCCGTGCCCTTGGCGCCGCTGTCGGGCTGGGCGCCCGTCTTCCTCTCGTGGCTGCAGTGCTCGGGGGCCCCGTCCTCTCGGGCAGCCGCCCCACGGCCCTCGCCCGACGGAACGGGCTTCGCGCCCGCCCTGACCGCCGGCTCCGTCTCCTGCTGCCTCAGCGCCTTCTGGGCTGCCATAATCTTCTGCCGCTCGGTGATGAGCGAGCACTTCTCGCACAGGCACAGCTTCCAGGGACAGTGCCCGGCGTGGCCCTTGACGGGCACCACGAAGCCGTGGTTGCGGCAGCGGGAGCACTTGGGTGCCCGCAGCGCCTTCGCCTTGTCCTCGGCCGCCTCCATGGCACCGCAGCGACTGCCCAGACCCCCCGCCAGGCCCTCCCCGCCCTCTGGCTTTATATGGGACAGGGGATGTAACAAGCGGGCCCGGCGGGCAGGAGGGCCCATGGCAGCGGGTGGGGAGCGCGCCGGGTCCCGCAGCCTCCCTGCCCTGCGCCTGGCACGGCTCCCCCGGGCACCCCCGCGGCCCTTTGGTGCGGGCGGCAGCCGAAGCCCAGCCGCGGGGGGCTGAGCCTGCGGGAGCTGCGGGGGGCACGTTGCTCTGCGCTGCTGCCCGCGGGGGTGGGGGGTTTGGATGGACCCGCTGTGCACGGATAGAAATGCCATGTCCCTACAGTAGTGCCCTAAAAGATAATTTTCCTTTTTGGCACTTTAACATCTGCACCCACTTTCATACCCCTCATGCATTCGGTTTTAATATGCATGGGACTGCTGTCCCGTTTTGTTTCCAATTTGCAGCATGCTTCTCTTGATGAGGAGGAGTGACTGCCTCAGCAGAAAAAGAACACTTTGATCATTCTGTTTTCCAAAAGAAGCTACTAAGACAAAGGTAGAAAGCATATGTCATTCCAACGACCTGTCTCCTTTTCTCAGAATTCCTTATTCTCTGGAAACAAAGACAGGCTTACAGTTAGAAATACAGGAATGCTCCAGTTCTAGTATTGCTTTGAAAGCACTTGATATTTGTTACTGCTGGTAGCTGCAAACCCGTGATTTACACAATAGCCCATTTCAGGAGAAAACTCCTCATTTTCCAACGTAAGGCACTACACTGCTAAATTTTCTTACCTATACAACAGCTGTTTTAAAATCTTAAGGTGGCTATAGCTTCTATGTTAAAGAGAACACGATAAAAATTAATCACCAAGTAGTAGACACTCTTTCTACTAAGTTTCAAGAGAGCCAGGCAGAATCTATCTGCTTGCTCTGGAACAATTCTAACTGCAATGGAGTTTGTTTCACAAACCTGGCAGAAGCCCTTCCCTTGGTGCAAAGAATCCCGGATAGCCTTGGTGCACCCTTCAACACCTTGGGGGGTGAGGCCCCAGCAGAGCAGGCCCGTTAGGGATTTGGCAACAGTGTGGTTTGTCAACAAGTCTCTTTTTTGCAGTAAGCAGCCAGCCCCTGTGCCCACCAAAGCTCAGATGAGATTCCAGGCTTCTCACTTTGCAGAAGACCCAGTAAGACTTTGCACCTAAGACCTGCAGGTTTCCAGTAGGATTTTGCCAAGGCCTTGATCTTCCCGTACTCCTTCTAAACACGGACTCTATTACATATAGACAGATACAATATTCTTAATTTTATGCTCCATATTTTTACTGTATGCTTGGGTTGTGCTAATTTAGCTGTAGAATGAAAGAGGATGGATGACACATTTTAAAAAGCTGTAATTATATCTTTTCATAGATACCCAATCTGTGTTCATTTGGATACTTGAGCGGAGGGGGAGAAAGGTAGGCTACATGTATTTTCCCCAGTAATTTTCTGTTCTGAGTCACATAATACTATTCTTCAAGACATTTACTCAAATACACAGTAATGTATCCCTTCTCTTTCTAAAATGGCTTACCAGCCATGGGCTGTTCCAGTTTCTTCACTAATTAAACAATTGCTTTCAAAGTCATGTGGATTTTCATTTTGAACAACTTTCATCTAAACACTCAAGATTTATTATAGTCTCCATATAGTTTGTTTCAAACATAACTACATTTGCTTTTTGCAGAAAAGTGAACATTTTGCTTTGCTTGTGAGGCAAATCCTTGTTTCTGCAGGCAGTTCAGAGAATTCTGTTACTCCAATCCTGTTATGTTTTTGTATATATATTTGAGTTAGCTTAATCACACTGTAAGAAGACCATAGCAGAGAGAAGATAGAACAATTTCTAAATACACTTTTGGAATGAAGTGTAGATTTGTGTTTGGATGCAGCTTCATGTCTATTATAATTTTCTTACTTGTTCATATTTGAAAGAAAATGAGGCCCAATAAAGACTCTTCAAAACTTAGTTTTCTCTTGCATTTTATGTAACATATGGTGGGAGCAGAACATAAAATGTGTAAAGAATTGTGTATTAAAGTAACATTTATAAGAATTATTATCATGCCAACATGAAAGGAAGGCAACTTGCTGACTTTATGTTATTGAAACAAATAGCAATAATATCTCTAGTCCTGTCCAACTTCTGAATCATATAAAGTGTGTGGTTTTGGTGTGCAGTTTGCTTTGTACATGGAACAGTGAGGAAAAGCAATGACTTAGCTAAAAGGGAACAAATCAAAAGACTGTCATAAAAGTGAATAGCAGGAAATTAGGGTTTATTTTTTTTCCCCTCCTTCTCAGACTTTCCAGCTAATATTCATACAATAAATGTTTTTTGGCAAGAAAATTTTTCTGTGGCAAGAAAATTGTTCTGGCATTTCAAGCAACAGAAACTTAATCAAGAAATTTGTTCAGTCTGAGATCTCCATTAATAAATATTTCCACACTTGGTTTGAAGTACATTTTCTTATACATAAAAAATCAAGAGTATCTTTCAAATTTTTAAGACATCACATATGAAGGTTAAATCCTCTATTCAAAAATTACCTTTTTATCATTGTAGTTTTGAAGTATCCATTATGGACTGTCATAAGTTATGATATAAAAATTGATATAGTAGTACTACTATCAGGTCTTCTCCATTATAACTGTGTAGTTTACAACTCAGCTAGGGCATAATCGACACGTGGAGATACAGCTGCAGAGGCAGAACTGCCCATGAAGAACTCTCACCTTCACCAGTCCCAGAATATCATTTTAAGAAGTAACATATTTAGCATCCTCATAGTTAGAAGCTCCTTGTAAAAAAATATGAAAGAGTTTCAGACATGCTCTGGCTGACCTGCAGTACCAAATCCCCTCTCACTGCTGTGCTCACAGCAGCACACATCCATCAGGGCTGCCACAGAGCTGCAGGGCTCAGCTCCCTGCTGACAAGCCCACGAGGTTGGCTGAGCCTGCCCAAAACAAGCCTACATGACAATGAATAAACTTCTTCCAGGCACTTCTGAACACTGTATTTTCAACTTTTCTAATCAGAGTGAAATTGTACTGTAGTAAACTTTGGTTTTTTTTTTAATGTGAGGGAAAGTGCAGCATAGAAACAGTGAAATATAATTATATTCTAACTACCTTAAAATTTGAAATGGATGAAATGTGTTTGGATTAAACCTTTTTTAAATCTGGTTGCAGTTAAGTTCTCTAAATTGAAATACACAGATTTTACTTTTCAATTCTATTTCAGCATCAATTCCTTTATTTTAAAATGTTGTCTTCTGTAGTGCAAGAAGGAGTTCCACTGAGGTGTGTGAGGTTTTATTGTTGTTTTATTTGAAACAGTTTTAACCAGAGCACAATTAGATGTTGACTTTCATCTGCTGTATCAAAAAGGTGAAACTCTCTGCTGTGATCAGAGAAAATTGGATGGAGTTTATACATATTTTAAAGTCTTAAAAATGTATCAAAGTTATATAAGCACTTCTGGTTTCTTTAACAAACACAACTAAAATGAATCTTGAGTACTTAAAATTGAGTATCTTTTTTACATATAACAGTTCTTAAATATTAACAGCAGAGACTTTATTAGAAACACTGCTGTTTGTTTATTGTAACAAGATCTTTATTTAAGAGAAAAGAAAAAATTGATTAAACTGGTAATTCTGTGATCTGGATATTTCATGAGTTCCAGAAGGGTGGGGTGGACTTGGAGAGAAATGAACACCAGCAAGGAAACCAAACACGTAGCAGCTCTTAGGAGAGCTCTTATATGAGAGGCATCAATATGCCTCTCATATAAGCAAGAAATAAAATGCATTAAGGGGAAAAGAGTGAGACAGACACAAGTACACACACACACACACACACACACACACACACACACACACGGATGCTTTTCTCAAATAAGTGATAATGTTTAAAGATCCCTATCTAGAAAAAAAAATAAAATAGATCCATGGTAAAAAAATCCTGTGGGAGATGTTCAGTCAGTTTGCAATAAATAAAGATCACTGTATCATTGAAGTCTGATTGTTTGCTTATTTTCCATGTCTAAGAAAATAATTATCCCTTCAGAAGAAATCTTTTGTTTCTATAGAAGGTCACCTTTGTAGGAATAAATAGAAAAAAGAGTAACTGAAAACCCAAAGGATAGTTCACTTGGATAGTGCTGTGGCAGCTGCAGGAGTGCCTTAGTTACAGCACCATTTTACTTCAGTCAGCTCCCAAATTTAGTGAGTTTTATACTGGATAGCACTCAGCTTGTCAATCAGTCTTCTGCCTAGAGAAATAAACACATTTTTAATCCAAAGTCCTCATTCTCCTTCCCCTCAGCCATAGTTCTTGTCATATTATCTTAGACACAAAGAACAGAAAATCACATTTGAATTCTCCCAAACAGCAAAAAAAGGATTTCATGCAGAAACAGTCACTCTCTCCACAGTAAGTAGGTGGCCTGTTTAGAGTCATCTTTGTTTGGCACCTATTTTGTGCTGAAATTGTCATATTACCTTGTCAGCAAGCCTAAAGCAATGCTAATAGATGGATAAGGCAGGAGACAGCTGAAAGACCACTACAAACATCAAGTGTACTTGCTGTGGGCAGGATTCCATTTGTGATTGTCAACACTGGTACATATCCCACATTTTCTAAATGCATTTCTCCACCTCACATCTGAATTGGATTTCAGAGTATCTGAAGTAACTTAAACAATGCAAAATAAATAAAACCATCTGTTTGCCATAATTTCTTTCTTTTCAGCCTGGACTCTTCACGGATATTTCAGTGAAGCCAATAAAAATGAAATTACCAAATAGTAGTTACTTACTTACAAGCATAGAATGAGAGACTATCATCAAAATGTTTAGCCTGGTGACACAACAGACAAGAGTAGTGATGATTAATCTCTGGCATGCATGCTAAAATTGATTTCTGGTATTCACACCAATGGAGCATCATCTGGTCTTTGGGGATGATTCTGGGAATTGATAGACTCCCAGTGAGAAGTTAAAGCTTCTTGCTGGCTGCTTAAACCTGTATGTCAGAGAGAAACTGGTTTGTACTGGGGAAGAGAATGCAAGCACCAACAGTGATGAATTTGCATTAGCTCATTCCAGCCAGGTATACTGAATGATGCTGTTTAAGAAGTATTCCTTCTCTTTGTAATTTCCATGATATTTTTCTATGACCAACGACAATCTTTCCAATTTAATATAATCTTGTAGATTATATATATCTCCTGCCCTGACAGACTTATGTCCTTGATTGTGTTAAGACAACTTCCATTTCTCTCTTTCCAACATGAAATGTGTTGGTGAGGTACCTCAGCTGGCTCCTGGAACTTCAAAGTTCACTAACACAATGTGGAAAGTAAACAGTGGTATAGGAAATAAAATCAATGCATTGATAGGACATCATCCTCTTTTCTACCTCCTCGATTCAGCAAATTAAAAAAGAAGTCCACTTATTCAACAGAGTACTGCAAATCACCTGTGACAGCAGAGATTATGGACAAAGAAGACATGAAAGTAGCAGACAGCTGACCAGCAGCTTTGACAGGTATAATGATAAGCATGCACAGGCATGAAGCTATACTAAAATATTTTTACTGCAGAAACAAGAGGGAAACCAAAGAGGCACATTTCCTTGGCATTTCATGCTTTGTGATCATGAAATCAGACTGTCTTTCAGCACAATAAATGAAAATATTTGCAAGATTAGTTATTATGAAGCATAGAAATAACAGAATCAGACAATAGGTTGTTAGCAGTATTTTCTTTGAATCTAAATCAAACTTGATTTTAAGTCAGGAAAGTTTAGTTTGATGAACTCCAGAAAACAAATAGAAAAAGACACCAAATAATGTTTTCAATTTCCCAGGAGCTGTGGGACCCAACTGTCACAAAAGGTTTTCTGTAGCTGCAGGGTTGTGCTGTTGGAAAAGTTGACCTCCACAGCAGTGGCTGCTGCAGGCAGACCCTTGTGTAGCTCTTTCCTGGGCAGCAGCCTGTTCCCCTGGGAAGGGAAGGGAAGGGAAGGGAAGGGAAGGGAAGGGAAGGGAAGGGAAGGGAAGGGAAGGGAAGGGAAACCGAGCAACCTGCAGCAGAACATGCAGCCTTCAGCCATGCAGAGCACAACTGACAGGAACCTCTCAGACCTCTGCTTTCCCAGCCTCTCCTGGGCATGTGAAATAACAGGAAATGCAAGACTGGCAGTGGTGGGAAATCATGGTACCTGAGGGTTGATGATGAGCAATGATTCCACTTAATGATCCCTAGTTTTGGCAGAACAGCAGCAGTTGTCTCTTTCAACATGTGTATTGTCTTCTTTAAAATACCAGCACCAGCAAACACACACATTTTTATTTAAAATTAAATACTGGAGTGTTGAAGTCTTATCGAAATCACACATTTAAGCTGAGGACAGGAGGTGCATTTCTGCTTGGTATGCTTGTTTGGACATTCCAGGGCAATAACCCCGGGACCGGGAGTGGATTTCCTGCACAGTGTCCATCCAGGGGGTGCACTGAGCTCTATCCTCGAACTTCACCACCAGAAATGTCCTTATTCCCAAAGCTGAGTTTCCTTTCAAAGCAGTTTGAGCCCACAGATTTCACACTCTAATCAGTTTGATCACAACAGGACTGTTGTCTTAAGGTTTATTAGGATTCTCTTAACATACGATGCCTGTTATCCCTGGATAATGAATCTGAAAATGTTGATCTGGAACACATTGTTTTTCAATATTTTAATAAACTTCCTCACATATTTAATGTAAGATTTATCTTTCAATATTTAATGGAATGAAAGCACTAACATGAATACGTCATAAAGTGAATTAATACATTCACATAAAGATGAGTGTTCCTGAATGAAGTGTATATCTACAAAATATATTGAAATTGCATATTAACAATATATATTTTTTATTTCAGCATTCCTTACCTCTTAACTCATAGAAAACCAAACAAGTTAGGTATTCTTGAGCACACTGTATCCTTAAATTTGAAGTGTTAATGATAGTGACTCTTATTTGCAGTTGGCAGAAATGTTCACAGAATACTTACTGGCAAGCATCCAAAGGTTTCCCGCTCTTTAATAGAAAATCTATACATCCCTGTACTGTACAAATCTGTACTACATTTTAAATTATTAACCAAACACAGAAGAGTAGATGTAATATATACACTAATTAGACACAATATATATCTTTTACAAAGGTACAAGTTAAGAAAAATAATTAATTTTCTTTAATAAATAAGACAATGTCATAACTAAAATAAAATATTTGTGTTCATTCTTAATTCAGACAAGTCTCAGTCAGTACACAGATCTCAATCTTCACTTCTCCCAAGTGTTATTTGTTAAATGTTACCCTTTTAGAAACAAATTGTTAAAAAGCAAATAAAAACATCATTTTCTGTAGGAAATCTTATCTAAATGAGTTTTCCTTGCTGTAAAAAGTAGAGATTATCATGAATATTTGTGTTGAGGTAGTAAATAAAGTGTAATGTGGATCTTTAAGGGAAAATAATTAGGTATCCATCCTCTCAAAATTATCTATTTTAGTGTTGATTTATTAGCTTCATTATCATGACATTGATCTCTCCAGCAGTCTTGTGATTCAAAATGGTGAACTGGTAAATATTATGGATTTTTAATGCCTTGATAATAAGTCTGGAGAAAGAAGATGAACTATCTTCATTATCTCAGTAAGAAGAGATGCTTTCCCATTTTTATAGCACGCTTCCACCTAGCACTCAGACACGGAGAATAAAAATAAATGTTTGACGTGAGATTTCAGGAATGACTTGTACAGTTGTATTAATATTTTCATATATTTATTATCAATACAAAACCTTAAATATTTTAGGATTGTGTTCAGTTTGCCACAGATGTCTTCACAGCAGTGAACAGGTAGCCTCTGTTCTGCTAATGGACCTGTGCTGTGTTTTGTTTCCAGGGGCCGAGCTCCTGCTGTTGGTTTTTCATACATATATTATATGCTTTTAAATTTCATTCCATGTCTGTTATTCCAGTTGTCACAGTATCTATTTCTTTCCTGTTTGAGCCTTTAATCCTCTTCTGTGGTAGTAATATCTCTCAGTGTTTGCTTTCTGCAGAATTTCATTAGCATACTTTTTGGTGGCAGTCATTACTGCAAATAAATTAAATAAGGCAGATTCCAGTATTGATCTTTCAAGAATTACAGTAATATCCTCCCCTGACAAAACAATTCCTCTTCCAGCACAACCAAGGGCTTTTCCTGCTTTAGCATTTTATTCACAACTTTCTTTGCAGAAGCCTAATAGATCTTATCTGCATCACTTTTGAAGCAATGGTTTTAATCAACAGAGATACATTCACTCAACCTGCTTCACCTTTGGTAAACCTAGCTTGCAAATTTTCCATTTTTCATTTTCTTTTTCCTACTCACATGGATGTTTCTCTTAAAGGAAAAACCTTCTAGATTCTTGAATATTGTTGAGGTCACACTAATGTTTTCTGGTTATACATTTTTCCATTTCTGAAATCGTGGCAAGAGGTTTGCATTTCAGCAGTGCTCTACTACCAGTCAGCAGCTTTATTAAAAATTCTTGCTGCTGGACATGCAATTTAATGTGCCAGCTCTTTTAGAACCCAGTGACAGAGATTATCCTGTCCTTCCAATTTCAGTGCTTTAAGCTCTTTTTCTTTTTTTACCTCACATATAATTTCCATTTTGATATCCACATTTACATGTTACATTTACATGTTACTTTTTTTTTTTTCTAGGTAGTTTTATCTTTAATTGCAAAGTCCCTGACAAAGAAATTCTTACTAGGATTTATTTTCATAATAAAGGTCCATTGATAAATTACAGTTCTATGTGAATTATTAGGGCTTTGCCAAAATAAATTAAACCCCCATAGTTTTAGGGTTTGTGAGTTTTTTACAACCAACTGTGAAAAGAAACAGTTACACATGGTTGTATGTTATGCATGAAACAGTTCTGTGGCAATGTCACTACTATCAGACCATGCACTATTTAGAATACAAATACATTTGAAAATAACGTGATTTTTGAAATGCAAATGGCAGAACTGAACAGGAAACACTGCAATTAAATTACTTGAAGGATTAGGGAATTCATTCTGTTGTCAGAGTACTTAATTCAGGAGCCTGCTCTGCAACCCTCCAAGCTCCACAGGACAGAGTAAGGTTTTTTGGGAATTACAAAACTTCACAGATGTACAAAGTTTACTTACTCTATACTTTATAACAGGGAAATAAGGAGAAATTGCAAGACTGTGTACCTGGCAGAAAACTACACATCGGTTTCAAAGTTATTCATTTTCTTCATTTGAACTCTGGGCAAGTTGTAGATGAAAAATAATGAAGCAAAGTGTCTCCCTTTTACATGGTTTCCATGATGACAGGGAGGTTTACAGGGGGAAAAGCACAAGAATAAAATGATGAAGAACAGAGTATGTGGTGAAGGAAGACAGACTGAAAATGGAGTAAATTAAAATAATTTAGAAAGAAAAAGTGCATCTGAGAAAAAAAGTGGAAGAGAGGACAGAAAAAATAATGGAGGCTATTTGCAGAATTTACAGAATGAAGTGAAAATGGGAGATATTTTGCTCAGGGTTTTCAGCCTGATTTAGATCAGTAGATGACTAATAGAAAATAAAATTTATTTGGGAACCTGCAGGAGGAGTGAGCCTATATTTTTAATTTCTTTTTGCTCATAAGAAGACTTCCAGAATATAGGAATATATTGTTAATTTAAATACATAAAAATAAATGAAAAAAGGAAACAATAGACTTGTTATTTAGGAAGAGTTCCCCTGTCTAGCTGGCAATCAGCAATGAAATACTGTATAACAGGTCTGGTGCTGTGGATATGCAGTTTAGGCAGTATTAAGCCAGAAGAAAGAAGAAACTGGTTGATATCCATCTTTTTTTAGTAAAGACTATTGAAAACAAAAATGATTAAAGACAAAATCTGACCTTATGTATGATCATTTTAGACTGACATAATACAGAAGAGTCGCTCTTACTTCTCAGTAGAATTTTAAAAAAGCTCTACTAAATTTAATGAAATTGCACTAAATTGATACCAGTACTCTCAAGAGAAAAAAAAACCCAAAAAAACCAAAAAAATCAAAACCAAAAACCAAACCAAAACAACTCATGAAAGGATCATACCAGTGTGCATTTCCAGTGGGGCAGAGTCTGGCACACAGATGTTCACGTGCAGGCAGACAGCATTTGCATGTAATACATGTACAGACAGATGGGCATAAATAGTGACTGCTAACAGCGTCATTTCTGAGAAGACTTAAAAGGAGAGTTACAGGGTTTTTTTTCCTAAACTTTGGTGCTTTACTAAATCTTTTCATGTACCAGGGTGACTTGACTGCAAAGACAAGGAACATCCTCAACTGTGGCATTTTCCAAAAGAAAAAAAGTTCTGTGTGAACATGGAAGTTGGGCACAGATTATGTAGAAATTTTAGTCAAAATGCTGGGAAGGGAACCACAAGGGGCAGCTGAGCCCTCCAAATTCAGCCCCTCAAACTCACCGGGGGCAAGCAGAGCTCCTGCAGTCCACGTTGCAGCTGTGAGGTCTGGGTGCGCTCAGTACTGACTGTTCTTTGTGCTGCACAGTGGAAGCCTGGGTGCAGCAAATGCAGGAGTTCCATTAGAGAACGCGGCGCTGCAGCAAATGCGGGAGTTCCATTAGAGAACACGGCACTGCAGCAAATGCAGGAGTTCCATTAGAGAACGCGGCGCTGCAGCAAATGCAGGAGCTCCATTAGAGAACGCGGCGCTGAAGCAAATGCAGGAGTTCCATTAGAGAACACGGCACTGCAGCAAATGCAGGAGATCCATTAGAGAACGTGGCGCTGCAGCAAATGCAGGAGATCCATTAGAGAACGTGGCGCTGCAGCAAATGCAGGAGCTCCATTAGAGAACGCGGTGCTGCAGCAAATGCGGGAGCTCCATTAGAGAACATGGTGCTGCAGCAAATGCAGGAGCTCCATTAGAGAACGCGGCGCTGCAGCAAATGCGGGAGCTCCATTAGAGAACATGGCACTGCAGCAAATGCAGGAGCTCCATTAGAGAACGTGGCGCTGCAGCAGCAGAAAGCTGCGCCTTGGCCTCCCTCACAGTGCCCTTCCCGCCCTGCAGCGCGGCCGCCATTTGGGCGTGCCCAGGTGTGAGGGCAGAGCACTCTCCCCTCACAGCCTTCGGCTGAGCCTCTCTGGCTCGAGGGCTGGTGCGCACCTCAGGGCAAGGCGAGGGACATTTTTAAGGCAGTTTTCTTGCTCCGATGCACATTGGGGTTGCTCAGGAGTCCCTGCACACCTGCCAGCCCAGGTGCCTCAGCAGGACCTTCCCTGCACCTCATGAGGGGCTGAGGCGGGAAAAAGAAAATGGTCACCTCAGGGGAAAAGCAGAGCCCAGAGCTACTGCGGTGTGCATGGCACCCCTGGAAGGGAAAAACACCCAGGAAGAGAGGAAGAAATAGAAAAAGAGACGCAAAATATGGGGTAGCTAAAGCGGGCGTTGCATTCCTTCCACAAAGGAAGCATGGACCCATCCTGCAAGAGGTGCTGTGCCAGGGGAAGCACAGCATGGCCGCCCGGGCAAGGGGAGCGCTGCCGCCAGCCTGGCGCAGCAGTGCCCAGGAGGAGCAGGCCAGGCTGCGAGGATTCCAGCCCTCAGGGGAAGAAGCCGCCGAGGAAAAGGTTAGCTTTTTAACTGAGGTGCTTATTTCTTCTGGCCCTTCTGGCATTGTGAGGGTTCTTGGCTGCAGCCACCATGATGGCGCCTGCTGTTTTTGTAGCACCTGGGCAGCAGTACCTGTGGTAAATGTGGCTTATTTACCACAACTGGGGGCAAAAATGAGAGAGGGAGAGGGAGCCAGGCTAAACCTAAGTGGTTTCCTGAAGCTGTTTGCTCCTCAGCTCTTCCTTGGGCAAGGAGATTTCTTCAGCCCCCTTAGCACCGGCAGAGTTGTTCTGTGCTGTGGTTATAAACTCTTTTGAGGATGAAGGGGCAGGAGCAGGAGAGCAGGCAAGGGCTACAGCCCCTGGCATCACTAGCCCTGCCCAGGAGCCTGGCACCAACAGCTTTTATCCATGGCAGTGCCAGGTCTTTTCTGTCAGCCAGGGCCATCCCCAGCAGGAGCTGATGTGCTGCTGCTTGCAGTCTCTGAAAGCTTGTGACAAAATTTCTCTGTGTTGCGGGTGGATCTAGATAAAGAATCCATGGAATGGGTTCCAGGGGAGGTGGGTGCTTATGCTTTCTCAACAGAGTGCTGTTTCTAGAAATTCAAACTGAACTAGACAGTTCTGTCAAGAAAATGTTATAAGCTCCTGATAGATTTTATTCCTTTACGCCAGGCATTTATACTTTGTTTCTGTCACAGTGGCAGGTGGAATTTTCCTAGGGATAAAAGTGTTATTGGCAAGGAATAATTAGCAGAATATTATGGATTAGGTGGGTGTTCCCTATGCAAGAACAGAGCCAAAGCAAAACTTGTGAGGAGAAAGAAAAGGCTGCAGTGACAACTCTGTCCTGTTGTTGGTTGTATTCTCAGTGACCTGTAAAATCAACAGAGCTTTTCGTGTTTATAGTGCATCAGGCATAATAAAAAAAAAAAAATTGTACATGTACAATACATTTGGAGAGGATGGAGTTGAAAGCACTGCTTCAGGAAGTGCAGCCATGTTCAAAAGAAGATGCTGTTCTGTGCATGCAAGGTCTGTGTACACAACCCTGGATTTCAGAGTTACAGTGCCCCAGGGGCCCTTGGTTTACTGGGTTCTTGAGACAGCTGAAAATCATCTCATTAATGTCATTATTGATAGCAAAGGAAACGTACTTAAATTGCTTTTCAGAGAGGATAAAATACATAATTAAACATGTTTCAGAATTCTTTTTAATTATATGGCGTCTATTTTCTTTATCTTTTACTTGAGCTCCTGAACATCTTTGTCTATCTAAGCAGACAATACATTTTTAATTAATAGCCAGTAAAGACCTCAGGATAGAAATAGAATCCTACAAAAAGATTTCTGTTGTGCTTTATTATATGAACAAATCTCCAAAGAAGACTTTTAATGTCCTAGATTTTCTCTTTGAATATTCTAATTCCTCTGAGTAGAATCTAGCTTGGACAGAGGTTAGTGCACTTGATGCTTGGCTGGATCATTTTGCTGTCAGGTGTAACTGCATTTGCCTCTAGCATTCTTTCTCTTTGTTGAAAAAATGGAGTATTTTTGACCGCACACATCCCCTTTTCTCTCTGTTGCCAGCAGGCTGTGTGCAGTGCTCGCACAGCCAGAACATTTCTAGAGATTTTCATGCAGTGGATTCCTCACTCATAAAACTCAGAGCTGATCAGGGTACCCCAGGCAATGGAGCAAAGTGTTGCTGCTGTCCATCTCTTCATTGTTACTGCAGTGATAAATATTCCTTTTGGGGCCGCTCTTAACGCTGGGAGCTGTGTTCAGGATGGCAGAAGACTGAGTTTATCTCGGCACTTTGCTTTATTTGGGCATTTTGCTGCAATCAAATGAATTGATTAGAACTTCTCCAATCAATGCAAGTTGCCACATCAGGGAGGTACAAGTCACATCTCATCCATCCTTTCTCTAGAATAAAGAGACAGCAAGATAAATTTATCTCCAAATCTCAGTATGCAGCCACTGCTCTGTCTCGATACAGTCAATTTCAAAGAAAGTGTTTGTTCTTTCTGCCTTGTTTCCATTGTTTGGAATTTCAGATGTAGTCTATTTCCAAATGCCTTGTTATGTTCATACAGGCTTAATTTTCCTTAGTCTCTCTGTGTTGTATTGTATACAATCTGGTATTACTTATTTGATAAAACAATTTAGTTGTTTTTAAAGAGAGCTCACATTAAACCTGTTTTGATTGTTTTTCATGCTGAATACCAAAGATGAAATCTTAGGTGATTTCTGTTTTCTAAAACAGTGCTGAATATCTGTTAAGAAAATTATAATGGACCAAAGAAAAATTACTTTACTCAGGTACATCTCATTAAGTCCTACTGAAATGAAGGTGGAGCTGTTTGACTAAAAACTTATGCAAAGATACTTGTATTTCTACAGAGAAATCCAAGTGTCTATATTCTATTTGTCTTCATTTTCTAAAGAAGCTTCCAAGTGTGTGACAGATATTCATTCACTTCTAATGTGCTCAGTCTGGGCAGTGCTCTCCTCAGGCTTGGGGAGCAGGAGGAGCGTGGGGAACAGTTGGTGATGCTATGATTTCACCCCAGCCCCTGGGACCAAAACACACCAACACTGGCTGAATGAGCTGCCCGCGTTTCCTGAAAAGCCTGGGAAGTGCCAGGACAGGGCACCGTGCCATGGGGCTCGTGCAGTTAGGGGACAGAGAGGGCTCAGACCAATGCCTGTCAAACCGCACGTGGTATAGGATATATAGGATACACCTGTAGCCCTACGGTGCGTCGCAGCAGCTCTCAGGGGGTTTATTCGTCCCTCCTTACGGTGGGATTTACCCAGGTTTGAACCAGAGCTCAGGTCTGAAGGCAGTGGGGTGGTTCCTAACAACGTCGTGCCGCCTTCGGATCAGTAGATGGAGCTCCAAGATAAATCGTCCAGCCCCGAAGCGTTGCAATCAATTAAACATAGCAGCTGTTAAGAGACCACAGTAATTACAAGGCTAAATGATATCCTTAAATAATCACTTGGGATTTATACATCTTATTCCTTAAATCTTATCATACATACATGGAGGTTTGTTAGGGAGGAAAATAAAATTAATTCTGCGCCTCTCTGCCAGATCTCTCTGGTGTCTTTCCAAGTGTTTAGAAGACTGAATGATAGCCAAAGTCATACATATACTCTTGGCTACAGTACTTTTTCTTCAGCTGTCTACAGAAATCCAGTTTATAGAAACCTGATTATGATAATGTGCTTTATTTTTAACTCTCTTAAATTCACTGCATTTTTCTCATATAATATGGACAAGTAGTACTGACTTCTGTGGTTTTCCCACTTTACTGTGTTGGCCCTTAGGATCTCAAATTATGGTCTGTATTTAGTGCTATAATAATTGTTTGAAAATCTGACCCTCTACTTCAGGGTAATTTTCATTGTAATTAAATTGTCTCTGACCTCTACCATTCACATATATGCTAATTGTTTTCCCAATGTTTAAATGCATCCCTTAAAACTTTGGGAAGAGGAGACTGTTGAGTTCCTGATAACAGAAGAAACATCAACAGTAAGAATTGCCACCTTAAACTCTAGTACCTATACAGGATGCAGTTGTCCAACAGTATTTTTGTTGTGACAGCAGTAGAAGATAAACTGTCACGGCATGAAAAAAAATGGTCTTAAAGTTATTAATTAAATTACTGAGCATATCACAGTTTTGTGAGAATTTGAGCTTTGGTAAAATAACTATAAGAGAGATAGAAACTAAGTAGAACATAGCAAGAAGATTGCCATGCAGCTTCTTTAAAGGTAAGTGAAATTAGGAAGAGTTAGGAGGCTTTGAGAACAACACACACAGTGGAAATCAATGACAAAATAAGGATTGACTCTTGTGAGAAACCTGGATTAAGTGTGAATTAATGTCCTGTTGTTCATGACATGGGATGGGGAGTGCTGCTGGTGTTGTTTTATATTTGGCTCTCTGGTAATCTCAGGCAGTACCAGTAAAGCCAGGGCTACTCTATATTAATTTATTGAGATTCTGTTTGCATCCTGTTAGTTAACTAAACATGTGTTTGCTTCTTCTGACGTGTGAGAAATCCACAGAGAAGCATTAGCCATTTTATATATTAATGTAAAATAAAATTAATGGTGATGTGAGCTAATAGGCTGGGCTTTAAACTTTGCAATAGGGAAGATATCTTGCTTTTCTTCCTACTCAGACAGAGGGGTGGTAAACTTTAGGCAGGTGATGGGAAGATGCTGGCATCCAGCATTGTGAAGCCCAGTAGCAGGAATTGCTGAGATGATGGATCACACACCCTGGGGACCTGTTTCCATCTGCACTTAAATTCCTTCTGGTGTTGTTGCCAAGGCTGCACCTCACACTGCAGTTTACCTTCCTTTTCCCTTGAAGGAATGAAACCCAGCGTGAGAAGAGCAGATTGACAGTGAAAATGACGGGACACAGATTATGAATATTTCTCAGAGAGGTCATTCATTAGAGTGCACAGCTGACAGTGAGAGCTGAGATAACGTTTCTTCCCATGGGAACAATGCTGAGCTGGAGAGGACAGAACCCCTCCCTGCTCCCCCTCACTGCGGGCCCAGCTGCAGGTGTTTGTCCTGCTCCAAGTCTCTGCTGCAAAATGGCAGCGATTTAGGGGAGCAGCTCCCCCTTCCCCCAACCTTGCCCATGCTGCAGAGTCAGTGCACGTAACGAGCTGGGCACGAGCTATGATTGCTAGAGGTTAAGCTATGCTTGGTAGAGTTTTGCAGTGGAAACTTTCTCTAAGGTTCTGCAGAGTTCACCTGCTGTGACCTCCTTGCGATATTTATGGAAATGTTTGGCTGAGCTTGTGAGGATCTGTAAATCCCCAAGAAAACTTCATGCAGGATTTCCATTGATGCCAACTGCAGTTACCTTTCACCAAATCCTCGAGTTTCAAAAAAATAAAAAAAACCTCAAAGGGGAAGGCTTCAAAAATTAATTGGGTGGGAAAAGCAAAACACCTTCCGCTGTTTGAAAATTCAATTCCATATAACTGTAACCCTTGGTACTCAGAGCAACAACTTTAATAAGAACTGTGCTGATTTTTTTAGCAATGTTTTTTACTGCTGTCCAGCTTTGCTATTAAAACTCATTCTTCTGTTATGCCATGGAGGAGAGATGGCTCTTTTGGGAGTAACATAAAACATGTATATTGAATTTCTTTTTTTTAAAAAAGAGGTTAAAATAGCAGTAGCAACCTTGTCGAAGAGCATTGGCTGGGGAGCAGCTTGCAGAATCCAATAGCCTTTGGACTTGCCTTCAGTTGTCCAGTCTCACACGTGGTTGTCAACCCATGGAAATACTGTCAGTGTTGGTTGTTATTTTAATTATC
Organism: Lonchura striata; assembly: GCF_050655825.1. Taxonomy (NCBI): domain Eukaryota; kingdom Metazoa; phylum Chordata; class Aves; order Passeriformes; family Estrildidae; genus Lonchura; species Lonchura striata. The sequence continues at coordinate 5,574,531 of NC_140710.1, forward strand.
AAGGTAAACACTGTAAGTTAGATGAGAGCAAAGAAGCATGGCTTGGCAGTTAAACTGAGATCTGAAATGCATTAATGGTGAAATTTCCATCTTCTAAAACCCTCTGGGATTTTTTGGAAGAAAGGAAAGAACAGACATGAATATGACAAAGTCTAAGCAGAGAAATAATATGATTTTGGAAGAAATTACTATGGAACAGAACCTGGGTTCTTAAACCAGCACAGATGAGTTCAACTGCAAACTTCCTGATCAAAGCTGGTTCAGTCTCTGTGTACCTGCTGAAAAGCACCTTCAGGGAGAAAAGTAGATAGTGAAATGATTTCTGTTTAAAACATTTCATTGCTTCAAGTTGAGTCTGGTTGCACAGAGTGAAGTAAGCTGAATAAGAATGATATCAAGAAGCTTCACAGGTAAGAAGGAAATATAGAATAAATCAGGAGTGTCTGGCATTTTCCTTTCCACTTGGCATAAACCAGCAGAGTAGCAAGCTCTCATTATAAGCAGTGCTGTAGGAGAAATTCTCCTGGAAAGATGCTGAATGTTCATTTTTTCATTGCACCACCTGCCCCAAGGCCAAACCTGTCCAGAATTTTAAACATGCAGTCCCAGGCAAAAGTGTTAAAACCAAGTATAACTTATTTAGCTTTTCTTGAGTATGAACAGTCTGGATATAGATACTGAAGTTTCAGGGAACTTGTCGTCACATGTTTGTTAACGTGAGTAAAAATTCCAGTGCTGAGCCAAAATCTATCAGCAACAGGAGGGAACAACTAAGGAGAGGAGATCCCTGTGCTACTGAGAGCAGGGAAAAATGACACTATGTCCCAAATATCTCCTACATCCTTTCAGCAGGACCTACAGACACTGAATGCTCTCTGGCCAGAAGGTGAGGGAGGCGAAGAGCAGAAGCACAAAACTGCACAACAGAACTGCTCCCTCTTTTGTCTTTCTACCTGGCAATCCTGGAGTCTTCATTTATCATCCTGCAGTACTGGACTCTCTCCCTGGAAAGGTTTCAAAGGAATTAAGGAAGAGCAAAGATATAAGGAAACAAATCTAGCAACAGAATTCCAGTTTCTCTCATAAATTGTATGCTGGCCTAAGCTTTAGCTGGAATTTCAAGGCAAATGTTAATGGAGGGTTTTTTTAAATGGAAATAGCATTGATAATACAGTGAATAGTTCAAGAAATGATCCACTTTAGACTAAAACTTCAAAGATAGACAGGCAAGGCTCATTTACTGGAGAAACCACCCATGTAAAATAATATGCCTGAAATCTCTCTGACCAAGGAGACAGCTTATTTCAGAGATAGTCATCCAAGACCTCAGCTAGTGGAAATCAGCATAGCTCAACTGATTGAATCCTGTGAAAACATAATTGGGTAGAATATCCCCTGCACTCCATTTCTTAGAGAGCAGTAAGGACAGGTCCAGTTCTTGTGGCAAAGAGGGCAAAAGCTGTGACAAGGAGTAATCTACAGGAGAGACATAATGAAAGAGAAATAAATTTGTCTGTCAAAGAATTCAAAACAAGTTTGGAACAATAAAAAAAATGCAATATAGCTGTTCATTTTTGAAAAAGTGTCATAAAAAGGCTGATCAAAAACTCCATCCAACTTTGCAGTAGAAAAGATTAAGTAAAATGATACCATTTTCAATAGAAAATTGTAGGGAGAAAAAAGCAAAAGAGCTCAGCTCTCGCTCTGCAGAGTAATTACTAAGAGAGACCTACTCAAGCTTTGTTCTGTCAGAGATCGTGATAACACAGAGATACAGCCAGACTGTCTGTTTGGCTAGACAGCATTAATATAAAACACATAATTTAGAAACTACCTCTCCAGATTCCATCTCCAGATAGAAATCTGCTAATGAACCATGATTCAGTTATATTCTTAATCAGGAAAATGTCTTTCAAGCTGTATTCCAACTGGGCAGTGTTTTGCTTCCTATGTCCCAAAGACCAATTAAACACTTCGTATGCAGCTATGCTATAGATAATGAATATACTGTAAAAATTAATTCAATTTTGGTGAGAAAAATAGCTTATGTTCTGCTCATTTCTGTAAAAAGCCAAACTGCTGATTTTCAGGACCTCTGTAAAATGAAGTCCTACATTGAAGAGAGCATGGATTGTAAATGTGGGTGGCAGCATGACAGTTCATGGGATCGGGCAGTGTAGAAATTGGTGCCTAATCTGATTCTGCAGTATGTCAGTCACAGAACAGTAATACCAGTCTTAGTGAGCCTCCACCAGAGATAGATTTGGCCCGCTTAATTCAGGTCTGGAAAGGATGAAGTGCTATCAGTAAAACCTGGAAATATCTGGAAAGTATAAATTCATCCATTAATAGAAGGCAGGACTTTGTAACCCTCTTCTCTCATCACATGGGTCTGCTCCACTGCATTTTTACCAGGTCAGAATTCTGCATTAAAATCTTCACTGCCTGAGTTTAAATTAAATCCTCTCCATCCTGGCAAGGAGAAAATACAGAAGAAATCCTAATGCAAAAATATCCATATAATTCAGAATCAGGACAGAATCCAACCTCTGTACCAGATTTCAGACAGTGAACTACTATTTTAATATATAGTATTTTTTAGGAAGATCATAAATAGCTTTCACAGTGCTTTTCTCTCAGGGAAGCAAATTCAATCCAGTCAGAGAAGAGTCATCTTAGCAGCATCTTAATGTTAGGATTTAATTGGCATCACACCATTTATCATCCAGGTTTCTTTTCTCCCCAAAGATAATTGGGTTTACATATGGGTCTACCAAAGATTAAACCAAAATATGTTCATAGGGGTAAAAACCATAGGAGGGAAAAAAGCTATTTGTTTGCATCCGTGAAGGCCTTTTGTTGCCAGGTATTTTGGAGCATCTTATTTTTTAGGCTGTTTCCTGATGGCTTGAATTCTGATTACTTATCCTCAGGAACTCAGTATGATATTAGTTCCACTCATCTTGTTGACTTTGCTTTCATGTGCAGCGGGTAACGCTGGGGAAAAGCAGAAAGGATGGAGTCATTATGGATTCTGAAAGAAGTAAAAACAAACACCCACCACAGAACACTTGGAAGAACACAGGAGGCCCTGCAGCACAGCTCTGCTGTAACAACCCACTCATCCCCACAAGCTTTATCTTTTTGAGTGGAAAATGTGCTGGCAACAGAGACAAACTTGTGTGAGAAGTGCAGGCTAAGCGTCCAGGTAAAGGTAAGTAAGTCAGTGCTTTCCAGCAGAAGAAAAGACAAAAGGCAATGCACAGCACTGGACTGAATCCTGACAGATTCCCATTCCCTGATCTACCCAGTCTTGAACGAGGTGTCACTCTAGGAAAGCACCAGCCTCTGTCCCCGTGTATTCATTTTACAGCTCTCCAAACTACATTAGTGTTTGCATTGAGGCATTTGCACATTGATAGCTTTGCACTGAAAGCTGTTTCCCCAAAATCTCATTTTGCCAAGGAGGGACCTGCTGAGCTGTGCTGATACACAGCTCTGCACACTCAGATGCTGACATTTGAGTGACCCATTGATGATCTTATTGGCTAAGTGCCATTGAAAGTGAGTGACTGCCCATTTGATAGAACCAGGAGATGAAAACAGGTGTCCAGGCTTTGATCCTTCTATTTGACAGCTGGACTCATATCCTACAAAATCTCTTTATTAAATTGGCATCTCCCAGGGAAGCAAAAAGCCCAGAAAGACAAGGGCAGAACTTCATATGAGATAAGAAAGCAGAAGAAAAGGCAATAAATATTTTGCCTGGCTAACAGATAGATGCAGAATAATTGGATTTGAATTCAGTATGGCACTCAAACTCAGGACTGAATGATCAGCTATTCTGGGGGTTTTCCATCCCAGCCTGTCAAAAGGGCTGAAGCAGGTGGCAGGTGCATGCTAATCCCTACCATTGCAGCTGTGAGGGAAAAAACTGAATTTGTATTGCCTTGTATTTAGAAACCCTCCTTTACCTGGCAGAGTTCCTCTGCTGAATCTAACAGGAATATTTTTATTTCCTCTGAGACACGATTTAAGGTTCCTGCAGTATGCAGAACAGTTGTGGAATGTAAAAAAGGAAAGGGACTGTACCAAATGAAAGGAAAAGACAGCGTTAGTGAAAATAAAGCTGAATGGGACAATAGTGAGGTATATAAAGAAATTCAAGCATGGCTCTTGCTAAGGCTTCAATCTAGAGTTTATTAATTTGTGCAGATGTTTTCCCTTTTATTTACTGGTCTTTTAAAACACTATATTGTGGGTTAGGATCAATAGAGCTTTTTCTTTACCAGTTTTCCAGTGTAAAAATCCTACTGGTACATAGAACTAGAAATGGAACATATAGTAGTGTTGATCCCCTCCCAGAGAAGAGGAATGAGCTGCACCATTGTGGAGAGCCCATCACTCTACTCAAGGCAATTTCTAATGAGATTTCGTGTGGTGTCAGCAGAGCTGCATATCAGGGGATGGAAAGACAGCACAAATTATTGAGACAGGCAAAATTTGCTTGAAGAAGTAACTATGCATTTAGAATTTGTTATATGGCAGCTACACAGGACTAAAAAAATCTAGTAGACTACTGATAAATGGCTAAAATGAGGATTTTTTTGATGAACACTATGAGATCTCCATATCTTCTGCCTTATCCCATGTACAGATCATTCCATCTTCCTGTGAAAGGTCCACAGGGAAAATAGCAGATCCAGAAACTTTGCTGAGAAAGGACTCATGAACTTGTGTGGAGAAGCTTTGTAATTAAAGGTCTTCAGCAAAAACAGGAGATTCTTTCCTACCCTTGCCCAAAACAGTTTCTCTAGAAGGAGCTGTTGAAGACAAATGTTATGCTTGGAGAAATACTTTTATTAAAGAGGTAGACAGTTCACAGGCAATGTTATTAATCCATTTTTAGATGTCTTGTGAAAGTAATAAATAGTTTATAGCAGCAAATGTGCAAGTAGGGGATGTACTGTGGCAGTCCTCTGCAAAAAAAAGTAATAAATACAAAACAAAAATATAAAACAAAAAATACAAAAAAAATCACAATGTTGTATAGCAGCTCCTAAAGGGTCCTGTCACTGTGGTTACAGTCAGACACGGATTGCAAAACACCAGAGCTCCTCTCATACATTTAATGTTTCTCTGCTGTGGCACAGCAGCAGTCTTGGGGCAGAGCCATCCTGGGGCATCCATGGCTCTGCTATGAGAGGAGACATTGAGTGACAGGGAGAGAGTTGCTACAGAAATCCCCAGCTTGGTTTTCCTAGCCAGTCATCCCTTGGGAAATATGCACTCTTACTGTAAGAGTGAACTTGTTGGATTGCAGTTCCTACTACCAGCCTCTGCTCACCAACCTTTCTTTAAAATAAAGTAGAAATGACAGTCAGTCGGCCTAGCTCTGTATTAGAAATTAGTATGGCTGAAGAAATCATGTTTTCTGCAAATGAAATGGAAAGATCTTGACTATGTTTTTGCCACCTAAGCAGCTTGATGGACTCCTTTAAGTTCTTTGTGTAGAATATATATATAGAGAGAAGAATTTAAAAAGCATTCCAATTATGATACAATTATAAGCTGATATATCAGTCCACAAGGAGCAGAACCACAGAGTGCAAAGTTGTGTATGCTGTAGTGCAGCTGAAATTACATTATTAAAGAGTAGATTTGGCTTTGTTCTGCACAGCAGAGCCTGAAACAGTAAAAAAATGTATGCAATTATTCTCTATTTTAGGTAAGCATTAAGCATTCTGATGTGAATTCTAACAAGCAGTATCCTGTGAAAGAGAGTGATCCTTCAATAGTGTGGGGTCTGGGGAAGGGAGACTTAACAGACAGTTTGTAAATCATGGCAAGGGCACAAGTACAATTCATCCAGCTTTTGATTCTGCGCCCCTCTCTGATGATTTCTGGTGTGAGCTTCAAGAAGCTATGACAGGTGACTCTGACAAACCCTTCTCTAACTGTCTGTAGTAATTCCTCCTGGAGGTGCTCACAGTTACTCCTCTCTGCCTCATCTGAGAAGGCTGAATTCTCAGAGGTGGGAGCAGTCACAGTGTCCTCATGCTTCACTTCCCATGGCAGGCCCTGACTGCAGCAGGAGCTTGAAATGTCACTGACAGTGAAACCCAGAGCCAGCAGCCCAGCATGTATGGGGGAAAGGGCTGACCTTGTTTCATCCCAAGGCAGAGGTGATACTCAGTGCTTATCTTAAATGTAGCTGATGAAGATCAGAGGCCAGTGGAACATGAACTTACTTCCCTTTGGGGAGAAGCTTTGAATTTTTCCTTCTCAGGAGAAGCGTGTTTAACCAAATACAAACTTCTCAATCACATGTGTAACAAGCTGCTGCCGAGACTGCTGCGACTTGTTTCCAGCAAAAAGAGAAGAGCCTGCTGTTACTGATACAGTCTTGCAAGCACAGGCATTTGTAGGGACTCTGTGCCCCCTCCTGCATTTTGCATCCTGTTTTTACTACTTTATCTTGGATTTGGACTGACAGTACTGATGCCTCAAACATGAGGCATCAGTATCATTGGAATGGTCTGGGGACAGTGTGCCTAAGTGCAGTTTTTTACCTGCAAGACCACCATGTCAGCACACCATTTGCAAATGTTAGTGCCACAGGAATGCCTTGGAAAAGACTCATCAGTATGCATGCAGTAGCTGCTGAGCACAAATATGTATGAAATTTTGATCATTGGTACTGAAATGGTGATCCTGAATATAAATTAGGAAGCTTCTAAATGCATCAAATTTAAGTTAAATGAAAACTAAGTAAATACTGCATTTTAAAATTATAGTTGTCATCCATTTAAAAAAGGAAATCTGATGTTAGTTGGTTCTTCAGACAAGCTAAAGCCCTTTAGGAATGCAAAAACCACATTATTAACAGAGACATTTAAACTTGAAAAATAATTGCCTAGGCATAAGCAAGACTTTTATCATGCATGTGAAGCTTTTAAATCTTTAGATCTTGTTGAGATATGGCAGATAGCTTATAAAAATGCTTATCTGTGCAATACTTTTTTGCTCACAGAATAAATTCTCAAGTAAATTGATTATCCTAAACAAATAAAAAACCCTAAACAGAGAGAATTCACTGTATCTTGTTCCAGCTACCACTTGTGAGGGCTTTGCCTTCATAGCTTTCTTGCTATGGCAGCTCTCTAAAAACCATTAAACATTGGGCATTTTCATCTTCCCCCAACATTAAAGAAGAGAGAATCCCATCATCAGGGATGTAGAAAAACCACCATCAATTTTTTCTCAATTCCCTTTGCAGATGAGCTGAAATGCACTTTCCCTCTGCATTGTCAGCTGTAATCCTGTGAGCAGTTCTTCATACAGTCTACAGACAACCCTACATAGGGAAGACACCAGTAACTTCTTTTTTTTGCTTTATCAATCCTCATCTAGCAAACCTCTTTAATTAACTACCTCTGTAACAGAAGTTTTTAATTCAACCAGTGAGAAACACACAGTGTGTAAGTACTGCATATGTTCAAATCACCATGATGTAAATATTTGATTAGCTTTATGTCATCTTAAGCCAGTCTATGGTTAACATATCAAATAACTGTTGGAAAGGAGAATACAATGAATAGTAAAAGAAATAATGGGGAAGAATGTCTAAAATGCAGAAGTGTCTGGGAGTAGAAATTCTGAAGGCAGTCCTTTACTCCTAGAGTATTATCTCAGTCTCTCAAATAAGAAAGGTACAAAATCTCTCTGTGCAATCAAACACTATCTTTGTGTATCAACAAAAGAGGATTTGGGATGACAGTCAAAGATACATAAGAGAACACTACCTTCACTCTTCTCCACAGTTCAAAAAAATTGTAATGTCTAAATTGTGGGTAGACAATTGCAAGGCATTGAATGCTTGTTTTTAATGATTATACTTATACAACTAGATTTCACAGTCAACCAAAATATGAAGCTTTCTTTTGCTGTAATTTCACAGTTAAATGCTTAAACACAGGCACTGCTGGAGGTATCAGCATACAAAACACACATTGCTTAGTGTGCAATACAGGCATGTGGCGGCACATATGGCATTACACGTGAACACCAAACAAGACGCTCAGACCCCAAAGAGTTTGCAGGAAGTCAGAGGAAACACAAGTAGGTGACAACAATAACATGCAGTGTAAGAGGGAACTGGAATCAGTGGAGCATGACAATGCATTCACTCCCTGTTGTCCCAGGATGGAATATGGAATACAGCTGAAAGCAGAGAGGATTGTCTTCAGCAGATCCAGGGGCTGTATCTGGGACTGTCAAGATAACTACAGCTCTTGGTTTGTTGGTTTTTGTGTTCTCATCATGAACTTCTGTGCATGCTCACTCAACACCCTCTGTGATTCTGGAATGAGGAAACACTGGAAAGCAAAGGTCAGTTTGGAGCATCCCAGCTTGTACACAGCCCATAAGGTACAGCAGCAGGTCAGAGTGCTCCTGGCTAACAAACTTACAGTTAAGCAACACTATAAAGATTTGAAATAGCCTCACTTACAGTTCCACCACAAAGACAGTGGGTCTATTTCACAGATCATCTTGTGCCAATGCTTTTTTAGAGACTGAGCTAATACTGCTGCTTGTTAAATCCTCAGAGGCTCAGGTAAAGTCTTATTTGAAGTCTGGTTCATGCCAGTAGCAAAAGTCTCTGTCATGAAACAGAATGAATACCTTTAAAAGTTCGTTTACACATCATTTGAAAAGGACTTTTATTTGTAAATGACACTATATATAACAATTTTGATTGAAAGGTAGAGCTCCACATAAATATACAGCAGAACACCAGGAGAGGCAGGATTATCAGCTTATGGAAAACTTGCTTTTTGTCCTTTGCAGTGCTCTCAGACCGCTTCTAATTTGTACAACTTTTGCAATCACATAATTTAATTCATTTCAGTGGAGTTTCTCCACTGATGAAATAAGGAGGAGACTGCAGTGCTATATTTCTACTGGGAATCAGGGCAGGATGTCAGGATCACAGTCTGTCACTTGCTGTGGTGGGCATAAAATGAGGATGATGTCAGGCCAAAGAAACAATCTCCAATATCAGTCTTAAACCCGAGGATTTAACAAGCAGCAATTAAAAACCTTTATTCAATGTAAGAATTCTACAAGTCAATGGCATTAATCTTTGTTGCTGATTATCTGGTCTTTGTGATATTTAATTTCCCAATAGTTCATGGCAATATATTTCCTCTTTCTAGTTGAAGTTTGTGATTAGAAGTAAAATCAGGAGCCTTTCAAAAGGTGAATTATTTGGAGTGGCTGAAAATCAGCCCTCTAAGAGTCAAGTACTTACAAGCACAACTCCTGCTGAAAATTAGGAGACATTGAATACACTTTATGCTAGCCCTAGCAAGGGATCCAGTATGTGGTTTTATGGGCTCTTTAATGATGATAATATTTATACAATCAGTAAGGATTTTTAAAAAGAGAAGGCTAGGAAAAAACTGACAACACTTCAGTGGAATGGCATTTCCACCTGCAACTGTCACAGTTAATGTTTTATTGATAAGATGCAGGTCTTACTGACTACCAAATATATCCTTCACTTCATTTCCTTTGCAGGCAGCAAGAATCCATCATTCACATTTTTCTCTTGGCCTACATCTGTCTAAGGCAGTATTCTTAGTATATAGTACTGGAACAATATCATATCTCATATTATTAAGATGATGTTAAATGTCTGATCCTATTGTTTAAGCCCTCTTAGTGGGCAAAAGGACTTCACAAAACTTTGGAGGTGCGTGAACATCTGGCACTCTTGATTTAGGAAAGAAGCTGCTGATAATCTGCAAAAGCAATCAATTATTTTTTTACCTTTCTCTCTTCTCACTCACAGTGAGAAGAAAAGTGAGGTGCAGACACAACAAACAATGGTGAAGGTGTCAGAAAAGTTTGTGTACTAAGAAAAGTCAAGCTTCTTTCCAAAGCTGGTAGGATGGAAATCTAAAAACCAGTGACAGAGTGGGTTCAGCATCTCCAGTGAGGCAGTGTCTGTTCACTGACAGTAAACTTCAGTCTGTGCAAAGACCTGTGCACCATTTCCACATCCCTTTGGTGCAGTATCAGCCCCCTCAGTAGGAATAAATGAGTTCTTGAGTTCACTTAGCTTCATTCTAATTTCTAATTCAATGACTCAACTCACTGGTCACAGTCAGCTCTTGTTTCTGTCTGGGCATCAGAACTACTCCTTACTCATATGACACTCCTCGTAACTGAATCCTTTTCACATAATTGTAGAAAATAATTTGTATTTTTGGTAAGAGAAGCTTGACTTGTGTTACAACATGGAAAATTGGGAAGGGATGCCTAAACTTCTGCCCCTGATGGATAACTTGATAAAACTGCACAGAGGGTTTTTGTATGTGTATCTCTGTCACTCTAAAAGGAAACTGACAGTGACAAATGTCGAGACTCATATTTTGGTTTTTCTTTAATTCATGTAACTTATAAAGTTACTAACATGTACTTTAATAACATATCCTGTATATCACACCTATTTTTGAGAATGTTAAAACAAGAAAGAACTTTGTGATGCATAAAATCATCAGCAGAAAGAGTTCAGTAGAACAAGGCAATGATTACTACAATGTACAAACATGGAAACTGCCATGAGGACATCCCTTAAACACAGCATTATAAGGAATTATATTAATTGAGTTTCCCATGTCACTGAAGTCTCCTGCTACAAAACTGCCATCGCTCAAAGCAAAGCTGGAAAGATGCCTTCTGGCAGAGTGGAATCCCTCAAGAGCATGGGGATAGATCACACCCAGCCAGTGGAGGACAGCAGAGAATCCTGTGTGTGCCCATTCTGGGTCACAACTGCTGTTTTATTAGCCAGCAGCTCCAAAACTTGCATATTTTCATTAGATTGGTTTCCACTGTACATTCTGTCTTTAGTCATGTGTGTCATTTCAACTTCATGTTTGAGAAGTAGATCTGGTGTCTCTGCTCACTGCTCTAAGAGGGCAGTTGCTGAAGTCTTGCCTGGTTGTTGCTCTGTTTTCTCCAGTATTGGCTTCATTCAAGGCTGTGTGAGCATGTATGTGTGGGAAAGAGAACAAGAGAGCAGACAGGGATGAGGAAGAGAATAAACCAACAAGCATTAGCCATTTCTTTAAATTATTTTCTCAAAAATGCCTGGATATTGTTTTTTTTTTTTCATTTTTCTCTTTCCCAGAGTTTTCGCCCTGCTTTACAAGTAGGGGAATCTTTTCCCCTTCTGAGAGACAGAAGAATTGAGACAAACACTGTTATGCTAGAAGTTATTATGTAATTTATCTGTTTGTTTGTTTGTTTGGGTTTTTTTTTTTAATATTCACAAAAGATATTCCCTCCTCTAATTCATGATCTTTAAAATTTCTACATAAAAAAAAATCCCTTTTTTTTTTGCATGGTTTGAGCTATATATTTGCCTTAAAGTGTAATTTTTTAAGGTGCAGGGACTGAGTCCTTTGCAAAAAAAAGCATTTAGGTAAAATCCAAGTTAAAATTCAATAGGTTAATGCCATCTGAGGGCACCTTTTGGAAGTTCTAGGAAAGTTTAGTTACACATTTTGTTTTTCTGTTGCAGCAGGAGCTTACCACAAGTGATATTTTAAAGCGGGTCGGTAAAACTTTGATCTCAAATTTTCAAATCTAGCCTGACATGCAGCACCTTAAAGAGGATCTGATTTACAGACAGTGCATGCTCAGCACTTTCGAAGGTGGAGTCCCCCTCTTGTCTTTCAAGCTGAACGTTCGAAAAGAGAAGCATCCAAAACATCAGAGACATTTTGGAAGTCAAAGTGAATTTTTGCTATGGAATATTTGGTGTCACTGACTGATTTCCTTTTTTCTCTGCTTTTCCAGGGATTAAGATACAGAGATTACAAAGTCTTTCTTGTAGCCCCTGTATGAGCTAGAATAGGGGGCCCTATAAAAAAATCCTCTCATGTTTATGTTCATTATTTTCAAGAGTTCCAGCTATTTATGTGTCTGTAAATAACCATTTATCAGCAGTAGGAGTTCTCCATGGAGCAAATCTGTTCCATTACACTGAAGCACCAGCCTGAAGGAGGATGCCTGATCAAACTGTCATCTGCATCTTTCAGTCTTCACACCTGCTTGGAGTCAAGACAGTTTTCCATTCATAGGCACTCTCCCTTCATCACGCTGGCCAAAGCGATTCTTAATAGTAGCACTGAACTGCAACAGCAGGTAATTCAGACTTGTAGAGAAAGGACCAGCTTCTACTGATGCAGATGCAGGCAAAACAACACAGTTCTTACACTGAAACCTTTTCACTGCTAATACAGCCCCAAAGACAGAGTCTGACTTCCTGCCATAATATTCATGTATTCATTTCTTTATCATCACAGAGCAAAAGTGGTTTTCACCTGTCACAGAACTCCTGGAACTCGTCTCCATGTGCCTGTGGCAGAAGGGTTTCTTTGAAAGTCTCACGGGAGAGCCATTTGCATGCAGCACGTCGTGGACATGTTCCAAATGCTGCTTCACCACAGGCATACCAATGCAGAGGGCTTATAAAACAGGGTTTGTCGTGGCTAGTCCTTGAGAGGTGGCATATTGGGAAGAGAAAAATAAAGGCATTAACTGAGACTGTAGCCATTCTCCCCTTAAGAGAAGCGTGTCATCTGCCCGCCATTGGCAGTGCGAGCCAATGCCAGCTGACAGAGACCTTCACACGAGGAATATCTGAAGAGACAAGTGTACATGGACTAAGGGATTGATATGGAGTGACTGCAAAATTTGCACATATAATTTCTAAGGCCCTTTATTCAGGGGATGCAGATGCACATATAAGGGCATTTATAGCTTAGTTTATGTCTAGTAAGTAAAGAAGTGCAACTGGGCAAAAAAAGAAAAAGGTCTTTTGCAACACTGAAAGAACTTGCACAACTGTGTTACAGGATCCATACAAATGCAGGGATTAATGGACAGAAAGGCACATAGTTGAAGAGTGTACTGTACATTTTCAGCATCTTGCTTTTTGGCTATCACAGATCCTGTAGCTGGCAGAAATAACCAGCAGTGCAATTCATCATTTTGCTGTATGGTAGGTCCTTTGCATTTATCTTCTTTCTCTGACGTGATATATAAAACTTGGTGATTTCTGGGTATTTTATTTTCTATTCAATAAAATATGATTACTGTAGTCTCATGGTATGTTCAACTTGCAAAAAATGATTAAAACCTCAGGAACTGACATAACAGTTCTACATAGAATTTCCCAGACTGGAAGAAGAAGAAATGTTAGTGCTCTGACCACCTGTCTAACTGGCATAAACATATTTTGAATATTTCAAATATATTTTTAATATTTTGAATTGTCTATCCCCTGCCTATTTGAGCACTCATTCATGGAATTGCATTGGTGGTTCTGCTATAGGAACAAAGACTCCAAGACTGAAAACAAGACACTATTACCTCTTCATCATAAAAGATACACACATTGGTTGAGGCTGGAGCTCTGTGTCGGGAATTTCTTGTAGAATGTGCTTCAGCCGGGGGGACCAAAAAAGGTAGTTTAAAACCCTCTTATCAGGAAGCTTAAATTTGCTATACATGGAGCCACATCCCTACATCAAACAGAGCTACTCAGGCTGGAAATGTTTAATAATTTCATTAGTGATGAGGTATTAAAGAACATGATTGTTAAATTTGCAGATTGACACCAGGATTGAAGGGCTTGCAAGCATTTTGGTGAGAGGATCAGTATTCAAAGCTGTGTTTATAAATTAGAGAAATGAGCAGAAAAAATGTGAAGACAACTTGATAAGAACAAGGACAGCACAGGTAGGAACCATGGCTGCAGCAGCAGCAGAACTGAGTGGGAGAGTTCTGCAGGCAGGAGTGCAGAGAACTTCAGCACATCCTGAATTGCTCTTCAGTCAGCAGTGCTGTGCTATTGTGCAAGTAACAAACACCTCTTGAGCTGTCTAATCTGAAGCCCTGCGGGTGAGGTGTATCAATGCCCCAGGCTTCCCTCTCCTCTGCTGGAATGGTCTGACCCACCTGGCACGATGCACTTAAAGAACACTTGGATCAGTTAGTCCTCAATGATAGTAGTCAGAAGGATCACAGATCTAAAACACCATGGCTTTGAGGAAAAACTGAATAAACTGAAATGGTCCAAGGATGTCAGGACTGATGGGCGTGGGGGAGGAGAGAAAACAAATTGCCATGTAGAATCTTTCTTATATCTCTACTCTGTCAGTAGTATTCTGTTATCATTGGACTTCTAAGGAAATATCTCTAGACAGCAGCATTTAGCTTTTTTTGCTTGTCTACAGTATAAAAATATTTATATTAGTTCCCTTACTAAATAAATAGGAGGATGTCAAATAAGTCAAATTTTTCTAGGCCAGTTTGACAGAGAAAATTAATATATTGCTGTTTATTATTATGCACTATTGTTTTCAAGTTGAAATTCAGTCAAAACGACTGACTTTGTGGTGGAAATATCAAAGTTGGAATTAGACCTTGTATTTAACTGCCTCTAGTAAAAGAAATTTCTCATACTTACTTTCAAGTATCTAACTTAGCAGAGACAGGAAAGTTGTGAATTTTGTTAGTATGTAGCCTGTTAGCATTTCAAATTTATTTTAATTGTTTATGGTATTTTTTAGGTCATTCTGGGATTCACACCCATTCGGGCATTAGTGATTTTCCTTTTCCTTGTTTTGTCACTCACTTTCCAGCAATTAAGTTGCCCTCTCTTTATCTGATGAGCACTGGATTTATGTCCAGAGTATATAGAGTTGTCTACACAGAGACAGACAAAGCCCTTCATTTATAAACTAGCTGTTTATTTTCAAGGTTATTTATTGGGGCATAGATAACATTTCTAATTAGGATATTTTATTAAAAGCTGAGTCAAAGTTTTAAGCTTCAGCCAGCTAGGAATGGATAATACTTTACAAGGCACCGCTAGTAATTATAGCAATTTTCTTAGAATAACATGCTCTTCCATGAAGTGCATCTGTAATTATTTATCTCATTAATGGGATAACCTGCTTTCATCAGCATGACCATGTGAAAATGCATTTCAACATACAGATGCAATGCTAATGCCTTCTGTGTGTTTTTATGACTTTTTCAGCTCTTGAAGTATTATTGTGTTTAGAATATATCTGTGCAGCAAAGATACTAAAATAATTTCCTGTCACTGTCCTAGGACTAGTATGTATATCATCATTGCAGATGCATCCAGCTCCATTGAAGTGCTTTGCCTTGGTATCTTTCATGCTGCATTTACACAACGGTTATTTCCCCCAATATTCTTTTTAGGAAAATTATTATTTTCTTATTTTGTTTTGGTCTGATCCTTTCCCTGTGTTAGTCTTTCATTTTATTCACTAGCCTAATATGATTCAAGTACAAAATGAATCTAGTTCTTGACACTGGACTTTGCCTTCCTATAGCTCAGTGAGGTTTGGAGATTTTACAAGAGCAATTACTAATCTTCTATTCCTCCTTGAAAACATGATCTGGTATTTTCAGGGATTTCAGTGCTGAATAAATTTGCTATTTGTGTAAAGAGAGGCTTATAATTTTGTTGCTAATGACTGGAGGTATGTACAAAAAGCTGTTTTGAAGTGTTCTACTCTGAAGTAAATTGCAACTTTCTACTATCAGTAAGTTTGAATGAGTGAAATGTCCCTCAGCTGGCTATTTAGCCAGCCAGCAGCAAAGGAATAATATTTGCAAAGAGCATTAGAGGTGTTGCTCATCTCCAAGAGCTGCCCCTTAGGGAAGCTCTGAATTTGTATCCTGGTGCTTGTCCACTTTGGCACCTTTTCATCTTTCCCTGTTTCCTCATGTCTTTATCCCAGAAAACTGATCCTACTACAAATAATACAAATCAGTTCCTGTGAGATGTATAAAAACCTGTCCCCAGAAACTCAGGAACAGTGATTGGTATCAGAGATGAGGAAGCTGCGAGGGTGAATTGAAAGGATGTGACATCTCTGTTCTCCACTTCTGCGTTATGGCTCCTATTTTCCTTGAGGAAGGAGACAAATGGGGCTTGTTTCCAAGCTAGTGAATATAAAGTTGAAGTAATTGCATCTGCAAATATGTGGCCATGGTTTATATGGTTGAAATAAATGACATTGTGTCTCAGTGCTCAGTGATGCAGAAAACAGAGTTAGAGACAGAAGCATAATTTTTTTTCTTTTTGTCTTCTCCCTGATTAACCAATATGTCGCATCTTCCTTTATCTGAACTCTACCTTATATGATGATAACCAGCTGTGTGTTCATAGGGGTAGAATCTGCAGCAAAACACCTGTGACACAGACATTTGCAAGGTACTTTAATGGTGCTACTCCAACATTAAACGTAGTGTGATTTGTTATTCATTTTCTGAAATCCTGAGCATACAGCACATAGAGCAACATATCAATTTGTTGTGCTTTAGCAAACAGTGTTTGTAAAAGAGCCAAAACAAATCTGCTGCTTGTCATGTCTTATGGATACGTTGCTGTCCTAAAATTATGGAGCTTTCCATAAGGGATGCTATGTAGAGTTCAAGTTAATGCTTTAGTAGTACATTTTACTACCTTTATATCTAATAAATACTTTGGCATGGTACAATTAAGTTATATTTCAAAGAAAATTTAGAATTATATAGTCATAAAATTGTACTTTGGTTTGTTATTTCACAGAAAAATTGTCTTCATTTTCAGGAGTTGTGTTACTATATTTACTATTTGATTCATGGCTGTTTTTTTGTGAATACAAGCAACATTTCTCTCAAACTAAATGTGGGTTGATAATGAAATATAACCTTACTGTCTTGTTCACAGGAAGGAGCCCTTAGATGCTTGTATAGTAAGAGCAACCTGTCACAGGGCAAGAGCTGCCTGCTGTAACTCAGACTGGACTGAGCACATCTCTCCTCTGGAATGGGGACAGAGTAGCCCTGGTGCAGCTTTGTCAGATTTGTGATCTTGTTGGAGCTGGTGCCTAGGATCTCCACTGGACAGGTTGGGTTTGCTGGTTGCTTTCAAACAGAAGTGTTAGAAATAATAGGTGAGGTGGGCTGACCTTGGCTGATGCTAGGTGATTCCCAAAGCCACCCTTGCACTCCCCTCCTCAGGTGGACAGGGGAGAGGAAGTAGAACAAAAAGCCTGTGGGTTGGGATAAGGACAAGGAGAGATCATGCACCAATTACTGCCACAGGCAAAACCAACTCATCTTGGAAAAATTAAATTAATTCACTACCAGTCAACATTAGAAATAAAACCAAATCTCAAAACACCTTCTCTGCACCCCTCTCTTCTTCCCAGACCCAGCTTCACTCCTGGTTTTCTCTCCCTCCTTTCCACCAGTGGCTCCAGGGGAGAGGGAATGGGTGCTGTGGTCAGTTCCTCACAGGTGTCTCTGCTGCTCCTTCCTCCTCAGGGAAAAGGACTCCTCCCACTCTTCCCATGGGAGACACTCTTCCACAAATTTCTCCAACATGGGTCCTTCTCCCAGGCTGCAGTTCTTCCCAAACTGCTCCAGTGTGGGTCCATTCCATGGGCTCACAGCCTCTTTTGGGCATCCCCCTGCTCCAGTGTGGGGCTCCCCATGGGCTGCAGGGGGATCTCAGCTCCACCATGGAGCTCCATGGGCTGCAGGGCCACAGCTGCCTCACCATGGTCTGTACCACAGGCTGCAGGGGAATCTCTGCTCTGGTGCCTGGAGCACCTCCTCCTCCTCCTTCCCTCCTTCCCCACTGACCTTGAGGTCTGCAGGGTTGCTTCTCTCACATGTTCTCACTCCTCTCTCTGTTGCTAATCTGCTGCAGTTTTTTACCCATCTTTCTAAAATCCATTATCCCAGAGGCTCTGCCTTTCTTACTGCTGGCCTCAGCCTTGGCCCGTGCTGTGTCTGTCTTGGAGCCAGCTGGTGCTGGCTCTATTTGACATAGGGGACACTTTTCACAGATGCCACCCCTGGATCCATGCCCCCCAAACCCATCACCATAGGGAAGAGCATCTCCACATGGGCACACAGTCTGTTTCTGCACCTGAATTGTTGAAAAGGATGCATTGGGGTATCCTTCCATATTCTGTACAAAGTAAAGAGTCATGGTGTACTGATAAGAGAGAAACACACAGACAGCAATAGCTGCAGTGGAAATCTATTCCTCCTTTTCCCTACCCCTTTGCTAAAGACAGCTGCAGAGAATGTAGACTGGGAGCCCTCAGCACTTCTGCATAATTTTGCACTTAGTAATGATTAAAAATTTGCTCATTTACTGATTTCTAAGGAGCTGGTTCTAGTTCAGCTGTGGATAAGTTATTTTTCCAGCTACATCTAAATGATAGTTTTCATTTTCAGCACCATGATTAATGATTTCAGAAACAATAAGGAAAAAAATATAGTTTTCATCAGCATATTTATAGTCCTTGTGAATCTGGAACGTTTCTGTAAATAACCTAATCTTAGCTTTAACTGTGATGGTTATTTGTGTAGGTTTCTTTGTCCTTGTTGATGCCTCACCTGAATGCTGTCAAAAGGCTTCTAGCTGGGTGCCATGTGTTTAAGTAGTCACTGTCCTAGATCGTACTGCTCACATGATACAGTTCAAAGGCAACCTGCCTTCAATGCAAATCTGGAGTAATCCCACTATTGTTAATCAAAATACTCCAGAATTATACCAGTTCAAGTGGGAATAGAATGCTGTGATACAAATCCAAAGCAATCCAATTGAACTCAGCCCTCAAAGTAGTCACCATAGATGTATTATAGAGCTATGGCCACACAAAATCACTTCTCAGTAGTTCATTTCATATGTTTGTTTTTATTCCCAGCAAACCTGAAGTGCCATCAAATTGTAAATAAAATTCTTTCCATCAGAATGTGAAATCTTGAAATATTCAGCTGCAGGCTAAGTCTCAAGCATCATTCCTTTATTTGAAAGCTGTTCTCTGCTGCAGACTGAGTTACTCTGTTGGCAGAACCACCTCCTGGGGCACCCAGATGAAGGAGATGTGGCTGACAATTTGTCTTCAAAATCCCGTTTGCTTCAGGAAGGCTTATTATTAATAGATGCCTTTAGCAGATAGTGACTCTTTTAATTGCCAATTTCCAGTCTGTAGAAATTGCTCATAGTTCACCAGAGCAATAATCATCACAAGCTTGTAAACGTCTTTTGTTTGCTACTGCCATGAGCTCAGTGTCATCACACCCATTAATCTGAATAAACTGCATGTTGTTTATCTCCATCATTTCTGTGAGTTGGTGATGAGCCCTGTCAGTCTCATGAACATAGAGATGAATGGGTTTCCTTGGAAAACCATTGGTGGGACAGGAAAAAACAAAGAAAAAAAAGAATAAAATGCTGAGGAAAAGTAAGGTAGAAGTTAAAAACTGGGTGTTAAATTTATTTGCCTGGATTTGAAAATGAGATTAAATTCTTTTCGGCCAAACTGCTGGTAGGCTGACTTTGAATTTTGTGAAGTCAGTAAGAATGAAGCCTGTCTTCCATGGGAGCAGGATCTCTTGTGGGAATGGCTGTGTGTTTTTTATCAGGTAACTTCTCAGTCAATACAGACAGAGCCCTTTCAGCTGGCTGAGTCAATTGATTAAGCTAAATACAATATGACCCCACAGACCACTCAGTTGATCAGACACATGGGCAGCATAGTGGAGAGAGCCCAAGGCTCTAACCCAGATCTGTGTTCATCCTGTGAGCAAACCCAGCGTGAACAATCTTCTGGTGAATCTTCTCCACTCCCACAAAGCTGTTACAAGGCTGATCCTGTGAGACCTGCAGCTACAACAGAGATATATTTCATTCAGGAAAGGAGTAGTGCTTTTACGCTTTTATAGCTATGTTCAGTGTCCATTTGGAGAGAAATTACAAATTAATAAATTATTATGTTAGACTACACAAATTATTTCAGTAGGTCACTTTAATGGCTTTATTTTTGTTGTTACACTGAAGTTTGGAGTGTTTAGTGCTGTTGTGGAGCAGCTGTGAAGAGACACTGGTATCCACATGCTCATCTGAATCTCGTTGCACTGAAGCACCTTTTAATGGGTTGAAGCCCCTTGTAGTTGCTGTGGGAGTTACCCTGTCTCACTTCTCACCCTGTAAAGTGCAGTGCAGGAAACAGCACAGAAACCCTTGTGCAGGTTGTTCTGAATATGCAGAGACCCATCTCTAGAAACAGAGAGGGAGAAAAGCTTCCTTCATGATTATTTTTAAGAACCTGAATAGTGTGAAAAACTTGCTAAAGTGGCAATTCTTCGGATTCAGATAAGCTTTCCACATATATTTCTTATCTCCAGTGGCTGCTGAAAATGACTGGCCCTTCTCACCTGCAGAGCTGCTCAAGAGTACATTACAATGTCAAGTGCTAAAGGAAATCGGGCACATATTCATGAATGCAAGTGGCAGCTTATGTCCCAATTTCCAATGAGCAGTTTCATTTGATGTGACAGAAAGCATGCAAATTGGGATATTGGCAGGAGCAGAAAAAGTTTTCTGTGCATACAGTGTTACAAAAGAAAGCATCAGTGTCTACATATATTAAAATTAATCTGTTTTTAAGGTAGCAATACTGTAAGGAACAACTCTTGCATTCAGTGTTTAAAAGCAGAATTAGGATTACACAACAATTTACAGAGAGGGTTTTCATACTAATTAAAATGTAATTCCTGAGGGTGACTGTCCCCAAGTGCCATCAGTAGACAGCCAACACTCTTAAGTCCCAAACCCCAAGTTAGATACAACAGTGTCTGGTTGTGTGCCTAACGGTAATTAAATAATTAAATGCTGAGGATTCTGAGACTGCTGATGTCAAACTTGAATAGGTGCTTATTTAAAAAAAAAAGGAAACGAAAACCTGGAGATCAGGCAAATTCAGAAGTTTGGGGTTTTCTCCCCTTTCTAAAAGTTTATATAGATCCAAGTGGACAATGCCACTGTTGACATATTTATAGTTTTGTCTCTGGGTTGTGAGATCTCTGACTCTGTATTATAACTGCAGAACATTTGTGCAAAATACTGGCAATAAGGAAATAAGAAGGAGCAGAAATACAGGCAGATTTGGTAATCCCCCTTTTTTATTTTCTCCTTTCCTTCTCTATTTGCTTGGCCTCTTCACTTCTTCCTTGAGGCATATTTCATCCTGTGTTGCTGCTTGTGCACATCAATTACACTGGCAGCTCTTACAGAGTAAACCCAGTAACCTGGAGAGTTACCAGTGCAGTAGATGCTTTTTTTTTTTCTTTTGTCATCGATCAAAATCAGGATGGCTCATGGTAGTGTGCCAGATCTCTTGTGTTTAGGGCAGCACTGCTGCCACGTGTGGTCAGTGTTTCTGTGGTGCTTCTCCTCCTTAGTGCTCACACTGTTCCCAGAGCTTTGCTGAGAGTTCATCTCTTCGTCCCATTGTTTGACTGCTTTTTAAATGTCCTACCAAATGGTCACTTTAGGGAAATTCTCTTTATGGGTAGAATATCGCTGTGATTTCAGATGTGACTTCTGGAGTAGGACTTAGTGATTCTCTCCCTCAAAGAAAATTTGCCAATTCCACATTCAGACATACTCCATTATATATGTATATATGTTGCTCTAATTCCAGACATTCTGCTTATATCCCAGAGAGACTCTCTGAGACTGGGACTAGGCTATGGTCTTATTGGGAAGGAAGAGACATAAAAGGGATTGTTCTACTGGCTATTTTCAAGGTGACACAATGGAAAAATTGAGGTTTTGTCAGTGTTTAAAGGTGGTAGGAGCTGGAGACAGAATGGTACCTTTTGATAGCTTATGTTCTGCAGATGGGTTTCTTGGAAAAGACTAATATTGTATTGTAATGCTGGACTATGTTCCAGATGGAGAGAATAAATTGAGTTGGCAGAAAAATGAGATGTACTTTGTTTCCATAACTGAATTACTGGCCTGAAATGAAAGGTGGAAGAGCTGGCATGTGGACACCCGAGCCTCCAGCAATTTAGGGACACCCACATCCCTGCAGTGACAGTTAAAGTCATATGTGCCATTCAGGGCATGCTGAACTGCAGAGAAAGAGGTTTCCACCTCAGAAAGACAGGCGGTAGTCACGGCACCTGGAACAGTTCAGAAAGAAGAATGTTGGAAATGCTTTCTTATCCCATTGTTTTTTCACTTAGGCTGCTGTCCATGAGGGCTAGATCCATGCCCACTGTCTTCCTCTCCCATTCCTAGCAGCTTGAAGCTCTTTATGTATCTGAAATATTTGGCCACCTTATTGCATCTCATATTTCCCCCACCCCTTATTTCGTAAATAGTTTGTTCACAACTTTGAAAACCAAATTATTTTATAGAAAGTGTCTTTTCTTCATTCAGATTCTCACAATATCCCAAAGTAAAAATTTTGCAAGGAGTTTGCTATAGCCTTGCAACCTATAGACCACCCTGGCCTGCAGGACTTGCATTCTCTTTGTGTTTTTCTCTCCTGAGCTCATTTACACCTTCAAAAGGTTTCTTGCTGTCAGCTTTTCTATTTTTCTCCTGCATCTCTCCTGGTTGCTCTGCCAACATTCCTGCTGCCACCTATCGTAAGTCTGGAGATGTCATCGCTGTTCCCTAAGCCATGTTTGCGCTGAGCACACACATTTAAATATGGATGAGCCTGGATGGATTCCACTTTGTCTTTTGCCTGGCACTGTTATAAGCTTGTCATAAACACTTCCTAAAGGATTGCCACATTGAAATATTTAAGAAGCTGTTTAATCTAGTCACACTGATTAAAAATATTTAGTTCTTTAATGCACCTCACTCGCTTGCTTCTATTTGTTATATTTACTGTACAGCTTGCAAATTTGTTGAGAAAAAAGATCAAAAAATAATGATACTAATCTTAGTAACTTGCATACTTTTGTTATGAAAGGCTCATCTTTTGCCACTTCCTGCAAAGGAGGAATCAGCAGGGAAGAAATACACAAACGAAATATTAATATTAAATATTTATAAAATATAAATATAGTTAACTAATTGCTTAGGCAGAGAAAAAGCTATAACTGAAAAGACTTTCAAATAATTTTATTCCAGGATTTCAAGCCTGAATTATAGTATCAGTGGCAATTTTGCCACTTCTGTCAGTAGGAAAAACTTTTTACTGCCCTTCAATGTCTGGTAAAATCAACAGTCCTCTGAGAAGTGTCAAATTATTCGTGACTTTGGCTCTGAATGCAGTAAGCTCCTACTTGATGTGTCATTAGTTCAAAGTCAGTAAGGACGAGCAGGTTTTGCCTGTTCTTTGTCTTTCATTCCCCTGCATAACTTGCCATATCTAATTAATATTTTGTCACCCATCACTATATAATTCCTCAATGCTGTCTTCCATGTGAAATGTTTTAATCTATTTTGCTCTTTGTACCATGTGTTGTATAACAGGCTCTAGCCAGTAGACAATAGAAGCAGCTGCCTCTGGTGTTAAAATACGTGGCAAACATGTCCTGTACAGTGCTGCACTGCTTTGATGCTCAAACCTTATGGTAAGTCCCAAAACTCAAAAACATGAAATAAAAATTAGTCTAGAGAGACAAAATTCTCTTACTATCACCAGCAAGTAGCAAGAGTCCGTGTTGCCTTGCTCATCATTCTGTGAATCAGATGAATTAGGTATGTGTTGGTGGTGGTGAAGAAATAAATAATAGAAAATAATAATCAGTTCAAAGTATTTCCATGATACATATTTGTAAATAGATCTAGATGTAGGTTTGTGGAAGCCTTTATGAGGTTGGAGATGACCATTCTGTCAGTCATGGTTTAACCCCAGTGGCAGCTCAGCCCCACACAGCCACACACTCACTGCCCACCAGCGGGAAGGGGAGAGACCCCAGGGGCAAAGTGAGAACACTGCTGGGCTGAGATAAAGACAGTTTAACAGGTGAAGCCAAAGCACATGGACAAAGC
Organism: Lonchura striata; assembly: GCF_050655825.1. Classification (NCBI taxonomy): domain Eukaryota; kingdom Metazoa; phylum Chordata; class Aves; order Passeriformes; family Estrildidae; genus Lonchura; species Lonchura striata. The sequence goes on from NC_140710.1 coordinate 5,598,457, forward strand.
AAAGCAAGGAATTCATTCCCCACTTCCCAAGGGCAGACAGATGTTCAGCAGGGCTTTCCCACGTGTAGTGGTGGGAATACAAACTCCACCACTCTGAATGTCCCTTCCTCCTCTTACCCAGCTTGACATGCTGAGCATGACACCACAGAGTCCAGAATACCCCTTTGTCACTTGGGGCCAGCTCTCCCAGCTGTGTCCTCTCCCAGCTCCTTGTGCACCTCTAGCCTGTGGGTGGGGTGGGCTGATGAGCAGAAAAGGCTTTTGCTCTGTGTAAGATCTGCACAGCAATAACTAAAACATCCCTGTGAAATCAACTCTGTTTTTAGCACAAATCCAAATCATACTCCCATACCAGCTACCAGGAAGAAAATGAACTCTGTCCCAGCCAAAATTAGCATACCATTGATGCCTTGAAGAATTTGTCCAGGAGTGTCTCAAGAAGTAGCTTGGGAAATCTTTAGTGTTTTTCCTGGATTTTTTCAAGGTTTATCTACCTGCTGCATATTGGCCCTTCTGTTTTTGGTATACTATGATGGGAGAGACACAAAACATTACTGGAAAGAAGAAAGGCATTAACCTTGTTCAAAGTTATTGAAATCTGTCTGTAGTAATTATTTTTCCTATTTTGGTTAAATTTGTCAACTTCTGGCAAGATTAATTTGGGTGTATGAAATGCAAGTTTGCAAAGTCATATGGTTTAGGAAAGCACTGAGTGGCCACCCTTTACAAATTTTTTAGGTGTCATAAATTAGTTTTCTATTATTATTTTCTTAAATGCTTATTCTAACATGACTACAGCTAGTCTGAAAATTAATGCTTTTTCTGCAAAATCTTGACTGACATTACTTTGACATAATTAGTTTCTAATTCTTTAAATCTGTTACAGTATTTACTTCATCTGATGAATTTTCTTCATCTACTTCACAGGTTTAAAAAAAACTGAGCTTGTTACCCTAGTATTTATCTCAGCCATTTCATGTAACATTTTTGGAGCCAAATCCTCTATTTCAGTTGAGAATGGAAAGGCAGAATGATTGGAAACAATTTACAGAGTATTTTTGCATTGTTGGGAAGCCTCAATATGCTATAAAGTGTCTCAGAAGTGCCTGTGCCAGCATGTGCTCTCAGCCTGCCATGGCCTGGGGCCGGTGCACACAGAGCTGTGCGGACCTCCTGGAATAATTTCTCTTCTTGTTTAGGTTGCTGCTTTCTGCCTTTTTTCGTGGCACTTTTCTGTGGAGATACAGAAACTTAACTGACAGGGAATTGTCCTTTCCCTGTCATTTATGTGTGTTTCCACAAGATGTTTGTGATTTAGCAGGAACCAGATATTCCTGGATCCAGATATTCCACAGCAAGCTCAGTGCTATTTTATTTCTCCTGTCTGGTGAGTCCAAGAGCAGAGGATAATCCAGACTGGCATTTCAGCTGATGCTGCCTCTAGGCAGCTCTTTGCTTAGGAGGGCACAGCACAGCTGAGTGCCAGTGCACCTGGAGCTGCTTTTCCTGGGATTTCCTCCATGCCTCCAACTCCCCAGCCCAACTCCCGGGAAGATGCTGGTGTGCACAGGCCCCTGAGCTGCTCAGCTGCTCAGGAGCAGAGGCAGCCTCCCCTGCCTGGCTCTTGCCTGCCAGGCCTTGGTGCAGCTGCAGAAGTGCTCTGGCCCCACTGCAGCAGCCCTCAGTGCTGGGCTGAATCCAAACAGTGCTGCAGTGGTGTGGGCATGACCTAACCAATGCTGAGTGCAATTCCGCTGTCATTAACAGCTCCCTCCTCCTTCATTTTGATGGAGGGAATTTCTTGTACTTTTGTTTTCCTTGGAATAAAATTCCTTGAGAATTGAAATCTCAGAATATACTGGTTTGAAATCAGTACAAAAGTGTTTATCTCTAGCCTTGGGCTTGAGAGGCACTCAGCTTGAAGCAGTACCTATCTGTATGTATTGAATGACTCAAGTACTTTCCAAGGAAACAGCAGTAGCAGTTTGACCTCTAAGTAATGCTGCACTTCCATGTGTCCTGTGAACTGGGTATCTTCATTCCTCTTGCTCAAAGATACGGATTCTGGAGTATGCAAAAGCAGGGATATAAGAATGTCACCCTGCTGGTTCAACCATTGATATTTTCCTTTTCTCTTCAGCCCCATCTCAGCCTGATTTACATCTTCTATGGAACTGATGAACATAATTGGACATTGGTGAAAGTAACTGGGTTGTTACAGTAGAAAAGCCTTTCCCTTCCTACTGGAGGTGTAAGAACTGCACCCTTTGCTTGCCTGAAGACCTTTATTTGGGCAAAGCCACTGGAAATAAATTCCAGTCTGAGCTTTGGTCTAAAGGGTGCCCAGTGCCTAATCTCTGGTGCAAGGTGGTCATGGGGCCATCTGCTCTCATCACCCCAGGCTGCTTTTAGTAGCAGAACAGAAGCCAAAACATCAGGATACTGCTTTGTTTGTTTTTTGAGGTTTCCTGTGGTTCTTTGCGCTGGATTCTATTTGATGATATGTATTTCTTAGGAATCTGTGTAGCAAACAGTGACTTATATTATTATTGAATCACAAAAGCTATCTACTGACAGTGGGACTATAATGTGAGTCCTACAATATTTCCAGATAGTTTGAGAGTAGGATAAGCATCAATGACACTTTAAAGCAATCTTTTGCTTTTAAAAGGCTTGGATGTCCATAGGATTGAAGAGGGATTGAAACCTTTAATGAAAACAGAAGGGCGTGGCAGAACCATTTAAGCAAAATGGATAATATCATAAAGGGGAATTAAGCCAAGTGAGGATGTCAGGCCACTGAACGAAATGAAATAGTGGCATTAAATCTTCTAGTTCTTATACTGAAAATAGAACTGACTTTTTGGTTTTGTATGTCAGAACCTGGGGTCCTGCTAGTGCTGCTGTATTCATTTTCTGGAATTAATAAGGGTCTTTTTCTGAGCATAGAGAGTCTTTCTTTTGAAGCCCTTCCTTGCTTGGGGGGGAAGGGCATTTATTTATGCTTATGAAGCCAGATTTTACCATGCACACTACATGAGAAATCCCACTGAAATCAATTAAAGAATATATAAGTGACCATTCAGTATGAGGAAGGGTGACAAAATCTGATCTGTAGATAAACCACATGAGGAGAAAAGTCTGTCTTCTACTTTATTTTTATAAATCCTTAAGAAAACACAAGACAGATTGGTACAAACATGTTGCAAAAATGGAGGTGAGCCGAATTTCTTCCAAATATCCTGATAGCTGAAGATTCTGAGAGCTACAAGATTAAGCTGTTGATGAATACATAAACAAACTAATTAGCAGCATTTTCTGTGGGAGACTAATATCCTGCTGTATTAGCCCAAAGTACGGGGAACCAAAGAGAAAAGAGGCAGATGAAAAGATGTCAAACAAAGGCCTTTAAAGGAAAAAAGACAAAAGGAAAAAGAAAATGAAAAATTCTGCCTCTGAACAGATTCCAAATGGAAAATCAACATAGAGGATGGTGGTATTGTCTCCTCCCTTCTGTTAGGGCTGTCTTATGGCTTGAACTGAGGAAATCTAAACTTTCTAGACTGGTGTGAAAGGAAAAGCATCTTGAATTCCTTGGCCTGATGCCCTATTGACGCATCAATTCATATGCCATATCAGAGTGGGCCTGGCTAACAAGTGCTTCTGTTGGAATCCTGAAAAGCTTCCAAGGATATCCAAGCACGGACCCCTGGCAAACAGGAGCTGTCTGTTGAAAACCACAGCCAGTGTCCGTCCCAAGAGCTGGACCAAGTGAAAATCCCACCTGCTCTACCTCTAGGTATGAGGAGATCAGCAGAGAGCTGTGCAAGGATGCAGCATGAGACAGAATTCATGTAGTGCACTCCGTTGTAGTTAGTGACAGCCAGAGACTGAGGAAGGAATGTGTCACTTCTCAGTGAATAGCTAAAGCCAGAAAAGTATAACTGATTTATTTCTGATTAAATTTTTTTCAAAATTACTGCTGTGACTACTGTACATCTTGACAACTTTTAAACAGACGCACAAAGTTGTAATTAAAATTACTATATTTAAAAGAATGGTTGTTATTTTAAGAATATTTGAATAAAACTAGAGAATATGTGTGCCACACTAAGAAGAGAAAAAAGGAGAAAAGGAAAAGGGAGAAGAAAAAAGAAAGAAAGGAAGAAGAAGAAGAAGAGGAAGAAGAAGAAGAAGAAGAAGAAGAAGAGGAAGAAGAAGAAGAGAAGAAGAAGAAGAAGAAGAAGAAGAAGAAGAAGAAGAAGAAGAAGAAGAAGAAGAAGAAGACCCTTTTGTTCAAACGATAGGTGGATAAATGTAATGAACTCCTAGTAGTGCTCAGTTCTAATGAAAATGCCTTTCATGTTCAAAGGATATTTCTACCAAGAATTTTGAACTTTTTCAAAGTATCAAGGGCAACCTTAAATCTTTGCAGCTTTCTCGGTGCTACTTATGCAGCCTGCTGTGCCTCCCATGATTAAGCCACCCTTGTTGCTCACTGATGACTCCCTGAGGTTTTACTGATCAAGCCATGGCAGAGAACAATTCTCTGGCTACATTCCTGTATGTGCCACTTGCAAACTTCAGGCTGCTCGTGGCCCCCATAGCTGCACTGACAGATGACCAGCACAAGGACGGTGGTTCTCAATGGAAAAGTGAGTTCTCCCCTTTGCTTGGGAAGTGATGGGGAGGAGATGGAGGAGGAGGCTTAAATTTCCAATTTACTGAATTGACAGATGTAGTCATTTGTAGGATGTCATCTTTTCTGAGATGTCTTTCTACAAATTCATAAAAAATAGACTGCAGCAATTTTGTGCATGATTGATGATGGTGCATACTTCATCCAGAGTTAAACTCTACAACCTCATGTGCTGAGCAGTTTTTCCATATCACCTTTTGTAGGACAGATAAACATTATCTTGAAGTTTGCTTTACTGGCATTATTAATATGTTTTGTGTCCAGTTTAGTCCCATTAAAGTTATATCTTCAAGCACATTCACTGCTGAATATCTCATCAGGGAGAGATGTATATTTATAATCCCTGTTAAGAGCTTGCCAGTCATACAATCTCATGCTTTTCCTCCTTCAGAACAACTTAATTTTTCAGTTTATCAGTAGCTGTGGTAGAAACAGTGGGTGCTCTAATCTGAGATGCTTGCCTTTATATTATTACTCCTTAATATGTTATATAGTAGTTCCATCTTTCTATCTCCTTTCCTTTGCTTATAGCATCACTGTAAATTTACAACCTCCTGTATAACCTCTATTACCTTTCGTACAAATCTGGGAAAAACCTGAACAATATTTTTTGAAGCCCCATTCTGTCCTCTTCAGGAGGACGTGCATGTAAACTCGTTATTCATACAGAAAATGAAAACAGATTTTAAATCTCTTTTAAATCTATGTAGCTGGGTGAAAAGAATGGAAACTTTTTTATTTCATTAGGTATTTGTGCGATAGTCACATTGCTTTATCATCCTACTCCTTTATCACTTCTATTAATAATCATGTTTATTTTCTATCCAATTGTTCCTGGAACTTACCTCCCTGGAGCCATAAATTGTGCTGAAATATGTTGAGATTGTGTACTTGTTTATGCAATTTCACTAAAGCCAAATTGGATAACAATGCAGAAATTGACGAGGCTTTAATTCCATTGAATACTTTATCAAAACTATAAAATAATAGATAGTAAGTAAATGGTGCAAGCAACTGATTAATGCCTTGTGAGACTGCACATGTAGTCTGCTCTCTTGCTGCTGTTTTCAGACAAAGGGCAGTGACAGTCACTCCGTGCTTCATTGACTTGTGTGAAAAAAACAAAATTTGTACAGCCAGGCCACTTGCATGGTCATTTCACTGCTGACATCTTGACACAAACCCCTTTTGAGGTCTAACAGAGATCAGTTCAGCAGCACAGTAATGACCTCATTTAGTGCCAGGGAAATCATAAAGCATTAATGCTATAAAGCACCAGATTTTGCTCATTATTGTGTTAGAAAAACACTATTAATAAAACTTTTTGCCTGTTTATATGGATGCTTAAGAGCAAGCTGTGATACTAAATGGTGGGTGGGTCAGCCATGCTCTTCTTGGTATGTTTGGAAGAAAAAACAGTGACTCCCAAATTCCACTTTCCTGAGCACAGGGGACCAGGGAGGCAGTGCACACAGCTTCCCCTCCCAGGCCTGTTCATACACAGCTCGAGCATTCCTGTCTGCCCAAGTCACTGCTCACAGCTTCAGCCGTACATCATTTCAAAGAACTGGGAAAGACACCTGGAGCTGAGCAGCTCAACAGTGCTGCAGGAAAGGTGACTCATCCAGCTTACTGAAGGTGAAGTTCTCCAGTTCCATAATTGCTTTAATATCCTCCAAAGCACTGTGACAGGTGAGATGAGTCTAGCCAGGGATCTTAGCTGCAAGTGGGAGGGGCAGCTGTGTACTCACATCCCCTCAGGAGATGTTAGAGCTGCTATTGCTGCCTCTGGCTGTAGTCAACATCTGATGCCAGTTGGCACCAGGGAAACGGTGATCAGGATCAGTTTCTTCAGCTCTTCAGGAAAACACTATATTATTTTATCCACAGTGGCTCTTCTCTCAATGTTTCTAGGTTGATTCCCTCTTAAAAGGCATTAGAATATGTTGCTACTTCAGTGGAAGATACCTTCTGGAGATTAACAGTGTCATTTCATTTTATTAATGAAACAAAGGCATTTCCAGCTTTCCTCTGTAGTATAAGACTAGCAAATCTCAGAACCCTGACTACTAACACACTAAACTTTACCTGGCTTCCTGATACCCAACGAGGCTTTGTGTTCTAAAGCACACACATGCATGTGATATTCAGAGATTAGGTGCCCAGAAACCCAGGAGTGAGTTGCATCATTAAAGATGCTTTTTATGACAGAATGCAAATGTGCCTTGGTGTGTAAGGAGGACAGGAGCTGACTTTTCTCCAGTCACAGGAACAGAGATGATGAACACAAATTGAAATGCTGGAAATTCTATATGAATGTCAGTACACTAAAAGTTGGTTTAACACTGGAACAGATTATTCAGGGAGGCTGTGGTGTCTTCATCCTTTGAGATTCTGAAAACCTGACTAGACACAGCCCAGGGTAACCTGTCCTAGCTGACTGCTCTGAACAAGGGGTAAAAGTAGATACCTCCAGAGGTTCCTTCCTACCTCAACTATTCTGTGATTCCTCAGAGACCAAATACTTGATGCAAATTATGTAATGGTGAGGAAATATTAAATATAGGTGTGGGAATAGGACAGAAGACAAACTCTGCAAAAGGTATAACAAAGACAATTTGTACACTTATTATCACAGCTGGTGCATATTTGCTCCTGGAAAGAATGTAGAACTTACAATCACCTCTGAGAGAAAGGCCAGGATGTAAGCTAATACTCAAGGCAGTGCTTAATTAACCAAGGAAAAATATCAATAGAGGTGCATGTGAATGTCACAGATAATATGGAAATACAGTTTCTAATTTAATGCAGTAAAGTCTCTAGGCATGCCCACTCCATATAAATGAGATCTAGGCCAATATTGAATAGAAAGGGTGATAAAGCAGGGAAAGAAAATCTAATCTGGAACAGTTTGCTGCAGTATTATCAGAGATGTACTGATAGGGATCATCTGTGTTTCTGAACAACTGTACTTTCTGTTACATAAATATTGGTTTTAATGAGTTAATTTGTCATTCAGACTTCTGTTTGTAATTCACTGTTCCACTTTGGTTCAAACAAGTCCATGAATGTACCATTGTTTCTAGCCTGAAGCCACTGGATTGGTAACACAAGGTATCTTACAGAGGAGGAGCATCTCTCAGAGCTGCAGCAAGGCTGGCCTGCTACCCCCAGTGAGGGAGGGTGCTCACACCCCACCTGGGGCCTACAGCATCCAAAACAAAACAATTCCTCCCCTTTTCACTGCAAATCCTGTGCCCCCCACTCCCAAGAGTGGTGCTGGCATGTGGATCTGGTGATGCACATTCACTTTGTTATGTGACCATCTGGAAGAAATGTACCTGGAAGTAAAGAAAGGTGTTTGCTCTGCTCTGATATTGGGAAATGCCGTGTGGCAGAGAGCTGATGTGGTCATTGGTAAGAGATCCTGCTCCCTGTTGAATAATTCAAACTCAGCTAAATCTTGATGTATGCAACGAGAGCTCTGTGATCTTGGATTGAAATAACTCCACTAAATTGGGCACTGCTGTTTCTGTAACAGGCCCTTATTTGGAGGTCAGATATGCTTCAGTGGCATGACTTTACACTGAATTTCTGAGATGTCAACACTGGAATCTGCAAGGAAATGGCTCTAAAGTAATACCCACAATGTTATTTTTCCCTTTTCAATTGCTGTCTGAGTAATCCATCCTGCTTTAGTTGTGTCCTTATTTTCCTGCTCTTGAGCTCTAAGCTTTGCATAGCAGCCACAATGCTTTCTGCACAGCATATCAAATGGGTTGTGTAGTCCATAGCAGCAGCATCTGTTTCAGTTCTTGATCTAAGCCTCCTTATTCACCCAACTTCATCCTTCACTGTGACTTCTGGGGACATTTTTGACAACAAAATAGTAAATCTTCCTTGATTTGATAAATCTCTCTGTAAGCATGTGTTGTGTTTATGAATATTACCAGGTAGCTCTGGAAACGGTACATCTTTTCCTTATAAATCAAAGACAGTGTAGGCAGGATATTCTTCACAACCTCATGCACAGTGATCCAGTCTTCCAAAAATAATGTTGATGCCAGGTGGGAGCCAAATTATTTCTATAGTTTGGGTGCTTTTCTTGTATCAGTGGAACATCCAATCTTGCCACACAAGGCCTTGTTTTTATCAAACACTTTGTAAATTAACAATTCTACTTAAAACTTAACCCACTGGTGCTAGAAAAGACAATTGTCTAGGAAAAATAAAAATCCATCAGGCAGGAGTTCCTGGAAGTATTGTTTCTCTGAAGTCTGTGGGGTTGCATGGGTTCCACTCTTTCCACAAATGCCTGCTGCTGAAATGACCACTGATGGAAGGAAGATATTGTGTGCAGATTCTTGCTTGGCTCAGTGCAGGAGCCATGCCTTTAAATCAGCTGCCTACTCAGGGTAACTGGCTGTTTCCGTAGATCTAAATTAATTTGATCCAGCAATTTAATTTTTAAATGCTCTGCATTCCATGACTGTAACACACAGTTCTCTGGTTGTGTTAATGACGACTATATTCAGTCAGGGAGGATGTGTGTGGGGGAAAAATCAATATTTTACAACAAGAAAGCACCAATATTATTGGGGAAATGTGATTTTTCAGACCAGCTAGTAAGAAATACAATATGTAAAAAATGAGGAAATACAGAGATGACTGAATCCATATGATTAGGAGAATGAATAAGCATCACTGAGTGCCTCTGTCTTTCACACCATGTAATTGATTTTAAACTAATTCTATACCCAGAGAAACTAATCCTTGTGTGGGAAAAAAATTAAAATCATTGGACCTTAACCAATAGGTCACCAAATACTGTCCCAGGGAAGCCTATGCAGTAATATGGGTACAGATGTGTTGGTCTGCACCGAGTTTTGAGTATGGGTCTGGCTGTGCACTGCCTGCCCTGGAATCACTGCAGTGCTGTAGCCAACTCAGTCAGGACAGATCACACATCCTGGGGAGAGCATGAGCAGCAGGTAGGGATGCCCAGACCTGGATGTTGCTCTTTGTTCTGCAGTTCTTCAAGGCTCCTTTTCTCTGACTGCCCTTGTCTGCAGATGTGACAAAGTTCCTCCTGGCCATGACGGGCTCTGTACCCGCTCCCAGGTCCTGTTTGCCTTCGCTGTCCAGGCAGAGCAGGCTGAGCAGCTTTTGGCTCAGCGTTGTTCTCTGAACACCTACTCCTCTGCTCTCTCTTAAGAAACAACCCCAACATGTATAATCAGGTGCCCTGCTGTGTGTTCCCTTTTTGTGCTTCATGCCAGCTCCCAGCCAGGAATATCACATCACTGCACAGGAATGTTTCCATGAATGTAAGTGTGATTTCCTGGTGCTACAGATCCCTTTATCTTGTGCTCATATGCACAACTGCCTGTATCTGTGCACTGCAGAAGGATGCATCCAGAATTCATTTTCTTTCTCACATAACATGAAAGGTATTTCTGAAAGAGTAGCTAGTGAAGTGATGAGAATACTCCAGACTTTGAAGTCTTAAGCTTTGCTGGTGTGATTAGTTTAAATGGTTCATCTGCCATTTAGGGAAGTGGTATTGATGGGTTTGGGTTTCTTCACCCCCCCTCTTCTAATTTGAAATTAGATATTACCCAACAAGGGCTATTTAGAGCATGCTCAAAGCTGCTGTTGTGTTTCCCAACAAGAGCCCTCCAATATATGTGCAAAGAGGAAATTATCTGGCATTTCTGAATTGTTCTTTTGGTTGCCAATGTGCGACTTTGCAATGAAAATGTTTGAGAAATTGGTGGTAGGTGTGTAATACAAGCTCTCCACAAGCATAGGGCACTTCTCAAAATACTTGTTTCTGACTCTCAGAGTTCGATAAGAGCAGATCTGAGTTCTCCCAGCTGGACCTTTTCTTCAACAGTTATTCAGCTTCTCAGATAATCTCCCACAACGAGTATTTGTCTCAGTGTTTGTTGCCTCAGTCTCATCTCCCCCTCATTAAAATGAGCTCTCAGCCAGCATAACCAAGACACATCTGCCATTTATACAGTCCAGACTTCCCTGTGGCTGGATATTAAGAGGGACTTAATATGAAAAAACTCAGGATGAAAAAACATAGGATGAAAAAACTCACTTATGCTGAAGAACAATTTGATTTACCAACATGCAAAAAATCATTTGTAGAACTCATCATAAGAAACCCCTTACATCACTCAAACCCTCTTTTACTCAATTACTCTGTATCTGCTGTCAGCCCTGGCTGGAGTGTTACTTCTGTGTGTTTGACTTTTCCCATGGAAAGCCATCTGCAGGCTGACAGTCCAAGATGCACATGGATTGGGTTCAGAAAGACTCCAGAGCGTCGCTGCTGAAACTCCTGACTCTGCATGCAGAGAGCATGGTCTGCTCTAGCTGAGCAGGATTTCATTGCAACCATGGGATACTTTAAGTCACGCTGGGCACTCAACCTCCTCTTCTTAGAGCCCAGCAATGGCAAAAGCAGCTGCCTGAATGAGAGCCTGAGGAGTAACAGCTGGGCTATGGTTTCTGCTAATAATGCACAGACTGTGCATACATCCATTTAGAAAACCTGTGACAAACGAGTGTTAAAATGACCAAGTTAAGGTCACAAAAGTTGAGCTTTCCTATGTTTCCTGTACAGCATTAATTCAGCTATTTTATACACTTGAATGCTGTTAATCTGAAATTACAGGTTTCCAGACTTTATTTTTTTGCTTAGGACATTTGCTTCATTTAAGAGCTGGCATAATGAAATGTGCTTCAGAAAGAAATCAAGAGTCTGTAAGGAATGAATACAAAGATTTTCCTGCTAGGAAAGTGAAAGGCACACAACCAGTGATGCAAGGATCTGCAGAAGGCAAAATGATGGGTTTGTAATGGCTTTTTCTTGTGGCAAGTGAATAGCAGAGAAATGGGTTTTATCTCTAAATGCACCAGAGATCTCTTGATTCGCAGCTCCTACTCACATCAAATGAAACTTTTCAAGGTTGTTTTCTACTTGTGGGTATTTCTGGTTTTGTGCTACACAGCTAAGATCCCAGGGTTGTAAACTGTGCAATTGCTGAGCAATCACAATTCCAGCTGAGGCCACTGTGATCTTAATCTTGAATATATGAAGTACTGTATAATAGTCTGAAAATTCAGGTTTTAAACAGCTTGTGTTAGGTACCCAAGTTTAGCTGATACTTCTTACTCAGTTCATGTTCCATAAAAGTGGCAAAAACTGTAACCTTAACACCCCTGAAAGTTTATAAAAATGAATGCATTGATGTCTGAAGCATTCACACTGTTCTGATAAGCACCGCAGCAAAGCCTATGAAGAAATGAATAATTCTGTTTTCAAAGCGGAATCTGAATAGCGTGCAATAAATAATGCCTGGTGAGAGTGAATAATGAAGGGAAAATAAACTATTGAAAGCTACACATTAGTTGAACATTGTTCATTCTGCACATTGAATGAGGCAAGGGCCTTATGGAAACCAGCATATGTGACAGTGTCATTTACAGTGCTATCGTGGTGCCTGTGCACCAAGCACATGAATTACTGTTTCACAGACAACCACACCATTTTGTGTGCTTGATTAGCAGCCTTTATAATGTAAGCATAGCACAGTTTTTGTGTGCAGTAAATAAGTTCCATGGTTTTTAACTCATTTGAAGTCCCCATTTCAAGATCTGAAGACTCTGAAGCCTTTTCAGTTAAATGGTTCTAGGGTTATTCTTTCCTTTTATGTGGGGGAACAATTCATTCTCTCTGCTTTAGCTCTCTGAAATATGTGGACTATTTTGTTTGAAATTCAGAAAGAAAATAAAGAGTGAGCCTGGTGCAGGTATTTCACATGATGAATTTTATTTATATTATGAGAACAGAATTCATGGAAATTGGTGGGCAATGGAACTTCAGTGTTTCCTGTTGTACCACTGTTATTTAGGAACATGGTGGTGGCTCATGCACCAGCAGTGATTGGAGATGCCAGAAAGCTCAGAGCCACCAGGCTTGTTTATATGTGTGTCCTATGCTGCTGTTACTCACAGAAGGAAAAATGTGTAATTATCCCCCTTCAAGGCTAGAGTGGCAGTCTGGTTGGACTCCAGGCACTAAGGAGGAATTCTCTGGTTTCATAAGTGGATTTGGTAAAGAAATAGTGGACAATACCAATAGGATTTGAAGGAGACTCGACATGTGAGACAGCAACGCCGTGTATTGAGATCTGGGTGGGACAGAAGTGAATAATGAGAGGTGTTCATGTTGCTCACAGTCATTGTGAGGATGGATTTACATTAAGTTTGCTGCTGCCTAGATAAATATTAGTGCTGAGGACAAATATTAGTGCTGAGGATAAATATTAGTGCTGAGAAAGGTGCCAGAAGATGATGGCCAGTCTAATTTCCTACTTGGTAGGAGACAGAGAATTTGGGATTTGACAAAAACCATGAACCGCCTCAGGGTCATTAAGCAATAATCTCCTATTGCCCACAGCAATAGCTAAAGAAAGGCTACCATTCCACTTAAATTTTGCTTTTTGGCCTTTTTTAGGGGTAAACATTACTTTTTATCCACTGACAAGTTCCCATTCTGCTGTGCAGGAATCAGCCAAATCGGACTGGCTTATTTCACAATAAATTCTTAAGATCATCTTTTACATCTGAATCCTTCTGCACTTGGCTAAAAAAAACCAGCCCAAACCCCTATGTTGTACTCTGTCAATTGTTTACTCTTCCATTTAATCGCAGGAACACTGTCCTGCCCTTTCAGCTTCCTTTGGAGATGGATGAATTCCCAGAGATGTCTAGAGCAAATCAGGGGGCATTAACTTAATATGAAACAATGGCAATTTAAAAATTTTATAAGGGTGCCAACCATGCTGGTTTAATTTTTGGTAAGGGATGATACTACATTTCTGTATTTTTATTAAGGAGACTGACAAAAGACTCACTTAAGATACCTAGAAAGACAAACTTCTACAGCAGGATTGTAACTAATTCAAATGTTAATGGTAAAGGTACCAGGACAGTCTGTCTAAAAAAAACCCCAAAATCATTAAATACTCACTACTGTTGCTGCATAAAAGTCAAAATATTACTTTTGATTTGCAGACACATTACACAATGTTTTCAGATTCTTAAGTTTGATTTGGAAATAATTTTTGTATTTTGAAATGCTGATGTAATAAAATCCAGGAAAATACCACCCCTCACTACAGATAAAACCAGAAAGAATTTAACTTTACTGAATCTCTGTTTGTTCAGGGAATTAGTCTTTGAATTTATATTACTAGATTTTTTTAATGTGTTTAAGAAAGATAAGTAACCTTAGACTACTAAACTCTTGTACAAGAGAAGATTGATGCCATTGGTTCAAATTTCATTTGCAAGTCTAAGGTATGTGTTAGGACCAGCAGATCATAACACAGGCATATAAGGCACAGTAATATTTGATTTTTAAAATTTTGGACTATCTAGTTTTACAGATTATCCTCTTTAAGAAGACCTATGTTTATCTATAAAACATTTATATTGTGAGGACCATTGCAAGAAATATAATGGGCACTTTCTCTTAAGGTTAGGTTTGTGCACTTTGGCTGTTTTGTGGGGGAGTTGACTTGTGAAATGAGATCTATCACCAGCCATGCATCAGATCTGCTGGATGGACTGAATGGGAAGAAGCTCAGTTCAGTTGATGGGGAATAGGGCTTCTCATAGGGTTTTGTGCAGTGTCCTGTTATTTGCACACTCTGTTATTGCCAGGCAGTGCCATGGCCCATGAGCCACCTCTGTCACCTCTGCAGTGGATCACGGAGCCACCCAAGCATCTGCATCCTGTACGTGTGGCACAGATGGGGACTGAGGGGTGACAGGGCAGGGCTCCCTGAGGATCCCGCACACACCTCGCTGTGCGGAGTGTGCAACAGGAGATTCCTGCACTGTCTTCAGCTTGTGGGTAACAGCAACAAGCTTGTTGATTTTCTTCCATGGGACTGTTCAGCCCTGCTTCATTTTTCTTCCCTCTCTCCTGCATAAATTTTCCTGGCCTGGCAAATTTTTGAGAGGCCAATAATGCTGTCAGACCCTAGATGAACATGAATAATAGCCTGTTTGCACAGCTGATAACTGAGCTGTAAAAATGAATCTGCTCCCAGATGAAACTTGACATGCAAAATTTAAGCTTGGGGAACAATTCTTTGTACATATCCTGAAAAAGAAATAATTACTTGGACTGCTTAATTTTTATTCATCCCTAAAATAAAAAAACCCTACAGGAGGGTCAGCAGAGAAAGCTCCTGTGTTTTGACATAGAACTTGGAATTAGCTTTAAACATAAAATACAGCAAATGTTTAATCTGCAATAAAGTTGAATCTGCTCATTTTGCAGAAGAACAATGGCTGAGGGTCGAAGCCTTGGGTTCTGCAGTTGCCAGATGGGATCATTTCCAAAAGGGAATTTGGATGGTAATCAGTGTCCGCTGGGATCCATGCCCACCGCTCCAAGCCCATGTGCCACAAAGGAGAGATTAGGGGTAGAATGAGAATGTGCAAGGCTGGCATGAATCAAAGGGACTCCCCGTAAAACCTATTACATCTGTGCTCTAAAAAATGTATAGAGAAACTGACAGTCAGGAAAATGCAGTTTTGATTGTGCTTTGATGGCTGGGAAGCTAAAATTGTGTGGGTGGGTGGCTAAGTGTAACTCCATGTCTATGCCAGCTTTATTTGACTGGGAGAGCCAGAGTCAGGCCAATTTTCATTATCCCTTCAAGACTTTTAGAGCAGCAGGATAAATAAAGGATTGTAATGAGGAAATGAATTTATAGACTTTGGGTGTCAAATGATTAATAAAAGGCCCAAACCTTGGTGTTTTGTTCTATTGATTTTGTTTTGGCAAGGCAAAGATAAGATTGTGAACCTGTACAAAGGGACATAGTCTTTACTTCCCTCTGTGCCTTTGTGGTGGCTGGGTAATTTGCTGAATAGAAGTTTCACTTTTGGACTGAAAGCAGGTGTTACTCTACACTGAATTATGAGATACAAAACACTATGCCATGTTTTTGGGGCCCACATGGTTGGTTAGTATTAAATCAAAACAGATCCCAAACATTTGGGTGGGAATATCTGAATTTCTCCAGTGCTTGCTTTGTGATGGTAAGAGAAACTATCTAGTTCCCAAATCAAGTTTCAGGCAAACTATACCAACTTCTTGTGGTGTTTGGGAGCCCCTGTTAGTCCTTGAGGCCTGTGCCCTTAGCAGGTGAGCCCATGATTTGAGTCCCAGTCCTCTAAATCAGCTTCCTTAACCCAATCTGGCCACGGAATTTATAATTTCCAGGGGAAAGGACTTGCAGCTGTGCAGCTGTGCAGGGCTGTGACATTGGCTGCAGCCCTTCAGAGCTCTCCTCCAGTGCTTTGTGTTGGCCTGGTGTTGCTCTCCTGGGCATTGTGGGCTCCTGTGCA
The DNA here is from genome assembly GCF_050655825.1 of Lonchura striata. NCBI lineage: Eukaryota > Metazoa > Chordata > Aves > Passeriformes > Estrildidae > Lonchura > Lonchura striata. Next base: position 5,614,601 of record NC_140710.1, read on the forward strand.
AGTACCAAAACCAGTGGGCAACAAGTATCCAGCAGTCCTACTACTGTCACAGCTTGTATTGCAACAGAGAAGTTGCTTAAAAAAAGTAGGAGTTCTGAGATTAGTTTGGACATGTTTCAGCTTTCTAAAGTGGAAGTTAAAAGTAGAAGAGGTCTTTCAGAGACAATAGATTAGCTTGCCAAGGTCATGAGGTCAATCTCTGTATGGGCCATTCATTTCGGAGTTGGACTCAGTGATCCTTGTGGGTCCCTTCCAGCTCAGGATATTCTGTGATATGAGCAGGAGTCTCATGAAGAAAAATCACAATGTTTTGAAGTGCTGTGGAAAGTGCTTGTGGAAGTTCAAACTGCGAGTCTGACTGGAGCTGAGCAGACCTACCAATGTATCACTACTGGGTTTCAGGAGAAGGCAGGGCTGGAGCTCAAGATGGCAGCAAATGCAGGACCAGCTGCATTGGTAGGTTAGTTTAGATTACAAGTATGTATATGCTTCTAACCTTTCTATCTTGACCTATCTGGTTAGAACTTAACATCTGTGGATCTGAGAGAAATCTTTGCCTTTTGTGAAAGAATTGGGGATGGGGAAACATTTTGAAGGGTGTACTGGAAAGGGTAAAAGGAGAGCTGTTTTATGCTTCTAGAAATTCATCTCTAGGGCATGTTATTCTGAAGTGCATCTATCACTAGATGCTTTATGTGATATGACAAAATGCCATAGGGACAGATCCATCAACTGCTGTTGTTTCAACTTGTTGTAACAGGCAGGGAATCTGAAAAGACATGTTTTCTGAAACTTTGTTGAAAAGAGCTATGGCTCTGGGGGTGCTGGAGTTAGGTCTGTAACTCACACACACATGGGTTCTACACATGGCCTGAGCTCTGTCCTGACATTTGTGAGAAAAGGTTTCTCAGCTTCAATGAAACCAGTTTTTCACAACTCAGTTGAACTGATGACTCTTCTCAAACATATGGGACTAAGGCTGCATTGCATGATTCCAGTGTCTCTAGTGAAGCTATACATAGAGACTGGCAGAAGAATATTAGCATTGACTAAGCAAATCACCATGGAAAGTGAGGACATTGAAACTGGGCCTACATTTGCAAGATGATAATTGAATTATTTTTCTATCCTGAAAATAGATCTGGTGTTTCCCTTTTCTTCCCCTTCTCCCTTCCTCTTTTTTGGGGGATTTTAAAAGCTAATTTGATTTTTACCCGCTCTGAAAAACAAATAATTTCCTTCTAACTAAGCTCGTATTTTTGGTAATGCTCAAATCTCCATTCATTTTCTCATCATTCAAGAACTGAAAGTGATGAGATGGTAATGTTTAATGGGGTAGCTTAGAAAGATTATTAAATACAAACTAGTGAATTGAAAGAGAAAGCAAGGAAAAAACCCATCCCAATTCCAACCTTGAAAAATTTGCTTTTAATGAGTTTTCACTTTAAAAAGGGAAACAAGTATTGGGTTCATATTCCTTCATAAAGAAAGACATCCTTGTCAAGCAGCTAAGAGAATTCACAAATTGGATGACAGACTGTGCCCGCTGCTTTAGCACGAAGGCAATAGATCCAGCACGAGCTTGAAAGCAAGATGGGTTTTAAAGTGTTCTGCTGTCATACAGAATCCATACCAAAATAATGAGAAACATTCCACACAGACATCATCCTAAATTCCCATTTGGGTATTATTTTCTCATTGATGTTGTAATTAATGCTAAAATAATTTGTCTGTGAGCCTTTAAGATGCTTAGGGCTTTCCAGAGGGCTGCTGGGAGCTGAGGGAATTTGGCACTTTACAGAACCAGACCTTGTCTCCTCTTCTGCCACTCACACACAAAACACCACTTTGCAGCACTGGAGCCTGAACATATAAGGTGTGGGGGAAAAACAGAGCAAGCACCTAGCTAGCAGCATTATTTTAACAGCAAAAAAATCTAATCCAGTCTTGGTGCTGCTCCTAGTTTTTCCCTGTTTGTGTCTAAGCTCTTTGGGAGCCACAGTGCAAACCAGCAGCCTGTGGTACTAATCTGCTGCTTTACAGCACTGGTATATGGTCACTGTAGAGCTACATGAGACACTGTCAACTTCAGTTTTGCTCCAATTCATGATTCCTTTGTTAGAAGTAATAGGATGAACAGTTTGAAGTGAGACCTCTTGAAAAAATCCCACTGTACTTGTTACGAACTGTGGCCTCAAGTCTGCATTTTTGTCAGCTTTCACAGTGATTAGTCACTGTACAACAGCAAAGAGCAGAGCACTCTATAGCAGTGCTCCTCTGGCATGCAAAATTAGGTGCCAGACACCTAATCCTCACTTTTTTTCCTCTTTGGTACCTTGATTCTTATTAAAATTAATGGGAAAGGTCCTTCTAGAGGTGGTGTGGTTGCACTCAGAGATCCATTGTCTAGGGATACTGCTGTGGCAGGGTGTTCAGCCTTGGGGGTTTACATGGCCAGGGTAGTGCTGCAGGCTGCTGGGTGATGCTGCAGTTGGTTTGCTGGGGAAAACCATGAGCTTCTTCTTAAAGAGGACTAACCTGGGGTGCAGAGTTGCAGTTATATGTAAAACTTAAGGGAGTAGTTGTATTTTGGAATTGCTCTGAAGACAGTAATCCATGAGTGTGAGGTAGGGATTGTTATTTGTGTGTGTAAATGTGGTTGTTGCATGTTTTACATGTCAGTAGTAGCTTTGGTCACTAAATGCTGCAGTCTCACACCTGGACAAGAAGTGCCCCTGAGATTTTATTTGGCCAGCAGTGTGGCAGTGCTATATCATACTGCTACATATGCTTGAATAAAGGAACAGTGGGTTTTAGGACAAAGAATAATTATGGCTGTGGAAGTGAGAGATTCTGGCTTGTAGGAAAGACAATTCTTGGATAACAAACTGATGGAGTTTGTAGTTTGATTTAAATCTGATTGTATCCTCCTTTCTTTACTAGCCCATGAACTAACTAAAAATAGGGATATCATTAGAAGACCTGGTGCATGCTAAGGTGCTTAAACTGACCCTTTAGATATGAAACAAGCAAAAGAAAAGTCATGATGGCTGTGAAAGGTTCCTAAAATGTGAAAAGGGAAGGTGCATCCAACAGGCAAAGAAGTACAGAACATGGATTTAAGTAAGAAATATGAAAAGCAAACCAGCAAACAGCTGATTTAGGGGATTGGAGTTCTCTGTAAAGAAGTTGAAGTCAAAAGAGAATAAAATTAAGCCAAGAAACAAAGGAGATTATAGAAGACATTGAACAAAGCATTTTTAAACAATGAAAGTTCCAAAAATAAAAGCATAGAAAAAGGAGATCAAAGAGACACCATTTAGTTAGATACAAATAAAAATATGAATTGAAAAAAAAAGAAAAAAAAACAGACTGAAGAATTAAGAGCCCTAACTTGCTTTCACACAAGCAAAAAGGGATTTGTCAAAATGAAAAGTATTATCACCTGTCATTAAAATGCCCTTGCAAAGAGACAGATGAGAATGGCCACAGGGCTGGAGGGTAAAATGTTAATGACCATTGATGCTACAGTGAATGTGGTTAAATGCATGAGTTAAGGAAAATTCCTACAGCCACCTGGACAGGAGTGGAAGGATTTAAGGAAATTAGATTGGGAAAATTGGAAATCAGTCTAGGGAAACTATGAAAAGAGGAAAAGTAGAAGAAACTTTTCTCTGCAGTTTAAAATGGGCAGATTTTGAAGAAATTAACCAAAAGCAAAAGACTAGAGCATCTTAACAGATAAATACAGTTAAACATTTTGAAGCAGATTATTAAACAATGTACAAGCAAAAGTAGGTTTGTGAATCCCAAAGTAGAAAGGAAGGCTGTGAAAAGTGTTGGTTATTTTGAACACAACCGGTAAAAAACAGGAGCTGTGTAAGTATCTGAAGGATAAGTCTTGATCAGAAATTAACCTTTATGTTCTGCAACCTTTATGTATTTATGTTTTTATTTTGTATTTATGTATTTATGTTCTGCTGGGCTTGTGGTTTGTTTTGTGCCTCAGTAGAAGCAGCAGAAAATAAATTTTAGTTTTAAATGTAATATACAATACTACATCAAGCTGAAAACTATAAAAAGAAAATGTTACTTTAAAATGTAAATAGTATTGTGGGCACTAACTCATCAGTTGACAGTTTAAGGGATGTGGTCGCTAGTGCATTGGTTCAGCTAACTTTAGTTAAAAGGTTTAATTTAAATATCTTTTTGCAATACATATTACATTAGCATATCTAAAAGCTGTGACGGGATTGAAGGATTGTCTAGTTGAAAGACAAGACTGAAAAAGTCATCCTAATGAACAGGGCATGTTTTCAGAGGTTATTATACAAATACAGAACAGGTTTTTAAGTGTCCGTTTGAAAGAAGAAAGTAATATATTGTAGAAAGACATTAAATTGTTTTGAGGAAAAGGGAGATGAGGGGGCAGTAGCACAAATACCTCAGCAACTTGGTCCCTATGGCTTGAAGAGTTTGCCAGTTTTCCTGTTGTTTCTCTTCCCTCACAGTCTGTCGTTATACTTTTTCTTGCATTTAGCAAAGATTTTATTGATAAATTAATGAAGCACCTGTCATTGTTCCATTCCTGAGAGCTTTCTTCACTGGGGGCTCCTTTCCAGTAGTGGTCACAGGGCAGAGGAGGTGCTCAGCTTCTTGACATTCCTGACTGTGAGTGTGAGTAAAAAAGCAGGGACTCTGCTCTGACTTGGCACCATCACACCCAGGCTCCCAGTGTTAAATTAGGTGAAATGTGGTGTTTTTCTCTAAGTCAGGGTGGATGGCACTGGGTCACCTCATCTTGCACAGCAACTCTGGGGCCTCTTGGCTGCCATGTGGACACCGAAACGCTCCTGGTCATTGCACACACATTGCACACCAGGTGGGAATGCCTGGAGCACATTGCTCAGGATGGACTCCTGACCTGACCCTGTGTAGTGGTGTTCTGCACAATAAGGAAAAGTGTACATACAGTGGCAAAAGCTGGACACACCAGAGAAACTTCCACTAAAGTTTGGTGCATCACTTTTCACATGCTTCTGATTGATTCAGTTCCCACTCTGTGACTGGGAGGGTGCATAGCTGCACACCTGGGCGAGTAAAGAACGTGGTGCATGAATACAAGCCTGCAGAAAATCCAGGGTGCAGGGGGTCAGTTATTCATCCTGACACTAAAGAGACTTCTCTGATGTATAAGCTGCAGTTATCATGAGAAATATATGGATCTAAGGGACCAATCATTGAAAAATGTAAATATGGAAATGAGGCCTGGGTCCTGTGCTAAGAAAAAAATTGAGCTATAAAAATAATTTGTAAAAATAGATGAAAGGAATGGTATGGATGACAACAGAGAAGAGCTGGTTGATGGAGCTCTTTAGAAAGAACATTTCACTGTTTTGATGTACCCCCTTGCTCTGTTAGTGGGTGTCTGATCTGTGATTTGTTGTTTAATGTGCAGTGGTGTATGACCAACTAGAAACAATAAACCACAAAGGTAAATGAAAAGGTAAATTAACAGTCTTAACTACTGGAACATGATGGATGAAATTATATTTCATTTCTATTTCATACCAAATGCCTTCCTTTGCCCAATCTACTTCTCCCATAGCACCTCCAGTTTCCTTCTTGCCTCTGCAATTCCTCAGAGACACATATGTCCACAAGATGGTACTAGGCTACCATTAGCCCCACAATGGCTAGTCAGTGAAGGCTCTTGAAATTGCTGCTGCTCAGGTGTCACCAGAGAAGTTCACTCAAAAAAATCTCCTTAGTGTTGTTTCTTATGAGAGGCATTCGGGCCAAAACACCTGTCTGGTTGTTTTTTTAAATGAAACAAAATTCCAGTAGGAGTCAAAGCAAATCATTGCTGTGACTGATGCTCTGCACACTCAGACCTCGTTTGTACCAGATAGCTTCATTATTGCCTTTGGAGCCACTTCCAATTTAAACTAATAAAACTAACAAATGAGAAGAATGAGGCCATGAATTACAGTAGCTTTATTAATCTGTGTTTTGACACATTTAAAAAAGAGAAATTTGACCTAATGTATTATAAATACCTCATTTGCTTTAAGCAATTATTGTAATCTATCATATTGATGCAGCCAACACAAATACGTGCTACATTTCTCACGCTGAAAATTGTTCAAACAGGCTTGAATAAATTGTTAATACTCTATAAGCTGATAGTGAAATAGCTCAATGATTAGCTCTTCTCTTCACATGATTCAAACGCATTAGTGACACTGCTGACTAATGACTTGAAAATTTTTTGTTAAAGACACAGGTACACTTTTAAATGGCAGACCAGTTCTTAAGTCAATGGCACTTCAGGCTTTAAAATGGAAAAATTTGTTACATTGGTTTATGCAAAATTTGTGCTCAACCTAAATTTTTTTTTAATGACACTCCACACATAATCATGTTAATTCTGTTGTGATGATATTTTCAAGTTACTCTTGAAAAGTATCTTCTCATAATACGATTACTGGAATACTGTTAATCCTGACTGTATGAAGAAGGCTACGATGTTTAATTAAAGACAGTGAACTTCTTTCTCATCAGCACCGTGCAAATGGAATGATAAATCAGGTCCCTGATAGTTTGGAAACCATTTGTTATTACTGATCAGACCGCATGTGCTTAGGCAGTAGAAAGGGTAAGCAGTCCCTACGAAGAAAGGTGCCCACCTTTAGTATACTTGGTACTTGTTTCACTAATTTTAATACAATTAAGTGGAGATGACCACATCGGTATGGTCTTAATGAAACTCCTCAGTGGGAGATCTGAAGTAATGAGAGGAGAGCACACAGTTTGTGACTCGAGGCCATTTAAAGGAGACCGCGTGTTTAATTGGCTTAACAAAATTAAGATCATGAATGAGGCTGTCATTGTAACAGGGCCCACCGAGGGAGGCTCAGGACCTGAAGGCCTGACCCAGCAGGGCCCAGGCCCGCCCATCCCAGGGAGAGCTCCAGGGTGACCGGCCCGGCCTGGGAGCGCGCGGCCGTGCCACCTGCGGGGCTTCCTTTCGGCGGCCGCGGGCTGCCGCGGGAGGTGTCCCGCAGGTGTCCCTCCGGCGCTCCTCCCGGAGGCAGGATGCCGGCGCCGGCCGCGCTCTCCGAGCCGAGCCGAGCCGAGCGGGGCCCGCCCAGCGGGGCGCGTCACGGCGGCGGCGCGGCGGGGCGGGGGCGGCGCCGGCCGCAGTCGGCACGGGGCGGGCAGCGAGCGGCGCGCCGGCTGCGCGCACCCCGCACACGGCGCGCTGCCACCGAGGGAGGGAGCGAGCACCATGTGCCGGCCAGCGCTCGCCCGGCTGCTGCTCCTCCAGCTGCTGCTGCTCAAGCTGCACCTCGGCAAAGGTGGGTCCGGCGCGGCACGGCCGCTCTCCTTCAGCGCCGGGGTCCCCCGGCCTCAGCGCTGCCGGGGAGTGGACGAGCGTTCTGCCGGCACCGGCATCCCGGGATGTGCGGCCGCGGATGCCCGCTCGCCTCAGTGCTCTGCACGGGGTTTGGGACCCGCGGAGGGCCGGGCACGCTCGGGGGTTGCGACCTGCCGGGGCCGGGCACGCTCTTCAGCGGCCGAATGCAGCCCGAGAGCTGGTGACAAGGAGCTGCCACCTTTAATCCCTTTCAGAGGGGATTCGTGCCTCATCAGAGCAGCGCGGCACCGAGTCTGCAAAGCAGATTTGCTCCGTTCTCCCCCCGCCCTCAACTTTAGTTGGGTCAGGTCCCTTTTCCCGGGACGGCGCCGGTGCCTTTTCGGCTCCGCGTCCCCAGGTGTCGGTGCGTTTTGCTCCGGCAACGGATGCGCAGGAGGTCCCAGCATCACCGCGCTTTATAATTTTTCTTTGTCTGTTGTGTTTCGGATTTAACCATCTTCTATTCCCAGGCTCCTTTTCCCTCCGCCTTTAAAACAATGCGGGGAAGCACGGGAATGGCCCCTTTTATCCCTGCACAAAGCAGCTTCGGGATCACCGCCGTGCTCCCGCGGAGGCGCATCTCCCCGGGTCCCGCACCGAGCCGCTGAGCCCCGGCGAGCCCAGCCCCGGCCCCGCGCCGAGCCGCTGTGCCCTGGCGAGTCTAGCTGCAGCCCCCACCGGGCCGGCGGCGGCTCCCAGCGCCTTGCCCGGGTTGCCCGCGGCCGGGCCGGGCGGCGAGGCGGCCCCGGGATGCCCCCGCCGCCCGGCTGGGGGAGCGCGCCCCGCTGATCCAGGCGCGGCCCCGTGTCTCGCAGGCGCCGTCAAGGAGTGCGAGGAGAACCAGTTCCAGTGCCGGAACGAGCGGTGCATCCCCGCCATCTGGAAATGCGACGAGGACGACGACTGCTCGGACAACAGTGACGAGGCGGATTGCCGTGAGTATCCGTGCCCCGCACGGGGCGGGGGTGCCGGGAAGGGCGCGCTTCCCAGCTGCGCTGCGCCTCTTTTTTATGAATGAATGAAGTCGCGCCGGCCCCGGCCGCGGCCCCGATTGGCTGCCGGGAGCAGCAGATCCGTGACGCGGCGCCGCGAGGCAGAGGCTCCTCGCTGCCGGCTCGCCCGGCCCGGCTCGGCCCGGCCCGGCCCGGCCCGGACACCCGGAGCGCCGTGCGGCAGCGCGCGTCCGGCAGCAGCCGTCACCTGGCAGCTCCCTGCTCTCCCTCTGCCAGTCCGCTCGCCTCCAGCAGCATCTCTGCTCAGGGCGCCTGAAAGGAACAGCGCAGTTTGTGTCCTCGGGGCACTTGGGAGAGATGTTAAAACCCCGGAAGAGCCTGTGCTTAGGGCGAGTGACAGGTGCTGATGTGAAATGTTGCTTACTCATAATCATCCTACAAAGTGGGGTGGGTGTGACTCTTGTGTTTAAATATGCTTGCAGTCAGGGTGACAAGGCAGATAAACAAGTAGCACTGCTTGGCTTGGTAGTGTCAGCCTTGTAACACTATTTCCTTCATTGTGTAAGGGAAGAGAGAGCAAGATCTATACTTCCAATCTTGAGAAAATGGCACTCATTCCTTCTCCTCTGGTGTGGCCCTGGTGTGTATCAGTGGAAACCCATAAACTCTGGGTACTTTGTAGGGTTGCGCTGTTATACTTTGTAGGGTTGCGCTGTTATAACTTGGCTGTTATTTTGCTTACAGCTTCAGATAGCCTGGGAGAATTTGTCTCAGCCATGGAATGTAAGAAGCATCTGTAAGAGAAATTACAGAGCCTAAATCTTGAGGAGAAGTGTCTGTAATTTGGAGTTTAAATTGCAAATATTGTAGCAAGTACCTCATCTCTTGAATTATCTCTGTACAATAATAGGCACTGAATGTGCATTCAGTGAGTAAATGCTTCAGAGCTCACAGACCCAGTGAATACATCAGGAAAATAAAGGTCACTGGTTATGTGTTTTTCTGTATGTGATTTCCCTTTTAACATCTTCACCTGTAAGTCTGTGTCAGGTGATATTCGGACTGAAGTCTAAGGAGATTAGTTTAAGGAGAGCAGGCATTCTCAAGCTACTAAATTATAAGAAGATGTTCCTTATGAACACTCCATTTCATTCTTTCTGGTTACTGTCTTTATTCAGGGGACTTGATTGACTTTTTGTGTGACTTTTTTTTTTTTTTTTTGTAATCTGGAGAGTTAGCAGCATTAATTGAGATATAGAAATGGTTTTTACAGGAGTTATAATGGCGCTATTAGAGGCAACTTAGATGTGGGATGTTTCAAATTGCAGAGAACATGGGGAGGCTGGGGGTGACTGAGAATTACCATGGACTCCTGTGTATCCAAAACTGCGAAAGTTTTTTCAGAAGTGTCTCTGTTTCCCAAGAGAGACACTAATCTGTGGAAGCATTGGGAATCTCTGAGCAGGTATATAATGTTGTTCTTGAAGCCTTCTATTTTAAATCTCTGTGCACTGTGGTACAATGGCTTGGTGAGCTGCAGGTGACCTGTGGGGCAGTGCTTTTGGAGCTGCTTTTCGGAGGTTGGGGTTGTGGCTGGAGGAGCATCTTGAACGGATTCTGGACCCTGCACTCAACACAGAAGAGTAGGTTTGTGTCCTGAGCTCTTGCCCTGCATGAGTGAGGGGTTCAGTATCAGCTTTTTTATTTTCTCCTTTTCTTTATGATCAGCCCTCTGAACGTTGTGTCAGAAGAGAGTGTAGAACAACATGCTGTTGAACATCAGCTCAGTGTAGATTGTGCTGTGTTAGAATGCTTATTGCATCTGATTTAGGTTTATTTCAGAGGGGTTTTATAGTTGTTGGGTTTGGGGGCGGTAAAAATATGTTCTTCACTTTAATCTGAATTTGGCATTTATTATTGATTGGGAATCAGACTACAGAAATTGCTCATGGATTGTTAATTTAGTTCATATATAGAGAGACTTTGCAGTTGCTTCTTCAAGCAGGCTGAAAGACAAAATTACATTTGTCATGCACATTTTTCTCACTTAAATTGTTCTGAACACTGTTTTGTTTTGAAAGTGCATACTGCTATTCAGCATATGGAATGTTTGGTGTTCTACTCACTGGGTGAAAAAATACATTCCATGTTTTCGCTTCTAGCTCCCGCCTCTGTTATCACTGCTGTAATAAACAGATATGTATTTAAAAACTATTTTATGAAAATATGTAATAGAAGAAACTATTCTGGAAAACTCAGCATGCTAGAGTGGTGATGGAGAAGGAAATGAATATGCAGGTAGCCTGCTGGCAGTGAGTACTGATAAGGACCCTGATAACCTCTGTAATTACTTGATGATTCTTTTTCCCAGAGCTGATAATATATTTGTAATAGCTCATTGCTGCTTGTGTATATTCTTCCTTTGTGAAGAGACAGGATGATCTTTATCTGTATGAAGAATTGCTTTGTGAAACCAATTCCTTGTGGTAGACGGTCTAATACATTGGAAAATTTTGTAACCAAGAGTATCTTAAATAGTTGGGGAAGAGTTGATTTTTATTTGGCAGGACACTATGGGCTTCCTGCAAGAAATCGACGTTGCACAATACTGAATTTTTATTTGTGTCCCCTTTGTGTTCTGTCTCATATCTGTCCCCATTTCCCCCCCATCCTCTGTGCCCCCATGATTTGCTGGCATAATGTTTTGGATTCTAAGGAGAATGTTTCAATAATCAAAAATCCTTGGTATTTGCTTTCCACTGAGTAATCCTTTCCTGTCGTGGCTGGTAGTTAAACTTCTCTGTCATAGGACTGGTGTGTGAGTTAATACAGCAAACATTGGACCTGAAGACAGCACTAGATTTTAAGGTGTGTTAAGTTTATCCAGGACAGGGTTTCTGGGCTAGCAAAAGAACGGTAGCCAAGGAGGCTGCCTGGAAGGGAGGAGATGGTGCTCGTTCGTGTGTAGGCACATGACTTGTGAAGTGTTAACAAGAGAGGAGACACTAATTTGTGTGCATTGTAAAAATACATAAAAATAAAGCAGTAAACAGATTGCTTAAATAGGAAGATGCCTTTTTGCTGGCACGTTTTCAGAAAGTTATACCATTTTGAGGAAAGGAAAATAAAAAGGGCGTAGATGTAGATATGTTCCTCAAAATGTATCTGTGGAAAGTAACTAAACTCCAGAGAAAAACAGTGGAAGTTACATTGTTTAGATTGCTGGGGAAATCAAGTTGTAAAAAGAAGTCTTGGATACCTATTGCAGAGTTTAAACCTCTCCTAAAACCATTTGTTCTGCTCTATGCAAAAGCATTTGCTTGGGCTCAGTCCAGTCTGTGTAGGCCTGGAAAAACAAAATCCCAGTCCCACGTTAGAGCTGGCAATGCCACGATCTGCACTAAACGTGGTCCACACGATGAGGACAGGGCCCCAGGGCAGTTCTGAGCATGATTTCTGTAGATGCATTTTAGTTCTTCCCTGTGATACATTTTCCTCTTCGGGAATACTGGAAAGACTCTCACAAGATTATTTCAGACAATGCTTGCAGATGCACAGTCATTGAGACATTTTTTTGTAATTGTACAGCAGCAACTTTATAAAACATCAAAGCTACTTTTATAGTGGAAAAAAATGTCCATTTTCTGAGGCACAGTGTTTTAGCAAAAACATTATTTGCTGAGGTATTCAAAATGTGGGAAATTGACTTTTTTTCTGTGTCTCCCTGAGGAAAGGTGGAGGCTGCAAAGCCAGGTTAGACTAGGGATGTGTGTGCTGTGTGTCCAGGGTGCTGCTGCTGTCTGACACATCACCCAGAAGGGAAAATCCTAGAGTGCTGTTCTGAAGGGGGAGTGGCTCTTGGAGGCTTTTCCCCGAGCTTTACAAGTTTATTCCTGCTTGCAGGAATTGTAGCCAGCAGAAAACACAGAAGACCTTGCAAACAGCTGCCAGACACAATATATTTGACGCAAAATAGGAGCTCTTACTTTGATAGCTGTTTGATTTTATTTTTATGTTGTAATATGATTTATCTTAACCCAGATGTGAGTGTGTGTGAAAGAGACTGGAGGACCTCTACTTAAATGTTTCACTGTTGAATAAACACTAAATGTGGCAAAGAGTACAGTTGCAAATGGCAATGAGTAGCTTAACCAGTTTCCTAAAATGAATCTGAGGCTGCAGGATCATTTCAGCTTTGTAATACCTTCCTGCAGGGGGACACAGCCAAATGCAGAATTACTATTTCTTGTTTAAAGCTCCATTTTCCACCTTAGCACTGGTATCCTTTCTGTAGTGTTGTTTGATGATGAGAACTGCTCATAGGGATATTTTACAGACAGGGTTGAGGCTGCCTCAGGTGTGAGATGCAGTCTGAAGGGAGTTAATGTTTCAAAAACTGTTCCCGTGTATCCAGAATGCAGGGTAAACATGTGGCATCAGCAAACCTCAGCCCTTGCCTGCCTTGTGGCTGTGTAGCTGAGACACATTTTCTTTGCAATTGGGAGGAAGGAGGACTCCTGTTCTTCCACTGGCTTTGTACAGAGAATCTGCAGAGTTTGACTCCTGCTGCCTGTGTGGAAGCCCAGGAGATAGCTTCATGGTCTCTATGCTTTTCAGTTTAGATTCCACTAGAGCTGGAATTTGGGAGTAAAAACATTTCAAAAAGCCCATTTTAAAACTGAATTCTGGATCCTGTGCAGAGTTAAGTATGGTCTGGGTGGCTTTGAAGTGCAGGAGTGTAATGGTGTGCCAGGCTTGCGGGTTTTGGGGCGTGACCAAGTGACACAGTAGGCACTCACAATGCCACACATATTCTATAACTTTTTGTCTTCTGTTATGCATTGCTTCAATTTTTCTTTTCTGTTTCATATTAAGCCAGTGTCCTGTATGCTGAGTGATTGCTTCCCTCCCACCTGGAGATCCTGTGCACATCACCATGCAGTTTTAGGGTTCCTTGACTTATGCACACTCCACAGTCATATGCTCTTGATTGTGTTAGTGGAATTTTAACTGTGTTGTGTGGCCAGCTTGCATGCTTATCCCAAAACTGGAAGCACTAGGAACACTGGTGTTTCGAGGCAGGACTTGTTTGCTTTTCTGTGTGGCTGCTGCCTGCTTGTGCTGGTCTGCACTGGACTCATGTCCAGCTTAGGCTCAAAACCAGTTTACTGACTTCTTGTGTTCCACAGTGAATGTTTTTATTCATTTATCCAATTTTTCATTATATTCTTCTTGTCTAGTGTGAAAAAAACTAACTTGCATGTTTTTGGTGTCTGGATTATCTTCCCTGTTAGTGCAACCTGCTGCAACATTTATATAGAAAATCACATGCCCTTCTCAATTTCCCTATTTCCTGCCACATTTTATTGAGCAGTTTTATTTATGCAGTTTTGTTTATGAAGCCATCTAGATGCAGACTGCTTTCCAGAAGGTGGTGATTTTCTATCACTCCTGCTCATGGTCTAGGAAAGAAAAAGAGAACTGAGATGGGACCACTGAAAAGGCAGAAGAGAGAACTCTGCAGCATGTGGGAGAATGGGAGAACCACTGGGGATGTTATGGTTACTGAGGGAAGTGAACTTGGTTTTATGCAGTGCTGCTGCACTACAATAAGAAGGCACAAGAATTGCTCTAGATACAGTTACAGGAATGAGCTGTGGGCTGAAAAGCTTTCCTGAGGTCAAGGAGAATGGGAAGAGTGAATATAATGATTGAGTTCAAGAAGGAAATTATGAAAGTGCAGTTAAAACCATTGTGACTTGGTTTGTTTGTCAGAGAGCTCAGAGCTGTCATTTCAGAGGATAGAAGCATATTCTACATTTTGAGCAAGGCAGGTAAACTTTATCCAGAGCATTTTAATGTATAAAGAGAAAGAAGCTGTGGCTGCCCCATCCCTGGCAGTGTTCAAGGCCAGGCCCATTGGGACTCTGAGCAGCCTGGTCTAGTGAAAGGTGTCCCTGCCCATGGCAGGGGGTTTGGAGCTAATGGTCAAGTCCCTTCCAACCCAAACCATTCTGTGATTCTATGAAAAGTCAATGCAGACCAGTTCTCTTGTGTGTGCAGTGCTCTAGACCCAGGCTTAGCAGAGGTTAGATAAGTGATTTCTGACTGATTGATGCTAAGAGTGGAAGATACTTAGGATAATTTAATATTAATCAGAAAATGTTCAGAAGTTTATTCAAATTGCAATTATGAGACCAGAGAAACCAAGTGTAATGTGTTGGTGAACACATTTATTTGATACACCTACACTAAGAGATTGCCAGTGCTAGAAATAATAAATTTTCTTAACTCCATTGTCCACCTAAAGGACCATTAAACACTCTGTTACACCTGAAAATGTCTAACCATTATTGATTCCCTTAGCTGTTTCTAATACAGCAGACACCCAGCTTTTGTTTCAGCTGGCCTTTTCAATAGCATCAGCTTTTGAATTCACTGACAAATCTACCATGTCTTTGGTGTGCCTCAGAGACTGATGATGTGTTATGGATGCATTTGTGATATAATTGATTTGGCATGAAGTTCTTCTGGTCCTTTTACTGTGTCCTTTTCTTCCCTACAGCTTTCCCAATTTTCTTGCAGCTTTTCCCTGGTAATTTCAAAGATGTTCCCAAAGCATGCTGTTACTCAGTTCTGCTTTTCCATGTCTGCCTTATAAAATGCTGTAAGATATCCATTGTTCTTTCTTTTTTTCGTTTGCCCAGGAATACAAATCAGTAAGTTGTGTTTGGGTGATAGAGATGAAGATTTGGGCTGCTGCTTGTTGTCTTGTGCAGTAGCATGTCCCTGGCAGAAAAGGAGTCTGCCTGCTCTGGTGTGCTCTGCTCCCAGGGTAGACAGCTGCTTCCATCCAAAGGAAAATCCTCACTATTTTATAGTGCATGTGCAGGAAGTGTAGGAAAAGCTGAGTGTAGTTTTTCTAACTCTCTATTTTCCATTAAAATTTTTAATATTTGGATACCAGCAAGGGAGGGGGAATAGGGTAAAAGGCCCTGTGATAAAATTAATGCAGATTTTCTACTCTGTGAAA
This sequence comes from Lonchura striata, assembly GCF_050655825.1. Taxonomy (NCBI): domain Eukaryota; kingdom Metazoa; phylum Chordata; class Aves; order Passeriformes; family Estrildidae; genus Lonchura; species Lonchura striata. The sequence continues at coordinate 5,630,007 of NC_140710.1, forward strand.
AATTCTGTCTGAAATGCAAGTGATAAAAACCTGATTAGACTTTAGAAGTTACACTAATACTGTAAGGTAATTGAAAAATAAAACTAAACCCTTGCACACTGAAATATTTTCAAAAGCCAGATTTTAACATGCAAGAAGCCAGAAGATTTTAAAAGCAGGGTTGTGAGCTCTGTCACTGATGGTCTCTCAGGGTGAGACATCCTGTTTCTTGCCATAGTAATGATGCCCTGGTAGACTGTGCTTCTGTTCCTGGCAAGGCCCATGACTTTTCTTCTCAGAGCTGTGGCAGATCTGGCAGCCCTGTGCCTTTCCTCACGAAGAGGTGAATAAATGGTGTTAGAGCTCTTCTGCTTCAGAGTGACTCAGCTGTGCAAGAGTCAGCAGCTGAGCCAAGAACAGAAATGAGGTCTCCTACCTACCAGTCCAGTGCCCTGCTCCTTGCAGAGGTACCTGTTGGACAGGTGGAAGGGTTTCAGTTTTTCCTCCATGTTTCCTGGTTATTTTCAGCCTAAGCTAAGGCCTGGCAGTCAGTCTAACCTCACACTTAATGCCAAGAGCAAGTGTTAGAAACTAGGAAAGAACAGGATTTATAGCTGGCTTGGAGCAAGGCTTACAAGCCTTTGGGCTGCAGCCACATAAAGTGAGTTTTATTGCCAATTTTTTTTCTTAGATGTTCTGTTTCTGATACTTCAATATTATTTAATGCATTATTAATATTTATCAAATGCTTGAGAGCATGTGTGGCACTGTACCAGGACCAGAGCAGTGAGGGACTCAGTTTCCATGGCAGCAGGAGCACAGTCCTGTACTCACAGAACCAGAAGGGCTCTTTTTGGCAACTGCTCTCTGTGCTGTTGTGATTACTTTTTAAAGATAGATATGTTATTTAAAATCTAATTCATTAGTGCTGCAGAATTTTGTCCATCCTGAGTGAGAAGTTTGCCTGCTGTAAGTTTCTTTGTCTTTTTCTTGAGTTCTGGCTTTGTTTCTGTATCTTCTGTGAGTGTAATTTCTTTTATTTGCAAAATAATGAAAGTGGTGAAAGTGTGTTTTTAAAATTCATAGTATTAGGTGGAAATCTTGTCTTGATTTTGGTTAAATTTGAAATGTTACATTGTTGAAGACTTCTTTTCCTTTACATGTAGCATATAGCAGAGATTTATCAATTAAAATAATTGTTGAAGAAACTGGTGTGTACAACTGACAGTAAACTTTTAACTCTATGTCCCTCATTTAGATAACTGCTCCAGTTCCAGGTTTTAACTTCGTGTTTTATTTTAACTGGCTTTGGTTTACACTTTTTTTCATTCTGCCTTCCTTGATATGTAATATGTGGTGTGATGTACACTGAGGTGATATTTTGCTTTATTTCAAGGGGTTAATTAAACTTTTTGTTTGATCCCAAGTCTTTGTCCTGCTGTGCATCACCCAGTTGAGGTTTTCTGTCTCTTTGCTTTTCATGTATGAAGTTGATGTGATTAATTTCTTTGGTGACTTTTTTCTGTTTTTGTTGATCTAGGTGAGTAAGGTTGTAGGCATCTTTCCAAATGTGTTGCATGAGTCTCCTACAATAGATACCAGCTGCTTGGCTTGCTGTTTGAGCAGTGATTGTATATCAGTAAACATTTACTGGATGTGTCCTATCCACATATGATGCACTCCGTGAGATCCAGGGAGTAGTTAAGACCATAAAAATCAGCTCCAGCAGGAGTAGTGAATATACTTGCACTGAGAATAAGAATTTTGAATGTAAACTTACAACTCTTCCTGTAGACTTTTCATCCTGAGTCACAGTTGATCTACAGAGCTACTTATAAACAGAGAAATGGCCCAGTTTCTTTGATAGCAAATGTCAGTGCTGACTGATATAGGCCAAGAAATACACCTCCTGCCTCTGTAGCTCAGAGCTTCTATCCTTGTTTGTGTGGTTGTGTTACTCTCATTACACATTTGTCATCCCATGGCTGCTTAGCAGTTCAGCTTTCTATGAATCTTCCCATAAAAGTGGGCTAAATATTAAGGACGTGAAAATCAATGCTTGGGGAAGTTACACTCTGCCCAAGGCTGTAGAGGGATTTAGCAACTCATTGTGGACATTAGTGACTCATGAAGAAAGTCCCCAGTTTCTTTTTTTTCAGATCCATTATCACATTGTTTTACACAGATAATTGTGTTCCTTGGATTAAATGTCTTGCTCAAGGATTTAGCCTTTGCTTTTGTAAAATAAAAACCCCCAGTGTTGAGACAACTCACTGTTTCAAAATTTTAGTGTTGGTCAAGTGCAAGGAATGCTCCAAATGTCTCACTTCCTATATTTAGTAATGGACACAGAAAATACAGGTGCTTGAGGACGAGCATAATATTTTTGTGTTCCAAAATGAACTTTGTTTTTGTACATTCCAACATATCCCGAAGCATAGCCTGTGTACAGACAGACATCACTGCAGCCACTTCTCCAGCTGGCCCAAAGTGCCTGTTGTGAGACTGCACACCACAGGCTTGTAGTTTGCTAAAGAGGCTCTTTCCAGTCTAAATTCCATTCAAGCCTCCCCCACCTCCTGCCCACACCGTGCTGTTATCTGAGCACGAACTACTGAACCTGTGTACCCATTCCTCCATAAATTATTAGCAGTGTGTCATTTTCTGAAAGGAACAAAGATAACTGAGAGAGCTTAATTTTTTATTGTTTACTGTATTACTCTTTTCCTTCTTCCTTTCTCGTGTAAAACAGCAAAGATACAGTTTAGATTGTGCAATTCTGAAGTTTGCACAAGCTGGGCTTGGTACATGATTTAGGGGGTAACCCTATATGGGAACTGCTCTTTGGCAGGTGGTAAATAAGGAGTTTCAAAGGGAACTTCTGGACCAATCTCTGCCAGGATCACATTGATGTGTTGAAGTTGCTTTACTTTAAGCTCTTTGCTGGATGATTTCTGTTCCCCCTTTTCACAAGAGCTCTTTTAACACAGAAATCTGTCCTATTTTTTATAAAATAATGTGTTATGTGTATTTGCCCAAGGTGCCAGTGCATGTTGATCCCTGAAGTTAAATTAGGATTAAGGAGCTGCATTGACAGGTGTTGAAAAGAATCATATCTGTCCATTTCTTGACTGCAAAGTCTCTAATTGTGCATGGCACTTCAAAGAGAGTGAGTGTAGAGCAGGGGAGGAATCCTGGGGCACCCTTTTCTGAGGGAAATGATAAATAATGTACTTAATTTTTCTCCATGGTTGTGGGCAAGCACATGCCTGAGCAATATGGAACCTTTTCCAGGCTTGCACATAGCATCTTATTGCCTTGCTTCCAGTCTTTCCCCATGAGTTTGGCCATTAATTCTCATAGCTGTGTTTCACAGAGTGCCCATCCTCAACAGCAATGCACAAAGCCTTTGGTAACACCTTCCCTCGCTCAGGCATCGCAGGGGACTCTGCAAATCTTGGCTGAGAGCAGCAGGCATTTCTTCCCATTCAGTTATGCACACAACCATGTGAATATTGCAAGCCTTTATTTATGCTAATGCTTGTAGAAAGGATTAATAATTCCTTCACAAATGCTGTACTTCAGCTGGCAAGAAGCTGCTAAGTTCATTTTGCCCAGATCTAATTACTTAATTTACAGTATTTTTATATTTTGAGACTGAAATGCAGGTTGAGGCTGCCAGGGTGACAAGTGTTGGAAATTCCAGACCTGATGTGGAGTTCCAGACCTGCCTACTGTTGATTCCAGTTCAGGGCTGTTGGGCACTGTGAGGTGCACTGACAAGCAGTGCCCTGAGAGATCTGTGTTCACAGAGCAAAAGCCATGGCTGTCACTGGACAGTTTTGATGCTCCAGCTTTCAAGGGCAGGACTGAGATATTCAGCACCATGGGAAATGCTGCATTCTTGCAGCAAGAGTCAGGGCTGTGCTGGGCATTACGGAGTCCTTGGCGTAGGCATTCTTGCCCTGGCACCTTCATCCCTGCCTGCTCAGTGCACTGAAGGAATGTTTCAAGAAAACCCAAAACCAAATTATCCTTTTAGAAGACTGCTTTCTTTCCTTTTCCAAGCAGGCTGGATAGCTGTCAGTGAGTTGTCCCTAATAATAAGGGTTGAGCATTGATCTTTGTTGCTTACTGCTTCCTTTTCTGAGCCATGTTGTGCAGGCTTTATCATCATATCACAGGGTTAATTTTAGAATGCAAAAAAGATGCTTCTCTGACAGTGAAAATCACCGAGGGGGAGGAAGGCAGCCAAGTACAGGACCTAATTTCCCCCCTTCCTACAAAAGTGTTTTTTCTTTCTGTGGGGGAGTGTGAGTTTGAATGTGGCATTAGAAACATATTCAGCGAGGGGTTTAGGGCAGAATCTTGCTGTGTTGTTTCTGAAAAGGGTTCTCTCCCTGCTACTTGTTTCTACTGAAGTCAAGTGGGATTAGGTTTCCTGAGAGGAATAAACAAACCTGGTGAGATCTAGAACAACAAACTGGAATTCCCTGAATTTATTTTATGGCTGTTTTTTGTGACTGTGGTACACCTGAGAGCTGTATCACCTTTTCTGGAGATGGCTGGGGATGAATTTCCTGTAGCTGAAGCATTTTGGTGCGTGACCTTTTGCATAGAAAAAGGGCATGTGTAAATGTCACTTTTCTACAGTAATCAGTTGGGATTATCTGCCATTGTGTTGGGTTTTTTCCTCTGCTTTTATAATAGCAGAGATTTTTACAGCACTTTGACATATAAGAATGATGGAGTTTTCGCTGTCTTATGCTGGATAAATTCTCATCAGTAGATGGGAAGGAGATGATTCATACCTATTAGGACTCTGTGTGTGAGAGAATTATATTTCTTATTGGATATGAAGTGGAAGATGGAGGATCTCATTTCACTCATACTGTTAGAATCCAAAATGTTAAATGATGAGTGTCTTGGGATTTGGGGAAGATATTTGCTGCGTGTTCTGCTCTAATTAATTGCGATGTTTCCTGGGGGTTCCTTATTACTTTAATCTGTGGACAGCACCGTTCTCTGATGGTGAAAGTTGAAGAGAGAAAACATCTTGTCTGTGTGAGGGCTCAGCCTGATCTTGCTGCTGCAGAAGTCTCTGAGGAAATGCTGATTGGTTATTTTAGATTGCTGACAAAACTTGGCCCTGTAGCTCCAGAGCACAGACCTGACCCTCTCCCTGCTGGCGTAGTTCTGTTGAGATTGATGTCTCTTAGCTGGAAAAGCTGCTGTGTGCCCAGAAAGGCTGAAAGGAGATGGATTTGTGTGGTCCACAGGGTCCTGCTGAGAGAAGAGCCCTGGCTGGCTTTGCTGAGCACAGGGCTATGCCCATGTAGCTGAGCTGGCCAGGGCTTCTCCACAGGGCCACCCTCACCAGCCAGGCAGAGCTTCACCTCGGTACATTTTATCCCCTGAGGTGAGCCTGTGAAATAATGGTGAGGGAAACAGTGTTGGCATGAGAATATGCTGGATAAAACATGAGTTTGAAGTGATATTTCAAGGGATCTTTGTTCCTTCATAATTACAAACAGTAACAACTGACAATAAGAAACCTTTGCAAACTCAAAAATCAATGGCTGCAGGCCTGTGGTGTTCACAAAATGTTTTCTGAAGCAGTTTTCACCAGGGTATTACCCTGTCTTTCTTTCAGCCTGCAGAAGTGCATAGAGCATCATTGTGGAGCTACAATACAAGTTCTGGCCTTGGACCACTGTTTTGTTCCAAGTGAGAATTAACTGCTCTCTAATTCTGTTTTAGGGGTGAAAGTACAGTTTCATTCCATTCCTGATCTCATGCATCCCCCAGCTACAATGTTGTGTGAGGACTTGCCATTGGCAAGCCATGAAAATAGAAACCATCCATATTTTATTGACCATTCAATCTGTCTCCAGTACTTCTTTTGCTTGTGTTTCCCAGTGTCCTGCTGAACAAGTGATCAATTGCAGGCATATTTTAGTCTGTGATACCCCTAGTTTTATAATGATCTTGCTTTCAATTTGGATAGTGTAAAATTGCTCTCTTAGGCTGCTTAGTCTGCATTTGCAGCTCTGCTCTTTGGTAGAAAGGGCCAAGCTTGCTCCAGTGGATGGTTGGCTAAAGCAAGTTCTTCCTGTGCTAAACTTCAGGTGTGTCTTCTTTCTGGAGCAGACATACCCAGAGCTCTCAGTGTAGTAGAGGTGCAGTGTGTAGATCTGAACTTTCACACAGGAATTCTAGAAGTGCAGGAGATCACAAGGTTAACATGATATTTCAATTTTATTGAGAATCTGCTCATGGCAGGAAAATCCTCACAGTGGCTTTGACTTGTCCAGTGCCTCTGGTGTTCACCCTGCCCTGAACAGCACAGCAACTAAAATTTCCTCAGAGTTGGCTCATAGTTTGCAGTGTTATCTGTCACAGCAGGAAAAGACCCAAGGAATATGAGTGGTGTGCCTCAGTCCCACAAAATGGAACTACTGCCTGGGTTGAGTATTCCCAATTAAAGCTCCTTGCCCTGCGTGATAATATTGTATCCATGGCTGAAGGTGGCTTGGAAAGTCTCAATATTATTGCTTTAATCCACTTGCTTATGAAAAAATTTGGCATTCATGTTCTGTTTTAGATATTGTGCAATATATTCAACTGACAAAAAAAAAAAAAAAAGCAAAGCAAGAAAACTCCAACCCTGAGCCATTTGGAGAAGTGGTTTTTCCTGCTAAGCTGCAGGGTATTAGCTTGCACAGTGGAACTAGGTGAATTCAAAGTGAGTTTATTGTTACTGTGTGAGTATTTAGTGAGTCAGTGTAAGCCTCTTTAATTCTGTTACATCCATAATGCAACTTTGATTCTGCTTTTTTAGTATCCTTTCTCAGGTAACATTAACAGGATTTGCCTGTAATATATAGGTACTAAAACACTTCCAGTGTATTTCTAATATAATAGCTACTTCTTGTAATATATAGGTACTATAACACTTCCAGATTCTTTTGTTTGACTACAAAAAATGGGCAGGAAGAATTGCCAAATGTGAGTAGGCACTCTCCATCTCTATCACTGCTGTGCACTTGTTTAGAAGTGTATGAACTTGATGGAGATTTGCTTCAATGAGCTTTTGCCAGGTTGGCCTTTTGTTCCAACAGCATTATGTCTGACTAATTACAGTCAAATAAACTGCCTTGGAATTTTCCAGCATGCTGTCTCTCCTCTAGATGAGGAGCAGGTAATCGTGACTCAGTCCTGCCAAATATATTCTATTACAAAGAATTTCTAGGCAGGTGATTGTATTGTAATCCTGTACTGCTCTTGCAAAGATCTTTGCTCATGAAGGCCATTCCAGGGAAAGTTTTCAGGGGCAACAGGCAGGCAAGGGCCAGGCCTGCTGGAGGGTCATTTGGGTGCTTTGGACAGTTCTGTCCTCAGGTCTCTACTGGAGAAGTGCCTCCCTGTGCAGAGAGCTTGTAGTGTCATCCTGTGTGATTGGGCTCCTCACATCTGCATTGATTTATTGTTGCTATTTTCCGTGGAATTGGCTGCATGCAGGAAACTCCTGCTGTCAAGGCACAGACATGGAGGGTGCAACTGCATCTCAGGAAGGTGCTTCTCTGCTGCAGTAAGTAGAAATAGGAAAGTAAAAATGCCTACTCTGTCTGATTGTTAGTGGGGTGGATAGGCCCCAAAAGTAATACTAAGGTTATTCTGGAAATGCCCTATTTTTAAAAAGGAAAACAAGAAGTCTCATTATAACCATTGAGCATATGCATTGAGAGCAGAGTACTTAGCTGTATTAAACTGTGCCTGATCAGGCAGGGGCAGGGACTTGGTATAAAATCCCTTTCTAAGCTTTCATTGACAGTCTCCTTGAGCTTTCATTTTCCCAGTTTGCCCACTTGTAAGGTGGGGAAGTGGTTTGTCTTTATTTTTGTAGAAATAGTGCAGTTGATAAATGGTCAAAAGAGTGGAACAGGAGCTTGGTATTGCTGTTTAGTTAAATGTGTGTGCTTGCAAACAAAATCAGCAAGTTGGCATTTGGTCAAGAGAAGCAGCTTTCAAGTTTAGAGGGAAGGAGTTCTGAATCCAGTAGGAATATTGAATGCAACCCAGATGGCATCCTGGAGGGAAGTTCTGTGGCATCAATTAGCTTGTAGGTGACCATGCTTCCAGCCAACTGTGAGTTACTTGGCAGCTTGCCACTTGACTGCTAGTGAAAATTCAAGAGCAATGAGATGAATTAAAGTTCCTCAGAGACAAAGAGAAAGATGTCTTCACTTGAGAAAAGAGATTTGTGGATACTATTTCTTAAATGATTTAAGCTATCTGCTTTTGTACAGCCACATATCTCAGCCTCCCTCATATATGTTTCTTTGCTGACTTTGTGTATGTAAACCATTTCAAACTTCTCTCAAATTTCACATGTAATTTGTTCTGAAGAAGGAATCTGCAAATAAAAAGGCCACCAGTAGCTGTACCAGTGCCCACCAGTGCCCTTGTAGCTACTAGAAGGTGAGCTTAATTTAACATTTCCCTCTGGAAATTATGTTCTTACCTAGATTGTAGAACTTCTATATTTCTGCTAAGGCTAAATGAAGTTGTTACACTCTGAACTCAAAAAGAGCTGCCAAATGGTGAAGAACTAGCTGCATTATAACAGATTGTATTAGCACAGGTTTAGATCATCCCACTGAGAACTGAGTCTAAGGAGCAGTAAGAATAAACTCTCCTATGGAACAGATGTGATTTATCTGATATTAGAATGAGCTGGGACCAGTTTTTGTTGACTTTGAGTTTGTTCATCACCAACAGAAATACTTCTTCATGGCTTTTCTTTTTTTAAAAAAGTTAATTTTAAAGGGACTTGAAATTATCTGTGTGTCTCAAGTGCCAACATTTCAGATGTCTTTCTGCATCTATGCAGTGAGAGATAATTAGGTTTGTAGAGCAGATGTTGTGGAAGCCTGCACTGCAGCATGCCTGCCTGTTTCTGGCCACAAAGATTTACTCCTGGGTGCACTTGCTTTCTTTTTATGTAGGAGAATAGCAAATTCCCAGTCTTCTGTATGCAGTAAGAACTTCAAGATCTCATACCAGATTTAAGCAGTAAATGCTTCACTAAGAGCTTTAGAAATGAGTGGTTTTACTCTCAAGAATTTATTTTGACTGCTCAGTACTGAGGTTTTATTCTGCACTGAAATGTGTTGTGGGTTTTTCAAAAAGAGCAGAAGTGTTTGCAAGGAAGTACTGATGGTGAGATTCTTCACTATGTTCTCCTTAGAAATAACAGCTTAAAAAGTCCCCATGGAAAACAGAACGATACCATTATCTCAGAATTGTGTTCTGTTGTGTACAACCTTGTGCTATGCTGCCTGCTAAAGGGAGAAAAAGGATTTTATAAATAGCCAGATAGGAAGAAGGCTATGAACTGTAAGTATGGATGTATGCTAAGAGTGACCTAGGACTGGCTTTATAAGTACAAACTGTTCTTCATGGCACTTTCTGGTCTGGAGATGTGGTTTTGCTTGCTTAGTTTTATTACATCACACGAGGTTGTGTGCTTCTCCCAGTGTAGCTGTTGATGAAAAAAACAATGTTTTGATTTTGAAAGCATTGCATGTAAAAAACTATTAAGTGGAGGTTGCCTTTTTTATCAAAAAGTTACATCTGAGTTTTTAATGAACTGGTAATATTATATGCAGAGGTGCTTTCTTCCCTCGTTGTGCCATCAGGTGTGCCTGTTGGTCACAGACAAGGGCTTAGGGAGCTGATCTGCCATTCAAAGGCCACCCATTTGCTTTCATTCTGGGGAATGTTGAGGCTCTTTCAAAAACGACTTTGCTGGGTCATTCCTCCTGGCTTTACAGCACACGGGTTTGTTTTTACAACTTCAGCAAGATGTGGTGTCAGAAACAACAATAGCTTCAAGGAAGAAACCCAGCACTAAAAAATAAAAGCTTTCAAAGCTTCCCAGGAGTGTGTGTATGTAGAAAAATACTCCATGCTCAAAGCAATACAGTGGGAGTTGTATTGGGGTGTGCTTTCAACTGAGCATCAGAAATGGGCATGAGTTTCATATTTCTGTCTTAGTTGGGTCAGTTATGTTCCAATTCAGAACAAGCTCATCTTCAGTTTGAAGTTCCTGGAAGTTTCAGGGATTTCCTCGATCTGGTTCTTGCTTCTTAGTGACTATTGAAGGAAGAAGCATGGGCAAGCACTCCCAGGCATTTTAAAAGGAAAGCCAAAGCATAAAGTTATTTTTAGATCTGATTTTTTAAAATGCCTGCTGAAAAAGCTTTCTCTCTCTGCTTTGCATAAGAATGAACCTGGCAATCAGATCCTTATATAAATAAATTCTGAAGCTCTCAATCAATATTTTGTTCCTCTCTTGGCTCATGTAGAATAAAATCACAGAAGAGCTAGTTAGTTTTCACAATTAATGCTGATCTTGCAACAACAGTCACGATTTTAAGAGTCACCTGATGTCTTTACAAAGTCTTGATCAAAGAATGTTCTTTTTCCGCAGAGGTTGCATTGTCGTGGAACTTTTCTGCTCTGAGGATTTTATTTTTCATATCACTTTTGTCAGAATCACATTTGAGAGCTGCACGTTTCTCCTCTTTAAATGTCGCAATAATTTGGAAGTTATCCTGACAACTGAGTCACCCGAGTGACTTTCCTCTCATCTTCATACAGGGTGAATCTTCCTTGTGCTTGCTGCACAGGAACGTTCAATTCCTTCCTCTCATTTACTTTCAGTAGTTTCTGCAGTTCTCTCACTCAGGGGCTGTGAGAGAAGAGAGAAGCAAATAAATATGGCAGAGGGTTGCTATGAATATACAATTTCTGTTTCTAGCAAAGTTCAAAGTCTAGTTCAATTTTCACTTGATCTTTCCAAAGAATCCTTCCAAAAAGTTCTATTATCTTGTCAGAGCTGTGCTCCAAGGATACTGAATGAACTTTCAAAACCCAAAGCACTCCAGACCTTCCCACATGCAACGGCAGCTCTTCAAGGAGGGGTGGGAGCAGTGCCCTCCTCCTCCTGTGGGCAACAGCAGGAAGAACTTGCAAGGGGCACTGTAATATTTTAGAACCTGCTAGGACAGTTTATTTTCTTTTGATGTCTGAGGCAGAAAAGACTCACAAAGCTGTAAAAGACTTAAAATTTGGAAACTCAGCTGCTGATCATCAGCACCAATAGCTGAACTTTGAATCCGATGCAGCCAAATGTGTCTGAGGCTAACACACATTTTGTATTGGGACATTTCCAGATAGAAGAGCATTAATCTTCAGAATAGAATATATCTTGATTTAACTTTTGGGCTCTCTAGAGTGTCTCTTGTGGTGGTGTGTTATTAGTCAGTATAAAAAGTCCAGTTTAATCCTGAGTAAGAATTTGAACTTCTATGACTTTCACATTTCAAAGTCAGCTCTGCTCTCCTCTGGGATCATCTGATGTGGGTTTGTGCAGGAGCTGGGGGGACATTAGTTTTTCCATTAACATGTGACAATTGCTCATGCTTCTCTCTCTCTTCCCTCCCCCAAGGTTTTTGGCATGGTACTGCATTCCTATCAAGTCATTGCTCTTGGGCTCATGACTTTCCTAATCTCATGGGACATTTTTAATTTGGTCTTTCATCATGGTGGGTACTACTTGGTGGTTTTTTCGAATATCTGATCTGAGTTTCTTTAAAGTGTTTTTCATATTTTGTAGGAATGACATAGGGAGGACTCTTACCCTCTGGTCTAGTGGTGACTCAGCAGCTGCCTGGAATTCAGGTCAGGTGGCCCAGGGTGATTGGTGCTGGTAATCCCAGGTACAGAGACCAGAAAAGATAACGTGTGGCCTGGAGAAGGACATCTGTTCTCTGCTCAGTTCCTGTATTTAGGGTCATCTGGCCATCTTTGCCTCTAGGTCTGCAAACAGAGCAGTGACAGAATCTCCCCTGCAGACCTGTTTTGGCAGCATCAAAACTGGAGGAGAATTGTGGTTTGTTTTTCTTTGCCTTTGAAATCCTCCTGCAGAAAGGGAGCAGGACATGGGGCAGAGCTTATGAAAGAAAAAGCCATTGGGTGAGTCCAGCCTCTGACCACTTCCCTCCCACACAGGAGTGACACTTTTTGGTGTCTGCTTCCACTGACTAGAGATTAAGCAGTATTTTAAGTGCAAGGTATTTCATAGGCAGTTATCAAAGCAGAGCTATCCAGCTATACTTTTTGGGTGTTTGATGAAGTCTTCAATAGGATCTCCATCTTTCCAGTCCAAGTCCTCACAGTAAGGTTTCAGGACTTGTAACTTCTTTCTCTTCCATTTGACTTTAGTATTACACCAATTTTTGGTCTGGTGCCTCATCTAATTACCTACCATTTAGTACTCTTGAGATGAGTACCTGGAAAGCACAACCAATCCATGACACTAATGCCACTAATTGCAACTAATGAGTGTGTTTAAAAGCATTCTCACAAGCAAATCCAGACCCAACCTAACAGTGATTCCGGTATATGCTTGAAAGTATAGATACTCTGATTGGGCTGTCAGCACATGTCTGACCACCACCAAACAGGATCTGTGCACAGAATTTGCTTTCCTTCAGTGAGGATGCTAATTCAGAGCTCTCTCTCACAAGCTGTCATCTGAATCTATTAATAAAGTCCCTATAAAGATGATAATCTTTGAGATCTACACTTAATTTTCCAACTTGATGGAAATTAATCAGCTGGTTTGATTACTAGATATTAACAAGAGGTCTAACAGAAAAGCAGTGTGATCATGTAATCATCATGACTTTAAGATATCAGTCTACAAAAAACACTTGACTTAACTGGGGTTCCTCCTCTGTCTCTGCCAGGAGCAGGGGTAAGTTACAGATACCTGACAGTGCTGAGTTCTGCTGTGAACAGAGATCGCTGATGGATCCTGGCTCCATTTGAATGCCAAACAGGAAAGGTACTTCCAAAACACAAGACCTATCAATGCTCACAACTCCAGAATAATGAAAAGTTGAACCTTTAATGGTGCATTTGTCCTACCACTACAGGCCTTGATGAAAAGTCTCTCTACATATTTCTAGTAAGCCCGCTTATACATTGAAAGGCTGCAATGAGGTCTCCTGCAGGAGCCTTCTCTTCTCCAGGAATCTGACGGATGAGGCTGTTTCCTGCAGTGAAAGGGCTCTTGGATTCTGTGATACAAGATGAGTTAGGAGTAGCTATTCAGCAAAAAAAAGGGAGGAAAATGCAAGGATGGGAAAATTCAAGTGGGCAAATTCCAGAGGACACAAAGCAGTAAGAATGTACAAATCCAGTCTGTTCATGGAACAGAAATTCCAGTTGTATTTGAATATGAGAGGGAGGCCCGGGCAGATAAAGGCTGTGGGCCCTGATTTGGTTTGGAGCAAAGGCTGGCTGGAGAGCAGTGTTTGGAAGCTTGGGACTGTGCCTGCCTGCTGCCAGGCTCTGTCTAAGGGGCTGCTCACTCTGTGCTGGGGGATTTTCTGGTGTCTGTCAGTGCTGAGAAGTGCTCATTAAAGGAGATGGTGCTGGTGTCAGACGTCCACATGCAGGGTTGTCACAGTCTGGTTATTCTGCAAAGATTATTGACTTCTTGCTGAAGATTGGCATGCATTTCCTGAGGAAAATCTGGACATCCTGCCCTAAAAATAGCTGAAGACAACTGGCTTCTGAGGAGTTTGCAGTCAGTCTGTGGCCTTAGAGGAAACAAATCTGTTTGTGAGCTTCTGGTGAGCCTATCCAATATATGTCTCTGTCCAGTCTCTTACATGTTCTCTTAGCCCAAAGCTTTGACTCGTTAACCAAATCACCTCAAGTGCAACCTCTCTTAAGTTAGGTAGGATTTAGGAGGTCAGTGTGTGACTGTAGGCTATGGCTGCTCCAGGTACAGTGCCACAGTGGGATTTAGGATATGCAACGCCTAGGAGCCCATGGCTTGGTCTGAGCTGTCAGGCAGTCGAAGCTCTGCTGGACTGGGCTGTGTTTACAAAATTGTGATGTGTCCATGTAATCAATGAGAAGAATCAACAGGAGCCAGCGTGTGTACACAAGTGGACAGGATTGATGGCTGTGTAACTCACTGGCCTGGGACAGGCCTGCATACCAGGGAAGGGAATAAGCAGCAGTATGGACAGTGAGAGTGGAGGTGTGCTATGTCTTTGTCTACTGACTTTTGGGAAAAGAGTGACTCCAATCAAATAGATATGGTTATGATGTGATGGCAGAGCTGTCAGTGGATTGAGGTGAGGTATCTGTGCTACACTGCTTCTCAGAAATTGGTCTGTCCTTGGCTTCAGCTGCATTTTTATGTGACATTGGACAAATGGCTTAACCTCTTTGGGCATTGTTGCTTAAAATGAAAATGTAAATATTTTTGCCAATCTTTGTGAGCTATTACTGGATTAATGGATAAAAATTGCTGCATAAAGGGTGAGCATCATGTGTGATGCATTTGATCTTTACTTGCAGCTTGGCTACCTTGAAGTGTCACAACTGCTGGAAATGTGCAGGGGGACTTACTATGTTTGCCTTAGCCAAGATACCTCCAAAATTATCTTCATCCAAAAAATTCTTCAGATTGGTTTAAAAACATATTTTAAATAGGGTTTATTTATTATTATTTATTATATAATAGTGTATGTAGTTCAGAACTTTACTTTCTCTAATGGACTCTGTGAGCTCCACACTTTCAAAAATTGCTTAGGAAGATGACAGCATAGACACAGACAACCATGGTCTTCAGGAACCAACCAGAGTAGGCAGAGGAAAAGAAAATATATTGTGGTACTTCCAGATAACACATCTTCTGCTTTTTTTTTTTCATTTCTTGGATCTTTAGCCTCCTATTTTTAAGCAAACTATTCCAGTGCATTGTCATTTTAATTACAATATTTAAAATGACAGTAAGTGTAGTATCTTAACTGTTTTTACTGAGAAAAAGAGTTTAGTAACAAAAAGTGACATCTCTCTCAGTGCCTAGAATTAGCAGTCCACATTGAACCTTATCCACTGGACTGGCTTGTCTCTGCGGGTACCCCAAACCCTGTTTTACCGGTGTGTAAAACTTGCTTTTCTGTTGGGGAATCACCATCCATTCCTCCAGTTTAAAGCTGTGCTGCTTCCATCCTGAGCTGGTGTTCAGCCCTTGGATACTTGTGGAAGTGGTGAGTTTTGCTGCCAGGTTGTTGCATGTCTGTGGATTTTGTATTGCAGTGGTTGTTAGCTGTGCTCTTCAGACATATCCTCCTGTATCAGACAGTCACTGTTCCACAGGGATTTGGAAATCCTGCAGCTTTGTTCTTAGGTACAGTTACACTGGAGAGACAAAGCCATTCCCAGCCAAAACAGTCCATGGAAATAAAGGGCCAGTGGGAGAGCACAAACTGGGGCAGCACGTGGAAAATCTGGCTTGTCCAGTGCCACTTGGTGATTCTGTGTTGCACCAGGGCATCCTGGTGTTTGGCACTCTACAAACACAGCAGAGACCTGGCTCTGCAATTTTAATTCTCTGCTAGATGCTGACAGCTGGGAAGAAGCACAAAGACAGTCTCTTATAGGAGTAGGATACAATAAGGGCAGAACTGTTGAGTATCAGTCCATCTCCTTGTCTGTCTGACCTTTGCTATTTCTTCTTCAGGTCTCCGGGATGTATTGGTAGAATGCTGTTTTCTTTCTCACTGCTAGAAAAACTTAATGTGGCAAATGTGGTGTAACTCAAGTAACTCAAGTGATTGGCAACAACTGAGATTGTCCCTCAAAACCTTGTTGGGGTTTGTTTAGGACTTAGAGAAGAACAAAGGGGAAGGGTTGGGGCAGGAAAGAATCAGTAGCCAGCAGTGTCATCACAGGCCGAGCACTGTCATCACAAACCCTGGCACCGAGCTGGGAGGAGGATGTTGGGGTGTTCATTCTGATTCCTTAAGCCACAACAGCTGTCTGCTTTTGTTAGTAGGCTTCCCTGTTATCCCCCAATCCGTTCAGACACTTGAATTTGTCTGCATTTCTGCCTACATGGTGGGGGGTGTTGGGAGGCTTTTTGTTTCAGAGGAACTTGTGGTCCTTGAATGCTACTTTTTACCCTAATGTGACAAAAAGGAGGCACAAGGCCAGAAATGGCATGCTGTGCTGTTTATAGCTTGATTTATTTGTGACCGTGTCTGTCACACAGATGCCAATATGTTTTATCTTCATTTACAACAGCCCAAAAATGCTTCACCTGGACTGACAGGTCCTAGACCAGACAGGGAGGTTCTATAGGGAGGTTTTTCTTAGGATGTAGCTTGTTGCTGTGATTTTTTTTTTTTAACCCCTGCTTCTCTCTCTGACCTTAAGTTCACTTATAAAGCTGTGCATGTTTTCTGTGCACAGTTTGGATAATTAAAAATAGCTGCTCGGGGCGCTTGGCTTCTGTGCAGTCTTTTATCAATAGTGCCTCTGAGAATACCTTGTGTTTGGATGAATGGTTTTAAATAGAGTGGTGAGAACTGCAGGGAAGACAAACCAAACAGGCCTCTCTTGCAGCAATCCTTTTTTACTTTGTAATGCCTAGAAATAATTTTTAAACTGAAAACAAAACATACTGGTATTTTCAATATAATGAGTTTTTGTTAATCTTGTTTTCTAATCATTAATAATTTTTCTTACTGGTGGAAGTGTTCACAGGTGTGACATGGAGACCCATCCTCATTATTCTGTTCTGTTATTGTTCTCAAAAATCAGATTTGTTACTTGGTGTGCAACAGGCCAGTAATTACACAGTTGAGAGACATTGATTATTTATTTCAGAGCTGAATAAACCTGAGTGCTTGGTGATATTCCACAAATCAAGCACACCAACTATCAAAACTTTTACTATTTATACACTTCAGCAAACAAAGGAATTAGTGTTCATTGGCTACAAGTGACATAGTTCTTCTTAATTAATATTCTATTTTCTATTGGTTAATAATTCTCTCACTTCTCATGCTAATTAGGCTGCATACTTAGTCCCTCTCCTTTTGAGTCAGTGGGTTTCTTGGGTCAGTGGTCATGTTCTGCCCCTGCCAGAATTATTTTTACCCAGTTGGAGCTGATTTCAGCACAACTGCTGAGTTGGCTGTATTAGTTTCCCCTTATCTCAGGAGTTCTGCAAGATGCCCTTGTGGCCTGTAAATTCTTCATTTTTTGTCTCCAGTCTCAGTGGTACCTCCTTCTCTCCAGCCTTTGTTAACCTCTGTGTTTGTCTGAGATTACTGAAACATGTCCAGCCCTAAACCTTATCAAGGCAATTCTGCCAAGAAGTAATTTGTGTTTCTAACACCTTGACATCACTTAGAGCTTCTTAGCTGCTCTGGGTTTCACAGTTAAATCTCCCTTCTTGATTAGGCTTGAAAGTATACAAAGATCAACATTAAAGAAAAAGCCTTTTAAAAGAAAATTTTACATATTCCACATTTTCAACATTGGGAAGAACCCACTATGGTGGGCTGAAGAGGATGGTGCTAGAAGCTACATAGGAAATCATCAGTGAAAGTTGCTACATAATCTCCTTCAGTGCTTATCTTGGGCATTTTTTATTATAACCCATTAAATTACATTATAACCCATTAAAACTACAATTCCCATTTAATAAAAACCTCTGAATGTACTTACAGTCAAACTAGTTGCCTAATTTCTTTTCTCTCTTTCTGCAGAAACCTTCCTCCCACCCCAAATCTTGGAGATATTCTCTACTGGAGGTCCATTTGATGTGTACAATCTTTCACTGATTTATTTGTGACTTTTCAGCTTCCTAGTCTGCCAGGATCTATCTCTTGTAAGACATGCAGAATTCCTAATTTCCTTTTTTTCCTGTGCCATTTATTACATCAAAATACTTTCTCTCTACCTCCTCTGTTAAACAGTTCAGACTTGCTGGAGGCAATGGGAATATAAAGGAATTGCTATTGTCTGTGGCATACTCAGACTGTGAACTTAAATTTTCAAAACCTTTGTTTTGATATGTTTAATGAGGGATGCATTCACTTAAAGAAAGGTGAGTAGATGTACAGGAAAAAAGTTTCTCCTCTTTACATGCAAATTTTGAGTCTTGCATGCTATTTCTCAGAAAAATCTTATGTAGGTCTCAGTATCCTATTTCTTTCTAATAAAAGAAGGGGATGCTCATCTGAACATGCAGAATATAGCATGAACATGGGAATTTAAATCTTTTTTTTTTTTTACAGACAGGAAAGCCCTCCTAACAGAAATGGAATAACCCTACACCCCTGTAGTGTTGTGTTGTTATCATGACTTGCAAATCTGCACGTGTAACCTTGTCCTGTGCAAAGCTTTCTGACTTTCTAGGAAGCTTCTGGCCTGAAGGACTGGAAATGAAAGGTGTTACTTTTTCTTTAAGCATGTCCATATATTCAGAAGTGAAGAACAGAATTGGGTGTGTGTGTGCCTTTTCTGGCAGGTAATTAATTTTACATGTTAATGCAATATTGATTTTTTTTTATCATTGACAGACTTGAGGTTGTCTGAGCCATTGATATTTTGAGTCCTGGAATTATAGGTGGGGGCAACATGATAGGTTTGTTACTGTCCTAAGTAATCTTGGTACTGGTTAATTTTACCTTTGGTGAATTTCCAATGTTGACTTTGTTGATTTATACATTGGGAGAGAAAAATAATGTATGTGGTCTGAAGACTGTAGAATAACTGTGAAAACATTGCTAGGAAAGCAAAAAAATGGAAAAAAAGCAATAAAGCCATAAAGTCTTTGTGATTTTTTTACTCCATTTTTCTTCCCTGTCCTCCATTTTGCAGTCATGCTGCAGAGAAGTGAAATGGGAATTGGGTTACGGGTGACCAACTGCAGAAGTAAATCCCCAAGGAAGCAAAAATCTTCTTGTGTTTGTACAAATGTGCAGGAGGATGTGAATGCTTTCTCCAAGAGTTTCCTTCCTAGAGAAGAGCTCATTTACACACTCACTGGTGGCAGGACTTCCTTCCAGAGGTATCAGCTTCCCATCACTGCTGACACCAGAGCAGACAGCAGAGCTCTGGGATGCCTCTGTGCTGACCCCATGAGCACTCAGTCTGGGCTGTGGATGTTTGCAGTGTCAGTCTTTCTGCCTTCACTCACTTCTCTTGAATTTCAATGGAAATTCCATAGATAATCAAGGCCTAAACCCTGCTAAGTGCTGACACAGCAGCAATGCCCAGCTCTACTGCTGGCCTGGCTGGCAGTGTATGAGAAGCTAAATGAATATTAATGCTTTCCTGTCTACCAGCAGCTTGGTTTACTTGGCTCTTTCATCTTCTGCAACGAAGTATGTGCTTTCTGGCTGGGGCATTAATAAAACAGCTAGTGGGTGATTTATTTCACCCAAGGTGCTAGTTGGCCATTGTGTCTCCAGTGTCAGCAGTGAATGGCTGTTTTTTTGTCATGGTCTTCCCCTTGGTAATCACAAGGATTCAGGAGAATGCAAAGGGCCAGTATTGTGGAGAACTTGCTTACCACAAGTCTTGCTCCTATTGTGCTCTTTGTGCAGTTTCCAACTGAACACGAATCCTCTTTTCCTGGGAGACACCAAGACCTCCTAGGCCACTTGGTAAGAAGGCAGGGACCTTGTCACATCCCTCGTGGTGCAGGGCAGATGGCTGCTATAGCTAGCACAAAAGAATACGTGTGTATGTATACATATATGTGTATATATATTCCAGACTGCTGAAGATAGATGCTCTCTGTCCTCCTTCCTGGGCTGGAGGCTCCTACCAGCCATGTCTGGTGTCTTCGTGGTTCCAAGCCTTGGCTTACTTTGGGCTTCCATAGAAAAAAAGCACTGATTACCTGTCAGTCCTAGGAAAATGTATTATTTAGAGTAACTAAGTTGTTCTGTAGTCTAAGTCATGTGTGAACTAAAGAATTTTAATGCAGTGATCATGAGAAAGGTAGCACCTGCTCTGAATAGAAGACCTATTAGAGATTTTATAGGATCTCTAGATCATTATATTTAAGGTTCTTCCCCTAGAGAGTGTAAGAAATAGGCTCAAGTTACTGAATCTGGACCACTGTTCAGGTCAGTTACCAAAATAATCTGGTTCAAAAATAGTTCAGCAGTGAACTATGATGTAGCAAAGAGAGTCCTGGCATATTGAGACACAATAAAGCTCTGAAATAGATCTAACATAGGTGGCTTAGACCGGCAGATTTTATTAGTAAAATGAATGTGTTCCCATCTCCTGCTAATTTGGGGATATAATAATCTTTACCACTTGTTTGCATTCATAAAAAATCTGGAACAAGTTCTGGTTCTAGGGCATTTGTTCTCTCTCCTATGGTTTTAGTGGAAGCTGTATGTGCAGGTGCTGGGTACTGCTGAAGTAGCTAAAACAGCTCTGCAAATTCTTGTTTGTGGATGTGCTCTTTTGAGAAAGTGATTACAGGTCTAAAGGAGTAAGTATGTAGTCTCAAAGGCTTTTGTACAATGGACATTTTCTTGCATGCAGATGAATTTTTCTGCTTTCTCCTTGTTCTTTCTCCTCTCCTGATTTTTTTTTTCAGGCACGTGTTTGCCATCTGCTGTTAGAAAATTTGCCCCTTCATTAAGATGGCAACTTTAAAAGACACTGAAAAACTGAGATAACCATTTCAGCTGGTGTAAGCAATTACAGATATTTCCAGACAGCAAAATTACAACCTCAGTGAAGCTTGGACATTTGCTACATAGATGTTAATCAAGAGGGACATGGACGGATTCCTGAATTATTAAAAATGCATTAATTTTTCTGAAGCCTTTATATGCCCTAGTGAACCATGCTTAGGGAGCAGATTTTGCCTGTCCCAAGCTCTCTTATCTGGTGCAGCAGAGTAAGAACTGAGCAACCTTCTCTCGTTGCCTTTCATCATTTGGAACATCTTTTCAGCTTTGAATTTCCAAGGCTGTTTCATTGTGCTGCCATTCCCCCTCCCACCCTTCGGCTTTGTTTGCTTGACAAGGAGAAGAAGCAGAAAGTGAAGCACAGAGCCACATTTCCATAAGCTTACACAAACTATTTCTTTCCTTTTCTTTCTACTCCAGACAGGGTGCTTATAATTAATCATCCCTGCTGTGGTTGAAGCAGAGTTTTTAGAATAAAGCTTTGGTGGTTTCTTACCAGCAAGAGCAAGAGTTAAAAATAAAACTCATGCAGCTCATCATTAATTTGGGGAATACTTGTTAGCCTCATAATCCAGGCAAATCATTTCCTTCAGCCATGTTTGTTAGAAATCCTGGAGCAGAGACCTGGTGGTACTTTTCCCTGTCATGCTGAGATCAGACAGTACTGGCAGCATTTGGTGTCCTGAAGCTGAATGCAGAATTAAAATCTTCTTTAAAAAGCAGGCTATTAAAGTGGCACTGAGAAAACTTGTTACACTGCTTAGTGGTTGGGTGGGATAATCTGAGATGCTGCTTTTAATTAAAAGTGGACCCACTTTGCAGAATGCAGGGTTGAGATGGTGTTTTGTGTGGATATTTTAAATCCTCCTGAAACTGCCAGGATTGAGCTTAAACCAAAGATTTTTGGCCAATGAGCAGTTCTAGTGCTGGGAGAGAGAAGAAAGAGAAGTGGTGAAATAAAACTTGAAAGAAATTTTCATTTCTACATGGGAAATCTTGAGTGTAAATGGTATTGCAGACTCTTCCTGGTAAGAATTTCAGATGAACTGTTTCGTAAGACGTGAACTACATGATTATGAACCTTTTAGTCCAAGTATTAAAAGAAGTTATTTCTGTCACTGTTGTAAATACTCACTGGGTCATTATCCTGTCTTGTAAGGAGCTAAAATGTTATCTGTCCTTCTGTAACTCTGCAAAGCTTATTCTCTTTTCCTTTCTCTAGTAGAATAGGAATGAAAAGATTATGCTGAAAAGTATGTGCATAGACCCTGGCTATGGAAGTCATGTTGTGTTGGAGCAGCTGAAGGGACGAATCCTTGTGAGTAATGCCCAAATTTCCCTTTGATTTCACTCAGGCAGTTGAGTGTCCAGTGCTTGTTGGGGTTCATGGCTGAGTGTACAAAGCTGAGCTCCAAGTGCAGCTCAGATGTAGTATGAGTTCAGAACTGTCCGCATCTTCTTAATGCAAATTGCTTGTGCAAAAATCAGACCCTTACTGCTATTTTTGCCATGCAATGGATTCTTAGAACTGTTGATTCCCATTTAAAAGATGTAATATAAACACCCGTTCTTCAAATATGTTGTTTCTTCTCTTTTTTAAATTAGAGACAACCTAGGTTATTTCCTGCTGTGAATATGAAATTACATTTTTAAGTTCTGTTTAATTTTTCTGCAAAATCATTTTTTTCTGGAAACTTACACCACTGCTTAACTGAGAAATGGTTCAGAATTTCTTGATTATTCTGTTGGGGGGAGGAACAAAATTAATAAAAAAGGATTTTACTTCCTTGGGCAGTAGAGATTTGGAATTTGACTGGTAACCAGTTCTGTGCCCAGTATTACTTAGTTTTTCTTGGAGTAACTGAAATTCTCTATTAAAGTCGACTGCACAACAGATTTACACTTAACTGAGTTTTAATTGACCCTTTTCTTATTATAATGATGGGAATAATGCTTTGGTAAATGTATTTTCCAGTTGCTGACTTTGTTAATAAAAACCAGCCCTAGATTGCAAAAGAGAGAGAAACTCAGTTTTGTGGAAATAGGCTGTCCTTCCATTGTAAAGATAACAGGGTCTTCTTTTAACCTTGCATGACACTCCCTAACTTGTTTCCTGTCTTTTCTTCATTATGTTGGTGCCTGGCCTTGAAGAGGAGATGGCTTTTTAATACAGCCACTAAATTCCACCAACTCAGAATCTTTCAATCCAATTACTATGGTACATTAGCTCTTGACTCTCTCCCTCTGCAACTATAGCACTTGTGAATCAAGTGTTTGTTTTTCATTGCAAGTTTTTCTTCTAGAATCAAAGGATTTTCTCTTTTTTTTTTTCTTATGCCTTAGCTGGCATTGTCAGTAGGACTCTCAAATGTTAATGACACCAGGTTTGCATAAAGCATCAGCTCCGATGCTGTGCTTTGCAAGATAAAGCTCCATGTAAAGTTGAGCTTGGAGACAAAGCAAAGGTTTATATCCTGGAGCTTGGAATATGACTGGAAAAGGGTTTATCCTATCTTTGTCCAAAAGACCTGTCCACTTTCCCCCTCGGGAATAGTAGTATTAGCTTAGCACAAGAGCTTGTCTCATAGACAGCAGTTTGAAGACAAAGCATAGAATGATAAACATAATCGTTAAATCTAAGGAATGTGCCATAAATTCCAATGGAGACAGTATTATTTTCTGGAAAGAATAACAATCCTTTCTTCTAGAAATACCAGTTTTGAAATAGTTGTGCTTGGGGTGATACAGCTCGTGGATGAAAACAAGATATTTATTAGAAATTATCATGGGATTTGTTTTTGAATTCTAACCTTGCAGGACATTCCACTGAGTGCCCTCAGCATGGGGTGTGGTTTGGCTTTGAGGACTTTTGGTCTGGCTCTGGGAAGGGAGGGCTTGGAATTTGTGTTCCACTGTTCCTCCAGTGTCTCCAGAGCCTGGCTGGCTCCAGGATCCCTCCAGGTGAGTGCTGCCCTGCTCTGTGCCATGCAGGAATGTCACTGTGCTGGCCAGGAGCCACCACAGTGTGATCTGGTGCAGGCCTTGCACATCCAGGATGTCCTTGGTCTTCTTTCCTTCCTTCCCCAGCTCATGTCCCCTCCTGAGAGACATCACAGCCATTGCCATAGTACACATCAGCCCCAAAATTATTATTATACTTGGACAGAACCAGTTTTGAGATGTAACACTTGTGTTCTGTGACTCATTCCAGTTTAGTCTATGAGGTTTGGCAGAGAAAACTGTCACTATGGGAAACAGTGATGTCTACCTGGATTTTCCTTCTGCTACATAACTTGGTTTATATTTAACTGGAATGATTTTTGCTCCCAAATGCAAACTTGATTTCTAAGCCAGTTTCTGCTGCAATTCATACTGAAAAGTCTGGGAAGTAGCTGGGGCTGGATGCACTGTGACTACATTAAAGCAGATCCTGTATTTGTGCTCCATTCCCTGGTATAGGAATTGAGCATCTGTTTTGACTGGCAAGTGTCCCTCAGCTGTATTCACACATACAACATCACATGGGAGTTTGTGGACAAATGAGATGCATCCATACAAAATCTCTTGTACATTCAAAAATGTGCAAATGCCTTTACTGCTGGTAATGGAAAGAGCTGAACAAAACATGCCAAATGATATGGAATAAATTGGAATTTATTCCAAGTATTTTTATTACAAATAATATATCAAAGTTATAGCCTGCTGAGGATAGATTGGAAGTTTTGAAAGCCTCTTTTGTTATATAAATCTAAAAGGGGGATTAAGTACTAAATGAAAGCTAACTTGAAAATGTAGGCAAACAAGAGGTAGGGTGGTTACCTGGGGTGCTACATACAGTTAATGTGACTTAGGCAAGGATGTTGAGACACATTCTACATGTTCATTTTGAACTTGTACACACCTGGGAGGCTGTGATCCATCATTTACTGTCAGGTGATTGCTCCTGGGTGTCCTGTTACTGCGTGACTGATTGCAGGTGGCTTGTCACCATGGAAGAAGCTACTAGGGAGAAATAGGCAGCTGGGAATCACTCCATGTCTCTCAGGCCTCATACCTTTGAAATCCTTCATGAATTCTGCAGTGGATTATACCATTAAAAATGTAATGGGAATAAACATTCTTAATCCTTCAAACCAGCAATGTGTATTCAAATCACTAAGCATCAAATAAATACTAAAAATGTCTTTGGAAAAATTGTATAAAATTTATGTTGTAAATGTACTGCAGTAGTTTCAGGAAAGTATCTTAAAGGAGTTTTAAAAAATATTATATTTAACAAAATAAATCTCAAATTCAATATAGCAAGATAAAAATTTAAGGGAACTCAACAATGTGAAATTTAATTACCCATCTTTAAACCCAGCTCGTGGATGTAGTGTGGCCAGAGGTTTATACACTTCCAGCATTCCCTGTTTTTAGCAGCATCCTGCTGCTTTGTTGGATGAATTAAAGCCTGCTGTTAACTCACTTCTCATAAGCAGCCTCCCTGAGCTTCCTCTGAGGCAGTTTACAACTCTGTACTGTCTTTTACTCCATAGCTGCATCACAGATGGGTTTGGGTTTTTTCAATGCAACACAGCATGATTCATTTTTATAGGGAGGCAGTCTTTATGTATGCACTGGATGAATCTAGCTCATGGGAAAATCAAGCCCTTCCAAATTTTACAGTGAAGCATGGCACTTATTAACCATCTTGCCTTGGAAGGAAAAAAATACTTCAACTATCTCACCTTTACTTCAGATTCTTTATTGATTCTTTATTGTATTTGGTGTGGATTAAATTCCCATTTAAGCTTAGCTTTGGGTTCTACTCCTTCACTAAAATTAAAAGGTTGTGTCACTTCTGATTTCAGAGTTTGGTCTTTTCTCCCTTTAAGAGGGACAAGACTATCCATATATGTATACATACACACATGCACATATAGTAATTATCTAATTAGTGTATTTTCAGTGATTCTGAATGTGTGCTTTTTCTTATTTAATCTTAATTTATTTTGTAATTTTTCTAGATATGTCTTTACTGTCATCACTATCTTGGTGTTCCTAAGAATGCTTATAAAGGAAATGGCCCCAGTACATTGAACATTTCATTATCTTAAAAAAAAAAAAACAAAAAACTGTGCAATGAAAGATAAACAAACATTTCCTCATTAAGTAGGTTTTGCAGATTTTTTTCTCGTTTTTAAAACCATGTAAGCTCCATCAGTTTGTCAGCAGAACTGGGAATTTGATGCACACTGTTGTTTGTATTATACTACTTAATCTTGTTCTGTGCTTTAAATATTAAGAGGGAACTGTTACACTCAGGCTGTCCACATTACTCGTGTGGAATTTGAACAGTTGTTGACAGCACAGAGAACATGGCACAGTTTTCCCAGTTTTAGCTGAGACCGTGAAAAGAAGTGTGTTTAAAATAACAGGACATAAAGACAAATACGTGTTGGAGAGAAATCAACTCTTTCAGATAAGATTTTCTTATACACTTTGCAGGAAAGAGAAGATTTGGAGGGTCTGCAAAATCTCTGAACAAGTGACTCGCTGGGTTCTGTGTCAGGCTCAGATTTCTTTACCTTAGGGCACAAGCTGCCAATGCATCCTGCAGGGAGAATGGATTCTCACTTGAAAACACACAGAAAACAAAAACTTCTGTGGATGCATCGCTCTGCAGTTGCCTTTATAATTTATGCATCTTCCATGCTTCACTTCAAGCTCCAGCTCTGGTGGTGGAGAGGAGCTGAAGCCCATTTTGCTCCTCCTGTCTCATTTGAGGCTCCACTTTCAGCATGTGGTGACAGGGTGACCCAGATTCCCAGGGGTGCCCCAGGAGTGCCACGCTGATGCTCTGCTTTCACAGTCATTACTGAGCACATTTTATCCCAGCCAGACAATGTTATTTTCTTGCCCTGCTCATCAGTGCACCTGCCAGCAGTGGTTTAATATAGTTAGCATTATGTAACAGCATGGGTGCCTGGGTATGGGGTGAATACAAATGGAATAACAGTTGGATGGAGGGGCACACAGGTGTGTTTAATAACACTGATCAGCAGGAGGGGGTGGAGAGAGAAGAAAAAGCCCACAGGCAGAGGAGGCTCCTAGTGGAGCCTGAGAAGCCATGAAGTCAGGTGAACTGGAGAGGGATGGAAAAACCACATGAACTAAGGTGAGGGGGATGGCTTTTCCCTGCTTATGAGCAAAAGGAGAAGAGGGAGTGGGAACAGATGGCTTTAAATTGTATACCCGCCTGAAAGTCTGTAGGATCAAACTGGGATTGACTTTTTATTTGAAGGTGGAACTGTGGCTTTTACAATACATATATAGAAAATCAGTTCACTAAAAAACAAACCCACAATTCTGGTGACTTCTGAAAAGGAGAAGGATTGTGGGTGTATGTCTTTGTTAAAAGACAGTGAGGTGTGAACAGTCAGGAGCCTCTTCTGATGGGTTATTATGTTTAAAATACACCAGTCTGTTCACTGCTCATCTTGGACCGTTTTAGTTTGTTGTGCCTTTTTTTTTTTTTTTCCTAATCTCTTAAGTAACAGTAAAAGTAGGGTAGGTTGAAAGATTTTTCTCAGGAACTTTCTGAGGCAAAACACTGTAACTGGAGTTCTTCTACCAGGAATCCTTACTACTGCCTGTAGGCTCACTATGTTTAAATTTGTTTTTGTTTAATTTTTGTTTTGTTTTTGTTTGTAAAAACAGTTGAATCTTACCTCACAGACGTCTAAAGATGTTGCTCCTTGACACAGCCTCAGTTTGTAGCTTACCAGAGGAATGCTCTATGGTTGGGGCACTGCAGGGATCCCAAAACAGGTTTTATTTTTTCTTTTCTGTGCAATAAATCATGGATGTTTCTAGGAAAGCACACATGGAATTGTGAGAGGGTAAAGGTGTTATTTATAACTTGCATGGACTCTCCAGTGAGTGAGATCCTGGGAGGAGAGTCCCTTCTTGGACCCCAGAGCACAGTGGATCTATGTTCTGCCTTTTCTGTGTGCTGCTCCTGTCTCTTAACCAGGACAGCTTTTACCAGCTTGGTGGTTTCCTGGCAGTCCATTAGGCAGTGGAACTTTTTTTCTGAAGTTAAGGAATCTGTTGCATGATGCATTGCTGTGGACACTGCAAAACACACTCCTGCTCTAAAAGGCTTTTAATATGGGAAACTACTAGAAAAAAATGAGTAACTTTTACTAAGACTTCAGAATGCTACTAGATTTTATACAGCTTCTCAAATATTTTTTGCATGTTCAGCAGAATGGCTTTTCAGTTTCAGGCTTCCCACCAGCCATTCTCAGAAATATTTCTACTAATTCTACTGTGTGAATTTGGAGGCTGTGTAGGTCTTGGAAGCAGTATCCTTTGCTTTGGGATCTCACTGTGTTTTATAAGAAAGCTTCAAAATATGCCAGTAACTAATGAATTTAGCTCCAAAATAATTATTTAAAAGTGCTGGGTTTTCTTTTATTATTATTTCATTTCATTTTCCATCATACCTTCTTTAGCCAGCTCTTTGTTACCTGCATTATATTTCCTGAGCTCATTTGAAACACGTTTAATTCAGTTGAGCCTTTTTTTGATGTGTACTTCCAAGAGTTTAGTCAAGCCAAGAGGTTTTGTTTGTTGAGGAAAAACAAGCCATGGAGTTTCAAAACTGGTTTAAATGTAGTTGTCTTACAGACATGAAAGCCTTGCTGCTGTGCAAGCAGCTGTGGTGTTTGCAGCTGCTCAGAAACATGGGGGTGCAAGTTAGGAACCCTCAAACTGTGAGACAATTCTGTTATCTTCAGGCAGTGCTGGGATGAGTTGGCACAACTCAACTGCAGTGTTTCTTTGGGGTGGGCAGAGTTTGGTAGTCTGTGTTTATGACCTCTTTGCAGGACTGCTGGTCTCCATTACATATTCTTCCCTTGGCTGTCTTACTCTGTTGACCCTTCAGGGAGGGTAAACTCTTCTCTGTCATGGTAATCAGAGCCTTGAGAAATGCTGAGGGAATGTCATGTCCTTGTTCATCAGCTCCTGCTCTGGAAATACCAGCAGCTTTTTGGGCATCCCTAGGATGCAGCCTGGGGTTTGACTGTTCTGGCTGAGCTGAGTGGAATGGGATGAGGAGGGTTTTAGGAAAAGCAGCATGAGAAGACAGAAAGTCCAGCTCAGTGGAAAATTAAGAGAACACCCTTGGTTTCAGTTCATGGCATCCATCTCACTGCACTGGGCGTGGATGGAGGGAATGGAAGTTGCTTGTGTCAGGACTGCAACCAAAATGAAATCTGAGGAGGCAGACACAGCAAGATGGGAGCTGGGGAAAGGGCAGAGGGTGTTCCATGTTGGAAAGGAGGGACAGGGTGTCTGCAGCTTCAGTTGTGTTGTGATGTTCCACTTTATTATTAAGTTCCTTGAATATTAGAAAAATTGCATTTGTGGTATTGTGTTTGGTACAACTCTTGAGCAGAATTGGAAAGAACCCTTGGAAATACACTTTGCTATTACAGGCCATGGGGAACCTGCTTGCTGCTGCATTTCTGGGACTGAGTTATGGCTCACTGTTGGATTGCAGTCGGGCCATAGCATTTTCTGGAAGTTTATTCCAGGGCAGTGCAGACAGGTGTGAAGGCAAGTAGCAGCGACAGCATCGAACACCTGATGATTTTGGATTGCCTGGTGTCACCTGTCTCCAGCAGTGGCCTAGAGAGAGCTGTCTGGTACTGAGCTGTGAGCAGAGGAGGAGGAGAATCTCTCATGGCAGCTGGACGAAAAGGCTACAGAATATGGCAAGTCTGCTGTGGGCAAACCCAGCAGTAGTTGCTGCTCTGAATGCCTAATGCTTTTCAACCCAATTTAAAGGATTTCCAT
Source organism: Lonchura striata (assembly GCF_050655825.1). Classification (NCBI taxonomy): domain Eukaryota; kingdom Metazoa; phylum Chordata; class Aves; order Passeriformes; family Estrildidae; genus Lonchura; species Lonchura striata. The sequence goes on from NC_140710.1 coordinate 5,659,442, forward strand.
GGTTTATGAGAAGGGTACAAATTACCTTTACCTCTTCCTCTGTTTGTGGCAAGCATTTGAAATCCAACAGGAAGAAAATCTTCAGACCAAGAAAGTCTGAATCAAATTATTTTTAGGTTTTGCTGAGATAAAAATTATATTTTCCTTTTGTCATAAGATTATCAGGATGTTTCTAAAATGCTGGCCTGTATTACTGCCAAAGGAACAAAAACATATGCAAGAAGATCTGTGTGCTTGTGAATACTGCTTGAAATTATATATTCTTCTATTCTGGGATTGTGTTCATCAATTATTTTGTGTGTGTTATCTCCCTCATAAATTCCTGTGTTTGCTGGTGAATGTGGACACCTAAGAGGGCAGAACTAAGGTACAGCTCTTTGTGTGCTTGACACTGCAACATACTTTTAAAAACATAAATTGTCTAGATAAGGCAGTGTGTACAATTCATGGCAACACAAATAATTTAAGATTCTGCCTGGAGCAATGACAGCAGGGAGAGTTACAAGAATTTTGAGATTGTAATATGCAAAGGTGGAACATACAGAACATAGACATTTCTTACACGGAGGGAAGGGCTCGTTACTGACACTGCTGAAAATGATAGGGGAGGGGCAAGGTCAGATTGCACCCTGATATCCCTTGACACTGGCACTGAATATCCACTGAAATTGGCATCATGTGCAAAAAGGAAAGGTCACTGGAACAGCAAAATGGGCAAGAATCTCCACAGCCACTGACAGATCCAGAAGATGCTGGTGGGTTATGAGGAAACCTGTGCTTAGAGCTGAGTAACAGGTACAAGCACTTTATCCAGTTCAACTGAGCTTTACATGAATTTATGATTGAACATCAAGCAGCTGCTTCTGTCAGTGATGAGGATCTATCAAGTAACATCATTGCTCTAAGAGAAAAATCTAGGTGGTTAATTTTTTTGAGAACAGTTTGTCTTTCACTACTATTGTGAAAACTGCATAAAGATGGCTGAGGATGTGAAGATATGAGTAGGTATCTCTTCCTCCATTCTCCTGTGGCATGATAAAAGTTACAGCTGGGTAGAAGAAAATGCTGTTGGTTTCCATTCTACAGAGTCTTTGGTATGTGGTGTTGAATGCTATAAAAATAAACTTGAACAAATATATGCTTTTCTAACTGTCAGAAATCACAAAAACATGCACAAGGTTTGATGAGCAGTTGTCTAGGAATTGTAAATATATTCCTAAGAAACCGGGTTTGACAGACAGGGGAGGACATGCAAGCTGTAGGATTTCAGCATTTTTGAAATCTCATTTTCATTTCTGGACCCTCTATCTTCTTTTATGTGCACATGCACAAATACCCATGAAGGCAGTCTTCTCATTGCAAAGTAGTTCCTGACTTTGATAGGTTAGAAGTCTAAAATGCTGCTGTTTGCACTTCAGACAATGTTGGATTTGCTGCAGCATAGGGGGGTACCTAAGCAGCAGCATTTCCAGAGGGATGGCTATTGACTGCTGGATCTACAAGAGGCACTTTTTGTGGTAACTCAAAGTTTTTGTATCTGGGGAGAGCTGTTTTGGTAAACTTTCAAGTGCTTCAAGTACTTCCCAGTGCCTTATTTTCCTTCTGTACTAATTGCCTTAGGCTTGTGCCAACGGCTGCCCACCCCTTGCATATGGAAGGGCAGTTTTGGGCAGGGGGGCCAGACCTGGTGGGTATCTCAGCCAGTCCCCCACTGCTGTGCCCCACAGCCTCCCCACTGTGCAGCACCACAGAAGGATGGGAGGGGACCCCACTGGGAAGCTCCATGGGGCGCAGGCGGTGCTTTGGTCTCCAATTCAGGGGATTAATACCATTTTCTGTTTCTTGGACACTGCAGCCAGTTGGCCTTGTGTTCATATTCAGTTTGCCCACTTCTCGAGTGCACTTACTTGTGTAAATCTGCTCAAGCGTTTAAGTCTGAAAGAGCGAACAAACAGGGAATGAACAGACGGCTCTGCTGGCTCTGGAGGGGTCGCTTGCCTCTCTTTCCTTGTTTCCATGAATGTGGCCCGTGCAGCACACACACAATGCTGTCTGCCAGCCCTCCCTTCCCACGGGGCCTTTGCTGAGCTGCACAATTCTGTCTGTGCTCCCGTGGCTCTGCTCCTTTGGACGTGCTGCTTGGATGCTGGACACGTGCTCCTTCCTCTTCCTCCATGCTCGGGTCCTCTCTGTGTGCCCTGGGGGCAGGAGGGGTGGCTGAGCCCCAGGGCCTGCCAGGGGCAGCCACGCCAGGCATGGGGCAAACAAAGGTGTGGGGACAGCCCTGTGCTCTGACAAACTGCATGAAGAATTACACCCAGGGAGGACAGGACATCCTCTGGCCATGAATGTTCAAACACCATGGCTTGTCCCATAGCTGATGGACCTCTGCTTTATAAAGTAGGGTGGTGAGCACTGACCTGTTTCACATGCTGGCCATACAGAGCCATTTATGAGTTTCTCAGGCTCTTACTAGCTAATAGGTTTTCTCTCAGAAGAGTGCCTTTGCTGTTTTATTGTAGTTTATGGTTTGGTCTGGTACCCACGTACACCTACTACTGAAGAAATTTGGTTATATTTCAGATTTGCAGGTATTTTTCCATTCTTTATTACTTCTGTAAAATTGCGATGGTTTTGCAATTGCTGGTCACTGAATCCCTGTTTTTTTTAATGGTTTGGTCCCCCAGGATATTGAAGGGATTCTTAGAAGCACCCTTCTCTTGCTTCTAGATCTCAGCATATGCAATATTTCCTCTTCTGCATTTTGGCACAGAGCTTTCTGTGTATTACCCTGCATTCCTCATAGTTTGTATCATCCCAACCTTCCTACCTTTCTGTCTTGCACTCCTGATTTGAGCGAGTTAGACAAAGCAAACTTTCTGACCAAATTCAGGTCAGAGATTCAGGCTGTATTTCTCATGGGTAATTTAATTTTGCCTATTTTAAATTTCCACTTAACCACCTTAGACATGACATTTATTCCAGTCTTTAAATCATCTATAGTACTGTCTGTACTTTTTTTAAAGGCTGCTTTAGTCAGTCCTTGAGTATCTGGTGTTATAAAGTTTTAAGGAGTGACTTAGTGCAGAATCAATCTTGACAGGATATTCTGGACTGAAAGAAAACTGTATTGGCTGTTGTTCTGTCATGGAAATTGTGTTGTTTTTAAACAAAGGAATGTCATTGGGCTAAAAGGAAAAATATCTAAGACCTGCTACATATTTAATAGTAATTTCCAATTAAACCTGTTTTAGTCAGTTTAGTGCTGTTATATGTATTTTGTGTATTTGGTGACGTCTCTTGGGATGAAGGTGGTTCTTGTTCTTTGGGGGCAGCCAGATGTGTTAGGGACCTTCAGAGAAGGAATGGGGCAGGTTCTGGACACTGCTGTATCCAGGGTCTGTTTGCTCTGTCTGTGCAGGACCTGCAAGTATCCAGTCTTTGGTGTGCCATCCATCTTGACTTCCAGAAGCTGACTGGTTCATCTAAAAGCCAATGCTTTGATGGGAAGCCAGTTCTTCAGGCTTTTTCTAGGGAATTGTTTCAAGAGCCGAATGATTTTGCTTTTTAAATTGAGCTATGATGATAGTTTTTTCACTGGAAGTTTTGTACAAAAGTGGGTCTCAAACTTCTCTGCTTGTGTCCCCATTCGCTGGTGAAAGCTCTTCTACTGAATTTCATTTGACTTCTGGTCCCACCTGGAATTCTTGCCTGTTTGCCACTTGCCCAGACAGTGCACTGCTTTCTGCAGGCTCCAGCAGGAGCAGCTGCTGCTCAGATCCCAAAGGGCATTCTTTTGGTGATACTTTCACATGCTTTAGGTGCAGAATGCTGGGCCAAAGTAATTCCTGACATACTTGCATCAAAAAAGAGACCTACTTACCACACTGGTGTTGATTTTATTGTTACTACAGTGCTTGTCTTTAGATTAAAATATCAGCCTTAATCAAACATACAGGTGTTCCCTGTTGATTATCTCGAAGGCTTCCTTCAAGAAAAGTTTGTATATAAATAGTTGCAATTTCTGTTCAAGTCCCGTGTGATCTCCAGTGAAGACACAACACCACTGATTCTTTTTCCTTCCCCTTTCAGCAAGGTAAGATGTTTTCTCTGGTGTTTAAAAGGTGCTGTCAGACTCAGCCCTCTGCTGAGACAGTGTGCCCTGTTATTTTGCATTCATCCAGGTTTCCACTCCTTGCTATCAAACAGATGTTTAAAATGTCATGGAACTCACCAGCCTGCCATTTACACAGTTCATTTATGGTTATTTATTTGCCTCCTGGTGATGACCTGCTGCAAGTCAGGAGAGCAGAGAAAGTGGTTGAATTGCATGAGACCTAAGGTCACTTTCCAGCTGCAAGGTCAATGTCACAGCAAGAGCATTGAGAGGGTGTCACTGATGGGAGCAGGGAGAGAACCCTATGGAGTGAAGGCTTTGCTTGTCTGCACTTCTGTCTGTGAGAAGGAAGGCTGTCCCTCGAGGCAGACTGGGGTACCCAGGTGGAGGTGTACATTGTGAGACGCCAGGAAACCTTGTCACAGCAGCTTTACGGGAGAGGATAAGAGCGGAAAAAAAGTGGAAGATCTTAGGAACTACCAGGGTAGTGATGATTCTGTGCTGCAAGAAATATTCTCCTTAGACCCTTGCAGCTTATTGGGGGATAACCAGGGTGCAGAGTCCTGGGACACAGAGATTGATTGTTCATTTCAGTCTGATCCTTTTTCTCTTCTTAGTTGTCACGGCTGTGTGAAGTCTAGTGACTGTTTGCATTAGCAGTACCTGTTCCAGATCAGGGAATTCCCTTGTGCTAGTGCACTGCCTGACTCATGAGTCATGCTCTCTTTTTCTTTGTTTCAGAGTACAGTTTTACACCCCTATTAAAGGGGTTGCCAAATCCAAACTTGCAGTAAATGGAGGCAGCTTTCTGGATAAATTCTGCCATCTGTCTTGGGTCTGTGTGCAATATCCTGATCCTGGACTAGGCACTGGGTTCAGTGTGCTGAGAAGTGACCTGGATTGTCTCTCATGCTCATTTTCAAGACATCTGGAACTCTATCATTGTGTAACTGGCCCCAAGCTCTGACTTAAGGATGTTTTCCAAGGTGCTGTGTACCCCTTCTTTCATATTTGAGCAGCTCTCTTGATCATATGCATAGATCTTAGATCTTGCTAGGGTTGAAAAATCCAGATCCTTCTGAGTTGGGACACTTTGAGCAAAAGTAAAAAGAAGTCAGCATTAGGGAAGCTCTTTCACCTGCTTCAAGGTTGGGCTTTCCACCAAAGGAAGACTGGTTCATTACCCTGGTGCTACTCTGCACCTCTGCCCCCCACTTATGAATTTCTTTTGGGACTGCTCTGAAGCAGTAATCAAATGTGTGATCCTCCAGCATGCACTCTTGGATCCTTTTTAGTTTTAGTTGATGTGGAGGGAAGTGAGAGGCAGAGATGATTCCTGGGAGCCCTTAGGAAAAAAAAATAGTGTGCCTTGTAAAAACAAGTGATTTTAGTTATTGCAATAGAGGAGTCAATTAACTGGCTAATTAAAGCAATTTCTCATTACATAATTGAATTCTGGTTTATCACCATTTCTACTCTGCAAGACTGCCCCAGAGAGCAGAGCCATTTCTGAGCACTCTGTATCACAAACAGAAGAACTATTCGCTCTCTCAGCACTCAGATGTGTCTGGAAAAGGGAGAGGTAGTTGGGTGGGACTTCCCTCCATCACTTGTGGAAATAAACAATGGAATGTCATCCAGGTGATAAAGAAAAAGGCAGTTTTCTCAGACATGTTTGTTTCTAGTGCCAAAGATAAATGAAGAAAGGAGGTGATGAATACTGGAGCACAAAACCCCATGAGGTATAGGATGCCCTAAACCTAGGTTTAGGACTATGGGACTCAAGGAATATTAGAATGTCTCAAGCTCAAAGCATTACACATGATTTGAGCATGCTAGTGCTCATCAAATATACTCTTAAATTGAATGAGAAGACTTAGAGCTTTTAAATTGTCAGCTTCCTCCTGAACAGAAAGATAGACTGAAGGTGGAGTTATTTTTTAATGAAGGATGAATTAGAAAAGTGCCAGTGTACTGAAATGTTGGATAGCTATGAAAGGTGCTTGTGGGGGAAAAAACCCCATGAATTAAAAGAATCTGAAATAATTTTAAATTTACAATTTGAGAGTTTATTTGGCATAGTTAAAACCATGGTGTCAAACCAGGCCACCTGCAGTAGCAGAGGAGGGAGGGCTGTGTCAATGACATTTGTTGCTGGTGAGCTGTGATTTGACAAGGAGGGACTGTGGCAGACAAATTTCTGAAGTTAGGATATAAGTACTTCAAAGCCCAGAAGAAATTGTATTTGGCAGCTGATGTGGACTTTGAAGTCTGAGTGAGACACAATTAAAAGAGCTGTAAGTAACATGTTCAGCTTCCTTGGTACCCACACTGGTGAGACCCAGGGACTCTAAATGCCCTGGTCAGGCTGTACCTCAGAAACAGGGACCAGGTGGAGCAGAAACCATCTTATCCTTTAAAGAGGAAACTGGTTAAAATTAGTGTGTTGTGGATTTAGTCAGAGTCCAGGTATTTTAACTGTGAGCTCAAGGTGCTTGAGGAAAACTTACTGTGTGGGGGTTTTTGTTTGCACTTTTTTTGGTTTGGTTTTTTGGTGTGCTTTTTGTTTTACATGTTCTTTTAAAATGTTCAGACTACAGATTTGGGCTTCTTCCTGTATGTGAGACACTGATCAGGTACCTTGTTCCCTGAGCTCCAGTTCCTCATGCAGAAATTAAATTTTCTGGGCCTCAACATCACAGAAGCACTGTGGGTCACAGCCACTGGTGTTTGTGAATCACTCATACCATGTTGATAATGATCTCTAATAAACATAAATAGGTTTTTAAAACTCAGTGGATACTATGCTTTGAGGAGTGCAAAATTTGCTGGAAATTTAGAAATGAGAGAATATTAAAAAAAAAAAATTAGGGCGTCTTGGTAATAGCATCTCCAGAGAATGATGAAGAGAGAAAGGAGAAGCAGGTAATGCTGGCTTTGCACAGTGAAATATTTGTTTTCTGTACCTGGATTTTTGGTCCAGTGGAAGGAAGAGAAGCAGTGGTGGCAGATTGCAGCATGAAAACTGGGGGAAGGAGTAGGAAGACTAGGAGGAATAGAGATGCCCATGTTCACCTATGTCATGAGGTGAGGGAGAGTGGGTGTAGTGCTGTGAAAGACACCCTGAGTGGGAAAGAGCATTAGATTGTTAATGACTGCGTTATGGTTGAAAATGTATTGCCAAGAACAAAGCTAACAGAAGTTGGGAAATAAAATCTATGACAGCAGCATACTTCAAAAATATTCAACCAGAAGTTGGAATGTAAAAAGCCCTAGGATGTGTTGTAGGGAGCTGCCTGGCACTGATCTGGAGACAGATCACCCAGAGAAAATGTTTTGTGGGTTCAGTTCATGCACATTGCTGTGCATGGAGTGTGAGGGAGTTTTATTCTATGGGCTGGATGGCTGGAGTGTGGGGAGGGAAAAATCATGGCAATTTAAAAAAAAAAAATTAATATTTCACTTCTGACTGCCACTGCTTAGTATGATGATTGTGATGGAGCTCAGTTCCCAGCCCTGACCAGCAGCATCAGCTCCATGTGTCCCTGCTCCCACGGGTGCAATGGGCATTCCCACTGCAGTGCAGCTGGCAGATGCTGGTTTGTTCTGTGGCAGCCTTTTCCTCTCTCCATCAAGTTATTAGTGTCATTGTCATGGAGCATCCAACATCTTTCAGCCCTTAGGGAAGAGCAGCCCAGTTTGGAACAGAAACCAGTGCATCCTGACAGCACACATTGAAGCAGCATGGAGTTAAGACAGACTCATGTTTGCTGTCCCTTAGGAAGCAGTTGATTCCCAGGATGGCACGTCTGACATAACTCAATTATGGAATCATAAATAAACAGTTGACACAGGCCAGGGAACTTCAAAGCAGTCAGAACAGTTGTAATAGGTTCTAGCTTGAAAAATAAACCATGCTGATATAGTCTAAAGGATGCTTAATTTTTTTTTTTTTTTCCCTTCTGGCTTAGATCAAAGCTTCTTCCTTGAAGAGCAGCCTGGCAACTCTCCCTAACCCCTTTCCTTCCCCCATGTCCCCTGCTGATCTCTTGGTACAGGCATCATTACCATGGGACTGGTGTCTGCAAAGTATACTCCATCTCCTAAATTAATTGGCTGCTGACACGCAGTTGCATGCAAAGTAGTTTTTGGAGAATGATTCTTGGCCTGCATTTTGTTTTTATTTACTGAATTGACTTGCATAGTCAGGCTCCTTGGTAACAAGGGTCAATTTAACATTGGTCCATGTTTTGTGCTTTTAGTTGTCTCTGTGGGAGCTTTGTACCCACATAGTGGGGTCCCAAGATCAAGACACAGTGAGGTGCTGGCTGAGATGAAGTTGCTTGTGCAGCTCAGTGATTGCTGAGACCTTTTGCCCCAGACTGCTTATCACACTTGGAATTTATTGGTTGAGGCAACTCACCTTCATTGAACCCAAGACTCTCTTTAAAATATCCCATCCTCCTTTACCAGCCTGAGAAGATCATGGACCATCTGAATGTCCATGAATCAGTGGCAAGCATTGGGATAGACTTGCTCTGAGTTCAACACCCTGTTTTGGTGCCAGCTGTTTCCTTGTGTGGTGTTAGTGTCAGGAATGAGCTGGCCATGGGAAGATGTGGAGAGGAGGGTGCCTTCCATCCACCTCTGCTCTGTGTGAATACATCCAATCTAAAACAGTCGTGTGCCAGAGTTCATAGCTCCAGCTCAGCTTGGGGAGTGTGAACCCTCTCAGTGAATATATTGCTGACAGCAGTGACATGCCCCTGGCTCCAAGGGAAAGGTGCATTTTGCTTCTGTGTCACAGTGCCCATCACTGTCTCTGGGACAGTGAGGCAGGCAAAGGGAAGAGGGGGAAACAGCAGGTGCAAGCAGCCTCCTGCTGGGAGCATTTAAATCCTGACATGTCAGAAGCTGGGAAGTGTGTGACAAGCAGTTTTCCTGTGACCTGGATCCTGAGAGCTTAAGGAAGTCTGAAACCTTTTTTTAAAACAAGCTGACATATTAATGAGAAGTCTATTGTTTGTGTACATGGGAGAGCGGCAGATTTTCACATGGGATCTGTTTGAGAATCCCATGTGATGCCCAACACCACTTATTAATGTGCTGCCTCCTGTCCAGAGGAAGTTGCCAGAATTTTTTGAGAAGAAACCAAACAGAAACCTCCTCCTAACTCCAATAAACAGTGAAGGAGAAGTGACTGGTGGCGTTAGCCTCCTACCTGCTGCATTTGTAATGAATGCTGTCACCGAGAACTAAAATCTCCAGTTTTAACACCAAGTCCAATCTGAGGAGCTGATACTTTCCAGTGTACCAAGAGCTCCCTGGTTTGCCCACATCAAAATAGTCCAGAGCCGATGCATGGGTCTTTGGACCAAAGCTGTTTGATAAATATTTTAGTGTTTGCATATTTTGTTGCCAGAAAGTCAGAGTCTAAAGTATTCTTCCAGAGAAGGGCATCTTTATGCATGCTCATGTTTGATTCAAGCACTTGTTCTTTACTGTGTGTGCTGCAAAAAAAAAAAAAAAAAAGGCAAGCTTTATAATCAATTCTCTACTTCATTAGCATCCTCAAAGGATGTTTCTGGTCACATCAGAGGTAATCTTCTCTCTCGGTCTTTTATTAGTTGTTTTGTTAAAAACGTTCTTGTCTATGAAGTCATCTGTCACCCTCTGCAGAGACCTGTCAGGGCACTGTCTCTGTATTTGCCTCTCCTTGGGAATAACAAGTTTCTCCATTGCAAGCTGCCTGTCTACCTCCCTTCAGCTGAAGGAGAAGTGGTTTGCTGAATTTTTGTGGCCCATTTGGTCCTTGGCCTCTTTGCTTGTGCTGCCCTAAGGATGCCAATTAATGTTAATCTGAAGGTATGGTCATATTAGGTCCTGGAGTAATGCCATCAGCTGGTCCCACATGGGCCACCAGGCAGCTGTCAAACAATAATGTTTATTGCCTCTTTACATTATGATTGATCACTGGGGCTTATATAAAACCAATAAAATTGACAAAATTTTAAACCAAAAGCCAGTAACTGAAATGTGGGCATGAGAGCCAGAAGTTTGTAGCCTATAGATTTCTTACAGTTTGAGAAAATAGAGAGAGAGAGAGAGACAGTGAAATCAAGAGCAAATAAAGGTGTGTTTAGATTTCAAACAGGAACCTCAGAAATTTTCCTTGTCATGTAAGGATGTGATGCTCAGTAGCATGCTTAAATGTATTTATCTTACCCTTAGTGATGCTGTATCTCCTGTTGGCCTTGCACACTCACCTCTGCAGAGGAAGAGCTCTCAGGCTGATACTTGCCTGCCTAGGGAACAATAAGAGATTGTGTCACACTTATGCTGCTTCTCAAGGGGTTTTTATTTGTCTAACCAGTGAAGGGGGCAGCTTGGACTCAGTACTGGTTAATTGCTTCCACATTATAAATAAAGGTACCTTATTTATCCTGAAGTACTTCTGCTGAGCACCTGGATGAAGTGCAAGCAGGATTGGCCATGTGGATCTGGGAGCTCCCCTCTCCCAGCACACCGAGGCTCTCTGGCAAATCCCTGAGCCCCGATGGAGCCCAGGGAGCCTGCAGTGCTGAAAATGAATTGCTCTCTTGGACTCGAGCCACAAGCCTCATTTTGATTGTTTACAATTGAGTAAATCAGGCCTGTCCCCATGGAAGTTAATGGGATCAGTCCTGGTGTGACAGCAGAGCAAAACCTTGCATGCTTGAATCTTGCATGCTTAATGCAGTCCATGTTCTCCTGTCTCAGGTCCTTTACTCTTTATCATGTGTCTTGCTTCATGAATGTATTCCTTTAAATGTGGCATGGATCAAAACTGAAAAATGCCATCTGTCAGCATGGGTGAAATCTGTAATCCCTGTGCTGTTGAGGACTGTTCAGGTAACCAGCAAATTGACATTTGTTGGAAATGGGGCACTTAGCCAGCCTGCTAAGGCTATGGATTTACTCCTTTGCTTTCCCTCCCTCCCCCTCCTGCTCTCCAGATTATTGCTTATGTAATGTATGGGCTAATAGTTGCTGTATGGTTTACATGCGAGATGCTTTCTGGAAGCTGTGTGTAGGCAGGGAGCTCGGCATGACATAAAGTAGGATTAAATAATTGCAATTTTAAGTTGCAGTGCAGGAAGTGGGGAGGCTGCTGTTTGTGAATGATGCTGTCCAGTTAAAACTGCATCCAGGCAGAACAGGCAGGAGGGACACAAGGTGCAGGTGGATGGGTCTTCCTTGACCTGTGTTCTCTGCAACTAAAATTCTTCCTGCTGGCAGTTGGATAGATTTGTAAGGACAGAGCTGTCCTAGTCATGCCACTGTAAATTTAGACTGGATTTATCCCAGTGTCACTGGGACCCTGAGCTTGGACCCTGGCTTGTCATGGTATTTATTAACACCTTAATTATGCACAGGTTAGTTTGGTATTCTGCACTGGTAAATTTTGCTAACATTTCACAAATAAAAAATGTTCTGACTCTATTTTCTTCCTAGTCAGCATCAACTTTTTAGATCAACAGTTTGTAGCTTTAAATAAGCATCCTAGATTTTTTTTTGTTGGCTTTGTTTGTTTGTTTTTAGTTTTGCTTTGGAACTGTTTGTACCTAAACTGGCTGTGACTCGGTGTGAGGCCTTGCTGCCTTCACTCAGATATGCAGGTTTGCTGAACTCAGCTGGAAAATATTTTTTTGTCAGTGGAGAGTGGAAAGGTGAAGAGAAGTGCTGGAAAAATTCAGTTAACACTTCACTGCAGTGCTATAGCTCAGCTCTTAGTATGTCTTAGGAATGTGAAAATGAGTGCTGATTATAAACAACCCAATTTTGTAATATCCAAGATGAACCAAAAAGAAGCAAAAACCAAAAGCTATAGTCAGGTAAGTTGCAACCTAAAATTATTTCCCTTACAGATACTCAGCAGTTTATATAAAACACAATTTTTTCCCTCTAGAGATACTTTTACAATTATAAATTTATTTTCTTTATTTAGCCACAGAAACCCATAAAGAAGGGTTCTGTGTCTTTGTTTCCATGAGACTTGCAAGTTTCTGCTGTGAGAACTGGGAAGACTCAAGCCCAAGCCTCAGTTCAAGCTCCCAGGCAGAGACACCCCAGCAGAGACACAGGTGTGCCTTGTTCCTACAAGTGTCTGCAGCATCTCCCTGTGCTGCAGGGCAGGCTCCTGTCCCTGTGTGCCATGCAGGAATATGTTCCCTATCAAATTGCAGTGCTGAGAGCAGCAGAGCCTTGGGGCTCATTATCCTGTGTGGACAATCAGTGTGACAGTGAAATGGCTGATGAAATCTAATGCTGTCTGTTCAGTGAAAAAGCAGTGTGGTGATTACAGCCCATGCTTTCCTGAAGGCAGCTGAGTGACAGGGATTAGGAGAGCCAGGGAACTGTGCTACATCCAATGGCCAAAGGTTGTGCTGCATGTGGAGCCAGCCCAGCTCTGGCCTGAGCCCCCTGGGGTTGTGGTCACCAGTGTTACTGTGATCACTTGAGGTCTGAGATGAACTGTTTTTCCTTTACATATGCAGAAAGCAATTAGGTTCAAGCCCAGGTTGATGTATAAAGACTGTGTGTGGTCAGTATAACTGACCAGTTTATTGATGCTTTGTGAGCTTCTATGTGTGCAAGAGTGGTGAAGTCTTCCTGAGCCTTTGATGCTTGTGTTGTTCTGAATCCACAGGACTCTGTTCTTGTATGATTATTGGCTGCTGTTTCTTATGTGGTGTGTCTTCTGTCTTTCCTTGGGAGCTGTTGATAAGCATGAGTGGCCATGAGATATCTGAAGACCAGCTGAGGATCTGCAGGAATCTTGCATTTGGTGCTGAGGCTGTGCTGTGGAGATAAGGGACATGTTTAATATCGTGCACCTGGAGCCAGGATTGAGGTTTTTTTTTCTGTGATTGCAGACATGCACCTGGGATGTTGTGGGTCATCGGTGGAGGGGGATAAGTTAGATCAGTGTAAGTCATGTTCTTCCTCAGTGTGGATTTTTTTATGAAATGATTAATCTGCTTTAGAATGTTCTGCCAAAATGCAAATGGCAGCAGCTGCAGCCATGATCAGAACTGGACCCTGGACTGACCCTGAAAACAGTATGTGCAGCTTTAATTACCCAAAATTCTGTGCTACATCTTCCCAAACTCACTGTAAGTATCCTCTGCTGAGGCCCCAGTGGATGTTCCTGGGACCTGCCTTTCCCCTTGGTTGTTTGCAAGGTGGTTACGGGCAGTGTCTGTCATGCTTGGAGCAGTCCAGCCTTTGCTGATTTTAATGAATCTTGGGCAGTGGAGGGGAGATTCCTGTTAACTCCTTCCAGCCCTCCCAGGGCATCCTCTGGTGAGCCAGCACTGACAGCTCTGAGCAGTGAAGCCTTTGCCTGGCTGCTGCAGGCGCCTGGTGCTGCTGTGCTGTCAGTCATGGGGGTGCTGACTCCTGAAATGAAATGCTGTCCATCTAATTAGTATGTGTAGCAGCAGCAGGTTTTAATTATATGGTTAAATACACAGAAATACAGGATTGTCATGTGGGATCAGTCTATTGGCCCTTTGTGGCTGACATTCTGCCTCCAGCAGTAGCCAGTGCTGGATATTTGTGCATAACATATTTCTGTTTGCCCTTGGAGTAATATGCACAGGCTGCTACAGAAAGATTTTCCATCTTACTTTTTTGAAGCCAGAAGAGAGTTCCTCCTCTGTGAACTGTTCCATTCTGCTGTGGTTCAGGTCAGCACAGAGATTTATGTTTTCTTGGCAAAATATGTAAGATGAATGAGCTCTCTTATTTTTGCACTGGCTCTGACAGGAGATTTAGTCTTTACAGAATTTTCTGAAGTTTGTGGTTTCTCCAGATCTTCCAGTGCTTTCTTGTGCCTAGTAGAAATTCTTCTACGTGACCAAGTAATGAGCATCTGAAGTATTTGCTTCTGGTGTTCTTTTGCTTTCACCTTTTGCTGTGAATATGTCTCATGCAAACTAATCTCTCAGTTTATGTTAATAATTTGGGGTTGGTTTATGTTGTTGGTTTTTTTCTTTATTACTTTCACTCTCTTATTTGATTATGCATTGACTGCTGGCAGCTAATTATGCAGTTTTGATCTAGAGATGCATAAAATAGTAAACGAAAGTTGTATTTTGGTTCACATGGGATGTGCTGTGTGGTCTCTCTGCTGGATTGGTTGAGAATGAAAAGGATGAAGAGAGCCAAGCATTGCTCCTGGTGGTGATATCCACACAGGGGATGCTCTACCATGTGGATGGGGTATGATGGGGAAAGTTGCTGATCCTTTAGCATTGTGACCATTCTGCCTTCCTGTTGTAGAGGAAAAAAAGATGGGAAGCAGCTCTTCATGTTGGAGGATCCCAGCCCAGTGACTTTTGATTTTCTCCAAGTCTCTCTTGTGCTGTGTGGAGGGCTTTGCACACTCAGATGTGTTGGTGGCAGCAGTAATGGTAAAGTCACTCGCTGAGAGTCAGGAGGTCACAAAATTTCATCCACTGAGGTCGCTGAGTGCGGGAATCCAGGCTGCATAACAAATTTTAATCCGTGGCCCCTGGGAGCCCCAGACCAAGGCTTTGCAGAGTGGGGATGACTCAGCTGAGCCTTTGGTACAGAGGCAGCTGTGTCTGCAGGGGAGTATCCTTGCTGCAGTGCTTTCCAATATCCCTCCCAGAGAAATCAGATGCCTGCAAAAGCTACAGCATTACTGGGATTTAAGTGGCATAAGGGTTTTTCCAGGATACAAATATATAATTTTGAAGTCCCCATGGCCCTGGGACTTTCTTTCTCAAGCCATAGACCAATAACACATTTACCTTGAAGAGAGTGGGGATCGCACACCAGTGGTTGAAATGCAGCTTATAAAAAAGGTCACTGAAGGGCTCTGGAAACTGTGAGATGCTGGTGCTTCTTTGGATGCTTCCATACAGATTTGAGCACAATGAGGGTGCAGGAAGATCCTGGAAAAGTGGATTTCTACCCGATGTAAATTCCAGTCACTCCACAAATGTGTATCAGACTGTATCTAGTCTGGACTAAACAAGTGTGGGTGTTACCTTATTTTTCATTGTGAATGCTGATAAAGGATTTAGAGATCCCACTGGACTGAGAGATAAGCCTAACAGGAATTTTCCTGATTACTCATTACTCTTTTGACACTAACTAAATTGGAAGGGGGAGGGTGGAAAGACATGGTTCTAATGGTTTTTAGTTTTGATTGATTTAGATGTGGTTGTGGGGGTGCATTTCCCCTACTTCAGAAATTGTTGTTTAGTACTTGAGATAATGGATTTTCTCTATGTATGAAATACACTGGAGGCAAATTGATTTATGGACAAATTAAATGTTACATTTTCACAGGTGGAAAAGTTGCTTTCAGAAGTTCCCGTCCTGGCGAATTCCCCCCCATGGTGGTAACCCCACACCTCAGCCCCCAGCACCCTCCCTGGGGCTGCTGAAGTCCTCTGGGGCAGTGTTACAAGTGGGTCATCACACTCACAGTGTGTTTTGGGGATTTGTGTTTATTTTTTCTTAAAGAAACAGCACTAGTGAAAATATAATCGTGTAATGCCAGGCTGTGCTCTTCACTGCATGAGTTCACAGGGGGTCTCTGATAACAGTATTTGGTAGAGTGTAGGTTGTGAAGATGAAGCAATCATCCAGGACTGCACAGAACATGCTGATTGAGGAGGTTAAGGTGAGAGGAGGTGTTCAGGAGTGATGCTTTGGAGCCTGAGAATAAAGGGGTGCAAGCATTTGCAGTAGCAGTACCCTGCCTTTCCAGGAGCAGCTTCTCCCCAGTGTGTGCTCCGTGCCCAGGTGCTGTCTGTGGATTTTTCCTGTTGGATATTTCCAGAAGCTCCTGAAGTCCACGGCTGCCTGTGGGGCTGGAGTTTTCCCATGCAGTCTGCATGCAGCCTGTGGTAGGGAATGCTGGATATTAACAGGGAGTGAGGATAGCTGGCTATTTTATTCTTAATCCTGGCATTTTGCTGCTGTAATTCACAAAAGGCATAGCAACTGTTTACCTTGAAATTTATTATTTCTTTTGTTGTAGATTGCTTAACAAAGACATGTGTTCTCCCTTCCTTTTGGGTTTTGTGTCCCTGGCAGTAAAATGGAAGTAGCAAAGCTACATGTGGTGAACACTGTTCAAAACTTCCATCTTTAAGACCCTGCTTTCTGTTGGCCTAGTTTAGCTATCTGAACACAAATATACTCTACATTTGCTTCAGGCAGGTTTTGTTGATAAAGCAAAAGATAAGCTATTTATCAGGGAGACAGAAGGAAAATAGTCTCACTTATGTGTGTGTATTTGGTCTTCACTGAAGAACTTGAGTCATTAAAAGCTTGAAATCTGTCATGGCTTTGCTTTTGTGTTGAGGATGTGCTTTTAAAAGCCCCATTAAAATTCAGCTGGGCATGAAGCTTTGTGCAAATCTCTGTAGATTCATGTTTAGCTTCCATCCTGGCACTGTAATTTTTCTCTCCAATTTTTTCTTTTCTTTCCAAAATCTGAGAATAATCTTCAAGGATTTCTATTAAAAGAACATTGAGGCATAGTCAAGCACTCAAAAATTTGATATTGTCAGGATTGACAATAGGAGCTGTTTTTTGTAACCTCTAATACTATTTTAATCTAACTCTTTATCTACACATTAAATATGATAAATGTAATTTCAACCTGGAGACAGAGTCCCACAGTTTCTGGTTCCTTAAAAGGAATTGTACTTTGCTAGAATAGAGAAATTATGACAGATTATTTAGGGGGGAAAAATAGACAGGCAGATAGAAATTTAGGGTGACATTTACTTAAAAGACTACACTTTAAAGGGAAGCATCTCTAGCTTGTGGTAGCACGTGATAGGAACAAGCAAGGACTCATGCTTCTAGCCTGGTGATGACATAAGTTCAGAGTGCAAAATTTTGTCAGCGGGTCCAAGTTGTAAAGAAACATGAGCAATTCAGTAAACATCTTTGCTTTTTAAATCATAGCTGTTGTTATTTAAAACGTCAAATGGGGAAAACAAGGAGCATCATCTTCATATAATTTGAATTGGTAATTGTCAATGTCAAAACAAGGCTACTGTTATTGTTAAGATGTGTAAACAAAACAACTTTGTGGGGTTTTTATTTTTCTTTTTAAAGTGCAATATCTGCTTTATGTTTGAGCAGCTCTGAGACAGCTATTCATAAAATTTTCTGCAGCACCTGCTCGAGGGTATAATTTCCTACCAGTGGAAGTGACTGTTTGCTGTACCTTCCATTGCAAGTGGAGGGGCTGCCACAAATCCTGAAGCAAAATAAGTCAGAGCACAGCAGATGCTGTTCCCATTGATTCACAGGTAGTACAAATTTTATTCTGTTATTAGCACTCTTTTTCTTGCAGTGGGATAACTCTCACTCCACTGTGACTTTTTATATCACAGTAGTTGAGAACAAAATTAGGACCCCTGTGTTTACTGATGAAATAATGGTTCTAGAATACAGCTTTCTAGTTCTGCTGGTTTTCCCACAGTCATCCATATTCCAGTTGTTTAGGAATCCCCATGGCTCTAGCTTGTGTTTCTGTGCTTCCCCTGTTGTAGCTGTGCCTTGGGACTGGGCTGCACCAAAGTCTACTTTGCAGCTGCATCTGCCCTGGCTGTGCACCTCTGTCACATGATGAGGATTTCTTACCTCACGTTAAATTCTTACTAAGTGACTGCAGCTGTGTTTGATGCATGTTTCAATGCCAGATGTGGCTGCCAACAGCTATTGGCTTTGACTTTTTCAGTTCTAATGTCAGCACCGAGCTGTGTATTTTATACATACTGTTGTTATTATTGATTTGTTCCACACTATATTTAATTTTCACCTGGGATACTAAAAGTAATTAGTGTTACTAAAATAAGCATTTCTACAGCACTTGCTGAGGCAGTAGGACCAACTCAGACTGCAGTGTGTGCATTTTTTAGCCCTGAGATTGTCCAGAAATTCTACTGTGTTCTGAGGTAGCAGGGGAGAAATTTCCTTCAGTGAGTTGATGCCTGGTCACACAGCTTGATTTTTGAGGTGGATTTTGTTTGTGCTCTGCAGCATGCTGGGTCAGATGATTTGGATTTGGGTTTGGGAAAGCAGCTTAAGTGCTGACTTGCACTCTGAGTCAGGGATCACACGGCTGGGGTGTGTTTGGGCTGCTGGGCTCAGGTGGACTCAAGGAATGGAGAATGCAGTGTGTGCAGGTGGAGGGGAGAACTCTGCCAGTGCAGGAGCAGCCAAGGAAACCTTGCCAGGAGCAGAGTGACTACAGATCACATAACCCAAGTGGTATCAAAGATAATGTTCTGGAGGTTGAGATTTCTGCCTCCCCACTGAGCAGGACTGTAGAGGCATTAGAGAACTGGAGAGGAGCAATAGGAAAGATGGGGACATGGGGTCCAAATGGATCACTGTAATATGCAGAAGAGAGAGGCACAGATTTTGGAGGTTGAGGGGCTTTTTGAAAGAACGGGAAGTGAAAAACAACTTTAAAAGGAATGGTAATCTTTTGAACAGCAAAAATTTTAATTTTTTTGCATGGCTCTTCAGATAATCCTGTTTTATTGTCTTGTTATATGGAGAATAGGTGAATTTTGCTTTCCTTTCCTCATCTCTCAGAGCAGAGGACAGCTGGACGTTCCCCTGTAGCTGGAATTTGAAATGTTCACCTTTCATTTACCTGAAATGACTTGATAACAGCAAACCCCAGGTACCACAAGGAGGATATGAGCATCCTTCCTCTAAGCAGAGACTCATGGGACTGAGTGGCAATTCTGTGGCTGCTTTAGGTATCATCCAGACTTCATGAAATTGTCATGGAGGTGTTTATAAGGCAGAAATAGTCAGCTTGCTGTGAAGTTTTACTGAAACTAGAAATAATAGGGTAAAAATGTATTATTAATACTGAGATTTCTGGATACAAATGGAAACCACTTGACACATTTCAAGTGTGCTGTGGTCTTCAGGTAGAGATAAAGAGAAGAAAACTGCCAGAGAGGGAAACGGGGGAGAGAGATATATGAATCGAGGAGATGTCACAGATTGTGGTGTTTGCTGTGAGACAGAATTAAGTATGTGCTTTTTTGCTTTGGGCAACAAAGTGGGAGATTTGGGCTGATGTACTACAAACTCTTGTGCCACCGGCAGTGACCTTTTCCTTCTCCCAGCTGCCTCCTCCTGCCTGGGAAGGGCAACAACAACACCCAGCAGGCTGATCCCAGGGAAAGGGATGCAGGTGAGGTAGAAGGGCAGACAGCATGCTGGGAGAGGGAGACTTGAGCCTAATAAAGATAATAAAAGGTCTCCATATGAAGAAAAAATCTCCACCATGCCATAAAGTTTGGTTGCCTCCCCAGCACCTTCTGTTTGGAGTTCATGCCCATGGAATACATAAATGACTGACAGTTAACAGTGCTGTGTGCAGAAAGGAGGGTGGAGGTTTTAATACAGGCATTGTCCCACAGAGCCTGCAGCAAATGCTCTCCTTGTCATGGCAGCTCTACCTGTTAAAAGTCTTTAAGACTCCACTGAAAGTGCCAAGATCCCAGTGAAAGTTTATTGCTGTGATGTGGCATGCCAGCAGCTTTCCTGAGGTCCCCTTTACCCGCTTCACATGTTCCACTCTTGGCTTCTCCTTTTGCTTCTTGCTCTAAATGTTGGTCTGTTGAAGTCCAGTATGAAGGGAAGACCAAGCTCTTGGATGATTGAGTTGAGCTTTCATTGTAACATTTGAGCTGGCCCCAGTGAGTGCCGAGTACCCCTAGAAGCTGATTGCTCTGGGCTGTTGCTATTGTCTTCACTGGAGCTTGTTCCCGATTTCCCCTGCAGCAAGGGAGAGCAGCCCACAGCCAGGAGAGACAGCAGAGTGAGCACACAGCAAGACAGAGAAACCCTGAGAGAAAAATGCTAATTACATGTTTTGACCTTGTTGCATTAGAGATGGCATCACCCACATTAGCCACTATACAAGATCGTTCCCCAGGGCCTGAATTGCTTCTGGACAAGGAGAAATGTCTGGGGCTTTTATTGTGGCTGCCTGGTTAAGTTTCAGAATGAAATATATACCATGTAATGCTTTTGGACAAATTCAGTGGTTCTTAGCTGCTTTTTGCCTGCCATTTGTCTTCTGTAGCTGTAAGTAGCTTCTGTAGCAGACAACAATTACAAGACCAAAATAAAATGCTGAGCAAAGGATGGGATTGAGCTGCCCAAAGAGGGGAGGGGTGAAGCACAGTGTTCCCTTTGTGGAGGAGGAGGGAAATTGGTCAGTAAATTAACAAAGAAATTTGTTCCACACATTTGCTTTAAATATTGGCCGGTGGCTCAGTTGTTTGTTTGCGTAACTGGGGGTCAGAATTTCTGTTGCAATGTCGTCCTGCTCAGTCATCCTTTTAAAATGTTCTTACTCCTTGGTACCTTGTACAGAGCAAAATTTCTCCCAGGAGAGAATTGGTAAAAGAGTGAGTTAAGTCTGCTCGTGATCCAAGGGTAGGATGGGAGTGGGCAGAGCAAGTGGGAAAGAGACACTCTGTGAAGAAAGGAGAGAACAAGTTATTTTCTGTAAACCTTCTTAGATTAAATCAGTGCTGTTTGAGAGAGGTAGAAGGACTTGGTGCCTAGAGGAGGAACATGACTGATTCAATATGCACTGCAGCTTCCCTTTGTGGGAGAAGTGGCCTGCTGCCTACTCTGAATCTGGATGGAACTAGGTCCAGTTTGTCACAAGGTGTGTTCAGCTGCCTACCCTCATGTTCCTGTAAAAACAAGACTTGCATATGCTTGGTCTTGGTATATAGGTGTCTGGCTTCTTTTAGTTGTGAACTGATTTTAATGGCATTTGAATGAAGGATGGGGGTCTCAAAGCTGTAAGGAAAGAGGTCTCCTGCCTCCATCTTTTGAGTTACTTTCAGTTTATGGGACTGGAGAAGTTGGTCTTTATGTAAGTATGTAAGACACTACAGAATTTGCACAGAGGACTCATGTTCTGGTCTCAAAACCACTTAATTAATCTCTTTTAACATCTTTTACACTAAATCCATTGAAAGTTGAGCTTTAGAACGGCACAAAATTAATTTGCTTCCCCTGAATGAATGCTGATCCATGTCCTTGTGGTGGGCAGTTGGCTTTACCCCAGTCAGACGCTTGCTCATTTTGCAGTAAGGAATGACAAAATTCACCATGGTAGTCAGTCCCTCAACTCTGCCTCCACAAACTGAATAATCAGAACAGGCACTAATGCACACTGTGGGATGCTGGGCTTCCTTTGGGATTGCCTGAGCTTCCAAACTGTGGAAAAAAACCCCATACGTAAAATATAAATTTTAAATCACAGTAAACTATGACTATATAGACTAGAGCTGCCTTCATCTTTTTGTGTAACTCTTCCCTGTGAGAAACCTGCTTAATTGTCATGCAGGAAGTGCATTATCCATCTCTGCATCCTGTCATGGTGTGGCCTTCACTAAAGGTACTGGCACCTTCTTTCCTGGGCATAGAACAAGTTGCCTTGCAGGGTTCAGCCTCGTTTAATTTGTCATCAGTTCATCTCATTTTATAAGACTCTATTTTATATTGTATTGGCTTCAAACCTGGACAAAGCACAGACATAGTCTAAGCTACTGCCTCATTTTTATTTATTTAAGTCCCATGCTGCCAAGTTGACCCATTTTTTTCATTCTACTGGCTGTTCAAATCTTTCAGATTAATTAGTCAAGGAAGGCACAGCTGATCCTGGAGCAAAATCCATACCCACACATTTGTGGCTTTTTCCCCATTCTGGGATGTAAAGTGTCAGTATTACACTGCTCTGTAATAGACCTCAGTAGCCATTATCATTAGCAGTGGGTACCAGCTTACAAACCCAGTCATCAAAGAACAAAAATGCTGGCAGCTAAATGGAGAAATCCAGCCAGGAGGAAAACAACCCAGAGCATCAGCCAGACAGCTGATACTCCCTGGACAGAAGAGGGGGACCGTGCAGAACAAGTTGGAAAAATGCTGTCTGACATCTAAAACCAGCTGTTCTGTTGTATCTAAGAATGTTGTTAAGAAACCTCAGCCCAATGCAAATTGCCCTCAGCACACCTCAAACTGACCACAAACAGGCTGAACCTCACCCTTTCCTCTGTGTGTCTGTGTATATGTTAGAGAGACAGGCAATTATGTCATGCATTCTGAGGGGCCATGTCCCTCATTTATTAGAGCCCTGGGATGTCTTTAAGCTTGCTTGCTCAAACCTTGGCAAATGCTGTTGCACCTGAGAGCCTCATTTGTGTTCACATCCTACTGAATTTAGTTTTCTCCTCCCCCCACCCCCCCTTTTTTTTTTCTTCAAAGATGTTATTAACTGGAGCATTAAATGCTAGCCTCCAGCAGGGCCTTCTCCATATGTTTATAACAAATGTTTCCTCTACAGACTGAGGATGTATGTGTAAGAGAGCATGCAGATATCATGGGGCAGCTCTCGGATCCAGTCTCCCTGGGAGGCGAAACTCAGGCTCTTGAAAATGTTTATCAGCTGAAGCAATTCAGATGGAAACAGATTGTAACATCTCCCGTGCACCTTTCACCCCAGGGTGAGCAGAGGCAGCGAGCACCACGAGCAGATCTCCCTCCCCTGGGATGCCTGAAGGCTGGCCCAGCCCCTGGGGAAGCCCAGGCTCCTTTCAATGTGGCAGGTTGGACTTCAGAGCTGGTCAGACTGGCTTGTCCCTCCCCACTCTTGTTTCAACCCAAGCTCTGTGCACAAAACATGTTTCTTACCAAGCCAGGACTTCCATCCCTGTGAGCAGCTGGGAGGATGTAGAGCATCTCCCTTCAGGATTCCTGAGCATCTCTGTGTGGAGACTGTGAGGTTCGTGGTGCCGTGAGCCCTGAGCTCCAGCATTCCCAGAGCACAGCCCTGTCCAGTAAGAGCCAGAGTTAGAGACTGGTGAATGCAATTCCCATGCTATCAGCTGGAACTGGGCATTGCTGCATTGTTCCTCTTGTGTCACACTGCATAGTTTGACTGTTGAGGTAACAGCAAATGCAGAGTTAATTGTAGCTGTTTTGAACTGGAAATACCCAGTAATATTCATCAGTCAGATCCCTCTTTCAGTTTGTAAATTAATCCATCTGCTGACCCTTATTTTATACAGAAGTGTGGTCCTCACAGTGATGTACTTTGAAGGACTTAACTTTTGTGTATGCTCATCAGCTGCTCCACCTTCTTGATTTATTTTACTGTGGCTGTTGCCCAACAGTGAAGGTTTTGTTTCTGCTTCCTGCTCAGCAATTGAAATTTAAATGGGGAGAAGCAAATAGAGTTACAAATAACATGCTTTGGTACACATTTTCATGAGGAATAATTGTCTGAACTAAAAGCTTTCAAGATTCATTAAGCACTGGGTGTTTGTGGAAAAGCTATCAGAGCATTTATGAATAATGGAACACTGGTAACTATTGCACAGTGAACTCTGCCCTTTTAGATTATGCATATATTTTGACCCTAACTGTGTACTAGCATAACATCTCCTGCATCAGCTCCTTACTACTGCAAGGACAGGAGTGGAAGCAAGAAAATCCGACTTCCATAATTATGTTGGTTCCTAAGTAGTTGTAAAAACCCATAAAACATTTGTTAAAATTGAATGTAAAATGTTAGCATTAAAAACATATTTTTAAATTGGGAGAACCACACTTCCTCTGACTTGAGACTGGTACATTTATGTTGTCTAACTTCAGGGTGATGGAACAAAATGTACAGCCTGTGCTATAGACCATATGTAGGACACTGCAGTTGAAATGATTTGTTTGGCGAAAGTTGTTAAGGATGGAAAGCCCAGCCCATGATACCTGCACTGCACCTGGTGAAACATCAAGGGTGTATCTACATGTCTTTGGGAAAGCTATAATTTGGGAAAGCTGCATTAGCCATAAGCTATGTAGGCCATTTCAATCAAGTTCAAGTAAAAATAACCCCATACTGTAAGATACCTACTTGTGTTCACACAAGTGGGTATCACTTGTTTTATATATGTTACAAACTGCCTTAATGTTCCAAACACATTGAAAAATGAGGCAAAATGTAGCACTAAGCTTCAAACATGTCTTTGGCTGTATCTGGGTGCTAGTGATACCTATAGAGAGTTTTACTTCAGCTCTCTCCAGAAATTCTTCAGTTTTGCCTGGCTGTAGTTTACAAAGGCTGTCTGGTCTCTATTCTGGAGCTATGTGGCCTGGTTCTACCAAGCCCCCCCAAATTCTTCTGGGATTAGTGCTTGAGGATGGTGTGCAGCAGACCCTGGTGCATTCAGGAGGGATTTGACTTGTTTGAAGCTGAAGGGGGTAGTGGAGCTGCTGGGAGGTTTTATGAAGCTGATACCTTTATAAAAGGGTAGACACCTTTGCTTGTGTCCAGCCCAAAGACGTGCTTGCTATTGTGTCTGTATGTAGCAGGATCTCTGATGGTGATTGGGAGCCTTTCCCCATGAGATCAATAGCAAATGCTCTGGTGACTGCAGTAGAAGCAAAAATGGGCCAGTCCTCTGGAAACTTGTGTTCTTTAAAGGTCATTCTGAAAACATAAGCAAACTAATTGCAGTATGCCTTGAATTACTGTGAGATGTTAGCATTTGAATATTTTCTTTATATTAACAGCATCTTCCACTTGTTCTCTCAAAACACTCCCTGCCCACTCCTGCTCGGTGTGTTGCTGCCTTTACACGGGCCTGCAAGCGTCTGAGGGGATTTCATTCCACTCGGGATGCCTTTGCAGCCTGACTCTCGCCTTGGTTTCACAGTTGGTGCTTTGCTGCTGGCCTCTGTCTCCTGCCCTGCCGAGCACGGCCATCGGTGCTGCTCTGCTGGAGAGGTGCCACCCTGGAGGGCATTGTCACCTCCTTATTTCCCACCTCGCGTTTCCTTCTGATGTGACAGACAGTGATTTTTGTGTGACAGAATCAGCCAGTCCCTGCTCCCTGTAACCACGGCCTTGGCTAAACTGTTGCTTTGTTTATTTTGCAGTGATCCTTTCCTGACTGTTTTAAGAGATACCTCATTACATCCCAGTATTTAATGGTTTATGAAGTACATGAAATTATGGAACAACTTCAAGACTCGTTTTCATAATATCAATTTGCAGTACCTAGATAAGTGTTCGTTTTCATTTTATTGCTTTAATAGCTGTGCTGGAAGGGTAATCTCAGTGGTTTGGCAGCACTGGTGGTCCATTAGCATCTGTTTCTCTATGAAGCACATGCCCTTCTGTCTGTGGGAGCTTGGTCCTGCCCTGAGTTAGTGAGTGAGTGGCCCAAACGTTTATTCTCATTTTGAAATGGGCTTGGGCACAGACAAGAGCAGAACTCACATCTGTGTGATTGTCCAGGATTTGCCCTTTGCTCTGCAGACAGGTAATTCCCCTTTTTCTTCTTTTCTTTCATTATTTCAAAGACCCAAATTTCATTTAGCACCTTATTGCTGCAGAGCCAGCACTGGACTCTGCAACACTGTCCTGAGATTTACTGGCTCCTGGAAATTATGTAAGGCTTCTAGTCTGAACTTCCCTTCAACCTAAAGGCACTGGAGCACAGTAGAGTTGCCAGTGTCACTAAATGAACCTTCTAATGCCCCATATTTGTTTGCCAGGTACATGCTCCCAGTCAGTAATGAAATTACTCTTCCCATCTGCTTTGATAAGCTACAAACCCTGTTATTTCTGCAAGAAATTTCTTGTAGCACACCAAGAAAAACAACTGGTTAACATGACAGGATCTCATTTTATAAACTGGTGTTGGTCCTCCTAAAATTAAAGACAAATGTAATTTACTGCCTTAGCTTAGCTAGAACTGGTATTAGGTTGACAAGTCAATAAGCACTCATTCATTGTACTTAAATACTGACATAACATTAGCTTTCTTTGAGTCTGCTGGAATGACATAGGTATTCTAAGATTTAATGAAAATAACTAGTATTTTTTACTGGCTCCCCTCAGCCAGGTCTTTTAAACTCTTGAGTGCAGGTTATTTGCCTTAAAATGTCTAAATTTAATAAGTGCTATGGAACAGCCTTGTGTTACTCAGTTAAATTGAAGCATTTTGTTATCTTCTGTTGTGGAATGGAAGCTATTTTTGAGCACTTTCTACATTATTACTGTCACTTTTAGTGTTTTTTTAAAATATCTTTAGTCTTTAATTTTGCTGCCTGGAAACTGTCTTCTTGTGTCACCTTGCTTGAGTGCTGTTTTCAAGTATTCCTGCCCTGCATTTTTTGCATTAATTTGCTTTTTGACTTTCCTCTCTTGTTTATGAGGATTTTTCATTAAAAAAAAAAATAGTCTGCATTTTTGTTGGCTGTGGAATGAACTTCAGGTGGAGTATTCAGTCCTGTAAGTGTGAGGCCAAGATTTCAGTCCATCTTTGGTTTATAAATTGTTTTCAAGCAGAGCATCCTATCTATTCTGAAGCAAGTTAATGTGCATTTACTGACTTAGCTGGCACAGGCTGAAGAGGCACTTGAATATCAAAAGCATGCTGGGGAGAAATGCATATATGTGCAAGAGATGCTAGTAACTGTTCCATTATTATTCATTTTCCAGTGAAGTGATTTAGTAATGGACCTTCACTGCAAAGATAATTTAGCTGCTAAATTATATCTGAATTACATGGGCACTTCCACTCTGTACACAGCCTGTTGGCACTTCTGTTGAAAACAGATAAAGTTTGAATACATTTGGTAGAGGAAAGCACATTAGAGAATAGAAATTAGTTTCGTTCTGCTAAGCCCACCAACCTTTTAAATATTTTCATATATTTTTTCTTCTTCTTGCCTTTTCCTTTTTAATTTTTTTTGGCTGTCTGATTTCAGGCAGCTTTTCCCCCTCATGTCACCTGAACCAGCAGGGCTGTTGCTGGTTCATCTGTTCTTTGTGGGAGAGTTTCTTTGTGCCATCCATGGCTATGGATTAAGGGCTTTCAGTGCATTACTGACAGTGCAATGTTGCTGAACTTAGCAACAAGCTTCTTCTCTCAAGTGTTTTTAATGAAACAGAAGTTTCTTGTTGCTATCTAATAGGTTTAAATACTACTGAAAAGAAATCCCCTCCATTGCAGTTAATCAGATTTTGTTTGCTCCCCGTGATAACATAAGCTTGCTAGTTCTGACATGTTGAGGGAGATGAGACCTGAATGTTTAATTTTAACAAAGAAGGCAGGAAAAAAATGGGGTTTGTGTGGGAAAACTTCCCTTGCAGTTCATAAAACCAAGAAGGGGGAGAAAAGAGGGTACAGTAATAAATTTTCTTCCTTTTACAACTCGTCTTAGAACAGAATGCATGAGGAATACTTGCAAATTTATACACAGTAACGTAATTATATTTTCACAACAGTATAATTTTGCTTCAAAATTAATATCAGAAATTTGCTTTCTTTTTTTTCTAAGAGCTATAGCAAGAATAATGTTTGCCAAACACTCATGTTTTTAACTACTTCCCCAAAGAGCAGCTTGGGAACTCTCCAAGGATTACCATACTGCTGACTTCAGAAGAAATTAGAGAGCACAGAAAGAAATTTATTTGCAACCCAGGCAGCAAGGGAAGAACAAATCCCAAGTGATCGTAGGAACTGCTGACACCGAATTGCCTGGAAACAACGTGTTTGGTGCATTTTGGAATTGCTTTGTGTGACACAGAGAAGCCCCTGGGTTGGAGTGAGCCAGGGGGCACCTGCAGCAGGAGCTGAAATTGTCTCTGCATTGAATGATTAAGAGCTTGATTCTCACAGTTTATCATTTCTAAAAAATACACATAGCTGGTAGTAATTGTATAGCAAGGCCTCATCTGACACTTCAGATTTATCTGACAAGATTTTCCATGTTTTAACATTTGCCAGTCTGTGACCTTTTCATCTGGCCTCTTCTGTGTGCAGTTGATGGGGGTTATTTTATTGCTTATTTACTGCATATACATTTTTGGTGAAAATGAGTTAGAGACTACTGGGAGAGCACTATAAAATGTCAAAAGGGAATTGCCAGCTTTGCCTTCGGTGAAGAGATTGGATAATGTTTGCTGAAGATCTAATAACCAGGTGTAGTATTAAGATGAAGAGCAATATTCCCTCCCTCCCTGCAACTCTGTGCTTTACAAATGAGGCTCAGATGGTAGGGAAAGAAAATAGCCCAGTAATATATAAGTCTATTATGCTGTAAATACACAAGGGAGCTTAATTAAGGTTGTTCAGGAAATCTTGCTTGACAGTTTGCTTTGAATGTGTGATTTTATAAACTTAATGCTCTTTTAGAGCAGTAGTTTCTAAACTACTGTGTGTTTTCTAAAAAAGTGTGTAATATACTTGCTTCAGGGGGAACCTGCAAGCAGGAACTGTGAGATGCATTGAGCTCACATAAGAACTGTGAGATGCATTCAGCTCACACAAGAACTGCTCTTACAAGATGCTGATCTTGCTACCAGAGGAGTCCGAGTTGTGCTGAGGCCAGTGTGTGGTGCCAGCCATGTTTGGGTCTCTGGCTGTTGGGAGAGGACTCATCGTGTGCTCCTTGATCATACCTGATTCCTGCTGAACAGAGAAATCCCAGCACTGAAGTTATGGGTGGTCCTTGTTCTTGCAAGACTGTGTTTTTTTGGGAGTGCAAGGTGGGCATGAAGGGACTTGCTGTGCAGACATTTGGTGGTGGCAGCAATAAAGTCTTGAGCTTTGTCCAGCCATGGCTGTTCCATGTGTGAGGAAGTTTAAAACCTTCCTTGTGGGTAGGTGAAAGATGGAGGTCTGGATTATCCCTCCTAACATGAAGGCAGCTGTTTAAGGCACTGTTAATGTCACAGACTCCAGCTCCCCACAGGAGCATCCCTAGACATGGACGAGGACTGGTTTGGTTCCCAAGGCTCTGCAGGGACAAGTTTGTTGGCCTGTGGCTGTGGTACCTGTGACTCTGGGGCTTGTTTAAAGGTCACTCTGTTGTCCCTTTACAGCTTTCCTTCCTCTGCTACCTGGAAAGTGCATGAGGGGTAATGCCCTTCAAATCATTAAATTGAACACAGAGTTCTGTCATCTTAGAATGATACTGAATAATAGAGTATTGCACCACCACATATTGTGCTGCTGTGCCTTTTGAACACTGGATTAGTGAATTGTCCAGGTTTCTGACTTCTGTACTCAGTCTCTGAGGTCTCACAGGTCAGGGAAGTACATACGTGTGTGGATACTTGTTTACACACGTGCTTGAAAAAGTGGGTGGTTTCTTCTCTTCAATCCAGTAGAGTCTTTCTCTTCTCCTGTTTCTTCAAAGAAAGTAATTTGCTTGTGATCCAGTAATGTGCAATGTAATCTTTTAAATGGTTGATTTATTTATTCTTATTGTGGTTTGTTTTTTTACACTGGCATTTTGAAAGTGGGGGCCAACTGGCATTCTGCATAGGGGAACAGAATAATTTGCTTTGTCAGTATTTTACCCTGAAGTATCTTGTTCAATGTAAATTGAAATTAATTACCTTTTTTCTCTCCTCTGCAAAACCAATTACAATACTGTCACCTATTTAGGATTAATACCACTAAATGTATCCCCTTTTCCAGATAAATATTCCACTTAGTACACAGGTATTCTACTTACCAGAGGTTTGTGTGTAGGCAGGAGTTACATCAATTTCAATTAAATCCCTCTTGCCTGTTACAGAATTTTGTGTTTATGTCCTTCATTTGAGTGAAATGTGACTTACATTGATGGAATTTAAATAATTTCATCACTTAACATAATTACTATTGCAAAATGAGGATTACAAATGTCCAGTTGAATGGTTGGGGCTCCCCCCCTATCATGAGTTCTACACTGTGATACTGGTACTAGATATATTTAAACATTTTAAATGTGTTAGGACAGTGAAAGAGTGAGAACCTGTGGTGAAACTGAAGATGATGGTAGAAAGGATCAGGATTTTACTTATGCAAAAAGAGACCCTCCTATCTTGGTTCTGAATACCAGATCCTATTTGAATACTTTGGGTGTTGTGAGTGGACTAACTTTACTGTTGGTGGGAAGGACATGTTTGCTATCTGATTTTACTGGTTTTTCTCTCTCCCTAATTTTGTGTTTGGCTGTATTTTAGGAGGAATGGACTGATGAGAAAGTAAAGTTAGGCAATGGCAATTAAAATAGGGATTTCAAATGTCCTCAGGTCTGAGGATGCTTGGCTTTTTTTTATAATACAGGATATGTGTTAAAGTCCCTGGATTTATCACTTTCAGAGGTATCAGAGCTTGTCAGAACTGCCACTAATTGTTGTCCCTTTGTGCCATTGCCAGCTGTACTGTCTCACCCTAGGACCTCTCCAGGCCCTGAGGGACACGTGGAGCACTAAGCAGGAATTGGTCCTGATTATATAGTATTGATCCATACAAGCAGGTGAAAAGGAAAATGATGGAGGCTTTTGCAAGAACCCACATCTGTCAAACTCTGCAGGTTTCTGGGATTCCTTCTGCTGTCATTTTGTCTGAGTTTGCTTTCTTATTTTGAGTTCACAAAGTAGAAGACTTGGCCCTCAGCCCTGAGTCTGTCCATGCAGGTGGAGTGTGGTTTTTACAGGACTGTGATGTGAACGTCCCAGTAATTGGTCTCACCAGTATGGAAGTTTCCTCCCCACACACCCCTCATGCTTAGAATATAAGCTCTGGAGAGTTTGCTTTTATTTTTTTAGTGAGGTTAAACAAGATGCAAGTATAGTTTTCATGGAAATAGCTATATATAAATTAGTCATCTGCTTCTAAAGTGATAAAAAGTGATCTAAATACTGCTAGGAGAGAAAAAAAGAAGTGTTCTCTAATCTATATACACATTGAAAAATACTTTTGTTTGGCTCAGGAAAGCACTCAGCATGAATTCCCTCCTACCCAAGTACTCCAAGAGCTGATGTTACAGTGAACCAGTCATGTGGCAAATTAAAAAGTCTGGTGGACGGATGATATGGTTCCAAGAACTCAATAAAACTTATTACCTACAAGACTGATCTTTCTATTCCAGTGACATATGTGCTGGTACTTCTGCAACAACAGGAATAATTAAGGAAAAAAAATACTGATTTAGTATTTTGATGCTTAATTTTAATGGAACAAAAGAACTAATTTCTACCATGGTATATACAGGATTAAATGGAAAATCTCCCCTCCATTGCTTTCCCAAAAATATGTAAATTTCCTAGCTGAAGTCATGCTTGTTAAGCTCAAGTGATGATGGAGGTGTGAATATATTAAGGGAAAACCTGAGAGGCTGAAGTAGACAGGAATGATTTCCTCATCAGGAATGTGAATGTATCAGTTTAATATGGAAAAAGCCTCCTTGCATTTAGGCCTAGTGGCAGCTGAGAAACACACAGTTGGTCTTTCCTGTGAATCAGCTGATCTTAGAAAACTTCCATATGAGATGGTTTAGAAACAGCAAATTCTCTCATGCGTCCCTGGTCCATGAACTGATTGGTGTTGGTGTGTGATTATCCAGGACAGGAAACAATAGGGAAAACATTCCAATCCCAGCACCCCAAGTCAGGCAGACCCCTAAGTAAGAGTTGTTTTGAGCACTGAGGTAAATGTGATGAGCAGCAGTGTAGGAAATCAGCTGCTCGTGAAGTCTGCCTCCTCTGCCAGCCTGTGTTTTGCTGTGCCCCAGGAGTGCCAGTGGGAGCTGCAGAAGTGATGCTCACTCTGCCATTTCGAGATGGATTTGGAAGTTCAGCCTGCAACAGGGGCACTGGCTTAAGCACCACAAACAGGCTCTGGTGCCTGCTTGGTCAGCCCTGTGGGAGTGCAAGAAGGGTGTGGAGGGAGGAACTGGAACCCTGTCTTGCTTTCTGCAGTCTTTTCACAGGAGAATGCCAGAGAACTCCTTGAAGTTGAGCTTGCAGGCTGTGTGCAGAGGGAACCTGCATGGCCAGCTGGCAGCCTTACAAGTGTTAGAAGCACCCTCCTGTTCCTGGGATAGTAGGAAATCATGTTAGCTCCATCTTTTTTTAATTTGGGGGTGTCAGGAGAGGCTAGATCTTGAGTGCTCTGAATATTAATCCTACTAGACAATCATTAAAGTTGGAAAAGGTCTCCAAGATCACCAGGTCCAGCTGTTAACCCACCACCACTGCTAAACCATGTCCACAAGTGCCACTTTCACACACTTTTTGACCATTTCCAGGGATGATGATTCCACTGCTTCTCTAAGCAACCTATTTCAGTGCCTGAATTCTATGATTGTGTATGGGAATGGCAGTATATTTTTAGCTCTTAGGACAAAAAGCTGGGTTTTGCCCATATTGATATGGGTTTAGGCTTATGCTGGAGCATCTATTTCTCTATAAATAATTCAAAACTATTGTCATTATTTGGTATAGGCCTTAAAGGTGTTAGGTAATTCTAACCTTAAGCAAAATTATTTTAATTTTCATTTCTACTTGCAGCAGTGTTGTGTACACCAAGAGAAATTCTCATTGTAAACTGCTTTTATTTCAGTGTTTTGATGCCAGTAGCACAACTTTGTGCCCTTGGTCTTCTCTTTCTTCCTCTGAGCCAAATAAGTTCAAGAAACATTCTCAGCTAATGATAACCATGCAGCAGCAGTGACTCTGCAGTTCTGGGAGCTCTGAATTATATCAATAAAGTCAGGAGCTTGACTCAAGTATTTTGGGATGTTCCTTTTGTTCTGTTGCCTTGGCTTTCTCCCCTCATTTGCTTATATTGTCTTTGGAAGGATGTATTTCCTTCATTTGACTAGCAGGGAGGGCTTGCATTGCTGGATTCTTTTTATAGTCAGTTCTGCTCTTCAACAGAGTTTGCAGATGGAGTAATTGCCATGCACGCAGCACCAGCTCCCTTTGTTCCTGCCCTGACAGGTTGCTTTTTGGTTGACTTGACTTTGAAGTTCTGAGTTCCCATTTCTTAGAAATTTGTTGTGGTTTTTTGACATTATTTCTTGTATGTTTACGAAGCTTTCCATTCACATTCCCTTCTTGTCACTGCCTTTGCACGGGCTGGTTATGAGAGAGATTTGAGTGTTACAAATAATAAATTAGAAGGAGACAGTGCAGTTCAGCAAAGCTCTTGGGGAGCAGCTCTGTTGTTAACACTCCTCCTCTTGCTGGTGACACGAGGCAGGGATGGACACGCATGGCTAAGGGGGTGGCATTGTGGCCTTGTCATGGGCTTTGTCTCAGGCTGTGTTTGTGTTGGACAGAGACTGGCTTGAGTTGTTCAGCTCTTACACAGGATCATTGTGGAAGCAGTTCATGTCTGTTAGCTGTGAACAGATGGTAATGCATTATTTTTGGCATGGGGAAGGAAAAGGAGACCTCACGTTGCATATGAATAGACATCTCTGGGGCTTGTCCTACCAAAGTGAGGATGCAGAAGTAAAAGGAGAGCAAAACTGAGCTGGCCCTTTGTGCCCTGCTGTGCCCTTCAGTCACTCCTGGCTTTATCTGTTGCTTCTGGAAATTCTTTAACCTTACAGTGGATACAAATGTAGTAGGATTGATGAGCATATTTATTTTAGCTTGTCAAAAAGATAACTCTTTGCAGTTTTTGGAATAGAAATAGAGATGGATTGGTAGATGGGCCCGCAAGTTGGGTGAGAAATGTAAGGACTAGCCTGACTATAGTAACATAGTGTCATTTGGGCTTTTATTATCACTGTGATTTGGATTGTGTTCTGTATTGACCGTTGTGTTACTACAGGCAAAAAGACAACACAGAGAGATGTTGCACTCCATGTGTGGGGAAACTGGGGACACTGCTGTGCTGAGGCTGGTTTAATAACTGCTAGAAAAAGCCCATGACAAGCTCACCTGTATTTGTTGACTGATTAGAACAGAGATTGTGGACAGTTGGAAGGAAAGATCATATTTTGGTTTAGACTCCATGATAAGAACCTAAACATTTGCAAGGAGCCAAGAAACAGGCTGATCCTTCACCATAGGAAGCTTCTCAATTCCTCCCTCCCCACACACTTCCCTTGCTCTGTTTCCTGCTATATTCACTCACTATTCAACTTTCAGTCCAGCTCTTGGAATGTGTGGGCTGTGACACAGGTGCCTCATGACCTCCAAAATAAACTCCACAAAGCTCCTTGGGGGAGCTCTGCAAACCCAGGGGGATGCAGAACGAGACCAGGGCATTTGAAATTGAGATTGTTTAGCTTTTAATAAGAATCTTAGAAGGTGAGTGCAGTCAACAGATGGAGGAAAATCTGAGAAGCTGAGAAACCTCATGCTGGGTGAGATGTGGCACTACAGGTTCATCGTTTAAGCTCCCAACAGCATTTTCCTTATTGAAGAATTAACAATTTGGGGTGGAGAAGTGGAAAGCTCTTTATATTCTATGCAGAGTCCAGCATGAGCTTTCAGGGCTGAGGGACTGCTCTCCAGAACAAAGCCTGGTAGATTCTGAGATATATGTGATGCCTGGTCCCCTGTAGTTTCTTAGTTGTCTGTCTTTTAGTTTGTTTAAATAAAACTTGACTTGTGGCATGACAGAATTTTTTCTTGGATGCATTTTTAATGAGCTCTTCTACAGTTGGTAGGACCCAGAGGTAGTTCAACATCATCTGCTCAGTGCTGCTGATGCTTGTCAGAAATTCGTATTTGACAACACTTCATGATTTCAAAAGCTACTGAAACACTGATTATATATTTTATTTTTAATTCTGAATGTTTTGCAGTGGTAGGTTGGTTTGCTTTGCGTTGCTGCCGCTTTTAGATGTGACTTCTGTGGTCACAAATGTTTTCAGGTCAGCTCAGAATAATGAAATGCGAAGACACAATGTACTCATTGTACATGAGTGTTTGTGATGGTCAGCTCTGAGGTTTGCCTTCAGCCCTCTCCTGAGGGAGTCATCTCTTATCTTTTCAGCCAAAGGGTGCTGTGCTACCAAGCCTGGTCAAGTTAATCATACTGGACTGCACAGGTGTGCAAAAATGCAGATTTGTGTATTAGCTTTTGACACTGGTGTGCTATTGCCTTTTAATTAATTCTCTTGGCCTTAATGTAATGACCATTGTAAGGCATTAATATGCTAAGATAGTAAAAAAAATGCTTTTATTTTTTTACTATAGTGTGAATAAGAAAGCAAAAGTTATCAGTTTATAGCGTTTTAAATTGATTTTATAAATGACAAAAACTATGCACTCAAAGAAAATCAAAATTATGGTACTAAATTTACAGGGACAAGACATAGGCGTGTTTTAACTCTTTGATGAATGTACCTTGCAGTTTCGTTTGGATCCAAGTGATTTAAAAGCTGGCATATAGATTTGAAATTATTTTTATCTCTTTGTAGCAGGTATAAATGGATTTGATTTTTAAGATAAAGGGGTAGGAGAATGTTCAATCATGGGAAAAGTTATTTTTGGACCAGAAAGAGCCACCTTTACTTCCAGAATGTCTTATGAAGACTTTCTGGCAGTCACTGGGGCAGAAAACCAGCAACCTCCTTAAGCAGCAATTTAAATACTTTCACACATCACATTGGGCATATCTTTAATATCTGCTGTCACTTGTGACGGGCTTGTTTCTTCCTTCTAAGTTACACATGATCAAGAGGGAGAGACTCCATGGTGATGGTTTCTAATGGTTCTAGTTCTCTGAGAGAACAAATCTCTGGGGTGCTCTAGTGTAAAGAAACACTGTCCCTTTCTAACTGTGATAAATTTCTGAACCTGGTGTCTTTGTGAATTCTGTCTGTAAAATGATGATTATTTGCCTAAATGAGCGCTATAAATAAACATTCTATATTTTAACAGGTGTGGTTGCCACTGCAGTACAGCTGCTGTACTTGAGAGAAAAAGGTATTCTATTTTAATGAAGTAGCAAAAAGGCTTTGCATGTCTTTGCTTGAATTCAGTGCATAATTTAAAACGCGTAGAAAGTTATTTTGTAGTGTATATACTCCATAATACTTAGCAGTAAATTTGTATCACACATTATCTTTGTTGAGTAAGTGTAGGGGAACAGAGCATGCTCCCAGCAGCAATGGATCTGGCAAAGCTTGTGGGTTTGGTGATAAAATTTCCAATTTCATACTTATTCTCAAGTCAAGTGAGACAGGAGATGGCTGAAATGCCTCTGAGGGGCACAACCCAAACATCTCAAAGTTGAAGAGGGCTCTGTGACTGATTGCTAAGTGCAGGATGGATTTACACATACTGCTTTCAGAAAACATTTAAAGTTGCAAAGCAGTATCAGTTCCATGCAGGTTTTGTCCACCTATTTTGGGTCTACATATGGCCAAGGTGTGAATTTAGTACAAAATTTTCCTGATGTTTTATGTATTGAGTTAAATACACGTGGTTCTACAGCTGTTACTGGTGCTCTCTGGACAGAGCTGTGTGGTTATATCTCATCCCTTCCCTCTATGATAAATGTAGCACATTGCTTTTCAGGGGGAAGTTGGTTGTTTTTAAGAACAAATTCAGCTCACTGGCTCCACTGGCAATGTCAGGAGAGGCCAGGTGCATAAATCTCTGTCTCACAGGCTCGGGAGCAGAAGCTCTGCACTTTGTTTCACCATTAGGCAGAGTCAAATTCTCACCTGGTGTGTGTTGACACAGGCTCTGAAGTCAGTGAACCTTTCCAGTGATCTCTGGACACAGATGGTGATCATTACTTCCAGAGGCCACCATACCTAAGCTCATCAAAGAGTGGAGTGATAAAGCTGCTTCTTGATCTCTGCATCCTAAAGATTGACAGGAGTAATGACTGGACCCCCCACGACAATGGAGAGCTCTCTGGCCTAGAAAAATTCCCTTATGCCCTTGTGCTTACACCAGCAAAATTGGGTGCAATTACTTCTTTCTGTAGCAGAAAAGACATTGAGGTCTTTCCTCTCCAAGTCTGGAAGCAGCAGCTTGGAGTTGCTGCCCTGCCTGTAGACCAGCCTTGACTTGCTGTGCCTTGCAGAGTGCTTTGTTTACCCTGTAGGAGATGTTATGGAAGAGGGCTGGAAGGAATTGTTGTGCCTGAGATACTCAGGAGGTGTTTTTGTTGATCAAAAGTGTCCAACTGTGTTGCAGAGGTGACTTTCTGAAGGCAGGTGGAGAAACAGATCCATGAGTAGTGACTGCCATGGAATTGATGCAATCAGCTCCTGTCAGTGCTCTCAGCTGTAGGTGCAAGGCAATCTTGGAAAAATCTCTGCAGCATCACTTGGCAGGTTCGTGTGCTGCCTCTGAGTACCTCTGCTCTCACTCACAGTTTCAGCTATTCCTTTAATGTTGTGAAAGTAGTGCTTGTATTTTAAAGTGGGTTTTAGATTTTAACAACAGCTCTTTCTGCAAGAGTTGATATTTCTCAGTGTTCTCTCAGCATTTAAAATGTCAGAGCTCTTGGAAATAGCAGGCTTAATGTACAGTGGTCAGTGCTAATGGAATTTCTAAATATTTCCTTCTGTGTCAGGCTGTTGGAAATTCTTTGCTTTTGTTTAACTTTGTGATTTCCATGCTCTGATTATTTTTTTCCCACCCAGGTTGCTTAATGCATGCCATAACCAGAACACTTGTTTCTCTGTGTGGAAAACATATTGTTTCTGGGGGAGAAATGCAGAACTTATAATCAAAATGTTCAATTATTCCTAATTATACTTGGTTTTTATTTTAATTGTTGTTGTCTGTGCTGATAATTGTCAGGTGCTCTCAAAACTTGCTTCTTGAAGAGTGAGCTTTAGAGTCTTGTTGGGGAGGGTTGCTTAACCCAAACAGAAAAGTAATTCTTTGTAACCCACTGTTAGCTCTGAGTCAGTTTGTGCTTGTGGAACTGCCAGATTGACTTAAAGCTTTCTATTGCTTCTTTTTGGGGTTTTGGCAAGGAACACGTCTGGACACCCTGTCCTTCCTGTACAGCAGGCTGATCTTCCTGAGAAATAGACCTTGTTCTGTTCTTCTCTACAGCTGCTCTCAGCCTGGCTTGCTCTTAAACTTTCAGAGACTCTTTCACAGACCTGGTCCCGTTACCCAGAGCCAGCAGCATGGGGGGTAAAGTCAGCCTGGGTAGCCACCTCCATGTCCCTCAGTTTGCTGCTTTTCCATGCCTGGGATTCCCCTGAGGGTTTTGGGGATGGACAGGTTGCCTTGTTATTCCAGAAAGATGCAAATACCAGAGACTGGCCACATTTGTGCCTTTTTGCAGACTTTCAGGATTCAAGGATGCAAGTGTGTCACTGGTGTTGCCAAGGCATGTGTCAGTGCTGTGGGATGACTCCTAGCATGGGAATGCCTGCTCTGCAATAAATATGATATAAAACATGGGCTGAAGTGTCAGTGAAGGGCCCTGAGCACCCACACTCAATGTTGGTACCTTTGGGCAGCTGCTGTGTCTGCCAGCTGGAGCAACAGGAGGTGTTATTCTCATGTGGATCTTAGAATGGTTTCCTGAAGTTGTGTTTCTTCACCCAATTTTATTTCAAACATGACTCTTTTGGTGATGGGGAGGAAAAGCAATCCTAAGTTTTGAAGTTGAGAAATTCAGTCTCACAGAGGATGTCTGAGCTGGATCAGTCATGATCCAGCACAAACAGCAACGGCTTCTTTAGTACTTCTGGAATTAGTCCTCAAAACTCTTCAAGCTATGATCGCTAAAGGAAATTTTCCTGGGCCCTTTTACATACATCACTTAAATCCCCTTTTATATCAGTTCAAAAGAAAAACAAATACACAAATGATATGGGACCCTATAGAATCTTTTTAGAGAGGGATATATTTGAGTATAGAAGCTTAACTGTTCTTTTAAGTCCCTGAATAGCTCCTAGAATATTTGTCACTGCCACCTCTTTGAATTGGAAGAGAACAATCTGTGTTTTCCGAGACAGAGTGAATCTAGACTGGCACTCTTCTTTCTCTGTATCAGGAAAATATTCAAACAGTATTCCAAGCAAGATGAGTACTGCAGGCAAAGCCTCATCAGGATCCTAGTGAAAGCCAGTCATTAACAATCTCTTGCATCTCAAGATCTCTATTATCATTGTGTTTGCACACTGCTTATTTCTCTGTGCTGAAGGACAGCAAGCAGGAAAACCCCTTTGGTTTGAGACCGAGTCTGGTCTGCAGACAGCATTACTCTGGAGGTGTTAGGAGGTGTTTCTGTCCTCATTCTTTTCGATTTCACTGTTCTGTGTGTGACCCTTTGACATTTGCATATGGCAGGAGTCTGAGACAAGACAGTGAAGGATTTGCCTGAAGGAAAGTAGACTCTGCTAAGAAAAGGAGCCTCTGAACCTGGGTTATGTGCACACAGTCTCAGGGATGAGGCTGGCTGGCTCTAGATATTATTAGTGTGACACAGAAATTACAGTCTCTGGCTCATGGCAGAGACAATGGTCCCTGAAAAACTGGAAGACATCTGGCACAGGGAAAAGTTTGTGCAGAAGCAAAATCTTCTGTGTGAAAATGAGGTGTTTGAGACAGTAAACAGCATAATTCCCATGGCAGTTTCTAGGTGTCACTCTGAGAAATACACATGTTCCTAGGATAATTTTTTTTCATCTTGCTTCCTTCATGGGATACGATGATATCCCAGGTGTCAGACTTGCTCAGGTAGAGGCTCAGTGCCTCGGTAATTTTTTTCCTTCACATACCTCAGAAAGCATCCCTGAAATGTTACTCTGATGTCTCCCTGGACTTGCTGAAGTCCCAGGAACCATTTTCTCAGCTCTGACTCAGAAGTGCCATTCTCTAACTTTTGATCTTTGGCACTACTTTCCTATATTCTATGACTTAGAGTTTATTTTAATCTTTCCTGCAAGAAATACTTCGTGACATTGCTAGGGTTCACTTAGGTGCAAAGTGACACTATATATTATAAGGAGAAAGAATGGCAAAAAGAAAAATTGGCATGTTTGCATTGCCTGATCTTTTGTCTTAGTGCTGCCCAGAGAAATAGAACTGTCTCTGCAAACAACAAAATCAGGAAATTATTTTCTTAGTCCTTCTTCGTGATGTGTGTATACCAATATTCCTGGGGGATTTATTGGTGATCAATATTTGCTGTGAGCCTACCAAAATAATTTTTATGTTGCTGTTGCTGAGGGTTTTAAAAATAATCCAGACTTCACTAATTTTCAGCCTTCTGTGCAAGGGAGGCAACTGGGAAGATGCACCCAGTGGCCATTATCCTGGCTTGGAATCCCTGGCTGGATGGTTCCCTTGTGGAACCTGTCCTGGCTGTCCCCTCCAAGGCCAGCTCTTCCCCTTCACTCCCAGATGCAGCAGTGCAGCTGATTTTGGAACCCCTTAGGCACTGCTGTATTATGCTAATGTAAGGTCTCTCCTTCTCCATAGTATCCCTATTATACAGTATCACCATCCATCAAAGTGCTGGTGGAAGGAAGCAGAATTCTCTTAGGTTTGGTGCAGAAACATAGCTTAACATAGATTTAGACAATCTATTTTTTCCTTAAATTGTGTCTTGCTAGTCAGTGCTGTAACTTCTACAATAATCATTAAAGCTAAACCACAGGTTAAACTATTCCATCCATTTAATGAATTAACCTGTTCAAGGAGTATTTTCCAGAACCTTATAGCATATTAGGAAGGGCTTTGAAGTGATGATAGAGTGCTGCATATTTGAGAGAACGTACTTGCCTTGCATCAGGGCTGCATGCCTGATGGGGTTTCTTGACATGGATATAAGCACAGGACTGCTACAGGGGAGCACAACTCAACTTACATTTGTGGAAGTGTACCTTCCAGAGGGGATTTGATCCATTACATCTCCTCAAATGTGCTTTTCTTTGTTTTTCACCCAAACTCTTCTAGAGTGGTATTCAGGGCTGGACCAGGTACCTCATTATTGTCCTAGAAGCATAGCTGCTTCTCAAAAAGTGGGTTTTTTTTTTAGTGTTGGAAGGGACTCTGACATCTAGACTGGAGTTCACTTGTTTTCTTCTTTTCTTCTGGAGAGTAGTGAATTTTGCTTGGAATTTTCCTTTTTTCTACCAACCCAAGCAGGACTTCCTGGATCAGGGGAGACTCCGTAGCAGCAGAGGGGTAGGAAGCCATTATTCCCAGAGAGAAGAGCTGTGATTTGTGTTCTCTTTCCTTCTGAACAGTTTTAGGGACAAAAGAGCTTGATCCTAAAACAACATCTCTGCTGGGAGTTATTCCACAGCTCCATGGAATTTTGAGAATGAGTTTCCTTGTGCTGACACTTAGTATTTTATTGTAGCCTTGCATGTGGCACTGCCTTGATAGTGCAGGAAATGTCAAACCAGAGATCTGTGGAAGGGGGAAGAATTCAAGGCTTTGTTTTTACTGTCTCATTTCTCACATACTTGATTTAAACATCAAAAATAGGTTCCTTTTTGCTTTAAAGGTCCTCCCACAAAGCTGCAGGTCCCTGAACAAGCTCGAACACTTTGATAAATCAGTGAACCTCTCTGGGACTTGAGATGGATCTCAAGGCCCAAGAACTGTCAGGGAGAGGTGCCCAGGCTGGTGTCCATGAGATGTGCAGGTACTGCCTGTGCTTCAGGTGCCCAGGAACTGGTGCTTTAAAGTTAAAATAACCCAGTTGAAGTCAGAGGCTGAAATGGCTGGTAAGGTAGAGGGAAAGTGCACTGTGGAGAAAACGGAAGGAGTGTTAGGGGCAAGACTACTGAAGGAGATTTAACTCCCTGAAGGATGTAAGAGCAAGTCAGGTTACCAGATATGAAATTGGCTTCTCTGGTAAACTTACCTTACTGTGACTTCTCTAAAACCCCATTGCTGAGCTGTGGGGGTTTTACAAATATACCTGGTAACAGCACATATAATACATTTGTTAATTATTTATAATCTGGCAAAGTTCACATACTGCTTTTGCATGAATGGTATGGGTAGATGATTGTATTGGAAGCTTCTGTGATGATAACTTTAAAGCTTGTATAGCAATAAACACAAATCCTGCAGTGCTGTGTGTTTTAAAGTCCCTATTCTCAAACTGATCTGATGTTAAAGGACTGAATGTAAACAGCTGTGCAGATTTCTGTAAAGCTACACATCAATGAGGGTTGTGGCCTAAAATACTTGGGTATGTTTACACAGTGCATTTGTCCAAAGATATGATGAAAAGTCTCTTTGCAGTGCCAAGAAAATTGTCCCACAAGCAGTGGAGCACACTCAGTCCATCATTGCCAGTTCGGTCAAGGCTGAATAGCAGCCCACAAGCCCCAGAACTGGGTAAGTGCCTCTGTAATTTGTCTTCTGACACTGCACTGCCTGCAGCTCTGCCAAGGAAATGGAAAAATGTGGAGCAAGCCCTGAGCAACCCGTCACAACACAATGAATCCAGCTTCCAGAACTATTGTAACTGGGATGCTGCTCTCCTCACACATGCCAGCAGCTACGACAAACTAAACAAAACAAAACAAAAGCAACAACCCTCCTTTTTGAAAGAAACAAGGGAGGGGAAGTCACACGATTTGCTATTTTGTGAAAATAGCATAAACATGGCAGTTTGTGCAGCAGGATTGGTAAACAAGAGGCAAGTCTAGATCCATGTGGGCTCCTTGGTTCAGGTCCCAGTTTTCATACCCCTCTGACCAGAAAGAGCTCAAGGAAGCACAGAAGATTTTCCTTTTGGTCATGCTCTGCAACATGAACTTTACTGTAGTAGTACATCCTGACACAGCTTAGGTGAAGTGGAGCAGGAGCTGCTCTTGCAGACAGAAAATCTCCTTTGGCACCAGTAGGTGAGGTGGTGACTTCACAGGGAATTGGCTATTCTGTGTTATTGTCAGAAGTATGAAGTGAGGGGAACTCAGCAAGAGGCTGTTTTTGAAGCTGAGGACCCTCAGAGTTTGGATGCAGTACAATTTCTTGCTTTGCTTTTTGTCGTGGACACGTAGGGTCACACCAGGGATCTCTTGAATCACCAGGGTGCTTTGAGAGACAATGCAGCTTTCTGATCATGCCAGTATATAATGTCCAAAATATTTTCCTGTTTGTGCCATGTTTCCTCTTTATTTTTTCCTTTTTTTCCAGACATGTTATTAAATGCAGTACTTTTTATTCATATAAAGTAGATTTTTTCTTCTGATAAATACATTCTTCAAACAGAACTTAATGGCAGAAATTTCCTGAGCAAAAATAAACCACATCTCTGGGTTGAAGCTGTGCTAGTGAGAAAACATAACTCTTTTCATCTTCAAAGCACTGTGCAAACTTGAAATAATGGATTTTTTTTTTTTTTAAATCAAGCCTGTGAAGTATGTATTAATGTTCCAGATGAAAGATGGGAACCAAAAAGAGAGGTTAAGTTAAAGTTTTTGGGATCAGAGCCAGCTTTGCATACTCTCTGGGCTGCTTGGACCTATAGAATATGGGATTCATGATTATTGACACTTCTGTCAGTCCACAGTAATAGAATATCCTGAGTTAGAAGGGAATCACAAGGATCATCAGTCCAGCTCTGCACAGATACCCCAACAATCCCACCTTGTGCCTGGGAGCACAAACATTGTCCAAACCCTCCTGGAGCTCTGGCAGCCTTGGGGCTGTGCTCATTCCCTGGGGAGCTTGATCCAGTGCCCCACCACCCTCTGGGGAGGAACCTTTCCTGATATCCAACCCAAACCTCCTGACACAGCTTCATGTCATTCCCCCAGGTCCTGACCCTGGGCACTGGAGAGGAGAGATCAATGTCTGCCCTTCCACTTCTCCTCGTGAGGAAGCTGTAGAAATTATTTGGATGCAATAAAACTTACTGAAGTTACTGGAGATTCACTAGGAATAAATGTGTTTAGCCTATTTCAAGTGCCAAGGAGCAGCACCACTGAGCAAACAGTCCTCGTTTATTACCTACTTTGAATAATTAAGATGAGAAACTTTCTACCTATTGGAAAGAAAGTGAAACACAAAAGTTTCAGTGTGCTTCATGCTGCAGCCCAGGGCAATCTGCACACTCACCCCAACACACCCAGAATTTCATTATGGGATTTTTCTTCTTTTGTTGTTATTTTAC
Source organism: Lonchura striata (assembly GCF_050655825.1). Classification (NCBI taxonomy): domain Eukaryota; kingdom Metazoa; phylum Chordata; class Aves; order Passeriformes; family Estrildidae; genus Lonchura; species Lonchura striata. The sequence continues at coordinate 5,703,533 of NC_140710.1, forward strand.
TGGGTAATGTTTTTATTGCTTTGGTATGAGATGCTGTGCTGTCCTTCTCTACAGCAAAGATATGAATGTGGCCTTGGTGCTACACTAATGACCAATTTACTGATTTACAAGCACAGACCAGTGAACATGATCTGTTGTAACAGTACAAGAACTTGTAATTCATATTAGTACTTGGCAGAACATGGAAGTCCAACCATCTCTCATTTCAGTTTCTGCAGCCACTGCTGGCAGTATCCATCCATTGCTCCCAGTGCCCTGTGAGTTAGCAGGAGCAGTTCAGAAAATGTTTTTAATTAATGTGTTAAACAGCTGAGAATGTTCTTAGGAGTGGATTAAACATATTTGGCTTTGCCATTGGTATTAACTGTTCACAGGAAGTGTTTCTAGGACAAGGACTTCTTACTGGTGTTAAAAAATAAAGGGTGTTTGGAGTTTTCAGGCTCTGCAGAAATTTCAGCATCTCAGCAATACCTTTAGGAATGTATGTGTGATATTGCAATGTGGTGAGTTTATGACATCCTGGCAGCTGTTAGGGTGGCTCAGCATGTTGTGATGATAAAGTCTGTTTATTCTAAGCATGGTAACACAAGCAGCATTGTAACTTAATGATTTAATTTATTTCCTAGCTCATTCTTGAAAATGTTACAAGGCAAATAAGAAGGAAATAGAAAATTAGGATGAGATCTGGGATCTCTGAAGTGAAAGATTTTGAGTCCAAAATGTTATGCAGATGCCAGGCAAGTACTTTTGAACCAAATGAAAGAAAAAGTTGATTTATAGAAGCAACTGTTGTTTATACACAGGTCATCAAAGGAGCACGTTATGGAAATTGGCAATAAATTAAGATGAACTGAAGGCAGGAGATGGGATGGAAGAATGAGCCCACCAGAGTAATTCAAGCACAACTCAGTTGAAAGGTCAAGTTATTGAGTGGTAGCTACTGTTCCCACGAGATCAGGATAGGGGAAGGCAGCCAGATGCTTCCCAGATCCTGTTTTATTGTCAGGAAGATTTTACTTACTAAGAAGCAGGATTTCCATCTGCAACGTGCAGTGGATGTCAGGGAGTTCAGAATGCAACCCATGGTCTGAAACTGCCTTCAGACATTCCTTGTTTTCATACAGCACTGCCCACAGCTGTAGCTGTGGCAGTCATCACCCACAGAGCTGGACCAGGAGCATCCACTGACAGGAGCGAGAGAAGAGGAAGCACTGCCCCCCAGTCTCCCTGGGCTCCCCAGGTTTCCAGTGAAATCTGATTTCTGTGGCTCTGCAATACCTGCTGCCACAGGCTGAGGCTCATGGCAGCTCTTTGGGGAAGCCAGCTGTGGAGTTGTGTGTCCTTTGGGTTCAGCTGTTCAAGCCAGGCTGTTCTCTGCCTTTGAGTCCTCAGCAAAGCTTCTCATGTTTGGAAGGAAGGCTGAGTGCTCCTGCCTGCTCAGTCCTGCCTTGTTTTGTGTGCAGCTGCTTGAGTGAGTTTGGAGAGCTCCAAGAGGAGCCCAGGTTTCCATTCTTCAGAGTATGGCACTGTAGAAGTGGTGGGATGTGACTCAAGGTGTGGGAGCTGAGGGATAGCAGGAAGGCTCCCACATAGCATTTCTTGTGCATCCTTTGATCATGAGATTGCACTTTTGTCCACCCAATCATTGAATTAATAAGCAATAATAGGTACCTAAGCATTATAAACAGGGACCACGTTTGGATAAGACATTGTCTGGAAAGTGTAATAATTTCTATTTATTTTGGTTAAACTCAACATCTGATTTGCCATGCTGCTTTCTGCTGTGTTTTGAGTTATAGCTTTCAGACCTTCCAGGAATGAGCTAGTTGCTAATCTTCAAAGGGAGTATTTAAAAAAATAAATTGCTTTAGGAAATGTTGTTAAACATTGTTTATGTGTCTCTGTTTTTCTCATCTTTTCCCCTGGACAAAAATCAATATTCCTTCCTACTGGTAAGAGGATCTAAAGCTACAGCAGGTGTTGGCTCTCCAGCACATACAGATGAAGAAGGAAAAAGGACTCACTATTTGGAATTGATCTTTTCTGAGATTTCCAGAGGAATGTGGTATTATTCTATATTCATAGGTTGTTTGGTGCTTTGCTTTGTCCTCTCATAAATAGTTTAGAAGCAGCTGAATTTCTTGTGCAGGTATATTGTGTGATGCACATATATTTAAGCAACCAGTTATTTTAGAACTAAATTAGAAAAATTGAGACATTACCTTATTTAGCATATGTGCTAAATATATTTAGCATATGTGCTCTTCTGTGTCTGACTTTGAACTGTTGTCCTTGACATGGAATATATAACAGTTCCCTGGCTAGCATCCCTGACTGCCCAGCACTGTGGGAGGGCCTGGAGCAAGTGGGTGATCCCTAAAAGGTTTTAATAATGTATGAATAGAATTAAAGTAAATACAGGTAAAATTTTGACCTTTTAAATCTGAAAAATTACAGACAGAGGCATCCTGGGAGAGGGGTTTGATATATAGGTGCCCTGGGGGCAGGGAGAGAGCACTGTCACTGTGTGGGTGTGATGTTACCATGCTATTGACTTCGTGCCTGGACACAAGAGAGCCTGGAGAGCCCCACGGTGTGGGGATGGCAGCTCTCCTGCCCCTCTGTGGGGATGGCAGCTCTCCTGCCCCTCTGTGGGGATGGCAGCTCTCCTGCCCTGGGTGGGGATGGCAGCTCTCCTGCCCTGGGTGGGGATGGCAGCTCTCCTGCCCTGGGTGGGGATGGCAGCTCTCCTGCCCCTCTGTGGGAATGGCAACTCTCCTGCCCTGGGTGGGGATGGCAGCTCTCCTGCTCCTCTGTGGGGATGGCAGCTCTCCTGCCCCTCTGTGGGGATGGCAGCTCTCCTGCCCCTCTGTGGGGATGGCAGCTCTCCTGCCCCTCTGTGGGGATGGCAGCTCTCCTGCCCCTCTGTGGGGATGGCAGCTCTCCTGCCCTGGGTGGGGATGGCAGCTCTCCTGCCCCTCTGTGGGAATGGCAGCTCTCCTGCTCCTGTGCAGCACCACAGAGCCTTTGGTTGGCATGTGGGGCTGCCCAGAGTGGCCGTGGCTGCTGGCAGAGGGAGCAGTGTGGAGACCTCTGGGATGTGGCTGCTGCAGAGGAGGTTTGTCCCTGCATAGAGAGGATTTTCTACCCTGCAAGTTACACGTGAGCCTTGGCAGGGGATGGTGTGTGGGGAATGAGGAGACTGGTGTGACTTCCTTTCTTCTCTACCTCTCCCAGCTTCCTTTGGAGCTGGCAGCACACTCCTGCAGAGGAGCAGGGGTTTTGAGCTGCTCTGTGTGTTTTCACAAGCTTGTCCTATTCTGCTGGGATTTCTTCCTGGGGACACCCGGGATGCAGAAAAGAAAGAAATCCATATGGGGTAAGACAGTCTCAGAATCAGGGTTTGGATGAATGGGTTGCATCCTAGATGTCACTGATTTAGGGCTCTGCTGTGCCCTTAGAAGGTTAGAGGTTGGTTTTCATTTTTTGTTTATTTTTCCGTCTCTTTCATGGTTATAAAATACTTTATTGACTTTATAAAAGATGATCACAAAAGTTTAGGCTAATGAAAGGACTAAGCTATAATCTAAAGCTTCATCCTGGCAGTCTCTTTGTTGCATGAATAAAGACCCTGCAATGTGGCAAGTTGTACAGTAAAATCACACTAAGAAATAGCAGTGAAAACAACTAATAAAAACTGATATAAACCTCTAGTTTTAAGAATTAATTCAAGTAGAGCAGAAAACAATACATAATTTTCAAGGTGGTGATTGGAAAAGGGTAGAAATATCACTGCAGGCTTATAATTTTGTGTTCACATAAATCAAATTTAAGTAGTCTCCTATTGCTGACTATGAAAAAACTATTCCAAATTGTAATTTTGTTACATGTGTTTCTTGTGAACAGTTTTATTAGTTTTTAGATAATATCAAATCTCTAAAGACAGGCCTGAAGCTGGAATAATTGTAGATTTCCTCTTGCTCTGCTATTTAAAACTTGTTAACCATTCTGATCTCAAAGCAGAAATGCTGGTCTAGATAAAAATGGACCTTCACTACAAGAACCACAGCAGGGGTCTTACGACTGTCTGCTTTGTTTCTTCTTTCAGTGCAGTTAAAACACAGAAGAGACCAGATTTTGTTCTCCATTTGAGTTTACATAAATTCAGATTAACCCCTTAGGAAAGCACTTCAGGCTGCAGTTGGAGGCACAGCGTGATTTGGGGAAGCAGGAGGTTTTTGGCTTCTGGCTTGGCTTTTGATCAGTGAGGATTTCCTGAAAGGAAATAATATTGAACAGTGCTCTCCAAGCAGCCAGTAGCCATCCTAAGTTATGGTTTAAATATTAGTGACTGGTCTTTATTTGGCCTTGGAGGACTGGTGGAGAGGACAGTGAGGGCTTGATCTCGGTCATGAGCCTGTGATTGAATTGAGTTAGCAAAGGAATTGATGTTTTCACAGAAAATTTGCATAAGCCTGAAAGCTTCTTAACAACTATTTATAAATTCATCTGTCTCCAAAGGAACTTTGTACCCTTGTCCATAGTGCATCTGGCTTTAGGGGAGAGTCAGATTTAGTCTTCAGGAGACTGCCAGCAACCCAGCTCATCTTTGCTGCACGGGACACGCTGGCACTCCTTCATTTGGGTTTGGACACTTCGAGTGTTGTAGCCTTAGCCCTGTGCCTTGGCCCTGCTTTCAGGGCAGCCTGTGGGGCTGAGGAGCCCCTGTGCTGCAAATGCCAGGAGGAAACCCTGAGAGGGTCTGACTTGGCTGCAGGACCCAGAGGATGTTGTTCCTGCAGTGCTCCCAGGCTTTATGTGCATTTGCCCCATTTCTCCTTGACAAACAACTATTCCAGTGTCAGCAGGCCTTGACAGAGGTTCTTCCATGGCAGGGGAAAAAATCTCCGTGTAAGGCAGCTCCATTACATAACAAAGGTTATCTGGAGACACAGATACTCTCAAAGTCCCCTCTGTTCTTTTCTATTTCCGGGGACAATCAGCTTATTCTCATTTTAAGAGCTTACTATCAGTTCTGACCCATTTAAAATTCACCTGCCAATTGAATTGTATGACAGGACCTGGCTGACCCAGGAACAAAGAGAAATGTTCATATCTTTTAATGAACTGCCACAGACCGAGAGCTGAGAAGAAAAAAGGGAAAGAATAGAGTCAGCTCTATGAGAAACAAAACTTTTTTTCACAAGGCAGGGAATAGGAATTTTCTTACTAAATTATTGTAAGTGGCTTTGCTCTGTTATCTGTTAGCAGCTTCACATCCTTGAATCATTTATTCTTTCACAAGAAAGGAAGTTTGCAAGTGGGTGTTTCTCTGTGTCTAGGCCCCATCCCTTTTCTAATGATTATTCTGCCAGCCTGCTCTTCCCTCCCAGCCCTCTCCCAAGAGAGAGCCGAGGGCAGAGGATGGTCAGTCTGTGTCCTGGCTGCTTGTGCATGACAAGGGAATGAATCTGGCATCAGCAGGGAAGTGCTGGCCAGTGGCTGTAGTTCCAAGGATCAGGACTGTTAAATGTATGGCCCTTTGGAGAGACATCTGCTGTCTAAATTCCACATCTGCATTTTCCCCATATTTGATATTGGTTGGGTTCTTTTTTTGCTTTTTGGGGTGATGGTGGTTGGTTTTAGACATCTGTACTTATTATAATTAATTTCATTATAATTGCCACATGCATGTCCAGGATACCTGTAGGTGATTACCTGACCTGGGACTGAGCTGCTGGGGGACTTGGCAGTGGGTTTAACTTCATTATTTTGCTTTTTCTTTTGCCTATAACAGCTTCTTGTCTCCCAAAGCTGCCTGGCTTTCTTACATGTAAAGTTTTGCCCCAACATCAGGCCTAATTTATAGCTGATATCCAGGACAAGGAGAAGTCAAAGAAAAAGTGATGTTTCCTAGGGAATGAGAAGCCCTCGCCTGGCACTCGTGAATTACAAGGCTGAACTTTTTAATGTGTCTCTCCTCCTCCTTTTGCTTGGTTTTGTTGCTGCCTCCAGTAACATTTTTCCTGACTATAGTACCATTGACTCCTGTGATAGTTTAATAGTTTCTGCTGTTTACACAGTTGTCAGTGAAATTGTTGTGATTTAAATTTGCATGCAGAGTTGGTAAGTGCTCAGAGTTGATGGTGCTACCCCAAAGGTAATTTGTATTCTGGGCACTGGAGTTGTCCTGGTAACACTTAGGTGACTGGAAACCATTTGCAGAGGGGAAGTTTAATTCTGATATTGCTCACTGGTCCCAGTCCTGGGGATCCAATCCAGGTTGGGTGATGTTTGATAGTGACAAAACTTCCTAACTTTACCTTGTGGCCAGGACCTTCATAGGGTCTTACCTGTGCTGCTGTATAGAGAAGGCTTTAGAGGAACACATGAAAATTATTCCTCTACTTGTACCTTCATTTCTGACATACTGAGCTGGAGGATGCTGTTCCTTCTGCTGCAGGCTGAATTCTTATCTCTGAAATTCAGTTTTCAGTTCTGATATACTTTTGGATTTCTGGAGGGTACTGATTAGCAGGGGCTACAGGTCACTTGCTGCAGTGCCAGTATGTGTGATGTAACAGACTTAAAAGATAAGAAAGTTAATTAAAAAACTTAGCCTATTGCTTTAAAATTGTACACACAGATTAATGTTTTTAGTGTATGTTAATGATGGGGACCCAGAAAATTACTAGAGTATTGCAAGTTTAGCACTCCATACTCTAGTAGTCAGGCATTTAGAGACTCCTATTTTGAATGGTCTGAAGTCATATTGATGAATTTTTTTTTTTCTGAAAGGTGTCTGGTATTTCATTCTGGCTGCCCTGGAGAGAAAGAATTGGTACTTTCATCACCTACAGGGACCCAGTACAGAAAAGCAAGAAAGCATAATAAAACAGTCATCTTAGAGACATTTTCATGGTCACTATCTCCTATAAATCCATTCATAGCTCTTCTTATGAAAATCACACTGATAAAAGACTTAATCAGGAGACAAATGTTGATACAATGTCTTGAGTTTCTGGGTTTTCTTGCAGCAAAAAATACATCTTCTGTACTACGTTTAAATCTGGACTTAAATAATATCAGTGCATTATTGCAATACATCTTGGTGAAAGAGGCTTTTAGAGCTAATCTGAATTGGAGTAGCTACAGTGACTTCAGAGCAGACAAGCAATTTCTCACACCAGCTGAGGGCATGGTGCACGTTGGGTATTTGGAATTACAGACTGAAATCTGTGGAGCTGTTTCTGCATCATGCAAGAAATGCTTTCTCCACTTCTTGCTTTCCTTCCTTTTGTGACTGAACCACAGGAGAATAAAGCCAAAATCCACTTTTGTATTGCTGGAAGAAAGATTAAGGCTTTGGTAGTGACTTATTTTAATAGAGTCTTGTCCTTTTTATATATCTGGATGGTTTCCATAGGTTTTACATAGATTAATCACTTGAAAAAAATTGTAAGAAACAAATGGGATGGGGGGGAGTAATAATCATTGGGATAATTATATCTATGGATGTCTTTGGCTTATGGTACTTGATCTTTCAGTAGTGTTCATGTGGGACTCCATAAGCAGTAAAAAGTTCACTGTTCCATAAAAATTTATGTTCCCTTTATTCTCGTAAAACACAAGTAATCATATGGGTTGAAAGACACCTTTAAAGGTCATCTAGTCTAACTCCCTGCCATGGGCAGGGATGTCTTCAACTAGATTAGGTTGCTTAGATTCCTGTCCAACCTGACCTTGAATGTTTGCAGAGATGGGGCATTCACCATTTCTCTGGGCAACTTGTGCCAGTGTTTTGCAATTATGTAAAAAAAAAAAAAAAAAATCTTCTTTATATCGTTCTCTATTCCTAATATCTTATATACTATACAAAAATTTGTTATTTTTTAGACTTGTATCTAAGTGCACACTCCTTTGGATGCAGCTCAGGACAGGTTTGGTTTTTGGGCTGTGAGTGCACATCTCCAGGTCGTGTCTGGCCCCACATCCACCAGCAGCCCCAAATCCTTGACAAGGCTGTTTTCAATCCTTCTCAAATACCTTTGGAAATCAGTTCAAAGACACACTTCGTTATGCTTGTCAGTCACACTTTGTAAGGTTATGTTTTAAGATGCTTTTTTGTTGCAGAGTCACGGGAATTGCTGATGAGTGTGATTGTTTAATAATGGAGTAAAAAGAAAAACTCCTTCTGAAAGCAGAGAAATTTGTCTGCAGCTGATGCTGTGGTACAGTGGCATAAGGATTGCCTATTAAACTACATCTTCTCTGGGTTTGCTTTGGGATCATTTCCCCACAGAGCACTAACGGATGGAATGCTGCATAGGGCCAAAGGCAGGATGCTCCATCCACATGCCTTTGTTGCATTTGGCTGGAAGAGGCTTGGTTTCTTAAATCAGGGGAAAACTCAATTCATCAACATCTCCTTGCACAAAGGAGAAGGGCTGTTTGTGTTTAAAGGCAGCAGGCAAATTGGTTTCTCTTTGTCTTGGCCTTCCTGTGCTATTGCCTTGCTGCTCCTCTATCTCCAGTGAGACTCGCAGGTCCTTTGTTGCCTCCTGCTCATTTCCATGGCAGCCGAGCCTGGTGTGGCAGGCCCAGGCCGGAGAGCCCCGCGTGGAGGAGCTGAGTGTGGGAGCAGGGGAGAGCAGGAGCAAGAATGGAGCCTGTCACTAGGACTGGCTGTACGTAATTGCATAAATTCCATCAAGTGCATCCCATGGTTTCAAGCCCCTGGAAGCTGTAAATAATGTCTTTTAATTAATGGGTTGCCAGGAGCTTTAAAGGAAATCAGATTGGACTGAGGGCTGCAGAATTCGGCAGCTGTGGTGGCTGGAGCATACGAGCACTTTGACTAACTGCTGGTTGTTCATTTCATTTTAATTAAATGACTTGCAGAGCTGAAAGCTCCTGCCGTCCTCACCTGTGTGCTGTTGAAATCCATGATGTGTGGAGCTGGGGAATTGGGCAAAACTGGTTGACAATAGCAGGGGAGAGACTTTGTGTGAAGACTGTGCAGGGCTGTTAACTTCAAAGCCATGCAAACCACAGCGTTTCCTGTATTGCGTTTCTTTGTGTGATCCTTGTGGTTTGGGTTTTGGGTTTTCTGCGTGTGCAGTGTGATTGGTGGTGACCAGGAAGCCTCTCATTTCCATCCTGTGTTAGCTGAGCTTTTGGGCTGGCAGTGAGAAAGGAGCAGTTGCTCTTTGCAAACGTGTCAAGTCCTGCGGAATGACGTGTGTTGCACGTGTGATTCGTGTAGCATTTGGTAACACACTGAGCTGCAGAAATGAGCAGAATGAGCCGTGTAAGGGCCACTGAAGGGGTGTTTTAAATGCCTTTTCCTGTCAGTATCTCCCAGCACATCCAGGATTAGGGACAGACTGACCGCCTCGTGTGCTCTGAGGTTAATGGTGCTACCCCTGTGGTGGGGGGATGTGGTGGAGAGGAGGTGTCAAAGATGGAGCTATGCCGGTAGAAGTGGGAGCACAAGGGGACCTCAGATGGATAGATAAAAGGGGATTGTCAGTCCCTGGTGGGGTCCAGTTTACCAACAATCTGCCTGCTGCTCTGCCGACCTTGGATCGCAGCAACTGGAGAGTAAGGGGAAATGTGCCCACTAAAAATGTTGACATGGTTCCACCATCTGCTTCTACTGTATTAACTTTTCTGACTAATTGCATGTGTGATGCTGTGCCACATGGTAGCTTTGTTCTTTACATCAAAAGACAAAGCTTCTTTGTGTTTCCTGTGGACCTTTGAACCACATTTGCCATTGAAGGCCTTGTCAGTGTGACATAGTAGCTGTTGATGTCTTCTTGTCTTGATGATTAGAGCGCTCCAAATAAGTGATCTTGGTCATACTTGTTAATAGGTTAAAGGCTATGGTTGCATGCATCATAATTTCCATGTTGTGCCTATTCAGTTCCCATCCCCAGGGTACAAGTATTTAATATTGCAATGCACAAAAGCATTTGACATCACATGGTGATGGGTGAAGAGGTTTGTGCTTGAATGGGGAGCTGCGTGACCGATGCCCAACTCTTAACCTGAGCACTTGCCTTAATGCAGTGCAGGAGCCCCTCTGCTCGTGCTTGCTGGCAGAATATTAACAGACATTTGTTTGGCGCTGTTCCGCCGCAACAGACTTGGATCAGAGGATGAACCTGCTGTTCAGTCTGAAACGATGCTGCCTTTGGAGACGGGCTTGAAAATGCTTTTGTGTGTGATCCCTCCCAATTCCCAGGGCTCTGATTCAGTGGTCTTATAAAGCAAGATTCCTGGCCAATTAGTTCTTGGATGCAATGAATGTCTTCTTTACAGAGCTGTAGAAAAGGTGTCTTCGCAGGTGCATGCACAGGGACATCTGTGGCATGGTTTGTCTAAAGATCATTAACAACCAGGCTCTTTTTTTTTTTTTTTAATTATCTTGAACATTCCCAATGTGTTTCTGCCCAGTTAATTAATTTTAAGTTCTTTCGCTATAGCTATTGGTATGCTATAAGAAAGCTTTCAGTAGTGTTTCTTATGGCATAAGGAGTGTTTGTGTGTTTTTTTGGATTTTATGGCATTCCAATTGTTATTTTCCATTTTCATTTTTGGCGTTTGAAGGATACATACTTCAGGACTAGGGAACTTTCTAAAATAACCCTAGGAAAATTTTTTACTTCAGAAGTGCCATCATATTATCAGTAACTAAGTTAATGGAAAAAGGGAATGAAGTTTGAAAACACTAGATTTAAGTATGCAGAAAAATCTCACTTCCTTTTATTGTTATTGACTCTTCATTCTTCCAAGACACTACAGTAGGTATTTTAATTGTAATATTTTAGCCTCCCAGGAAGTAAACCATGGCATGTGGGGTATTTTTTTAACTGTATAGAGCATTTCTGGCATGTTTTACCCTGCAGCTTATTGATTAAAGTAGGATCAGAAGAAAAAGACCAACATTGATCATACGTTAAGCAGCTAGACCATGTGTAAATTGACATAAAATGCTGTGCTGTTTCTAATAAAAAATGCATAAATGCAGCAGAATGAAGCAAAATAACAGCTTCATGCTGCTGTTGGCTGCCAAACAGAATGCTCAGGTGTGTTGTTGCCCATATAATTCCCTAATTGAGAGCACAAACCCTCATTGACTGTCCCTACTTTCCACCCACATGGATTTGTGCATTGAACCAGCAATACCTCCTCAGGCATCCCAGGTCTGTTACACTTCTTGTATCTCCTCTCCCTATTTCCTACCCACACAAGGCATCATTTTGTCACTGCATGGATTGAGTCTTCAAATCTCTGATTTAGGCTGTTGATCCTGACTCTTGACGAGCTTTTGCTTTTTTTCTTTCTTTCTTTCCCTTTCTTTGTTTTTCTAGGAATTGGGAGCTTTGCATTGACTCTGTTGGGTTTCCACCATGTCTTTAGATTTGGATCATTTATATGACAGGTCAGAGATACTGTGCTATTAGGCATTACCACATTTTTGAAAACATATAGGAATGTCCTACACGTGTGTTTTACTGTGCTTACAAACACAGAACTCGCAGGTGTAAATAGCAGGTTACTGTTTTCCCACGCAGTTGTAAGGATCAGTATGCAGCCTGGACCCAGGCCAAGTTCTGCAAAACAGGGTTTAAACAGTGTTTGTTTCTCTTGCTGTTTTTAAGGCTGATTTGCAGAGGAAGTGACTTTGCCTGCAGTTCTGGGACCCCCAGTGTGTAATGGTGCTGCTCAGTGGCAAAGGTGGCTGCTGAAACTGCTGCTGCTTCCCTGCAGATGTTTTGTGCTCTCAGCCCGTGTCAGCTGAGTGAGAGAGCACAGCTCACACAGCTATGGCAGGGCAGACCCTACCAGAGCAGTGACAAATGTGGAGCCAGGGGCTGAGGCTTGCCAGAAATGCCTGATGCTGCTTTGAACCCTGGATCACTCAGCTGCAGTGAAGTTGTGACAGGGAGTTCATTGTACCTGGCTCTGTGCAGGGTTTAGGGCCCCTGGGTTTATCTCCTGCGTGCAAACTTGGTGTGAAATTCTGCTGGAGGTGCCATGTCTTCAGTGCACTTTAACCTCACAGTGTGTACACTAAATTTAGGCAGCAAGAACCAAATGCTGTGTACAAGCTGTGAAAGGCAAATTCTGTGCCTGTAAACTCCAGTGTTGTAATGTTTCAATGTGACAGCATGAGCTAGGTAAGAAAAGGTGGCACATCAGGCTTCAGGGGCATTCTTTGCTATCCTCTCCACTGGTCTTGGAGATTTTCTTACCACCATCTATGAAAAAGGGATCATACTTAAAAACATCAAACAGAGCAGAGAGCAGTGACTGTGTAGGGAGGCCTGCATTTTCCTTATATCTCACTTGGTGAAAGATCTGTGTTCACATGTCTTTGTCTCTTTTCTTTGTCCATGCTCACATGCCTTAGCCTCATTTCTCTAATTTTCTGAATAACTGAAGGCAATTTTATCCATAAAATATGGCTGTTCTCTTTCCCTGGTACCTGTCTGATAAGCTATGGGTATATGTGTAGGTGGGAACCAAAATTGCTCCATCAGCTCAACCATTTCTGCTTTTCTGTCTTGCTGGATTTGCTTTCAGAAATAGCTTTCAGTCTGTTTTATCCTTGGGGGTTTGACTCAGAGTACCAGAGACTTGAGTTATCAGGGGCTTTGACTTAGGCTGAGGGTTATAAAAACTGTACTGAAAAGAGACATCATAGGGTGTCATAAAAACCTCTGAGACCAATTTTGCACAGAGACCACTGAGACCAGTGATTATTCATGGACTTTGGGGATGTTTCATCAGGGTAGAATGCAGCCCCTAGGGTTCAATTCTCAGAAACAGAAAGACAGAAGAATATTAAGTGCCTCTTGAGGAATTTGTGGACATCCTTCATTGTGAAATAACATACATGTAGTTGCCACCCCAAGAGCTTCTGTCTTGCAACAATGTCTTGGTTGTTAAAAGAAGGCAAAGCAAAACCCAAAGAGACAGACAAAGCTGGCAATTCTGTCAGCAAAAGTCAGTGTGGATGAGCTTCAGTCAAAGAAATATTTAGAAACAAACTGGAAAGTCAGAGCATACCAAATCCTTTGAAAAGGTCATGACTGCAGCAATATGGAGTTCTGGAAGCATGTTCAGCTTCCACAGCAGAGCGATGGCTGCTCTTTTCCACACAGAGGAAATCCTGAGTGTCAGATACGGCGACCACGCCATCAGACATGGGGAAAGACCTGGGCAGGCCCTTGGCGGTGCCACAGATCTGCTGCACGACTTCTGGTATGTCATTTAATGCCTCTGTGGCATGTACCTGTAGGGGAGGACATGACTTGTGCTTAGGGGGAGCAAGACTTCTGATAGCCCTTCCATTCAGTGATACCTTGTATAAGCTTTGTTGTAAGAAAAAATCCATTTACTGAAGGCAAACCTTGTCTACTGCTGCTGGATGAGGAAGAGCCTCGGTGAGATTTTGTCAGTGGCATGTTTTGCCATGGAGTGGTGGCTGGCTTTTCACACCTGCTGTGCAGTGTTGCACAACAGTGAGGTTGATTGTTAGCATCCAGAGGTGACTGCAGCCTGGACAGGGCTGTCAGCCTGGTTCTGAGCAAAGCTGCAGTCTGTATCAGATGCTGGTAGGCAAATCTGTCTCTTTTTGTCCTTCCTCTGCAGAAGGACATGATTTTCCAACTTACATATACAGTGTGGGGGAAGATAGTTGGTTTTCTTGTTGTTTTTGAAATTCTAGAGACTTGAACATTGAGGTGATGGAGGTTCCTGGAGAATAAAAATGAGGAAAATGTCAGAGAACCTGGCTTTGTACAGCTTAAAAAATGACTTATGATTTATGAGTGGATTTTAAAAAAATGGAGGGAGCAGATGTTGGAGGGAGCCTTGCCTGAAGGAGTGTGGGGCTTGTTCCTCTGAAAGGAATGAGGCAGCACTTGAGCTTTCTGCCTGGGCTGTTCCCAGCTGCAAAGCTACAAAGCCCCAGAGCCCCAACTAAGCCCTCAAACTCGCAAGGAAAAGTTGTCCTGAATACCAAGCAAGTATGTTTGGCAGACCTCTAATGCCCTCCAAGGAGCACAGCAGTCCAAGTGGACTTTTTGTCCTTGATTTCTGTTCTGGTAAGAAGAGAAATCTTGCTTTTTCTATTGGTGAAACATGACTTGTAGGGACAAGTGCTGCATTCATTAGACTAATGTATATATTTGGTAAAAAACAGAGCATACAGCCTCTTCTTAAAGACTGAAATGACAGCTGCAACCTGAGAACAGGTTGAGGGAAAATATTGTTCCATTTTACCCTATTTATGTGAATAAATTTAGGAAGAAACACCTGTATTTGTTGAAGTCACTTCAATTTCATACATGAGAACAGTATGTTGTTTCAGCATTCTGCTTTTCATAGGTTTCAATTAGGTTCTGCCATTTTCCTTACATTCAATATTAAATGTGAAAAATAATTCTAAATAGGAGGCTTATACATATTACTATTTTAAATGCTCAAAAATGGATACCTTTGATACTAATGAAAAATCACAGGTGACATCTATCTCTTTTTCTTCTTTTAAAGTCATTGGTTTGATTTGATTGTTCTGAGGGGCTTTAGGCTCTGCAGCTGCATGTTTTGGTTACTTGAGCAGCAGCTTCAGGCAGCCCCAGAGCCTCTGTCAATGGGGCATTGTTTTCTGGGGCTGTTTCAGGGGGTCTTGGGGAGAAGTTTCTTTAGAATCTGTTTCATGTGGAGTATCAAAGGGACCATGGTCTGTGGCTGAGCACTGGCTCTTTGAGGGGATCTGATTAATCTTGCTTTATAAAAGTAATTGCCTGCTGAGATGGCAGTGTCAAAAGAAGTGGCCAGATTCAAAGAATGGTTAAATATTCCCTTTCATTACTTCAAGGTGTCTTTAGCTGTATGAAAATTAAAGCATTTGATGATCCACATCCACTAGAATTTCCTGCTATTTCGACTCTGGGATCTTTGCTGTTGCCATTTTATAGCTGCAAACCAGCACATTCCTGGGATTCCCATGCCAGGATTTGGCAGAGGTGCTGTGAGGGGTCAGGCTCCCAGCACAAGGTGTTTGGATGCCTGAAGCAGGGAATGCAGCACCTGCTGGGAGCAGGAAACCACTCCAGGGCAGGTTGTCCACACTCCCTGGGGCACGTCCTCCTTTGCAAAGTCAACAGCAGTAGCTGAGAGGACTCATGCAGATGTAAGTTGGGATTTTCAGATCTCCTTAAGGACAACTAAGACATCCTTGGGGTATAAAACCTGATCAAAGGATTGGGGATCAATAGCACAGATTGTTTTTGAAAACCAGGGATGCTGTGTAAGTATGTGGTTAAGCATCTCTCCTGCTCTGAGTGTTTTCTGAGTTTGGGAGTATGTATCAAGTTTGTGGTGAACATAACTTCGAATTAATTTTTTTAAATTGTTTTCTTCTGTTGCTGGGAATTTCTGTTTGCGAGTGGCATTTGCAATGTCCTGGTGGCTGTGTTTGTGATTCAGGAGCTGACTGAGGCTATAAACTGAAAACAGCTGTTTGCTGTTGAGTTTTGTGTGGCCCAGAAGCTTTCTCAAGCTGAATCATGAGCACAGCCCTCACCTTTCTCTGGGAAGCAGAAAACCTCGTTGGGCCAAGCCAGTGATCGAGCTGGGGTGTGTTTTTCTCACTCTGAGAATGGATTGATGGAGGCCCTTAGGGAGGTGCAGAGTGACCCATAATAATGATATATTTTCTTCTGGGAGGAGCTGGCTCCTGTCCCATTACCCACTGAGCTGTGCTTGGCACCTCTCAGGTGGAGTGCTGCTCATGGGCTGTGTTTGGGCTCCTCAACTCCTGCAGTGCTGCTTCTCTTCTTCTCATGTGGAGCCTTGTCAGGGGCTCTGATAAGCCACTGATCAAAGCTGCCACTGAAATTTCCCAGCATGAAATGAAACCTGTTTTCTGAATTTCAGTGTCTCTGGCCTACCATCATCTCCCCATTATCACGTCCTATTTTATTGCTGCAGAAGGATCACAGCAAAACTTTCATTGTAGGTTTTTTTACTATATTTTGTTACATTTTTACAGCAGCTTGGGTGAAACTGTTTTCTGCAAGAAGACTGAATATTGGCTGCAAATGAGAGCAGATACACAATTTGATGGGAGTCTGGTGTTGATGGAGAAATTAAAATAGGAGCAGGGTCTACGTAAAGGAGTGAGGGTTGTGGAACAAATTAAACCAGTTTTCAATGAGTTTGGTGTGTGGGGTTTTTAATCCCTAATTGCCACCTTCCCTCTGCCATAAACCCACCTTGGGATGAGATGCAGAGTCTGGGCAGCCCTGGCAGCCCACAGAGCAGATCAGCCCTGTGGCCACTTTCTGCTCTTATCTCCCTCTGTGGAGCTGTGGCTTTGATTGTTCTCTATTCAGCTTCCAATTTTATGAAACTTGTGGGATTAAACTTATTTTCCACATCTTTCCTGTCTTTTAGAATTTATACAAGTTGGTCAAGAGTTACTGAGGGGAGAAAAAGGGGAGAGGGCAGGGTTTGCAGGGTCTTTGTGGGTTAACACTTGAGGATGCTTTCATTGGCCTGGTTTTCTGTCTGGAAACACAACCCAGAGTTTGAACAAAACCCTTTGTCTAAAAATCCTGCATTTAGATGTTAGAACTATCTAGGGTTCGTTGTCTCGTGGAAAAAAAAACAAGCCCTCATTTTCAAGTGTCCTTTACAGGCAAGTTGTAGTAAGAAAATATGGTTTCTTCTGTGCTTTTACATTACTGCTGCTGTTGAACAGCTACATTGAACTGTTGATAAAAGAGCAAATGTGTTCATTCTGCTTTTCAGCTGTTGGTTTGGGGAAATTGAGAGTAGCAAGAAATGAAACTATTTTAGGGTTGAGTATTACTTAATATTAAAGATAGGCAAAATAGGAATAAATAAGGTGTGAACTGCAAATTGCAAACTGCAATTGCAAACTGCATGGAGGGCCTGGTCTCTTATAAGGAGTAACTGGAAAGACGTACCTGCCTTGTAAAGCCTCTAAAACTGAAGCAAAAGTTAAGTGAGGTTAAATGAAGTGACTGAGGGCAGTGGGAGGATGTTGGGTTTTATTAGAAAGAGGAAAAAGGAATAAGTCCTGGACTTTTCCATTAGATTCAGATGCCTTGTTTGGCTTAGGGTCAGGGACTCTTTCAGAAGTAGGTATTTTTGAAAGTTGGAACTCACATTTATGTCATCCAGTCCCTACTCCTAGCCAGTACAAGGCATGCTCCTTTCAGTGTATATTTGTTCCCTCCAGTCTAATTAAACATGTCCCCAGTCACTGCTTTATGAAATCACTCAGTAAATTTTCATGTTCTACAACACTCTCCCTGGATTCTCTGCTTTTAATTTGCTGCAGGGATGACCCCTGAATCCTTACTTGCAGTTCAGGATAAGAGGCGTGAGTAATGGACGGAAAAGGACATTTTGGAAAATGAGGGGCCATGTTGGGTTTGATGCAGTTTTATTTAAAATTCAGCATGATAGAGTATTTTTCTGTCACTGCTGGATAAAATTGAAGTCACCTTTCCCTCTGCCCTTGTCTTTCGTGCTGGGAGAAGAGAAGCAGGAATGCCTGACTTTAACTAAGGGCTCCTCTGGAGAGCTGCCCAAGGCAGGGCTCATTCCCTGTGGGAGCTGAGCCCGTGGCACACAGGAGCCAGTGGAGTTCTGACAGATCTGTCCACCTGCACACGTGGGAAAGGAAAAGCAGGAACTGAAGGCGAATGAAGCAGGAGTCTCAAGAGGAGCAGCCTCTTTGGTGTCCCTGTGCAGCCGGGCAGGGGAGGAGATGAAAGGCTCTGCGCACGCTTCGGGAGCCTCTCTTCTCGTTCCAGGTATCGTTTGCCCCCCGAGGAACAGAGGCTCAGGGATGCTGTGACTACTCACTCTTGTTTGTTTATGTTCATCTGGAAGAGATGTGTGAGCAGAGCTGCCTGGGCTGCTTACGGCAAAAGGAAATGGATCTCAGGGGGACAATTAATTTTGCTTGACTATTTCTGAGCCAGGTGAAACCGTAAAATGAACCTGTGTCCTCCCCATTGTTCTAAAAGGGATGTGTTTATTTATTTTACATTTTAATGCACCACTGGCGATTTATGGTGTGAGCCTCAATGAATTATTGATAGAATGAAGGTGTATAACATGGGAGATTAATAAAAAGGGTTATCAGGCTTCAAAAAGAAAAAGGAAGGAAAAACCAGAAAGCTGATATTTTAATTAACTGCCTCCATTGTGATCCCAGAGACATGAGGATTGAGCGCCAGAAGGTAAATCTCATTGGAAATAAAGTGGTTCCAGTCTTGTATTAGAGGGAAGAAATGAGACAGTGCTTCAGTATTCTTGCAGTTTGAATAATCTGGGTTGCTGTTTGCAACAGAAAGTGGAGTTACTGGAATTGAGACAGTCTGCAGAGCTCTGACACAGTGCTGGAGAGTAATAGTAGTAAAAAAATAAAAGCAAATATTTAAAATATAACCATCTAAAAGCAAAAAAGTTAAAAATGGCAGAAGTAAATATAAGAATCATAGAAAAGGTTTGAGCTCCCCCTCTCTTAATCCTGTTCCTTGAAGAGATTAGACAATTTCGATTCAAACAAAGACCAAACACTTTGTATCCTGCTGATTTTTGTCATGGGACTGTTGGACCTTCAGGAGGGCATGGGGACACGGTGACACTTCTGGGTTCAGCCACTGCTGCTGAGTGGTTGTGCCCAGCTCATTTTGCTGAAGGGAGGGAGCACATGAACCTCTCCTGAGGGACACCCAGGGCTGGCAGCGATGCTTTGCTGCCCTTTTGTGAGCCTGAGCAAGGAGCTGCTTGTGGTGCACGAGGAGGAGCAGTGGCAGGGCAGGAACAAAGCCATCAGTGCCACCATCTGCAGGGTTGGCTGTGCAAGGGAGTGCCCCTGCCACTCCTCCCTGGGCTGGCCCCTGCTGGCATCCCCATGTCCCAGAAATACATCACACTGTGAGACTGAGGGCAGAAGGAGAGGTTTGGTTTAGGCATAATTGTAGTTTTATTGCTATTTGGATCTCTAGAGAATAAGTTAAAGGACAGTTTTGCTGTGGAAAGCAAGATATTAAGGCATTGAGAGAGCAACTATAAAACAAAATACATTTAAAAAAATAGTTTTCTAATGTTTCCAGTATTACACTGGTCTCTCCTTTCTGCATGGAGCTGTAATTGTTTCATTTGTAGATGCCACAGCCTTCCCCTAAGAGCAGATAGCAGCATTTTACCCAGTGAGCTTCCCAGCAAGCAGGAGAGTGCTCTCCCTTCAGCTATGCATGGGTATCCTATCAGTATCAGCATTTCTGGCTATTACATACATCAGATTCATTAAGACTTGCATTAAATACCCCAGCAGTGATGTGCAATAGCCAGCTTTGGATTTCTGAAAGGAGTTACTCAGGAGAAAGTCTTTTCCCTCTGATAACAGATGTGCAATGTCTTTGGATGATCTTTAGTATGACTGTTGTCTTGTAAAACTCTTGGTTTACATGGAAATGGTTTTTCTGTCCTATATTAGTCCATAATCTGTTTCTGAATGGCTGAAGAGAAAATTGAAAATTGTCCCTTTTTTTCCTCCCTCATTCTCCAGAATCTGATTCATTTAGCAACAGAAGGGGAGTAAATGTATGTTCTCTTTAAAAAGTGCATCCTGAGAGATTGTACAGCTGTTTAGTGATGCTTTGCAGTGTTTTCCTGCTGGATGTCTGCTCAGGGAAGCTGCATGTTTTGTGTGCTGGAAAATGAGTACTTTATTTCAGCCATGGAGGTCTCTCCAGCAGCTCACATAGAAATGCTCCATGTTTCCTGTGTGGGCACGTGAGTGATATTTAACATGACTCCCTTCCTGACAGCAGCTCATGTAGGAAAACAAGAAAGGAAAGTAAAAGATCAAACCCCAGAGGCTTATTTGTTGTGTTTAATGCTTTGAAAATGTTTGCTGGAAGAAGTATTGATGTAGCAATATGTGTGCACACGACTTGTAAGAGAGAATGGCTTGGCAAGCCCAGGTCTCACTGAGATGTGAGGGCACCTAAGCCACGGAACAGGTTGCCCAGGGGGGTTGTGCTGGCTCCATCTTGGGGGATTTTTCTGACCAGACTGGATAAAACACAGAACAGCCTGGTCTGACCTCAGAGCTGAGCCTGTCTTGAGCAGGAGGTTGGACTTGGTGACCTTCTGAGGTCCTTCATTACTTGAATTTTCCTGTGATCCTATTAGGCTGTGAGCAGCTTTGCAGGGGGAAGAGACAAATCTCCCTGCCAGCACTTCCTGTGTCAGTTCATGGCTACCAACGGTAGATACCAGCTAGCCAGAGAGCATTTCCCTTCAGTGTGGTGACACTGAGCCCCAGCCCTTGCTCAGCACTCAGCAGAAAAGCCACTGAAGTCACCGCTGTGAGTGAATGGTGTCACATCAACACCGAGGCCTCAGCCTGAAGGGACCCAATCTAAGTAGAATTTTCTCTTTCTGCCGCAGTGGGAAGATGCTGACTGGAATTGCAGAGCACATGGTGCTGCACCACTGGCACGCAGGAATAGACAAATTAATTGCTTGAGTTCATGTCTTGCATCTTTTTCAAGCCCTAGATTAATGCAAGCAAAGCAAAGAGCGTGGAGTGGTTGACATTTAATGAAATGAATGTTAGTGTTTGAAGGAGTGCTTTATGATCATCTGCTGTGGTGACAGATGTACTAACAAGCCATGAATAGATGGCACAGATAGAAACATTATTATTTAGATTATAGTACTCCAAAGGTGATACTTGTTTGTCTTGCCTGTCTGTAAATCATGCAGCATGCTTTCAGTTCCATGAAGGCAGCAGCTTTTTATAGTAAAAGCCTTAGAAAATTATTTTGAAAAAGAACATCCCTGTTTTTTGAATGGATGGAAAAAAACACAGAAGGGTGAATCCTCATCAAATAATGGCGGGGTTAGAGTTCTAGTGAGAAGAAACACCCATCTATGATATATGTAGGACTCTGTCATGAAGAAGCAATGTTGAATGTGAAGTAAGTCCTCTTAGCACAGCAATCCATATCGTCCTTGGTGGGGTTGGGTGCAGTGAAGATCTTCTGCACTGTTTATGTTCATGCCAAGTACTTTCTTCTTTTCTTGCAGCAAAGAAAACTTGTGCTGAGTCAGATTTCACTTGTGACAATGGGCACTGCATCCCAGCCAGGTGGAAATGTGATGGGGAAGAAGAATGTCCCGACGGGTCAGATGAATCCGAAGCAGCATGCAGTGAGTAGCTCAAAGTGGTGTTTCTCAGACTTGTTCTATTATCAAAGCACAGAAAAACTGAAGCTGTTATTCCCAGCACTCACAGGATGATCTGTCAATTTATGCTTGTGCTAAGACACAAAAGATTCAGGTCACTCAAATCACACGGTTTACAAACTTTTAAATGTACCCATTTTCCAGACTGATACAGGCAGTGCTGTCTAGTCTGGATTTCTGTCTGCAAGGGAACTGTAAACATCTTGAACTGCTTGTCAGGCTCATGATCAGCAGCAGTGGAGAAGTGTCACACTCACCTGGGATCAGGCTTTTTGGAAACTCAGATTTGGTGTTTTGCATGGTAACATATTGGGATTTATCATCACTGCAGACAGCACTTCTGTTGTTTCAGAGGAGTTTTGCAACGTAACTGCATTGCTCAATCTTCATTTTTTATTTTTCCTCTGAGAACAAATGAAAAAAGCAGCAGATGAAAGATGAGGAATGTAAAATAACTAAAGCTGAGAGTAAGTGTGACAGATGTTACTGCAGGTAACACCCTTTAAAAACACAGTAAGTAAAAAGAACATTCTTGATTTTCATGTACTGCATTTTATCATGGCCTTTTGAGGAGGCCCATTTGTGCTCCATTGTTCTAGAACTGTGAAGGGTTGTCTGATGTTGAGTTGAAGAGAATCCCAGGGATATTTTAATAAAAATACTTATATGTAGACTTTTATTTGTGTGTTTACCTATATCTGCAGATCTGTTCTTGCCAGAACAAGAAATTAATTTTATTGCATTTCCAGTCGTGTACTTCACAAATATTCCCATGAGTCAGAAGTAGTGCTGGAGGAAGTATTTTATCAGATCTTGCCAGAATGGGGTGCATAGAGGACTTAAAAATCAACCATACTTTTATTTTTAATCCTAGTACCAGTCCTACTTTCTCCCTAATTAAGGGAGATGAATGCACTTCTCTTGCATAAAATGAATTGAATCATTTTTGCAGCCGCATACAGGCTACAGAAAAAATTACCTCAATAAATACATTAACATATTTATGGACTGTATTTGTTGGTCTTTCACCCTGCATCCTCCTTAGTTAAAAGCTGCCTCATTAATGCTACTTCCACGACCTGATTGTCTGGAGGGGGGCTGAATAACTAAGCAGCTTCATTTGCTGCAGTCTCTGCCTGCAAATCTCATGTCAGAGGCCATTGCACAGGCTGTGGATAGGCCAGGCAGCACTGAGGTCCCTGATGATTTGTGTTAATCATCTTCCATCCCTTTTCTACCCATTTCCCCTTTCATTTTTTCCCCCACTTATTTCATCCTCTGGGGAAATCAGCCTTAAATCTTAAGTATCACAAAAGAAACTTGACCTGAGCCTCCGATTGTTACCATAAAGGACTGGTGTCCTCAGAGAAAAGTAATTGGTTCAGATTTTTGTGATTTTTTTTTAAATATTTTTTTCCTCCTACTTGAAACTTTGTAAGAGACAAAAGTCTGTGTTTTTTTTCTGGTGGTTCTTCAGTTCAGAAAAATAGATAGCCCATGAAACATCTTCCTGCAACACAGGAAGAAGTTTGTTCCTGTTCTATTAAAGATACTTTTAATGTTGGGCTTTCCTTGAAATTTGGCCCATTATCTAAAAGGACTGACTCTTCCTCTGTGTAAATGTTATTTGATATGAGGCTGTAGTGACAGAAAATGTAGTTACAGGCAAGATGTATAGATGGACATTCCTGTATGATACTTCTCTCCAGTCCCATTTTCTTTCTCCCTGATGAAATCAAGGCTGGGCTTTCTTCCTGTGTCAAGGGGTGACTGCAGAGCCTGTGATTGTCTAATTTTCCTGCTTAGAAATGCAGCACAGTCCTGTGGAGGGGCCTGCCCTGCAGAGCTTCCCTAGGGAAGGGACAGGTTGGGAAAGAAGAGATTTCTCACCTCTGTTAAGATCAAACTGCTTTATAAAATCAATGGCTTTCAGACAGGCCCCATAATTGCCAGCACCTCTGCCAGGATCTAGGGTTACTCCTCAGTTAATGCAGCACTGGGACATTGGCCATAGTCCATTCAATCCACGGAGTTTTAGAGCATTAATAATGCTGACTGTTGCATTTTAGGAGTGCTTCTAGCTTAGAATGTGGTGAAAACAAGGCTGTTCCTCTCAGCATCTATCCACCTGTTAAATGGCTTTTTATTTTCTCAATGCTTTTTTGGCCTTGTTTTTGTGTTTTTAAATACAGTTTGTGCTCTCTTATTGGTAGTTAGGGATGTTGTGTCCCCATCTCTTATGCTTGGTTGAAGGTAACAGTTTGTGGGGTTTGGTTTGGGTTTTGGGTTGTTTTTTTTTTTTTTTTTTTTTGGGGGGGGGTGTTATTTTTACAGAACCAAAATTGTACTTTGGTTTTTCTGTTTCCCTAATGACTGAAGTTGCTCGGCTTTATACCTAACAACATCCTGTCTGGGGACACTAGACATTCCCAGGTGTTCAGGACAGCATGACCTGTGTCCTGTTGGATAGGTGAGATGGCATCACAGCTGGCCTGATTTCTGCTGGACCTGTGATGTCTGCACTTTTTCTGCCATTTGTGCAATTTTTTTTTTTTTTTACTGTGTTCTTCAAGCCCCTGAATATGTCTGGGAGTGGTGGCTGTAAGGGTATCTTATGGATCCCACTGAATCCTCAGCTGATGAAATCTCTAGGACTTTTCCCTGTTGTGGGGTCTGTTCTAGTTGAAGTTTCTATCATGGACTGATTTCAGAGGAGATTGTTATTCAGGCTTTTGTTTTTGAAACGGGTCATTGTAAATAAGAAGCTGGTTATATTTCTTCATTTTTCTGCCAGAGACCTGTCTTGCAGAAGATTTTTGGTAGCTCACATGTACTCTACATTAGAGAGCCCACCATATGCAGAGCCCTGGCCCTGTTTTTCATGACTGTCACTAAAAGCAGCCCAGCATGGCGTGGTGATACCCTGGGGCTGTGGTGCAGCCACTGCTGATATACACAGGCTCTGCTTATGAGTATGGAAAGATTCCTCACCTTTTCCTTACCCAGTTTCTTGGAGCTGAGAGAGGGGGAAGGGAAGTAATTTTTCTGATTGAGCTAACAGAGACCTCCAGCAAAATGAATGTTAGGTGTTATGGAACACCTAATGCTGTTCCAGCACAGGTACTGAATCATTCTGCTTCTTATACAAGCAGGAAATGTTATATTTCTCTCTGAAGAATTTAGGTTATTTAATCAGTGACTTAAGCAAAAAAAAAAAAAAACTCAAGAGAAAAATAGAAACAAATGCTAACAATCAGTAACAACAGTGATGGGAACACAAATTAAAGAGATAGAACAAGTGAAAATCTAAGCTGGCAAACTCTTGCCTTAGGACATTGTATATATAATGAGATCGAGGAATGCAGAGAGCATAATCTTGCCACTTATTTCTTTTTCAGATATGTGACATTCTCCTGGTTAAGAGCAGAAATTATTGTACAGAAAGGTACAGGGTGTTAGAGTGTAGGATGTTAAGAGGAAGAAAAAGAGACTGGGAAACCAAATTCGTATTGCATTTAGTAGGGGAATGATTTAATAGGGCAGGTTTAATAAGCAGCAGTTCTTGAAATAGATTTTAAAATGGAAGTGGAATATAAAATCAAACCCTGAATGTTGGTTTGAAATACAGCACCAGTTCTGGCACTTCTTTCTTATTTTTGTATATGTCATGAGTGGTTCAGGAAGATGTATCCAAACCTGACAGTTATATTTTTAATGGGTATTTTCCATGGTCCCAGGCACTCTGTGTGCTGCTGCTGCTGTGTGTGCTGATCTCTCTCAGTGCTGGTCAGTTCTGCCCTCATTTCCTATTAAGTTGCCCAGATGTAAAATGCTGTTGTTGGTAGCATTGATGGTGTCGTTCACCCCCAAATGCACAATCCGGTCCCAGCTCTCTGTTCAGCCCAAAGGATGTTACATCTCTATTATTCTTCTTTGATGCAGATCTCCTGTATGACTGAGTGGGTTTGGTGACATTACTGTGCTTTTGTGGAAAAGGACTTAATAAACTGTTCCCTGCCCTTGGAGAATTTTTCCTGGAGGAGGGTGGAATGTTCCTTTCACGGCATCACGTACACTGGGCCATTGAATTCAAGTAGCAAAAGAAAAAACTAGGCCAAATAGACCAGGCAGAGCCAGATACTCAGTTTTGGGACCTGAGGCAGTAAAGAAAGCTTTTTTTTTTAATTTGCCTTTTTTTTCCTTCTTTTTTTTTTTTTTTCCCCAAGGTTAAGAGCAGATCTATTGGCATAAATGTGATA
The DNA here is from genome assembly GCF_050655825.1 of Lonchura striata. NCBI lineage: Eukaryota > Metazoa > Chordata > Aves > Passeriformes > Estrildidae > Lonchura > Lonchura striata. The sequence goes on from NC_140710.1 coordinate 5,729,113, forward strand.
AGATGCTGGGGCATTGCAAATGCAATGGAACATGTAAATTAAGGACTGTTCTGTTGGAATAATCTGTTAGAGATCATTTAGGGAATTGAATACAGTGATGTTAATGCCAGATGTACAGGTGTGCATTTTAACAATACTCCAACTGCACCAACTGGCTACAGCCAGCATGAAATACAGCACTGTCCCCCTGGCACTGTCCCTGCTGGGCCTTTGGGAGCACTGCTGAATTGCAGCAGCTGAGGATCCCATCTGTAAAGCAAATATAGAACAAGGTACTGGATGTGGAAACACTTCTAGAGCCACAGGATCCTCCCAGAGACAAGGCACAAAAGTGGCAGTCTCATTTTCCAGGTGCTCAGACTGGTTTGTAGAGCTAGAGAGTAAAGCTTTGATTTGTCAATGTGATCAAATTTATCAAGACAGAATAAAATGAAAACTGCCATAATCATGTCTTCATGAGGTCATGGAATAATTTAAGACAGAGGTTCATAATTTGGACCTTTGGGAGTCATCTAGTCCAATTCCTTGCTCAAACTGGACCCCTGTCCCCATGTTTGACCACCCCTCTTAATGGAAAAAGTCCCTTTATCTTGACAGACTTTCCTTTGTTGCAGCATGTGTCTGTCACCTCCCATCCTGTCCCTGTGCACCTCTGAGAACAGGCTGGCTCCATCTTCACTATTCCCTCCCATTTTGGAGTTGATGGCACCAATGGTATCTTCCTTTAACCCTCTTTTCTGTTGGCTGAACAAATGCTGGTCCCCCAGCCTCTCCTTGTTTGTAGTCCCTCATTTCAGATTATTTTGTCAGATAATTGGCAATGGTGCAATTCTGTTATCAAGGATACCAGTTTTTCTTTGTTCATTCACCCCTGTCAGAGCTTTATCACATCCAAAATGTAACTTGAACATTAACTCATTTCTCTGGTTTTAAGATGCCACTTAGCTTCCAGGTCTCCTTTTCAGAGGGTTCCAGACTCCTGAGAGCTCCCTTTCCATGGGAGTGTTTAACAGTAGAGATGGACAAGACTTGTTGAGCTCTGTCAGCAGACCTGTAGTTCCCTGGGCTTGTGGTGGCTTACATTCCCTTTTATTCTAAATGTAGGTGATTCTTCAAATTCTCACAAATGGACCTTTACCCCTGCTTGAACCCTCCCATATCAGCCCACTGCTTCCCAAGTGCCTCTGGATCCACAAGCTCTGCCCCTGCCTGGAGTGCCTTCAGGTGTGTCCTGATGGAGCAGCCCTAAGCCGACCTCAGTATTCCAGAGGAGCTGCAGGGACTAGCACAAGAAGTCTTTGACAGAATAAGGAATCAAATCCCGTTTTTCTGGCATCCTGTTCCTTTTCTTGGAGCGTGAAATTATTCTTTTTACATCAAAGGAAATTCAGCAAACTCAAAGCTGAGCAGTTTATCTCCAGTAGTTGGATAACTTTGTCTCTGGCTTGTGGGCAGTGAATTACATCTCCTTTTTGATGATTATTACATGGCTTTGGTGATCTCAGCATTTTACTTACCTAAAGATGTAAATGAATTTAGGATTTGTAATGATTTTGCTGTAATTCTACCAGTGCTGAAAAGTTTTAAGTAATACCTACACAAAATGTGGTTTTCCTTTATGGGAATGTGTTTAGAGCTTAAGTCTCAACAGTGACCTTTGCAGAGAGCTGACAGAGTTCTGTAGGAAAACCAACTGAAAAACCTGCTGGGTCTGATGTGATGCTTGTATTGTTCTATTAGTGAGCAGTGTTATCTTGTGAGGGAGTCACTTTTTCCATGTAGTGATGTCTGCTTGGATATTTGCAGTGTTTCCATCCCCCAAATCGATTTTGAGCTTTCACTTGTTGTTGATGGCTGAAAAGTTTAAATACCAGCATTTAAATGTTTTCCCTATTGGTCTAATGGGTTCATGCAGTTTATAGACAGGAGTGGTCATAAAAGTGTTGGATGCTGCCTTTTTATGGCTACAATTAATCTTGCAGTTATTTCAATAGGAGAAAATAGCAGGGAAATGAAAGCTGAGTGTATGAAACTCTTGTATGTGTAATTATTTAACAGGCTATAAATATTGAACTGCTAAAAATGTAAAAGTTTTTCAGAAATCTCAAGTAGATTTTCATTGCTTGGCACTTTTTGTTTTTTCCATTCTCTTGCTACCTCCTTTCTGAATTTCAGATTACCTGATTTTTATATTTTTCCTTTTGTTTGTTTATTGAGGGGAGGATGCGGGAATCACAGTTGTTTAACTATTATGGCTGATGTGAAAAGAAAATAATTTCTGGGAATCAAAGGCAAAATATAATTTGCAAACTGAAATGTTTTAACTGAATTAAGTAGTATTGCAGTACAAGAGTACAGACAGCAAACTTTTTCTCCTTTTTTTAATGGGTGAATTATGGTGTGAGGAAAATAAGTGAATATTAAATTACTTAATGTCACTGACATTAAAATAGCTTCTGAATTTTAGTATCATAATGAATTGTATGTTGAAGCTGTTTCCTTGTTCTACCACCTTTTCTTTGATGGGTATTTTCCTCTCTTTCTTCATTCCTGCAGTTGTAGGATCCTCTTTTCATTCATTCCCACTGAAATATTTTGCAGTTTTAATAAGGGTCTCATGATACTCCATCCTGCTTCCTTTAGGATTAGGATCATGATTAAGACTGGTTTAATATGCAGTCTCTGCATGCTTTGGTAGGTAATATCTGTAATTTAAGCCTTGCACTGGAGATGTTTAATGCCTGCAGTGCTTTCAGTGAGATTCTGCTCTGGGGTGGGGGTCCGAGCCAGCACTGCCTGCACGTGTGAGAGTGGTGTGGATCCTCCCTGTGCCTTGTGGGATGCACTGAGAGCCAGAATCAAGGCTTGGCTTTAGCATTAGCTCCAGCCTTTCTAGGACACTGTGTTCATGACTATAATTGAAGTGACACATTTTAGCTGACCCTTTTGGTCTTGTGTTTTAACCTACTACAACACATTACAAATCCTTTGCATTAAAATGCAGAGGACTGAGTGCTTCATTAGAGCATGCATTAGGCTCATCCCAGTTCTTGCACCCTTTTTCTGGCCTGCACTCATCATCTGACCCTGTCACTGGAGCTCTCTAAGTTGTATGAGACTGAAACTCCCTGTTCTGGCAGAGGTTGCAAACATAACCACACTTCTCTTTTTTTTTCCTGTACAGGGATTAATATCTGTAATGTGTTTGACAATCGATCTCGTTTCTTGCCAGTGTGTGTGCATTTATGTGTGTACAATGATACATGTGTGTTGAGAAATGCACACAGACACACAGAGAAAAGAACAATTGGTCATTCTAGTATTTCACCAGATATATCAGCCCCATGTGGAGTGTGACTGAGAAATAGCAATTAACATACCGAATTCCAGTAGAATTTGCATTGCTGCTTCACAATTCTTACCTCTAGACATGTTGCAAGTATCAACCTTGGAGCTAAGTTGTGAAAGCCAGCAGGGATATTTGTAATAAAGTCAAAGTGTAGGTGGTAAGGGAAAGTCTTTTCTTCCCAGCCTCGGGTCTGCACACCACTGTTCTTGTGCAACAGCTCGAACACATTCAATTAAAATTGCCATCTAAGCTGCCTGTTCCATCCTCTAAAAAAGAAAACAGGTAGGGGTTTCTTTGTATGTATATAAAAGATAAAATGTTCACTCTGAGATAAGAAACACAATTATTTAATAGCACCAGAGCCTTTTCAGACTTACTTTCTTTTGCACATGAAAAGGGTGAGGACATACTAGAATTTATTAAATCTATGCTTGTCTACTGAATCCTTTTTTTATTTTCCTGCATTTTTCATGTCTTCTTGGTTTCTTTGAGCAGCATTTCACTTGTCAATACCTTTAAAACCTCAGAAGAGTTGTCACTTTAACATGGAAAAAACCAGCATCTCCCCTTGGTATGAGCCTGGACCTGGGTGCAGCAGTGTTCTCACTGTGGCCAGGCAGGTGCTGCCAGGAGCGGTGGGGGATTGTCTCCCACAGCTGCTGGAGGTGGGCTGGGACACTGCACTCAGATTTTCCTCTGTGGTGTGAAGTTTTGGGAAGTCCTGAATACTGTTTGTTTTATTCAGTCCTTTGACAGAACAGAGAGGAGATACTGTACTGGCAGATAAGAGGTGAAATACCAATGCTGCACTATCCTTAGGCAAGCTTTTAATTTTAATTTTAAAAGTGCAGACTTCAGGAAGCGCAGAAAGTGTTTTACAATGAATTCGGGCAGGCCTGGAGACCTGTATAATTTTCCTTTCTATGATTTTATCACTCATCTTGGCAGGTTTCATTATGTTTGCTTATCGAGGGACCTTTTGTGCCTTTATTTTCCCTCGTGACAAGGAGCACTTTTGCATCCATAATCTCTTTTACAAATAAGTCTCCTCTCAATGCTGCTCAACTCCTTTATCCTTTGTACAGTTTTGTCCCCCTAGCGTTCTATAGGGCTTTTTCCCTCCCTGTTTTGATTAGAGTTGGAATAATCTCAGTGAACAAGAGAGAGCAAGTGAGCCCGGGAGGAAGGAAAGGAACCGGAGGGCCCCGCGTGGAACCAGCCGGGTGCTCTGGGAGCGTTCCCTCTTCCCGGGCCAGGGGACAGCCTTGCTCCTTGGACAGCCACAGGAACCCCCTGCTCTCACTTTGTGCCTGAGCATCAGCAGCAGTGGAGCTGCCCGACCTCCCCTGAAGCGTTTGTGGTGCTCGTGTGCCTGTCCTGGGCTGGCATGGACAGCAGAGCACCCGCCGTGCTGCCTACTCCAGAAACAGCCTGGCATGGCTGTAAGGCCAGTTCTAAACTCCTCCCTGTGACCCTGACGCCTCTGACCTGGCATTAATGATATTTCAGCTTGTCAGAGGAGCAACTGAAAAGTTTTTATGCTTATCAATTACCTGTAAATGTAACTTCCACTGTTTAGTTTTTAAACATATTTGATTGCTGGCATGCTTGGAAACAGCATCTTAAGCAAGCTGTTTCAGCCGCAAATGACGGGGAAGAAATCAAAATCAAAAGCTATGGGTAAAATTTTCTAATCTCTTAGATTTCCCAGAGTACACCAAGCTTTTGTATAGTGTATGTAAAATAAAAAAACCCACCCTGTAATAGTAGATTTAATTAAATGAATCTGTGAGGAAAAATTAAAGTGGGCTTTGGAAGAGGTAACTCAAATACTCCAACTATTTTATCTCTAGTCAGATACAATGTTTTGGTTTTTACAAAGAAAAACACGTCCATGTTTCTAGTAGGGCTTTTGATTATTTTAATCAATGGTTTCTTTCCAGCTTGCACAATATGTTTATTTCTAAGAAACAGCAATGCTGTGGAAGATCACAATAGAACTATCTATGTTTTTTTCTCATAATTAAAGTTCTATTCTGTTTCCATAATTACCTGATGTGAAACCTGAAAAGATGGTTCCTCATTCATTATATTCAAGCCAGACAGTGAACTAAACAGCTCTTAAGGGATTAAAGAAACATTGTCATCCTTAAAATCACATTTTTAAGTTCCTTTCTGCACATAACTACTCTACTAACAAGCCCATTCTAAATTATTCTTCTGTCCGATAATCAACAAGCACTTAAACCACCAACTTAAATCACAGTTTGTAATTTCAGCACCAAGAGGTGCTTCAGAAAAGGGGTCCTGTAATAGCAGTCCCAGTTTCCCTTTTAATTAAGTAATTGTGTTAGCAGTGTAATTAAGCAATTGAGTTTGCAGTAGGGCATTGCTGAAGTTAGTGGGGTTCTGCCCAGGCTGTGCAGCCGCCTTCTGGCACAGAGCTTTTGGCTGTGCTGAGGTTACAGAGGGCTGGCAGAGTGGATTTGGTACCAGAACAGACTTGAGAGAAGCAAGAAGAGCAAGGAAACTGAGGGGGAAAGCAGGAGGAGTGGAACAGATTAAAGTAAGGTCAGAGGGTCCCTCATCTGACACCAGGTGCAGCTTGAGTGTTGCCCTTCATATACAGAGATAATTGTATGAATTATAATTAATTATAGTTACCGTACATTGGGCAAAAGCAGCCTCTGAAGGTGGGGGTGAAGAAGAAGAGCATGCCCAGGAAATACGGGAGGATGCCCTGTGCAAAGGGCAGGGTGAGCAGCAGTTCAGGTAGGAGGGTGAGGGGAAGCCTGGGAGAAGCAGGAGTCTGGTGCCAGTGGTGGAGCACACCTGGTTCTGTGCTGTCCTCTGTGCTTCAGGCAATGGTAGGAAATTAAGATATTGGTGTGTGATTCTCAGGGGACTTGGAGGAAGTCTTGCCATGAAGTTCTGGAGCTGCAGGGCTGGCAGTCAAGAACCCTGGGTTTGTTTGGCTCTGCTGCTGCCTTGTGGTGGGGCCATGGGTAACTGAAGTGGTTAAAAGCATCATGATCTGCAAAAGAAGGGGTGTCATTTTGTAAAGGCTGCTGCCATGTCATCAGAGCTGGGTGATTGGAGTATGTCTGATTACATTCCTCTGTGATAGACACCCACTAATAATAAGGCTATAAACTGTGATTGGATTTTTCCATTGGGTTAAAAGCTTTTAACTCTGACACTTGTTGGTCTAATTTCTTGCCAGGTTTTTTTGTTAACTGAGTAAAAGTTGAGCACATGGGACATTTTAAGTTGACTGTTGTTCTTCCACAATCCCTTACTTAAATTTTTCATCCACAACTCTTTAGTAAGATACTTTCTTAAGTCACTGTTTTCTAAGAAGTCTTGGTAAGGAGTAAAGCCTAGATGTTCACAAGTACACCAGGAAATATCTGTAGGATCCAGACTAAGACTTCTGAAAGAGATTGTCAATGTTTAAATGCACCCTTTGAGATGCTTCAGAGTAGGCAGCAGCTTCTGCTGGTGAATGCTCCAAATCAAAGGTGAGTGCTCTAAATCAATAGATTCTAGGAAGCAAGTCCTTTTTTAGACCATCCTGTAGTGCTGGTTGGGAAGGGGGCATCTGGCCATGCCTGTGCTTTGCTAACATCTGTACATGCATCAGTAGCTCAATGAAAGCAGTGAGGTGCACAGGCTCTAACAAAAACTGAGATGAAGCAACTCTTCAAAGTCATCCATGGGAATGTTTAAAAAAGAAGTGAGAGTTATGAATCTCTGTAGCCTTTAAGCACAGATCATCTCTCCCATATGTGCTCTCAGACTTTGTCTTTGCTGTTCTACTGCCTGCTGTAGCTGGATTTTAATGTCCTGAAATTTAAAGGCCACTGCTGTTACTTCCAGCTGCTGTTGGACTGTGAGCATGGATTGTTGGGTTGTGGAGAAGTCAGCCCATCATTGCAGAATGGCGTTGTCTCAGTCATGCTCCATTGCTTAGTGTGTCTTGAGCTATGCCTTGTTATTTTTTGTGAGCTGGAAATCTTGATTGAGAAAGTTTAAAGAGAAGTATTTAGGCAGAAGTGTGTGTCAGGATTATGGAGAAAATAGAGATATTTCATTGTTCTTCTTTTTCCTTCCTTTCATTGTTGCACTGTGTGGGTGTAAACATTATACCTTGTTTTACTTGAAATGCAGAATTGTCCTTTGAATAGTACTTGGAATGCAAACCAGAAGAATTAATAGAGCTAAACTGCTGGTGGCCTCAGATTGGTGGTGGCCTGAATTGTGAGCACAGTTTGAGTCCTAATGCACAAGATTTCTGTTTATTTAACAGTGGCCTTTGCATTGTGCTTGTACATAACAACTCCTATCCACCCCTCTGAGTTCTGCTTTACAGTTTCTTTCCACAGAGTACTGAGCAAGGAATTTCCATGTGTTTCTGTTTTCTTTATCAGATTGGAGCCCATGATATTCTCAGCATATGGTATGAAATATTTATTATTGTTTTTAAAGGTTGATTTTAGGAGACAGTCTGTGATGTGACTGCATTTAGTAACATAAATGAAAGTCCTTTTCTTTTTGCATATATTTAAGGAGCTATGAGGAGTTAGTCATGGTGAGTTCTAAATACCAGGGAGACGACCACTGTGAAAACATTTCAAAAGGAAATAGCTCAAAGCTATAGATGATGTTTAGAAAAGACCAATTTAAACTAAATAAAAATGTAATCCCTGTTATACATAGTAAATGAAGAAGAAATCTCTACAATTGTGTAAAAGAATTAAAAGAAAAACATGTCTGGGATTCAGGTTCCTGCAAAAAGTGTATTCAATAACTATGCAAAATCAGGGAGGAACTTCAGAACTCTGGGGTCACTTCTTTACTTTACATAGCCTAACAACAATTTTGCATATTCTTCACTTGGATTTTTTTCATTCATCTCCTATGGTTTTGGTGTGAAAAAGCAGTGTTTTTTTCCAGAGAGTAAAGCAGCTGCCACTGGAAGCTGTCATGTAACGTATGCTCCAGAAGGAGTGAATGTGTCCCTATCTTCTCATCAAATATTTTGAGAACAAGGGCTGATGTTTCTGCCTTTCAAGACACATTTTCTCTCCTCCTGAGCCAAATGAAAAATTTCCATAGCTTAAACCTACACATGTGCTGTCTTACTTCCTCTGTACTGTAATTACTTAAGCACTTTCCCAAACTCCAGAGACCTTGATAGATCAAAACTGGCTGGATGGAGAGAGTGGAGAGGTTTGAGAGGGGAAAGAGGAACAGTAGCCTCGAGAGTGATGGTTCAGTGCATGGCTAATGCAGCCAAGGATGACACATGCCAGTACACACAACAATGGATACAGAAATCTGTCTTTAAAAGCACAATTACTACACCTGGAGCTCAGCACATTGTGTAAAGTGCAGTGGTTGTCAGCTAAAACCAAATTAAGAACTGGCTCTACACTGCAGAGAGACTGGGCTGACCAAGTCATGTTGTTCTGTTGACTGAAAATCAGCAAGAGCACCACATGTCCTCCTCTCTAACAGGCTCACAGAATCCGTTTGGTTTTCTGTATAATCTGGGTCATTGAGACTGCCTAAATGCTGGAATCTGGATGCTGGGGTGACTTGTAGGCTGGATTTAATATTTTGAGTGGCCTCACAGTGTTACCTGTATTGAAAATGTAATCAAGTAATACATTTGAATGTTGTTAGGAGCACATTTCTCCAGGCATAGTCAATCAGGATATCAGGTTTTTTCAAACAGGAGGAAAGGAGTATTTTATTTTGATGATTTCACATGGTTGCTCTTGTTCTGGATTGTGGTTTTTGTTGGTTTTGATTTTTAAACTTAACAGAATGAAGCACTCTTTAGGTATCCAGACATTTTTCATACTAGTTGCTTTTTAGGGGCGATGGAAGAGAATATTTCCTTATCATTGTGAAGGTTATATTGGTTCAGCTCAGCCTTTGTATTAATTCCAGCTGGGGATCATGAGAAACGTGTGTTGCTCTGGGACTGAACTGTAATTGTGACACGGATCAAAATCTGTGCCAGGCTGTTCTTTCCCTCTCCTAAAGCAGATTAGCAGGCTGGCATCTGTTTTCTTTGGGGAAGATGGCAGAGATGCCCAGAGAGCAGAGGAGCTGCCTCACAGCTGCCCTTTGTGCCTTCAGTGGAAGTGCCTGTGCTTGCCATCATGCCATGTCTCTGATGCTGGCAGGCAGGGCTGGTGGCTTCTGGCTGCTCCTGGCTTTGGGGTGGAGCAGGGCTGAGGGTGATGCTTTGGGTCTAGGGCAAAGCTCTTCAATCTGCCAGACCCTTTCCCCTTGAGCTCCGTGTGCCTTCACTCCTGCAGCTGCCAGGTGGGAAAGGCCTACGTAAAGACAGCTCTGTCTCATTGTCAGAGGAGGTTTTGGAAAGGTTGGGCACTCTGAGTGCAGTTATTTAAAGTTCTGACATCAGAGTCCCTCAAGTCTTAGGTGCCTGTGTAGGAAATTATAGCTGACCTGCATAGGAAATGAGGTGTACTTTCAATCTAAATGTCATAAAAATTACTTTACCTAGACCAAGTGCAATCTTACCTAATATACAGGTAACAGAACTTGGTCTCAGAGAGCTATTCTGCTTCTTTTAGTTGTGGTAGGTCAGAAAGAATGTCTTCCTGATGAAAGCATTAAAAAATCATGCACCAGCCCTTAAGAACCACTTCATGCTGTATTTCTATGAGCTTTTCTCCTGCTTGCTCTGTGGGTGGGATTCCTGCAAAGTTCAATCACTGACTTAGCACATACTTCAGTTGCACCAGAACTTGTGAATTCGATTTCCCTTCCATCCCTGACTCCTGTTCATTTGTGTCCTGGGCTTGATTGACTCTTAGGTGCATAAGAGAGTAAGAATTCCAATTAAAAGTTTCCCAGTTTCTTCATGTGTGGATTGTCATGCAGTACAGGCTGAGCTTTTGATGCAGCCTTTTCTTCTGTCAGAGCGTTCTGCCCTGCAATGTATTTTCACTGAAGATATAAAAATTCCCCTCAGGATATCATATCTTTTTGTTATTTTATTCAATTTAGCCACCACATTTGGTTACTAGGACAGAGAAGCAGATTATTGGGAGAGGGGAGGCATTAACTGTATATGGAAACTTTTTAAGAAATTAGTGCAAGAATCCATAATATTGAGAGTTGAAATTATTACAGTCTAGGTACAAGAGGAATTTAGGTAATAAATTCATTTAATAAGGAAAGCCAGTAGCAAGTATGAGAATTTTGTGGCCAGGTAGAGGAAGGATTGTAAGGAATTCTTTAGCTGTGACAAAACCAAATCCATATACTGTGATACTGGTCGGTGAGATTGGAAGTATAGGCTGCAGTGGTAGAAACTGAGTAAATACTGAAAGTATTTCTAATTTTTGTTCAGAAGAAAGATGAAGAAGTTGCATTTGCACATTTAATTACATTCCTGCTACTCAACAGCACCTATTAAAGGTTTGGCTTTTAAAGCAGAAGCAATGACAAACTCTCATTGAGGGACACAGTCAGTTTTTTGATCTGTTTTGTTTTGTTTTGGTTTTGTTTTAGAACTTGCATTTCTGGTTTTTGCAGATGTTGGAACACTGGTGGAAGTTTCAGTAAGTTAGTAAAAGCTGTGTTTTTAGGGTGATTTAAAAGGTTAAACAGAGCACAGTACAAAACCTGCTGTGGGAGGTCTGCAGCCCAGAGCTGGAGTTCCTGACTGCTACAACAATAACAATTCAGCTCCAAAGCTGTGTGTACTGAACTGGCTGTTGTTAGTTTTGGACAAAACCACAAAGAACTTGACAATGGAACATAATACATCAAGATTTAAAAAAAAAAAAAAAAAAAAATCCGTGTCAACATGTTAGGGAAAACAAGAGTTGTGTCATTTCTCAGTAGTTCTTGATTGAATCGTGACCTTGTTAATAAGATACTGTGAATTTTAATAAGCTACTGTGTGTATTTTGTGATATGTGATTTGACTTAAACGTAAAGGTTAGAAAAAATGTAGTTTACAACATAATTAGAGGTTGTATTAAGCAAGTTGAAGAGCAGGTGGTTGAGAGGTGGTAAAAGACATGGGTAGCTGTTATAAAATGGAAAGGTTATTAAACAAGGGGCTGTGAACAACCTTGCAATGCTCACATGATTAGAGTTGAAAAATAAACCTTATTAGAAAAGTATTTGTATTTGATTTATTCAAGAGAGGGTTGAGAGTTGCCTTTATCAATTTACACCTGTCTCTTTGGTTTCATCACACAATTGTTTCTTTAGCTTAGCAAGAATCAGCGTGATCCAGGAAGCTAGATAAGAGAAACACATAAGATACAGCTCTTAACAGTAGTGGCAAATAAAGTGGACTCACTTGTACAGAAATCCTGACTGAAGTCTTTACATCAAAATTGGTACCTGTCTTAAAAATATGCTGTTGTTTAAACAAGGTGTCAATGTAGAAAATCAGCCTTTGCTGTGCAGGCATTTAATGGTCCTGAGGCTTTAAAACATGGGAAGTGCTCTCAGCTGCTGCACACAGACAGCAGTGATGCTCACAGTTTGTAGGTGAAGGCATTTGGCCCAGCTGCTGCAAGGCAAAGCAAGCTCTGGCACTGGAAGAAACTCCACCTCGGAGTCATGGAATATTCCATCCAAATGACTGGGAAGGAATTTTCAGGGCAAAAAGTGTGTTGTTCAATTAAGGGAGCTCCACAGGTAGGGGGAACCACTCTCCTTTCTTCTCCCCGACCATGGATCATTATTTGGAGGTCACAGACTCACAGATTTGTCAGGGCTGGAGATCATCCAGTCCAATGCCCTTGCTGAGCCTGGGTCACCTGGAGCAGGTGACAAAGAACGTGTCCAGGTAGGTTGGGAATGTTTCCAGAGAGGGAGACTCCACAACCTCCCTGGGCAGCTGTTCCAGTGCTCTGCCACCCCCAGCATCAAGAAGTTCTAAGAAATGTCTCCTAGAGAAAGTTACAGGTATTTAAGAAACCTTTTTTTTCTGTTCTGTCATCCTTGGATATGTGTTTTTTCTCAACACATGGAAACCAGGAGAAATCTGAGAGGTGCCAGGTCCCATGGATGGCATTCATAATTGGAGAGATTCTGCACATTTTAGTAGCTCATCACCTGATTTGTGATTGATTGCAGAGTTTTCATGGAGCTAATGAGTAGAATTGGTAACAAGTAGAAGTTACCAATATCCATCTATGCAGACTATATTATATGTACTATCTATATCTAATATATCTACTTCTTTTCATCTCTGATGTGCACAGAATATGCCCAGAGATAACGAGACAGTGTGTTTTAGGTGGGGAAGCTGTTTTGGCATGTTTTGCTGCTGAGCCCGTTTGAAGTCGTTTGCAGCCTTTCAGGATTGGGAAGCGACAGTCGCCGTTCCAGCAGCCTCTGTTGTCTGAACAAGCTCTGGCTCTTTCCCTTCTGATCAAAGGCACTTGGTGAAAGGTGCAGCTTGGATCCTTTAAAGCATCTCATTATGGGTTATATTTAGAAGTGTGAAGAATATATTATTAATTACAAGGATGCTCCAAAGCAAAGAAGCTGTTTTATCCATGCCCTTGATGAACAGAAAAGTTCCTGTGCAGAAGGAAGGTTATGCAATTAACAGTATATTCATTAGGAGTTCATCAGATAGCAAACTATGCTTATCTTCAGGATGGTACTGGAATATCTGACAATTTCCTAGTTACTGCCTAAGTGATAAGGAAGAGCAAGAGACAGGAACTGCCAGTTCCTGATATATAAATTTTTATAAATTTCTTGATTATATAAATTTTACTGCCAGTAAAATTTATATAATACAGTTTACATATCTGTTATATGCTATTTTTTTGTATATATATATATATATATATATATATATATATATATATAAAATATTTTATATCTCAATTTACAGGCCAAGTACTGTCTTGCTGCCTTGCTGGAAAGAACTGGAGGTGTAAATTGGCCCCACATATTTCTTGGTTGCTAAGTGAACACAATGTATGGACACTGTAAGGTTCATTACAGGCTTTTTGCTCTCTTTTGTTCCCACAAAACTCCTGTTACCAGGGTAGCTATCCACTGGGTTCATCCAGGATCATTCTGGATGTTTGCTTCCACCTGCTCAGTACTCAAATCCAGTCTGTGCACTAGGCCTGTGAAACAGAGTCACCTTTGCAGGGACATTTCTCCAGCTTAAGGGATTTTTGTCATTATTTGCAGCACTTACAAAATACAATAATTTTTTTTATCTTCAAATTCAGATTGGCATCTGGTAGTTGATGTTTGCTAATTGAGTGATATAGCCAGGTGAATTTTTTTAATGGTGCTTTAAAACTGAATTTTGAGTTGAGCGTTAATTTGCTCCCAAAGAATGGGAGAAGTGAAGTGCCTAAATATGCCAGAATATGTATGAAATAAGCTGCCATCTGGAATTTGTTTCTGGATATGCCATAATAGAAATTGGGCACTCTGGGATGCATAATTTGGGGCATTCTAGAAATTAATATATAGGAAGAAAAATAGATAAATCTGTCCTGGTGCTATGCTTAGCTGCTTGTATAAGAATTTGACAACTGACCAAGGTGATAATGTCTGGTAGGCTTGGACTAAGTGATATACTGCCAGTTGAGAGACTGAATTATTTTTAGAAACTAATTTTTTAAACAGTTCAGGGTCACAGTGCCAACAATTTGAAGAGACCTAAAAAACCCTGTCACTTTTATCTATAAACCAAAGCCAGTCAATAACATTTGATTCAATAAAAAGTAAATTTATCCCTTATCTAAAAGTATTTGTGCAGAAATTGTTCCAAGATGCTTTCAAACTGCTGAGTTACAAATCCATACAGGGAGGGATGATTGATTTATTGTGTGCTGCAATCTGGAGTATTTTATCACTGAATCTTTAGTGAAGAAAGTTGATGTTGTTAAAGCTGCAATGTATTTAGACCCAAAGGCTAGGAATAAAGCAGGAAGTATTATTGGATCAGTAGAGATCAGGAGAATGTGGTTATTACCTCTGTTTCTGTGGAGATCAGCTCTTTCCGTGGTCTCTGCCAACTCAGACCAGGATGGATGGGCTTTGTCTTGAGGGTGGGCTCTGGTGTGTGCCCGTGGGATGCCCAGGTCATGGGAATTAGGTAGTGGGAATTAGGCTGACACCTGAAAAAGTGACAAAAGACTTGTAATGAGTCCCATTTTGAGGGAAGGCTGAGGCTGTTCCCCACCTCTGGCACATCACTCCCAAGGGCTCTGTTCAGCAGCTCAGCACATCCATTTGTCACCTCAGTGGCTGCGTGAGAAACTTTCAGTGTTCACAAATTTGTTTGCCCACAAGGCTCCGGAATCCCTGATCTGGGGCAGGGAACAAGTTTTCCTTTCAGCAGGAGGTGCATTTCTGGGGTTAATTAGCTGACTTCCATTCATCCAGCTTGTGCCACCATAACCTCCCAACCCTCACTCCTTCCCTGCCACTCGCCTTTCTTCCCAGAGCATGGCTGTGTCTGAACTCTGCTCCTTCCCAGCTGCTTGGCTCCCACTCTCTGCTGGCTCAGCTGTTACCCTCTCTGTTTTATTCTCCCAAGGCCTGCCTGAATCAGAACTGCCTTGAAGGCATCACACATCACTAATCAAGGGGGAACACAGTGGATCCTGATAGATGCTTAAAGGTTGTTTGTAGCCAGACTTAGTTTATCACTGTAGGCATCCTTGGAAAAAAGCAGAGGTAGAGAATCTGTAGTGAGAAACAGAGCTCAGCTCTCAACCATATCAAAGATTGGAGTTGCATTTGATTTCTGGGCTATGGGAAAGGCAAAATACTTTTATTTTTTCTTTTTTTCCCTTTTTTTTTTCTTTTCTCTCCTCTGACCTCCCCCAGTACTGTTAATACAGAAGGGGAGGGAAGGCTGAACTGCATTGCAACTGGCAATGTGTACACAGATTGACAGGGTAATTATTGATGTAGACAGTGGAGGGATGGGAGGTTTGACAGGACAATGTTGTACATCATTCTCTTTCAAACTAGCTCTAGAAACAATAGAGTTTAAAGATGATGTTATGTTCAGGGTAGAAAAAAGCAGAGTATTTTTTCTGACCTTCTTAAAGTCATGACATTGTTGAATTTTTTTTAAGCTTTGCTTCTGATTGAGCATGAAAAATGCCTCTCACAAAAGGGAATATTTAATAGCTTTTCTATTAGAAAACTATCTCTAAAGAAAATTTTGAGTCCTGGGTTTTGCTGGCAGGCCTGGGTGTTTGCTAACTACCAAAGTCAACTGTCAGTTTATTATGAAACTGTTTGAGATCAGCAGTGCACATTGCTGCTTTACTTCTGCCAGGAACAGGTTCTTCTTCAGCTGTTCTGGTTTCTTACTATGATGTCTGGGATTTTCCCTGTGGTTTTTATTAGTGTCTTCTTGCCTCTGTGCCAAGCTAAGAGCAAGACCTGATCCTCGAGATGAGAGAAGACTCCCAGTGAAGAGAAAATAAAATTTTAAGTAGTACAAGGTTATCTGAAGAAATCTGATGTAGAAACTCAGGTTTTCAGTGGTCAGAATAATGTATTGGAGACACAGCTCCTCTCAAAGGCAAATTCTGCTCTGGTTTAGAGGAGGAGCAGAAAGGCAAGAGGGTCTGGTGGTTTCACAAGGAGGGATCATGTTAGGGTTTTAAACAGCTCTCCATTTCAAGTCCAGGATAAATTATGGGTTTTCCTCTTCCATCAAGTAGACATGCAAAGGGGCAAAGTTGGTAGAAATAGGAAGGAAAGTTGGCAGATGGCCTCTGACTTGAGCTTATCAAAATCCCCTTTTGGTTCCTCTGAACAATGAGGGTTGTGTTTCACTGTCATTAA
The DNA here is from genome assembly GCF_050655825.1 of Lonchura striata. Taxonomy (NCBI): domain Eukaryota; kingdom Metazoa; phylum Chordata; class Aves; order Passeriformes; family Estrildidae; genus Lonchura; species Lonchura striata. The sequence goes on from NC_140710.1 coordinate 5,745,314, forward strand.
ACAAGGCTGTCACTACAGGGCTGTATTCATTTCTTCTCTGGATTAATCTGAATAAATGTTTCTTGTGACCATATGGCTGTGGTGTCAGGAAAGATGAGAAACTGGCATTCAGAGGTGGTACGTGGCTCCTGGGCTCTCCCATGGCTGCACACTGTGCAATAATTGCAATAATGCTTTACTCAGCTGGAGCTGCTCTGCACCAGCCTCATTCTGCTGCTCCCATTTCTGCCTCGCCCCGTGGAGTTGAGCAGCAGCTCACAGCACAGTTGTGGAGAGTCCATGGTTCTTGTGTGTGTTGTGTTGTCCAGAACCTGTGGAAAATGGTAGCAAGGAATGGAATGGAATCCCAGAGTTATGCTGTGTCTCATTCAAGTTTATGAAAGGATTTGTGCATCCCTGAGCAGAGCAGTGCCTCGAGGCATTGAACATGAGAGCCAGCAGGGCACTGCTGATCATCCAGAGAGGCTGGCTGGAGAGAAAGGCCAAGGACTGGCCTTGAGGGATTGCTGACAATACCTGTGGAGCCGTTCAGTGTCCCCTGGACAGGCAGCTTCTGTCTCGAGGTGCTTGGGCATAGAAGCTGCTTTAGGGAATAAACTTTTGCAGTGAATTCTCATGTGTGCAGTGCCAGGTAAGGAAATGTAGTCTGTTCAGGAGCAGAAAGCCCTCACTGTATCATGTGCATCTCTCTTGTGCCTAATAACCTGTCATGGGCTCTTAGAAACTGGATTCTCTGTGCACAACCAGACTTGACAGTGGGGGAATGTCACAGTGTAGTCTACAGCCACCAGTTAAAAAAACACTGTTGTTTTACAAGCACTAGATGGTTAAAATATGGAATTCAATGAGGATCAGCAGCCTATATCCACACTGCTGTTAAACATCTGATTTTTGTAAATTCTGAAATTTCAGAAGTATGACCATGAGGAATAGCTTAAAGGCAACTAAAAAGCTTTCTGATTCCTACTGAAAGTATCACAATTTTCCTGTAGTTTGAGACCAAGGAGGATCATGTAGTCAACCAGTTTGGCCTCCTGTTTACCATGGGCCATTGACCTAGACTTGGATTTACCCAAAACAAGCCAACTGACTTGAATTTAAGGACTTTATTTCTCAGCAGCAGAGCCTGTTGGGCACATCAGGTAGAGAACAGAAGTGCCATTGGAACAGTATTTGGAGACACTCTGAGATTAATTAGGTGAGATGTGCTCAGATGACTGCAGCAAAAGAGCATTTGCTGTGTTTACAGGAATACAAAATCAGCTGAAGTCCTGCCAGTCAGACTGAGGGAAGGAAACACTTTCTGTAGCCAAGTTTGATGGTAGTTTTGATTTTTGAAGTGGCTGAGTAAGACAGCAATCAGGAATCGTAGATAAATAAGATGGTGCACTGGAAGCCCAAGAGTAGCAGTCCTTTCTGTGCAGCTTGCTGTGCTGGGGTGTGACAATATTCAGGATTCCAAGGGTGCCAGGATGGCTCTGAACCTGGGATTCTTGCTGACCCATGTAGTGAGACATGGAGCTTAGCTAAAATCTGATGCCATTTGTCTGCAGCCTGCTGTAGTGATCTCTTACCTCCTTGCACCGTGCCCAAATACAGTTTGTATCACCTGTTCAAACTATTGGCATGATACCAGAGAATCATTTTCTTACTTGAGGTTGTTTGTAGTGTCTGGGCTTTTGGAACACACTTTTCCTATAAAAGTTACCTCACTGCTATTCTGACAGTGAGTCTCTATTTCAGTAATTAGAATTAATCCTAGGATTTTGAATTCCTGATTATTTCACTCTGATGTCAGAAGTGGTAATCCTCAATGTGCTAACCTGCACAAAAGCGAGGTACTTGCTACCTATCTCTTTTAGACAACCTGAACCCTTTGTGTGCTAGGTTTTTCTCCCTCCAGTTTCAAGGCAGAGGAGTTGGAGACTCCTCAGAGTCCTAATACAAGGTGTTGTAGGGGAGCCCTTCTTACAAGCACACAAGGACAGAGTTAATAAGGTCTATACTGTACAGTGCAATGGAGGGAAATCTGTGCAAATCCCCTTCTGTTCCCCTGGGAACTTCTGAACATAAATCATCATCAAACAAATCACACCACTGAATTTATTTATCAGGTGTATCAATTGTTAATACTATTCCTGACATTTTACAGTGTAGTTCCTTAGTCACCTTTCCTAATCTGTCTTTTGATCTGCTTAATTTATGTTGAAAGTTGAAAGGCAGTGTCCATAAGTTAATTATCTTTTTGTGCAGGAGGAATAGATTTTGCACTATTTCTGTGCCTTTGCCTGCTGCCACAAAGGCTGTGGCACATCAGCCTGTACTTAGACACTCACAAATGCAGAGTCAGGTAGCATCAGTTGAAGCTGGCAGCCCTGGGAACAGGGGGTGTCAGCGTGCTCCAGTCTGACCAGAACAGAGTTTCCTGTGGGAGCAGATGGATGGGGCGGCTGCTTCTGTCAACAGAGGCGTCACTGCTGGTGGGTTGGTCTCGTTCCAAGTCTCACTGCTGTAATCTTAATTCACTTAAGCCACTAATCATGACGTTTGTTTTGGCCTGGGCTGCTTTCAACTGAAATTGTAGAGTTGCCTGTATTTTCTCAGAGATCTCAAGTATATGTGTAGTACAGATATGGTGAGCAACCCAAGTACTGCGGCTGGATTGGCTTTTGTAGAAGTTACAAGTTCATGTAAGTCTTGCTATCCCAGCAGCTGATGCTTGTACTGTGTTGCTTTTCCTGACAGAAGGTTCAGTGCAGCTCCTGACCTTAGTGGGAGCAATTCTTTGACTAGCATTCCCCACGGTGTGTTCTGTCTCTCTGTATTGCTGATGCCCAGATCCAAACTCAAGCACCCAGCAGAAGTCCCTGTGTGCTCACAGTGCTCTGTGCACCAGGGCCAAAGAAACTCCCAGGAGTGGGAATCACCCACCATGGATGTTGCTGTCCCCACACTAACACTTCTGATCCTAACGTGTCACAAGGAAGGCATCAGGGAGATCAAGTACATAAAATATTATATAACACACCTTAGAAAATCACACCCAGAATCTGATGTGTCTGGAAGGTCGAGACACATCAAAAGTAAAGTAAACTAAACAACAGTGACCTGTCCTGAGCTGCAGAGGGAACTGTGGGGAATGGGGCAGAGGCCAGTGTTCCTCACAGCCACCCACAGCGGGGAGAAGGGCCAAGAGCAGGAAAGTACCAGTCAGACACACCTTCAGCTGTGACAACATTTTAAGGCAGAAGACTGATTTTGAACTGTGTTTCTTATGCATCTTAAATACTTCAATGGGAAACTTTGAGTTTTAAGTCAGTAGTAAGTGTAGATAGGGATATACATTCATATACACACATATATATAAAAAGAACAATATATGCAAACTTGTAGCTACTGAGATTTTTTTCTGAATCACAAGTATGCAGTGATTGAGAACTCTGAGTTCTGAATTTCCCTAAGCAATCTCTGCCTGTCAGCTCCCCTCCTCTCTGCAGAGCAGTTGCTCATTTACCAGTTTGGCTTGTTTTCCCTGGAAACAAAGGATTCTAGTCCTGTACTAGGGCAGGTATGAACACTTATTTTGTTCTTGGTACATCTCTAAGGCAGTTCTGCCAGCTGTGACAAAAGAAGGTGTTTGAGGAGGGGAGGTCCTTGTTAAAAAGCATTCCTTAAAAAAAAAAAAAAAGCTGACAATTAAACCATTGTTGGGAGAAAGAGGAAGGTAGGAATTTTAAGTTCCATAATAAAAGTAGTGGAAATATTTGGGGGAACAGTTCATTGGCATGGCAGAAAATAATTAAACCATTTTCATACTGAGTTTTCTTTGTTGTAAAAAAAAAAAAAGTTTTGGGTTGGAGCTTCTGAAGAACCTGAGGAAACCACAAGGGGCAGTCTGAAGAGGATGGGGAGTTATTTCAGCAGAGATAGAGGAGCTGTTCAGACCTGTAAGATGATGTATTTCTACAAAGGGCATTCTTTTCAGTCTGCTGATGAAAAGTCTTGTGGGTTTCCCACCAGTAGAAGCGGCTTAATTGCATTTTGTGTATGCTCTTAGAGTACCTGTTTGGTGAGAACCTGACAAATGGTCTTCTGAAAGTAAATCAATTTTGTTTTCTTGGGCTTTCTTGAATATACACGATGTCCGGAGCCTGAAAAGCACAGCAGTGGCACAAGAGGAAGCAAACAGTGGGGCGCCAGTTAGGCTCTATGGTTCTCTGAAAGACTTTGTAGCCTCCTCTAAAGAGAAAGAAGAATGTGCCATTGGCGGTAGTGAGTAAATGGAACCTTCTTGTCTTCTTTGCTCTTGTCTCCTTATAAATAAACCATTGTTGTCCATCCTTGGCATTTGCAGTTCATTGTGATAAATTGGTCTTGATGTGTCTGACATTTCAACCAAGTTGTTTAATGGTGCCTTTCTGAAAAGGCAGATCTTGCTATAACTCGCCTTGGTCCAGAATGCATCCAGGGTAAGAGCGCTCACCATCACACGCAGCACTAACCCTTTCCTTTCTGCCTGCACAAAGAGGGAAGGAGGAAGTAAAACATTTTGGTCACGTCAGCCCAAGAGGCCTGGGTTTGTGTAGCCGTGCACAGAAACAGAAATGTTAAGTCTGGACTGCAGTTGCTGAAAGCCTCTTTAATAGTGTGGACAACAACAGGAATTCCACTTGCATCTGCAGCCTCTTGGAGGAGAGGGGAGGAAAACACCCAACTTGGTGGAAATGCAGGTGTGTTTTCATCAAAGTTTTGCTTTGAGTTTTGTGCAAGATCCCCTCTCTGTTAGCTGCCAGTGCTTACAAGTCATTGGCTTCCATGCAATGATTGCTTAGGTGTAGAAACCACTGGAACACAAAGATTTGATGAACTGTGACCAACAGCAGCTTCTATTGCTGCATCCCTGAAAGTTCAAGCTTTGATTTATATATTTTAAATGTCTGTAATTATTCTGTCAGGGAGATGATTAACATAGAGGTTGCTTTCTATAAATAGGAGCTTTCTATTCATACCTTTCCAAATCTTTCAGCTTCCCAAAACTATTAAGCATCTGCCCACAGCAGCCAAGCAAAAGTAATTCCTGTGCTTTAAACTCTGACCAGTAAGTAGCCTTTTTTCTGGTTAATGATCCCACTGTGTGATGATGCCATTTTAAGATTATATTTCACCTTCTTCAAAATCAGGGGTGTGGAACATGTTCTTACCTGTCTTGACCCGCTTGGTTCTCAATGGAGATTTACAGTGGGGATGGAAGACCTGGTCCTAACTGGCATTGAAATAAATTCCCCTTTCCATCACTATTGCCAGAGCAAGAAGAACTAGAACAACTTTTGGGGGATATGGACCAATACCTTGATTAACAAATGTCTCAGTGACATTTTAGTATCCCAGTTTGCCCAGCATGCCAGTCCAATCCAAACCTTAATGTAGTTGGGCAGAACAAAACCTGTGGCTTAGAGGGGGCACAGGACCTGGCCTGAGTTGGCAGATACACTGATCCTGGTGGAGCCTTGTTGGGGAGCCTTTCCAATGTTTTTTATTACTAATTTGCTGGAAAAATAATCCCAAAGAGTAAGTAAGGATCCTTTTTTTCCTCCCCCCTGTAATCATGCAACATTCATAAATGTTATTTAGGTATGCAGCGAGCAAATTTCAACAGAAATGCTGTCATGCCACAGGGTTATAAAACTTCATTACATCTGTTATGAACTGCCTGTCTGTGGCAGGACCTAATTTTTCTTGATGTATTGGTTGCCCACAGCTTCTCAAAACTGCTTCTTATAACACTTCAAGGCGCTAAGGCAGAGAAATGCAGGGATTAAATGGCACTGCTCTGCAAGTGGCTGATTGATGCTTTGGGGCTGTAGGATGCCCTTTCACAGCCTCCTTGTGTAGGTGGAAGGGGAGGTATAAATTTCATCTTCTCTCTCAGCACTTGGGAAGCTGATAGACTTTGTATAAATACCTTTGCCAGGGCAGGGTAATGTGAAGGTTTTAATTTAGAATTTAGGTTCCCACCTGCTCAGTAGACCTGCAGCCATACACAGCATTATTATCATTAATACCAATGGAAGAAATATTTGAATACATGTAATTTTTTGAAGAGAGAAATTGGTGTATTTAATAAGCAAATTCTGCCAAACTGGATGATGATTCCAGAATGCTGAACAATTGTTTAAATTGTGGAACGTTTTGCATTTCAGCAGCCTTGTCACAATAAACGTAGATCTGTTGCTCTTTACACTATTATGGAGGAAAGAGAAAAATAGGAATTTTAGCAATGCAAACTAGTTATGAGAGAATGAGCTTCACAGCTTACTTGGTTCCAGATAAATCTGGCAGATTATTTTTCATAGTTGTCTTCTTGCCTATACTGAGGTTTTTGCTTCTGCAGAGCCTCCTATGTCTCCGTGTCTGACATCACAGTTGCCTTCAATTTATGCAGTTAAGCTCAATTTGTTACATATCTGCAAATTCCTGCTTGTCCTTGCTGCTTTTTCCTCAGCTTTGCTGACCAGAGTCTGCCCAGATCATTATGTTTAGAAATTGCCTTGCCAAACCTAGACGTACAGCACTGTACTACAATGAGGGAATTGTTTTTTCCTGGCTGTGCTGGAGGTGGTGTGTGCAGAGCTGCTGTGCTGTGTGCAGGGCAGTGACTGAGCAGCTCCAGCTCAGTGTGTTGGGAGGGAGGCAGAGCCTGGTGCTGCACTGAGCATCCTTCCCTAACAACCAGCCCCAGGTTCTCAGCTGGAATCCCTGTTGGTCTGCTGGAGCAACTTTCTCAGTTCATTTTGGCTGAGAGGGACAGGAAGGGCCTCATTCCCAGGGCAGCCTGATGGAAGAGGCAGCAGGTTATTTTGGGATTTCGTTCCAGTATGTCTCAGGATTGAGCCATTCAAAGTCAAAGTAACTTTAACAGCAGAAACAATGTTAGAAATGTTCAGAAATATGTTTAACTTCTGATTATTTCTTTGTTTTTTTTTTTCTTCCAGCCAAACAAGTGTGTCCATCTGAAAAAATTAGCTGTGGAGACTTAAGCAACAAGTGCATCCCGTTGTCCTGGAGATGTGATGGGCAGAAGGATTGTGAAAGTGGAATTGATGAGGCTGGTTGCACTCCTGGTGAGTTAATACAGATGCAACATCTCCATGAGGACTATAAAAGTCCTGGAGTGACTGTTACAAATTGCATGGAAAGGGATGATTTTTCCTGCCAACAAACTCACTCTGCTTTGCAGTGCTAAGTGGTGACTTCTAGAACCAGAGAGGAAAGGATTCTCCAGTTGGGGCTGGCTGGAGACTGCATGAACTCCATGAATAATTAATTATTATTATTAGGGTTAACACTCAGGTGATATGGAAAGGACTTAAGGTTCAAACCTTCTTCTGTGGTAGCTCAGCAGGTTCCTGCTGTATCCTGTGCAGAGTGGGACAGACTCAGGCTGCCTTTGGCTGGGGTAGAATGGATAGGTTTGGACATTGGTGGCTTGTTGGTTTCACTGGACAGAGAGAGAATGATGTACTCTGTACCCAAAACTGTTTTAATTTCAGTCCCTAAATGGCCACTTTCTTTTTTTAGGCCTCTCTGTGCTGAATTAAAGAGCCCTTTAACAGAGTTTTCAGTCTGTGAAAACTCCTGCACTGTGTGATCAAACCATTTCTCAGGCTGCCTTTTTGGCAGACCAAAGATATTAGTTCTTTATGCTTCTTGATGTCAAATACTCTCTTTTGAATGAATGCTTGACTCATTCTTGTGGCTCCCTTTAGTATTCCATTTGGTTTTCCAACTTTGTTTTTACACAGACCACCAGAATTTAGGGAGTATCAGTCTTGCCAGTCTGTGCTGAAGTAAAATCACCTTTCTAATTTCTAATACTGTTCTTATTAATTTTTTTGTGTGCAAATAATCCAAAGCTTTTAAGAAGCTCACAAAGTTCTGTGTATACACCCATCCCTCAATATTTCTAGTCTTGCATGTGGTATCAGCAATATTACTTTTACTTCCAGGTTGCTGGTGAAAGGGTTGAATGGTTACATTCAAGCACAAATTGAAGTTTCTTCATTTGAAAACAGGATTTGGAGCTCTAATTCCTGTCCAGTTCATAATCCACATTATGTCTTTTCTTTGAAGCTGTATAAGGAAATATGTTTTACATGAACATTTTGTGGCTCTGTGTGGAGTGCTGTGGACAAATTTATTTCTTAGCACTCAGCTTTATCAAACCTTTAACTTTGTGAACAACTTGTTTAACTATTTGGCTCTCTTTTAAAGGTATTTTTTCTTAGTCCTTTTTTTCTTTTTCCTTTTATTGATTTTCCATCTGAAACTCTTTGTTTTCTCTTTAACATGTACATTTTTTTTCTTTGAATGGGAGGCTTGAATTAGAGACAAATCCAGAAGATAATTGTAACTGCTATTTTCCTGATACAAGTTAGTGAAATTAGAACAATTTTTACACTGGTGGCTGCCTCCCCTGATTTAATACTGCTGCTCACACCAGTGGGAATGGTCTCACTGAATCTTTTTGTTATAATAAAAATCTGCTTGAAATTGCTTTGAATTTTTTTTTCAAAGCCTTAGATAACCCCCCCAAAATTAATGTCAATATGTTCTGAATGCCACATAATTTCAGCATAATGATACTATTAATGGATTTGGAAATAGCTGAGTGTTTCTGCTCTGGATGTTTCAGCATCTCTACTCTTACTTAGCTTCCAGTTTTAGTGCCTGTGCAGGTTCTTAAAAACCTTTAAAAAATTTAATGCAAGGACAAATTACCACATTTTGATTCTTGCTGGGTAACTGGTGAGAAATAAATTAGTAGCTTTCAACCAATGTCTAATGACTGAGCGTTGTCCCCACACACTGGAAATCTCTGCTGAGTCTGGCTGTTCTCTGGCATGAGGACCAGGGGGAAAAGGCATTGCCAGGTAAACTTGGAGCATCCTGGGTGGGTGCAAACATCAAAAGTTTTCAGTCCTAAGATCTCAACTCAGCATCTTTCAGGGGTCAAAACTCGCTTCGAGTGGGAAACAGGAGGCACTGCTGAATGGCTGTGGTGGGAGCACTTTCAGGGAGGTTGCCTGTCAAATGAAGGTCTCATGGATGAGAACAATTGTGTGAGCTTGTGGAGGATTGATAGCTATCCTCTCCCTTATCCAAATCTGATAAACCTCACTAAGCCTATCCACTGATACTCTGTTAACATTCCCATTTCTTCTCTGGTTAGAATCCTCCTTTCTCTGTTTCCTCTTATCTCAGCAGCACACAGTATCCTGACCACTTCAGACCCCTTCTTCTCTTTGTTTTGTTAATCTCTGCACTCAGGTTTTTATTCTCATTTTATAAGAAGCTTCAGCACTGCCTGTCACCAGCAGCCCCTTGGAGCACAGCACCCCGTCACAGAGGCTGCACTCCTCACAAGCTGACCAGCTTGTCTATAAATAACACATCTTGCTGGATAAATGTTTGGTAGGGGATTTATTTGTGCTCAGAATAATTTCTGTGGTGAGAGCCTGCATGTGCAATAAACAAGTGGATGATGACTTGAAGATGGTGTGAGGACATCCAGAAGAAAAACCCCTAAGCTCTTTCCAAATCCATGTTAATAAAGCTATTACTGCAACCTCATATGACACTTCAAAAATATTTTAACTGTGTATACTCTTGCTTTTTGATAGGAATAACTGGCTCTTGGATTTATAATTCTTCAAGAGGATTTAATATGGAGTTTATGAACCTTATTAATGCCTGCATTTCTGCATTGATATTTTGTACCAGTAACAAGATTTTGCTGGTATCCAGGAGCAAAGCTTGGTTGTGCTGAGGCTGTGCAGGAACCTGTCCCTGTGTCAGAATGTTCACATGTTAAGGGAGGATCTCCTGCAGGAGAGGACAGTAATTATTATGATACACAATCATCCAAAACTGTAGGAACAGTGTAGGTGTACTATGGTTCTTCCTCCTCCAGCAGTTTCCTTTCCAGCTACTGCTCTGAACCTTGTAATTCTTGCTGGATTTTTCCTCTCAGAATGATATCATTGCTTTTTGAATCCATGTGAAATGTACCCAGTGCAGACACTGGCACAGCCAGCTGGGGAGAAAAAGCAGCTGTTCAGAGACTTGGGGACAAAAGCAGAGAATCTGAGTGAGGAGACAATGGTGTGATTTTCACCCTGTGGAAGAACTTGTCAAAGAAGCAGTGGAAACTGAAATTCTTTCACCTGCATTGGATAAGGCACCAGTGACCAGGGATCCAGATTTGTGTCTGCACAGGCTGTAGTTGCACTGGGGGTTAATTGCAGGTGTTAATCCTTGCACATAGGTAGTTAAGTGCTGTCTAAATAACTCTCTTCCAACAGACAAGCTTTAAGAACACTACTGACTTCCAGTGCACAGTTTCTGAAAATGCAAATATCTGCCTTTTTAAAATAAGACTATATAAAAAGAAAAAAATCTTATTTTTCAGTTTTTGGAGCAGAAGTAATTTGAGTCTTCACAATACCAGGTATGTTGTAGTCATAGGTCAGGGTTAGCAGTCTTGAATTTGCTGGCTTGGAGGTGCTGGCAGCCTCCTTATTTCCCTGGTGAAGGTTTTCTTCTCCCACTGCACCCAACCTTTGTCACAATGGATTGGACAAGCTTAGGACTGAGTTTACTGAGACTAAAAGAGAAATTAAATAGGAGAGGCTGTAATTAAAGTAAGACAACTGAGGGTCCATCTGGACTTGGCTAACTACTGCAGAACTTGTTAAATCTCTGCTGAGAGACAGTAAGCAGTGTTTTGTCAGCTGCTCAGGAATGCAAAGAGCACTTGAGAGTGGCTTTGGAAGAGAGGAGCTGCCATCCTATACCACCTGAAATGGCACTGAACCCCTTCAGGGCACACATGTCCCTCCTGAGAGAACTCTGGGATGTTCACAGAGAACAAGGCTCTGGCCCCATTTCTTCTGGCTGTGTCACTGGTTCTCACATGAACCACTGCTTCCCTCAATATGGAAATTGTGTCTTGCAGATGAGGAGTTGGAAGTGTGCACCATTTTCCCCTTTCCCAACAGTTGGATGCAGTGAAATGATGAATTCATTGATATATTGACAGCAGAATAAGCTATTTATCCATGGTTTATTCTGCTGAACTGTTGCACAGAGACAGTGATCATGGGGAACTTGTGCAGGCAATGGACATACTCACACTAACCTTGTGCAGTTGGCTGAGGTGAGAGCCAGGAATTCCTGCAGGAGCCTCATGCCAGTGATAGCCTTGCCACCCAGAGCATCTTCTTTTGGACCCTGATCTTCAGGCTTTTCATTGCTGACCATGTATCTCAGAATTAGTTCTACATTTTCAGCCTTATGATATGATGATCTGCCAGATTAAAAGTGTACAAACTGGTAAAGGTTTTTTAAATTCATAAAGGAAACCACAGTAAGCACAGGTGTGCTCAGCTGTAACCGTGTGTCCTTGCCATGGCAGCTCACAGGCTTTGTCATGTATGTAGATCATTTATAGGATCCTCAGGTGGTGAACGTCCCACTTTTCTGGCACAGCTCCAGACTCATATGTTACTTTCCAAAAAAGCAGCAGCCCCTCCAAGTGAGGAGCCCTTTTCTTGGAAGGTCCAAGTGCAGGAAACTTTGAGTCAGCTCTTGCCAGTGCCCTGGTTAACAGCCCTCAGGTCAGCTGAGAACCATTGGCTGAAGGCAGAATTTAAAGCAGGCTAAAGCTGTTCATCCCCTTCAGCAGATCCACCTGGTGATGAACCAGCTGAAGAAGGGAAATTGCAAAGCTGATTTAAAGTCACCTTCCCCCACTCTGCTCCTGCACCTACGCTCACATGAAGTGACCTTTCTATTGACAGTTAAATTGTTTTGTCATCTTTTATCAATGTCTTGTAACTATAAAGAGCATCATGTTGTCCCAGTGCTGTTTTCTTTTTAGTGCAGTAGCAGGTGCCAGTATTTTGCATGAGTGACACTCCAGTACTCCCCACTGGGATTTGGCCACACTGATCCAGTCCATTCCAGATCTCCACTGATCCTACTGAGACCTTCTAACTTGGTGATAATGTGGCACTGATTTTATCTTTCATTGCAGTTTGATTAATGTGTGCTTTTGTCAAAGTTAGTTCTGTTCACTGCCTGTTAATGAATTAACATTCATTATGTGCTGTCCCTCAGTCAGCTCAGAGGGACATCAAACCCAAAGGATCAGATTTTGCCATGCATTCTCCCTGAGAACCCCACCCATTTTAACAGGGTTTAAATCCATAGCACCACAGTCATACCTGTAAAAGAAATATTTATCCACTATCATTATTCATTACTTTAGTATGTGATGAAAAGAAACATGGCTGGTCTGAAATTCCTGGCATTTTCTAGAGGGTAGCTGTAGCTTCAGTGCACTTGCCATGGTGGAAGAATTTACAATTATTTTCAAGAAGGAAGAAAAGAATCGCTAGATTTAACAAATGCAAGTCCTTCATAAATAAGATAAGGTAACACAGCAATGATATCCTCTGGGCTTTACATGATGTTTAATTACTGGACAGCTGGAGGGATTAATGCTTGTGCATTATGCTGTGGCTCTCAGAAATTAAACATGTACAGCTGCCACTTTATCACTGCTTAAAGTATTAAGGCTCCTTCAAAAGCAGTAGTAATTTGCAGAAAAATCCCCATTGTTATTTAGGAAAAATCTCAACCCGTAATCACATTTGTCCTGAGTTCCTTCAGAGCAAAATGGCAAGAAGGAAAAGAGATTGGGAGTTACTTTTAATTGCATGCTGACAGGAAAAGTGAAGGTAGCTGCATTTTTAATATATTGGATGCTCATTGTAATTAAACATGATTAAACAGTATGTGAACTTAGGTTAGAGGTAAGACAGTCATTGTGTAAATCCAGAATAAAACCCTAAAGCCATGGCCCAAGCTGTGCCAGGGCTCTACCTGCAGAGGATGAGGGCACAGTGGCTTTGCCTTGCTGCTGCTGGCTCTTGAGCTGAGCTTTCTAAAGGAAGATGTGTGGCACATCTGCAAATGGAGATTCCAGCACCGAGTGAGGCTTTGGGGGTGGCCCTGTGCTGATCCTCCTCACAGAGAAATTGTCCCTATCAGTGTTCCATGAATAATTTATTCTCTAAAGCAGAGGAGATGAAAACACAATCTGAAAACAAGACAATGCAGCAGGGGTACTTCTGCAGCATTGCCCTGAAGGAGCGTGAGGGGAAAAGGGGGGATGCAAAGAACAGCAGGAGCACACTCACACCCCCACACAGACACATCCTTCACACCCCAAAGGATCATTGTTCACAGGGGTCTGGAAGAGGGCTGTGAAGGCAGCTGCTTTTGTACAAAGATATGTGGATTCTGCACTTTAGCTGGAGACAATGGCTCTGATTCTTCTGTCCAATCTCACATCATAGTGGCAGAGGAGCAAGAATTGGCCTGTAATTATGTTTGTCTTTTGGGTAGTCTGTCTTTCAGCAGTTAGAGCTCCTAGAGCTGAAACAGTGAAGGAATTACATCTCGCTGAAACAGTCAAGGAACCACATCTCTTATTGCCAAATACCATTGTATTTCATGTCCCTGAAGTGGTTTCTTCATAAGAGTGCAGTTATAATTTTGAGCCTATTCATCCAAAAAGCACGAATCTGTTTAGTTTTATTCAGGGAAATCTTGCCAATGATGATGCTGTGATGGCAGATATGCGGATAGGAGTTGCATCCTGCAGTGGCCACCAGTACATATGTGTTACACTAATTAACAGTTCTGTTTCCTGAGCATATGATCTGAAGGCTAAATCAAAATCAGTAGCCTGAACTCAGCACAGTCCTACGCAGGAGAGGACCATGTCATGTTTGATGCAAGAGGGAAAAAAAAAAGTTGGTTTATGAGTCATATTAACAGATAAAACTAATCTGAAAGTCATCTTAGTGGCTGAAATATTCTTTTTGTAGAGGATGATATAAGGGTTGGGTTAACTTTGCTTTTACTTTGCAAAGAAATTTGTTCATTAGATAAAATGTAATTACAAAGGTTTTGTTCACAATAAACACCGCTTCATTACCCTTCTTTGTTCCAATAACTTTAAAATAATTGCTCATGTTGAATACATCTCATGTGAGTCTTCATCTCAGCCCAAATCCAGGAAAGTGCTGCTTTCTATTCCCAAATCATAGAATCTGCAAGGCAAATCCTACTGCCATGGAAATCTCATTGCTGTTAATGTGAGCACAGTCAGCACACGGCCCTTACAGGTTTAATTGCAGGCAGTGTCACTCAGTGATTAAATTTTCCATTTGAGTAGAAAATCTAATCCTGTTTTTTGATAAATGATTGCCATTCTTTGCTGGAATTGTGGGTACATAGGTACATTGCCTACATCACGTACTAGCTGTGACCCCTAATTATCACATAACTGAAAACAGGCAGGGGCTGGTTGTTTCCTGAGCAGTCTGTCAGTCTCTCCCCCTCCCAAAATCACCACAGGGGTCTTGTGTTTATGGACTTGGTCATTATAGGATGTGCTTATATTCATAAGCTTGAATGGGGCTACACCAAATTCTGACAGTTGCCTTGTTGCATCCTCAGTGCTCCTTTTTTGAGGTGCTTCTCCCTTCAGATCAATTGTCTTGCAAACCATTTTATTCCAAAAGCATCTTTTAATTGTTATCGAACCTACATTCAAGCTCACTTTGGATCACTGTTCCTAGAGAAATGAGAGACATGGCCAGGTAAACTGGGGAGTTGAGAAGGCAAAGCTCTCAGCCTTGCCTTGTTTTCTCTGTGCTCTAGAAGAGTTAATAGTGTATGTTCCAAATGCAGTGAATGTTTAACAGTGAAGCAAACTGCAAAAAGCAATATCTCCTCTTACAGACAGTTCCCATCAAGCAAAGTAAATTAATGGAAATGGATATTTTATGGGCACTGACCTCATTGTTTGCAATGAGAGCTCTGCTTTGTCCCTCACTGCTCAGGTGAGTTCAAACCTGTGAGTCAGCAACGTCCAGGATTTCCTGCTTAGTTATGGCAGCAGCTTATAAATGATTGACTGATTCTGGGGAAATGGCTCAGCTTTCCCACTGGTTAAACTGGAACTATCCCTGTGCTCAGGAATGGGTAAGGAGCAAGTGGCAGCAGTGACATGGCTGTGGAACCATGGGCTGGGGTTCCTTGCCTTTCTCACATTTCCTAAGAATAAGCCCAATTGTGCAGTCATTTGCCAATGTGGTTGGAGTGTAGCTTTTAGGATTCAAATAAAGTCTTTCCTGAGCTGGACATAATGAAAACAGTGGGGAAAACAGGCAGGTTGTGTCTCTGTGTCAGCAGATGAGCAGGGAGTGGGAATCTGCCCAGTGGGTGGAAGGTGACATCCATAGATTGGCTTTTCCTGGCAAAGTGTCTGTGATTTAAACTCCACAATGGCAAAATTAAATGGTGGTTGTGCAGAAAAGTCAGCGCACAGAAATCCTGTGCAGAAAATTCATAATCACAGGGAGTCCTGCTGAATCCAAGAGGTCTGTGTGTGCAGTAATGTGGGATTTGTGTGCACTGTCCCAGGTGAAGCCCTGCTCAGGAATGCCCTGTTCTGCTTGCTGAACGTTCATATATTCCTCAGAAATACAGAATTTTGTATGATAATATTAGGGCAGATGTTAGTTTAATGGCTATTATCAGATGGTTCTGAGGGATTTGCCAAATTGGTATAATTTGTAAAACTGCCATTTTAATAAGGAAGTCATGTTGAAGGGAATAGAGTGAGCTTGTCCTGTAAAGGCTCCAATTTTCAAAGTCAGGAAAAAAACTCTAGTACTAGACACTTCACAGCACATTTGTTTTCCAGCTAAATTTTGGCTAGTACCAAACATCTCCAATCTGATTCAGCTGATTATATTCCAGTCAGAATATAAAAGAGTAATAATAATGTCTTTATCCTCATGAGATCCTTGTGGGGTGTCTTGGATTATCACAAAAGCAGGACAGTATTAACCTTTGGTATTTTGACCATCCATTTTTGTCTTTCAAGCTGCTTTATTTTACCCTTAAACCCTCTACACTGGATTCACTTGTTCTTATTTTGAGGTAATTTTCAGTTATTTAGCCAGAAGAACATCTGATAAACTACCTAACCCTTTCCTGGTTTGAAGGGAAATTGAGAAGACCATAAGTAAGAGTTGCAACCTTATTGTACATACGTAAAATTAAAGACAGAGTGCAGAGTGTGCATACTTTGTACATAAACGGCTTCTCTCTGTAAATTGGGGGTCATAATTAATTCTATTTCCAGATAATTAAACCACTTGGAATAAATATATGAATCTCAGGAAATACATTCTAAATCACCAAATACATTTTTGAACCAACTATTATCTGTCAGCAGGGGCTTTGGCATCTGGTTGCTGGGTTATAATTAACTAATACTATGCAAATACTGCTGCAGAGAATGGGAAAATGACTGATTTGTGTTTGAGGGCAGTGTGTGACAAAGGCAGCCAGCACATGCAAATATTAATTTGCAGGAGTGCGTGAGATGGCTCCTTAGCTCCATTAGTGACTTGAACAATATCAGGAATTACTATTCCTGCTGCAGCCTCCATCTAGATGGGCTTTTCGGTATCAATCACCATAGCAACAACCACTGGTGGGAGTGAGGCTGCAATTCCGCTGCATTATTCCCTCCATGGGAGGCCTGTCATTTTTTCAGAGCAATGAGCTTCAAGGTCATCTTCATTTACCTCCATGTCTTTTGCTGTCCTTCCTGGAGGGCAACTTTCCATGGGAAGCTTGTCCTTCCAGGCACAAATCCGTGCTTTAAAGACTGGCATTTGACAGAAGATCTGTATGAAATATTCAGCTATTTGGTAAGCAATTGACTGCAGGCAAAATAAATAATTTAGACAGAATTAAACCTGAAAATAAATACTAGTTAAGCAAAACTAACATGCTGACAGTGCTGGTAACTGGGAGTTCCAACATAATCTACCCTGTGTGCACTCTGTGACCTCCTAATCCATGGCCCAGCTCAGACTGGTTCCTGGGGGCTGGGGGAGCTGGGCTTGCACTTGGGGCAGAAAACCTGGGCAGATGGAGCTCAGGAATTCCAGCCCTCAGCCCTGCAGAACTCAAATCCTAAATATCAGGGCTTGGGAGAGTTTCTCAAGTCCAGCAGCCTCCCCTGCCAGTGTTGAAGCAGCCATGAATCAGCAGCAGATCTCTCCCTTGCTGATGCAAATGTTGGTATGCACAAATCATCCTTTGCCTGTTATAGAAGATCCATTATCAGATTTAAACAAACATAAATTTTCAGACATATTTCTTTAAGTTGCTTTGGGGACAGTGTCAGAAAAATACAGTGTAATAATTCATTTTATCTTGTCTTCAGCATCAGTGGATAATTGCTGCTATCTACTTTACCACAAATTTTACCAAATAATTATCATTATTTAAGCCATTCATGTAATTTCAAGTGGAAATGGCTCTTTTGGAAGAGAGATGAATTAAATACCTGAGTCTTACTGAAAAGCTATAAAATCTTTAATTAGAGATTAGCAATAACAGCAGTTACAGTCCATTGTACATAATTCCCAGCTCCTGGTAATGATGGACATACCAGTTATATCATTTTTTTCAATTTTATCTAGATTTGAGGATCCATGCTTGGTAGAGTTGTCCATTGTAGAAGTGTTATGTACATATATATATATGTTTGAAATGACAGCTTTTAATGAGCACCCTATATTTTTAGAGAATTATACATCTTGAGAGAATTCTGCTTTTTTCTAAAAGCACTTTATATGCATCTGGCGGAATTATCTGAATTTTTTGGTGCCATGCCTGAACTAAGAGTGTCCCTGCTGCACCAGATTCTCACTAAAGCCTCTGGTTAAATCCTGGCTCTGGGCAAAAGAGAACCAGCCAGCACTGAAACACTAACTCCACAACTACAATCTCTCTGATCTTCTGTTATTTTATTATTTTAAAACTTGCTCTATCCCAAGGCTGCTTCTGCTCTACTCTTCTCAAGAGAAGTGGCAAGAGTGCAGCTGCAAGCTGTGAGGCAAAAACTGTGACAGTTGTGCTCTACAGATTGGCACATAGCACAGGGCAAAAATTAATGCAGAGTACCTCTGGTATATTCTGTATATAAGCAAAATCACATCTACATAATCACTTACGTGTGATATTTTACTCCTGAAACTGTGAAGAACCTTTTAACATTACAGTGCCCTACAGTAAACTGGTGTTAGTTATGCTTTGAAGACTGTTGGTTAAACACATCTTTACAAACATTTCCAAGATTTCTATTGGGATCACTCAGGTTTGAAGTAGGTTTTGCACCTTAAAGTACAACATTTATTAATTTCTTCTGTGCTAAAGAAAGCAAATTATTTTTTGATTCCTTGGTCTTAAGTTAATCAGCTCACAATAGGACAGGCAGCAAATTCGGAGAATGCAAACAAATTGCTCAAGTCAAAAAATATCCCAGTGATCATTGAATTACTGTTGGCACATTTCCTACTGAAATGCTGTGGAGGCAATGCAATACCGTAGCGATGGGACTGCGAGGTTCCCGGACAGATTTATGGAAGGGGATGTGAAGTAAACTGTCCCTGGGGCTTTCCTGCCCCATGCCCATCTGGGCGCTGGGTAAGGTAGCTGGGTGTCTATTGATGGGCTCTTGGTGCCAGGCGGTGCCGCAGGGGCCGGCAGCAGCAGCGGCTCTGCCCGGGCACAGCTCTGCTCCGCGGCGCTGGCAGCTGCAGCCCTGCCCGGCCCTGTCCAGAGGATCCCGGCTCTCTGCCGGTGGGATGAGGGAGCAGGGAGGGCTCTTGGGACGCTATCTGCCCTGCCATGGCAGCAGCAGAGCATGGCAGGGCTGCTTGGAGCTCTGTGCTGGAGGCGGGTGTGACCCAGAGGGAACTGCTCGATCCCCCCTAAGGACGGTGGGGTTGGAGAGGGGAGCTGCCAACAGCCAACGTGCTGTGCTTGTTCGTGGAGAGAGCTTGCACTCTCTGGTGCTGGCGTCACACTGAACTTAATTTTTAAAAAGAAATAAAATAATCATGACCATGCAATTTTCTAGCTAGCAATTCTTAGGCTTCACTGAGAAAGTCCTCATGAGAGGTTACAAAAGCTGAACTGCTTCTACTTTCCGGCTGTGATTATCAGTAATTTTATATCTGTACTGGGATTTGTAGGTACAAAGGAGGGGCTTTTGTGCAAACTTCCATTGTCTGTATCCCACTCCTATGTTTATCAGTCGCTAATTTGCCAGTGCAGCAGAATTCTGAAGGAAAATATGTACAAACAGGAGGAGGGGTAGGGGTGGGACCAGGAAAACAACGAGGGGGGAAAGAGGGGCTCATTACAGTTGGTGGAAAGGAAATTCATGCACATTTAGAATGTGCAAATCATTACAATCTTGCCCAAACATTAAGAATCAAAGAACTATGCAAGATTTTGCTCTGTTTCTGAGATTCATCAAAATAATGCCAGAAAATCAATTTCTTCTTCTCAGTCTTTATCTGTTACAGAAGCTGTACATAGCCATAGAAATATTCCTGTTTTCCCACTACCATTTTAAAACAGATTGGTAAGATTCTGTTACCTTGAATTTCCACTTTATGGAGCAATGTTCCATATGCAGTTCCATGTTCCATGCAGTTCTCTGAAGACAGTGTTAAGTTATATAGCTGTGTACTCATCAGCAGGGTTAATAGATGATTTCTAGTTATGGGGTAAGGATAGAGAAATCTGCTGAATGGAGATAAAGAGCAGAATTTGGGTAATATTCAGAGCATTTTAATGGTCTCAAGTTTGCCATGAAATAGAGGAGTTTTTAGATGCTTCTCCACCAGACTGTGCTTTTATTTCAGGTCCTCCTGAGAAGAATTCACCTCACAGTATTAGTTCCTTCTGTTTGGAGAGGAGAAACTGTGGCTGTTCCAAGGGACAGGTGTCTCCTGAGGGCATCTCAGTATCTAAAATCCTCTACGCAGTGCAGAAGGAGCTGAGCAGCTCCTTTGGTGCCTCGCTCTGTTGGTGTCAAGCGGGGCAGCTGAGATGCTCTTTAACATTTCTCCCTGCTGGAGAGAGCCTGGGTCCTGGCCAGTGCATGGCAGCATTGCAGCAAGGAAGGCAATCTTCTTTCTCTTCTAATTAGGTGTATTGCTGTGCTCTAACATCTGGAAAACCTGGGGCTAAATGGGACAGAGCAAGGACAGCAGGGGAAAGGGGTGTGTGTGTTTGTGTAAACCTATGTGTATGTGTGTGTGTGTATATTCATGTTCTGATGTAAAATGAGAGGCTGCTTAGGTTATCAGGCAGAGCCCAGCGAGTTTGCCAGACAAAATGTAATTAGGCATCTGTGCAAGTGGACTGTTCCTAACTGCTGGATAATACAGCTTTATTCCCAGGTATAAACCAGACATAATATTGCAGTAGAATCCCACTGGGTTCCTGTCACTGGCTGAAATCTGGGATATGACAGGTCTTTTAGAGGGATTCTGCTGCTTTCCAGGTGCAATTGCCATTGCAGTGATTGGTACCATCTAAACGGTGTGCTCTGGTGTAGGGGCTCTGCAGATATGCCAGTAAGTAGTTCTGCTTCTGAAGACAAAAATTTCCCAAGTGCAATGTAAAAAAAAAAAAAAAAAAAGCTTATTGTAATTCATATGCATTTATATTTATTGTACTTGTAATTTATCAAAGCCATAACTTCCCTGTAGAGGGCTGAAACTACAAAAGCAGAATTCCTTTGTAAGTTTTGGGAGAATTTCTTCCATGGTTTTGGTTCTCCCACACCTTGATGGAATAAAGTGACTGCGAACTGCACTTTGTTGTAGTACCTGAAAGTTTAATTTGAGCAGGCATCTCTGGTTCAGCTGTCCATTAGGCTTGCAGAGGAGAGTGCTCCACTCAGCTTCTATCTGACAAGCGCCTCATTTGTATGTTAATGTTGAGTTGTGATTTCCAGGGAAGGCATTCAGCGTGTTGTAAAGGGCCTTACTGGCAGATTGCAGCTAAATTGATGCTCGACTCACTAAATATTTACCCTACACATCCCACTTAATATGTCCAAAACCAGGCATACTGTGAAATCCTGAAACCTGATTCTGTGCTTACGAAAGTCAGGAAGCTGGTAATGTCAGCGTGGAGCCAAGTGGAGCCCCGGCGCTGCCAGCACAGCTCCAGCCTCTCCATGCAACCTTCCCATTCCCATTCCGTGCGTGCTGCTGGTCCCGCCCGGGGCTCACCCGGCTCCGGCCCCGGGGCTCCCCTGGCTGCTCCTCGGTGCCAGGACAGCGATGCCCCGCAGTTCCCACAGCCCTACTGCCCCTCCTTCTCCAGGGCTGCCGTGGTCCCTAGAGGATGCATCCTGAGGAGCTGAGGAGGCTGTGGGCACACCGGCTCTTTGTCTCTGGGAGAAATGTTTTGTGATAGGACAGCCCTGGTAATGCCTTTGTGCCTTTGCCCTCAGACGACCCTAATGTGCTAAAGCTGGGCCAGTGGTGAGGGCTGGGTT
The DNA here is from genome assembly GCF_050655825.1 of Lonchura striata. Lineage (NCBI taxonomy): Eukaryota > Metazoa > Chordata > Aves > Passeriformes > Estrildidae > Lonchura > Lonchura striata. The sequence goes on from NC_140710.1 coordinate 5,766,837, forward strand.
GGAGACCTCCCAGCTCACTTGTTTGTTTTTATTCCCAAGCCTGTTCTCCCAACGAGTTCCAGTGCAGTAACAAGTCGTGCATCTCCATCATCTTCGTGTGCGACGGTGACAATGACTGCGGGGACGGCAGCGACGAAAGGAAGTGCTCCCCTCTGACCTGCAACCCCAGCGAGTTCCAGTGCAACAACAGCGTGTGCATCCCCGAGCTGTGGGTGTGCGACAACCAGCCCGACTGCGAGGATCAGTCGGACGAGTCCGTGGAGAAGTGCGGCTACGACGCCAAGGCGCTCAACACGTGCGCAGCCCACGAGTTCCAGTGCGGCAACGGCGAGTGCATCCACCTCAACTGGAAGTGTGACGGGGACGAGGACTGCAAGGACAAGTCTGACGAGCAGGACTGCCGTGAGTGGCTGCAGGGGCCGGCCGAGGGCTCTCTTGGGCTGGGGTGGGAGGGCCGTGAGGCTGCCGTGGGCTGTGTTTGAAGGCAAGGCTTTGATGTCTGAGCAGCAGCTGTGCCAGACAAGGAGCGCTTGTGTCCCACATGATACGGCTGGGTGGCCAGCCCAGCAGGGTCAGGTGTACTCCACACTCCTTTTGTGCCTTTTCCTTCAGAATCCACAGAGGAGGTGTAAGAGCTGTTGGATGGTACCATGCCTCAGAAGAGTTCTGTCTCACTAGAAAGACAAGGAGTGAAAAGTGGGAGAAATGTTCAAAGCCCTCAAGTTGCATGGTGGGGTCACAGCCCAGAGGTTAGAAGCTGCTATGCTAAAGGGAATATATGATCAGCAGAAAAAAAAAAAATTATTTTCTGCCTCTGAAGTTGGAGTATACTGAACAAGACAGTCAAGAGAAGTACCTCTGAAGAATCCAGTTTGAAATACACTTTGAGCTTGGCTTGATAAAGGCAGAGAGCTAATAAATAATGGATTTCTTTTCAGCTGGCTTCATGCATTTAACAAGTTGGTGTTGGTATGTGTGGTATTTTGAGTATTTCACCCATTTTTAGCCACTAAACTATTCAAGCTGGTCACTTACCTGAAGAAGAGAGAAGAAAACAAGAGCAAAATGTTTTGCTAGAATATTCATAATGACAAGATTGAAATTAAATATTTACATAACTGTTTATACTTAGCAGCTCTGACATTGGGCCACCTCTGGGGAGGAAGGCAGCAACCAGCTAGAAAACTCAGGGATTTTTGCAAGGTAGCTAAGAAAATGGACCACTTTTGCCAGCACCATCTTTTCATATCCATGACACCACCAAGGCCAGGCTGGTGAGCCGCAGTGTGGGAGAGCCCTTCAAGGAGCTGGGGATCAGACTTCCTTCCAGGCAGAGAAGCAGGTATAAATTTAGTGGCTTCTTTAACAAGAGAAGGACATAGTGAATCCTAGACACCACTGTTTGCACTGCAGGAGAGCAGAGGGATGAACCACAGGTTTCCCTGGAGCTGCTGTGCTTTTAAAATTGCCAAGGTCTCTTAAGAGAGGCAAGAGCTGAATCGGAGAAGCCAAAAATGTTTTGTTAGGAAGAGAGCAGCTCTGGCTGCTGGGTGCAAGACTGTCAACCCCTCCTGAGGAGGGGTGGATTGGGTAGGCTGTCTTTTCCTACATCTCCAAGAAGGTGCTGACAGAGCTCTTGGGCAGCAGGTACCCAGGCAGTACTGCCAGGCTCTGAAGGACCACAGGGACACAGAGTCAGGAGACAAAGTTGGTTCCTGGCTCTGTTTCAGGAAGGCCATGCAGAAGCACAGCTGCTGGAGATGGGCACTGCTGGCTGGGGCAGCCTGGGTGGTTTGGTGCCTGTTTTCATTCTGAGACCTCCTGTAGGCAGTCCTGTACCTGTGTCCCCTCCAAATCAGGGCAGTGGCAAAGGCTATGTTACAAACAAAGGTGAAGAACTGGTGTCTGGTACAGGGGACTCCAGCAGAACTGATCTCTGTCCCATGGGATGCATTCCCTGCAGTGACAGCAACCTGAGAGGATGGCTGAATTTGGACAGCTCAGGAGAGGGAAAGGTGAGCTCCCTTCTATTGCCAAGTGGAGAAGCTCACTGACGGTGCTTTCTGATGAAATGCTTCTTAAATTTCAATCCCTGTTCAACTTGAAATGTTAAGTCTTTTACAGGCCCCATTTATTTTGACATTCTGCTGGGTGAGAGGAGTGGGACTGTGCCCATGTACCTTCCACAGGCAGAGGGCTCACTGTTCCCCAGCTTCTTTCCTTGGTGTGACAGGCACCGGCCATGTCCAGCCATGTCAAACTGCCGAGCCGGCAGGCCCGAAGGAGCACAGCTCCAGAGCAGCTGCAGAGCGGCCTCGGCCAGCAGCACTTCCAGAGGCAGCTCCCAGGACACAGCTGGACACCGCTGCAGCACAGCACGGTGCTGACAACCAGTGGAGAAAGGGGGAAATGTGGCAGAAGTGACTTGAGAGAATTCTGAGTAGTGGAGATTTAGCGCATCAAGGGTCTCTTTCCAGAAAGTCTCAGTCCTACACAATGTGCAGTTTGTCTACTTGGGAGAAACAAGCATGTGAGCTGATTCTGCTGCCTTCAGTCCTGTGGATTGGGGAACAGTGGGATTCAGAGCCCCATTGTTTTAGCTACCTCAGTGCTTCTCTGCACACAGTGCCTGGTTCTGGTTGCACCCCAGTGCCACAGCGGCGTGTGAGCCCATGGCCATTCGTGCTGCATGGATGGGATTCTCTGAGGCAGCAACTGAGAGAGGCCTTGCAGCACTGAGTGCTTCTGTAGCTGATGTGTTGGCTGGGTCAGAACCAAAATTAATGTTGCTTCCCCATGCTAAATGCAGCTGCTGCTGGAGTGCACCTGCCTGCAGTAAGGGATATTTGGGAGCTCTCGAAACTCAGCATCACTGCTCATCTGTGGACTGAAGAGTTTAGGGACCTTTCTGATTATTTTCCTCCCCAGAAATTCTCTGAGATCATAGGACATGCAGAGAGTTACAGATGTGTGACACAGCTCTGTCAGGGATGGCACATGGTCCCCTTGGCTGGGCTTGATTAAAACTGCAGATCCCACCACTACATCTTCTCTTGCAAGTGGAGATCATATGGGGTTTGTGCAGTATAAACAGAGGGATGGGAATTAATGCTTTAAAAAAAAGGTCATGAGGCCATCAACCATCATTTGTTATAAACATTTTGGATTGGTAAATGAGGAGAGCAGAAATGAAGGGTGACAATTGGTGAACAGGTTTTGGCAGCAAGACAGCAAATAAATGGGAAGGAATGAGTCATTTCAGGAAAGCTGTGTGTGAGAACATTGGGTGGCTGGGGTTTTTTCCATAGCATATATATTCAAATATGTATATATGTATATTTATAAAATGAACATTAGGTTAGATTTATTAGTCTCCAAATCTGGAACGGTTATATTTTAAAATGTCCTTTGCAACTTGCATTAAGGCATCCAGGAGGGAGAATAAATAATGCTTACAACTGACAGCAAGAAAACACACCCCTTGAGACCTGACCTCACACTTTCCTGCCTCTGTCTCCCCATCTATAAAATGGGATTTATGCATTTTGCAAATGATAGGATTTTCTTTTTTGGGGAGGAAGGAAAAAAAACAGAAACCAGAGGAAACTGAGGCTCAGGTTTGGAGTCCGGAATATACCTGCTGAATTTGAGCAATGCAGCTTTGTGCCCAGGATTTGTAAATGGGAAGTGTGTCTCTTTGAGGAGGTCTGTTAATTTAGCAGGGCTTTGGTAATTAGTTTTGTATTTGATTTGCTGAGGAGATGGCTGTAAAACTACTGAGATTTCACTGATTTAAACCTTCCAAATTAGGCACAGCAATTTTCTGAATATCTTGTGCAAATAAAGAGCACAGCATTTCTCTCTTCTTGGGTTATTGCTTTTCCTTGGGAATGGCCTTAATGGGAACCTGCTGTCAGCTCTGCCAGTGGGGTAAGATGGGTTAGTGCCTTGACTTCGGGATAATATGGAATTCTCCTGAAAAATGCAGCAAAAATTAGAAATGCCATATATGCATTTTAGTACCTTTGTAATCAGTAAGAGCCATTATTGTATCTGCCTTTTCCAGATGTCTGTTAAGAGGCTCAGAGGCTGCTCCTCAAAGGTCTGAACTTCCACAGTTCTGGTGGAGTGAGAACTGAGCCAGGAAACCCAGCCTGGTCTCCAAACTTCTGTCTCTTCTTGAAGCAAAGCTTTGTGCAGTGGAGTACAGCATCACATGTGTGTTTTGCAGTCTCTGTAGCAACTGAGCTAAGAATTGTGCTGTCATTTTTCTCTGTCTTGTGATGCTTGTGCAACATTGTCTTTGCAATTCCTACTAAATTCTCCTTAATTCGTTTTAGGATTAGAAATCTTTTTGTTCTTAGCATTTAGCTATAACTGCTTTTTAGAAGAGCTTTGAAGATTACAATTGAAGACAATTATAGGTTTTATAGCAGCTGTCTTCCAAATGTGTAGCTTTTGTCACACAGATTTACTTGATAAACTGGAGACCTGTTTCTGCTCCAGAAAAGACAAAACCACATTGCTTTTAATTACATGTTACACTTTTGTGAGGGGTTAATATTTATAGTCAAAAATGGAGGACCATCCTATCCTACCTCCACACATAGAAGCTGCTACAAAAAAGGTGAAGCAAGCTGGTTTTCAAGTTAGGGGTGAAGACAAGAAATAATTTTGGCAAAGGAATTTTCAGTGAGACAACTGGAAAGCCTTGAAGTGGCCAAGGTTTAGCTTGGCAGAATTCAGGGTTTCCTGTGGAGGAGGGTGCTTTCTCCATGGTCAGGGCTCCCCAGGCAGGTGGCTGTACATGCCAGGAACAGTTTAAGCAGAAGTGATTCTGCCCCCCTGCAGGAGTTTTTGGTACCACTTCCAGACCTGTGCTCTGTGACTCTACCAGACCACAGCTTTGTTTCTTTCCCTCCTTCATTCTTCTGCATTTGGTAGAGCAGCAGATCCCATGTGTTTCGTTTGGAGCTGCTGTCCCTGATGTCCCACTGAGGTTTTCCATTCCTGTGCCTGGGTTTATTAGCTGAAATGTGGCAGCACAGCTGGTCTCATAACTGTGCTTATTGCTTGGGATTTTTTTCTCACTTTGCAGCTTTTTATGAATATAGTGCATATGGCTTTCCTCTCCAAGGAGCAGTGCTATTTCCAAACTTTCCTCATGTGAATACTGTGTATTTCTAATGACAGGATTTCTCCCTCCCCCTTCAGCCCTGCAGTCGTGGCTTTTCCTGTCTCTGATGCCTTTTGCTGGCTGAAGATGCACTAGAACTAGTCCAGTGAAGCAGTTTAGAACCTAGATCCTGCATCCTGCGGGATGCAGTCACCAAAATATGGAATCTTTGTGCAACTGATACTTTTTGGTATTGATGCTGGCTCACTTCATGTCTGCAGCACTTCCTGGGTTATCTGAAATTACTCATTTTTATATTAGAACCACCCTGTCAAATTGTCCAGGGCAGTCTGCAGACAGCTCTCACCTCCCATGTAGTAACACCAGTGCTGAATCACACGATGGAAAGTCTGGAATCAGGAACTCTCCAGGGTGTGCTGCCTTAACAGGATTTTACGAACACATCCAAGGGGCCTCTCAGAAAAAAGCTGCAAAACATGTCCAGGAATGAGGAGCCTGTTTTGCCAGGCTGCCTGAACCCTGTGTCAGCACAGGGCTGGTTCCAGCTAGGGAGGTCTCTCATTCATTGTAACTTGGGGAGAGATATATGACTGCTCTTAGCATGGTCAGTGCAAAGAGTCTGGTTTATGTTTTTCCCCAGCTTTGCTGTTTATCAGATCTGGTTTGAGTCCATTATAATCTGACTTGGAAAAAAGAATTTCAGGCATGAAAACTGGGCTGATATTGTGGAGGTGTTTAGGGCTGGAAACCCCAAGAAACATCACAGTGCAGTAGAGCTCTTCTGCCTTCCAGTGGGCTGTTGGCTCATGGGCATTTGGTAACCTGATGATCGTGTCTCATTGCTGCCTATCCCTACCGTGACCACACTGCTTTGGCAGAGTCACTACAGGTCTCTTGCCTGGGCCTTAGCCCGAACATGTTTCGAAGTGTATCTGAAATGTATTTTTTTTTCTGAAAGAAGGAGAGCTGAGGAGGAGTTGCCTTTGCCTACCCAGAGTCACTGTATACTCCCAGTCAGAAAGCAGCCTAGCCTCCCACAGACTGCAGCTTCCAGAGCTGCCCATTGCTGGGAGTTTTGCTGCCTGCTTGCTTTGTTCTGTGTCACCTGAGAAGCTTCACTGCCAGCATTGGGTCTGTTTTGACTGGGTATCCTCATATGAGCTTTGCTGCTGTTTTCCCAAGGATGTAGAGGGTGATGTGGGACAGCAGGGGGGCACAGGAGAACAGTGGCTGAGGAAGCTGCTGCCTCTGCCTCTGTTGCTTTGGTGGAAACAGCCAATACTCTGACATTTGCTGACAGGTGTTACACAAGGGACTGAGTTCTATGTGGCTGATGCTTGAATGTGTTTTCTTAAAGCTCTGGTGACCTGCCAGCCAGATGAATTTCAGTGTGGTGATGGGGCCTGTATCCATGGAGCAAAGCAGTGTGACAAGGTGCGCGACTGTCCTGACAACAGTGACGAGGCCGGCTGTGTCCAAGGTGGGTACAGGTGCTCCTTGTACTCCATGGGGTAAATCTGCCAGGGCTGTGTGGCCTCTGGAAGGGGAAGAGGCCTGTGCCGCTCCTCTGGGCCATGCCAAGCTGCTTCCTGTACAGTTTCAAGCTATTCTGGCAGTGGGATTGCTTGGGAAAGATGATTGTGATGTCCAGGCAGACTGCATGACTAGAAAAGTTCTTTGCATGATGCTCAGGCTCAATGTTCATTTACTTAATCCCATCCCATGTCTGCTAATGACGCCCTCCTGAGCTTTATGTCAGCCTGTTTGTTGTCACGAGCCTCATCTAACTTAGCTGCTTTCCTCTCTTGCCCACCATGACAGAGTCAGCATGTGAAAGTCCCAGCAAGTTTCAGTGTAAGAGTGGAGAGTGCATTGATGGAGGCAAAGTGTGCGATTCACATAGAGACTGCAGGGACTGGTCTGACGAGCCTCTGAAAGATTGTGGTACAGTACTTGCCTTCTACGTGTTGCTTCTGTTGTAACTGCTTCCCCTCTTCTCCATCTGGTGCTCACAGCTTTGAATGTAACCACATGTAGCTGCTAATGCTATTTCTCACTCTGCTCCTCTTTCCTTGCCTTTATTCTCTCATCACCCTTCTTATGAATATAATTAGTAGCTTAGTCTGATCATCTGTAAGTTTGAACTGTACCCTTCTCCACTCAGTTTTTTATTCTTGGAGGGATGTATGAACTGAGCACGGGACTAGGAATGAGGAATTCCCCCTCTCCCCAAATACTAGTATCCTCCACAACACAGACCAATTTTTTTAGCTTCAGTGCCTAAATTATCTTTGAATTCTAAGATGATGATAACACCATAAAAATACAGTGTTGGGAACATGCTTTGAAGGTGAAAAAATGTAGAGTGGCAGCAACCCCTGAGAGAGGACTTTAGCCATTTCTGGGTTGTACATGTTGTTGCTGCTTCCCTCAGCAATGACAGCAGGCTGCTCTCTGCAGTGTCCTGCCAGCTCTGGGCTGTGGGAATGCCAGGAAAGTTGGGGCTGTTGGAGCCAGGGGAACAGAGTCCAGGCCACAGAGCTATGCCCTTCTCCATAGGACAGCCCTCTCTAGCCTTTCCCACTAGGCATTGTGGGCACCAGCCCCAATCTGCAGCACTACTCAAACACATTTGTTGTTTTCCCCTGTGCAGAGATGCCTTGAACAGGCATCTCCTTCCATGATGATGTGGAGCTCAGTGGCTGCCCCTTCAATAACTCCCGTTCAGGAAGAACTGTCAGTCTCTCCCTGTTTTAGACAAGGAAGAATGTGTGCATGCCTAGTGAAGATGCTCCTACCTCATGCTTTCAGTGCCCTTGCTTTCTTCCACTAATCCACATCTCCCTGTTTTTCTGAGTAGGTGTTGCTGTGTCTGTCTGTGGAGGTTTCCCAACAAAGCTGGCAGCCCAGTTTGTCACAGGAGATGGGCAGTGGCACAGTTGGGCTGGTGCTCAAGCAGTGGTCACGGTGCCATGATTGGTGCAGCCCTGGGCTGACAATGAGGCATTGTCTGAGTTGGGAAGCAGAGAAGAGCCCCCAGGGGAAGGTGTTTCTCAAAAGACACAGTGCTGTGACTATAATGCTCACACACAGGTTATCCCCACAGGAGGCAGAGGTGCAGGACAAACTCCTCAGCTCGGTGTGTCTGTCTGGCCATGCTAAACTCTGCAGTGCCCTCTGAGTGTCCCCAGAAAAGCACTTCAGAAGGCAGGACAACGCTTGGCTATTTCAGTCAGGCAGAGAATATACTGCTGAGGTTTGGGTGAAGAGTAGCAGCTTCCCAGGGTCCTCCTGCCTGGCTCTGCTTGGCTCCTCTTCAGCTCTTGAGAAGTGCAGCAAGTGAACCAGCACTTGATTTACAGCCCCTAAATCCATTTTACAGAGCACCTCTGAAACCACAGGAATCACCTGAGTGAGAATTGGCTTGTTAATCAAAAGAGCCTTTGTAGTATTTTGCAGAGAGCAGTTGTGCGTGTTGGCCCAATTTGCTACAGACCTGTGCAAGTGTAGGAGATTTTTGTCCATAAGTGTCACTGAACAATGACAACACACAGTGGGACTGTAGGCAGCTTCTCAGAGCCTGGTGAACTTGCTCTTTTAATTATGTGTTGATATCTCTGTGTGTCCCTGCTAGGAAGGTGAAAGCATCCCAGAGCTGAGATGGATTCCTTCTGGCATGGTATTTTCCCAGTCTTACTGACTTAATTGGGTTGTGGTTGTTTCCATTTTCTTCCAAGAGCAATGGTTTAATAGCTCTGCTGTGCTGCTCACCTGCAGTGTGCAAGGAAGCAAGAAGTAAAAGATAAATGAAAAATTTGCCTTTAAATTGCATTATAGATGGGAGCAAATCAGTTTTCCTTGTTCTGGTGAGTCCACTATCCCTGAAATGCAACAGCTCCTGTTCAGCAGTCTTCCTTAAGGAGAGAACTTTCCCTTCACCTTTTGTAGGTCAGTTAAAACAAGAAGAAATGTTTTCTCTGACAGGAAATTAGTTCTTCCCAACCTCTCATTCAGTTCTACTTTCAAGAATCCATTTCTTCTGTTTTTCATTTCAGCACTTGAGAGCAGGATCAGAGAGGTAGCCTTGGATTAGAAAAGGCTCCCAGAGAGGATAGGGGCTGTTGCTTCATAAATTGCACACTGGGGCTGCTGGGGGTGCCAGCAAAGACTGTTGTGGGGGACGTGTTTGTGGGAGGACTGTATCTCAGTGCTAATGGAATATCTCTGACAGACTGCACTTCAGTGTTTTCTGGAATTTTTCACATAGATCATTCCTTGGAGCTAGATGGGAAAATAGAGGATTTCAAAATAGCTGGCCCCTGGGAGATGAGAGTCCCTCAGCATGAATTATTAAAGCTCAGAGAGACTGTTCAGAAAAGTCAACATGAACCAGCACACAGGGAAGGAGGAGTATGCTGGTGAGGTCCCTTGGAAGTTTCTCACATGTGGCAGAACAGCTCAAAGCAGCAGCTCTCTGAAGGGATGAGATGCAGAGATGCTGTATCCCCAGGGCTCCCCATTCATTCAGCCACTAGCTTTGAGTCCAAATGATCCCCTAGTGTTGGTTTGGAAGAATAAAGAGCAAGAGAGTGATACAGTGGAGGCTTCCTGTCTGTGAAGGCACTCATGCTCGTCAAAACTAATAGAAATGGGAAAATTTCTGAGGAAATTTCTTAATTTTATTCCATCTCACTACTAAAAGCCCCCATTTGTCATAGGTGGTCTGTGTATCCCCTGCAGGTGTTAACGAATGCTCGATGAACAACGGTGGCTGCTCACACATATGCAAAGATTTGAAGATTGGTTACGAGTGCGAATGCCCGCCTGGATACAAGCTTCTGGATAAAAAAACGTGTGGAGGTAATTGACATGCAAACAGCAGTCCCTTGTGTTTCACCATAGAGAGACGTGATTATATTCACTTGAGCATTGCTCCATCACAGATGGTTTGATTTCAAGTTATTGATGGGTTTCAAACACTCCTTTCAGACATAGATGAATGTGAGAATCCAGACGCTTGTAGCCAGATCTGCATTAATTACAAGGGAGATTACAAATGTGAGTGCTACGAAGGATACGAGATGGACACCCTGTCCAAGAACTGCAAAGCTGTAGGTAAGACAACGCCACAGGCACTAAAACTCTGCTTGCTCAACAGCACAACTCCGATAAGAAAACACGCTCGCAGGGCTGAGGCAGGGGAACGGAAACAAAAGGAAACAGGCAAATCAAGCAAAGAAATTTCACTGTGAGCAGCACAGAGCTGCTGCAGCAATAGCAGATGCGTCTCTAGGCAAGAACTACTGATCATGCAGATCAGAATATTTTAACAGTGTACAGAGCAAGATTGCAGTCACTACTTGGCTGTTTGAAGCTGAAACTAGAAAAAAAAGTCTCTTGACAGGTGTTATTGAAAACAGTGCAGCAAAAACATTTTGTGGTAGTAGTATTGAACGAAAGAAAGAAAACATCCTGATTAAAACAGGGTAGCTGAGCCAGCCCTCCACCCTCCCAGCTGTAAGTCGCCAAAATCTGGCCCAGGATTTTGTGCTGAAATGAATTGAAGGTGAGGCCATTCCCCAGAGTTTTGCTCGTGGCTTAGCAGAACAGGCTGTCCAAGTGCCAGTGTGTGTCCAGGGACCACAGGGGTGCCTGCGTGGGACAGCCCTGCCTCTGGAGCAACTTTCCACTTGCTTCCAGTGTGCTGTAAAGCTTCTGTAGAAACACAGCTATCAGTGACTGGTAGTTCCACTGTTGTTTGAGAAATGAAAGTTGAATCCAGCCCTTGGGACAGCTGCGAAATGACAAACGTGCTGATTTTCTGTGGTAGGCAAGAGCCCATACCTGATCTTCACCAATCGCCACGAGGTCCGTAAAATAGACCTGGTGAAAAGGGACTATTCCCGTATCATTCCCATGCTGAAGAACGTGGTGGCGCTGGATGTGGAGGTGTCAACAAACAGAATATATTGGTGTGACTTGTTCTACCGAAAAATCTACAGGTAAGGGGCAAGAAAGGATGTGTGTGTTGGTCCCTTGCCAAACCTGCATTCCATCTGCATCACCTAAAGCAGTCCAGAGAGCAGTGCAGGGTATGGGGCACCTGAGGGCTTTTCTGCCCTGACAGGATAACTTGTTGTGGCCCAGACTTGGTAATCTTCTTTGGGAACAGATAAAGACATCAGAGGCTTGTGCAGTTATCTCTTTGATAATACAGGGTGACTGTTCATCAATGTCAGATCCTGCTGCACTCGAGCAGTTAAATGTAGGCTCTTGTTTCCTGAACCATGGATGCTGCAAAGCAGGGCCAAGGCTGCTGCTGTGCTGTGAGTGTTGTATAGGAGGCCACAAAGGACCTGGCATCAGGAAGCACAAAGCAGGCAAATGGTGGGAGCAAGGAGGCAGTAACACAGACACAAGCTGCTGTCCACTGCAGTCTCTGGTAGGCACAGCACCTGACCACTGGTAGGCTGGATTTAAAATTCACAGCACCTGACCACAGTACACATTCTGTAACTCTCATTCTCACTCTCCTTCAGCTGTTTTTATGGCGTCCATCACAGTTATTACGGGCTTGTGAGTATGCTTGGCCAAAAAAGCATTTAATTTATGTGCTGAAAATCCCCCGTGTATATTCTGATTTGCACAGCTATTGCAGCTTCTGCAGTGGTTTGCTCTGGATTTCAGCTAATGCTCAGGCACAGGCTGACTGGTGTCAGCACATGGGAGCCAAGCCAGGGTTTCTACAGGCTCTGGTAGCTCCCATGCCCTGCAGGAATATCTGCCCAGGCTGTGCTGGGTATTGACCACCAGTAGCTGGGCAGGTACCCTGAGGGGCCTGTGGGGCTCTGAAAGTGGGGGGATGGTTCAGAAGAAAGCTCTCAGCACTCACTGGGTCTGTCTCGGCAAGGGCTGAGAATTCTCTGTGTATGAGAATTCTCATACACAGAGAATTATTCAAGACGCTGCTCCTGCAGCTCTCCAACAGCAAATATGCTGGAGTCCCTGGGAACAAGCAGTCTGTGGTTGAGAGGCTATTGCAAGGTGAAAGCTGTGGTACAGGAGGTAATAGCTGGCAAGAGAGCCTGTCTTTCATAATGGTCACCTCATTTGCCTTTCCAAATCCTGTCCTGTTGAAGTGATGACTCTTTGGGGTGTCAATCTTTATTTAGTTACTCCAAGAATTGAAAAGTCTCCTGTACTTGAGCCCTTCCATTGTGGAAGCTTCAGGAGCCTCTTTGCTTTCCCTCCTGTGCAGATATAGGTGGGAAGCAGGGAACACAGCAGTTCCACTGGCAAGGGATTACCTGGCCTGGAGCTGTGCACTAAGAGCATGGGGTGCTTGTCACACTGGAATACTGGAATCTTGGGAGCACTGTCAGATGTCCATAGAGCCCTGAGGTACCATTCCTGTGGTGGTGGGTCAGAGACAAACCAAAACCATAGAGAAACTGCAGCAGTGGGCTGGTTACTCAGGATGACTCTGCACAGCCATTCTAGCCCTGACTCCAGATTGTAAAACTGTCAGAATTCCTGGGTTAGATGTTTCGATTCCAAGGCTCTAATCTGATATTGGAGAACTCAGGTTCCATACAATTCACTTTCTCATTCCATGAGCAAAGGAATGATAGTGAAGAGGAAGCATCTTATGATTTCAAATATTTGGTGTGAGTGGCAGAAACTTCCTGCTGCTTTATAACTGTTCTAAGATGTACTGAGTTATTCTAAGAGCCAGAGTAAGCTTCTGCAAACACTGATGCAAACTCAGAATAACTAATTTCAGTGCACTCAGCATAATTGATATTGAGAGCAGAATCAGACTATGTGGTTGTAGGAGCAACATTCCAGTTATTTATGAAACATCCATGTGGAGTCTGCTGCCTTTCATTACCATTTTGAAAGATTTTTGAGGCTGCCACTAATATTTAGTGAACATTTTGTTTGTATCTAGTGAAATCACTTGCCAAATTAATGCAGCTTCATGAATTCTTTTGATGAGTCATAATTAGCTACGCAGCTCCTAATTCTGCGGTACATTTAAGCACATTTCTTGCATGTTCAGTTCAACTCTGTTCAGCAGAGCTCTGGGGATTATATTTTTAATGTCCATAAATCCCACAAGTCAGTGCTGTTGAAGTTAGCATGCCAGAAGTCAAATGTTTTCCTGAATTGTGCAGTTACAGTACAAAGCAGGTAGAATGACAAAATGCACAGTTCCCTACCGTGGAAATGCTGCCATATGGGAATGGGGAAATAAGAGGCTGTGGAGAAAGCAGAAGGTTGTAGGAGCACCATAAGGGTTCCTGTGTAGCCACGCTGCCCCTGGGGCCCAGTTCTGGAGCCGTGTGGGAGCCCTGTGGGAGCCCTGTGACCTCCTGTCCCTGCAGCGCCTACATCGACAAAGCGAGTGACACGGCCGAGCAGGTGATCCTCATCGACAGCCAGCTCAACTCCCCCGAGGGACTGGCCATTGACTGGGTCCATAAGAACATCTACTGGACAGACTCTGGAAACAAGACCATCTCAGTGGCCACTGCAGATGGAAGCAGGAGGAGGACACTTTTCAACAGTGACCTCAGCGAGCCCAGAGCCATCGCTGTGGACCCCACACAGAGGTAGGTGTGCACACCCCAAACACCCCTTTGCCAACAGAGACATTCCAGTCACAAACCTGGGGATAGTTCTCATCTCACCAGGACTTCAGAAGCCCTTTAAGATACACCGTGCAATGGGACTGTGGAGGTGATTTAACTAGCATTAAGTTGGCAAGGTTCCTGCTGTCAAAGTCTGTTCAGAGCCAGTTCATGTGTTCAATGGGCCTGAGCAGGTCCTGGCACAGAGGCTGTGCTGGAAAATGAAGTCTGTCTGACTTGTGTTTGGGCTATTTGGATGAGTGAAAGCCAACAAGCACAGCAGGAGAGTTTTCAGGGGTTACTTACTGGGGTGAGATGCTGCATTCTGGTGCAAGTTTTGTGGCAGATTACCCAGTGGGAGAACTGCATGTGGTTCCACCAGAGGAATTAACTGCTATCATAAGGAGAGAATCTCTGGGCACCTCCTACTGCAATCAGCAGTGCAGGTTTCTTAACTGGAGTCCAGGTTATTGCTTTCTTACCTCTGCCTCTCTCAGGTTCATGTACTGGTCTGACTGGGGAGACAAAGCCAAGATCGAGAAGGCCGGTCTGAACGGCGTGGGGCGGCAGGTGCTGGTCACTGACAACATCGAGTGGCCAAATGGCATCACACTTGGTAAGTGCCCAGGTCAGAGCTGCAGCACCCACTGGGGCTGAGGGAAATCTAGTTTCATTGTTAAGTAGGAAAACAAAATCATAAATGCTCAAACGCACCTGCACACACAAATCCTAAACTGGTCAGTCAGTCACTACTGCTCACATGAGCTCCCTTATTTCAGCAGCATAGATAGGAAGTCTTGCTGCAGTCAGAACTCACACTGCAGGAGCCTTGAGTTGCTTGTCTTTGTGCCTTAAGGCAAAAGAAAATTTTGGGGAAGAATGTGACAAAACTTTAGGAGTCTGAAAAGCGTTTGAGTCCTTGGTGCTAAATGTCTCTGTACCTGGGCCTGTCTCAGGAGCAGTGTCAGGATCCTGCACTGGACTGCTGAATGGTGCACAGTGTGTCAGGGAAAGGGACAGGGCCTGCAGAGCCCATTCATTCCCTCTCACCATTCCCTGCCTGCCCAGCTGCTCAGGGTGAATAGAAGCCATCAGGGGGCTGTGGTGGTTCTCATTCGCACACCAAGCAGCAGAGTGGGAAGGAGGTTTCATGGAGCAGCAGGGAACATCCTGCTCTGGAGCTGGAGCTGTGTCTGTTTAACACCATGCAGATGTGAGGTTCTTTGCTTGGCTTTGAAAATGCTGGCTGTGGCAAGGATGGAAAAGGAAGTGCTACTGCTGTTAACAAATAATGTTATCATTTAGTAATTAAGAAATTAATTAATGACTTGTTTAATTATACAATTTGTTTTGTTGGCTCTCATCCACTTGCATTCTGTTCAGTGAATCCCATCCAAAATGAGTGATTTTGCTCCAGAAAGAGAAATGCAATTCTCAGCATTCCAAATAACACTGGATCCTTTCCTCTTGCTGTTACCTGCACCCTCTCCAAACCTGGCTGGTTGTGCTAGGAATGTCCCCACCAGCAGATTCCCCCAGCCTGCAGCATGAGAAGGGTCTCCTGGCCCAGGATTCTTCTTCACTGAAAATGTGTGAATCTCACAGCTCCTTCAGAGAGGTGTTTCATTGGAATCTCAGTAGTTGTTCTCCAGCAAAAGGCCAAGGCCTGAACAACCTTGGGAGGGATGAAGCTTCTCACTCAGGCACTGATGGAGAGAATCTGGGAAACCCAAACTGCTGCTTCCCTGCTGCTCCTGGTAACAAAAGAACCTCACTGTACAAGGCTGTCAGTCAGGCATTCCCCACACACACAGAGCAGAATGTTCCTCCTTTTTAATCTTATTTATAGGGTCTTATCCCAGCATATCTGGGCACTGATTCAAAATCAGAACTAGTGTTAAAAAAAAAGAGGCCCAATAATAAAGAGATTAGTCATGCTGCCAGCAGGAAAAACATGCTGGGCAAGAGCAAGAGTTGCAAGAGCTGTGTGTAATTTTGCTTCATTGTGTTTCACTTTCCAGATTTGCTGAATCAGCGGCTTTACTGGGTAGACTCCAAATTGCATTCACTGTCCTGCATTGATTTCAATGGCAGCAACAGAAAAGTTCTGATCTCCTCTGTGGATGATCTGAGCCATCCTTTTGGCTTGGCAGTGTTTGAGGTAAGAGTGGAAAACGGATGCAGAACAGACTGGAGCCTGCAAGAGGTCTCAGAGCTCTTCTTGATTTAAAGTTCTGCCTTTTGCACAGCACAGAGCTCAGTGAGGGCAGTCGCTGCTATAGAAACCAATTAACCTCGTGTGGGTTCAGCAGGGAAATTGGTTTTTAAAGCCCTTAATCAAGAGCAAAGTGTTACCTCATGCTTTTATCTAATGCAGCACCAGTGCATTAAATGACCAGGGGAGCAAAGGCTTCAACTTTGGCACTCACTGTAGGTAAGTTATAGCACAGAAAGGTCCACTTGGGTTCTGGATGTGGAAAACTCTTATCCTTAAATCCCTTATTCCTCCTATGTGAAGTGTGTGATATCTGGGCATCTAACTTTGTGCACAGGTTTCTCCAGGTTATTGTTGCTCTTCAGAGCTATCCCCATCAGCAGCATTTGGAAGGATCTCTTAGGTTATTTCACCTCTCTCTATCCTTCCTGGTTAGAATAACAGATAACCCTTTTGCTAAGCTGTGCTTGTTGTCCAGCAGTGTGGCTTTCATTGTGGAAATAAACATGGGTTTAGGAGGCAGCAGGACACACAGATGACCAAGCAATTAAACTGTTTGGTAATAATGTGATTCCTGAGTACCTCTTCTGTATCTTCAGGCATAGTATGCCATGCAACAGATAGTAATATAAAAGAGAAACAGATGCTCAGCTTCCAGGTGTGCTCTAGGCGTGGGCCTCTTCACCTGTTTAATGCAGATCTTATCTTGGGAAAGGAGGAAAAAGTCAATAAGGTAACAAATGTTTCCAGTACGGTGTGTGGCCCTTTGCTCATGATCTACCCCAGCTTACAAAGAAAAAGCAGTTCAGAAACAACATAGATGCGACTTGTCTGTACCTTACCAAATTTCTGCTCGCTCACCTCAGTCTCAGAGCTACTCAAAATTACATGGCACATTGTAAACTTGTGGGACTGCTGGGCTTTTGAACATTGTCCAAAATAGAAAAAAGCTGCAACAGAAGTAGCAGAACAGAAGGTGCCCTAAGATAGGAGCATGGTGCACTGATTTTTTGACTGCTGGAGTTTAATCCAACTGGAGTAGGATTTGAGCAGACCAGGTCAGGAATCTGTGCATTCATTTCCTGCAGGACAGAGTGTTCTGGACTGACCTGGAGAACGAGGCGATCTTCAGCGCAAACAGGCTCAATGGCTTGGACATCTCCATTCTGGCAGAGAATCTCAATAACCCTCATGACATCGTGGTGTTTCATGAATTAAAGCAGCCCAAAGGTGAGAGGTGTCCTCAGGATGTCATGGCCCTGAATCAGGTTTGTTTGAGCTGGCAAATGAAATGCTCCCTGATGGTTCTTGATGAGAGAGAATGCACAGGTAATAATGGGAAATCAATGCCTAATGTTTGAAGTTCCTGCATAATTAATTCAGCAGCAGCATTTATTGAAGAATCTGCAATTGCTAATAGCTGTTTAATTAGCATCTTTGATAACAGTGAGTTACTCTTGTCACTGTGATGCTTCCCATTCATTATGTATTTGGCAAGCTTTTATAGTACTTTGTAAGGTTCCACTCTACCGTACAAACTGTAAAGATACTTAGGCAGCCTGATAAATTGAGGTAGGGAGTGGGAGAAGGTCTTTTCAGAGGATCTGATATTTCTTTGCCAGGGGCAGGAAATAAATTATTAGAAAAATAACTTGTCTTTTCTTCCATCCTTGAACAGCTCCAGATTCCTGTGAGCTCAGCCCCCAGCCAAATGGAGGCTGTGACTATTTGTGTCTTCCTGCACCTCAGATCTCTCCCCATTCCCCCATGTACACATGTGCCTGTCCTGACAATATGTGGCTGGGTCCTGACATGAAAAAATGCTACAAAGGTAAATACAATCACATCTCCATTTGTCCCAACAAAATCATACTTAAGTGAATATATTTCCTGATGGTGAAAACTCAAACACTGACTTCTGGATTCCACTCCTTGCTGCCCTCTGAGCACAGCAGCATTGTGGCGTCCTTTGTTGAAAGCTTGCTTATTTTGGAAGGCATAACCAGAAAAAGATACCGCAGGAAGGGGGAAAAAAGAGCTAGGGATCAGCGCTAGAAGTGTGAATAGTCAATAAACCATTAAAATTGATTACTCATAATATATTAATCATGTAATATATATATGTATGCAATGTATACTTATATATATATTTAGTTATCTATATATCTGTGTATAGATAGATACCAGATCTGAAGAGGACACAGTTGTTGCTGATAATATCCTGAAGAGACGAGTGGCTTCACTGTAGTTTTTCCTAACATGCCATGAGTTCCTGGTACAAATTCAGAATCTTAGAGGTTCTCAAAACCCCCCAAGTTTTTGGTCTTCTTAGCTACCTTCAATACAGACTGCTTTTTTTATTAGTATTAATTAATCAAGCTTGACTTCAGGAAATAATTTCTGTAGCTTTAGGCAGAGCACTGTCAATAGTTTGACTACCTGAGAAATAGAATTGGAATTTAGTTTCTGTTTCTCTTCATTAAACATAACAATCCTTTCTAGAGTTATATCACCATTTGTGATTTGTTAGGTGTACTTGCTTTAACCAAATTTCATTGTTGCTCTTGGTTTTCAGATCTTCCAACCACTGCAACTCCTGTAGTGGTTTCCACAACCACCGCGTCCCGTGCTGACGGCACCACAACTATCGCTGCTGGACCTGGCAGTGCCAATGACACCACTGAAGTTGTCCCCAAAGCTGTACCAGAAGCTACAATCACCACCCCAAGTCATTTACCTTCCACCACATCCATCCTGATAGACTCTGAGATGACCACTGGAAACAGCAATTTATCACAGCACTGTAAGAGAATGAGATTCCTTTCCTTCTCCTATATCACAGCTTCTCATGTACTGGTGGGAGACCTGCCCTAATGTCTGAATTCCAGAGGAGTCAGGTGCAGGCACACCCTGGTGCACAGCAGGAGACATCAGCTCCTCTCTCTGCAGGCACCTGGGTTATGATGGCTGCTGTAATTCCAGTCACTTGGCATGTCAAAGAATTTGTATCAGCTTTTATCCAAGGCACATGAACAGCCCTGAGAGTTCACATCAGCCCTTACCTTGTGCCCAGTACTGGCGCATCCCAGCTTCAGTGCTGCAAACAGCAGAATGGATGATTCTGCAGATGCTTCACCTATTTTAATTGTTTAACAATTAATGTGATCCAGCACAAGTTCTGGGTGAAAAATTCCCTCTGTGCATCTTTAGTGCTGCTGGACATGTGGAATCACTACAGCCCAAGACAAGCTGCCTCTGGTTTGTGTGTCCGTGCTTGGCATGTTAATGTGGCCTCATCATGACACAGGTTTGAAGTTTTGCATTATTTATCAGAAGAGTATCCCAGTGGAGAGCACTAATAGGCTCTCCTCAATGGAGCACCAGGCTCAATCTCAGCGCTAGCAGGCAATCCCTCCAGGTCCTGCTGCCAAGGCAAAACAAAAAGGCTGAACTGCTATTAAAAAAAAAAAAAACAAAATTCTAGTCCAGAGAAAAGATTTTGCTCCACAAGACCTCTGACATGCATGTTTAAAAACAGTGAAATGCTGTTTTCCCACAAATATTTTCCATTATATCTGGAAAGAGCAGTACACCTCTCCTGTCTGTAGAACTGTGCTGCATGGGGAAAGCACAGTCCAATGGCTAAAATGCCTTCAGTTCTCTTTGGGCAAGTTTCTTTCAAATGCAACAACTGCCTTTTTAATAAGCCATGGAAGCAAAGTTCTTTTATTGTCCACTTTGGAAATAGTGTGGGTTTTTATTAAGTAAATAACTATGTAATGGAATAGCCTGACACAGGGAAGTATTTAGAAGTTACATGAATTGGTGTATCAAAAGAAAAAGTACAGTTAGTTCCTCCTCTTGCAACTCCTGATACTTTAGCAAAAGCAATTTTTCTCTACTGATACCCTATATGAGAGCTCAGAGCAAACATTTTAAAGTATAGAACTTGAATGGTTATATTGAATTTTTTAAAATTATATTTCCTGTAATTGGTTTTTTCTAAGTACAGTATTGAGTTTTGAGACCATTCTTGCATAGTGGGGCAGGCTGCAGCAATGAGGGATAGATGTGTTCACTAACTCCTTAGCTGTAAATAATAAAACAGGAAAAAATTAAACAGAGAAGCTGTGTAGATGGCTTTGAACTGCGTTCTTTTTCTGACAGCTCAATAAGTCACTCACTGTGTCAATACTAGAAAGTGTGAATTTTTAGGAATACTATTCACCGTCCCCTGATGCGTGCATGGCATTTCCACTAAATGTCAGGTTTTTAAAATGGCCTCCTTTTTTGTGTGTGAAAATTGGAGGCCCAAGCACCCATTTCTCTTTCAGCCCTGGAGCGTGTCCCTTCACTGGCCTCGAGCTCTGAGGTGTCCCTGTCCCCCGGCGAGACAGCAGTGCTGCAGGGACCTCGTTCCTCAGGAGAAGGAGCTCGGCTCAGCCCAGATCTGTGTGCACTGCTCAGTGTCACCAGAATAATTCTATTATTAAACTTTTTGTAAATTCTTTAATTGAAAAAGCTTTCTGATAGGCAGAACAGCACAGGTACTAACAAAAAACATTCTTTAAAAGCAGCAAACTAGTTAAATGATTGAACACTTCTGTAATTACAGATGCAAATGATGATGAAGGCTTCGGTTCAACTGTGACAGCAGCTGTGATTGGGATTGTCATTCCTGTGGGTAAGCAGATTGGATTTAACCTTTGAAGGAGTTCACCAAAATGCAATACCCAAATTTTGTACTTATCACAGTAAATACACTTTTCCAGTTTCAGGGGTGGGGTGGGAAAGAGAACAGGAACTGCTGAACTGGGGAAGAGTAGCCCAGCTTTGAGAAAATGTTATGAGGATGGCTGCTAACATGGGAACATCCCAGCAGATCCATGCCTGCCTAACAGCCCTTTCTCTCCCCTCTCCTCAGTGGTCATTGGCTTGCTGTGCATGGGGGGATACCTCATCTGGAGAAACTGGAAACGGAAGAATACTAAAAGCATGAATTTTGATAATCCAGTTTATAGGAAGACAACAGAAGAGGAAGACGAAGATGAAATCCACATTGGGCGAACTGCCCAAATTGGACACGTGTACCCAGCAGTAAGTACCTGAGGAGATGGCTGCTGGAGAAAATTAATTCTGTTGAGAGTTCCATTAGAGAATTTGGATTAGTGTTATTTCTTTGCCACATAATAACAAAAACCAGAATTTCTTCAGTATCATTGATTAGGCAGAAGCCCAAACTTCTGGCAGCCCATGCAGTTGTCTTAGAATGTAGTGCTCTAGATCAGATACTCAGGTCAAATGAAGAATAATTGTCCTAATCAGGGTATCAATCTGACAAATGTAAAGCTACCTCAGGATGGGACAGGTGATTACTCATCCCCCACTGGATTCCATTTTATCTGTGCTTAGGCTGCTACCACATGTCCAAACTATCTTAAGGATAAATTCAGTTTCTCTACATACCAAGGAGCATATTTTCTCTATAGTAAAAAAAAGTCACATTCCTCAGAAGGAGAGGTGACTGAGGTTCTGTAAGAAGTTAAGGAAAAGGATCCTCTGTCACAGCACCATCCCTGGGGACAGGAGCACTGGCAGGTATAAGTGCATTGTATTTTCAGAAGAGAACAGGAAGAGTCAGAGTAATGAGTGAAGGCAGTACAGTCCTGCAGGCAGGCAGGTGGGTGGATAATGTTTTCTATGATCTAAAGGTCCCACACAAAATCACACTGGAGAAACTGCCATCCCTTACAAGGAATTTTATCCAATATAGATGGGCAGAAAACTTCCCAGCACCTCTTTAGTAACACTTGAGCAAGTGTCCTCATTTGGGGAATAAAGAAATCACTATATAGAATAGACTCGTCACCAATACAGTAGGGACAGCCATGCGAGTTCTAACAAGAAGTACAAGCTAGCACCAGTATCACAGTTCACAAAAGTGTGTTTTTTCCCTCCCCAGCGTGTAGCATTAAGCTTAGAAGATGATGGGTTGCCGTGAGAATGAAGATGCTGCTCCAATCATCAGACACTGAACAAATCTGCTTTGGATCACAGAACCTGCTTCTTCTTTTTGGTCATTATTTATGTTGCAGAAGGGTAACCACAAAGTTATAATGAACTGCAAACATCCAAAGGATGTGAGAGTTTTGTATGTATAATCTTTTATACACATTTTAACTTGTTGCACTACCCATTTGTGATAGTGAATAAGCGACAGCTGAGCTACTAACTCAATGTACATAACCAGCCAGGCTGAAGGTTTAGTAGCTATTGCTTTATTTTAAGACTATATTTATAGATATTTTGTAAATATGTTGAATATGCTTTGTGGCTATCCATCAACATAAGTAAAATAAATTCTGTACAGGCAGTTTAGAAATATTTATTAACAAAATCTGGATTATAAGATCTGTTCTGTAAATATAGTAGAGGGGTGAGAGTATTTATTTTTTGTATGTTTGGCTTGCTGTGCATAGATTATCTGTGTATATATCTATCTGGATGAGATAGATATATAGGCATATAAATATATACATATATATAAATATATATACATATATTTTAAAACTACTAGCCTACATTTATGAAAATTAGGAATAATTGAATATTTACAGGATGTTTGAAAAGTTTGCTTTGAAGTCTAAAGACACTATGTAAGAAAGAGCTGTAGTGTAAGATAGCTGACTAGTGAAGCACTCCATAACAAACAGCTCCTGATTTCCATCCTGGCTCTTAAGGGCTTCTTTTACATTTTCCAGTCTTTCAATGAAGAATCCATGCAGTGCATTTAACTGGAGAGCTATTGCTTACAGCATTTCAGTCAGAACAAACTACAGCATCCAGGGTTTTTGTGCTGTGTTGTTGCTTTTTGTACAGCTTGGTACAAATCTGATTTGGTTTTTGTTTTTTTTTGTTTCTAAATGTAAATCTAAATGCTTTTCCTCACTAGGGATCTTGCATCTCTTAAATCAGCTCAGAATTAACAGAAACAAAGATTTAGCCATATATTTCCACACTCCCAAGTGAGCACTCTCCCTGGTTCATCAGGAAAATAATAACAAAAGTCACTTCCCTCCTTGCACTTGTCCCCTGCTCATACTGATAAAAATCCAATTTTAGGAGCTGCTGTGGCACACACAGAACTCTTCCCAAGTCCTGCCTGTGGAACAAGCTGCCCATGGCAGGTCTCCCAGAGCACTGGGCAAGGAGGCCAGAGCAGGTTAAAAACTCCCAGCCTTTCCAGTGTGGCTGGGTCATCCTGCACCTGACAGGAAAATCACTTGGCTTTTCTCATCTCATTCTATAGAATTTCCTGGGAATTCTGTGGGAAGTGAATACACTTACCTCCCACTGCATAATGGGCTAGTACCTCCCTGAACTGTACCAAATCCTAGAGAAATCTTCCTCATGTTTTTATGTCAGTCCAAGCTTTTGTATTTGAGTGAGTGGAAAAAACTCAGACTGAGTAGGTTTGGGTTGTGGTTCTTTTTTTTTTTTTTTCATTTCTTTTAGAATAAATTTACAGAGTAATGTGAGCTGGAAGCTGGTTCTTGACTAAGAGAAGAAAGAAGATGTTTAAAGCCCTGGTATGCATTACAGACATAATACATAATCTCAAATGCCTCATGGCCTACATAGACAATACAGAAGTAATCAAGCATCCTTCTATTCCAAATTTTAGATTTTAAGGGAGTGACAACATGAGTTATCCCATTATTGTTTTAAGGTATGAAGCTCTCTTTCTATAAATCCATGCACTGTGTGCATGAAGAAAAAAGCTGAGAAAGGCTGTATGTGATAACACTGTAACTAACAGATGAATGTAAATATATATGAAAGTTCTACAGTTTTGATACTTTTTTAAGAACACACAAACAAACCTGTACAAACCACATGTAAAAGACTGCAGGTTTTTTCAAACCATTGTAAATGAACTCAATGTGCAGTGCTGATTTCAATCTTTACAGATTTATAACTACTGAGAAGTCAAATACCAAATTTGTTTTTTAAGAAATTAATTATTTTAAATAATGGTTCAGATTGGTAGGGTGATATTTAACATGGTAATCATTTCTGCTCTGTCTTGTCATACTGAAGTTCTGTTAGAGTAAGTCCTTGCTTGGTGCCTTTTGTGTTTCAGTTCTGACCTTCCAGACAAAAGGCCCAGGGAGGGGTGGGGGGGCTCTGTGTAACACTTGCTGTACTGGAAACCAAATGAACACGTTTGTAAAACAGTGCACTGTTTCTATAGAAAGATTAAATTTTTTTATCTGGGATTACTGAACTAATTGCTTCATGGTGTCTGAAAGGGGACTGTATCATATTTTGGTCTAAGTTTTCCATAACTCTTAATTGCCCAAAGCCAGAGTGGGATTTGGGAGCAGTGCTGTGTAATGCAGCTGCCCAGCTGCAGTGTCACAAGAGGAGCACTGGGGACAGTTCATATTCCACAACAGAGCACTTTGTTCTGAAGTGTCTTTTTCTGCCATGTTGGTTTTGGTCACCTGCAAATCACATGGAAAAACAGCACCAGCTTCATTTCCTTGACTCAGTGATGAACCTGAGTAAAACCTCCAGTGGTACAAGTACACCAGTCCTTTCCCAGTGTGAGAAAATGTCCCAGAACTGAACAGTGCCCGCACCACAATTGATGGAGTTTTTCACCCGAACTATTACATGCTGAACTATTCAACAACTAATTGCAAGCGACTTGGTTTCTTCTTGGAGCTTCTGGTAAAACACCTAAACATGCTGCAAAACTCCTTAGAGCCACACTTATGCCATCTTGGAAAAAAGACAGAAATACTGCTGTTCTTGGAATGTCAAGAGGCAAGCTCAACTTTTTTTCTTTTAAACATACAAACAGTCCCTCCCATAGAAATAAAGCTGGAAAAAGGTTTATGTACTGGAAGTAGGACAATAATTCTGGCTGGACACATAAGTGACTCAGAACTAAACACACTGTTAGCTTGCTCTCTCTTCCCTGTCTCTTGAAAAATGAAATCCTGGATAATACAGTACAACACTATACACAACCTTTCCCCATCACATGTTGTTCAAAGCCCTTGGAAGCAGTGCCTTTATTGAAATTATCCTTCAGTCAATTCTTAGTCCCAAAGGAAGCAGCCAAGCAGATAAAACTTTTCAAGCACAAAGAGTTACTACCAAAATAATATGGACTGATGTACTGGTAAATATCAGTGGTTTAGTTTTCTATATAACTGAAAATAGACTTTTTTTACTTCAAAACATTCTTCCCTTTCAGTTAAGTATTTTAGCAATGTAATATGGTAACAAATAGAAAAAGAGAAACAACAACAAAGTTCTCTCCAGGTCTAAACAGCAAGGACAGCACAAAAGAAAATTGAAAGAGCCTCATAAGAGAGTCCCAAATCTAGCTGGGCATTAAGTTATGCCTCCCAAGACAACTCCCTTTTTAAAGTATTAATATTGTATTAGCAGTAAAAGTTTATTTTTTGTTTCAATTCTTACACATAGCAACTGTACAGTCTGAGCTAATCCACACCAACACTGTTCTGCCCACTCCCATAAAGATGCTCTATGGACTACAGGGACTCATCTCTGTCTCTCAATGTTTATTTAACACATGTAACTCAGTCACCTTTCTGCCTTCTGAAGGGATGTGTGTGCTCATTTCCTTGCACTGTTTGCTCTCCATCAAACCAGCCTTTTCACTTTGGGAAACACTTTTAAATGTCTTCCCAATCTACATCCTTGCCTTGCAGAACTCTTTTCACTGCTCCAGTGCAGGCATTTATAGAGTGGTGCCAGTTCCAGTTGTCTCCTAAATGCACACATTTCCTCTCCTGTCCCCTCCTGAGAATGGGACTGACAGAAGGGCTTTGGTGGGCAAATGGCATCCAGGCAGGGTAAACCCACCAACCCCAGAAGAGAAAAATGGGGGTGTTCACTTTCTACAGAGACCAAACTGGCTCTTCTCAGACAGATGAAATGAGCCTGGCCAAAAGTTTGCCAGGCACGTTACACCCCTGGGAATTAACTAAGCCACCTTGTTTTACTTGGATGGCTTTGAGCACCAACTCCCCAGCCAAGACACAAATCCCAGAGTCCAATTTTGCACAGATAAAGAAGAACTTTTGGCTTTCGCTATCACAGCAGCAGAAACTGTGACACAATCAATCAGTTTCACAATATATCACCTCCCAGAGTGTCCCCAGAAGATGGCCAGTATGCCTCAGGGTGCTGCACGTGGATTTCTCATCCCAACTTCCAGAAGCCAATGAGCACCAGTCCAGGCTGCTCTTAGCTTTTACAGGAGGGCAGTAATGCTAACCTGTATCTGCACCTATGCATCAGCAAGCAGAATGAGAATTAACATGCTTTAAAAAATTATATTCTTTTTTTCAAACTATTTGCAGCATTCAAATCTCTCCACGTACCTCAGTGGGAGAACATTTCCTTAAGGGATTAGCCACAGCTGCCTGCTAAATTCCCCACTATCAAGGAAACCACTGTAATCTTGTCGGTGCTAAGGCAGTGCCTTAGCAGGAGCTGAAGTTATGTCAGTGAAACAAGCAAATCTCCCTGATAGTTTGATAGGCCCCTGCTTGGCTCCAAGGACAATAAACACAGGACTACAGAAAGCTGGACTGGTAATTTTGTCTTCACATCAGTTCAGTTCTTCAGCCCTTGCCTCAAGGCTACAAAGTCAGGTAGAAGAGCAGAGGTTTTACCTACAGTTCTTGGCCAGGTACAGCTGAGGCCAAATAGCAAAGACATTGCACATTACCCTATTCAGGACTTTATTTGCTGAGCCTGCCAATCAAGGAATTAATTAGTTCCACCTACAGTAATTTATTTTCATGCATATATTCCCCCCACTGGGGCTCAGCTAAAAGCACACACATAATTCAAGCCATTACACATAAAAGATGATGGAAAGCCTTACAACCAAACACTCAAGAAAAATCCCCAAAATCTACATATTTTACTAATAAGGCACAGATCTAAGCAAGTTCTAAGCAAAAAGAGCACCTTGAAATGATGCTTAGAAGTTAAACAGTGTTTGGAAGATAATATTTAGGTCTAAGCTTCATTGACAGAAATTCTCTTACAAAGGCTAAAGTTGACTTCAAGACTTCCTGTAATGAAAACCTGACTCAAAATTATTGGAAATTGACATTATTTTTAGCAATATCTGAAACAGATGCCACATTCAAAAGCCTTACCTCATGAACTGTCTTCATATTACTTTGATCCTAAAGGTATATCAGTGGCAATAAAAGTCATGAAGAAGTTAATAATAAAAGCTTTCTCAATCACATCAGTGGCTGGCAGCCTGTAGAGGAGCAGGTGAGGTTAACAGAATCTCTTGCTATAGGGATCTTTGCAGGAAAGGCCAAATTAAAACCATTTTTTGCCCTTTTGGAGTTCAGTTGACAAGCTCCATCCCAGTGTGGTGAGGCATGAACTCTCCAAATTTCATCTCTCCTTCTGTCTTCCTTTTCTTTTTTTTTTTTTTAAGGTGATTTAAGAACTATCCATACAGAGTCTAATCATAAAAACCTACTTTGTCTCCTGTAGACTAAGAGACAAAAATAAGGGCTTGGCTCACAATCCCCAAGATTACAGTTACAGTTTTTTCCTTTGCCTTGGCTATGGCTCTGCCCAGGACATAAATAAGCAGTGATGCTTCAATCATTACAATTTACATGCACAACCACCAAACACAGAACATTTTGGTATTTTCTTCAGCCATGTTATCAGTTTACAGAAGCTCCTGGAGCTACAATATTTGCTGCATAGAGAGGTTGTAGCTTCTCCATCCCTGGAAGTGTTCAAGGCCAAGTTGGAATATCCTGCTGAAGTGGAAGGCATCCCTGCCTATGGCAGGAGGTTGGAACTGGATGATCTTAAAGGTCCTTTCCAACCCAAACCATTCTAACATTCCATGAATACGGCACCAAAATGATTAAACTAAAGAATATATGATATTCAAAGTATGATCACTGGCCTAGAATAGACTATAAGCAATACAAATATACACAGATAGGGATGCACCCCAAGCCTGATTTATACACAACCAAAGACATGGGCCATCTGCAGCCTTAGATAAATTAATTGAGAAGCTGTGACAGGACCATATGATGATGATGTGTTGTTTGTAACACATTACTCTGGACTTTCAGCTACACTATGCCAGGAATTAGCTACAGTTATGGTTTCCCATAGCAACAGGATATATGGGACAAACTGCTCAGGAAAAGCCAGCTGAACAGGAGCTGTACCTCCCCTGCTGAGCCAAGCCAGGTGCTGCCTTGCTTTGCAGGAAAGTGAAACCCAGCTCCTCCATGTGCATCTGCAGTACTTCTCAAATTTAGTCAAAATGCACCCCTTTCAAAACAGCTGGAATTTTACCACTCCCACACTGCTTCAGACCCTGCAGACAAAGCCTGGTCAACCCAAAGAAGGATGGACTAAAGCCACTAAACTTGCCCCTAGCTGTCATTAATTGAGTAGAGTTGCTGTCACTCGGCCGCTGTCCCTGCACAGTGACCTCACAGAGCAGCTCTGCACTGACCATGCTCAAACGTGAGTGCCCAGCAAGCACTGCAGCCAACACCAGTGAGTGCGTGCCCATCTCTGCACTGCAGCCAACACCAGTGAGAGCGTGCCCATCTCTGCACTGCAGCCAACACCAGTGAGCACGTGCCCATCTCTGCACTGCAGCCAACACCAACGAGTGCCTGCACATCTCTGCTACCTGACCCAATAATCCAGAAACAGCTTCCCGTTGGGAGTTCTCACCTTCCCAAACAGGTGGGCACTTGGCAAATGCAGCCCCCAGAACTGGGCAGGGATGAGCCAGGGGAGCAAAGTGGAGCTTTCTAGGGAGCACAAACAGCACAGCTTCAAACACCTGCTCACACCTTGGCCAAAACACATACACAAATCAGCATTTGTACTTATATATTAATGTGATGCAGAATTATCTCCCTCTTCCCTCAGGGACCTGTATGTCATCTGTGTAACCTACACAGGCAGGCTACAAAGGGTTCAATTTAATCCTAAATACTGGAGCAGCACCTTCTAATGAGCAAGTATACAGAAGCCTTTTAATTTCAATAAGTCACTTCAAGGCAAAAGTCCTAATGAAGACAACATAATTTGTAGTGTCAATAGCTATTAGTGCTATGAGGGCTCCAGAACAGTGAGCTTTGATTTAATGTCTCCCTTTTAGAGCACACTCTGCCTTCATAACAAGAACAAGGCCAAAGAAGAATAACCTTCAGGTACTCCTGAAGATCAGGAGCCCACATCCATAGATTATTTTGATTACCATTTCCTCATTTGAGAAAAATCAACACAAGTGCTATCAGAATATTTATGTCATCAGACCCAATGAATCTCCAACAAGATGTGAATTTATATTCATGAAGTATTAACTACTGCATTTTTGAGACTCTAGAGAGTACTTCTTGGGTTTTGGGGCTACAGGGAATCCATATTTTCCAAATCAAGAAGTAACTTTGCTGGGTTACACTGGTCTTATGCAATATCAGTTTTGCCTACTTACCTCTGCAGCAGCAGGCCTCCAGTATCTTCTCTTCTCCACCAACATTTTTCAAAAGTAAATGCTGATCAAAGTATAAAGTTTGCTTCCAGAGAAGGTGAGATGAGCTGACACAGAAGGAACATGAAATGGGAATGATCTGAGAGCAATGGCAATTAGAAAGAAACAAAGGGCAGCTGGGATGGAACTGTGGGAGATTGATGGCCCCAGCTGAGACTTATTCAGAAGATTTGATAATCCTCTAGGGAGGAATTTTAACCTCCAAGTGCATTCACACAGGTGCTGCTGACAAGAAACAGAACAACTATAAAGAAAAAATACAGAGGATAACTTTTTAGATGTGAATTCATGTCAGCCTTTGGCACCTGATCATTAGTACCAGCACTTAGTATAAAGCAAAAATATTTGGCAGTTTGAAAATTGTGTTCACATATAATTACTGTGCTGGCATTCACTACATTCAACAACAGGAGCAAAGAACTGCATGGTAATTTCTGATAAAAAGGCAACTCCACCAGCCCCTTCTTTACGGTACTGTGACAACACAGGAAGACAAACGTGATTACTTTCTTCTCTACCACTACCCTAAAATTAAGCCTTTCCCCACTGACACTCATTTGGCTTAACACCTCTGATTTGATGAGCACACTGAAGTAATTTTTTTTAGTTCTTCTCTGGCCATCTCAAAGATTGCTGGAGTAGAACTGAAGTAAGGCAAACAAGTCAGTGATGAGCTGACAGAAAATACAGTTTCCTTAGCAGAAGAGTCACATAATATATTTCTCATCAGACCTCCATATTTTTAAATATTTTCATTTTTCTTTCTTCCTCTATGCAAAAACTCAGTCACTGTCTTCTCCTGACACTTCAATTTGAGACAGAATGCAATGCACTCCCCTACAAAAAATACTAGAGTGGGTGTCTCTTCAAGATCTTGAATAGTGAACAAAACCTGGAAAAAATCTATATGAACCTAAATGGCTTATAAGGTTAGCACAGCCAAGACATTCCTGTTTCTATAACCCAAATAGTCCTATGCAGGCACCTTTGATATAGGAGACTGCAGGACAAACTATCCAGCTGCAGCTGCGTTCACCTGGGACAAGTGAAACTGGAGAGGAGATGGGGAAATAAAGAGAAGAAAAAATGCAATAAAAGAAATTCAGCTTCAGCAGAAATAATGCAGTTTTAATGGACCATGGAATATCAGACACCCAACAAGAAGATGACCTTTTCTCCAGTACTGAAATAACAAAGCAATAGAACACAAATGCTGATAAACCAACTTCAACTTTACAAAATCAATTTTTATAAGAATAAAAGAACAAAATCCATGACCTTTTCTTTACTATTTTAAATAAACCAAATCCATCTACTGAAGTCTTCTTTTTGAACAAAAGTTATTGCCTGACCTTTCTTATTCTACTGCAGGATGCAAAGTGACTGGGTGATTTAAGCTCTTTTTTTCTTTCTAAATCAGAGGTTTGTGCCACCACAGAGAGGAGACTGTACACATCTTCCCCACCCCAAGACAGGAGCAGATTCTGCAGGTACCATCAGAAATCTGTGACATGGCCCTAAAACAAGGGGCAAAGCCCCAGAGGCAGGGGCTGGAAGAGGAGTGGATATTTGGGCTGGAATTTGAGTGCCCATCCAAACAAGGCCTATGTCTCCACAGCATTCTGCAACACACAAGTATTTCAGAATATACCTGCACAATGAAGACTATTAAAAGTGATATATGTTAATGGAATATTTTATCTAGTATATCAACACCAAGGTTATATACAGAACACTGACATAATTTTGTATGCTATTCTCAAAGAATCAGAAGCACAAAATACATAATCTGAAATTAACCTTTTCTGTGATGAGCTCTTGATAATTTACTGGATTCTCTACACAAACTGTTTTAGAAACACCATGAAATAAAAACACGATGTAAATGAATGATGATTACATAATTAATGTAATGACAGCCTAAACATAATTTTACCTGTAACATTTCTCTTGTGGAAGCAATGGCCAAGTAATGTTCAGCAGATGGATACTGCTGCCTGGGATAATGGCAAAATACGTTATTAATTGAAAATAGAAATGTGTTATTATTTCCAATCCTTTTAATCCCAAGAGCCATCTGTGGGCAAGGCCTTTTATTTGACACAGAAAAAAAAACAAAACCACAAACATATGCAAGTATATTTGCCTATGTGGAAATATATAAAAATATATACATTAATTTCTCTACTCTATGTTAAAGTGCTGTCAATAAGGAACTGCTTGTGCACATCCCTATGATTTGACAGGATGAGCTCAGAGTCAGAGTAATCCTGACTGACTGAAAATCAGGAATAATTCCTTGAGAGAGACAAATCACTTTATTTTGAGAAATAACTCCCTGGCTTCTGGAAGGAGATTAGTGTATTACAGCCAGTATCATCCTTTTCATCTTGGTTGTTTCCATTCTCTTATTTTTTTACTTTTAAATCACTAAAAAACTGCCAGTGATAGGAACATGGAACAGAACCAATCTGATGGCTCCTAGGGGCAAGAGAGCCATTATGCACAGCAAAACAGTATCTTGAAAAAGCTGACCAAGAACTCTCTGAGATCAGGGGGGAAAGGGCAGGAGAACATCAAGGCTGACAATTGTATCTCCTGGCTGTAAAATATTAATGCTGAAAACCAAGAATCTGAGATTATATGGCCTCATGCAGTATGGAAGGGACATCTTTCTGCCAAAAACCTCAGAGAAGAGGTGGAGAGACTACATGCTGGTATACTCAGAGCTGAAGAATAAAGAGCATTAGTGAGCAATGAGGATTTGTGATGCTGCTTATTTCAGGGCCTGTCCATCTCTTGCTTCTAAGAGCTGTAAGACCCCTGAATAGAAGCCATGGGGTACTGTGGAAGGGTACATTTACTGATAAAACAATCTTTCTCAGGATAAAGAAAACAAAAAGAGGGGTTGCCATGGCAACCCTGAATGAATTCAGCACATCACCTGTGCATAAAGTCTATCTGCAAGGGCTCTCTTGAAAGCTGAGGGTTTGCTTCTCACTTGGGATCCCTCAAAATTGTACAAGGTTCTTAAAAATAAGGATTGCACAGGAAATGGATGGGACTCCTGCACCCACCAGATCAAAGCCTGCTCAAAGGCACAATTTTCTATGGAAAAGGAAAGCAGTGTATTTTTCTTGACAAAGTTTTCAAATTACTGCGAAGATTGGAGAGTCTAATGTATGCAGGGGACAAGCAAGGCTGGAACTTTTTACTACTGAAGCCTTATGCTTGGATTTCCTGACTTGCTACACAAGTCTCTTTCCTTATAGAACCAGGGAAAAGAAAAAACTCAAATATTGGAATCAAATACACTGGAAAAATGAGTGTTTTAGAGATGATGACAAGCCTGAGGAAAAAAATTAAATGCAAAACCAATTAAAAAGTACACAGGTAAAAATGTTAGAAATAAATAACAGTGTATTTAACTATTTTTCAAAGTGTAACAGAGAACATGAGGCCCACTTAGAGTAGCATAAGCAGGCCTAAAGGTAAAATATAAAAGTTTCTGTTATAAAAGCACTACCCAAGGTCTCTCACCTCTGAAAAGTTTGTGAAATTCTGCTGTGTCAGAAGTTCTGTCAGAGCTTGGATTTAAAATCAAACAAATTTGGTAAAGCATTAAAAAAAATAGAACTATGTTTATTGAAGGTAAAGCAAGGCCACATGGAAGCAAAGAGAAGTTTCTTTGTAGCCCTAGTCTGAAGTATCATCTAGAGCAGCTCAGCACAACCAGGATGTCCTTCCAATCAAGGAGGTAAAATGTCCAACACTCCTTTGCTTATTTCCACATTTATAGAGACATAACCCACCTCTACAGGAAGGTCATGGGCTGAAGGCTAAATAAATACCTGTGCTCACTTTCTGCCACCAGGGAAACCTTTAAAGAGTTTGGCAGATTTGTTTAAATAAAACCAGTTTACACAGAAATACATGACTGGAATACAGCATCTGGCTAATGTCAAAATGAAGAGCCTGAAACATGCAGTGACATCAAATACCTCTTTCTTTTGTAGTTCCTGGGGAACTATTAGAGGACAATTCCCAAAGGCTAATGTCAGTCTAAATGTGCAGATTCTTCCTCAGAAGCAGCCACTGGAGACAAGCTACCCCATGTTAGCCCTCATAACTATCTCTAAAATCTTGAAGTGAGAATTAAAACACATCAATTTTTTAAATAAGAGCAGATCCTATTTTGTGTAAGTTCAAGACGCAGTTCTACCATGAAAAACAAACCATTTAAATAAGTCATATTTGTTTTCCTAAATTATTTGTGGCAATAAATTCTAAAGAGGTAGATTCACCAGTACTGGAGCCCAGATACTCTTCTCAGTTCTCATACACCACTGTACCCCAACTTCCAGCCTTGCCAAACCCAGCAGATTCAGATGGGAGCTGATTACTTAAATGAGAAAGTCAATTACACTATAAACTTACATTTGACATAAATACAGTCTGTAGAGAAAGCAGGGAATCAAAATCAATCAAAACCAAAAAGCTCCCTTAAAACTCCCACAAATATTCCCATGGGAGAGCGGATCGTGTCTGAGGGCAGGAGGCTGAACGCAGTAACAATGACAGACCCTTGCAGTCCTGCTTTCTATTAATTTTCACAAATCCTTCTTCTTTTCAGGCACTCATTTACACACAGGAGTCCATGCTAGGCTCAGGATTTGGTTCTTCTAATGCAGAAGTCAATACAGCCCATTCTTGTTTACCAAGTCATGACCAGTGAGAAGTGCCCTGTGAGCAAACAGAGCCTGGCAGTCAATAACCAGCCACAGCAGTGGGGAGAGCCTCACCTCAGGGTAACAAGGTTGTTTTACTTGGCACCAAAACAACAAATGCTCCTTCTTACAGAAGGATTTTTAACCGAGTAGATGAAACGTATCCATATTGCAATTTCAAAGTACAAACTCTGGTAAATAAAAATTAAAATTAAATGCATTAAAATGCAAAGCTTAGGGTTAACACAGCACCCCCCAGTTTGTCTCAGCAGCCACAACACACTGCTGACTCAGCTGGATTTTGATACTCATTATCTCTCACACAATGCAGAGGCAAAGGAATTAACATTCTTCAAAATAAAATTCTCCTCCCAGCAAGTAAAAAAGTAACGGGCATAACAATGATCTACATGCAAAGTCGAGATCCACACCATGGAGCACATTAAATGCTAACACATTTTAAATAAGTATTTTAGGGATTTTTTAACTTTCAGAGACTATATTGTCTTAACTTTCCTCAGTCAAAATAGTTTCTTTGATAGGGGAATCAATAAGAATTAAAGCCTCTGCAGATACAAGGAAAAAGTGTTGTATAAAATTCTCTATGTTTGGAACATGGTTTCACAAGTTACAGACATGGAAAAATATCAGAAAACAACCTGATTTATTTGCAATCTGTGAAAAAAAATCTGTCACCCAGTTCTCCAAAGTATTCAACATTTCTAGTGAAGAGAATAAAATAGCAGAAATACAACTATTTCAAGAAACAATCACAAATCTTGCAATCCTAAAACTAAATTAAATTATGGATTCAAAGTAGGTTGATTCATTCAAGCCATCTGCTCTTCTATTGACATGAGAAAAAACCCCAAATAAACAGAAATATTGAGAGCATGTTTATTTGATTTCTCCCATTTTTTCAAGTCCCACAGATACCCACTCCTCACAGGTCAGAGGAGAAACTCTTGAAAATTTTTCTTTTTCAAAAACAAACAAAAAAAGACCCCTAACCCAAACCCATTATAAACCAGTACTAAGATTCCATATGCATATTGTTACATTACAGTCCTTCTATCATATGTAAAACAATGCTAAAAATGTGTGTTTGTAGAGATATCTTCTTCAGAGGCAGAAGAACCACTGTTTATACATGCTTTTAAGCAGCACGAAAAGAACTGCAGCGCACACATTTGTGCCTTTCACAAACACATACTTAAGCCAATGCATTCAAGCAGAGCATGTTTGGGATTGTAAATGTGTCAAGATAACCCAAACAACACTGGCAGCAATGGCCATCAAACATAACATTTATTTTACTTAGACAAAAAACATAATATGCACACAGCAAAAAGCCATTTTTATCTCACTTATATATAGAATGCATTTATCATAAAATGTTAGAATTAATATAGAGAACTCAAAGACAGTTGACACCTCCAGAAGGAATTAAAATGCAGGTTCTTGAGATAACTCCTATGCCAGTTTGCTCTTCCTTCCAACACAGTAATTTAAATAAATTTACATTAAGCACTGATATTCCTGAAAAGGCTTATAAACATTTAGACAATTACAGTGGAGTAATTCTCTCACAAAAAAATCCCCAAACCAAACAAAACTGAACCACTGAACTTGGGGACAAACCAGACAGTACATGGTATTACCTTTAGCTTGGACAACCAAGTTCACAAAGTTAGCAGGGTAATAATTCTGCCAAAAAAACCTTCAGACTGGTATAAATACAAATGTTACATTTTTAAGGTTATGTCTTAATTTCTTTGCAGTACCTGCAGATGTTATAAAGCAACAGGCTGGCTATTTCTCTATCAGTAGGACTTTTCTACTGAAAAGATGACTTATAGACATTTTATAGAATGAACATTCCTAAGGAATACAGAATGCAACTGAGAGTGTTCAAGCACAAAGACGTGAAAAACTATGAATAAGAGAAAATATTGCCGACTTAGCCCTGCTGTAACTCTGAGGAAAGCAGAGAGAACTCCATTAGCCCTGCAACGGGATGTGAGGCAGCACCATCTACATGAAATCCCGTTCATCAGTGCAAACCCATTTCCAACACCACCACAGTGCAAACCACCCTCCCCCATTCTGTGTCCTCAATAAAAAGTGCCCTGTCTAGTGATGTGCACAAGAGATACCTTGTTTCTGAATTCTTCTTGCAGAAGGGAATATTTTATAAAAGGATGCCTCTCTGGCTATCTCCTTTCAGCAGTTCCCAGAGCAGGAAAGGGCAGGATTTACCCCCGGTGCATTTCCTCTCAAAGCTCAGGCCACCTGTGATGAGGGATCTCAGCACACCAGTCCCAGTGAGGCACCAAACTGCTTCAGAAGACAGAAACTTGTCCACTTGTTGTTAATTTTGCTTTAAATCATAAATGTATGGTATCTGTTCCCTCTGTGCAGCAAAGAGATCAGGAAATGCCTCTGATTAACTCACCTGGTGGAGGTTTGCCATCGCCAGCTCTGCGATCGGTGCAGCTGCTGAGGGCCACCATCGCCTCTGGGACTTGCCCAGTGGATTGGGCTGATAATGCCAAGCTCTTCGATCCTTGGGTGGCCACTTAATCAAAATATAAATCTGATGGTTTTGGTGGGCCCCATGTAACTTGGAAGGAGTGCAGCGTAACAAGGTGTGTATCAAGTTCTTGTAATAGCACTAAATGCAACCATCACTGGTCATCACCTCTTTGGTTCGTATGACTAAGTATCACCAGAAGGCTATCTTAGGAGTAACGAGTGAGTAACTCTGCTCTCCCACGGAACGCCGAGGGGCTGGGACTCTGCCCTGGGAAGAGCAGAGGTGCGGCGATGCCTCAGCCGACACCGTCTCGTGTGGCTGCGGGATCTCCCCGGCTGGCTGTACGCCGTGTCCCGGCTGGGTCCCGCTCGGGGCCGCTGGGGCTCCGCTGAGGGAGCGGCCCGAGCTCCCCTCACGGCCCGAGCCCCCTCACGGCCCGAGCTCCCCTCACGGCCCGAGCCCCCTCACGGCCCGAGCCCCCTCACGGCCCGAGCTCCCCTCACGGCCCGAGCCCCCTCACGGCCCGAGCTCCCCTCACGGCCCGAGCCCCCTCACGGCCCGAGCTCCCCTCACGGACCGAGCCCCCTCACGGACCGAGCTCCCCTCACGGCCCGAGCTCCCCTCACGGCCCGAGCTCCGTCACGGCCCGAGCTCCCCTCACGGCCCGAGCTCCCCTCACGGCCCGAGCCCCCTCACGGCCCGAGCCCCCTCACGGACCGAGCTCCCCTCACGGCCCGAGCTCCCCTCACGGCCCGAGCTCCCCTCACGGCCCGAGCTCCTCTCACGGCCCGAGCTCCCCTCACGGACCGAGCCCCCTCACGGCCCGAGCCCCGTCACGGCCCGAGCTCCCCTCACGGCCCGAGCTCCCCTCACGGCCCGAGCTCCCTCACGGCCCGAGCTCCCCTCACGGCCCGAGCTCCCTCACGGCCCGAGCCCCCTCACGGCCCGAGCCCCCTCACGGCCCGAGCCCCCTCACGGCCCGAGCTCCCCTCACGGCCCGAGCCCCCTCACGGCCCGAGCCCCCTCACGGCCCGGCCTCACCCCCGGGCCGCCAGGGGGCGGCCGCGCCCGCCCTGCTGCGCGCGGGCCGGGAAGGCGCGCGCCGCTGACGCACAGCCGGGCTGCGGCGCGGCCATGGCGAGCGACTTCTACCTGCGCTACTACGTGGGGCACAAGGGGAAGTTCGGGCACGAGTTCCTCGAGTTCGAATTCCGGCCCGACGGTGAGAGCGGGGCAGGGGGCCGGGGAGGCGCGCTGCCGGGCCGCGGGTCCCCCCGGCGTGGTGTAACGCGCGGAAAATCCTCTCCCCGCAGGTAAGCTGCGCTACGCCAACAACAGCAACTACAAGAACGATGTGATGATCCGAAAGGAGGTGAGGCAGCGCGGCTGAGGCGCTTGTGCGAGCGGGACTCGGGGCAGGGCCAGGGTTGGATTTCGTTGCCGGGGCGTTGTGGGCTGGGCTGTATTTATTTCTCTGCCGGAATGTTGTGTCCAGGCTTATGTGCACAAGAGTGTGATGGAGGAGCTGAAGAGAATAATCGACGACAGTGAAATCACAAAAGAAGATGATGCTCTGTGGCCTCCTCCTGACAGAGTGGGCCGACAGGTACGGTGCATAGTGTTTCTTTTAATTGCTCTTTAATTTTCATATGTTAGCTCCCTGGAAGCATAACTAAACTTTTGCTTCAAGCCAGTATTGTTTCCAGCCGAAAGGGAAACAAATACTACTTTAAAACCCGAGTAGTGCCTCAATGACAGTGTAGCTGTGGAAGCTAATATGATCCATAGACCTGCTGTATTTGATATCTTTGTTATAGAAATTTGTAATAAAAAATAAAAACCATCACAGTACTGAAGTGTTTCTGTAACTGGTGCCATGAAGCAGTGAGTTCCTATAAGCTTTTCTTTTTCAGGAGCTCGAGATAGTAATTGGTGACGAGCACATCTCCTTTACAACGTCAAAAATCGGTTCCCTCATTGATGTAAATCAGTCCAAGTATGTACTCTGCTTTTTACTCTGCCCTTGTTTGTGTTTACTAATCTGTATTAGAACTTCCTGATTATTTGGTACCTGTATTCTCTATCGTTTCAAAGTATGAATCAGCTCTAGGGGCACCAGTGCTCTGTGTTGCAGCACAATATCCCAAATGCCTTAAGGCTGTGGCATTACGGGCTGTGTTCTCAAACTCAGAGAATGCCCTCAGCATTCTGAGCAGACCTTGCTGTAGGAACCCTGTTACACACATACAGAGTCTGAGCTGCCATTGGCCTGTTTGTACCAATTTCTTTGGGAGAATCAAGATACCTGTATTTCACCTAAGCTGAAAAGACTGACTATTATGGGGAAGGGAGGGGTAAAATCCTAAGTGCTGTTAATACTTGTTTTCATTATAAAAATGCATATTTTGTAAAAGCTTAAAATGTTCACAGGTGGAGAAGAGAATATTTAATCAATCAGTATAGAATGAAACAAATCTGTTAATGTCTAAGATGACATCTAAAAAGTCCTCATATAGGCTTTGGGTTTTTTTAATACATTAGTTCTGTAACCTGTTCTTTAATAACATCAGTCTAATTTTTTTTAAGTAATTGAAATTTTTCCCCCCTTTCTTCCATCTGTTGTGAACTGCAGAGATCCAGAAGGTTTGAGAGTGTTCTACTACCTGGTCCAGGACCTTAAATGTCTTGTCTTCAGTCTTATTGGACTCCACTTCAAGATTAAGCCAATTTAAGTCAGACAAACTGAAGTTTGTATTGCAATATTAGCAGTAGGGGTGGGGAGGGAGAATCTGTTCCAGTTCTTCATTGTTTCTGAAATTTTTTTGTACTTTAGATTATTTTTTGATTGTTATTTTGTTGTTGTTACAAACTGTCAGTGACTCAATAAAAGGGTGATATCTGCGTTTTTAATTTTTAAGCTGTGGTGAGTGACTGACTCCTAACACTTCTTTTATAACGGTGCATTCAGAGTTTGTCTCTTCACTCAGATCACCCACACACTGCACGTCTCTACACAGCAGTAGAAAAAGGAATGAAGCCTGGCTCTGTGAAATGGAACTTTTGCCAGTTGTCAAGGCAAACTTTTGTTACTATCCTGAGCTGGGTATTCTGTTAGCCAGCCAAGAACATCTGGCTCCGCACAGGTAAATGGTTATAGCAGACACACATCACCTTCATCCCAGCCGGGGTTACCCACTTACCTCCAGAGCAGAGACAAACAACAGGAGCCATCAGGGATCTTCACTGACCGTCCCGTTCAGCTTCAGAGAAGCTGAAAAGCAACCTAGAATGTATTTAGTTTAGTTCTCGGGTCGCAGATCTGTTGTGCAGCATTCATTAAAAGACAGGCATCCCCCACAGGCCCAGAGGGCAGACCCCATGGCAGTGCTGCCAGACTGCGCTTTTGCTTTCTCTTAACACGTTTGGTCTGTAAGAAGAAGCTGCGATTTAAAAAAAAAAAAAAAAGTGAATAATTGATGTGTAATTTTCAAAATACCGACGCCTCCCGCTTTTCCTTCCCTCCCCACAGACAGCTCCCGCCATCCCGCAGGGCGGGCGGTGGCGGCCGCCATCTTGGCTGAGGGCAGACGCGGCTTCGCGCCGGCCCAGCCGGGCAGGGAGTGCGGGGCCGCCATCTTGGCTGAGGGCAGACGCGGCTTCGCGCCGGCCCAGCCGGGCAGGGAGTGCGGGGCCGCCATCTTGGCTGAGGGCAGACGCGGCTTCGCGCCGGCCCAGCCGGGCAGGGAGTGCGGGGCCGCCATCTTGGCTGAGGGCACGGCCGCAGGGAACGGGGACTTGCACCGGATCCGCGCGGCCATGGGGGTAGGTGAGAGCCCCGGGCGGAGCCCCGCGGGGGCAGGGGGAGGCTCGGCCGGAGCCCCGCGGGGGCAGGGGGAGGCTCGGCCGGAGCCCCGCGGGGGCAGGGGCAGCAGGGCCGGCCGGCGCTGACGCGCTCCGCCGCTTGCCTTGCAGAGGATCGGGCTGCAGCTCCGCGCCACGCTGGAGAACATCACCCGGCTGCGGGCCGAGGGCGAGGACTTCCGATGGTACCTCAAGGTGCGGGACAGCGGGGCCGGGGCCGGGAGCGGCGCATGTCCCTGATTATTGACGGCTTTCAACCTTCCCATTTGTGTTCTCCAGCTGAAATGTGGGAACTGCGGTGAAGTCTCCGAAAAGTGGCAGTACCTGCGGCTCATGGTGCGTGTGCCCCTCGTAACCTACCTCTGAGAAAAAATGAGAGCACAAACCTGCCTCTACACACGTATCCGCATCGAGGATGTGACAGCTCCCCCTCTAGATGGATCGTTTTTCAAGAGCTATATGCATTTAGAAAATTGTCACGTTCCATATTAAAAGAAATATTGGAGATTGTTAATTGACATATGCCATTTGAATAGTGACTGTTGGTAACAAACTATTACATCTGCTTTTAAAACACCTTTCTGTAAAAATTTAATTTAAAAAGAAATTTTGAAGTGGTATCAAAATACGGTTGTGCCTGTAGTATATTTCTCTGATGCCGATGGAATCCTTTTGGAGAATGTCAGATAAATTAAGATCATTTAAGCATGTTAAATCAGCATTTGGAAGCTGAAAAAGGAGGATAAAATTTTTAGGGATACTGTTCTTAGCAATAATCATCCCTTTTTGTTGCATACAGCTGAATGGTAAGAATGTATTTTGAAGATTTAATAGAGCATGCCTATATGGATAAGACACAAATATATATTATTCCCTATTTAAACTCTGGAACGGAATTATTCTTTGGTAATTACATCTTGTTAAATTACTAATCTCTGCAGTTAAAAAAAAAAAGATGACTTGTTACAGTATTTTTAAAAAAGCTAAAGGTTGTTGTAAAAACTGCCTTACCTTTGCAGAGGTTTCCAGAGGCTGAAGTGGTTAAAAATGTCTTTCTTGTCTTGGATTTTAGGACAGTGCTCCCCTGAAAGGCGGCCGAGGAAGCGCCACGATGGTGCAGAAGTGCAAGCTGTGCTCCAGGGAGAGCTCCATCGGTATGTGCTTGGCCACTGACCCGGCACCATCCGTTTCACAGTTTCTATTTTAGCCCCCATTTTTGCTTGACCCCGTTTGTAAAGAGCTTTCACCAGGGATTTCTGCCCTTGTACACTGGTGCTGGAATTCCCAACAGGCACATTGTGGACATTACGTTCAGGGAGACTCACCTCCTGGTGAGTCCAGCCTTCTGCATGAACAAAACTCATCTGTATTGTTATTTTACAAAAGCATGCAAATCTTTTTGGCATTGGTATTGAGAAATTGTGCAGTGTAAACTCAGGAGAAGGGAGAAAAATGTAATTCTGCCTTTTGAAGATGAGCTGCAGGAAAACCTTGCATTTCTTGCATTTCTTTTGTTTTGTATAAGGAAGTTGTTGTGAAAGCAGATCCTGGTCCTTGGTTTGTGCTGAACAAAACTGAAGACATAGTGCCACTCACTTGTTTACTTTTTTTTTTTTTGTTTTAGATATTTTAAGTCAGACAATCAAGCCGTACAATGTAAGTTTGTTTCCTCTTCTATGTAACAAGTGAAAGATATACAAGCATTAACAGTATTTTGAGTTTTTGCTTTACCATCCTCCTTCAAGAACACAAAAAGCTGGTCCTACCCTTGGACAGAAATAGTCTTGTAAACTCCTGAGCAGTCTCAAGTGTAGAATAATCTGATACATTTCAAAAGGCAACACAGAACTGTATCATCCAAATTAGAGGTATTTTATATATATATATATAAAATGCCTCTCTAGGTCTCCTTTCAAAGACTTCCTCATGGCAGACTAAGAAATTCTAGTTAGGTAGTTAGGGACCACCTATGAAATGAGCCATAGGATTTTGCTGGCACCTGGGTCATCAGAGATGACAGTGCTGCCTTTAAAGCAATCCATTCCTAGACTAATGCTTGTCACTGTCTCTATTTGATGGAAATTAATGGTTTTCTGACTCAATCACAGGCTGAAGACAGCGAGAAATTCAAAACTATTGTGGAGTTTGAATGCCGAGGTCTGGAACCAGTTGATTTTCAACCACAGGTGAGTTCTTATTTATGATTCGTTTCTGTCTTTAAAAGCTCTTCTAGAGTGATAAAATACACACTATTTGAAATGGTTCTGGAACATCTTAGACCTTCCCAGATTCCCAACGTTCCACAGTTCCTTGTTCTACTACATTTGATTAAAAAAAAAAAAAAAACCAAAAAAAAACAAATACTTGGGAAAGCTAACACCGACAACTGGTATTCTCTGTGCCAGTAAAATCTAAAACTAAGCACACCTTGGAGTTGTACTTAAACTGCCTCAGAGGTGACTCAGTGTTAATCTGAATTCATCTCGTCAGGTCATTGCAAGAGTCTTTCCCAAAGGGAAAGTGCAGCATTATACAGAGCACCACTTGCTC
Source organism: Lonchura striata (assembly GCF_050655825.1). Lineage (NCBI taxonomy): Eukaryota > Metazoa > Chordata > Aves > Passeriformes > Estrildidae > Lonchura > Lonchura striata. Next base: position 5,810,114 of record NC_140710.1, read on the forward strand.
CTTGCGATGTTAGAGAGCTCATCAAGCTCAGGTTATGAACACACTTCAGTGTGTGTCCTCTAAAAAATAAACATTTTCTTTGGGGTTGACATCACCAGAGCCACAGGAGATGAACACTGGCATTTTCCCATTTGCTGCTTGAGCAGACAAAGCTTGAAGATCACTGGCAGTTACAGGCTGGTGCAAAGCACACCTTAATGTTCAGAGTTAAAGGATTCTTCAGGGCCAGTCTGCAATGACTCATCTCTGTGCATGGTCATGCTCTATTGCCACTTAACTCCCCGCTATTTTTAACCTATTATTCCAGTTGGATTAGGTGTAAATAGACTGACAAATATAAACCTGTCTTATCCTTCTCTCAGACTGGGATGCTGTGCTAAGAAACAGCCAAAAAAAGCTGATCCTACAAAGAATTTGATATAAATAGAATCTCTAGAGCAGTATGCTGGGGGAGGTCTTTATTTAAGTGAAGTCCATCTTTTTGATGAATGGTTATTCCTTCATTCCAGAATGGTTGTTAGTTTATTCCTGCTTGAAAGCTTTGCAACCAGACTTAGGAACTTGCTCTTAAAGAAAAATCGATGGGAAGACTACAAAATGTAGGAGATGTTTATAGCTCTGCATCTTAGCTGTCAACTTTAGTTACAGAACAAAGACTTCACAGCTGTAACAAAAGTTTTAATTTAATATTCTGAGTTTGGTGTGCTTGACTGGAGAGTACTTGAATCCCTGAGGAAGTATTTCAGTGAATTTTTGGATGCCTAAATCAGTAAATGAGAGTTTTCTGATGCTCAAAGGACTTCTGCAGTTCCGAAGCCTGGCTTCTGCACAAACCTAGATCTCACTTTTGATTAGCGCTAAACATGGCATGTAGCCATATAACCACTGTATTTTCTTTATATTTGAGTGTTAGAGATGAGAAAGTATCCTTTGTTTATCTAATATAAAGCCTCATTTTAGACCTAGTGCAGAAGTTTGCAATTGCAGTCACATGGCTGGTGAATGGCCCCAGGTGGCAAAAGCAGGGCTCCTTTCATTTTGACCCACAATGCTGATCTTCCTCTCCACCCCAGCAGTTCCCTTGACATGGGTTTCTGACAGTTACTGAAAGTCCACTGTGCCCTGCAGATCCCTCTCCTGTTGTTAGATTTGTTAGATTTACCATACTCTGTGGTTCATTTAACACCCAAGTGCTTAACCTTCCATTCAAATCCCCAAATATTTTCAAGTCTTGTGGCTTTGCATATGCCTAATGTCTGACTAGCTCTAATAGGGATTTCTTTATCCAAAATGCAAGTGCAGATCCCTTGCAGAACACCAGGAAGAAGCTGCCTTTGGTTTTTAGCCTCTTGTTAATAAAATTCTGTACTTAGAATTGACAAAGTAAGAAACCTTCCTGCATGCTACAGAAGTGTCTGGGATTTTTAAATATAATTTTAAAATTAGTAAATCTTACTCTATAGCTTGGTAACTGTGAACCTAAAGTGAAAGATCTGTTCCTATGGAAGATAGGACAGCTCTAGGAAGGTGCTCTGGTTTTTCTCCACTCTTTAAACACAGCAACAGTGATGAAGAACTGTCCCCTGTGAAATGCTTGTTTGGGATCCTAATCTGTTCACTCAGCCAGCTGATCCTCCTTACACATAAAGCTTGCTTGTCACTTTTGTGCCTAAATCCAATCCAAGCTGCTCCTTCTCTAGAGTGTCTTGGATTCTGACAATATTCAAGCTAGAACTGTTGGCTTTCTTCCACATTTTCTATTGCTTTCCTTGCAGTGTGTTATGAAGCTATTATGCCTGTGTGGACTCTGAACACAAAGCTATTAGTAGTAATTTGATGCTGCTATAAACTTAGAAACTAAGCTTTAACATTATCTAGAATAGTTGGAAACACTTTTTTTGCTGGGAAAAATAGAGGAGCAGGGTTCCAACATTATACTGACCCTAATTAGCAAAGAGCTTAACATTCTTTCTATCTAACCTTAAAGAAATACAATACATTTTTGTGCTTAGCTAACTTATTTAAATATTTCAATGATCATATTTATTATTTTGTCAGTACAATGTAATTTTAAAAACTTTCTGCAAATGTGTTTGCAGGCAGGGTTTGCTGCTGAAGGTGCAGAATCTGGCACACCTTTCAATGACATAAACTTGTTAGAAAAGGTATGTTGTCTTTTCACTAGTAAAACTACTTACCTAGCTTGCTTTCCTCATGTCACTAGTCCAAAATACACATCCTAGAGTGGTTTTGCTCTTTCTGTAGCCACAGGAAGGCCACAGCTGGAGAGAGAAACTGAATCAAGTATGAACAACCAACATTACTAACAGTGTCATTTTAGAAGTATGGATTTGTTAACTTAGCAGCTGACAAAGATTTAAGTCACTCAGGAATTCCAGAGAGCAAGAACTGGAATACTAAATGGCTGTCTAGGAAGATCCCTGCCCATTGTCCTGTGCACCAAGAAGTTAAAAAGTAATATAGACACTGTCCTTCAAAGCTCAGGATAATGACACCAGCATTGCAAATCTTCTTGGGTGTAAGCAGGAATCTCAAGGTCAAAATCTGTTCCCTGGTATCCTACTTGGCAGGGATCTGCTTGTCTGCTTACCCACCTGACTAGGGTATTGTAAATGATAGATAATCCTTTCACCTGCCATGGCTGCTGTCTGTCCACTACAGGCTGGGGACTATGTAAGAAAGTAAACCCCAGCAATATGCATATATAAAAACACTGAGACTGAAGCTCATTTAATTTCAGGCTAGTGATCTTGTTACTCTCACATGTTAAAATTTAACTTTCTATAGATATTTAAGACTCAATTTGAGTAACATTTAGCTCCCGTTTAATTCCAGTCTGTGTGCATTCTGTCCTTTGTGACTAACACTGTGAAATCTTATTTCCTACAGGATTGGAATGACTATGATGAAAAAACAAAGGAATCTGTTGGAATCTATGAAGTTACCCATAAATTTGTAAAATGCTGAAGTTCATACCCCTAACAAATTATGACATGGTTATTGATGGAGGAGCTGTAAACATCAGATATGCAGCTTCCTTGGAGTTACTTTTTTACATGGCTGCACTTCAAAAATGGATACCTAAGTTCACAGAGTCATTTAGGTTGGAAGTGATCTCCAAGACTGAGTTCAACCTTTGACCGACATCCCTGAGTTGTACTTTCTGTCCCCAGCATGCCCTAATAAAATATTTCCCATGGAGCACTTGGAGATGGCCTGAGTACAAATTGAAAATAGTACATATTGACTGAACTGTGCCATGTCCTTGATGCTTTGGGGTTTTGGAATTACATTGTTGTGGGCTGTAGTTTAGCTAATGGATTGAGTAACTACTTACACAACTTCCAGCCTTAAAGGTTTTAATAGTTGGTCACCAGGAAGTACCTATATTTGATTGTCTAACATAAGCAAACAAAGTCTTCCCACTCACCACTCCTATCATGAGGAAATGGCTGCAACCACTAGTAAAGGCACTGTGGTAACTCTTAAGGAAACAGCTACACCTTTAAGCAGCTTTCTGCCACTTCAGGTAAAGACTGAGGCATGTTTCCTGAGAACACTTACTAAGCTTGACTGCTGCTGACATTTACACAGTTACAGTCCTCTGAAAAGCAAGTTATTTTTTCAAGTATGTCATTAAGTAAACCTAATTTTTAGGTGAAGATAGACTTTGTACTCCTTGGTGAGTGCACTCACAGTCATGCCAGCTGTTATCGTGTTTCAAAACAAAACAAAAAACCCCACCAAAACAAACCTCAAAAAAGAAAAAAGAAAAAAAAAAGTCCAGCCAATCTTTAGTGAATTTTATTCAGACTTTTTGTCTGATTATTGTTTCCTGATACATTATTTCCTGCGTCTTCCCAAATTATCACCTTCCTTTCTTTGTTTATGCTGAGTTTTAAAGTAGGTTTTAAAATACTGCTTTTCAGCTGAAAACTAGAACAGCACATTACAAGAGCAAAGCCTTCAGGCTTACATATGAAAGGCTTTCCCCTGGTAGCACTTACATTTCATACTTCCAGGACAGGGTATTGCTTACACCTACTGTACTAAATTAAAAAGACCCTGGGAGAACCTGGAAGCTGAGATACCCAAAGGAAGAGCAAAGGGAAGTAGTTTCTGAGCCTCTGAACCTGATCTGTCACATGCAACTACTGTGCTCACTTTCCTGTTCTGCTGATACATTTGGCTGTCTGGGCCAGTTTAGTTTTACAGAGATCACACAAGCCAACACCACTGTGCAATTCAGCTCCACAGAAAGACTTGGCCTCCCAGAAGAAAAAGAGTGGAAATCAAGAGGGTAAATGGCAGGAATTCAAGATCTACATACCAGACAGAGTGCAGAATACTTGCAGCAGTTTTCTTTCCAACCTTTGTAAGAAACATGAGCTATTGATAAGGGGTCTAGCCATGCTGTATGATTTAGATATGGCAATAAAATATCTTCGTGGATATTAATAGGCAGCTTTATTAAAATACAATCTTTTCCAGTCAGTTTAACAACCCAGTTGGTGACTGCAGGTTTCTTAAAGCCTCCCACTTCATTTTTTCTGTCTCTAAAAGCTGTTATAGTGGAAAGGCTTCAAGCAGTTGAGGCACAATCAGTTCTGATATAAATTCAAGTTTAAATAGATAAGTTAGTAAGCAAGCTTACTGCAAGAGTGCAAATGGAACCACTCTTCTATGTTTAAAATTATTGCATATATTTTTTAAAAAAAACAGTTCAAGAGTGGTATCACAGTACTGTAGACTGTCTGAACACTCATGGAACACAGGTGTTCCAAGTTCATTAACTCAATAAAAATGCTTATTTTAGATTATGTGTTTTAAGAACACATGGATCTGTTACTTAATTTGACATAGTTAATGTCTGTATTTCCTGAAATGCATTCAAGGTCTGTAATTGATTCCTTTGAAAGAAATAGAAATATCCTAGTGAATCCAACAGTATTCAAGGCCAATGATGATACATGAAGCCAGTTAGACTGGGCAGTCTCATCCATGCTGAACACTGATTAATATGTCAATTAGACATAATCTGCATTTTGTTCTGCAACTGTAAAGTATTCCAATGTCTTTATGTCTAACTACCAATCTTCTTGCCCTTTAAAACATTAAAGATATCTTCTAGTGATTTGTATATACACTGAAGGAATTCTTTACCATTCCTAGCTGGGTAAGAGGAAACATTACAACCTATCCAGTCATCTTGTACCTGATACCCTACTCCAAAGCCATCAGACACCACGGGCCCAAAGCCTCCCAACTGCACAGCCGGGCTCACCAAGGTGCTGGTGGAGATGATGTTGTGATTGAGGCGAGCGTAGGCTTGGTCTTGATAGAAATCCGGCAGCGCCAGCCCCTTGGCCAAGGCCAGGTAGCGCAGGCTGAAGAGGTGCCGGTCAAAGCCCTGGCCTGGAGAAAGAAAATAACAGTGTGAGAGAGGTGTCTGACTTCTGTGGGAAGTAAACTCACCTCAGCCACAAGAGAGGAGGGCTGTAGAAATGGAGTTTATTTTTGTACTGATAGGAAATATTTTTCAGACTTTTCAGGGCCATGTCTCTAGGAGAACAGGGCCTGCTTGTTTTACTGCAAGGCTCAACAGGAGCAGGAGAGTACACAAAAGTGCAGTGTTAACAGACAATTTTAATAATACATCACTTTCTCTGATTAACTGCTTACCTGAACATAGCCAAGTTGTTTGGTGCAGAAAAAGCCTTAAGATTTATGAATCTAAAGAGGAAGAGCATCTTGCACCAACAAAAGGAGGCAAATTTTAGACTCTTTGGGATAATATCCAACAGTCAGTTTTACTGCTGTCAATTTTGATGCTTCTGAGAAAGACAGTTCAAAATAAAGCATTTACAAAAATGCCAGGAGTAGCATGGCCAAAAAATGAGTTTGATTTGGAAGTTAAAGCCTTTATCCCCTGCAGAGATAAGACAGCACCTCCTCAGACTTAAGCCAAAGTTCTTGTTCAACATGCATTAAATAAATCTTCAAATAGTCCAACTGCTCTAAGGACAAAAACTCAAGTATAAAAAATTCTCAACACGTGAAAGGTGCTGTGGGAAGCACAGAGGCACTCCTCTCTATCAAGAAATGGGTGAGAATGTACTTTAAACTTCAGCCTTCTGCTACTGTTTTTGTCAAGTTTACATTAGACATCCATCAGCTTTAAAATACTGAATTGTAAATATTTACAGCAACATTACTAGACATTTTAGTGCAAAAGGAAGAGTGTTTGATGATTCCTACTTACCCATAGCAGCCTCTTTTGTCAAACGGCCATGGTACTTGGAGCACTCCACTATCAGATTCTGCAGCTCCTCTGTGCTGTGTTTGGAGAGTCCCTTGACAAAGGCTTCAGAGCATTTCTTGGTGTGCACAGAGGCAGGACGAATGGTTTCTGTACGGCCGTGCTTGAAAGCTGCAGTGCTGCAAGACTCGTACGTGGCAACAGTCTGGTCGTACTGGCGAAGGAAAGCCATCTGGAAGGCCAGCTGAGCCACAGCATCTGGGCTCACCTTCTTCTGCTTTAGAAGCTCCTTGCCCCCTTCTTGGAACTGAATCATGTTAAGAGACAGTGATTCTATAGTGGCATCAAACTTCTGTTTGGCTTTGGTAATCCCTGCTTTTAAGGCATCATTCAGCTTAAAGTCAAGTTTCTGCACTGCTCTGGAAGAGTCAACTGCAGCAGGCTGTGACTGGGGGCTGATGGCTGGTGTCTTGGTGCTGTCTTTAAAAACCTCATTCTGGAACCTGAGCACAGCCACACCATCTCCCCAGGAATGTTCAAAATTAATTCCTGCAGTGCCATCCTTAGCTATTATAAGATTAAAGGATTTGTCATACCAGCGGTTTGCAGCATCTCCATGCAACATAGTGTGGGACAAGTGCACTAAGTCTTTAATGGGAAAATCATCTAAACTTAAACAAAACATGGCAGAGTCTACTTTTTGAAGAGCTTCTTCATTACCATTGTCCAGTAGATTCTTCCTCAGCAATGCCCATGTATCTCGGTTTTCACTGGTTAGGTAGCCAAGAGGGAAGGCCGGGGCTGGACTGTTGTCACTAAGGATGTATTTCAAGTGTGCTTGTATTTCTGAGGGTTTCAACATGTTTCCATCTCTATCAATAACATCAAACACATAAAAATTTCCATTTCTCAGCACTAATAAATGTTTTGCCTTTTCATCTGTATAAAGCTCATCTTTGTTGAGCTTAGGAATCCGTGTAGAATTGAAAAGTCTGAAGTACTGAGACATATCTAGGGGGTAAGCATTGACCATGTAGGCACCAAACCAAGAAATCGAAGAAGGCACAAATCGGATAATTTTTTTAAAGATCTCAGTGTCACTTTTTTCTGGATTGAGGTGAAAAACCTCTGGTTCAAGGTAACCAGCCCTGAAGGTCTTCATAAAACGTATGGCAGAAACAGTCATGTTTGTAGCTCGTGTGAGCTGATCATTGTATTCTGATTTCGGATCAGGATTAAAAGACATAAATGGATTAAAATTCAAAAGAATAGGCTCACGTGCTTTTAGGTACATGTCAAACCAAGGACCTAAAAATTGAGAGAAAGAGGTCAGAACATAAAATCAGCTTCCTGAGTCAGACAAGAGGGTTGTGTAGTCCAACAGTGATCATGAATAAACACACACTAAAATGCCTTTAAACAAGACAAACATATGAAATAACTCACCCAAGGCTTCTCCAAACCCCCATTATTAAGAAGGATAGTGTTGGCTAATCATAAAAATACTGTTTGGAATAATCCATTCAAGTCCATGTCATTAGCAACAAAGGCCAACTCCCTGTTTTCTTTATGGCTTGATGATAAACCTTAACTCCCAGGACACACAGTGCAGCTCCCCAGCTCTGTTTTGGTGCACGCCTCATATTTAGAGTGGTTCATGCCTTTCCGTACTCTTAAACTATTAATTTCTACAACTCTCTGCCACTGAGTTCATCTTGCTGAGGTTAGAAGGCTGAACCTTCTACCTGGACTGTAAGAAGGGCAATGGGTAGTTCCAGAGACTAAGTTACAACTTTAATTACAGGTTCTCAGTGATGGGTAAGCAACACTCATCTACAGTTTTAAAACCACATCAACATCAACACATAGCCTTTTAATGCCAGGGTGGAGACAGCTCTACATTCTTTCAGAAACCAATTTCAAGAGGAACAGGTCTTTCATGATGCATAAAGAATAACATTAAGTGAACAAAAAGCAATACAGACACCCCACCATTCATAGGCAAAAAGCAGCGGACTGGTTAGCACTGTTGAACAACATAAAGATACCACTTAAAACACAAATTGTTGTTCAAAGTGAATGGAAAGTAAAATACAACAAACCAAACAGAAGCTTTTGTGAAATAATCTGATATTCTCTACAGACTGAGTCGCAGCATTCACAGCAGGTTATTCCAAGTTTCTGGGCTACTTAAAGCTTCAGCTTATTATATTTATGGCATTATGAGCAGTTACAAAGTATGATGATCTACAGACCTGTCCTACACCCAGCAGGCCAACGTACCTGTGATGTAACTTGTATGCTTATTCTGATTGTCTTGAGCAACCAGTTGCTCATGCAGCTCTCTTCCAATCCCCTTTTCAAAGGCATGAGCAAGTTCTTCAGTTTTCCTACAACAATCAAGAAAAGTGCCAAGATGCTGTCACAAGTCACACTTCTTATGTTAACACTTGGCTTTGAAGCAGAACGTGACACTGCAATGTGTGTTTGTCCATACCTGAACTGGTCAGCGTTTAAAAGCGGTTTCTGGGCATTCAGGTATCTCGTAATTGTATCTTCTAGCTTGGGAATTGGTAGTCTGAAGGAAGTGAAACACAGAGATGTACACCTGATGAGCAAGGGTACGAGTGAAGCCTGTGTTTCTTACACAGTCATCTCTCTTTGCCTCTTTTCTTCCATATCCTTCATTATACTATTATATATATTATACATACAAACATATTATACACATACTATACAGTACATACTGTTACATAAAAATTTTACTAATACTTATGCACATTATCTTAATGTCTCAGAAGTTTCTTGTGGAATAAGTTAAGCAACTAGAGGGACACCATAATGTTCTTGGGAAATAAGGCAGAAACCCAAACTGACTTTTTACAAAGGTACTGCAGTGATGGGAGCTAATCCCTTACAGGAAATAGAGCGACAGGAACCGCTGCTAGGAGAGGCAGCTCTGTAGAAGGAAGAGCTCAGTTGCCAGCCGTGTTCGGGCTACCCCCTCACAGCTGGGTGCTGGACATCTTCCTCACAAGTTTCCTATTCGGTGTCTTTGTCAACTTCCTGTGAGCCTGAGTTTTGTTTCCTATAGCACAATCCCGTTACACTCACGGACGGGGTCTGGGCGCCAGGGGGATGTTTCGGTGGCAGGCTTGTAAGCGGTTACGCTGGCACTTGGAAAGCCGAGCCCGCTCCTCTGCGGACCGCTCGCACAGAGCGAGCCGCGCACCGCCGTGCCCAGCGCGGACGTTCCCTCTGCCCTCTCCTCACAGCGGACACCCGGGGCGCCGCCGCCGCGCCCTGCCGCGTCCCCCCGGAGCGGCGGGCCCCGCCGTACCTGGGCAGGCTCTTCTGGTAGTGCATGGTGGGCACGATGCTGCGGTGCAGGAACTCGGCGGCGCCCGCGCCGCTGTAGCCGCGCCGCCCCGGAGCCGCCCTCAGCAGCTGCCGCGCCGCCATGATGGGTCAGGCCCGCGCGGAGCCGCGCCCGCCGAGCACTGAGCTCCGCCCGCCGAGCCCGGAGCTCCGCCCGCCGAGCACTGAGCTCCGCCCGCCGAGCACTGAGCTCCGCCCGCCGAGCACTGAGCCCCGCCCGCCGAGCCCGGAGCTCCGCCCGCCGAGCCCGGAGCTCCGCCCGCCGAGCACTGAGCTCCGCCCGCCGAGCCCGGAGCTCCGCCCGCCGAGCACTGAGCCCCGCCCGCCGAGCCCGGAGCTCCGCCCGCCGAGCACTGAGCCCCGCCCGCCGAGCACTGAGCCCCGCCCGCCGAGCACTGAGCTCCGCCCGCCGAGCACTGAGCCCCGCCCGCCGTGCCCGGATCCCCGCCCAGAGCCCCGCCCGCCGAGCACTGAGCTCCGCCCGCCGAGCACGGAGCTCTGCCCGCCGAGCCCGGAGCTCCGCCCGCCGAGCACTGAGCTCCGCCCGCCGAGCACTGAGCTCCGCCCGCCGAGCACTGAGCTCCGCCCGCCGAGCCCGGAGCCCCGCCCGCCGAGCCCGGATCCCCGCCCAGAGCCCCGCCCGCCGCTCCTCCCGGCGCCTCTCCCGGGGCTCCGGGAACGAACGGGAAAAGAGAATCGATTTTCTCTTATTCCATTCCAACAGCCAATTGAATACGTGGTGCTAAGGTAGCAAAGTTACCAGGTTGTTGGGGAGGTTCATCAGTCCTCTTACATACACATTAATAAAACGTTCTGATTCACTGATAAAATTTTATGTAATCCTCTTGCTTTTCTGCAATCCACTTCTTTTTGTTTTATGCTCAACATACCGACTCTATGTATTTTTTCTTTAATTTCCTGCCACCCCACTTTTGTTTCCTGTGTATGTATCCATATGTCCTACCGACTACACAGGATTGAGATCCTGCCCCCAAAAGAACAGTTTAATCTCTCCTGAGTTTTTTCCCACTCATACATGAGCATGCAACAACAAATACTTGATCACGGTATAAAATGTAATATTATAAACACACGACCTTGTTGTACTGTAAGGAATATTTTCCTTAAAAACATTGAATAATCTCAGAATATACCAAAAACTACATAAATGCTTTCATAAGAAAGCATGGCATGTGAATGGTTATGGTGGTGTATTTTTATCTGACGCTCACTAGCATAAAAATCAGCATTGGGATTGAATGCGAACACAGCAAAGGAAAGGAAAGCAATCCCTGTGGCTTAGTCTGATAATCCTCTGAAAGTAAATTGGCCCTACTCTAATCAACATAGTGGTTGGAAGAAAAGTGAAATCATTTCACTTCCAAGATAATAAATGCCCAGTGACAGAAGGTGTCCTTGCATGTTCCAGTCTGTGGCTATTTCCAGTTTGATGCGTGTCTCTCATGCTGCTCATTCATCCTTTTTTTGGCAATGAAAACAAAAAAACCCAAGCCTGCTTTAATTAATGAAGTCCAGTTTCACCTAGCTTGCCCTGCTGTGATAGTCCTGTTCAAAACGTTACTTGCTCTGCCCTTTGGGAAAACTGCTCTGTTCCCTGTTTGAATGCTGGCTTGTAGGGCTGCCTTTCTGGGTTTGGGTGTCCAGACCCCAAACTGGGGAAGCTGAGGAGTGCATCATCTCTCCCCTAGGAGTGTCACTTTGTTTTGAACTGGTCTTGTTTTAGAAATACTACTGCATTCTGTTCTAATTTTCCAGAGCCCCCTAATCTTCTTCCAGGCTCTTAATGATGTAGTTGATAATAGGATTGTTGGTATTAATTTGGAACAATAATGCCAGCTGCTTGCTTGGTGGCTATTGGCAGAAGGGTGACCTTGCAGGTCAGCTAAGCAGAACTGGAAGTGCTTTGATCTGATCTATACAGAGCCAGATCTGTGCACCCGAACAAGAGGAGCGAGTGAATTCTCTCCCCATGGGATGCTGATTCTTCTCCAAAGAGCAGGCAGGACAGCATGGCGGTGGCCCTGGATGCAATCCTCGCTCGGATCAAAGATGTTTGTAAAAGGAACGGGCTGCTCATCCTCTCCGTGTTGTCCGTCACCATTGGCTGCCTCCTGGGATTCTTCCTGAGGACAAGGCGACTCTCCCAGCAGGTAGGAGCAGCTTACAGCAAGTCCCTGCAGAGGAAATGCCAGACTTACATAACAAAAGACGTGTGTACCTTGGGGAACTTCAGGGTGGGTTCTGGAAGGTAAAAGTCACGTGTATGTGTTCGTTAAAATTGTTTCGTTTCTTCTGTTTGTCAATCTACGATGTTCTTTGGGTCTTTACATGCGTTCTCAAACAATAGTTAGCAAAGGGTTCTGGTCTCTCAGACACCTGGGAAGCATAGCAGGAGCACAGCAGAATGTTGCAGGTATGGATAATAATAGTGAACATTTAAGCTAGATGAAATGTAGCATTTAATATAGGCCTGCAGAAACTGGTAGTGCAATAAAAATGCATTTTATACTGTTTTGGAACACATACAGCTAAAGAAAACACTGGGAATATATTTCAGCATCAGATGCACAGGGATGCAGATGTTTATAGTACACTAATGGTGTTTCAGATTAATAAATTTGAGATTTCCCATCATTAGTGAAGTCACTTGAGAAATTCTCCCCTAGGATACTTCAACTAAGCTGGTGCTCTTTTTTGCTGGATCAGTCAGACAGACTAGACAACAACACACATTAATTAATGCACTGTTTGAGCACAAAATAGAAATCTCAGTTAAAAAATAAGGCATTTAGTGAATGCAACTAAATGAAACCAATTCTGACCTCTGCTACTGCAAACTACTCTCTGTCTGAACATTGTTTGTGTCCAAGCCATAGCTTCAAACACATCTAGGAAAAATGACAAAATGCATAACGGAGATTATTCAGGCAGCTGATTAACAGTAGTCTCCAAGAGATGGCACATTGCATTTCTGTCTTCTTTCATAAAGGAATGAACAATGCAGTGTGTTTATTGAATAAGAACACATTATGTAATCTAATTCATTTTAAAATTACCTTTAAAAGCCTGCTATCTTTGCCACCTTGTCTTTGCACCAAGGGTGCAGATTTTAGCAATGCTATCTGATTCACAGCTCCAGCAGCACTTGTGAAGACAGTCAGTCTTTAGCTCAAAACAATAAGCATCTCTCCATGTATTTCCAGGAAATTAGCTACTTCCAGTTTCCTGGTGAGTTACTGATGAGGATGCTGAAAATGCTCATTCTCCCTCTGGTTGTCTCAAGGTAAGTGAAGACAATAATTATTCCAATAACTTTTGAAGTTTCCTAGATGAGATTTGTCATCACAATGGTTTAGTTGTGACTGAATTAAGTGACAGTGCCAGAGGCATCACTGCTGCTGCACATTCATATTTTTAGTGGAGCCATAAACATGCATTTTAATTGATAGGATAATTTCTGCCATACATCATTTCTAGCTCATATAGGTATTATTTGCTTTAAAACTGATGAGATGGGGGTTTTAAAATGTGTTTTCTTTTTCCCTTGTAATGGGACTCTTTTCCTTCAAGCTACGTAGAAGTTAAATATATGGAATAAAGCCTGCCTTAAATCTAAACAATTGAAATAATAGGCTATACAAATACAATTAAAAAATACAGTTAATTCATAGTGTCCTGCAGTATTTTGAGGTGTTCTGTATGTGTTTATAGTATGGTAAATATTGAAAAAACACTGTGTCTCCAATGAACTAATAATATATAGCTAGCTTTGGCTGGAAGTGAAAGTGATGTCTTCAATTGTTAAGATAGAACCTTTAGTGGTGGCACTTTAGTGGTGGCACTTTCACAGCAGCAGAATTAAGGATAGTTCTGACTGGTGCATGGCAGCTGCCTTTGCAGCAGGAGGGTGTAACTTAGGGCCTGCTTTTCCCCAAGTTTGACTGCCTTCCCACTGACTGTAGTCCCAAAAACACACCAGCTGGATGGCCAAAAACTCTCTCATGTGCCCAAGGCTGAGACATTATTAAAGAGATGGAAACTAACAAAGCCAAATTTACCAGAGCTGAGAAAAAATTACTGCAATATTTGATTCCAGTTCTGGAACCTAATTCATACATCAACACCTCATCTTCCACTTAGAGAAAAAAACAAGTTTCTAGTCTTCAGATCACTGACAGTTGTTGAAAATGAACACAATTAACAGCACTAATTTTATTTTTACATAATCTACCCTGATATCTGCCTTCTCATGGTTTTTCACAGAACGAAGCTGTGTCATGGTGCTTTGTGCATGAAACTGGTTTTATAACCCTAGACTCACACCTGGTCTTGGCCGATGCATCTAAAGAATACCAAGACAAAACATGTAAGGAGATTTTTTTTGAGATGTGAAAGGAGAGTTTTCCAAAGAAAGCAAGAGTCTTACATGAGGAAGTGACATAGTGAGGAGGACAGAAAAGGGTTGGAGCATATTTACATGTCCTTCCCTAAAATGTGTCATTATTTTGGTCCTCTAGTGTATTTAGAGATGTTAGGAAGAGCAGCAGCAGTAGGAAAGAGCTTCTCTGGCACAACCTGTGCCCTAAATTGCTGGAGATGTGGCAGCTCTGAGCCTCACTGTCACAGCAGCTTCACTGTGTCCTCTGAGGTGGAAAGAGAAGAAACTTTACAAACCTTCAAAGAAGTTTCATTCACCTTGCAAATGTGAGTCAATCTCCCTAGATAACAAACTAGCAGTGCCTGCTATTACAAACTGAAATGGCAGGGTTTGCAAGAAAAAAAGCCACTCCAGATATAATGTCATTATTGTACAGCTTGTGCTTTTTTGGCTGGTTGTCTTTTGGTTCTTTTTTAATAATTAATACAGTGTTGTATTTCATAAAATCAGTAAACCAGTACTCTATTTTTACTAATCTGCAAGCACATTTAAACTACATTTCTTTGTGGATTTGGGATATCCTCAGCCTGTCGTGCCAGAGCACTGGCATTCAAATTATCATTTAAATTACTCTCTATTATTGTTTACAAAAGTCAGGAGGACAGCACCATAAAAAGAACTCTAAATATTGCTCTCCTAGTTGAAATTAATGCAAGTTTTTATTTGAACACACAAGAAATTGCTTGTAAAGAAAAGGAGGGGTGAGAAAGGAAGATTAAAAGAGGGGCTTAGTGCAAACTACCCTGTTTCCAAGTCCAGAGCTTATTTTGAAGGGTTGTAGCAGAAGGCAACAGGATAGGTCAGAAGGTTGACAATAGACTAGAAAATCTTGTACTTACAGATTGCAAGCAGAAATCCAGCCTTAAACAGAAATGGCTGAAAAGTTGGACTCCCTCTCTTAAACTGGTTGTTAAGGGAGTTAAAAGAGAACTTTGCAGATTGAATGAGGAAATTATGATACAATTATCTTGGAATTATGTTTATTTTAAAAGTTCCTTGGATGCAGAGAAAATCTGTCAAACAGGAGACAATTTATTCAAAGTACAGTTTCTTGATTTCCTGAACTTTGTTCCTGCTCCTGGAACTGCTCTATCCCAGAGCTCCTGTACCTATTTCTGAAGTCTCCTGTCATCTGTGGTCTTACTTCTTTCTTTTCCCACAGACAGAAAAGCAACCATCACCCACTAGCCTGTCAGTCTGAGCCCTGCATAAGCTTTTGTTTTTGTTGAGGCATGGACCTTCATTAAGGGTGGGGGTTGAAATTATTTCAGTTATCTGGTTACATAAACACATTTCATAGCATCATAGAACAACTCTGAAATAAGTATATATTTGTTGCACCCATCCTCTGCCTGAGATTTAGCCCTGCTCATATGTATCAGTATCCCCTGTGTGTAGAGTTTGCTCTTCTCAGCTTCGAGAACAGGTGAGACAACACAATACTTTTGTTGGCAAGACAATTACAAATAGTTGACAGTTTGTGTCTGCCCAAGGGAACCTTACAAGACCAAATTTTAGAGCCTGTAGTTACTAGATGTGCACTGCTTACTTTATGTGTAAACACAGGATACTGTTGTTAGACCTGGGAATGGAAATATTAAGAGAGCACGGAGAGAATTTATAGTTACACATTTAGACACTGTCCAAGTTCTTACATGTCCCTGAGGACAGGGAGATAGATGTCCTCAACAAGCCTGAAAGATCAGCTGCAGGAGCCCTGAAGTTCCCTGATTCTCTTCGGAATAGACGCTTCAATTCTCATTTAGCAGGCACAATGCAAACAGTGTTCTTTTCCTCCTTATACGCAAAATGTTTCATCCTCCAGCGGATCTCAGGTTTTCCAGCAGGCACGCACACAGCTGCCCGTGCATCCTGCCCTGAAGTTCTGATTATCAAACCCTGAGGCAGATCCCGCTGCTCAGGTTCCTTCAACGCCCTTTCCTCGCCCCTGCGGCATTCCCGGCGCGGCCGGAGGCTCGGGCTGTGACACCCTGCGGTGCGCCCCGCGGCCACCGGGCGGCTCTGCCGGGACACCGAGCCCGGGACACCGAGCCCGGGACACCGAGCCCCGGGACACCGAGCCCGGGACACCGAGCCCCGGGACACCGAGCCCCGGACACCGAGCCCCGGGACACCAAGCACCGGACACCGAGCCCGGGACACCGAGCACCGGGACACCGAGCCCGGGACACCGAGCCCCGGACACCGAGCCCGGGACACCGAGCCCCGGACACCGAGCCCCGGACACCGAGCCCGGGACACCGAGCCCGGGACACCGAGCACCGGACACCGAGCCCCGCGCCCGAGCCCCGGGACACCGAGCCCGGGACACCGAGCCCCGGGACACCGAGCCCCGCGCCCGAGCCCCGGGACACCGAGCCCAGGACACCGAGCCCCGGGACACCGAGCCCCGGACACCGAGCCCCGGGACACCGAGCCCCGGGACACCGAGCCAGGGACACCGAGCCCGGGACACCGAGCCCGGGACACCGAGCCCCGGGACACCGAGCACCGGACACCGAGCCCCGGGACACCGAGCCCCGGACACCGAGCCCCGCGCCCGAGCCCCGGGACACCGAGCCCGGGACACCGAGCCCCGGAACACCGAGCCAGGGACACCGAGCCCGGGACACCGAGCCCCGGACACCGAGCCCCGGACACCGAGCCCCGCGCCCGAGCCCCGGGACACCGAGCCCCGGGACACCGAGCCCCGGGACACCGAGCCCCGGACACCGAGCCCCGGACACCGAGCCCGGGACACCGAGCCCGGGACACCGAGCCCCGGGACACCGAGCCCCGGGACACCGAGCCCCGCGCCCGAGCCCCGGGACACCGAGCCCCGGGACACCGAGCCCGGGACACCGAGCCCGGGACACCGAGCCCGGGACACCGAGCCCCGGGACACCGAGCCCCGGGACACCGAGCCCCGCGCCCGAGCCCCGGGACACCGAGCCCCGGGACACCGAGCCCCGGACATCGAGCCCCGCGCCCGAGCCCCGCGCCCGAGCCCCGGGACACCGAGCCCCGGGACACCGAGCCCCGGACACCGAGCCCCGGACACCGAGCCCCGCGCCCGAGCCCCGCGCCCGAGCCCTCCGCGCACCGGGGGCTGCCGCTGCCCCTGCCCGGGCTCCCCCTGGTACCACTGCCCGGGTTCCTGCATCCCGGGGATTGCCGGTGCCGCTCCCTATCCAGAAAATAGTAAACCTTCCACTTTCTTTCACTGTGGTTAGTTATAAACTTCCACAGACACACACACACACATATGGGATTCCTTCACCCGTGCCCAGGACAAGTTGATTGGCAGAGATAACTGTGCATCACTTGAGCTTCTCAACTTCTTAAATGCTTGAAGTAAGCAACTTTGATGTCAATGTCTTTGCGCTCTGCAAGATGCAAAAGACTGGGAAAGGAACAAAGACTCAACTCTCCCCTTAATATCTTCTCACATTTGCTAAAGACAATATAAACCCTCTGACCTGCTCTTGCCTGTGCCAGCTCCAGCACAGATAGGCCAGCCATGCTGGCAGGCATTGTGCCACAAACTCACACACCACCACCTTCCTTCAGAGCATTTTTGTGCCCATTCCCTGCCCCATCATCTTCAGCTCGTTACCAGCTTTGTAGTGATCAGTTCCCAGTGGGCCAGAAACTTGATTTTAAGTAAGCATGACTGCTTTGATTTAAGCTTTTTGTGGAGGATGGTACTGAAACCTGATCTGTCACAACTGCAAAGTTTTGAAGAATAATATTGTACTGGAATAATAGTGAATAATTTATCACTGTTGAGGCATTTCGAATGCTGGTGTTTGGCATGGATTCCTCCCAGTAGGCAGACAACTCACACTGGCATTGCCCAGGGAACAGAAATACAACTCTTCCTTTCAGTTCAAAACGCAGAGGTGTGGGTGAGCCCGCAGGGGAGGAGAGATCTGGCTCCCAGCACTGCATTGCTGCCAGCAGCCAGAGCCACCTCATGTCCCAGGAGAAGCTCCAAAATGTGTGTGCTGCACACCCGGGAGGAAGGCTGGAGAAGAGGCAGGGCTTGCAGGAAGTTAATTCCAGAAGCCCACACATTATCTCTCTCCTGTATATGTAAAATTTCACAGCCCTTTGAGGAACATGACTCTCTCTGAATGAACATGTTATTAGTAAGGGCTCTCACAAATAGTGTTGGACTGCACAAGCCCTGGTTGTTCAGAAAAGCAGGCTAAAGCCAGAGTTACACAGGTTTGCACCAGCTGAACATATTGAGTTCCCTTTGTCCTATATGTCTACCTATATATGTAATAGAAAGTTGCATCCTTTATTCCAGCACTCTCCTTGCTTATATGATTAAGCTTTTGTCTGGGAAAAAGATACAGGTAAGGCCAAGTTTTCTAAGACTGTGATTAGCAGTCAGCAGTGAGAGTGGGAAAAGAATTGTCAGATCAGACTCAAACTGTTTAGCTGTTGTAACAGCTCAGTTACATTCCCTTTGGAAAAAGCAGTTTAGTTTTTTAAGCTTAGGAAGATTATTATTTTTTGTATTTCTTTACCACCAACAATTTTCTAGATGTTTAAGAAATCATGAGCAGCAGAGATTTGATCCTTTTCCATGAGCAGATCCTGTTAAAGAAGTATTATTCCCTTTACAGTCAAAATAAAAGACCTGATATGACCTGTATTTTTTAAATTATAGAGCTTGTTCCTCTGAGCATGTTGCACCTGATACAAACAAGTGTATGCTAACAAAATTTCATATGTATTTGAAGGCCCATTTGTGGGTAGTAATAAGTATTAGTTACTACTGTGGTTTTGTTGATGAATTAAATACAATATTCTAAATATAGTACTGTCTTTCTTTAAAGGGATTCCTGTCCATAATGCCATCAGTTCTGGTAATCCTTCATCCTTCTGCTCACATTCCCGAGTTGGTGATTCTTACTCATGCTCTTAAAGCCTACTATTTAATTAGAAACTTCTCTTTTTTAGCACCCTTTTCCCCATATTTTTTCCCCAGCTCTCTGACTGGGGAACACACTGGCATTTGAACACCCCACCAATAACAAATATTGCTAATTGTGTTTTAATGGAATTCTGACATTGTTTGCCTGTACGAGGCCATACCAAATTGGCCATTGGCCTGGGTAGGTTGTGTTGGGCACTGTTTGTTTGCTCTCAGCTGCAGATGAAACTGGCAGTAAACCTCACACTGGAGATTGTTCCTCTGTTTTGCTTCTTAAGATCATCATTTGCTAGGGGTAAAAAGTTTGACCCAAACTCTCCAAGACTTGTACTGCAACTGACAATTTAAACCTTTTACTATGATTATAAACCACTGTCTGATAAAATCAATATGATATCCATTCAGAAGGAAAGCAAATGTCTAAAAGGCTGTGATTTTTTTTTTCTGTTTATGGTTATATTTAAATAAAGAGGACAGCAAAAATTAATCTACTCAATAATACTGGTTTTACATGAATGAGAATTTGTGCAGTAATGTTTCTTCTAATACATCCCTGGTACTAAGAGGTATTTTCCATGTCTTGACACATAATTTACCTGAAGACCTAAAGGGAAATGGTGGATAACAGAAGGTTCTGGTCAGTTTGAGCTTGGTCTCGTCTGTTATATATGTGTTAAACTATTCCCCTTAGTACCAGCTGCTCTCTTCTTATCCTTGTGCTGCTGCCAGACTGGGGTGTATTTAAAAGACAAGTAGATGTGGCACTTGGGGACATGGTTTAGTGGGATTTGGCAGTGCTGGGAGAAGGAACAGTTGGAGTTAAAGATCTTAGAGGTCTTTTCCAACCTAAAAATTCTATGGTTCTATAATCTAGTGCCATCATATTTACGTGTTGTATTATCTAGTGAGGTGCTGAGGAGCAGCTGCAAAGTGCTGCCTCTGGGTCTCTGAAGAGCCTGATCAGAAAAATGCTCCATGAAGTACCAAGGCAGAAGTATTTTCCATAGAATGAGATTGCTTTGGGAACACAGGGCGTTTTTTCTTCACGTTATTGGACTGTGGACTTTTCCCTCTATTTCACCTCTATTGGCACTGAGGAACAGGCCTTCCCCAAGAGGGGAGGGTAAACCTGTGGGGTGTGTATGGGGAAATCTGTAGGGGACCTGAATGATAACATAAAGTGCAGAGAGTCCCATTTCTGCACTACCTGTCACATGGAACACTGTAATGTGAATAATAATAAAAGTACATTTCACCCCAGTGAGAACAAGATGTTAGCTTTTTCCTAGGATATATAATCTCAAGTCTACTGTGGAGAAAGTCAGTGTAGAGAAGTGAGTTTTAAGAAGATGACTAGAGGGAATAAATATATTTACTTTTAGAGTGAAGAGCAAAAGTACTTGGATGAAACTGAAAGATAAGGATTACCCAAGGGTAAGAAGAAGCAGTCAGAAAACAATCTCACTGACACCATTATCCTATTTTCAATTCTCTATGTTTCTATTATATTGCAGAACTGGTGTTAGATTACCCCAAAAGTTATCATTTGAGATGACTTCAGCTTGTAAAGTTTTTATCCCTCCTCCATGCCTGAGACATCTTCAGAAGTTTCTCCACATTATCATCTGGAACATTTTCAATGCTATTAGCTATGTTTAGAAATGTTAAGTCTAATGGTCAGATCCAATACTGTTTTCTAGAGTTTTCTTTTGTTTGTGCAACCCAGAGGTCCAGACTGTTTCAGTGAAAAATGTCATGTTGCAATTACACATCATAATGACAAAATTGGACCAGCCCAGTAGAAATCCTTTAGGGAGTGTCAGTAGGGACCTAGTGACGTTCAAGAGGAATCTGTGGTCACAGAGTGAATGGGTGTGGAAAGCACTGAAGTGATTACAAATGGGGTATGAACTGTTTGCGACCTGACAGAATTTTTCTGTAGTCCTCTGAGAGCTCTAAAACACTTAATGTCTCACAAAGGAATGGGAATGACATGTGGAGCTTGAAGGGCTGGCTGGATTCCCTCTTTTTTCTTAGACAAAAAGCAGTTGAATAAATTTGTTTATAATCCAAATTTGTGTTTCAAATCCTTTTGCTTTTTGCTTAATCTAAAAATGCTTGAGAGAACTGACAGACGGAAAAAAATCAAGTAGTAGTAAGATTCTTGGCTCCTTTCACCATGTGAAGCTGCACATCCATATTTAATAGATAATTTGTGTTTGTTTGCATCCTACCCTTTGAATTTATGAAACAACTTTTTTTTTTTTTTTAAATCAGAACAGCTGAAATCAATAATCCAACCAGAATTCTGCATGAATTACACTGCAATCCCCTTTGTCAGTCAGTGACCAAAGGTTCATCCCTTCCAGAAGTCACAGATATATCACAGTAACCTCACATATGCAGGTGACAGAACAGCCATTGGACATCAGCCTTCACTGTGTGCTGTCCAAAGTCCTGCCTTGTTTATAAAAGCAGATTTCCTATTGCACAAGAAAGAGAAAATAAAATGCATCATGTGAATTCCTGGCAGGATTTTTGCTGTGGATGTCAATTAGTCATTAAGAGTAACAACTGTTAGACTATAAAGGAGGTAAAAAGATTTGGGGTAAAAAATAAAAATCTTACTATTTTATAAAGCAATTTAAGAAACCTAAATCTCAAAATTATTCATGTTATGATGCATTAGAAATGTAGACTGGTTTCTTTCCTAGCAGCCTAGCTGTAAAATTAAATATAATCACTGCTAACAGTATATTGATCTTCTGACATATTTTTGGTGCTTTTGTTGGTTGAAGATTGAGACCCAGATTTTCCATTATGCCTGACACCTTTGGGCTTCCACTGTGTATAGTAAAATAGTTACATACTGGGGCTCTGAAAAGTGAATTCACATTTCAAGTGTTATTTACAGCTGATAATCCAACCATACAGAAACTGCTGCAGCAGTCCTGTTTGTACTACAGCTACCACTTTCTGCAGTTGGGTTTTTTTTTTGTTTTGTTTTGGTTTTTTTTGAGCTTAGACACAATTTAATTTATATCAAGGTGTCTAAACTTTTAAAAAGCTGTTTTCTATTCCTGGATTTGCACAGGAGATGAACCTTAGTAGACCCTTGGACCTTCAGGAGGGTTCCAGACTTGTCAATTCCTTGGAGAATCAGATTGTAATACTATGAAATTTTTAATAATACAAGACATTGGGGATCATTCCACTGGCCACAGTGGCTGAGATAGTCCCTTCTCTGTGTTCAGATCAGCAGAAGGCTGCAGCACACCAGCAGTGTGCAGAGCTCCTGTGACACATCTCTGTCAGGAAGGGCAGAGCACAGGGCAGGAAGAAGCAGACAGGGCTGGGCTGTGATCTTCCCACCACCACCACTGCCCTTGCTCTATTGTAGCCATGGCAGGGTCTTGCTCTGTTGGTGGTTTTCATACTAGAAGACATGAAAAGGATATCCTGAAAAGAAAAAGTCATTCTCTTTCTCACCGCTGAAATAATTTTATCTACACTAAAGACTAAGAGCAAATCAAGCATTAAACTCCAAAAAGAGCCAGAGAAAGTTTCTTATATCTTTCTTTCATTACTGTAGAGTTGTATTTTCTCGGTTGCAAACATTACTCTGGAAATGGTGCCTCCATGGAAGTGAAGCAGCCTTTCTGAAAGCTCAGATAGCCGGGCACAGATAAGGAAAAGTGTGATGGTTCACTGCAATATAGAGATGGCCTCAGGCAGATTTTTTTTTTCACTCTAAGTGATTTGTCTTCATTTACAAGTGCCTTAATTTCTCTGTTTCTGAGTCTATAAAATGGAGATACTGCCTTCCTGCATTAGAGGGGGTTCCACTGTGAAGCATTTTGAGATTATTAAATGCACATTATTATCATGTTGAGACTCGAAGGCACTGACCTTGACAAAAAGGTGAGCGACAGCCTGGCTGCATGATCAAGCAGCATTAGTGAAGCCAGCACTTCCCTTTCATGATGCTCAACTGCAATATAATCATCTCTAATGTAGCTGTTGGAGGCACTTCCCAGCCTCACTGGCAGAACTTGCTCAGCAAGGTCTTTTCCACAGCATGCAATTACAAAATGAGAATGGGAGGGAGGGAACGGGATGAATGAAAACAAACATCACTCTAGGAACAACTGTTGGTGGTTAATACTTGACCATTACTTCTTGACAGGATTAATGTCTTTCTAATCACACTAATCCCTTCTGATAACTTTATCCATAATCCATCTATTTCAAAGCAACATCCAGATGGCTTCTGGTGGAGAGGAAGACAAAATAAACATGCAGAATGGGGTCTTAGCAGCAGCTTCTTGTATTTTCCCTTTCTGGGGATATAGGGTTTGATCTTGAGACAGGACAAAAAATGTGCTTTCATCAGACAGCAAGAGAAAAACCTAGAGAATGGCAGTGAAGACAGAAAGTTCTATTTTTATTTGTAAATAAATTACCTGATGCTTATCTGTGACAGCCAGAACAAGCCTAGAGGTGCTCAAAAGGGTTTAGCTACTTGTTTGCATGGGACTAATTAGATTTCCAAGATATTGGAAAGAATTCCCTTCTTTACGTCAAAAATTCTATTTTAGTCTTGGGGGTTTTACGTGGATTTCCCTCAAAGTAGACACAAACCTTAGTACTTGGTTCTTTGGTTCATATAGTTACAAAGACTTTAAACAATGTAGACACTGACTTTACCGTTTTAATTAGTCACATATAATTCCTAGAATTGAAGATGTCTTCCCCTTCCCTTTAGGCTCAACAGGTTTTTTTCTATACAAGCTAAGACATGGTGTCTGAACATTAAATTACAATTTTGTGGATTTTTTTTCCCCCAGACTGGCAAAGGAGTGAGATGTACAGTAATTTTTATAAAAGCTGCAGATTGCTTTTTATTGTTTTAATCCTGTTTTGTCCGTTTGGCAATCATTAAAACACGCTATGGAAGAAGCTACACATGAATCACACGTGTGGAAGCTACTTAAGTACACAGCTTCTCAAATTATTTCAATCTATGTATCAAATATCTTCCCTGTTCTTCCAAGGCCAACCAGATCCTGAGGTTTGACAAGAATTAAAGGTACACTCTTTTCCATTCCAGTGTGTTTCATGAGAGTCTAGCAGTGGAAGCTACGAGAATAGCTTTGTTCTGGTTTAGAAGAATCTTGGGAAACTCTTCAGAAGTTTTTATGTAGCCAAAGATGTCTGATGAAAATTAGAGTTTGAGAGAGGACCTGAGCATGATATAGTGATCTTAGTTTAAACCAGCTGGAAGCTTATTCCTCCTGCCCCCCTCTTCTCTAGTGTCACAATATGACATGAAATAACTCACACATGCACGCTAGATACAAAAGAGGGGAAAAAGAGCAAAAGGAGTGAACTTTATTCCTGACCTCGCAATATATAGAATTTCAAAAGTGGCAGTGGATTGGAGGATGAAATTGATACCTCTCCAACCACACTGGTCAAAATAACAGTCCATCAATTCTCTCTTCCCACAAAGAATGCAAAACAATTGTTATTTACATGACAGTGCACGAGAACTCTAGTAGAAATATGTAAACATCAGAAGGCATATAAAACTTTTAGAAGAATTTTAAAACTTTTAAAAGAACAGGGCAACACCCTAGGAAGTAAGAAGAGTACTTTTTCTTGTTGTCCTTTGGCTACATTGTGTGAATGTTAGAACTCTAGAGATAACAGTAATAAACTGCTGTGATGTGACTGTGTATTACCTGCTTTGTACAATAACTGTGATAACCATTATGTCTCTTAATCTTTGTGCCTTTTGTCCTGTTCCTTCTGCTATCAAACACATGAAGTCCAACAAAAAATAGCGAATGAGTGATTACTGTCTCATTCTAGTTACAGGCATTTCTTTCTGAAATGATTCTGAGCTATTGCCTAAAATGACATGACCACTGTTACTCCCCAGCCTTTGAAGAACTGGTTCCAGTGGTCCCTTCCTGAGCCCTGCAGGCCAAAGAGAACACAGGGTTTTGTCTGAGCCCAGACCTCTGTTCATGCTCTGTCACATTCCAGTTACCCCACTGCACCTCCATAGTTAATTACTTTTGATGACTTTCTCATCACAGCATGAACTGAGCATTACTTTATCTGGTGGCAGGATAATCTCATTACAGATGATGATCTTGTTAATGAATATCCCCAAGACAGAGCAATCTCATTATTAGCCCCCTCAGGATTTATCACCTATGAGCCAAGGTAAGGTTAGATTCCAGCTGAACAACATCCTCCCAAATCCTAAGGCCCTGCATCTTGAGGCTGAGGCAACAGCCCTAACTCACCTGAACCACTGGACATATTTAATTAGGATTTTTGTCCCTAAGTACTTCTGGAAAGACTTCTCAGGTGAGCAATCAAGACAGAGTTCATTCATCTGCTGTTCTGTAGAACCAACAACATGCCCAGAGGCATCAAGGACAACAGGAACAGTGTGGCTTCCCCACAGGGACAGTGGCTCCAGGGAGGGACAGGGAGTGAAAGCTCTGTCTCCTTGGCAGTGCCCTCTCCCAGGAATTGCTCTGCCTGCAAGTTACAGTCAGCCCTTCACACCACTGGTGTCACCTGCATCTACAAAGAACTCTGAAAATTGCTATCATGGAAAACATGCAACTGGTTAAAAATCAACCTGATTCTCATTTTCTTTTTTTTTTTTTTTTCTGGGAATGTGGGAGTGGAACAGTGCTGGACTCTAGTACAATATAGGTATCTACCCTGTGCAGCAATGAGCTGTCAAACTGGCTCAATGGCCTGTGGAAACTCAGCCTGAGAGAAGAGTTCAGTCCTCAAAATCTAATAACAACACAGAGTTGTTGTTTTTTTTTTTTAACAGAAAACTGTCATATTAATTTGAGAAAAATATATTTAACTGTTTTATTTTAAAAAAATTTAGAATATTTACTCTTCTGCACAGGCTCATCCAAGGGAGATGACAAGGAACAAAGTAGCATTCCTACCGTATTTTCAATATGCAGTGCTGTATTTGTACACAGTGCTTTGCAGACACACAGAAAGGTGGATTTTTATCGAATCCAATGATAAATAAAAGCAAAGAACAATGGTTACAAGAGGTGTTTCCTCTGAATCCCATCCATTGTCCCCATTTAGACTGAAGGCACAATGAATTACAGTCTGCTCCCCATGTGCTTCCTGGCAAAATAAAAATATATAGGATTTATTTAAAAAGAAAAAAAAAGTTATTCTTTTTGTTAAAGAATGGACTATATGACAAAATTGCCCTTAGTGTTTTTAATTTTAAAATTGTGTCCCCACTTCACACAGGAAGGGCTGAGTTGGTTGATTAGATTTTCTTCAGAGGTCCATTCAAATCTGAATTATTCTATTATTCTGTAAAATTATGTGTGGAATATGACACACAGAGTTTCAATAACTACTGCCACTGCTCCTGTGAACTGAGCCATCACATGTGTAACTTGTGATGAAACTGTCCCTGGAATTTCAGGGAAGAGTCAGTAGGATTCAGTCCCCACATGTGCAGCCTGAACTTGCAAGTTCCTTCCAGTAACCAGGATCTGACCTGGCAATTGGAAAATGCCCCTTCAGACATAGAGACTACAGCTTTAGTGTTATGGCAAGCTTATTGAAATACTGACATGTAGAATCAGCTTTAAGAGAGGCAGGCAGGCAGGCTGGAATAATTCAGAAATTAGGCTTTCAGCTGCATTAATATAATGCAAAATAATGTTCATTTAAATTCAATTTCTGCTGTGTTTTCTTCCCACAGCTTGATGTCTGGGCTGGCAGCCCTGGATGCCAAGACTTCCAGTCGCTTGGGAATCATAACTGTCACTTACTACCTGTGGACAACCTTTGTGGCTGTGGTTGTGGGAATAATTATGGTGTCCATTATCCACCCTGGTGGAGCAGCACAGAAGGAGAGCACTGAGGAGGGTGGAAAGCCCATCATGAGCTCTGCAGATGCACTGCTGGACTTAATCCGGTAACCACATCCATTCTTTCTGCTTTCTCAAGGCAGCATTTTGTACACAACTGCAGGAGGAACTGTGGCCTGAGCCTCAGTTCTGAATCTAAGGATAAATGTTTGGTTGGGACTGAGAAAAAAGCTTTAGAAGATATTTTTCAAGTTATCAGCTGTTTATACTGGCTGTTTCTTGTAAAATTTAAATGAATGGCCACCAACCAACAACAATGGAGCAGGCCTTTTATACCCCACAGGAGTCCATATAGCCTGTGGACAAATCCATCAAATCCATTATTAGGGTCAAGGGAGTATTAAAATGTCATGTTCATTTAAATAAGACAGTTGCAATTGGCAAAACCTTAAATAAAGGGGTGAAACACACATTTCTCAAAAAATAATTCTCAAAAGTGCTGTTACTGCTGTTCATACTAATTTGCAGATAAAGGACAAAATTAGAAAGACCACTGTTGTGTATTTTTTATTCTGCTTTGGGGCTTTTTCTTATCTGTTTTATTTTGTTTATCAAAAGACAGTTGCTCTTTTAGAACAGCATTAGGGCACTGCTGGAATTTCATGGCTTTGCCTGAAATCCCTTTTTGTCCCAGTATTTCAGGTGCTAGTGGGATTTGTCCCAGGTGCTAGTGGGATTGGTTTGTTGACGGAACATATTCTGTGCCTTGGATTTATTTTGCTCATGCAGAAAGACCAAGTTTTGCCTTTGTTTGGTAGTTCCTCAAGTTGCTGATCTCATACTACATCAGTCAAGGGCTTTCAGGCCAAGTGTGTATCAGTACTACAGAGAATTCTCTTTGGAGTCAAATTTACTGAAAATAAAAATGGTTCACAGTTTACCTTTCAAAAACCCAAATTCCTGACCCTGACAGCATGACAGCACACAAAGTACTTTAACTAGACTTATTTGCACTTCAAATAAGATGGAACTGAGAAGAGAAGCTTACAAAAGACCTTCTTTTTCTCCTCCAAGTTACATTTACCCAGGCCATCTGTATTTGTATTTTATATTTTTGTAAGAATGGGCCAAAATATTTTAATCATGGAGCAGCAGCAGAGGACAATCTCTTTTGTAGCTTCTCACAAAATCACCATCTTCATCTGCATTGGGTACCCATCTGTATCTCTCCAGTGACTTTGCCATGATGGATGGATGTGCAGTGGAATTTTCTTTGTGACATGGGGTCAAGTCACATTATTCTGTTTCTGCTGCACAAAGGACTGTAATTCCTACACCAAGAGCAAGTTACAGGACTTTGAATTCCTTAGTATGACAGAGTAGCATAAGAAGTAAAAGAGAATCTAAGATAAATGTCACTAATGATTGTCTTCATAGTGGCAGTGTTTGGGAAGCATTCCTAGTGTGCTGAGTGGTTTCTAAGGCCTCGGTCAGAGACAACCAAAGGCACAGTGGGACACGGTGCAAAGGCACATCCAAATGGCCCTTACAGCTCTGTCTGGGAAAGGTCTCCCTCACCACAGGTTCTCATTCCCTTTCTCACACCTGCCCAGTTGCCTTTAGAGGCTCAGAGTAAGCTTGTCATGGAGATGAGTTAGATGGAAAGTAATCTGGGTTTTCAAAATCAAAATTTTCTATACTATTGTGTTAAAAAAAAAAAAAAAAGACCGAGACCTGAGTTACAATCTCATCTCTTCACCTCTGCCTGTCACTCCCTGTACACCAGAGGTGTTGTGAGGTTTGGGAACACATTATTCCTCTGAGCTCACTGCAGGTCAAAAAACATGTCCTGATCTAAATATTTGCAAGTATCTTCTATAATTGCACTTTTCTACAAACATTTACCCAAGCAAATCATAATAGCTTGTGAGCACATTTCAGGTATTCAAGTTTCCAGCAGCCATGTGTTTCTAGTCTGCAAAACCTTAAATTCTTCACTGGTTTGAGCAGGTGTCAACAATGAAAAGGTCACCAAGCCCCTCTCATTACCGAAGGTTGAAAAGAGAGAATCCAGCTCAGTGTCCTTTTGCTTTGCTCAGCAGCAGCCACAGCTGCAATCTTTCTGTCCTGAGAGCACAAACGGATGGTATTTATTCCTCTGCTACAGAAATAACCACACTTACTAAATAAATAAATAATAACAACAGAACTGTGGGGAATGGGCTTTCAGCCTAGGCAAACACTATGGGTGAAATTCTGGCTCTGCTGCAGACAGTTGCAAGACTCTTAAATATCTGTGTGGAAGCCTGGATTAAATGTAATGATGTATCTGCTGGTTTGAGCTAGAAAAGCTGATCCTTTAGCTCAATGATAAATCACTTCCATTCACAGCTGGGAACCATCTTTTTCGGCCCAGATTGGCTTATCTTCTCAATTCATTAATTTCCTCTCCATTTATCAATTGCATATGTGCCCAGACATTTACACAGGAAACATCTGGTACTCGGCAAATGAAGAATGGTAAATGTACAAGTGAAGAGATGATATATGTGACATTATTGTGGGGTTTATTTTAAAAGCATGAATCTTGGCTTGGGGATACATGTATTCACCCTCAGATTTCAGATTTGAAGCCATTTGAAATGATGAAAAACATTATTATTTCTTGTGATTTTATATATGACATTGTCATGTCTAGAACTTTGGCAGGAAAGACGTTGATAGAAATTGAATGTCTTGAATTTTTGTGCGAGATTTTTGCTTTTAGTAGTGGTTTTAATTAGAAATTAAAGAATATACTGAATCAGCAAAAAATGAAACCAAAAACTAGTGCAGACCCTTGTGGTTATCTAAACATTTGCAACATTAATCAATAACCATATTATTATTATTTTGCATTATTCTGTAGATGGTGTTGCCCCTGTATATTTGTCCATTATATTAAAAAAACACAAAAAACCCCACAAAAACAAAAACCCCACCAAACAAACAAGAAAAACCAAACAATGCTTTGGTGAAGAGATAACAGTGACACTGTGGTGCATAACTCTGAAATGGCTCTAAACCTCACAACAGCCAGGAAATACATAATCTCATCAACATCCTGAATTTCATGCCTCAAAAATTGCATCCATGGTTCAAATTTTTTTTTTTTTTTTTTTTTTTTTTTTTTTTTTGCCACTCTAAACAGCTGTACTTGAAAGATTTCCTTTCTAAAGAGAATCCCAGGGGATTGGGGACAAGAATGTTAAGGATGTTCTGCTGCCTGTGGAAGATGCTCATTTAACCAGGTGGTTCCTGCAGGAACCCATCCTTGCAGAACCTCCCCCTCTCTATTGGATTGGACTAAGGACAAGCTCAGGAGGCAGCTGTGACTCTGAAGCTGTGCAGGAGATGCTGTTCTGAAGATGCTCCTCTCTTTAGCCACCACTTTATTGCTCCAGTGAGACAGATGTACAAATCTGCCCTCATTTTGTTCAAGGTTTCTGCTGCAAGCATTGCAAGACCTATGAAAGTATATTTTCTTCCATTTAAAGTTCTTTATAATCCTCAGGCTAAGGATCATGTTGTCTTTAAGCACCTGGTGCTTTATGAGTTTTTATGGATTCATTCTCATGATGTGCAATACTTCTGTGAGGTAGGCAAGGACTATTTTCTTTTCTTACAGCTAGAGAACCAAAACACATGGAAAATCAATTATTTCACTGAGGATTTGTTCAGAAAGTTTTGTTGGGCCAGAGAAATATTCCCAGTTCATACAAGACCTGGTAGGGTTCTTGTAGGAATATGGCTTTAGGACATCTCAATATCAGTGAATCAACAAACATCTCTGCTTTCTTCCTGTGGGAATTATTGAAATTAACTTTCTACTTCATCCACAAAAATAAGAGTGACATTTTAGTATCCTTCTATGAGTTCAGAAATTAAGAAAGGCAAGATACAATTTTTTAAAGTAATTCAGCTTTTGAGTGTTTTAGTCAAAAGGACAGAAAGGGACATGCTTACATGAATTGTGTTCCATTTAAAATATTACGTTTGTAGCATAATGACCTGACTAGGAGAATAGAAAATGCCTATAATTTGAGGACAAACATTTGCAAAAGTCATTCAGTGAGCCAGGAGGACACTGTTGACATTAACAGTTAATATTTCCACATCTGTTACCTTTGATTTGGAAGGGGAGATTCTGCTACGACTGAAATCGTGCCACCTGCATTTCCCACCAAGGGAAATAAAATTTGGCTTATGAAATAAACAAATAAGCAAAGTCTCAGCCAAACTGGGTCTCCCCTCCTGTTTTAGATCAGTCTGACTGCAGATCTGGCCACCAGCAGGTGCAGGGTTCATATACCTTATTGGTTTTTCTCATGTCTAACAAGACAGCCTGGCATTGTAAACTTACTCAGCTCAAAAACCCCAAATAAACCAATTCAGTGAAGGCAAACAGGATCAAATCACACCTTGATCCATGAGAAGTAAATCTGTACATTTCTGAAGTTTACTGGAGAGAGAAATCAGAGCATTTTACCACTGAATATTCAGGATTGCATTCAATTTAATAGCAGGTAACCAGAAAATCAATTTGGCTTAACCAAGAGAGGCTTTATTTTTATACCAGTAAGAGTTAAAAGAGGATATAAACACTGTAGAGGATTTACATTTTCATGGGAATCCTGAGCACTCTTTAAAATCACTTCCTTTCCCTTTTTTCAAGCTAAGGGCTATATTCTATATTATTGAAATTGTGTTTCTTGAAAATAGGGCAGGAAAAACCCAGGATCTGTTGTAGTGTGGAAAACATCCAGGCTGTGCAGAATCAGGAATTACACCTTCAGAAGTTTACAACTGAAGACTGAATTGTATGTAGAGACAGTAATATATTTTAGAGTGCATTAAATGATCCAGCTTTAAACCATGAAAGAACTTTTGACAATAAGTATGCTGTACATTAATTTATCTTTTGCCAAAAGCTACTGTGGACTATGATCGAAACATTTATCTGTCCCCTATGGCAAAGCACCATTTTTTACTCTTTTCAGATAGCCAGTTTTTTTTCATCTCACAAAATGAGCCTTATGCCAGAAATGTCCTGCCCTGGGACCAGGTTTTTGTTTCTGGTCGATTTTTAAGAGTTTGATTTCCACAGGAGCCCCAACCTTGAGTATTTACAAAGAACTCTCAACCCTCTAAATATGTGGTCTCTATTTGGCACAAAATGAATCCAACATGGAATAAAGATAATTCCATGATGAAAACCACCCTGAGGAGATGGGCTATGAAGCAAATTCTGCTCTCTGGTCAGGAGGCTTTAGTCACAGAGAGGGAAGTACACAGGGGCCAGGAATTAAAAGTGCACTAGGAAAGCTTTGACCTTGCAGGAGAATTTGTTGTCCATCCTCCTGACAATTGGTCTGGAACCTCTTCCAGTGTAAGCACACGCCTTTTACAGAATAACTTGCCTTGCTGGAACCACAGTGGAAACACACCTGGCCTGTCGTGTTACCTTTGATATAATTCAGCCTTTTTGAGATGCCTAAAGCTGTGATGTACTTGTGCTTCCACTTTCAGAGAGCCACAGCCCTGCTGGGGCTTTGTCAGGACCTTTTCTTTCAGAGGAAGCAGGGTAAGAAAGTTCAGATCCCTTACTGGAACCGAAAAGCCATGCAGCCCTCAGGACAGATTAGAAGTCCACATTTGACAAAATGATTCCACAGTGTGAGTTCTGCTCTGATCTTTGAAAAAACCAAAGCAAGACAAAGTAACTTAGACCCGATTAGTAATTTTTACATTCTCTAAGTACTTTTTATCCCAATAATGAGGATTTTAGTGCTTCATTAATTCTGCAAAAGCCTTCTTTGGTCCTTTTAGAAAGAGGTAGGATGACTGATACTGAGAAATGAGATGAGGCACCAGAGGTTGACTACAGGTGTGCAAGATGGTTTTTCACATGGCCCCTGCTATAGGTTGTTTTTCTGTCTTTCTGGATTAAATTTTGCCCTTGCTTTCAGCAGTGCAAACTCTGCTGGAGCCCCTGACACCAGCAGGAAGGTATCAGATGTATAACTAAGGACAGGCTTTTTGGCTCATGTGTAACAGCAGTGAGGAATCTACACAGCTGATGATGAATTCATGCAGAAAACATAAAAAGTAAACAATTTCTTGAGATTAAGGAAATGTCACTGAGAATTACCTCAGCCTATAATAAATAGGAGCTACATTCTTGGAAAAATTTGCAAACTTTACAGTTCTTATGTCAAGCCATTCAGGCTCCAGTTTTGCTCTCTGTACCCTTGCTGTATATAGTGAGAAGTAAGGTCGCAAACACATAAATATTAGAATACTGTCAAATTCCCAGCTTTAAAACAATGTTATTACAAGCTCAGCTACACTTGCTCAAATTTGAGAGCAGAGCATCCAAAGCTGCTTTATGCCTAGTGCAAATGTAGGCCAATAAATATTATGAGGACACATATGTAGCAAAACCCCCAGCCTGGTGGCTTTAATTCCACAGCATGGAAGACTGCAGCCAGACTGTCTGGTGTGGCAGGGATTAGGGGCTGATAACATCGAAGTCTGAGAGCAAAACCAGACTGGGGCTGCAGAGCACAGAGTGCCAGAGGGAAGGGGTGCTCTGAGTCAAGGAAACATCTGCTGTACCTGTGGCAGTCCCACGCTAGAGCCACTGGCCTCATTTCTGACTGAAAGGATCTGCAAAAGCTGAATGCTTTGAGTTAATGACACTGTGGTCAGGACTCAGAATGAGTATTTCAGATATTCAGTAGCATTACTGAAACCAGAATCTTGCCTGTTGTTTCTAACAGAAGTTATCCAGGAGGTGTAAAGGAGCTGTCCCAGTAGCTGCAGGCTCATGGTCTCTGGACAGTTCAGTTAACAGTGTCACAGTTTAATTGTGCTGCCCTTTGTGCCACTGCTGTGGTTCTCAGAGCCAACCACCTTCTAAAGAGACAAGAGGGCTCCCACATCCTGGGGGCAGTGCTGAAGAATGGCTTCCTAACACAATTCAGCTGCTTCCTAAAGCAGCTGAAATAGGGGAGCAAAATCAACCAACTCTGTTAATTCATAGGTCAGTTGCTGGGAGACAATGGAGAAGGGAAAAGGACTTTCCACTTTTGGCAAGATGCTAATTTGTCCTGTGTCTAATGGGAAGCTGCACCTCAGACCTTGTGCACAGACCAGGTGCTGCCTGCACTTTATACAAGTCTTTAGGATTTCCTCAAAATCCATGACTACCAAAGTGCAGAACATATGTTGCCATATTTGTCTCATATTACATGTACATACATGTTCCTAATTCGATACATCTACACCTGAATCCTCTTATCCCATGCAGAATTAGGGAAGGGCTCCAAAATGTGCTCGTAGAATGCAGCAGCCTGTGCATCACAGCAGGCTGCAGTCAAAGATGGTGATTAGTGGGTCACTTGTGCATATGTGCTGCTGTCACAGCAAATGCAGGCCAGGCCCACTGTGCCAGCTGGGCTCAGCAGCTCAGCTCTGTAGCAGGTTCACTGAGCTGATATTGAAGTTTCGTGCACATTCATCCTTTTAGCCTCAGCTGAATACTCCTGCTCTATCTGGCAGAGTTCCTGAGGCAGAAGATGCTCTGGGAAATGTTATTCCTCAGGGCAGGCAGTATTTAGCACTTAATTTTTTATGTAACCAGAAAGCCTATGTCTTCAGTTTCTCTTTTACAAGAATATCCTTGTCTCAGATCTAAATTTATCTATGTTTTAAACCAAACTCAGTCACTGTTATGCAGTAGGTTTAATTCCCTACTCTTATGTGAAATTATTTCTGCTATGAATGCTGAACTGAGCCACTGAGGTTAGACAATGTTGCTTGTGCTAGAGAAATGAATCCCAGATCATGTTAAGTTTCCTGTACTATTATTTTGTGACCTGTTTCTTGTAAGCAATCTGCAAGCAATGCTGGAACTTCAGAAGTATTTTATCTACTTGTTTTTCTTAATTGAACAAGCACAAGAGTATTTATAGATGCTGACAGCAATGATGAGCTCAGTTTGAATCACTCCTTCCTAAGTGCTGGCAGTGTCTTTAATTCAGTGTACATCAGTGATAAACACAGTGCCTGAGCAGAGACACGGCCTCACTTTATAGTCCTGATCCATGTGGGTACATGTGGATCCCATCCAGAGCTGCAGTAAAGCTCACAGAGATCTGCAGGGGCCAATGTGGTGGCAGGCTGGGTGCTTGGAACAGAGGTGGGCAGAGGTGGACAGGTACAACACTCTGCCATTCGTTTTGTTGTGTGTTGGAGCAACATTTTGTTGTGTGTTGTGTGTCGGGATTTTGAGCCAGACTGAAGCTCCCACTCCGTAGCATTCCCCAGGACTCAGGTTTGGTGGGCAGGAACTCCCAGCAGGGCTATCCCAAGGACCTCATGAGGATCCAGCCAGCCTCCCCATCCCAGTTCCATATTAAAATGCCAAATCCCCCACATTACTCTCCCTTCAGTCCCTTGTTCTGAGCCATTCCCAGGAGATCCTTGCTAAACATCCAGCTCATGGCTGGAAATATCAATGTGCAGCAAAACATACCCCTTAAGTAAGAAGTGTTTCTGAAGAGCCTGACAGAACCAAGAAATCCTCCCAGTTACCTTCCATCTCTAGGTGGCAGTTCAATTCTTCCTTCTCATTATTTGTTTTTAGTCCATTAAAGATCTCATTCACCAATTGCTCTCTTAAATGTTTTTGATTAACAAAACTTAATTTTGGCTAATACTGGATTTTCTCAATCCAAGCAAACCAGCTTAAAATAAAAATAAGCCGAGGTTCTGGCACACACATTCAGGTCATCCTTTCACCAGATAAATTGTGTAACTTTGGTAAGGCTAGTCTCAAAGACTGGATCACAGTGCATAATTTATTAAAAAATATTGGGAGAATTCCAGCATCTAGTATTAAGTGGGTAGTTGTAATTCCTGCAGGATAAAGAATGATAAAGAAACAAAATGCTTTAATCCTCTACAAATTTGTCTAACATTTAATCTAGCTACTAACCATATGATATTTCCTTTCTCAAGCAGTCTTAATTGTTCTTAATTCTACTAATTAGGACTATGAGGGAGAAAGTGGAAATCATCAGCAATTAAATTCATGTTTCTTTGCAAAGCCAAGCTCGTACGTGAGATGAATATTCAGAGCTGTGCTGGAATCTCTGTGTGGATCTCTGCTTTCAGAATATTTCACATTCACACAGCAGGTCAGAGCACAAGCAGCACACTGAGCACTCCTGTAGCATCTTTCAGCCCAGCAAACCAAGACAATTTAATATTAATGAAGCCTTTAACAATCTGGAAGCAGAATTCCCTTACGAGGCATGATAAAGCAGTAACCACCTTTACTCTCCAGGGCTCCCCCTCCTATAAACATCCTCTCCATCCTCCCAGGCCCAGCTCCATCCAGCTGTTCCTCTGTTGGTTCCCTGTGTCAGTCAAGCCCCAGGGCTCAGGCAGAAGGTTGTGCCTGCACCTGACAGGGAAAGGATGCACAGCTGCCTCTTGTCTGTGTCGTGCTTTGGCTACACATCTGACATTTGAACCAGAGAATCAGCAGCTTCATGGACAGTCTGCAGAGACAATCCAATGCATTTATGAGACCTATCTGCTTCCAAGCAGCAGGCCAACAAGTTCCTCTCATGTCCAGTCTTCTGTTTCAATCATTAGGCAGTACTACTATCACTTAATTAAAATTTTTCTCCCACAGTTCTCCCTAAAAACAACAATTACCTCTTTGTAGCAACTGCTCTCAGTGATTGATGCAGAATCTACCTCATACTTTTAAGTGTGACCATAATATCATGTTATGATCACTCAAAATAGAAAAAAAATAATCTTTTCTAAGCCAGTGCTGCACAGTGACTCTGTTAGCAACAAGTATGTGCTGCTGCTTGCTGCTTCTGCAGAGAGGAAAGCAGCTCTGGAAAATGTCCCGGTTCAGCATGCATTTAACTGTCCATGCACACAGCAATTCTCTTCAAAACTGAGAAAAAGCTCTTCATATGTATTTGAGGGTTAACCTGTCTTGGGGTTTAAGCAGGACTTTGAATTAAAAGTAATTTTGTTGGAGAAGTCAGGAGTTTCTCCTTGCATATATAAAGGTATATGAAAGAAGATAATTGGGTCATAGACTGTCACTGTCTTCTGTCCCAAGGTTCAGAAGCTTAGAGTTGGAAATAAATCAGACCTGAAAATGATACTATTAGAATCATCACACAAATCTTGGTTCCCAAATTTTGCATGGAAATGTATTACTTTTTAGCTGTTTTTCCCCAATTATACTATGATTCCTCTTTGAATCCTGCAGAGGGTGTGCTCTTCATTTCAAATAAGGATTGAATGTCTTCCTCTCTTTCCAGCTCAAACTGAAATTACAAATTAATTCCATATGTAGTTGTGTGAAGTGTTACAGAGTAAGATGCACAGAAAGTCAGAAAAGGTGACAAAAGGGTTTCTTTTGAAATTAAAAATCTATTGCTCTCCCTGCAATCTCAGTGTTGGGTCATTGCCTTCCTCTGCAGCTCAGCTGTGAGCAAAGATGAAGCTGTTGACCTCATTCAGGTTCTTATTCTGAAGCCTCAGAACTGTATCTAAATAAAATTTAGTGGTGTACAGCTCTAATCTCAACTCTTTTAATCAGGAATGAGATCCTCCTTTTGAAAAGCAAACCATTCTTGACCAAACCACTGCAAAATCCATATCACCTGCAATTTTAGTGATGAAAATATATTGGGGTACTAGAGTTTATGAATTAGCACAGGAGTACTTAGAAGTGCCATAGTAGATTACAGCACCCAGGGGTCTCAGGAATACATCCCTGACTATCCTGAACAGCTCATTATCTAAGTAGGGAAGGCGAAATATGGAATAAAAGAATATTCATCCCCCCAGTCAGCAGATGGGGAAGGGAATCATAGCAATGATGTCGCCCAGTTACAACACGGAGACTGTGGCAGAGCCAGAATCTGCAGCCAGAGCTCCTGGGTCTCACCCCAGGTGTTTGGAAGCAAGTCCCAAAACTTCAGTTCCGAGGAGCTGTGTCTCTGTTGAGCTGTGCTCAGCCAGGCACAGCTGTATGGCATAGGGGGAGAGAGTGGCATCTTCTGCACTTGCCCAGCTCTTGCTCTCCAGGAGGGCAAAGAACTGATTTATCATGGCAGACCCAACGCACAGTAAAAAGAAGTTGGTTTCAGTTCCATAGAAATTATTCTTCTATTTGTTCATTTTTAGGAACATGTTTCCAGCCAATCTTGTTGAGGCCACATTCAAGCAGGTAAGTTGCTATATTCCTTTTACTGATGAAAGACATGAGCCAGTATTATATGAAACATGTACCTTTGTAAAACACAACCCAGATGTAGCCATGGCATACCACTGCAGACACTGTTAGTACCTTCAGCATTTGGGAATTAAGGAGTCCCATTCCATTAGCCTCAGCAGCCATGGTATCTGAAGGCAAAACAGGGATAAAGTGCTCTCTAGTATGACTAGAGAATAGATATGCACTCCTATGTTAGCTCCATGTCCACCTGAGGAGCGCTGGAATTTATTTAAGAGCACCCTGCAACATCACACAAAATAAGAACAGAATATCATGTTAAATTAAAGCAACAAAGTAATGTATTGGGGAAGAATCTAATTACTCAGGCTGGAATTTGGCAAGAAAAGCTCATCTAGAAGTTTTGAGGGAGCAAGAGGCATGGCTGTATTTATTTCACCTGGAAGACCATTTCATGGGAACCTCACAAAGAGTAGGGCACTTAGAACCTCTAGGAAATAATTCCTAATTATGTCTTACAGGAAAGTAGCTTGGTCAGGAGGCAAAATGTTTGCTGACCAGGGTCTGATCATAGGAACTCTGGTTTTGTTAGGCTTTTCCAAAAATTCAACTGTTTTTACAGATTTTATCAGATAGAGACAGGAGCGTTCATTCTCCTTTTCATGCCAGTCCCTTCAACATGCAGCACTGTTGAAACAGAGCACTTAGGAGGTCTCATGAAACTATTAATTCCTGTTGGGATATTGTAATCAAAACTGCTTTTTTTTCTTTCAGTATCGCACCAGGAGTATTCCCATCATTAAATCGAACAGAGCGGCACCCGAGAGCAGCACCCGCCGCATCATCGTCTACGGCGTGCAGGACGAGAACGGCTCCAACGTCCAGAACTTTGCCCTGGATATCACCCCCCCTCCTGAAGTGATTTACAAATCAGAGCCAGGTGCCAGTGATGGCATGAATGTACTTGGGATTGTGATATTCTCTGCCACGATGGGTAGGTTTCAGACATGTTTGGTTTGCAATAATCCAAGTGTCCACTTAAGAGAAAAGGATTGGGGTGGGGTTGCTTGGTTTCTTGACTCAGCTTTTTTAACTGTTTCTATCTAAAGTTTTTTGGGGAAAACTCAAGACTGTTACAGAGATGTACCCCCACCCTTTCAAAGCCAAATTTTCAAAATCCTTGATGACTTTTGTTCCATGGAGTTGGATTTTCTGTGCATTCACTTGTATTTTATTTTTTTCTCAATTATTTTGAGCTTTTATTTATGACCCATCTTTTGCTGATTGTAAGACAACCTTGTACAGTGTGCTCAGAGGAGGCAGGAATTACCACCA
The DNA here is from genome assembly GCF_050655825.1 of Lonchura striata. Lineage (NCBI taxonomy): Eukaryota > Metazoa > Chordata > Aves > Passeriformes > Estrildidae > Lonchura > Lonchura striata. The sequence goes on from NC_140710.1 coordinate 5,849,717, forward strand.
GATCAGACCCATGGGCCCTCTACCAGTATGCCAACCCATATTGTTTTATGAATTTTAAGTCTGTGGATATTCTTTTTTTGATTGAAACTTTTTGATTTTATTTTTGGTATCCTGCAATGAAGACAGTTATATACCACCTACTAGCTTGTCAGAGTAAGAGCTTCTGTCTGGCTTATTTATTTAGTTTAACTTGCTGGAGGAACTCATTGATGCCATGTGTGTTTTATTATGTTTGTGGATTTGAAAGAAGATATTTAAACAAACATTTCCTAGTTAATCATAAAGTTCTGATGACTTTTATAAGAAAATGCTGATCAAATTTTCCTTATGTAAATTTATTCTTGGAAGTTAATCTGGTCAGCAAAGGTAGTTCCATAAAACATCTTTGGCTGTATTTATTTATATTGTGGTTCATACAAGCACAAGGGGTCAAGATTCAAACCCGGAATTAGTGAATTTGTCTCTATTTTTTTAGCTTCTCCAGTGGGTGGTATTCCCTGTACAACCCTGATGGAAACTGGCCGTCTCCCAGTTTGTAGTATTTTATAGTCCATTTCCAAAGTACAGCATCACCACAAACACTATTCCAGTCAAAACCTACTGGATATGAATGAATTAATTACATCTACTTATTAGGACCAAGGGCAATTTTTTGCTTCTGAGAACAGAAGATCATTCATTGTCTGCCCAGAACTGAATGTACAACTTTTAACGAGCCCCTCAGTCTGGCTCTTGCAGACAGAAGCTGAGACCTGGCTTCTTCCTGGCTGATGGACACAAAACAGCACCAGGATTGTCACCCACAGCATGCCCGCTGGGTCACTTCTGGCTGTACCAGCCATGAACAAACCTGAGACACCAAACCCTCAACAACTCATCACCAGTGACTATTTCAGGCTTTTGTTTTGAACAAAGGATGTGGCCAAGCATTTATCGCTGTCTTCCTCCAAAACGGAAGCATTGAAACAGCTTAATGAAAGAGTGTTGTCTTCTGACCTAAAAGTTATGGCTTAGATGAATTCTAACAGGCTTACAAACTCACATCTTGTGATGTGAAATCCCTGGATAAGGCAGCTGAAAGCCTCCCTGCCTGCCCCAGCAGGGAATGGCCCTGGAAGCGGCACTGCCTGAGACGTGGCTCGGAGCCATGGGGGCTCCAAGAGACAGAGATGGGCTCCTGCTCAAGGCAAGGCCACTGCACATCCAGAACCAGCAGCAGCACACACCCCACTGCCAGCCCCTGCCTCCCCAGGCAGCTCCCCTCAAAGGCAAACTCCCTTGGTGCAGCCAGCTTTTGAAGTGTTTCCTTGAGCAATTGACTCGATCACTGTAAATGCTTGTAAGAAGGATAACTATAGGAAAATGTTGTCTATTTATATGCATTAATGGAAACTAACTGTCTGGAGAATATATGGTTAGATGATACATCCTAGAGCTGTATTTAGTTCTTTTCTGAGCAATGAGGGCACATACATGGGTTTTATTTGCTTTCTTCTTTACTAGTTAGTCTTTATAGCAATTTAGCCTTCATCCCCATGAATCTGCTATTCCTTACATCCCCCAAAACTGCAAAGATTGGCGGTCTATAAAGCCTAATTATTATCATGTAGATAGAAAACTACTAAAAATATGACAGAGACTCCATTATTAACTCCCCATTACCACAGCAAACCTCAAAACCTGGCTTTTCTTCCCAAGACCTCATTGGTGCAGCCTGGCTGTAAGCAGAGACAGATTCCTTCAATAGAAAATGTTTCTCAGTTTGTGTTCCACGGATCACTCAGAGCAGGCAAATCCCACACAGGGCTCTATGACTGATAGTTCAGGATACAGCCTTGCTACCAGAGGGCTTTGACTTTCAGCAGGGAGGGAAAGCACTGGGGCTGTGTGTGAAGACACCTGAGAAACTGAACCTGAATGCTTTGGTTGCAGGTATAATGTTGGGAAGAATGGGGAACAGCGGCGTCCCTTTGGTCAGCTTTTGCCAGTGTTTGAACGAATCTGTCATGAAGATAGTGGCAGTTGCTGTTTGGTAGGTAACTGTTTTACTGAGAAAATCAATATTTTTTTAAAAAGAGTAAGAACATTTCAAGAGAAGAAAATGCACAGAAATCTCACACATTTATTTCTAGGGAAGTAAATGAGGATGAATAACTCTTCGTTTGCAGGGCATCAGCATTTGAGGATGCACATACATCTGTCCCTGACCTGTACCACTCTTTTGACAGGGCACACTCCATGTTACTCCCAAATAACAGAACATGGTATAGCTGGGTGGGGTGTGCTGTATGCCCCACATACAGCATATGTGAGGCAATCCCTGGGCAAGCCAAAGGGGAATCACAGCCAGCCAGGCCACACAAGGGAGAAGCACAATGGGATGCTCTAGCTGGTACCTCCATCCCTTCCAGCACTGCTGCAGACCCAGCCAGACCTGCCAACTCACCTGACCAAAAGATCAGAGGAACAGCATGTGGCTGCCAACAAGAAGCACTATCAGCTTAGCACCTTCTCCCCACTTCAGGATGCTCAGCCTGATGTGGGACAGGGAACCAGCACTCAGCACACAGCCTCTCTTTACAGCTACATGGTCCCATCTGAGTGAGCTGGGTCAGGGAATTGCTTGGGATATGTCAAAGGAGATAGTTTATTTCTGGAAAAATGAGGAAGTATTGTCAAGTCTCTGGACATGGCACAGCTGCAAGTGGAAGATGGCTGGATGCTTCCAGATTTATTTTTTTTTTTAAATTTAAAGCTTTTTGGTATCCATGACTTTGTACGCAGCTGCGCACAGAAGCACAACAGTTTTGATAAAGCACCTGTCCAGAGCAGATTCAGAAACTAACAATCCTTCTGCCTATTTATCTGGCACAAATCAAACCCCCAGGCAGTCCAAGAGCATGTCTAATGCATGTTGGTGGTTCTCCTCTGTCTTCCAAAGGCAACATAAACGTTTACTTAAGAGCTTCCAACAAAAATCCCTGAATAGCTACATGAACACAAACACATGAGAGGAGCTCAGGATTCATTCCCCCTCTTCCCAGTAATTTACCTGCCTGAAGTTAAAAATCAAAGCTGCCTTTGGAACCAAAAGATTTTAAAGTTGTTGCTTGCCAGCACCATAACCTCAGCTGTGCTGAGGGGGACCCCACAGACAAAACTGTCCAGCTCAGTGCTCTGGGCATCCTGCTCTGGTGTGGAAACACAACAGCCAAACCTGGACAGGGCAGGTACTGCACTTGCCACTGGAAGGAGCTGCAGCTCTTACTGATGGAAGGGAGCTGTCTCCTAGTAATGTCTTTCTTTTTGCTCAGGTATTTTCCATTTGGAATTGTGTTCCTAATAGCTGGCAAAATCTTAGAAATGGATGACCCCTCAGCCATTGGGAAGAAGCTGGGTTTCTATGCCATTACGGTGGTGTGCGGCCTGGTGGTGCACGGGCTCTTCATCCTGCCAATGATGTACTTCTTCATCACCAAGAAGAATCCCATTGTCTTCATCAGAGGGATCCTTCAAGCCTTGCTCATTGCTCTGGCCACATCCTCCAGGTATAATAGAGTTTCTAGACAGATCCAATAAAATACTTGCTAGAGCCTTACTCCAGTTACCTCTTGGGAAGAGCACACTATTGCCATAGTGGAGCAGATATATGTGTATCTGAACAATGGTCTCTGTCCCACTCACTGGTATAAATTTAAAAAATGTGTGTCTCAACATTTGGAAGTTATGTGGGAGCCACTGGATAATAATATTTGTTATATTGTTTTCCCTTGGTTTAAAAATATTGGATAAAACCATTTTTTTAATAGAGGACTAGAAAGGAAATAAGTTCTTTTTCCATATAAAAATATTGTGCTTCTACAAAGTTAATGTATATGAGGGACACGCAGTTTGTACAGACTTCATTTTTGGTATTAGTGGGGAACCTCCTATTTCAGTCATATGGAAACATTTTATCCTCTCCACTCATGTTAGTCTTTGTCTCTTGGTACATTAACAAAAGACTGTGGTTGCAAGCTATTGTCCAGCACTGGGAAAGTATTTAAGTGTTGTGCTCAAGGAATAGTATCTTTTGCTCCCTTTTTAGAGAAGATGTACAATGAATTTTAACCATAGTTGAACAAAGGTACAGTGAAAATGGGAACCAGCTTGTGAACAGGCTATGAAAATTACTCCCAACATGGAGAAAATGGTGCATGAGATGTGCTTGAAAGGGCTGGAATTGCCTTGCATGGAGCAGATATAGAAATTACTATTAAAATAACATTTCTGTGTAGCCAATATGACAACACAGCTTCATGGCATCTGTGGCTGAAGGAATGTCTACAGATTAGACAATCTGATTCACAGATTTAATCTGTGAAGCCACAGATTAAAAGAAAGGGGAAGAGGGAATTATTATTTCAGTGCAGAAGGTACTGGATTTCCACTGTGACATTTCACGGAGTGTTTTTATATATAATAGTTTGCTCCAAAATGACCAGTAAAGAGCAGCATGTTGAGAAACACACAATCAAGAAAAATGACATGGTGAGTGGTGCTTAAACTCTACATGCACTTAAGGAAAGCTTTTTTATTAGAACATAAAAAGTTTGTAGCTTGAGATGTCACCACATCCCCACATTCAAGTAAGATGAGAATTTTGCACTTAAAGATGTTAATGTTGGAAAAGGCTCATCAGGCTCACATTTGACACACTTGACTACCTTCCCTGCTTCTCCAGGAATTCCCTTTCTGAAAACTCTATTGCTGACAACTCAGTTTTTTTAATCTGTGCCATTCCTTTCATTCTCTTTTTTTTTTTTTTTCTAGAAAGAGATAGCTTTTACTAAAAATCAGAGTATTTCTCTTTTAGAAAAAAATATCCAACTTTTTTTATGAGTATAGATGCCTTTAACAAGAGAGGTTTAATAAAGACAAGATCAGCAGGTATTCCACCATTTCAAAATCATTGCTTTTCTTGATTTTCTATATTATGCATTAACATTGCATTTTGGTTTTATCACCAATTTAGGAGTCCTTTACTGATCTGGAAACTGGTGAGAGAGAGATTTCTGTCTCTGCTGAGCCTCCTTAAGGGAAACCAATTCTTACTTGAGGTTTTTTTTCAGCCCCATTTCCTCAGCCCTTACAAGCTGATGTGAGAGTGCCCTCTGACAGTGGGGAATACACAGGGAATTCATCTTCCTCTTAAACCTGTGCTTTGACTCTCCTGGGCTCTGACTCCCAGATAAGACCCTGCCTCTGGGGATATCAAGAGCTTTGAGACAGCACATTCTCCCTTCAGCTGTGCAAGGAATAATTACTTACAGGCCCAGAGAGGGGAACAGAGCTCTGGCACCAGCTGGCAGCTCAGTCTGCACCAGAACCACCAGCAGGACTTGCTACCAAATTTAGTATCTTTATTGGCAGAAGCTACAGTATCACCAAATTTAAGGTGAGTCCTGAGGGAAGGCTCTGTATATATGGATTTGGGCTTTGGACATTTTTGGATTTAGCTGTTTCTCCATCCTTAAGAGTGTATATATTTTGCAAATCCAACACAGGCCCAAAATGGTTTCCAATGTTTTTCTGCTCAAATCAGTGTCTTTTCTAGAGATAGCTGAACTTTTCACCTTCATTACTCTGAAAGGAATGGATACTGCACATAACTGAGCTGTTGCCAAAAGAACATGCACAAATAACTGGGGCTGGACAGGAGAGCTGCCTCTCCTGACAGTCAACACATCTGTATTTGGTTAAATAAGACTTGCCACAGGGGCATTATATAACACTTGTCATGTGGGTATTGGATTTTCAGATCATCCTAGAGGAGAATAAAGAGTTGATTTTAAAAATACTGATGTGTTTCTTGGAGATGTTTCTGTGTTGGTTCAGGTCTACATCTAAAGATAGAAAGAAAACCACGAGTTAGTGTGCTGATAACATTTCAGATACTCTGCACCTGGGAAAAGCTTTTTTTTACAGCTAAAGATCAAACTACAAGAAGCAAAAACAGCACCATTTACAAAGCCCAAGAATGTAACACAGGAGAACCTGAAAGCCACTAAGCAGCCATCTGCTGGCAAGGATTTTACTGAATCTCAACATCATTTCTGCTCACTTCCCCTTAGTGAAAGGTTCTGCACCCCATTCTCAGTCCTCTTATGCTTCTCCAGAAACCCCAACCACAGCATATTTTGCTTTGCACCATTTTCAGTGGAGAGGCAGGGGCAGAACAGCAGGTCTTTTTCCTTTGGTGCATCCTTCAGGACACAAGTGAATGTGCACAGCTCCTCTTTCCTGCAGCCCTGGAGGTGCACAGCACGTGCTGCCCCTGCCCACCCTCCTCTGGGGTGTCCAGGCTGCACATTTGGGGATTTCTGACTCTGCTTTCTTCCCCTCACACTGCCCCTGATCTTGTCACCTCTTATCACACTGAAAAAGCAGAATTTGGCCAGCAGGCAAAGTTCTTCTTGATCTTAGCTTTCCTCATTCGAATGGCAAGAGGGAATTTTGTTTTTCTAGGTCATCTTTCCATATCATTAATGAATTAAAACAGCATCTTTTCAGTGGTACATCCCATCAAAAGAAGCAATTTTCATCTTCTCTAAAGACAAATTATAAACCATGAGTTTTTCAAGGGTTTTGCTGCTTATGAAACACTAAGATCTTGGCTATTGCACAGTGTAAATTAAAGGCAGATTTAGAAAGGGGAGATGAGATCAGTTTGCTGATTTTTTGGAGCAAACATCAAAATGCATTTGAATGATAAGATAAACAGAGCAGGCTGAACAGCTGTTCTTCTACAGTGACTGGCTGTCCTTGTGGCTCTCACTAGTAAGAGCCTGGCCTGGGCCAGCATTAGCTTATGCTCAGTCTCTGCAGCTGCAGCATTTTATCCCAAAATTGAGATTAAGACTCTGAATTGTATTTTTAATTGTTAGAGTTAATGCTGGCAAAACATACCTCTCAGTTGAAAGCCTTGGGTCAGTTTTTAAAAGAGTTAGCAGATTAAGATCAGTGCTTTAGAGTATATTTTTTCTCTCAATAAATATTAAATGTCAAGCTTTAATGTTACTGCTCCACTGTTTAACACTAGATAAAAGTAGCTTTCAAGAAAACAAACTTCACCTAGTTTAACTAGAAAGACAAACTAGACAAATTATTTGATAATGTCTTTTATAATATTGAAATTATATATTAATATTATTCTAAAATTACAGTAGGACCCCTTTTTCCCCTCGTTGCTCCCTGAGAGACACCAGTAGCCAAAGCTTTAAATAAGACCTATTTTTCTGGTGTGTGCCAGATGATATAATATGAATAAAAATGGAACATCATTGGACAACCTCTTCTAGAATGTTCCACACAACTTTTGTCAGCTGTCCTCAGGAAATGTTAATTTCTATGAAACAGGTGCTGAAAGGGTAACCAGGGATGTAAAGTAGCAATCTCCTAAGTGAGAGGTTAAAAAGACTGATTGGGTCAATCCAGGCTGACAGAGGAAAAAGCTGATTTTTAACATCATGTATCGCAACAGCTGACTTGCAAGGAGAAATATACAAAGCACATAAATCAAATTTACTGTAAATGGAGAAGACTACCTCTAGATCATAAATTCAATTTCTAATGTGAGCAGAGAGTTCTGGAAAGTCTCTCAGCAGGAGTAAGCAGGACACAGATCCTACTAACTCTAAGACGCAGTGTCATAAATTTGAGCGAGACAATGTAGTAGCTGTCTAAGAAAATACAAGAATCTGGAAATTTGTTCTCTTTCAATATCTTTCACGTTTTTCATCATCATGGCATTTACATTCTGACCATTTTTTTCAAAGAAAGACACACCTAACTGTGAGATAGTGAACAAGTTTAAAAGCTGAATTCTTGCAAAAACACTGTCGTAAGATCTGTTTACAACAATGGAAACAGATACAGATTTTTCTGGTTGTGCCATTGGTACTATGAGATTGTTTTGCACAATATTTTTGACACTTCAATCAAATTGTAATACATTAATCAGCTAAAACTTGTATCTCTGCCCTCAGAACAGGCAGACACTTAGGTTTAATATTCTGGTATGTCGGAGTGTAGGCAAGGTGGCAAGGACTTGTAAAATTACCTTTTTGTCCTCATTTCCACCCAAAGAAATTAGACAGGGTTTTGTTACAGAAAAGCTAAATGTCTGAGGGAAGACTGTCCTTAAAAACAATTAACTCTCAAAAACTGAGTAACTGAAGAAAAGGGAGACAATGAGTTAAATTCTTTTTTCTTGGTGAAGCCTCTAGTCAGAATATCTAGAAATGCTACTGAATCTGCTCCTAGTTGCAGCTGCTCCCAGGGTTTTCAGTTCTGCATTATTTGTGAGCCACAGCCTCTTCTTTTATGAACATTTTATGGTAAACAAGAGGCAGAGAATTTCAGTCATTCACAAATAACCGTGTGAAAAATGACAGGCACGCTCAAGAGAGAAATGACACCTCCTGAGCAGCTTGGGGATTACGGGGTTATGCTTTGCTGTGTTTGTTTTTCAAAGTAAATATTGATTAAATAGTAGGACTGCCTGAATTAAAGTTTAATACACCCCAATTACAGGAGGTAATCAGATTTCCATTGCTTACTTGCCTTTCTAGCATATTTACTTAGAGAAAGACTTTGGTCTGGATTTTCAGGCAGTGACTGCCAGTTGGTAGTAAATAATTCAGCAGTAAGACTTCATAAAGTTATAGAAAACAGAGATATCATACTGAAAACATAGCCTTGTCTTTTTTCTTTTGTGTTTTCATGGCAGGAAGTTACTTTTCCATTCCAAACACAGTTACTTTCCTCAAACAACAGTTTGCACAAATATAAAATGACAACTCCTACTCAGGGAAACATTTTGCTTAGGCATTCCTGCAAACTTGGGGTTGTGATTTCAGAGTTTTTGGAATCCCACTGTGCTCTTATACAACATTTGTAACAACTGAGAAAGGATTTGCAGAACCAGTGTGTTATCTTCAACTGAGAACAGCTAATTGTAAGATTTAGGTATTGGAGGCACATTTTGATGTGAGGGTCACTACACACGGTGACAGAGCAATCTGAACTGCCAAACCAGGGGAAGACACTTGGATTTCCTGTCTCAGGGCGTGTAAATCACAGGACAACAGGACACTGAAGATCACAGTGTCACCATACCGTATTTCCCCTATTACCACCTTTTTAAAGAGGTAACTTTGGAATAATTCTGAAGAAGTTTGCTATATTGCATCTGTTTAAATGGTCTCAGATAGTGAGCAGTGTATCAAAGTTGGTATAATAACAAGGAAAATATTTTGTGATTTGTGTATTTTTTTCAGTGGTGTTACTTATTTTCCATACAAACTAATGTGCCATTAAAAATACCCCCTCACTCACTTGAATGCAGTCTCATTACTCATGACATCAGTGAATAAAACACCACATGGTAACATGCAGAATGTTACCAAAAGGCTGATAAAATAAACAAATAAATATATTTCAGTGTATTAGTATTTAAAAATGTGTACCTCTTATTCAAAATAAGAAAATATATGACCATATAGTGTTTTGTTAATTGTCTCAGTTAATGAAAACAAAAATCTGAAATATTTTTTAGGGTATGAAGCTCAATTTAAAATTAATATCTGTCAAATGTTCTTATACCATTCCATTCTATTCCACACATATCTCATTTACATATGCACACATTATTATATGACCTGCAGTTATGTGGTTGTTATATGATCACACAAGGGATGGGGGCAGATCTGTCCCAGGGAGAAAATGGGATTTTATATTCTTAAACACAGACGTTTCGTCTACAGCTTTTATCTTCAGGCTGCTGTTGATAAGATCTTTGTCTAACCCTTCCCAGAAACAAAAAGTTGTTTACACATGAGGTAGGCCTGGAAGGAAACATTTTCAGAGATTTTAGGAATAAGCTGCTCAGAATGTTGTTCCCTTTTTTTGCATTTGAGTGTACGATGCTGCCTCTGTGGGAATTTTGTCCCTTTGATTCTGAAACAGGGAAAGAGAGAAAAATATTTCTAACTTTGGGAAGCAAAATTAGCTCTAAATCCAACATTTATACGTGAAACTGTCTTTATCCTCCATCAAGCAAAGGAGTGAGTTACCTGGCAAGTGAGGCACATGCAGAGCAAGGAGTTCGGACGGTTGTGTGAAACTTCCCCTGTCAGGACAAGGTTTGCTACAATTCATTCACTCCCCAGAAACAAAAATAACCCAATGTGTGCTTCTGTGCTGTTGTGCAGCTCAGCCACTCTGCCTATCACTTTCAAGTGCTTGCTGGAGAACAACCACGTGGACAGGAGGATCGCGCGCTTCGTGCTGCCCGTGGGAGCCACCATCAACATGGACGGGACGGCGCTGTACGAGGCCGTGGCCGCCATCTTCATCGCCCAAGTCAACAACTACGAGCTGGACTTTGGGCAGATCATCACCATAAGGTACAAACCACAATTCCACATGCTGGGGCTTGCTAGTCTGCATAGAGCCATGGAATCTGCTGAGCTGGAAGGGACCCATCAGGGTCATCATTTTGTTGAGTCTGAGGCACTACTCTTGTATGTAGCAAGAATGAAACTCATCTTTGCTGTTATCAAAGATGCATCCTCATAGAAGGGTTGTTTCCAAGTAAGAGATCAGTCACTGCTCAAAGAGGAATTGTAGTGGTCCTTTTTAATAGATGCATGTGGACACCAGGAAATGTGCTTCTGTTTGAAGATAACTGTCTAATTTTTGCTTTTAGGCAGCCCATTGATCACTTCTAGCATTGGAGCATTTTATTATTATTGGTGTTTAAAACACTATTTTCAACTTCACAACTGTTTTCAACTTGTGTCTTCAAGTGAAAGGAGAAGGTTAAAAAGCTGCAAAACTGAAAGTCTTATATCAAGTGACAGGGAATAGTGCATGCCGGGAAGCTCTTGCAGGATTAGGGGAAGAGGGAAGGAGGACAGATGCTACCATCAGGGCAGGTTTTCACAAAGATGTCAAGTCACTAAAATGTTTTCTAATTGTCTTCTCTGCTGGTTGTTAAAGCAGAAAGCTTCATAAACAACCATACTCTCAGTTGGTAGAGAATGTTATAGCTGTGTACTCCATCCTTGAAAGGTCTGTAATGGATCCAAAAGACTGGAAGATCCAGCTGAACAATTACTGCCAGAATAACTCCAGTGACTGCCAAAGAATTCCTCAGGGACTGAAACCTGCAGGTTTCCAGCAGGGAACAAATGATTATAAAAACATTCCTCATAGTCAGAGCTTTGTGCAATATATTTGAGATCTCCTTAACTACCCACCCACTGACCTCACCACTGCCCCATTTACACTGCTGGGCCTTGCCCATCTTCTGCTGGACCTGAAAATCTTCATGACAAGAAGAGGAGAGTGCTGAAAACAACCTCAGATGACAGCTGAGATTTGCTAATAGGCTTTTGGCAAGACCTCGTTGGACTACAAAAATAAAAAATAAATTGTGCCCATATGAGCTCTTGCTTCAGGCCTGCACTCTCTTTGAAAACTGTTGGAATGAGCCTGTGCTAAAATTTTGTCTTTTCTGATTTGGAATTTCAAGATTTTTTTTTTTAGCATGTCATGCTAAAACATGGCAGAGCATGAGCAGATATTACACACACTTTGAAGTAAAGAACAGTCATTTTAAAAATTAAGGAGAAGGGTGATAACAAAATGCAAAGAATGTAAGCTCCAACTTTTTCTTAGCAGAACCTCCTTTTATCTCTTTTACCCCCCACATTAAGTGCTACTACATAAGGACCATACAGAAGTAAACCAGTAGACTGAAAATACAAGTAAAGATTGAGAAAAATCCAAGAAGAGAAGAAAAATAAAAATATGCACAAATGAGGACGCTAAACAGGAAATCATGGTGGACTCAATTTCTAGATCTTAGTACTTTAGGACCTGGAGATTTAAAATTCAAATAATTCTGAATGCCAGGATATTTCTTCCAGAGGGGAAAAATTATTAGACAAATAATCAGTCTACTTTGCTCATAGTTTGTAAAATCCAGGTTAACAGTTTCTATCAATGCAAACATTGATGTAGCAGAGAAAGAGAGTAAAGATTTCCATCAACTGATCACCTTACAGAAAAAAATATCTACATTAAGGTAAAGATGGAAAGGAATAGCAGATGAGCTTGCTTGTAAAACCTTAGTTAAACACTCCTGGTTTTACTTCCAAGTAAGTCCTGAGACTTTGTGGCCTGATGTAAGAGGCAGAAAGCAGAAGCAGTCCTGATCAGACAGACAGTTCATAGCACTAACTGGAAAGGCTTTTAATGTTCATTATAGTTATCTCTTACTCAGCTCCTGAACTTCTGTCCCTTCTTATCTATGCTCTATTACAATGTTATTAGGATGTTACACAAATTAACTTTTGAAAAATTTAATTTTAGGTCTTTCCCCTTCCCTATCATACCCACATGCTAATGTGTCTTTTTATTTTAAAAACAGGGCTCTAGGTACAAATACTGTACTGGTACACTGTACAGCTGTAAGCAAGGGACTGGATAGCCCTGTGTTTCAGTTTCCATATGGGTGAATACACTTATCCTCATTTTCCATAGTAGGTTAATGAGACTTAACTGCTTTCCAAAAGCTCTGACATTCTTGACTGATGAATGCAGAGGATTACCAGTGTAAATGCTTTCTGTCATCCTTTTACAACTGTCAGCATTTGTTCTTTGTCTTTCTGCTGGATGGCCTAGCTCTTGGAAGTCACTAGTTCGGTGGAAATGAATACAACCAGTCACTTTTGCTCCTGGAAAAAATAATTAAATCCCTCCCTTAAAAATAACATTATGAAAAAGAATGTTAAACTTGCCAGGTCTACTCTTGCCCTGGTCTCCCACTCACTTCTACTTGCCTGGCTGAAAGATTGTATGAAGGTCAAGTAAAAATACTTTCCAGAAACTGAACATGTACAGTCACATTCAGGCTTGCTTCACATTTAGATCCAAGTATGCAAAGCCATGTGCTGTGCAAGGGCTTCACCTCTGGCCCAGTCTCTTTACCCTTGGCCTAACCCTTGAAACGGATTGACAGTAAAGTCCCCAGGCAGGGCCAGCCACAGATTTGTGACCCAGAAGTGTCTGCTGGGAGCTCAGCTGCCAAGGACAACAACCATGAGTGGGGCTGGCAGACTCCTGGCACACAGCTCGGGGTGGCAGAACTGGCAGAACTCAGCCCACAGCCTGGCTGGCCCCTCTGCTCTGCACCTTTGATACAGGGAGAGAACAGAACTGCTCCACCGGTGCCGAGGCTGCAAAGGCTGAGGGTGAGAATTCAGCCCTGGGCAGACAGTCTGCCCTGTTCCTGCTGTCTCACCTGGATTCTGTCCACAAAACACTGGCACTTCCATGCATGGCTTGTGTAAGAGCATGGTTTAGAAACATGGTTCCTTCCAGAAAATAAAGCTTATTCCTTTCTTTCCTTGCTAAAGTATCACAGCAACAGCTGCCAGCATAGGTGCTGCAGGCATCCCACAAGCTGGCCTGGTGACAATGGTGATTGTTCTCACCTCGGTGGGGCTCCCAACAGATGACATCACGTTAATTATTGCTGTCGACTGGGCACTGTAAGTAACACAAAGCTCTTGTGGCTTCCATGGTGGCAATTTGGCTAAAAAGGCAAATGGTCTCCAGGGGTACAGTAATACAGATATATATATATATATATATATATATATATATATATATATATAAAAAAGCAAAGGAAGTGATTATGTAATTTGAAATGGTATTAACGTAGCCTTAGATTAAAAACTCTACTGATGTGGACATTATATTGAAAAAGACAAATGAAGGAGTTTAGATGACTCTTGGAAATATGTCTTGCATGGAAAGGCTGAAGAAATGGAGTCCATTTAGTCTAAAACCAGAGCTGAAGAGGTCACCACAGCAGCTTTTTACATAGATAAGATTGTCCAGAAGAGGACATTAATAAATCTTCACATTCACAGGGAGGGAAGATGAAAAACTAGAACAAAGTACCTACTTCAACTGAGATCCAAAAAGAACTTAACTTTTATGTAGAAGGATAGTCAGGCAATGGAAGTGGCTGCACACAGCCGGGCTGGATGATGATCTTCAAGACAAGTTTGAAGGTTGAGGCAGACAAATGTGCTTCAGGGGCAACTCTGGCACCTTGCCTTGGGCAAGGATAAGGGGCCAACATTCCTAGGAAACATGGTTTGCCTGCACTCCACTTATCAGCCCACTGACATTTCAAGGCCATCATCTCAGAGTAGTGAAGCACTCTGCAAGAGACCTGAGCCACTGCTAAAGCCAGCAAGTAGCACTGCCACCACTGGCAGCCTGGGCCACAAGAGCCATGGCAGCACGGTGATGGTGTGGGCTGTGTATGGCTACTGCTGCTGCAAGCCCAGCACAGTCAGCCTGAGTGCTGGCACCACTAATATCTTCCTTTCACCATGATGCAATTCTGTGCTCTCTGATTTCAGTGCTAAAGAGGCAGCGCCTGCTTGCAGCCCCCAGGTTTGCAAGTGCAGCTGTTCTATAGAGAGGGCACTTTGCTGCATCCCCAGTCACTTAACAGCACAGCAGGGGCTGATACTTAACACACTCATGGTGAAAGGGATTTGTGTCACTCATGAGAAGAGTCACTTTAAAAATTCTTATGAAGTGGTTTATTTGAACTCTCAACTTTCATGTAAATGCCAATGAATCAATCAATTTTGAATAGTTTAGGAAGATGAATCATAAAATACTGATCCCTAGCTCATTAGTATGTCAATTAACTGTGTAACCACAAGAAAATGTCCAAATTATCTTTATTTAAGCTATATAAAATATATGTCCTTTAATATAGGGAGTTTCATTGCATCAGGGTTCTGTGTAAATTGTGTTACAAGTCCATTTGGTTATATATCCTATTTTAGTCAACTTTCAGCCACTTTTTTTTTTGTATGAAGAATTGTGAGAAAAAATATTTTCTGTCCAGTGTAATAGAAAATTATTATTATTATTAGCATTAATAGGAGTCATGAATCTTGTGTTGTAGGAATATTTTAAGACTGTATTACAAAAGCCTTTTCCCTCCATATTGCTCAGTTTTTGCCCAGTTCTTGCAACATCAACATTTCACTGTTCTTCCAGTAAGCCTTCATGGGAATTAGTCTTCTTTTTGTCTTACACAACTTTTCAGAACAACACAGAAAAGACTCTTCAAGCTCTAGCTCCAGATGGTATTAAAAAGTGAGTAAGGAATAGACCCAGTTTTCTGTCTTTTGCAGATGACCTTTCAAACAAAAAGCATATTTCTGTATTTTGGCACTTGGTGGTTTCAAGAGCCTGCAGATGTAAAGTGTCAATGTGGTTGACACGGTAAATTTTTTCAGTATTAGTTTTGGAAGTCCTGGTGTATGAAGAATGCTTAAAGAAGGCTGGTTAGATGATCTCACGAGACTGAAATACCCATTACAATGCACTGCAGGTATTACAACTCTTAGGAAGCCATAACCTGTATGTGACCTTCATACCTCTAGCTAGTGCTTAGAGACATAAAGAAGAAAATCAAAATGTTTCCTAGCTCATTTATCAAACACAAGGTAAAAGTTTTACATCTTTATAATATTAATTACAGCTCAAATACCACTGACTCACATGTCTGCACAGAGAGAAATTTCACCAGCAGCAGGTTGGCCTCTCAGTGGAGAAATGCCAGTGGTGTGTGTTGTGATTCTCCTCATGCACAGTGCAGACTGCTCCACACACTGAATGAATGTGGAACACAACTGGTCAAACAACGTGCCAGGCAGTCCCTTTTCTTAGGAGTTTCAGTGTGGAGCCCCGTTTCCTTGGAAAAATCCTGTCTTGAAAAGATGCTAATTAGTGCTCAAAAGGGAACTCAAACTCTTGAGCTCTGCTCATACAACTTCTTCTCTACCACAGCTGACTTGTTGCACAATCCAAAATTCACAACACTGAGTATCTTTCCAAGAATCACTATTTGATAATCAGGAAGGAAAGAAGTCAATGTGTAACAGGAACTTTTATCAGTGCGTGCTGTAACTGCTTTATTTCCCTGTTTAACATGTTCTTGTGGAAATTTTCTTCAAGGCAAAACCCAAAATCAGAACAGCAGGAATTTTAAAAAATTGATTAAGCAAACAAGTGTAGGACTGGGTCCTGGAGTCAAGAACCATATCTAGGTGTAGGCTGTAGAATATTATTGCTGAAGTTACTAGCAGTTGCACATACAATTTAGTAACTCCACACACAAATAAGCTTTCATGAAGGAATTTTCATAATTAAGCAGGCAAATGCATAAACATTTATATGCGCTGAGTACTTGCCTAAAATATCTGAAAAAAAATCAGCACAGAGTTTCAATTCTTTTCTATATTAAGATACAGGATCAAAAATCTGGGCAGTGTTGATATTGGACTGTCACTGACTTTAATAAGCCAAACATCTGGAGATTTCTGAACCTCCATTTTAAAACCTACATTTATAAATTAAGTTACTAATATGACAGAGTTTTCAGATGTATATGTTTTTCTTGGAAAAGACATGATGTATTTCAGACTTAAAAGCTATATCATCTATCTGAAATTTCATCAATTTTAACTATAGGTTCCAGGATGATTCAAGTGTAACACTTGTCTTTGTGTGACAGCCAGTTACTTTTGTCTGTTTACAATTTTAATAGATTTATGTTTTAGACACTGGGCAAAAGGTGTAAACAGGGAAGAAATCCCATAAATTAATAAAAGAAAAATAGTTCAACTATATATACTATATATACAAATATATATATATACTACATATACAAAATACTGTCAAGCATACAAGTTTAAATTGGAAAAGGTAACTGAAAATGAAGAATCTTTAAGAGCTACTGCATAGCCAGCATAAGAGCCAAAGTCACCACAGGTTTTACAGGAATGAACATTACTTAAATACGGTCAGTGGCTCCTTGGTTTGTGAGTGTAGTTACGTAGGAATCTTGTGAATTATTTTGATTGTATCCTGCCCATTCTACCAATACAATAATCTTCTGAAGTATCACTTTGGTTGCTAAGATTGGTACCATGATCACTAATATAAGGGACTGGTTGTGCTGGCTGATCTCTGCTTTTACTGATTTCAGACATTTGCAGCACCAGTCTCCAAATCAGGCCATACTGCTGGAACTCAACATACAAACTGGGACAGAAATGCAGGTGTGATGTGCAGTTCCACCTTTTCAGGCCTGAATCAGCTTGCATCTCTAGGGGAACACAGCTGCTCCACTTAGCTCAGTTCACACAATCAAGTGTGTGGCAGCACAACACACCAAGCTCAGAAAAGGCTGGAAAACCCAACTGAGCTGCTCAATAACTAACGGATGCTTGATACCAAACTTCTTAACATTTCTAAACATTTTATAGCTCATAAACCCAGCAAAACTGGCTTTCAGGCATAATTACAGCTGATGGAGGCACAGGAAAGTACCCAAAGAGCCAACACCTTACCTTTGCTGTTTCATTTTCCAGAGACAGGTTTAGAACGATGATCAATGTCCTGGGGGACGCGCTGGCTGCTGGGATCATGGCCCACATCTGCCGGAAGGAGTTCATCAAGGATGGTGACGAGGTAACCGCACTGTGAGCCAGGGTGTGCTGTTCCATGGCATAGAGCCTGTGAGCTCCCACATCTGGTTTCTCCAGTTTACAAAAGGTGTTTCAGAGCGAGGACAGAATTGGGCAATTGGCAGCTGAATTATGGAGAGGCAAAGGTATCCATGCGTGTGTATATGCATAATCAATGAGCTCACATCAAAAGCAACTACCCTGGGCATTGCAAGCCCCTGAGTCAGTATAATCTAAGCTACCCTTAAAACAATTTTCTTTCCAGACTAGTACAAGCACATGACTCCATTCTAGACTTCATTCTCAGACATCTTCATGTTTTCTACATTTAATAGAAGCCCTTCTTTACAGCTTTGCTTTTCTTCCTCTGTATCTTATTTCATACAGCACACATATCTCTGTATTCTGCCCCTGCCTCCTTCCACTCCTATGCATTTTTCCTTCCTCTTTGGCATGCATAATTCAGTCTTTCCTTGTAACAGGAACTCCTCACATTCTTCCTTCAATCCTTGACAAAGGAGATTCCTAATTCCATGAGCCCATCAGATTTGGAGGAGCTAATTTCCAACCATTTTAGCTCATTGCAGACTTTCATTACCTTTCTTCCACAAAGATAGAATAGTTCATGCAGGAACATTTCTTCATCAGGACTAATCTTCACAATACAAGTTTTATTTCTGTGCATCATCTGTAGTGTTCCACACAAATAACAAAGTTTTGTTTCTATCATTATTTCTTCCATTCTACAATTTTGTGGTCAATCCCATTGATTGGGATCCCCTTCCTAAAACTTTCATTTAAAATTCCTGCTCTTTGAAATAGCATGTAAAAAGACAGATAGTGTCCTCTGAGGCAATTAGCACCTGCAGTAATTACTGATGAGAGGATTAGGCCTGACTATAGGGGCTACACATGCAGCTACCTACAAACCCCCTAAAATACGACCTATGGGCAAGGTAGGTCATCCGTTACAAAGCCAGAAGTGTAGGCTGAGCTCCTGCATAACACAGGACTCCTGACATTTCACTGCTGTATTTAGAACTCAGTCAGAACTTAAGAAGAGATGCTGCAGTAATATGAAATCCCTCCTGAGGGATTATTTAGTCATCTGCGATGAGATTTTTCTTTGAATCATGCTCTGTAATGGTATTAAAATATACTGTTAGTCTGCCATATATTTTGGCTGCATAATTTGTGCAGTTAGTAATATATACCCAAAGGCCTTATTTTCTCAGCTGCAAGCCCACCTCCTTTCTTTGCCAGTATTTACGTCTTACTTTCCCCATCAGAATCTGGTTTGATTTAAAGAACACTTCCACATTTAACTTGTGAATCAGTTAATAAAATCCCCTTTATTTCCTTCAAAAGAGACAAAACTGACGAGACAGGAGTTGTTTTACTGGGTTAGAAGAAAGGCATAAGGCAACAACAAATGGTTGTTGGTGTATTTAATTGCACCCAAGAGCAAGCACTGTCCAGAGCTCAGCACAGTGGCCATTGAGAGTCTGTACCTTTTGAAGTGAGCTCTGGAATTCTGGTCTCTGTTTACCCTACTTGTATCATTCTACCAATGGGAAGCAGTTGTTACCATGAGTGTAAGTTCAATTAGAGTTGTGACAGAATTTGCATTTTTACAGAGACTCCTTTACTTCATGCCTTAGTGTATATGAGAAACAGCTTCTGGAAGTCCATGGGGGCTCTATATAATCCTGCTGAATGTAAAGCAGCCCACAGGCTTTCCAAGTAAAAATTCCCTTCCTGTTGTATATAGCAATCAGTGGCAGTATTCCAGATCTTAATGCTTTTCACATAGGTGCCATTGATCTGTGAAACTAAGCCTATTAACATCCATCAGATTGTGGCTTACCAGAGGAATGGCTGTGTGAAGACCATGAATGAATCTCGTGGACCAGAAACAGTGAAAGAGCTGCAGCACCATATACCCATACAAGTGGAGCAAGAAGAAACTCCAGTGGAGAATCACACTAAGAAATCCAACAGTAAAGACCACTGCACTATTGAAATAAATGAACTAGAAACAAATGTGTGACTGCTACACTCAGAGGTATCTCACACCCCAGTGACCTGATGCCCAATCTCTACCTCACAGCTGGAAGAAGGACTCTCTGCCTTGAACAGGAAAATGTGGACTTATTGCCACCCTGCTTGTACTGGAGCTAGGAGTCCAGCTGTGAACGTCACGAAAGGCACACAGCTTGCAAGAGACATGGGCTTCTTTAGGTGGAAGATTTTACTACTGAAAAATTAACTAATGGACTGCTACTGTTTTATTCTGCACTCACTGACTTCAATATAGTATTTGACACTCCTTTGGCTTCCTTTTTTTTAAAAGCTTTTTTTTTTATTTGACCCTTTTTGATTTTCTAACCAAAGCCTTTTTTTGTGAATCTCGGTAATTACCAACACTGTAGAATTTTTGCTATGTGAAAATGTTCCACCAAAATTGCTACAGATACTAATTTTGTCTCATACTCACTAAATGTAGAGTTTGTGCTTAGTTTTAGAACAGCAGTAAGAAAATCACACTGATTTCCTGATCTCAAGGTGTTACATCTATTCCTAAATAACAGTGCAAGCACAGGGGAAGTAAAGTGTGCATTTGTGAAAGAAAGGTCATTAAAGGAACTGTGACAGACAGCTTTCAGAGACAGGCAGTCAAGTGTGATACCTAACACAAAGATTTCCTAGGTCACTGCAGAGCACAGTTTGCCTTCCAAGTGCCAGATTTATTAACCTTTTTTTAACCTAACTCTTCAGTAAAGTCAGTTCCATGCACATGCAGTGGCAGAGGTGATGTGAGCTCTAATCCATAAGCACTGGTGCTAATGTATCCTTTCCTGTAACCTATAGGTTGTTCTACTGTAAATATATGTTCTACTGTGTAAACTCAAAGCTCAAGCTCATGAATGATGTGCTGCGTCCAAAGGGCAGACTGAACACAAAGTGGGACCTGACCATGCTGAGTTAAAATGGGGTTTTGTGAGGAGTTTGCTGTGGAAACTGCCCCATTATTTCTCATAATTCAGTTGACAGTCACTCCCTTTCCACTGTCTACTGAATCTTTCATTTACAGTAAAATCTGCTGCATATGTTTCCAATGTTTGTGATAGAGAACATTTTTAATAAACCTGCCATTTAAAAACAGGCTGTCTGTGCACTTCTGCTATTAGTGTCTTCTTATGTCTCTGCTAAAATAGAGAGTGGAAGTGAGGAGACCTTTTGAAAATTTGGGATTTGATCCAGAAATTACATACCAGCTCATACCAATACACTTGATATATTATATTTAGCTACTTGTGGCATAGCAGCTTGAGATACCATGTGCCTGGTATGCTAACATGCTCTTCTCATCTGTAAGGGAAAAATAACCCAGTCAAAAAGGACAATTTCTGCATTAACCAGAAGCAGAAGTGTTTCATGCATTAGTTCATTGCATATTCAATGCATCATTCATTCATGATTAGTGGTTTTCCTGGGATGTACACATTCACCTCTTCTTTAAGGGCTCCTGTTCAGACTATTTCTTATATCATGCACTGAATAGTTGCTCAGAACACTGTAGTATAGGTAGTTTAATTACCAAGCAGTAAAGCCAGAAAGAACACATATAGGTCTTCTTTGTAGTAGAAATTATGCATTATTTTGTAAATATGTACAGTTAGTAACTGTTTTCCTGATTTGACCCTAGAGTGAAAACAACAAACTCAGAACACAAATAGGGAAGAACTGAAATGATTCAGAGCAGTTTGCTCCAGAACAAGTCCAGTAAAGGATCTGCTCTGCAGAGTGTCACAAGAATGAATGACTGGGGAGAGCTGAGGATGGTCTGTGCCCCTCTGAATGGGCAGAAGCACTGACTGACAAACACATCTGATCCTGTTCATCTCAGCAGCACTGCAGCTCCTGGAGGTCCCCTCATCCCTCCCTCCATTCCTGCCTGCACTGCCTCCCCTCCTCTCCCAGCTGTACAGACCCAGTTATTTATGAGGCCAGACAAAGAACCAGATGAGAAGTATTTTTAATTCAAACCAGTTCACATATGTTTTTAGCACAGTCCTGTACAGACAGTTGTGTCAACACAAGTGAAGGGGTGATGCAGGGACAAGATCAAGAAGCCAGGGATGAAACAGGGTAAGGCACGTGGACCAGGCAGGGTCTCTGTGTGCCAACTGTGCCCACAAAGGAAACACAACCGAAAGTTTCAACTTCACCCAGTCAATTACAGCTACATGAAGTGATAGTATAATTCTGTCAGTCATCTATCAGTTTTTACAAGCACTTTGCATAGATAAAAAAGAAGAAGAAAGATGCCAAGTGGATCCAAGATTTGGAACAAGTAGTCCCAGGCTAAGTGGTTTAGGAGAGTCTGCCCACACACCATGCCACTGTGCCAAGCAGAAAGTGCTCCCAGCCTTACCACCACCTTCTAGCACAGCCACCTACAACCTTTGGCTAACTACAAGTGCAAATCCTTTTGTCCCTTTCCTGAGACAGCTTACTTGGTGTGACACTTCTCAGTGCAGTCATGGCTCAAGAGGTCTAAGTCAACTCTTGTGCTTAAGCAGCTCCCAGAAGGAGAACTTCAAACGAAATAAAGCACCAAAGAGCAGCAGTCAGTTATGCTTCTCAAGTCCTGCACAACAAAGAAAACCACGATTTTGCCCATTATGCTCTCACATGCAGGTAATGCGGGAGTCTCATGTTTGAAGGCATATTTTTATGGAATCAACAGGCTGGTTTAAAATCAGCTTTCTGCATTCAAACGCTACTTAAAGAGTGTCCAGTTCTGCTTTGCAAATTGGAAATGCATTATGTCTTTAACATCTTACTGTTTGGATTTTTAAAACTTGGGGTTTACAGCAATCTGTGCCTCCCATTTAGCTGGGAGAAAGGCAGTGGTCCCATTTCTCACCTGGCCTTTTCCATTTGTGGTATGAAATGCTGTAACTAGAGGCCTAAGGCACTTTGGGTCTTGGTTCTGGTAAATATGTGTTGCCTGGTGTATTGTGTCCTTGACTGGGGCACCTGACTGCTACTGCAGTCGTTCTGTACTGAACACAAGACAGCACTGTTAGCTGGGAGAGGTGAACACTGATGCTATGATAGTTTCTGATCATTTCTATGCTAAGTTTTCCTCCTGTTAGCTATTTTCTGTGTCTTGTGGTGTGTGTTGTCAAGCAGCTTGATGCATAGTGAAAGTATACTAGCAGTAGGTTCCACAAGATATTTGTATGCATGGGTCTGTTCACATTTTCCAGTTATAATCACACTTCCTTCCAACAAAAATAACAAAGCTGTTGATTATGAAGTTAAAGTGCAAGCTTTATTTTGGTAAATATGTTTCTCCTACTTTCAGAGCATAAAAACAAACATGTGACCTTTACAGTCTCAAAAAATTTATATTAAAAAATCAATCGACCACTCAATCACTTATTACAACAGTTTGCATGGTATCATTTCAAGCATATGTGGAAAGAACATATTTCTTAACTGGCAACGTTCAATCCTATTTTGAAGTTGCCTCCCCCTGCCAAACAAAAAGGGAATGTGGCCAATTAAAGTTTTCTAAAGGCACACTGGGGAAGAGTCTTGAGGAGGGAAAGAAGATAATTAAGAAGGGTGGTCCACTGCATACAGCTATAGAAAAAGAATTTGGGAAGTAACCCAAATTAGCACATATTTATCAGAAGCAGTGGTTTTATGCTTGTTAACTTGAAACTCCTTTTCTCTGATGATAATACTGAGAGGAAAGAAGCCACTGCAGATTATTGTGGCATAAAACATCATTAAAGACATATTAAAACAGGTTCTTGAGGATTTTGCCAATGCCAAGGAAGTTCTGCAGCATTGAATTGCTGTAATAAATCCTCGTGCAACAATTAGAACTGAGAGAAAGAGATACAACCAGAGCACTTACGTATCTCACTAATTCCCAAGAGCTTTTGGCTGCCAACCCAAATACAGAAGTTTATGGAACTAATAGTTATTCATATGCTCTGCTAGTCTTAATTGACTCTACTTAAATTATTTAATTGCACCTATTTGTGCCAGTTGAATATGAATCCTAACATACAAATATGATTATCCAAATAGTCAAAACACTAAATTGGAGTTGCCCACCCTGCTATACTAGCAATTCTATGGCACCTAGAAAAGACAGGAACTCTGTAACACCCCATTTGATTTGATGAGGTCTCGCTTTCAATTCTACAACAAACATCAATTTTAGTCTCTTTTTAACAACAGCAAACTGATTCATAATACTTTCAAAGCAGACAGAAAGCTTCATCTTCAAGCCAGATGGATAATCTTGGAAATTACCTCAGTCCTTTCTGTGCTTTCCATAAAAATGAGGTAACTATTAGCAGAAGGTGGTTATTGTGTGTGAGTAAAATGTGTAACCTGGGAGATGAAGTGAATATGGAAAACTCAGGCTGCCTTTGATCTTGCCCAACACTAAGCACACCGTGTCTGTGCCTCTGCTGAGCACCCAGGTGTGTTTTCCCAGCAAGAGCAGCTCTGTCACTACAGCCACAGAGACAGTGAGCAATTGCTTGCTTTCCCCTGCTGGCACTAAAGCTGAGATCACAGCCCTCCCCACCTGAAGACTAAGTACAGGGAGGAGAGAAAATAATGAAGGTTTTTCTACAGTGATGCTACTGTTACCTACCTTGCAGTGGGAGAGCACAGCTTTTTGCAGTAATAAATATCTGGCTTTGCTGCATTTGGAAAAGAGGCCCCAGAACAGACAAATTTAATGCACTCATTCACTAAGGACTGAGCTGAAACACATGTATTGAACTTCTCAGTTTAGCCTGTGATTTCACCTACAACAGAAATGAGAGACACTCAAAATTACATTCCTCACTAACTACTCTGGAGCATACTGATTGATATTCCTGGAATTTGTAAGAGGGTTTGTCCCACAAAACCCCAAATGGATTAGATCAATAGAACAGGAAGGGTGGTCACTACTTAAGGTCAGGTTCGTTATTCACTCAGACTTCCCAAGTGACCACAAGAATGCAGAATGCAGAAGTGACCACAAGAATGAGGGGTTTGCTTCCCCTCTGTAAACAGAGAAAAGGTCCTTTCTAAATCAACAGGGTGATGCATGGTAAGGATAAGTGAGCTGAAGACTGAGACAGTTACATAACACAGTAAAGGGGGCTCATGATTACCTTGGATTAGCCACTTCTGTCTCTCTGGAAGCACTACTCACAATAGTCACAGGAATTGCCAGGCTTCCATTCTAAGTGACAGAACCTCAGATGCCATCATTTATAAAGCAGCAACAGTTGCATCTCTTTTGCCCAGAAGATGATATATGGGAATAGATTTGGCACAGCTGAGACTTCTGGCAGATTTGTGTCACAGGGTATTTTAGAAATTTTACAGGCTGTCAAAGTGAAATCATAGCAGTCTGTTACTGAGAGTGGTATTTTGGGGAACGAGTACAGGAGGCTTCAGAAAGACAAGATGGGGAGTATGGTGGGTGAAGAGGGAAAATGTTCAATCACTTCTGCAATAGAATCAAACCTTTCCCTGCTGGCTCCAGGACGAGATGGAATCAACAGCTGGAGCTGTATGGAGGGAGCAAGGCATCCCTCTGCTCACAAAGCTCCTGTCCCCACGTGGCCACTGAAGGCAAGTCTGGAGATACCCACAGGCATCTGTGACTCCCTTCACAGCTGTCCTTCCTTCCAGCACAGAGCACACTGTCCAGCACAAGGACCAGCAAACTCCTGAAGAGTTTGTAACTGAATCACTATAAAACACTAGATTTCCCATTCCACTTGGAATTCCACTGGGATGTGCTCAGCTAGGTGATAGGTGTGCTTTACAGGTTCCATCTCTGGAAGTTTTGTACTGCAAGGTACAAAGAGTTCTACATCTGTTGCTTTACAATCGGCCCTCTTTCATCACAAAGAGATATCTGCATTTCATTTAGGAATTAAATGTATGCTTCTGTGTTTCTGCACACCACACCAGCTGAAAGCCAGGCTTTGACCCACCACATGAAACTCACTGTAGTTAATCACTGCTTTTGAACTTTCCTAAAAGGGATCTGATATCTCTAGACCACCACTCAGCCCCCAAAAAATAAGTATTTTAATAAGATGGAAAAAGCAGGGGAAGCAAAACAAGAAGTGTTTTATGTTCACAGCTATCTCATATTACATCTGCTAGAAAAACTGCATGGGCTAAATGGCAAAACCAAAAGAAAAACAAGACTGACCTTGAGATGTTTCATTATGATTTCATTGCTTCTAGTGGTTGCATTGGGTTTTACCACTAGGCTATTAAAAACATGTGGAAAGTATACAGAACTAAGTCAAACTGAGCATTTTCAACCCTTCTTTTTTTCAATTTAAATACTTTCATATTTCTTTAATGAGTTTTCCTGAAAACAAAGTGCAGAGATTTGGGTAGTCTATATTGATAGTTAATCAGTATAATCTTTTTTTAGAATAAATAATCCACTTTTTTCAATAAAAGAAATAATTTTTCTGACATTAATCTTTCCTAACCACATATCTGGGGAGGGAGGAATCAGGATGGACAGAAGGGTGTCACTCCAGCACTGTGGTTGGATCTAGCTGTAGCAGGAAGTTCTGAAAGTTTAAAAGCTCTGCAACTGGGAGAATTTCCACAGCTCCTTCTCAGCTGTGGTCTCCACACTGGTGCTGAGCACAGCACTGATGTACAGGCTCCACACCTCACCTTCTGCACAAGCACTCCAGAGTAAATTTCGCTATAGGTATTGAGAGGTGATCTGCATCCCATTTTGTTCATCCCACAAGTGGGAACAACCTGGAAGATTCACTTTGGTTGTTTCTGCCTGGTTTGGCATTGGGAGAGTCCCTTTGGTTCCTCCTAGCTGCTCTGCAGAGAGAGCAGGAACCACCAAAGTGAATATTCCAGTGTCAAACTGTCAACTCATTCAAGCTGTGGATGGTGAGGGTGCCTCAGGGTACAGCAACTCAACTCTTCAGCACATCAGGGAAGTGCTTTGAGTTTTATTCCACTGCTGCATTGCAATAAACAGACCCAAAACAGAAGTCTACCAGAAAGAACAGGAGACATCTAGAGTGTTACGTAAGTAAGCAAAGTTAATTTTAATCCTGCATAAAAGATAGCTCTTAAGAACTTTTTAAAGCTAATTCCTGTGATGACTGTCAACAAACAATTCTATCCCAAGTAACAAAATGAGCTTCATTAATTTCTTGTATGCAACTGGAGCTGAAAATACTGAAAATCAATACAATTTTTTATCAGAAGCAATGCTCTCAGCAGTATCATAATCATATGCTAAAAACAGATTCTGGAACTATCATGGGGAAAATTTGAGTAGCCTGTACAACTGTGCATTAAAACACTCTTTGCCTGATTCAAAACCATTTAAAGGACTTTCTTGATGGACTTTTTAATGTCCTTGGATACTACTGAAGAATTTTTATGGAAATACTTTGTATACTGGATTATTAGAACACATTTATCATCCATTGCCTACACATATATCTCACAGCTGGCAGGCTTCACAATAGCAGCATGAATCACAGCTACAGGGCACACCAATATTTTCCTCACTAAAGGCAATCGAGTTCTTTAGGGAATTTACTCACTGTTCTTGTATTAGCAACATAAAAACCAATTACAATGACCTCCAAAAATTAATCCATTAGAGAAGGAAATATTAAAAAAAAAAAAAACAAACACCCAAAAAACTAAGCTTATGTTATATAAGACTCTATAGATGTTTAAGTTTTCAGGATAACTATACCCAAATCCAGGAATCCAGACTCAACAACATTACACTGTAGAATGAAATCAATTAACAGGAAGCTTCCCAAGAGTCTGCTTCCCATCAAAAATTCTACTTGTAAAATATGTCTTTATTCTTGCTAAATAAGAATAAATTTCCCTAGGTTTTTCTAGCAAAATTTGCAAAAATGTTAGTGGGCTGAGTCAACATGGTGAGAAGGGGCATCATAAATTAAACTTAATTACCACCAGGAAACACTTTCAAGAGAGAACAATCATGAAGTTTTGATCAGACCCCTCCCAGTCCCTGCTCTGCATGGACCACTGGGGAGCAGAAGAAATAGCAGTGGGGTCCCAGGAAGGAGGATACTTCCCATTCTCATCCACTTTGCTAATGCAGGTCCCCAGCCTCACTCCTGCATGCACTGAACGCCTGCTCAGGAAAAGTCCCCCTGCTCCTGCACAGCAGCAGGAGAGGAGGAGAGTTTTTGGCCACAGAGCCTCAGGAGCAACCCTGCCAGCTCAGCTCTTCAGCACCTGCAGGAGCTGGAGGATCCTTTCCCCAACTGCCCTTTTAATGTACAGTCCTGAAGGATTTATGAGAGCTAAAATAAATAATCTCCAAGTCCCAAAAGCAGCGATTCTTCTTGAGTTGTTGAGCAGATGCAGCAGCTCTTCGCCCTGGCAGGGCTGCCTGGCCCAGAGCCCCCGGTGAGGGGGACAGCTGCCAGCCCCAGGGAGCAGCTGCCAGCCCCAGGGAGCAGCTCCACAGGGACACTGTCCACTGCCAGGGACCCTGACACGCTGCCACATCCGCAGTCAGTTCCTCAGGAGCTGCCTCTGCTCCCCCAAGGGAGGCACTGGCAACCTCTGCCCCCACCACATCTCCCTTCGAATTTCATCCATCGTTTTTCTTCAAAGGTTTTGTTGTTTGTTTGTTTGTTTTTCCCATAGAAGTATAGAATCTTTGGATTGTAAGGGGATCTTGAAGATCATGTGGTTCCAATCCCCTGCCATGGGTAGGGACACGTTCCACTAAACCAGGTCGCTCCAAGCCCCATCCAATTCACCTTGAACACCTCCAAGGATGGGGCAGCCACAGCTTCTCTGGGCAACCTGTGCCAGGGCCTCACCACCCTCACAATAAAAAAAAAATTTCCTAATATCTAATATAAACCTACTCTCTTTCAATCAGAACACGTTCCACCTTGTCCTGTCACTATATGATCTTTTAAATTGTCTTGTCCCATCTTTACGAAAAAAATACTAGTTTTTTAACTATTTTTTCCTGCGAAGAGTATCTATATACTGTGTAAAGCACTGTGTAAAGCACTGTGTGCCCCAGTCCTCATGAGGGGATGGCCGTGGGGCGAGGATCCTGGAGGGTCGGGTGAGGGGAGAATGGCTGCAGAGCCCCGTCCACATGGCAGACACAGATGGGTGCCCACCGCCGGAAATAAAAGCTCATTATCCACCAGCTATTTTTGGCACCTGATTAATTTTTTATAGCTCTCAAGCTGCATTTGTACTCCTGTCGCTGTGAAAAATCATAGCTCAGAAAAATCCCATTTCCCCCCATTTTGTGCAGTATTCTCTGTAATGAGGAAACATGGCTTTTTTAAAGGAAAAACAGCAAATAAACTCAGACCTCAGGCTGCATACAGACCACACAGGAATACCAAGCATGCACAAATGCATATTTAGGGATAAAATTGCCAACTGAATGTTTTAGACTTCAAGTTTTCACTATTCATACATCTATCTCAGCCTTAAATCTCTTCTATTCTTTTTCACAAATCCAAGCAAATTACAGGAAGCTACATGAAAGCAATGTTTGTGTTGCCTCTTTGTAGCCTAAGAAATTGCCAACTTCCCAACTCCCATTTTCACTAAAGGAAATAATAAAATTAGAGCCTGTTCCTGGGTCCTGTTCCATACAAGGTCTGGATTGGATTTTTGGATGATGGGTACCACCCACAGTCAAAAAATATGTAGGCTTAGTCCCATGGACTTCTGATTATTCCTCAACAAGGAAGAAATAAACTACCATCTTGGCCTGACAGCATTATGTCCAATGTCATACGTGCTGACAATACCAGGTTGGTGAGGAATAAGGCCTGTGGCTCTCCCTCACCAACCTCTTACAGAACACTCAAAGAATCTTGGAACATTTGAGGCTTTTACTGGGTAAGAGTGGTGGTGTTTTTTAGGAGGGGGTTGCTGCTGGGAAACACTGCCCCATTTAAAGGACAGATTCATTGTGCAACTACTTGAAACAAACTTGGATAAGTGTTTCCTAATTTCACCTTTATACTACGTGCACCTTAAACTGTAGGTGGGTCTCCTTTGGCAAAGGCTGCTGCTTGCTAAAGAAGCTTAACGCTGCATGTGTCATCCTGACATTTTGGGCCTGATTCTACAGGTGCTAAAATGAACCTGCACTCCTGCACTCACTGCATCAGACCCTCAAGGGATTCAAAGAAGTCTGAGGCACATGACTTTTCACAGAATCTTAGTCCAAGGGACAGAAGTTTGAAGACAAACAAACAGTTATTCATAAAAGTACAAATCTGCATATTCTCAGCTTGTTCAGGAGTTTAATAAATTGGTCTTTTTCACAGAAGACTGGCAGAACTTTCACTGGTGTTTGCTGGAGATGGCTAATTGAGTTGAGTTACCTTCTGTAGATATTTTACATAGAAATCTATCCCAGCAGTCAGTTGAAAGGATATTTTATTGCTCAGCTGTATAGCTGATACTCAAAAATGTGGGGTTTTGCAATTTCTGAGGCCAGCTTTTACTTTTACAGGAAGCAATCTTTCCTTCTATGATTAATGAGTGTGTTGAATTGTCTAAGGTAGGGAACAACAGCTTGAAATTACTGTCATGGGAAACCAAAGGGAGAGAGTGGAACTGGATCTCCAGCAGGAAAACAGCTGCTAAAAAATTAAGCCAACTGTGTTTCCAAGTCAATGGTGGAATGCAGTATGCAAAACAACATGTGCTCAATCAGAAATCCTCAAAAGAAAAGACAATTTAGTCAAGCAGATTAGCTGCCTAAGATGAAGGACATTATAATCAACTGAGAAACTTGTACCTCTGTAGGTCTTCTTTTCCTTGGTTTCTTTATTTTCTACGATTCCAACAGGAGCTGAGAGCACTCAACATCATAAAATAAGGGAGGCTTTAAGGGAGTATGACAGCATGCACTGTCTCCAGACTTGAACTAATTTCTTTTGATACTTAATGGTTTTCTCCTAAAACAACCCACACTCACAAATCTCTTCTACACCATTACTCTCACTCCTGCCTCTCAGTGTGAATGAGATACACTGTGGAAAATTCTACCACATATATTAAACTTCATCCTGTCACTCCATCCTCTGATCACACCTTCAGAGTCATTCACCCAGCTGCCCCATGGGCAAACAACAGCAAGACAGAAATTTTACCAAAGCTCTGGAAGGCAGACATTTTATATATGTATTTATATATATATTCCCAAGAGCAATTGTTTTATCTTAAAACCTTTCTAAATCAGGAATATACTGCATGTTTTGGCAGTAGAATAAAATATTACGGGATCCAGCCTTATTTTGTTTTTCTCATCCAAATATACACATTGTTGTAACAGAGAAATAATTGCATCCAGAATTATCATTGCTGCTTGATGACCAAAATGCCTCATACACTGCTCTGCACATATTCTGCAAATACTCATCTGCCCTGGCCAAGAACAGCTTCTTTTGAGTGGAGGAAAAGAAAAGAGGCATAAACATGGTTCACTTAAAATGCAGTGACAAAAATGGCATTTGAAGGCCTGTGTTCAAAACAGTCCCCATATTGTTATTACAGATGGAAACAGTGAGGGAAGAGAAACAGAAGAAACAAAAGCCAGCTTTTGTGAGTTCCAGAGCAATCCCTTATGATCCTGGGTCTTGTATAAGATGATTTGGAAGCTTTGGAAAGGCATTCAGGGTCTCTCCCTGAATAAGGCACTGAAACACACTCTCTTCCATGAGCCTGGCCCAGTGCCACGACAGTTTCTGCATAATTCATTGCACGTTTTGCTAAGTGCTCTCTGCATATCTATATAGATGTATACACACAGACATATATGTATTTTTCCAAATGTTTTCCTGCAAAACAGAAAAATAAAATAAGTTACATGATAGAATACAGAATTCAGAATAAGACACAGTACCTGTTGACATGTCACACGTGCCCCAAAACTAAACCAGAGAGGCATTGATTTTGAATCTACTCTAAATCTGTAGAAATAAATTATTTCTTTTTAATATAACTCAGCCAGAAGAGCTAATGTTTGACTTCCCAAGTACCTTCTGCCCTTTTCAAGCCCCATCATCTTTTAAGCTTATTAGCACTATTCCTAGCAATTCCTTGTGTCATTCTCAGTGACAAAATGTTGATTAGGGACAAAACGATGTTTTTCCCACTCTTAGGTATCCAGAAGCAAAGAGCAATCCTTAACCTCATCATCTTTGAACACAAGATGCTTAAGAGATGCAGTAAATAGATCACTATTCTTATGAAAAGAATGGCTGTTCTTCAAATATCTTTGTCCCTGTATCTTTTTTTCCACAGTTGAAGAGAGATTCAGGCAGAGATGCTACTCTTTCCATGAGAAATACACTAACTATAACATTATTTTTCTCCTCCGAGTGGTCAGTGATTTAAATACTGCTTGAGACAGAGTTTGTAATCTAATGACACATTTAACAGACACCAATGGGTCTAATCTTAATGTGTCATCTATTTTCACCTCATGTCTTCTCCATCAGCAAGCCTCATAGTTTGTTCTTTGTTTTCCTTTTGAAGTAATTGCTTAAAAGTATCATGAAATACCTTTGAATTTTTTGTTATCAGAATTAGTGAAGAAGGACTTGCATCCTTACCAACTGTGTCTGCTGTGTCTATAAACAGAAGCCAATAAGAACAGTCCATTAAGCAGTCTGATAAAACAGATATATACTGTTTCATTTTACAAAATATTGTATTTTCAACCCTTTTTGATTTGTGATTCCCAGTCATGCTTTAATGGAAGTCTTTAAGTTAAGATACTTACTTGTAATGCTTCAATCATGTGTGTAAATTAGAATTATTTACACAAGAGTCTGAAAACTGGGGCCTTAATTTAACTCAACTACAGTTGTTACCTCCCATGTGATGGAATTGTGTGAGTTCACATTTTATCTCAGTTCTTCTTCCTCTTCCTCATCTTCCATTTCCTCTTCTGAGTCATCCTTATTCTTTGAACTGTTGCTGAATTCAAGGTTCCCTTCAATATCCAGTACCTGTAAGTGCTTCAGGTTTTGGAAGGTACTTTCTTTCAGTGCTCCAACTGCAATCTTATTAAATCTGAAACAAACAAAAAGGCACCCCTTTTAAAATAAACCCATTTTTATATACAACACAGAAATTAGGGGACTAAGAGGAAACCATCCTGCAGCTATTCTGCATTGACCCAAGTTATTCTAAGTTTACACTGACTCACAACAGCACTCTAGAAGTGCTGACTCCTCTGGATGGGGGAAGAAAAAAAATCATAATATTGGAATTCCTCCCCCACAAATTCTTTCTCTTGCTATTCTCTTTTCTCCTTCCCAGAGAGGAAGAGCATCTGCTTCACAGCCCATATTTTTAAGTATAACTGATTTTTCATAAAATTCTGTGTCATTCCTTGACAGTTTAATTCTTCACCTACTAAACTCAAACCAAAGTAACCCTTTAAACATAAAGCAACCATTTTTCAACTGTTGTTTGCATTTCCAGGAATACAAATAAACTAATCTGCAGTTTAAGAACCTGTCACATATGCTGGTCTGCTACTCCTGAACATGCTTAAAATTGTATTCTGTGTAATATTCCCTATGTATATTATTGTTTCACAGAACTGCAGTGATTAATGGCCTCCCATTAAAAATACGACTGAGCTTGGGTGGAGTTGCCTCCTGAATATGTTAGCAAAACTGTTTTGCAAATTCCTTTTTTCTTTATATAGAAATATAGAATGTGGCATGTGGTTTCTGGTTCACATCCAAGCATTCACTAAAATCTCATAAATGTGAGCAGCTGAATAGACAGACTGCTCTAATTTACACCAGACTTTGTAATTTTATTTGCTTGGTATGGAATCATTCATCCATAAAGGTATGCTCCAGAACTGTTCAGAACTACAGGGCAGTTTAGCTGCATATAGTCAAAATAAGACCATATTTAGTCTTCTGCAGCCTAGGCTTTTTGAACACAGCATTGGATCAGATTAATCCCATATTCTGTAGGGATCCATAAATTACTTCTAATTAATATTTTCAATAATATTCCATCAGATTAAAACGGACTGTATTACAGAGAAAGACTCCCTGTGCTATAAATCTCTGCTTCAATCAGTTGTTACTGTGAGTTTAAATTACATGCAAAAAAATGTCAGTATCTAACATCTACAAAAACAAAGTCCTCATCCAACTGACAAGAGTGGGAAAAAACCCAGCAAAGCCCCTAAACTGGGTTACGTAACTGCCACAGTTGCACCTTGTCACTTGTTTCTGACAAAGCTATCAAGGGAATGCACACAACTCCAAGATTAGTCACACACACCTCACTGGAGGGGGATTTTGTCAAAGCCCATGGCAAACTGGCACAGACAAAGCTGCACTTCTACAAGGGGACTGTAAACTTTCGGCTCACAGCTGAATATTGGAATATGACATCATGTAAAACATTAATTGCCCAGAATTACTGGCATGCCCAATCCATTCTAATAAGCATAGAAAAGACAAGCTTTCTAAAAAGAGCTTATTATGTATATCCATGTAGTTTCTGAGTAGATAAATAGAGATTTGTCACATATTAGTATAAGCCAAATATGCTTGTTCAGAAAACAAGGATTTTAAGTACTTTCTAAAAAGTAAGCAACAATAAAGGAGAAGAAATGTGTTGAAGTGGAAGTTTGACCTTACCTGAGGTAAATCCCCTTTATATTTGGTGTGGATTCAAAAGCATTCTCTGAAACCGTTGTGATCTTG
The DNA here is from genome assembly GCF_050655825.1 of Lonchura striata. Taxonomy (NCBI): domain Eukaryota; kingdom Metazoa; phylum Chordata; class Aves; order Passeriformes; family Estrildidae; genus Lonchura; species Lonchura striata. Next base: position 5,884,167 of record NC_140710.1, read on the forward strand.
TTGTTCTGGAGATAGAGATATTCCAGAGATTCTGGCAGGCCTAATGGGATAGATGTCAGTTGGTTGCCAGCCATGTCTAGTGACTGCAAGGAAGAGACAACAATATTTAAATATTAGAAACACACCAGAAAGAGAATTAATTTTGAAGTTATATTTATTATAGAATAAACTCATTTAATCTACCTCTAATTTGCAGCAAGGTAAGTGTGGCCAAGACAATTCTAGTCTCTTACACTCCTATTGAGCATCCTGATTTCACATGATATGTCATGCTGGTTTGTTTCAGAGTTCCACCATTTCTTTATCTCTGTCCCCAGGCATTAGCCCATGTCTGTTTAAGTAAATTTAAAACAGGCTGGGTTTCAGATATGCAGGAGAATTCCTTGGCATCTGCTACTGCAAAAACTTCACTGGCTAAGGATGGTGATAGGTACAGTTACACATAAAACCATCTGGAAATATTCTAATCTGGAGAATGTATGAAGAGAGCAGGACTAAAGGTCATGGTTGTTTCTCAGGTTAATTTTATGCAAGATAATGGATCAATATAAATGTTTTATCCTGTATTGTAGTATTTTCATAGCACCAATCTGACACTATTTACCCACTACTCAAAGCCACACTTCTGCAAACAATTGTCCTCATTCCAGTGTTTTTATTCCTCACATAATGCTAGTCTGGAAAACAATTATCATAGAACCATTGAATTGTTTAGGTTGGAAAAAAGCTTTAAGATCATTGACTCCAACTGTTAACCCAGAACTGCCAAGTCCATTATGCAAAGGTCTTGCTTTGCAGTTGCAGAGTCTCCAGTGATTTCCATGGAAACAGTGTGGACTTAAGCATTTACTAAGTATATGCATAAACAGGATCTTTATGGATGGTTATTTGGCAAATTCACTCCACTGCAACAACTCAGAAACCACCTGCACAGTTAAGCACTTAATCATAAAAAGGATTCAGCTGGAAACAACCAACTAGAAGTAATGCTGTTCCAAAGAAAAGCAACAGCCATAAATGCCCCATTAGTCCAGCAGAACTTTAAGTCTGTGCTATTATTAGAACCCTGTTTAATGGCAGTGGGGTTTGCTGTGGGGATGGCCAATGGCCTCTGGCATTACACCGACTGCAGGGGAGGGAGAATAGAACAAAAGTTCCACATAATTGTGAATCAGGACCTTTGAGAAGGAAAGCTTGTCATTCCAACCAGCAACTCTAGCTGCCCAAACAGGCTCATGACCCATTTTTGTTTGAAAATAAAACAACCTACATTTTATTACTGTACTGCAGAAAAACAATCCCAGCCATCTGTAATTTTCAACAGCATCTTCCTTCCAGACTGCTTTGCATGTTAAATATATTTGCTCACACACTTATCAGTGAAGCACCAAACAAATGCAAAAGGTATTATTAAAGCCAGGGACCAAATCTGCAGCTGATGCAAACAGCTCTGCAGACACTGTTGCTGCATTGCTGATTGACATTAACTGAGAAATAAGCTATTGGTTATTCCCAGACACAACAGAAAGGAAAACATTCCTATAGATTAACATCAGGATTGTCTGAAAACACACTGGGGGCCAGTGTGACATATGCTGCATGTCCTTATCCCTGATCTGCTGTGAGATGTGCACACTTTGCCTGTGCAGTGACCTGACCATATGCCCCTCCATGGCTGCTGTGTGACACAGGCAATACCTTTCACTGCAGGAAAGGAGCCGTTGCCTAAAAGGAAATGCAGACAAATCCTTCAGCCAGCGTAACAATTCTGAAAGGTCATTTTGCTCAGCACAAATGTGATTGTTCCTGCCTGCCTTATGGTTTGTGTTTAACTTTCTCCAACAATTAAGCAAATGAGAAGAGTGCTGATTGAATCCAGACTCCAAGCTGCTCCCCAGGTGCCTTAGCCAGCTGAGCTGCTAAATCCTACAGCTTGTCTTGTCTGACTCTAAGCTGATGTGGGGGCTTTGAGAATTAAGAGTGTTTTTGTTTATGCATTCCTTCCTCCTGCTGTCTCTATTCAGAGCTGATTTAAAATCTTTTGGGAGACGAACTATTTGAAAGGCCTAATTTCAGTTTTAATGACAACATTTATTGATGTTTTTTTCTGAAAATATAGGACACTGTCAGGATTCAAAAACAAAGCTGGACTGGCCAGGAATGGAAGGTACCCATCTCTGGCACAACAGCACATAATTTCTACTCTAGAAACAGAGTGTGTAGCACTTAAAATGCAACCCCAAAACACGTGGATCAACTACATTTAGTATTGGTGCTACATAATTTGATTTAGGCAGACAGATGAGGATATCGGTATCACTAAAACAATTAAAGAAGGTAGTGTTTCTACCTGAAGACTGCTGAGTTCTCTCCATGCTCTTGAATAAATTGAATTTACTTTCAGTTTATTGTTGCTCAAATACAGTTCCCTCAGCTTTGTCATCCCAGACAAAGTCCCTTTTGGGATGATGCTTATCTCATTCTCCTTCAGCTTCAGAACCTGCAAGTTCTTTGGAAAGCCAAAAGGCACCATGTGGAGATTGTTTCCAGAAAGATCCAGAGACTTCAGTTGCCGCAGTTTACGGAAGGCCTCCCGATGGATCTGGGGACTTGTGAGCTTGTTGTAGCTCAGGTTCAGCTCTTCAAGGAAGTAAGTGGTAGCAAAGTCATTCCTGTTAATCTCTGAGATCTGGTTATGAAGGATCATCAGTGTCTTCACTCGCCGGGGCAACCCGCTGGGGATCCTTTCCAGCATGTTGTTGTACAGATGGACAGTGTGCAGCTTCTTTAAGCCCTGGAAGGCTAAGGGGTGAATACCTCGAGCTTTTAATTTGTTATTGTGGAGCAGAAGGTACTCCAGGTTCTTAATTTGGGTCAAGACATCTCTGTCAATCACCTTAATTGCATTCTTCTCCAGGTGCAGGAGGACGATGTTTCGAGGTAAACCACTTGGGATTTGTGAGAGGTTATTGCTGGACAAATCCAGATATTCAAGACTAGACAATTTCCTTGGGAAAGCAGGAAAGAAAATACTTTGATTCTTCAAGGTGAAACAATAACCAACTTGCTCAAAGATTTCACAATCTTTGCTTTAGAGCCTTTTTACTCAGCACAGCTCCCACTACTGTCTGCCCTTTTCTGCCTGTGATATGAGTTATGTGGACACCAAAACAGGGAGCTCCCATATTGCCATTAGGGATTAGGACTCGGCACTGCCACTGCTCCCCCGCCACACTAGCAAGAGAACATGCCAGAGTCCACAGACACCCAAACGGCCACTGACCTGAGGCCTGTGGTCAGTTTTGCAGTCCCAGTTAGAAACATATGAGCAATTTCAGTAAACAAATACCACAAGGAAAATGCCATGGGAGCACCACCAGAACAGTTTAGCTCCCAGTTTCACATAAACAAAGCCTGAGCGTGAGTAATTTCCGTCTCTCTTGAAGTATTTGCTGAAAGTGAAAGGCAGGTTTGCTTTCTAGATGATGAAATGTTACTTTTATGAGAAGCAGAAATGCTAACTTAGTGTCCTAGGCTAAGGTAGTGAACTTCTCGTGACCCTTCAGTATTATGGAAGTGAGTCAGGGCTAGAGCTGCTTTGTGTAAGCTACTGAATCTGGATTCCACGGTCTCAGTTGAAGCTAAATTAAATCCTCAGACCAGCCACTTATACCAACTGGATGTGGATCAATGGTTGTTCCACAGCCAGGACTGAGGAACCCTGTATTCCCTTGAATTTCAAGTCAGTTTCTCAGTTCAAATTAGAGTTTTAATCTACTTGAGGCGATATAACCCATTGCAGATGACCAGAAAGTTTTCAGGAAACAGGAAAAATAATGTGTTACAGACATTACTTACTGTTTACTACACTGCTGTTCCAGCTATCCAAGCATGCTCTGAATGAACAAATATAATCTTTAGGTAAAATGCTTCACTGCTGCCATTTGTAAGGTTTCCCCAGGATGGGAATATCTTAACAGAAATTATATGTCCAGCATGACCTGGAGGTGGACTCAACACAGATATAGTAAACTACTAAGGGAGGTTTCTGGGAACCAAAAATGGAAAAGGAAAGCACACAGTTTGGTACATTTTTGTGTCTGGAGATCAGGAGGGTTTACAGAACTAAATTATGGGCAGGATCAATTGTGTGGTCTGGATTTTCAGGTAGAACAAAGGCAGCATTCAGTGTAAGCAGAGAAAAAAATGTTAAATTTTGAAGTGCTAAGTCCCAGGCTAAATCTAGGACAGCTATAGGCTATTTCTGATGCACCAGTTGGTAGGAAAGCTTTTGCAGCCATCTGGCTCTTGAGCAGCACCACTGCATCCCTGCCTGCTCCAGCAACCACCTGCACTGTGGTACAGCTGGGCCAGGGGAATGCACAGCTGTGTGTCTGTGGCTGCTTTCAAGCCACCTTCACAGAAAGTAGCTCCAGTGAAGATGAAGGTCTGTCTTTAATGCCCAGCAAAGTGCCCTAGAAACTGGAAAGTCCCAGGTAACCTCACTTTTGACTGTTTTGGAAGAACAAAGAGTAGCTTTCAATGTTGTTCTAGGTGGCTGTTCCCAGAAGGGACTTAGTACCTGGTGTGACTGGGTCTGTGGCAGGCAGGGAGTGGTGCAGTCTAATGTTCAGTGTTCTGCCTTTTGTATGAAACAATTCTGCAACCACTCACCCAGACCTTTGCTCTTGAATGGCAGCATCTGCATCTCAGCAGTCAAATGCATAACATCATCCAGCTTTTAATTACTTTCTACTGTGTCCTTTGTTCAGTAGATGCATGACTGTCCCAGAGAGGGCAGACAGACAGAGAGGTATTAAGTGCACATCTCAGTCTCACCAGAAAGTTTCATTGTCCATTCCCTCATTTGACAAGTAGTTATTCTGCAAATACAGCTCCCGCAGACCGGCAAGCTCGCTGAAGGCTCCTTTGGGAATCTTCTCCAGCTTGTTGCTCTAGAGTCACCAAAAGCACAAAGCACAGTATTTGACATGAATCAACACAACATTTGGGTTCTGTTCAACTAGCATGGGCAATTAAACTTCAGAAGGGCTAGACATGAAATATTTAGGGGGCTTTATAATGTGATGGACAGACTGGACCAGACTCATTTGTTAACTAACATAAAGTAGATACCAACACAGACAAATTTGGCTGAGTGTTTCAATAAATAGTAAAAGAAAAAAATCACATCTAAAGTACACCTGTCAGATATTTTTGGTCCAATTTTGGCTGCCTCTCATTTCTCATTGTACTGGTTTTTCCCAGTCAAAATATCAAGGTAAATGTTACTACTGACAGATGGTGCACTTGCAAATAAAACACTCATTTCTCTGCTCATCTCCTCTGTCCTTAACACAGCTAGGGACAGCAGGGAAGGAGCAAGTTCAAAGTGTAATCCTCACAGTGTGAGACCCTTTTGGGAGATAATGATTATCTGTAAGTGTCAAAAAAATGCAGGGAACATATAAATTCATACTTTGAAGAAAAATTCTAGCAATTTAAAGGATTGGACTGGGTGTGTTTACTTTTCTTCAAGCTGGAGAATCCTGTTCTCTAGAAGACTTTAACAGGAATTCTGGTGGACCTACAAGGGAAAAGAGTGCTGGGAGGCAGCACAGAGCTGCCTCAGTCCAAGGCTGATAACAGACTCCAGTCTCTGCACGTCCAAGGAGCTGTCAACACTCAGAGCAAGTGGACCCAGGACTCCCCACTGCTGTGGCTCTCCCATTGCTAGGGCTCAGATCTCCAGCTCAGACATGATGAAGTGTTTTTATCAGAATCAGATGACATGGAATTAAAAATGCTGGAGAGTAGTTAACAGCACAACTCTGCTATTGCACTCTTGCTGGAGGAGTTGGAGTAATAGAGAATGCCTGATCCAAACTGAATTGCCAGTTCAGTAGCAAGCAGCAGCCACTGATGCTGGGAAGCAGTGGTCTGTGTGAAATGAGTCAGTGAGCAAAGCCAGGACAGAGTGGGTAAGCAGCTGCCAGGACAAGTGGCATTCGTGGCAAACTTAACTGGGAGGTCATGGAGACATGGCCATGGAATGATGCACTTCCTGTTCTAATATTGTATTAATATTGTTTTTTGCAGGGAGGGGACCAACAATTCAACCACACAGGGATTTCCAATACAATTTCTGTGTTTGATGCTGCAAACACAGAAAGCCATTTCTGCCCCCTGTGAGCGTTCTGATGATTTACAAAAACACACTATTGCTTATGGACAGAAAAGGAAGGAGATGGGGACAGTGACTGTTGAGAATACAGTAGGCAAGGCTTAAAGTGGACCTGGAGATGTTTTCAGGTGCACTGGGATGTCTTGGTTGTGTGGTGTGAAACCCACACAACACAGTACTTTGTCACAATCCTAAAGGATTACAAAATGTTGTTGTCATTACCTGTAAGTGCAATTTATATAGTGCTGGAGGGAGATTCTTTGGAACATACTTCAAGAAATTGCTGGACATGATGAGTATCTCCACATTATTAGAGCCATTGAACATATTATCAGGTAATCCAGCATCTGAAAGTTTGTTGTTATGAAGATACACAGATCTGTTGGAAGGAAGCAAAAGATGAAGTTCAAAAGATAGGGAGATCCGGAGTTTTTGTTTACTGAGAGAAAGCTTTAATTTAAAACTTAATTTCAGTATTTTCTTATTTCCTTGAGATAATTAGATTTTTTTTTAAATGTGCCTTTTAATTTAGCAAGTGATACAGAGGCAAAACCAAATGGTCAGCTCCAATACTCTCTGAAAGTTAGTTCTATTCAAAATCCAAACTCGCACATGAATACAAATTTCACAAGTGGCCTTAACTTCTTTACAAGAAACTGAGTGCAAGTCTGGGACTGTGCAGTACTTAGAAAAAGAGAATGCCAGTGTGGGGAACCTCACTCAGAGGGTTAGAATTCATCCCTTTTTAACAGATATTGCCCCAATTTTAACTTCTATTTGGAACTGAGTCTGGACTGCTTGGCTTACAAAATCAGCCTGGAGGTGTCGTAAGAAAGAACCATCTCTAAACCCTCCATTCTTTCTGCTCCCATGAAGGCTGGAAACACCCCAGGAAACAGTTTCCTACTCTTAGAACTCAGAATAGGATACTGACAGAAAGACAACAGATTTACTCATTCTGTCAGACTTTTCTCTTTTCTATGCTTTGGTTTTTAATGAGCCATTGGGATCGAGAGATAGAGTTTCTTACTTTTCCTTTGCCCTTCTTACTTTGAACCTTTAATAACAAATAGTTTCTCCAAACAGATTTTCAGAAATTGATTCATCCTTACACAGGTTTCAATTCTGTACAAAGCAATATACTTCTATGAAATTATTCCTCCTTTTCACTAGCTCAACTGCTAAATTAATTCATTTTACTTCTCTTTAAAGAAATAAATTATAGGCTTTTAGTGACTTTGATTACCTCTTCCCTTTCCTGTGTTTACCCCCAGATGCAGCAGACAGCTAAATTTGTAGAGAGAGGTTAAAGCTGCAAAAGTGTCAAATTGAGCTTTTTTAACTTGTTCTTGGATTCTCTACCAGTAGCAGAGAACTTGGCAACATCCTTCTGGAAGGAAGGAAAGGCTCAGTATGGAAATACAATTGTGTGATCACACACTCCAGGGAGTTCAGAGCTACACTGGAAGTATTGTTTACCCTGCATGGTCAGCTGTACTTTTAACTCACAAATATTTGCCTTTCTGAAAAACTTACTCTTCAAATAATCAGTCTGAGATCATGAACTCTGCTGGGGGCAAAAAAAACAACTGACACAACTGTGCTGGGATTTTATATGAGTAACCTTGGAAATCAATTAGCTCTTATTCTGATTAAAATTCATGTTTGTATAGAAGAGTGTGAAAATCACTTCAGAAGAGTAAATAAATTTAATATGGCATCAAAACACAGCAGCATCTCCAGCACAGATTAAGGAAGAAAACGTATAAATCTAGCTTCTTTCATCATGAGATATTGCCAGAAATCTGTGAGTGACTCAGCCCTTTCAGCTTCCAAGAGCCTGAGAGACTAAAGGCCCAGGAAGTGCAGAGCAGCTCCAGCCCTCAATGAATTCAGTGGGAATGGAGAGTTCTTCAGTTCATCACAAGGCTGGGCTGCAGGGGCTCAGCTGTAATTAACTGCTTCCACACCTGGCTGCATGAATTGCTCCCAACAGTTTGGGATGTCTTTGCAGGATCTGGATGGTGCAGTGTGTGGATGCTGCAGATTATTCAAAACCCCTTCAGCAAACTCACACCTCACAGGAGGTGGTCTGGGTGCCTCTGAGTTTGACATGGATGTGCTGCTGTCAATCCAGATGAGAAAATCACAGCTTGAACCTAGCAGTGGCAGCAGATCTGGAGTATGAACCCCTTCTGAAGGTGCTCAAGTGCTTACCTTGAACAGAACTGAGTACTGTACTGTCCACCTGATTTTACTTTTAAAAATGAACAGACGATAATAAAACTAGAAATTTTGAAACAGCTAATCCCCATTTTGAGAAACTTAATTGTTCTTTTCAATTCAAATACACAAATAAAATGGGGACAAATTCATGTGATATTTGCAGAAGTGTCTGGCAGCTAGAAAAAGCCCTTGGAATGTGTTTGTTTGATCTTTCATGCTGAGAATAACAAACAGTTTCTTTCCAAAAACACAAGCAAGCAAAAATATAGTTTAGCCAGATATTTTCTTATCACCCACCAACTGCATCCAAGCAGTGGCAGAACACTAGTATTGTTTTACTTCCCAGTCCCTTACCTCAAGTTTGGTTTCTGTCCAAATGTGAGCCCATATATCTTAGTGAGATAATTGGCTGCAAAATCTGCACTGATCAAGGTATTTGGTAGGAATTTTGGAGCCACTGTTAGCTGTAAAAGAAATATACAGGGGAGTTCCAATGACATGTAGCAAATGTTTTAACCAAGTATTAGAGCAGCAGCAAAACACTCTCAAATTTATCTTCCCTAAACAGGCAAAGATAAATTAAACTGAATGTAGATTTCATGAACAAAAACAAATTGTCCTCACTCACTAATCTCTCCAGGAAGGAGACAGACTTTTGCTCTAAGATATGAAAATGTTTGTTTTGGTTGGAAGGGTCCTGTCTCTTTTTGATGGAAGAAATAAAGAAATTGTTATTCACAGAGCAAACACTTTGCTTATTATTGTTCCTAATTCCTCAGTCTGCTGTGCCAAAAAAACTCCAACTTCCCTCACAGTGACCTACTGCTTATTCTCTTAGGAAAGTGTATTGTGGAGGGGAGGTGTCACTTCACACGTCTGCTCCACTGCAGCCATTTATGATGATCTCTGCAGGGGGGATTCAGGTTCCCAAAGAAAAAGGACACTTCTGAGTCAAATGATGGAATATTGACTGGCACTTCAAAGCAAAGGGTACAGTGATACTTTGTTCAATAAACAAGTGATAAATCAGGAAGTACAGAAAGGCCCTGTCCTCAAAACTTTATAGCTGACAACAGATATAGGATTGAATGTGTTGCTCTTGTTGCTGTTTTTATCAGTGATTTTAAAAGCTAACCCTAGAAATGCCTGTATGTGAACAAATTGGTGGAGTGAAAATCAATTATCAAAAAAAGCTCAGTTTTAGAGAGCATCCCGGTAATACAATAGCACGGATCACTGACTGGCTGTTAATAACAAAGTCATTCACCTACAAATCAAGAATACAGGTTACAATCCAGGCTGGATGGAGGACAGTTTTCTGGCAAGCATAAACCCAGAAGCTTTATGCATCAAGATAAAGCCCTTGGGAAACACAATTTTTAACACAATGCTGTAACAGATAATCCTTGAGTAGAGAAGACACTGAATTGCAGTCAGCAGGTGAAGCCACCCTGGTTACAGGTGTTCACTGCATACCAATGAGACCACTCTGTTTTATGTGCACTCCAAAGGGAGATACTGCATTATTTAAGGTCAGGATGGGAAAGTGGGGCAGTGGAAGGGATCTGCCTTACAGCCTGAAGTTCATGGAATCTGTAATCTTCCTCACAGCTCTGTTGTGTGAAACAGAACCTGGTTCTTTCAGCCTACAAAGCACAGCAAGATTCACATAATGAGAAACAATATTTTTTCAATAAAACTGCAATGGGTTATGAATAATAGTGTAAAACCAAAAATATTTAAGATATGAACACTGTGTGAAAGAAGAGACACTTTATTGGAGAACTGCCTAACCAAGCCTTAAACTATGTATTTATCTAAAGAGTGTCTACACCCCTCTCTGCTGGTATGTCAGGAGTGCATTGATGAACTCCATCCATGAACTTCCAATTTACTGGACTCATAAAACAGTCTCTTTTTTTTAAAGAATGAATACATTATTTACCGGTTTTAATTTTCAGCTGTCCCAAAACCTCGTTATCCTCCTTATCCATAGCCTGTCTTAAATATTAAATGGTCACAAACACACAAAAAGATTTTTCCCACAAATCACACTCCTATCAGCATTTCCAGATGGTTTGTGAGCACTGGAATGAGCCATTCTGCATATTCCTGCAGTTGCTCTTGGCTTTTGTGGTAATCTCTCACCTCCTGATCTGGGAGATGTGATTTCAGGGAGATGGATAAAAGCACTCATCTCTGGCTGAGAAGGTCTGACAGTGCCTTAGAAAGAAATAAGTCTCTGCCATGATGTAACACTGACAATTCAGACACAGGAAACAAGACTTAATCTTTCATACACTGTGGTGTATTAAAGCTTTTCTCCAGTCAATTAGGTCATAACGTTTGTACAAAGCAAAGGGCATGGCTCAGACATGTGAAATGAGAGACATCAGATCCACAAGAAAGAGGAAAGAGCAGTTTAATCCAAAAAGAGTTTTCACTTGCTCAGGATTTTGCTTTGGCATTTCAGCACTTGGTCATGAGACTGATTTTCACCGATTACCTTCTTGAAGGATTCATGTTGGATTGTTTTAAGTGTTAGCAAAAATAAAGTTGACTTGAATAATTTTGTTTAATTTATTGCCTAACAAAAAGCAATCAGCCATTTCTCCTACTGCAATTTTCTTTCAACTTTCCTGCTGCACCTTCCTTTCCATATGGCAGAGTGTTTCTCCACTGTTAAGTAATGAATTCAGAAGGCTCATACAAAAGCCATTACCAGATTTGAATTGCTTGGATTTTTCTTGCTTGGATGAAGCTTTGATTCAAAACAGAAGTGCTGGATTGAGGTGAATCCCATATCACTTTAAGGATATGGGGAAATGTAAAACTTCTATCACCAAAATCACCTGCTTACAGTCAAAAATGACAGCCCAGGATCTGGTTTATCATTTAGTGGAACAATTTCTCTCATTAGCAAGGTTTACTGTGCACTCTATTTGCGAGATAAAAAACATGAGAGTGGGAAGGAAAATTGGAAACTACTGCAGCCACTCTTTACTCAAAGTACTTGTTACTAACAGACCACAGAAGGCTTTTAGTCTCTTACACTTCTTTTCTCTGACCAACTGTGCCAGTTCAATGAAAGATGATTTAGCTACATCTGATGGGATCACAATGGAAGATAAAGCAGCATTAAGATAATCCATAAAACAAGAAGCAAACTACCAGCAAATCCCTGCTCTCCTCCAGACACCACAGTAACTTGATCCACAGTGTTTCCTGCTGCAAAGGAGATGCAGTCTGAAGTCAATCTGGTTTGTCCTGGCTTGTGATTTATAAAGAAATGTGTTATTTCTGTGGGTCCACAACTTCTCACTATAACTACTTGTGACATTCGCTGATGTTTGCAATTTCTTTTGGGATTCTTTTCTCTCTGCAGTTAAGCCAGAAAAACCAAACACTTTGTTTTGTTACACAGGGAAAATCAGAGTGCTAGGTTCTGGAATATTAGTCACAGTCTGGCTTGTTCCTTTTTAGGAGTTATAAACTGCCAAGATTGTTACATGGAAATGGTGCTTGAAAGAGAGAAAAGAACACAATGTTACTGTACTAAGGAATGGGTTCTATTCTCAATCACTCCATACAGAAATGTATAGAGTGATTCTGGATGTGTCTTGGCCTGACTGAAACCTGAATGTGGCCACATGTATTTAATCAGAACATCAAATGGTCCCAGACTTTAAGAGGATAATAAAATATATATACAGACATGCAGAGAGAGAGAGGGTGGGATGGAAGGGCAGGATTTTTGTAGACAAAGAAGGTCTGCCTGATGTTTTAACTTATATTTTCTGTGGATCCTAATTTCTTCTGTAGCAAATATTTGTGGACAACCACTGGGGATAAAGGAAGCCATAACAAGAACCACCCAGATGCAGTGGTATATGAGAAGCTATTTCATTTCCTAGCTTTGGCAGGAAAGATGTGCTTCTGTCAATACATCCAATCTGGGTCACAATAGGAAAGCAGCTGGGATCTTCTCCATCAAAAGAAGAAATTCAGCTCCTCCTATTGCAGCTAAAAGAATAAATTAATGATTGGCACAGTTTCACTTCGTGGGGGTATCCTCCCCATATCCAACCTAATAAAAATGGGAGTCAGGGAAAACTGGATAGCTTTTCACAGATCTTCATGGTTCAAACACAGGCAGTAAGATGTGTTTACTCACAAATTTTTTAACCAGCCTCATCTGATAAGGCAGCATTTCACATATTACCCCACATACAGGCAGGAACCAAATCTGCATACAGCTGATCCAAAGCCTACTGAAGACAGTGGTAATTTATGCATGCAGGGGCTTTCTGTACCTCCATACACAAGGGAAACTCAAAAGGCTGCTCAAAATACACCTGCATGTGTAGCCTCTAAACATCACATACTGTTTTGACCTTAGATGAACCTGCATTAGAATATCACTTTAGCACAGTTTTGCTTATGTAGTATATACATTTTAAAATAACTGAAAATTTGCTCATTTAATTTTCAGAACCCAATTAGAAAAGAGCTCTGAAAGGCTTCAGAGCCTCTTACCTTATTGTTTGCCAGATACAGGTAATTCAGGTTCTCCAGATGTTCAAATGCTTCCTCTGGCAACCCTTAAAAACAGGGATAACTAATCATTGACATCAGCACCTTACTGCCTTTCCAAGTGAAAATACCAAAGGGCAGATTTCCCTCTCAGTATCTTCCATGTGAGATTGAAACACTTTTCATAGCCACTGAAACAATCTGATTCAGACCTATTGATTGTCTTTTTCTTAATTGGAAAAAGAAAAAACAAACCCACAAAACAAATCAAACAATACACACTTGTTAGGAGCAATGGAGGACTATTTAAAATCCTGATCACACAAGGCTTGTGGGCAAGGCCACTGGGCAGGCGTCAGGTACAGAGCTGTGCAGATTTGCTCTATGGCTGATTGTCAGTGCTTGCAGCAACCACACTATCTAAGAACCTTCTCCTGCCATTTGCATAAGATTCTGCAAATTTTTTTTCTTGCAAGAATGTAATCTGAGGTTGCTTAGTGATCAGATCAACCTGATGTATGACTATATTGCCAAAATAACCCTGGTACCTGCATGTCACAGCCCTTCTCTTGCTCTGCTCCTCCACAATTCAGGTATACAAGCAGTAACCAGCTCAGAGAGCTGGTCCAACTCAGGGCTTATCCTCCCCTAATAATTATTAGCTCCAGTAATTATTTCAGCTGAGTCACTCCACATCCAGCTGATCACACAAGCACAATTGCTGCCTGCAAGTGACACTTTCACCTGGCACTAAGATAACCATGCATCAAAGGTAAAGCTATTTTCCATGTCCAAACACGTTGGAAACTCAGGGCTGCACTGAAGCTGGTGAAAGAAAACATGAAGGTAACAATGTCAAAGGTAATAATGTCAAAGGCTGCATATATTAAGCACAGCTTTTCCTGTGCTATGTAAGATTGCTGTACCTTCGGGCCCATGTCTAATATGCCCACATTCTCAATAAATTTTGTTCTCTGTCATTTCAGTAAAAAGAGTTTTCAGATCATCTAAGTGACACATAAATTAATAATTTCATCTTTTGTATCCCATATTCTCCTCTCTTACTGTTTACTCCAATTCCTCTGTTTCTTTTGCTTTCCTCACTAACCCCTTGTTAAGATTCTCTAGTAAGCATAAGACTGAGCAAGCAAAACCTACCTAGAAAACTCAAAATAGTTTGTCCTTATTTGCAGTATGCATATAAATTCATACCAAATTTGACAAGGACAAAACTGGACCAAACTGCCCTGACTGACTAGACTGAACTAAACAAGGTCATTCAGGAGGAAATCATTCAGCATGTGGACGTCTCTGGTTCTCAAGTGCATTGCATGGAAGTGCTTGTGGGACCAGAGGGAGTTTCCTGGATGAGGAGATCTCACGCCACAGTACACGAGCTGCTGCCAGGTCTCCTCCACTGCTTCAGCAGGGCTGCATTCCTCCACACTGAGTATTGTGTTTCGGATGATAAAGTGTCTCCATGCTCTGTGTGATGGCCAGAGAAGCAAGGCTCACAGCAAACCACTTCAACCAAGCAATCTATCACCCTGGCTTTCCTTATCAGCTGTCACTGGCCTTATTGCATAAACTGGTGCTCTGGAAGCACAGGCTCTGTCCACCCCGTGGCTCACCTTTTGAAGTCAGCCTGTTGTTTTGCAAATTGAGAGTTTCCAGTCTATAAAGACGAGCAAGCTCTTCTGGAAATATTTCTTCTATTTGGTTATTCTAAGAAAATGGAGAGTATTAATCATCAACAAAGTAATCCAAAAAGGATCCCAGTAAACCCAGATTCTGAACTTCAGTAAAATCTGGAAGTGAACCCACCATGTAAAATCCTTGTCAAGACTTCTCTCACAATTAGCCAGACTCAGATCTCAAACCCAAAACATCCAAACCCAGGAGCATTTGAAAGCCTGACTTCTGCTCATCTCCAGGAATATCCAGCTTAGGCACCAGTAGCACACAAAGAGTGTGATTATGCCTGGCAAGGCCCACAGTCCATCTGCCACAGCCAAACCTTGTAGCTGCAGCCAAGCATTTGTTACAGGTTGGCATGGTGGATTTCCAAGCTTATAGCTTCTGTTATCCATGGGTTGTTTTAAAAGCCACTGGTCAAGGGAAGGGAGCGTCAAACCAGGCTCACTTGCACTGGTTGTGCTGTCAGGGGTGACTGCCATCAGATTTTCATTAACATGCTGACTAACATTCTGACCATTAATGAGTGGTTCTAGCTTTAGCATCCAGGGGACCAGTCAAGGACCTACTGTCGTGGAAGCCAGGCCAGTGCACAGAAAGTGACAGATGCAGCTGCAGAAAGTTTCTTTTATTTTGCTAGCAGAGGCAGGAGCCATGACTAACACATGCCTGGGACAGATCTGCTGAGGAAGGTGCCATCTTACATTACAGTTTTTCTAACTGAAAAGCTCTAAACAAAATCTCTATTTCATCTACTGGACATAATTGAAAGATGGGAGCAATAAACCAAAAGCAGTTGGTGAAGAACCAGGCACTGAAAACCTCAACCACTGCCACTGCTCTGAGGAGGCACTGCCACAGGGCTGCCATGCTCTGGCTCTTCAGGTGTCGGAGCACTGGCAGGGAAAGGAAACCTGCCCAAATGCTGGTCACAGAGATCAAATAGCTAAGAGCAGAGCACAGAAACCTGCTGACAGTGTAGGACATCCCGATTCTTCTTCCTGAAGCTGGAATCTCACATCTTATATGACCTTTTCATGACAAGACATGAGGTGCCTGCAACAGGGCCATTTGCTGTAGGCATGACCGCAGTTTCCCGGCCACAAGCAGCCCAGCACCAGGCTGGGCTCGGGGTGGCACTCGGGGTGATGGGTGGCACTGGCCATGCCAACCTGCTCCTTGCCGAGTCCATGTGC